>NC_134688.1:284673244-285985744 GCF_050947455.1 Rhinoderma darwinii | reverse complement strand
TTCTTCCTCATCTGTTTGATACCCTGAAACATGCCATCTCGGAGGGTTCTTTCCCAAAGGAAATGCTGAGTGCGGTGATAGTGACACTTCCAAAGCCAGGGAAATCACCTGACCAGGGAAATATCCCTCCTTAACTCGGATTTAAAAATGTATGCTAAGGTGTTGGCAAACCGCTTGACAGAGGTGATACCACTACTAGTTAATAGAGACCAAGTCTGGTTTGTTAAAGGGAGGCAGGCCCCGGAAAACACCAGGAGAGTTCTCAATATCTTAGACTATGTAAATAGAAAAGGAACTAAAGCTGTTATGGTAACTCTAGATGCCGAAAAAGCCTTCGACAGGGTTAATTGGTCATTTGTGTTCACGGTTTTAGAGGAAATGGGATTTGAAGGCTCTATTACAACTGCAATCCAAGCTTTATATTCCAGTCCATCGGCGAAAGTTTTTGTCAATGGTGCGCTCTCTGAGGACTTTGGGATAACGAACGGGACTAGGCAAGGATGTCCATTATCACCTTTAATTTTTGTCTTGTCCATAGAACCCTTAGCTCAGGCTATTAGACAACATCATGACATCCACGGGATTAAAATAGGAGATCGATCTCACTGCATATCCCTATACGCAGACAATATAATATTAACCCTAGAACAACCGGAAACCTCGTTAACAGCTGCCTTTAGAATCATTCAGGATTTCGGACAACTAGCGTTCTATAAAGTTAATATGGGAAAATCACAGGCTATACCCCTGAACTGCTCATTATCGGACCTTGGATCTATGCGGGAGAGGTTTCCGTTAGATTGGCAACAAACGCATATCAAATACTTGGGAATAAACATCACTCCTAAAGTCTCACAGTTATACCAGGCCAATTATTGTTCCATGTTAGCGCAAATAGACCTAGATTTGAAACAACTGGCAATACATGAAGTCTTGTGGATAGGTTGTATTGCGGCTTTTAAAATGTTGGTACTTCCGAAGTTATTATATCTATTTCGGACATTGCCAATTAAAATGCCCTTATCATTTTTTAATAAAGCACACAGGTTGGTAAGCTCTTATATTTGGCAAAAGAGTAGACCACGCATAGCGGCTCGTTTATTGAACAAGGGGAAAAAACATGGCGGTTTGAGTTTACCTAATATACATCATTACTATCTGTCCACTCAGATATCTCAATTGAAGCATTGGTGGGAGGGAGATTCTTCCCAACATTGGGTACAAATTGAAACAGCAATATCACCTATACACAATTTAAAAGCTCTTCTAATTGTAAAATTGCACCATAAACCTCCAAATTTACTCTTGCCATATTTTCTATCCACTTCTTTACAGAATTGGGTAAAGTTCCATTCCTTGTGTAGTACATCTTCATTTTCTCTACTCCCCAATTCACCGATAGAAACTCTAGAGCTTCTTCTCACAGATTTGGATCTCCGAACATGGAAGGTGGGGGGTCTGACACAGATGAAAGCTTTCTTGGAACATAACCAACTGGTACAATTTAACTCTTTACATACTAGGTTTGGTATCCCAAACACCGAGTTTTATAAATTCCTTAGAATTAGGCATCTTCTACAAACGGATTGCCCATTTGAGGTTACAGCTAATATGGAGATATTCCGATTATTGTCTCAACCTGGGACGCATCTTAAAGGATTGCGCCCCATATATGATCTTATAGGATCTAAGAATACATTTGAAAAATCTTCTCCTTTCGTGGCCTGGGAAAAGGAACTCACAAATGTATACTCTGCACAAATGTGGTCTTATGCACTTACTTTTATAGCGAAGCATTTGAAGTGTACTCTTCACTATGAGTCAGTAATGAAGACAATGCTCCGATGGTATTATACTCCAGATAAGCTCCAACGCATATACCTGACTGCCTCTCACTATTGCTGGAGAAATTGCGGGGGTAGGGGGACGCTGTTACACATTCTATGGGCCTGTCCGTTACTCAAAAATCTATGGAACGCTTCATTCCTTTTATTGTCGGATATTACAGGAATTACAGTGGCTCCTTCCCCATCGCTAGCACTGCTCTTTCTAAACATTGAAGGCATTCCGGGAGAATTCAGAGTAATTGCAGCGCATATATTTATTGCGACCAAATTAGTAATAACCCGGTGTTGGAAGAGTCAGACAATCCCCCCACTAAAGGAAATTATTGCCCATGTCAACAGTACATGCTCGCATGAGAAAATGATGGCGCATAAGGGTCACTCTATCCCTAAATACGAGAAAGATTGGGGTCCATGGTTGGGTAGTGCTCATAACTTTGTTAACTAGAGGAAAAACAGTAATGGTGTTTTCTAGGGCCCGAGGCACCTGCACTTGCTATGACATTGAATGAGAGTTCTTGTATTATTTCATTTATAATGTATTATTTCTTTTGTATTGTATCTGTATGACAATGCTGGTATCTCTCACGGTTTGCATTGGAATGCAAAATGTCTGTTATTATGTATGTTGGAAAATGTTCAATAAAAATTTATTGAGTAAAAAAAAAAAAAAAAAGGGCTGAAAGTCAGGGGCTGTTTTCCCTTGAAAACAGCACCGTATTTACAGCCGTTTTTTGTTAAGCGTGTGAACATAGCCTTAGAGTAACTAAAAAAAAGAAATAAATTAGTACCTATAACGAGATGTGAGGACATATAATATATCCAAAACAGAATAAATAACACACAGCACAAGAATTGTACCATGAAAATATAAAACGAACTTTATTATAATACACATAACAACATATTGGCCATCAAAAGTTAAAATCGATGATGTTCATATGGTATTAGCATGTCATTTGGATAGTCCTCTTCGTATCTCCACACTACTTTTTAATTTGTTTGTATCATCGATTTTAACTTTTGATGGCCAATATGTTGTTATGTGTATCAACTGATGGGACAACGCATGGTATATATATTTTTAATACCATGTTTTTGTGCTTGGCATGTATCTTTTCATTGGTGCAATATGGATTTTGAGGTGTGATCATTTATTTATCTGATATCATCTTCTATTCTCTTCACAGGTGTCATAATTATCCATGTTCCCTGTGTTGAGTTCATCAGTGGAAGTTGTTTACAGTGTCTAAATTTGGGATTGTGTGTCCGTTTTCAATATCATCTAATGCTGGGTTATGGCCATGGGTGGGCCTTGTGTATATGAGGGTCACTTTTAGGGGGGATTCACACGAACGTGTATTCGGTCCATGCGGGCCGCGTGGTTTTCACGCGCCACGCACAGACCAATACAAGTCTATGGGGCAGTACAGACAGTCCGTGCTTTTTGCGCAGCGTTTGTCAGCTGCGCAAAAAACGCGACATGTTCAATATCTCCGCGTATTTCGCGCATCACGCACCCATTGAAGTCAATGGGTGCGTGAAAACCACGCAGGTCGCACGGAAGCACTTCCGTGCGAACCGACTGAAACAGCGCACCAGCTGTCAAAAGGATGAATGTAAACAGAAAAGCACCACGTGCTTTTCTGTTTCCAAACATCCAAACAGACTGTCTTTTTAGATGAGCGAACCCGGACAACCGAACCGAACTTCACCGGGTTCGGCCGAACTCGTTTTGGCCGAACCCGACAAAAAAAATTCCGGTAAGCGACGTCAGGAGATAGTCACTGTCCAGGGTGCTGAAAGAGTTAAACTGTTTCAGCACCATGGACAGTGACTTCCGATCCCAATATACATGAACCTGTAAAAAAAAAAACGAAGTTCTGACTTACCGATAACTCCCGGCTTCTTCCTTCAGTCTGACCTCCCGGGATGACAATTCAGTCCAAGTGACAGCTCCAGCCAATCACAGGCCAAGCACAGGCTGCAGCGGTCACATGGACTGCCGCGTCATCCAGGGAGGTGGGGCCCGATGTCAAGACAGGCGCGTCACCAAGGACGCGTCACCAAGGCAACGGCCGGGAGGGAAGTTCTCGGTAAGTACGAACTTTTTCTTTTTTTTTAACAGGTTGCTGTATATTGTGTTCGGCATTCACTGTCGAGGGTGCTGAAAGAGTTACTGCCGATCAGTTAGCTCTTTCAGTACCTTGGACAGTGACGGGCGTCGACTAGCCTCATCTCTATGATGGCGGCTGCGCGAAAATCACGCAGCCGCGCATCATACACGGATGACACACGCAGCTGTCAAATGGTTTTTGCGCGCGCAAAACGCTGCGTTGTTTGCGCGCGAAAAAACGCAACGTTCGTCTGAATCTGCCCTAATGTATACTTTTTATGTGTATTTGGTTTTTTGTTACGTTCTTCGGCTTTCTCAAGGGTATTGGTACCCTTTCTACTACTATATGCGACTATATGCATATTACTCCATATATGTTTACATTTGCATCTATACACTTCATACATCTATTGTACATATTTAATATTATAAACTCTATACGCTTTATGACCCATTACATATTAAGTATCATGTTTATATATATGTATTATAGTCCATTATATATCTATTATCAAATATTTTTACAACCCGCACTTATATTTATTATACACATATAATATTTGTCTGTTTTTTATATAAAAACATATTTATAGTTATAATGACTTTATAGCACTTATCTGCTCAATAATATTGCTAAATGCTTTTGTTTGATTAATAGCGTTTATATTTTTCAGGTGCAGTCTTAGGCCTCATGCACACGACCGTAAAAACACCCGTTATTGCGGGTCGTTATTACGACCCGCAATAACGGGCTCATAGGCTTCTGTTAGCCACGGGTACCTTCCCGTTTGCTCACGGGAAGGTACCCGTGCCGTTAAAAAAGATAGAACATGCCCTATTTCATGCCGTAATAACGGCACGGGCATCCCATAGAAGTCTATGGGGCTCCCGTAATCATGGGTGGCTGCGTGTGTTCACCCGTGATTACGGGAGCGTTGCGAGGTGAGGCGAGGTCAGGGGACTACCCGGTCTGCAGGCCACAGCCCAGTGGCGTAACTACCGCCGGGACTACAATGAAAACTATGGCAGAGCGGGGAGGTATCTCCCCGCTCTGCCATAAACAAGACATGTATCCCCTATCCTGTAAAAAATAAAAATAAAAGACGTTCATACTTACCGACAACTTCCTGCTTCCTCCAGTCCGGTCTCCCGCCCGTTGCCTTGGTGACGCGTCCCTCTCGACATCCGGGCCGACGTCCTGGATGACGTTTCAGGCCATGTGACCGCTGCAGCCAATCACAGGTCAATCACAGGCTGCAGCGGTCACATGGACTGCCGCGTCATCCAGGGATGTCGGGCTGGATGTGAAGAGAGGGACGCGTCACCAAGACAACGGCCGGGTAAGTATGAATTTCTTTAACTTTTATTACAGAAAAGGCTGTCCCTTCTCTCTATCCTGCACTGATAGAGAGAAGGGGCTGCCGATTAGTGCAGTGCTATTTTGCTGCCAAAAACGTGCTCGTAAATACGGGTGGAATACGTGTGACACCGGACCCATATTTACGAGCACGGGTTCGTAAATACTGGTGCAAAACGGGTGGAATACGTGTGACACCGGACCCGTATTTACGCCAGTATTTACGGGTGTGAAAAAATACGGTCGTGTGCATGAGGCCTCAATCACTTTTTCTTTTCACGTTTTGATATTTATTTACATATTTATTTTTTCTCTTATCATCACCCTCACATGCACGTGTGTTCACTCACCTCACTTACATCTCCCTACTGTTTTTTTTATTTTTTTCTCCTCTACACTTAATATTTGGTACTTTTTATTTTTATGATTTTCATTGTATATAAAAAGGATTTTTTTTATGCTTGGGGTGCTTTCTATTATGTACACATGGTTATATATATGAAATTATTTTTGATATACTCATGTTTGTGCACACATGTATATTGACTCATGTGTATTTGTAAATTATTTGTAATGTTTATGTTGCAGATTGTATATATGTCTGTATGAACTGCCGATGAACGTAGCCCATTATTCAATATTAACTTTTTTGATTAGGTTTGGTTATGATGCACGGTGGCGCTGAGACACATCCTCCACTCTTCTTTTGGGGTGGAGTGTCTGCCTCAGCGCTACATACTGTATCTCCTTTGTCCATATTTCCCTCTCTAACATTTGGGTTTCTGGCATATATGCCAGTTTCCAAGATGGCCAAACCCTCTCCACATAATAAGCGTGACCTGCCGGGCTCCCCCTCCAGCGTTCTTTGTGCTGCTGGTGCGCACGCGCAGTACACACTATCACAGCGTCTATGATCACGAGTACCACTTCCGGTGCTCGATGCGACGTCTGTGCGCGTGCGCAACTCGGAACACCATGGCGCCCGTGAGAACGAGTAAGGGTCTCTTTCCTTGTCATGTTTACAATTTTGGAGCTCAAAATTGCAGAAGGCGTGTCATACTTATGATTGCAATGCCTATATGCTGTGTATACTCTGCATCTATTGGATATTATCTTGATCCCCTCCCATTATGTTCTACATTTAAAGCGACTGTTATCCCATCAGTCAGTACCCCTTGAGAAAGCTGACGGCGAAACGCGCGTCGGGGGGCATTTAGTGTGGAGATACTCTGTGTGTGACTTACCATGCAATCTACGGGTTTGTACAGTTTTATGAGCCTTTGATTTGGGCTATTTCTTTTGTAATCTTCCAATCTCATTTTTTGCACTTATCTATACACCTGTGCACACCCTTACGTGGTATTGGTCAGGTGTGCAGTTTATTTATGTTTTTTTTTTCCTATGATACGGCCTGTGATATATATATACCTAATTTGGATATAGTTCTCTGTACCTTACCGCATCACATGATGTTCATATGGTAATAGCATGTCATTTGGATAGTACTCTTCATATCTCCACACTACTTTTTAATTTGTTTGTATCATCGATTTTAACTTTTGATGGCCAATATGTTGTTATGTGTATTATAATAAAGTTTGTTTTATATTTTCATGGTACAAATCTTGTGCTCTGTGTTATTTATTCAGTTTTGGATATATTATATGTCCTCACATCTCGTTATAGGTACTCATCTTTGTTTTATGATATGTGTGGAAGCGTAATTTTTGGCGTATGCCTATGGTCTATACTTGAATAGGTATTTACTAAAAAAAAAAAGTTTGTGATAAACCAAGGCAGTACATGGACTTGCCCATGGCCTATACAGATATGGCCCCTGAGCTAGTCAATGTATTGATTTACCCAAGTATAGTAGGGAATAAAGTAATTTGTTTTACAAAAAGCACGGCTCAATAATTAAAATAATATTATTTACTAATTTACTAACTTACTATCCTAAAAGGACAACTATGAAGCACTTATTAAACCGTGCTTTTTGTAGAACAATATAATCTCCTTTACACTTCGACATAAAAGAAGGACCAAGAGGCCAGTTGTAGTGGTTAATTGTCTATTAACCCCTTAGTGACCACTAATACGCCTTTTAACGTGATTCACTACTGGGCTTTAGGCTAGGCTGACGCCTTTTCACGTCAGCCTAGTCTAAGTCCTGCACGGGTCTCCCGTGCAGGCAGGAGCCGGGGCTCTGCTGTCTGATGACAGCTGAGCTCCTGCTCCAACGCCCGCGATCGAAGTTTACTTCGATCGCGGCCATTTAACCCGTTAAATGCCGCCGTCAATAGCGACCGCGGCATTTAACTTTGTTTACAGAGGGAGTGCGCTCCCTCTCTCACCCATCGGCGGCCCGCGAATGCAATCGCGGGTCTCCGATGGGGTGTCATGGCAGCCGGGGGACTGATAAAAGCCCCCAGGTCTGCCCTGGACATATGCCTGTTAGGACGCGCCGGAGGCACGTCCTAACAGATTGCCTGTCAGATTTACACTGACAGGCAATAATGCTCTGGTATACGAAGTATACCAGAGCATTATAGCAGCGATCGGAACATCGCACAGTAAAGTCCCCTAGTGGGACTAATAAAATCAGTCATCAAAGTGAAATAAAGATTATTAATAAAAAGTACAGTAAAAAAATAAATCCATTTTTTTCCATAAAAAGTGGTTTTATTTAGTAAAAGTGTAAAAAAAAAAAAAAAGTACACATATGTGGTATAGCCGCGACCGTAATGACTCCATTAATAAAGTTAATATGTAATTTAAACCGCAAAGTGAACACCGTAAAAAAAAACGCCAAAAACTATGGCGAAATTGCAATTTTTTTCCATTGCCCCCCAAAAAAGTCATAATAAAAATGAATCAATAAGTCCCATGTACCCCAAAACAGTACCATTCAAAACTACGTCTTGTCCCGCAGAAAACAAGCCCAAAAAATCACTACATTGATGGAAAAATAAAAAAATTACGGCTCTTGGAAAGCGACGATGCAAAAACAAATAATTTTAGTTCAAAAGTGTTTTTATTGTGCAAAAGTCGTAAAACATAAAAAAACCTCCACATATGTGGTATCGCCGTGATCGTACCGACCCATAGAATAAAGGTAACATGTTAATTACGTCGCACAGTGAACGGCGTCAATTTAAAAACGCATAGAACAATGGCGGAATTTCAGTTTTTTTTTATAATCCCCCCCAAAAAGGTTAATAAAATTATATGTACCCAAAAATGGTGCCATTAAAAAGCACAACTAATCCCGCAAAAAACAAGTCCTCATACAGCTATGTAGACGAAAAAATCAAAACGTTATAGCTCTTTGAATGCGACTATAGAAAAACGAATAAAATAGCTTGGTCACTAAGGGGTTTTTAAAATGTCTACAAATAAGTGGGCCTCGTATTTCAATTGCCTATCATCTACTAAACATTTCACGAGTATATTGAAAGTCAAAAACATTGGTTTAGTTCAAGAAAAACGTAACAAATATTTTTCTTTTACAAAACTGATAACTATATAGATATACTGTATACAAATGTCTTCCTGCACAAAGTGAAAAAAGAAGAAGACTTGCTTGTTGTCTTTACGGTATGTTCACAAGGCTTATTTTCGAAAAATGGCCGAAAAGTTGGAAGCAGAATTATTATAACTATAACTATTATTGATTATGGCAGAAAAAGAAAGTTGGAACCAGCGCTGAAGTGGTGAATCTGCTAACCACCGTCACCATCATTTCTCTGTCCATTTGTTTTTATCAAAGCAACATTAAAACTTGGAAGAAGTTTCCCGTTTTTAGCAGATTCACCACTTCAGCGCTGGTTCCAACTTTCTTTTTCTGCCATTTCCGTTGCGTGTGCCGACACGAGGATCCGTGCGCTGACTACCATACCTGTGACAAGGTGAGCTGGAAGAAATTTCCCCCCTTTTTTTTATTATTGATTATGTCACAGTTTATTATTTTTTTTTAAAAACACTCCTGAAGCGGCCCTCCTTCCCGACTGGATCAAATTACGCCCCGCCGGTTGCATCAGTACATTGTCCTAGGCCAATAATCTGAGGTAAGCTTGGACCATGTGATGTAAAATAACCAATGGACAGCTTAGAGCTGCCACTGCTTGGTTTACTGTCATAGACCCAAGAAAGGTAAGTATAAGGGTATATTCACACGGCCGAAAAACGGCCGAAAAATCGGAAGCAAACGCCAAACATCTGCCCATTGATTTCAATGGGAAATCTGCGTTCTGTTCCATCGGGCATTTTTTTACGCGGCCTTTTTTTTAAAATGGCTGCATAAAAAAACGGCCGCAAAAAAGAAGTGCATGTCAGTTCTTGAGCCGTTTTTGGAGCCGTTTTTCATTGACTCTATAGAAAAACAGCTCTAAAAACGGCCGTAAAAAACACTGCGAAAAACGTGAGTTTGCTGAAAAAACTTCTGAAAATCAGGAGCTGTTTTCCCTTGAAAACAGCTCCGTATTTTCAGACGTTTTTTATTTTGTGTGTGCACATACCCTCAGGGTGATGGTCTTCTGTTCAATCTTGCAAAGGCTATGTTCCCACACACAGGATACGCTGCAGATTTTCTGCAACAGAAAATCCGCAGCGGAATCTAAAAAAAGACGCTGGTAAATCTATCACAGAAATCCACACCAAATAGTTTGTTTTTTTGAGCATTTTACTGTGGAAACGATGTGTTTTTCCCCGCAGCGGATTTAGGCTATGTTCCAACACACAGGATACGCTGCAGATTTTCTGCAACAGAAAATCTGCAGCAGAATCTCTAGAAAAATGCTCGCAAATTTGTCACAGAAATCCGCACCAAATAGTGCGTTTTTCCTGCTCATATTGCTGCACAAACGCTGCGTTTTTTCCGCAGCGGTTTTACATACGTATTTATTGTTAAGCATTGGTTATATCAAATTATATGTGCACCTGCGGATTACCAGTGTTTTTTACTGTGTTTCCGCTGTAAAAAACGCAACAACATAAATCTGTTGCAGAATTTATGATCCCCATTGAAGTCTTTGGGTCAAACATGCAGCATCTCCGCACAGAACATGCAGCATGAATTGACGTTTTTTTCCGCAGCGCGGGCATAAGATTTTCTAAATCACTTTGCTTCTACTGTAAATGCTGCAAAATTTACGCACAGAATTCCGTTGCGGAAATTCTGCAGCGTTTACGCTACATGGGAACCCAGCCTTAGTGTTAAACATTGATTGTAGCAAAGTATATGTGCACCTGCGGATTTCCAGCAGTTTTTACTGTTTCCGCTGCATAAACGCTGCAAGTGAATGTTCCCATACACAAAATACGCTGCAGATTTTCTGCCACGGAAAATCTGCAGCAGAAACTCTAGAAAAACGCGGGTAAATCTGTCACAGAAATCCGCACTCAATAGTGCGTTTCTCCTGCTCATATTGTTGCGTTTTTTCCGCAGGTAAATTTAGTGTTAAACATTGGTTATAGCAAAATATATGTGCACCTGCGGATGACCAGCGGTTTTTATTGAGTTTCTGCAGCGTAAACGCTGTAAAAACGGCAACAACATAAATCTGTTGCAGAATTTCTGCTCCCCATTGAAGTCTATGGGCCAAAAACGCAGCATCTTTGCACAGAACACGCAGCATAAATTGACATACTGCAGAATTGAAAAACGCACTGTAGAACACTTTCTGCACGATTTTTGTGCGTTTTTTTGTTTTTTTCAGCAGCGTGCGCGTGAGATTTTTTAATTCTCATTCATTTTGCTGCTGCCGTAAATGCTGCGGAATTTCCGCACAGAATTCCATTGCGGAAATTCCGCAGCGTTTATGCTACATGGGAACCCAGCCTAAAAACCACAACAAAACAAATCTGTTGCGGAATTTATGCTCTCCTTTGAAGTCTATGGGCCGAACACGCAGCATCTCCGTACAGAACATGCAACATAAATTGACATGTTGCGGAATTGAAAGTCGCACCGCAGAACACTTTCCATGCGACTTTTCCATGCGTTTTTTATGTGCGTTTTTTTCCACACTGAAATTCGGGTTTACACATCGTGGGTACCCGGTCAAAGGGTGTATTCACACGGATTGGTTTTGTCGTGGTGCCGAAAACCGTACGGAAAAAAACACATGCATTTTTACCGCAATTTGTAGCAGTTTTGCAGTAAGTATGGAAACCGCTGCAAATCATGGTAAAACGCATGCGTTTATGTATGGCCGCACAGCAAAAAAGGCACCAAAACCACACAGTGTGAGTACACACTAAGGGCTTATGTACACGAGTGTGTTAAACATCCGTGGGATGGCCGTTGAAACAGCGGCCATCCCACGGACCTATGTAATTCAATGTGGCCATTCACACAGCCGTTGTTTCAACGGACCGTGTGAAGGGTCCTTGCGAAAATAGGACATGTCTGTTCTTTTCACGCATCACGCATACCTCCATAGACTTTCAACTATGGGGGATGCGTGACATCGCATCCCGTAGCGCTGAGCACGGATGCACCTTGGACGTGAAAAACTGCAGTTTTTCACATCTGAGATGCGCAGCGTTCATGTGAATCAGGCCTAAGGCTGAGTTCACACGGGGCGGATATGCTATGTAAAAGCACGCAGCGTATCCATCCTGTGCGCCACTGGGAATTCCGGGAAAAAAGCGCACCAAACTTTGTTACAGTTTTTTGCCCAGAATGTCCGCTGCGGAAAACTGCACCACTTAGCCGGCCTGCTGGCAGACTAGCCTCCCGGGATGATGTTTCATCCCAGGAGACCGCTGCAGCCTGTGATTGGCTGCAGCGGTGGTCACAGGGAATGAAGCGTTATCCCAGGAGGCTGTACCTCTGACGTCATCCAGGCCGGCCTCCCGTGATGATGTTTCATCACATGTGACCGCTGCTACAGCCTCTGATTGGCTGCAGTGGTCACATTGGATGAAACGTCATCCCAGGATGCTGTGCTGGAGGGAGGAACACAGACTTCTAGGTAAACAGGAGTTTTAGTTTTTTCTTAATTGAGCTTTTGGCAGCGGGATCGCTGTGAACCCGCCGCAAAAAAACGGAAAATAACTGCTATTTGTTGCAGGAATTACCTTCCCATTGCAGTCAATGGGGAATTCCCGCAACAAATAAGCAGCGTTTACGCAAATACAACTGACATGCTGCGGAATAAAATTCCGCAACACAGGTCAATTTCTGAGTGTTTTTTCCTGCTCAGTATTTACGCAGTGTGTGGATGAGATTTGTTTTATCTCATCCACTTTGCTGCTACTGTATTTGCTGTGGTTTTTCCGCAACTAATTCAATTGCAGAAAAAACGCAGTATTTACGCAGCGTGTGAACTGAACCTAAGAGATACATCAGTGCATCAGTGCTGGCCAGGCTGCTCATTGCCAGGTTACAGCATCTTCGGGATTCATGAAATAGTCCGCGAAGGTTTCTCTCACTTGTACACCACGGTTGGGTGGTCCACCAGAAGCCAAATTGATGTCGGAGGCTGTCTCCACTTCCATGTCAGAATTGTAAATTTCTAGAACATAGAGGTGGAGAATACAGGCTGCTTTGAAGACTGCATCAACTGTGGCTTCATCCAACTGCAGTGTGCAGGTGCAGACCTTTCACATAGTTACCATGGTCCTGAAGGTGGACTCCACGAAGCATCACGCCTCACTCTGTGGTTGAGGACTCTCCACTGGCATTTCTGTGATGAATTCCCTTTAAATTCCTATAAATCCTCAATGTGTGAACAAAGACCTAATATGGCTATATTCAAATCTGGCCCTCAAGCAAAATGTTACCTCTAATGTAGGTCTGTTTCCAAAGAAAAAAAATATATATACAGTATATATTACCAGGCAGAAGACGAATAAAAGGATGCAAGAGCTAAATGGTGAAATACCTGTAGCTCACCAGACCTTGCAACATTTACTGTGTTCACCTGGTTTAGGACATAACAATTTTTTCTTGGCTGCTTATACTTAAGGAATTATTCCACACTGCAGGGGGTTGATATTTGTTAAGGGACCTCCTGTGGAGTATGATGAAGTTTTATGGCAAAAGTGACAAGGAAAAAATGTTGGATTTTTTCCATGCTCTGGAACATTGAAGAAGGCAACAGGTCACAAGTGTAGAGATCTATCTCATGCCTGCTAGCTTACTCTTTATTGTAAACACTACTTCGTTATCCAGTTGATAAATGCACCTTTAACCTTCATTTATTACTTTAAGATAAGATACCACAAGTAGAAGTCATTTAGGAATGACTACGGGGGTAGAAAAATGTAATGTATAAATCTTTCCATGCCACTAATCTATAACACTAGTTAACATAAATAAATGACATTCAACATTTTAAGAATTTATCCGATGTGAGATAGTGTTTTGGTAAGTGATTGGGGGAACCATTTTTTATGTCTCAAAAATGTTGCATTCGGATGTAGAAGTAAGCTGTGTGCTTTCCATCCAATTTTCGTAAGAATGAGGGTATAGGAGCCTAAGTTAGGGAGAAGTTGAGTAGGTTCCCAACCCATATTTCACCTCATAGATTATAACTATGAGGGTATTTTCACAAGTTTACTAAAAAACATCTGAAAATACGGAGCCGTTTTCAAGGGAAAATAACTCCTGGTTTTCAGCCGTTTTTATTGCATTTTTTACGGCCATTTTTGGAGCTGTTTTTCCATATAGTCAATGAAAAACGGTTCAAGAAGTGACATGCATTCCTTTTTCGTAGGCTCTTTTTTTATGCGCCGTTTTTTCAAAACGGCCGAGTAAAAAAACACCCCGTCGGAGCAGAACGCAGTATTTCCCATTGAACCCAATGGGCAGATGTTTGGAGGCGTTCTGCTTCCGTTTATTCTGCCATTTTTCAGCCATTTATGTCCCAAAAAATGGACGAAAATAAGCCGTGTGAACATACCGTGACTGAGAAGGTGTAAATAAATACTTATTTAAATAGGAACACTACTCCTAATGAATAATGCCACCAACTTGGACACATATAAAAAAAATCACCATCCTGTAAACATAAATGATGACGTCCATAGGGTACTAATAAATAATGCCAACATTTTGTACACATAAATGATGCCACCATACAGTATACATTAAAAGGATATTTCTATCTTAGACATCCACAAGATATGCCATCATTGTCTGCTAGATATGGGTGCCAGCTCTCCACAAATATGCACTTTACATACATACACACACATTACATACAGATATTGTACACACATTTGAACATAATACACACACATACTCACATGGCTGGGACAAGGTACACCTGGCAGCTCATCAATAGAACTGCACAGGCTGTTTTTTTTTTTCACTGGCTCGCATACTCACATCTGCAGCCAGTACGATCAAGAGAGGGCTTCCCTTCTTGCCAATGAACGCTTTCCTCCTCAGAATTGATGAAAGCACTCATTGGTCAGCTCAGTGACACATAACACTGTGACTACCAATGAGTGCTTTCACCATCAGATGGGGAGGGGGCTCACTGGCCAATTGTCAGTGGCACAGAGTGACTCATTCCCTTCTGCTCCCCGTCCCGGATTCCGGTGTCCTTCTTCTTCAACACAGTGCAGAATGCGGGAGCGGACAGTAGGAGAGTGGATGTGAGGATGCTGACGTATCGGTAAGTACCACAGCAAGTTCAACAGCTTCTTTCTTTGTCAGCATCTTGTCACTGCAGCGATCCAATAAGGGGTGAAGCGATGCCCGTCGGCAGCACAGCGCTCCTGATGTGACATGAATGAAGTAAGCATCAATCATCATCAGTATATTCAGGAAAGCATTTTTTTAAAATTAAAATTGCTATCCTAGGTGGTCGCCTACCTCTGCCTACGGGTCATTCCGACACTGATATGCACACATTACACACATACACCGTGTTCCAAATTATTATGCACATTGGATTTAAGTGTCATAAACATTTAATTATTCATTTTTCAATTAAACAAATGAATGGTATTGTGTCTTAGGGCTCTTTGGATCATTGTAATCAATCTCAGACACCTGTGATAATTAGTTTGCCAGGTGTGCCCAATCAAAGGAAAACTACTTAAGAAGGACGTTCCACATTATTAAGCAGGCCACAGGTTTCAAGCAATATGGGAAAGAAAAAGGATCTCTCTGCTGCCGAAAAGCGTCAAATAGTGCAATACCTTGGACAAGGTATGAAAACATTGGATATTTCAAGAAAACTTAAGCGTGATCATCGTACTGTTAAAAGATTTGTGGCTGAGCATAGACGGGTTTGTTCAGATAAAGGCATAATGAGGAAGGTTTCTGCCAGACAAATTAATAGGATTAGGAGAGCAGCTGCTAAAATGCCATTGCAAAGCAGCAAATAGGTATTTGAAGCCACTGGTGCCTCTGGAATCCCGCGAACCTCAAGGTGTAGGATCCTCCAGAGGTTTGCAAGTGTGCATAAAGCTATTATTCGGCCACCCCTAAACAATGCTCACAAGCATAAACGGTTGCAGTGGGCTCAGAAATGCCTGAAGACTAATTTTCAAACCGTGTTGTTTACTGATGAGTGCCGTGCAAACCTGGATGGTCCAGATGGATGGAGTAGTGGATGGTTGGTGAATGGCCACCATGTCCCAACAAGGCTGCGACGTCAGCAAAGAGGTGGCGGAGTCATGTTTTGGGCTGGAATCATGGGGAGAGAGCTGGTAGGCCCCTTTAGGGTCCCTGACGGTGTGAAAATGACCTCTGCAAAGTACGTAGAGTTTATGACTGACCACTTTCTTCCGTGGTACAAAAAGAAGAACCGTGCCTTCAGTAGAAAAATTATCTTCATGCATGAAAATTCACCATCTCATGCTGCAAAGAATACCACTGTGTAATTGGCTGCTATAGGCATAAAAGGAGAGAAACTCATGGTGTGGCCCCCATGTTCCCCTGACCTCAACCCTATTGAGAACCTTTGGAGCATCCTCAAGCAAAATATCTATGAGGGTGGGAGGCAGTTCACATCAAAACAGAAGCTCTGGGAGGTTATTCTGACATCCTGCAAAGATATTCAAGCAGAAACTGTCCAAATACTCACAAATTCAATGGATGCAAGAATTGTGAAGGTGATATCAAAGAAGGGGTCATATGTTAAAATATAACTTGGCCTGCTAAGTTGTTTTTTTATTGAAAGAGCTTTTGATTTCTGTAAATATGACCTCCTGATGCGGCAAATTCAACAAATTACCATTTTAGTTCTCTTTACAACCTTTAAAATGTTTTGATCTCTGTTGTGCATAATAATTTGAAACAGTGCATTTTGAGTTTTTTACTTCTAAAAAAAAAATCTGTTATCATTAGGAGATTTATTCAATAAAATTAGCATTATACTCCAATGGCTTGAAGATTATACTGACTGTCATTTGCATCGACTATTTAGGAAAATCAGCAAAAAATAACATTTGCATAATAATTTGGAACGCGGTGTACACATTATATGCACATATTACACACACCCAAAATACATACAGATAATGTATTACACATACACAGTATATTGTAACAGCTGCCGCGCCGTTCCCCGGCTTCCCCACGGCCTCTGCTCCGGTTCATTCCCACATGCTCATCCCGAGCTCCACTTACCAGATCCGGACGCTCTGCTGGCCCAGGGCGGCGTCAGGTAAGTGCATCCCTTACCTCCCTCCGCGGCCGTCATGCTCGATGTGCGGCTGCAGCCACTAGAGGGCGTGCACGCTGACTCGTCCTTTCTTAAAGGGCCAGCGCGCGCTTTAATTCAAAGACTTCCAATTTAAGGATCCTCCTTCCTCTGATCCATGCTTGTTCAACCAAGTTTCCGGTAAGCTTCCCTGTACCCTGGTTCTCTGTTTCCATCCCTTCTGCCTTTGTCTGGATTTCCCATTGTGACCTCTGCCTGAACTTGACTATCCTTGCCTGCCGTCTGCCTTGACCTATTGCTATCCATACCCGTTACGACGTCTGCTGCCTGTCCTGACTTCTGGTCTCACCATCCGACCACCTCTAAACACGCTGTACCAAGCGTTGCCCTGGGTTCCAAGCACCATCTCCCAGATAACACAGAGGATCCACAAACAAACCGGTGAGAACCGTTATAGCTTGAACAAGCCATGGATCCCCTTGACACAGCCCTGCCTGACATGGCTGATATGGCTCAGGAGCTTTCTAGACAACGAGTACGCCAAGATCAGCTTTTTCAGCTACTGCAAAATGTGTCCACTCGTTTGAACGAACTAGCGCCTCCGGCGCCTCCGATACCACCACCCCCACTGCAAGCTCCTGTCTACAGTCCAGGACTACATTTACCTACGCCTGCCCGCTACAAGGGAGACCCCAAGAACTGCAGGGGATTTGTTAATCAATGCACCATCCCTTTCGAAGTCATGGCGCATCATTTTTCCTCAGACCGGGCTAAGGTGGCTTACATCCTGTCCCTGCTGTCTGGCGAAGCGCTGGCTTGGGCATCGCCCTTGTGGGAGAGAAACGACCCCATCATGTATAATATTCAGAACTTTCTCTCCACTTCACAGCAGTCAGACGTTTTTTTGTAGTTGATGATGAGGTTTGCACACATGTTATATGGAATTTTGGCCCACTCCTCTTTGCAGATCATCTGTAAATCATTAAGATTTCGAGGCTGTCGCTTGGCAACTCGGATCTTCAGCTCCCTCCATAAGTTTTCGATGGGATTAAGGTCTGGAGACTGGCTAGGCCACTCCATGACCTTAATGTGCTTCTTTTTGAGCCACTCCTTTGTTGCCTTGGCTGTATGTTTCGGGTCATTGTCGTGCTGGAAGACCCAGCCACGAGCCATTTTTAATGTCCTGGTGGAGGGAAGGAGGTTGTCACTCAGGATTTGACGGTACATGGCTCCATCCATTCTCCCATTGATGCGGTGAAGTAGTCCTGTGCCCTTAGCAGAGAAACACCCCCAAAACATAATGTTTCCACCTCCATGCTTGACAGTGGGGACGGTGTTCTTTGGGTCATAGGCAGCATTTCTCTTCCTCCAAACATGGCGAGTTGAGTTAATGCCAAAGAGCTCAATTTTAGTCTCATCTGACCACAGCACCTTCTCCCAATCACTCTCAGAATCATCCAGTTGTTCAATTGCAAACTTCAGACGGGCCTGTACATGTGCCTTTTTGAGCAGGGGAACCTTGCGGGCTCTGCAGGATTTTAATCCATTACGGCGTAATGTGTTACCAATGGTTTTTTCGGTGACTGTGGTCCCAGCTGCCTTGAGATCATTAATAAGTTCCCCCCGTGTAGTTTTTGGCTGAGATCTCACTTTCCTCAGGATCAAGGATACCCCACGAGGTGAGATTTTGCATGGAGCCCCAGATCGATGTCGATTGACAGTCATTTTGTAATTCTTCCATTTTCTTACTATTGCACCAACAGTTGTCTCCTCACCCAGCATCTTACTTAGGGCTTATTCAGACGAACGTAAAATACGCGCGTGCAACGCGCGTGATTTTCACGTGCGTTGCCCGTAGCTATATTAGACAATGGGGCCGTGCAGACATGGCAGCGTTTTATGCGCTGCGTTGCTCCGTTGCAAAAAACTCACGACATGTCCGTTGATTCAGCGTTTTCAACGCATCACGCACCCATTGAAGTCAATGGGTGCGTGAAAGCCACGCATGTCGCACGGAAGCACTTCCGTGCGAACTGCGTGTTTGCGCAACAGCTGTCAAAAGGATGAATGTAAACAGAAAAGCACCACGTGCTTTTCTGTTTCCGAACATCCAAACGGAGTGTCTTTGCGATTAGCGAAACCCGACAACCGAAGCTAACTTCACCGGGTTCGGCCAAACTCGTTTTGGCCGAACTCGGCAAAAAAAATTCCGGTCCGCGACGTCGGGAGACATTCACTGTGCATGGTGCTGAAAGAGTTAAACTGTTTCAGCACCATGGACAGTGACTTGCGATCCCAAAATACATGAACCTGTAAAAAAAAACGAAGTTCTAACTTACCGATTACTCCTGTCTCCTTCCTGCAGTCCGACCTCCCGGGATGACACTTCAGTTCAAGTGACAGCTCCAGCCAATCACAGGCCAATCACAGGCTGCAGCGGTCACTTGGACTGCCGCGTCATCCAGGGAGGTGGGGCTCGATATCAAGAGAGGCGCGTCACCAAGGACGCGTCACCAAGGCAACGGCTGGGAAGTTCTTGGTAAGTAGGAACTTTATCTTTTTTTTTTACAGGTTTTTCGCTGTTGTGTTCGGCATTCACTGTCGAGGGTGCTGAAAGATTTAGCTCTTTCAGCACCTTGGACAGTGACGGGCGTCGACAAGCCTCATCTCTATGATTAGCCCCGTGTACCCCTGAGGACGCTACTAGTTAGCGAAACATGTCGGGGGGGCTGTATTGAGTTTTTAATCCCTGCCTCAGCCGGATCTTTGTCTACATACTAATAGAGGCACTGGTGCCCTTGCACTGACTGTTTGCCGACACTCGGCATACACCGCAACTCTCAGATACTCTGCTGGGTTTCTCCAGCTGTTATACTGACTTCGGTCTGTGGCAGTGAAATTTTTAAAATTTATGTGTATAGTTTGTTCTTGCTACACGTAGCTTAATAAAAGTTGTAAACTCTAACTTTATCCTTATTATCTATTGGGTGGTCAGGAAATAGGGTTTTGTTTGCCTGCAGGCATTCCTTTTCTGACTATCCAGGGAGGTGGGGCTCGATATCAAGAGAGGCGCGTCACCAAGGACGCGTCACCAAGGACGCGTCACCAAGGCAACGGCCGGGAAGTTCTCGGTAAGTAGGAACTTTATCTTTTTTTTTTACAGGTTTTTCGCTGTTGTGTTCGGCATTCACTGTCGAGGGTGCTGAAAGATTTAGCTCTTTCAGCACCTTGGACAGTGACGGGCGTCGACAAGCCTCATCTCTATGATGCCGGCTGCGCGAAAATCACGCAGCCGCGCATCAGACACGGATGACACACGCAGCTGTCAAATAGTGTTTGCGCGCGCGAAACGCTGCGTTGTTTGCGCGCGCAAAAACGCAACGCTCGTGTGAATCCGGCCTTATGGTTTTGTAGCCCATTCCAGCCTTGTGCAGGTCTATGATCTTGTCCCTGACATCCTTAGGGTATGTGCACACACACTAATCACGTCCGTAATTGACGGACGTATTTCGGCCGCAAGTACCGGACCGAACACAGTGCAGGGAGCCGGGCTCCTAGCATCATAGTTATGTACGACGCTAGGAGTCCCTGCCTCTCTGCAGGACAACTGTCCCATACTGAAAACATGATTACAGTACGGGACAGTTGTCCGGCAGCGAGGCAGGGACTCCTAGCATCGTACATAAGTATGATGCTAGGAGCCCGGCTCCCTGCACTGTGTTCGGTCCGGTACTTGCGGCCGAAATACGTCCGTCAATTACGGACGTAATTAGTGTGTGTGCACATACCCTTAGAAAGCTCTTTGGTCTTGCCCATGTTGTAGAGGTTAGTGTCAGACTGATTCATTGAGTCTGTGGACAGGAGTCTTTTATACAGGTGACCATGTAAAACAGCTGTCTTTAATGCAGGCACCAAGTTGATTTGGAGCGTGTAACTGGTTTGGAGGAGGCTGAACTCTTAATGGTTGGTAGGGGATCAAATACTTATTTCTCTGTGCACAATGCAAATAAATATATATAATTTTGACTATGTGATTTATTTTTTTATTTTTTATATAATCTATCTCTCACTGGTAAAATTAACCTAGCCTAAAAATTCTAGACTGTTCATGTCTTTGACAGTGGGCAAACTTACAAAATCAGCAAGGGATCAAATACTTATTTCCTTCACTGTATATACACAACAAAAGTTTGAACAGCACATTCCAACAAAATGATACAAAACATGTATGCAGGTGCAAGAACACCTGTGACTGCAAATATACAGCAGACAAATAAATGGCGATAGCACACTGTGAACACTAATGCCACTAAATATAAATAAATATGCATTACTGCTAAATCTACTTACATCTAGTGGTGGAGTGAGCATTTTGACCGCACAAGTGTTTTGCAAAAATGAGTAAACAATAGATGTTGCAGATTGAAAATTGCTGTTTTCCACAGATATGCCATTTCAGTGCCCAATGTGTTATGCCCAGCTTATACCACCGTAGACACACATCCCATAAATTGTTAAGCAGGTTCTCCAGAATACAGTAATACCCCATATGTGGCCATAAATTGCGGTTTGGGCAAACTGCCAGGCTCAGTTGGACCACCATTTGGCTTTTGAAGCGCAGATTTTGCTTGGTGTTTTACTGGTATTTCAGCTTATAATGTGGGGGCATATGTAAGTTGGGTGGAGTACATCAGGGCATATGTAAACTGGGCGGAGTACATCAGGGCATATGTAAACTGGGCGGAGTGCAACAGGTCATAATAGGATGATGTAATAATGGGGTGAATGAATAATCCATGCATTGGTGTGGTACGCTTTGAACCAATCCTTTATACACAGGCCGGGTTTATTGGGTAGTATACAAAATATCTGCGCTCCAGTATTGCCTTATATTTGACTTCTTCACTAGCCCTATAAGCCGCACAAGGCCCTAAATCCTCATCTCTGCTGCGTCTACGGGGTTCACCTGTGGGGCCCATCAAATGACGATGTGGGGTATTTAGTGAAATACTACTGGACGTAAAAAATTAGTCTGGGCCGTCATTTAGCATCATTTAGCATCATTTCATTTTGAGAGTCATAACGTCTTATTTTTCCGTTGACGGACCTGTGTGAGGGCTTGTTTTTTGTGGAACGAGCTGTAATTTTTATTGGTTCCATTTTGGGGTACATGCGATTTTTTTTTTTTATCACTATTTAATCAATTTTTTGGGAGATGAGGAAACCAAAAAACAGCCATTCTAGCACGTTTTATTTTTTTTGTTTTTTTTTACAGTGCTCCCCGCGCAGTATAAACAACATGTTAACTTTATTCTGCGGGTCGATATGATTACAGCGACACCAAATTTATATAGTTTTTTTACGTTTCACTACGATCCCACAGTAAAAATACTCTTTTCTAAAAAAATCATGTTTTAGTGTCACCATTTTCTGACAGCCATAACTTTCTTATTTTTTTATTTTTTAGTTGATATCGCTGCGGGAGCACTTGTTTTATGCGTGACGAACTGTAGTTTCTATTGGTACCATTTTGCGTTACTTGCAACTTTTTTATCACTTTTTATTATATTTTTTTTGAGACAAGATGACCAAAAAATAAAATGCTGCCATTGTTTTTTATTAAAATAAATTACGGTGTTCACCGTGCGGTAAAAATAATGTGAGATTTATATAGATCAGGCCATTCCGAACGAGGCGATACCTATTATGTATAGTTTTTTTTCATGTTTTCATTTTTTTTCTAATAATAAAGGAGTTGATCAGGGAAACAGGGCGATTATTGTTTTTATTAGTTTAAACTTTTATTTACTTATTTTTCCTTAACATTTTTTTTACTTTTTTCACTTTTTTTTTTACACTTACCTGGGGACTTGAAGATCTGGTCTTCTGATCCCCGGTACAATACACTGCACTACTTATGTAGTGCAGTGTATTGTAACTGTCATTCATCATCTGACAGTTAGCGTATTAGGTCCTGCCTCGGGCAGGACCTAATAGGCTTCCGTACCTGGGCAACCAGGAAGCCTAGCAATGTCTTTCTGGTTGCCATAGCAACCATCGCCACCCGCGATCCATCACGGGGGGGCCGGGGGTACAGAGGGAGCTCCCTCAGTCAACCACTGGACAACATTGACAGCCGCATTGAAGGGGTTAAATGGCTGCGATCGGCGGTAACTGCCATCGCAGCCATTGCAGCGGGATGTCAGCTGTGTATGACAGCTGACAGCCGCTGAAGATAAAGCGCGCACAGCTCCTGTGCCCGCTTTATCTACAGGGCGTGACTGTACGCCTATGTGCGGGAACGCACTTTGAATTTGGACGTGCAGTCACTCCTAAAAGCGGGAAGAGGTTAAGGCAAAGAAGTGGAATATTCTGCAATGGCCAAGTCAATCACCAGATCTCAACCCAATCGAGCATGCATTTCACTTGCTTAAGGCTTCATGCACACAAACGTGCTTTTGTGGCCGCAATTCCCCCGAAAATCCACGGGAGAATTGTGGCCCCATTCATTCCTATGGGGCCATGCACACGACCGTGGTTTTCACGGTCCGTGCATGGCCCCGGAGCCCGGACCGCAATAAGAACGGGCAAACCTTATTACGGCTGTGTTTTGCGGTCCGGGCTCATTGAAAATAATGGCCACGGCCATGGGCATAGCCCGCGATTTGCGGGCAGCTCGCGGTTGTCACTCCGTGGCCGGCCGACCCGAAAATCACAGCCGTGCACATGGCTACGGTCATGTGCATGAGGCCAAAGACCAAAAATTAAGGCAGAAAGACCCACAAACAAGCAACAACTTAAGACAGCTGCAGTAAAAGCCTGGCAAAGAATCACAAAGGAGGAAACACAGTGTTTGGTGATGTCCATGGGTTCCAGACATCAGGCAGTCATTGCCTGCAAAGGATTCTCTACAAAATATTAAAGAAAGCAACATTTTATTTATGGTCATGTTAATTTGTCCAATTACTTTTGAGTCCCTTAAATGAGGAGGCTGTGTAGAAAAATGATTGCAATTCCTAAACGTTTCACAGGATATTTTTGTTGAACCCCTTGAATTAAACGTGAAAGTCTACAATTCAATTACATCTAAGTTGTTTCATTTCAAATCCAATGTGGTGGCATGCAGAGCCCAAATCATGAAGATTATTGGGTCAATGTCCAAATAATTTTGGACCTAACTGTAAATTCCAGCTCTGTAATTTTATTTGTCAGGCATTACAAAGACATTGTAAAGTACTGAACTATCAAAATTAGATATATGGTTTCTTCAATCCTGTGCCAAATCTTTTCCCGTGCTGCATCGCAACTGTACGTCCTGGCGGGAGGTTACAATGGCCTCCGGGTCTGCCATGTATGGAGGTCCATGAGGACCAGCCTCCAGCTACTCCTGATAGACTTCCTTTCAGTGTGACTGTAAACATCACACTGACAGTTCTAACACATTACACTACCTAGGTTGTGTAATGTATTATAGCCGCGATCAGTGCTTCTGGTGTCCAAATCCCATAGTGGGACAAAAAAAAAAAAAAGGAGTTAAAAAACAGTACAACAATATTGTAAAAAAGTCATATTATAGGAAAAAAATTAAACCGTTAAAAAAGTACACATATTTGGTATCACCGCGTTCATAATGGCCCAATTTATAAAACGTTAGTGTTATTTTTCCCACACGGTGAACACCGCGAAAAAATGTAATGAAAAACAATGCCAGAATCGCTATTTTTTTGGTCACCACCTCTTCCAAAATCTAGAATAAAAAGTGATCAAAAAGTTGCAGGAACCACAAAATAGTACCAATAAAAACGACATCCCGTTTCACAAAAAAACAAGCCCTCACACAGCTTTATTGACTGAAAATTAAAAAACGTATGGCTCACAAAAAATAAATTATAAAAAAAAAAAGGGATTTTATCGTGAAAACGCTGCAAAACATAAAAAAACTATATACATATGGTATCGCCATAATCGTATTGACCCGCAGAATAAAGTAAAATTTTCATTTATAGCCCATGGTGAACACTGTAAAACAAAAGAATAAAAAACATTGTTGGTTTTTGATCACCTTGCTTGACAAAAAATAGAATAAAAAGTGATCAGAAAATCACATGTAACCCCAAATAGTACCAGTTAAAACTACAGATTGTCCCGCAACAAATAAGCCATCACACTGCTCCATTGGAGAAAATTGTTAAAGTTCTGGCTCCCAGAATATGGCGACACAAAATGTGCAGAGCGTTCCAAAAGTGGATAGGATTGTGCACCATTTATCAGTGTGACACCGACACATACATGTGGATTATTAGTTATTTACCACAATATTATATCCTCTTATTATGCCCTGATTTGCTCCGCACAGATTACATATGCCCCCACATTATAAACTGAAACACCAGTAAAACCCCAAACAGAACAACTACCAAGCAAAATCTGTGCTCCAAAAGCCAAATGGTGCTCCCTCTCTTCTGAGCCCTACCGCGTGCCCAAACAGAAGTTTACGTCCACATATATGGCATCACCATATCCGGGAGATCCCGCTTAATATTTTATGGCTTATCATTCGGAAAATAGCAATTTTTACTTTGCACCATCCACTGCACATTAACCCCTTCACGAATCATGATGTAATAACACGTCAGAGTGCGGGGGTGATGTATGGAGCGGGCTCTCTTGCTGAGCCCGCTCCATACACTGTAGGTGTCAACTGTGTATTACAGCTGTCACCCGGGACTAACGGACAGGAACAGCGATCGCGCTGTTACAGAAGCCCGTAAAAATGACAGTATACTGCAATATATTAGTATTGCAGTGTATTGTACCAGCGATCTAATGATCACTGGTTCGAGTCCGCTTGGGGGACTAATAAATCTTGTAAAAAAAAGTTTAATAAATAAAGTTATTAGTAGTGAAAAAATATATATATTAAAAGTAAAAAAAAAAAACATTTTCCTCTAAAGTAATGTAAAAAAACAAAAAAATAAACAAAATTGGTATCGCTGCCTCCGTAAAAGTCTGAACTATTACAATATCCAATTTTTTAGTCACACGGTGAACACCGTAAAATATAAAAAATTTAAAATGCCAAAATCTCTGTTTTTTGCTCAACTTAGCTCTAAAATAAAATGTAAAAAAAAGTCATGAAAAAGTTTTATGTACCAAAAAATTAATCTAATAAACACTACAGCTGGTCCCGCAAAAAATAAGCCCTCACACCGCTCAATCGACCAAAAAATTAAAAAAAGTTATGACTCTCGGTATGTGGTGAAACAAAACAATTTTTTTTTTTAACAAAGTGTTATCTTTGTAAAAGTAGTAAAATATAAAAAACCTTTATAAATTTGGTATCACTGTAATTGTATTGAGCCGCAGAAAAAAAGTTAAGTTGTCGTTTATACCGCATGGTAAAAGCCGTAAAATAACGAAACCCAAAAAGCAATGGAGGGATCACAGTTTTTTCCAATTGCAGCCAGCAAATAAAAAAAAATCTGTTTCCCAGTACATTATATGGTACTTTAAATGGTGTCAATAGAAAATACAATACATACAAAAAGTAGAAAAAAAAAAGTTATGGCTTTTGGAAGGCAGGGAGTGAAAACTAAAATGAAAAAGCAAAAAATGGATCAGTCCCGATAGGGTTAGTTAATTTCTAACGAAAAAACATTTATGACTACAAGTGGGGTATTGCGGTATTCGGGAGAAATTGCTTTACAAATGTTGGGGTGCTTTTTCTCCTTTATTAAAATGAAAAATTCAACATTTTAGTCAAAAAATGTTGATATTCATTTTCATGGCCTAATTCAAATAAATAATGCAAAGGACCTGTTGGGTCTAAATGCTCACTATACCCCTATATAGATTCATTAAGGGGTGCAGTTTCCAAAATGTGGTCACCTGTCGGGGGTTTCCACTGTTTTGGTCCCTCGTGGGCTTAGCAAATGCGACATGACACTCGAAAACTAAATTTGAGTTCCAAAAGCTAAATAGCGCTTCTTCCTTTCTAAGCCCTGCTGTGCGTCCAAACAGCAGTTTATTACTATATATGGGGTATTGCCGTATTCGGGAGAAATAGGTTTACAAACGTTGTGGTTCTTTTTCTCCTTTATTCCTTGTAAAAATTAAAAATGTCTACGTTTTTTCAGAAAAAAAACCCTGATTTTTATTTTCACGGCCTAATATCTCTAAATTGTGGAAAACAGCTGTGGGGTCAAAATGCTAACTATACCCCTAGAAAAAAATCCTTGAGGGCTGTAGTTTCCTAAATGGGGTCACTTTTGTGGTCCCTCCGGGGCATTGCAACGCGACATGGAACCAAAAAACATTCCAGCAAAATCTGCCATGGGTCCAAACGGCAGTTAATTACCACATATGGGGTATTGCCGTAATCATGAGAAATTGCTTTACAAATGTTGGGGTGCTTTTTCTCCTTTATTCCTTATAAAAATTACAAATGTCTGCGTTTTTTCAAGAAAAAAAAAGTTGATTTTCATTTTCGCAGACTAATTCCAATAAGTTTTGCAAAAAAACCTGTGGGGTCAAAAGGCTTACTGTACCCCTATATAAATTCTTTGGGGGGTGTAGTTTCCAAAATGGGGTCACTTTTGGGGGGGTTTCACTGTTTTGGCACCACTAGACCTCTTCAAACCTGACATGGTGCCTAAAATATATTTTTAACAAAGGGAGGTCCCAAAATCTACTAGTTGCTCCTTTACTTCTAAGGCCTGTGTTTTACTTCATTAGCACACTAGGGCCACATGTGGGATATTTCCTAAAATTGGCGAATCTGGGGAATAAATATTTAGTTGCATTTCTCTGGTAAAATCTTCTGTGTTACAGAAAAAATTCATTGCAAATGAATTTTGGCAAAACATTTAAATTTTTCTAAATTTCACCTCTACATTGCTTAAATTCCTGTGAAATGCCTAAAGGGTTAATAAACTTTCTGAATGCTGTTTTGAATTCTTTAAAGTGTGCAGTTTTTAAAATAGGGTGACTAATGGGGACTTTCTAATATTTAACCTCTTCCCTCTTTGGCCACTTTTGACCTTCCTGACAGAGCCTCATTTTTCAAATTTGACATGTTTCAATTTATGTGGTAATAACTCCGGAATGCTTGTACCTATCCAAGCGATTCTGAGATTATTTTCTCGTGACACATTGGACTTTATGTTACTGGCAAAATTTGCTCGATACATTCAGTATTTAATTGTGAAAAACACCAAAATTTATCGAAAAATTGCAAAAATTAGCATTTTTCTCAATTTAAATGTATCTGCTTGAAAGACAGGCAGTTATACCACACAATATTGTTGCTAATTAACATCCCCCATATGTCTACTTTAGTTTGGCATAGTTTTTTTTAACATACTTTTATTTTTCTAGAACGCTACAAGGCAGCAATTTCTCACATTTTCAAGAAAATTTCAAAAGGCTATTTTTACAGGGGCCAGTTCAGTTCCGAAGTGGCTTTGAGGTCCTTAGATATTAGAAACCCCCTATAAGTCACCCCATTTTAAAAACTTCACCCCTCAATCTATTCGAAACAGCATTTAGAAAGTTTCTTAACCCTTTAGACATTTCGCAGAAATTAAACCAAAGTAGAGGTGAAATTTACAAAGTTCATTTTTTTTTTCCAGAAATTCATTTTGAATCAATTTTTTTGTACCACAGAAGATTTTACCAGAGAAATGCAACTCAATATTTATTGCCCATGTTATGCAGTTTTAGGAAATATCCCACATGTGGCTTTAGTGCGCTACTGGACTGAAGCATAGGCCTCCGAAGCAAAGTAGCACCTTGTGGATTTTGGGCCTCCTTTTTATTAGAATGTATTTTAGGCACCATGTCAGATTTGAAGAGGCCTTGTGGTACTAAAACAGTGGAAACCCCCCAAAAGTGACCCCATATGGGAAACTACACCCCTCGAGGAATTTATTTAGGGGTGTAGCAAGCATTTTGACCTGCCAGTTTTTTTGCAAAAATTTTTGGAACTAAGCCATGAAAATGAAAAGCTACATTTTTTTCAAATAAAATGTAGCTTTAGCTAATTTTGTTTTCATTTCCAAAAGGACTAAAGTAGAAAAAGCTCTGCAACATTTGTTTGCGGAGGCCATGTCGCATTTGCAAAGCCCCTGAGGGGACAAGACAGTGGAAACCCACAACAAGTGACCCCCTTTTGGAAACTATACCCCTTGAGGAAATTATCTAGCGGTATAGTGATCATTTTGATCCCACAGTTTTTTTGCAGAAATTTTTGGACGTAGGCTGTGAAAATGAAAATCTAAATTTTTTTTTCAAATAAAATGTAGGTTTAGCTATTTTTTTCCCATTACCACCAGCACTAAAGAAGAAAATGCACCATAAAATTTGTAAAGAAATTTCTCCCGAGCAAAACAGTACCCCACATGTGGTAATAAACGGCTGTTTGGACACACGGCGAGGCTGAGAAGGGAAAGAGCGCCATTTGGCTTTTGGAACTCAACTTTAGCAGGAATGGTTTGCGGAGGCCATGTCGCATTTGCAAAGCCCCTGAGGGGACAAAACAGTGGAAACCCCCACAAGTGACCCCATTTTGGAAACTACACCCCTTGAAGAAATGATCTAGGGTTACAGTGAGCATTTTGACCTCACAGGTGTTTTACAAAACTTATTGGAAGATAATGAAAATCTAAATTTTTTCAAAGAAAATATAGGTTTAGCTAATTTTTTTTCATTTCAACAAGGACTAAAAGGAGAAAAAGCACTGCAACATTTGTAAAGCAATTTCTCCCGAGTAAAACATGTGGTCATAAATGGCTGTTTGGACACACGGAAGGGCTCAGAACGAAAGGAGTACCATTTGGATTTTGGAATGGTTTCTAGGCGCCATGTCACATTTCCTGAGCCCTTGTAGTACTAGTACAGTGGAAACACCCCAAAAGTGACTCCATTTGGGAAACTGCACCCCCTGAGGAATCATCTAGGGGTATAGTGAAAATTTTGATCCCAAAGGTTTTTTGCTGAATTAGAATTAAGCCATAAAAATGGAAAAAAAAAAAAATTCCAATAAGATGTCGTTTTAGATCAACATTTTTCATTTTTACAAAGAATAGAGAAGAAAAAGCACCCCAACATTTGTAAAGTAATTTCTCCCGAGTACAGTAACACCCCATATGTGATTATAAACAACGGTTTACATATATGGGAGCATTCAGAAGAAAAGGAGCGGTATTTAACTTTTGGAGCGTAGATTTTGCTGGAATGGTTTGCGGACAGCATGTTGCATTTGCAAAACCCCTGATGTACCAAACAAAAATGACCCCATTTTAGAAACTACACCCCTAAATGCATTTATCAAGGGGTATAGTGAGAATTTAGACTCCACAGGTGTTTTTCAGAAACTAATACGCAGTGGATGGCGCAAAGTGAAAATTGCAATTTTTCCACTGATATGCCCATTCACCGCACAATATGTTGTGCCCCTGGAGAATCTTACCCCATAAATTATTAAGCGGGTTCTCCCGGGTATGGTAATGCCTTACTTGTGGACATAAATTGCTGTTTGGGCACACTGTAGGGCTAAGAAGGGAAAGACCGCCATTTTGAGCATGGATTTTGCTTGGTAATAGTTCTGTTTGGGGTTTTGCTGGTATTTCCGTTTATAATGTGGGGGCATATGTAATCTGTGCGGAGTACATCAGGGCATAATAAGAGCGTATAATAATGGGGTAAATAATACAATTATACATATATATGTGTTACGCTGTGAAGCAATCCGTTATGCGCATGCCGGTGTCACACTGATAAACGTTTTTTTCTTATCCCCTTTTGTAACACTGCACCTTTTGGGGACTTTTTCTCCATTGTAGTTTGGAAAATTTTGCTTGTAAAGATTTGCGCTGGTATAATACAGGCTCCCTCGCTTCCAGTAGATGTGCTATGTCCCTTCCCTTTCCTAGTTCCTAAATACTAGGGCCCTGAAACTGAAGGAATTTTCCACTCCGGCCTGCGCATTGAGATGTTTTTTCATCACCACATTACCAGTGCCATAACTTTTTTATTTTTCAGTTGATTGAGCGGTGTGCGGGCTTGTTTTTTGCGAGACAGGTTGTAGATTTTATTGGTATCATTTTGGAACACATACGACTTTTTGATCACTTTTTATTTCATTTTTTGGTAAAGGAAATTACCAAAAACAAGCAATTCTGGAATAGTTTTTTTATTGTTTTTTTTTTCCACCATCCACAGTGCGCCCTAAATTACATGTTATCTTTATTCTGCGGGTCAATACGATTACGGCGATACCAAATTTATATAGTTTTTTTATGTATTGCAGCTTTTGCACAATAAAATCACTTTTTTTATAAAATCATTTGTTTTCTGTGTCGCCATATTCTAAGACCAATAACTTTTTTATTTTTGCGTGGACAAAGCTGTGTCAGGGATTATTTTTTGCGGGACGGATTGTCGTTTTTATTGGTACTATTTTGGAGTAAATGTGACTTTTTGATCATTTTTTATAGCATTTTTTGGAAGGAGATGTGACCTAAAAACAAAGATTCTGGCGTTGTTTTTCATGGTTTTTTTTCCAGCGTTCATGGTGCGGGATAAACTACATAATAGTTTTGTAGTTTGGGTCGTTACGGACGCGGTGATACTAATTATGTATAGTTTTTTTTAATTTTTACGGTTTTTCCCATAATAAAAGACTTACTATGGGAAAGAAAGCAGTTTAGCTTTTTTTCTTTTACTTGAAACGTGTGTTTTTATTGTTTTACGACATTTTTATTAACTTTTTTTACTTGTCCCACTAGGACACTTGAGGGCCTAATGCACCGATCGCTACTCTAATACACTGCACTACATACGTAGTGCAGTGTATTAGCGCTGTCAGTTACAAGGCAGACTCTGATGTCATTATTTGGCCTCCGATTGCCATAGCAACCCAGCGATTGCGTCGCTGGGTTGCCGGTCGGGTTAAAACCCATCAGATCTTGCGCTCTATTGAGGGCAGCATCTGAGGGGCTAATCGGCCGGATCGGAGAATAGATCCAGCCCTGACAGTTACAGGAGGGTTCCAGCTGTATAATACAGCTGTCACCCCGCGGTGATGGTGCCGGCTCTGCACCCTCACTGCGACGTAACTGTACTCTGGTTTGCGGGAACACCTTCCAGACAGCGCCATATATATATACGGCGGAAGTCGGGAAGGGTTTAAGGCCTTCAAAGCCACTTCAGAACTGAACTGGTCCATAAAAAAATTGCCTTTTGACATTTTCTTGAAAATGTGAGAAATTGCTGCTAAAGTTCTAAGACTTGTAACACCCTAGAAAAATAAAATTACATTAAAAAAATAATGCAAACATAAAGTAGACATATGGGAAATGTTAACTAGTAACTATTTTGTGTGGTATACTATCTGTTTTACAAGAACATACATTTAAATTTCGAAAAATGCTAATATTTGCAAATTTTCTCAAAATTTAGTTTTTTTTCTCACGAATAAACACTGAATTTATCGCCAAAATTTTGCCAGTAACATAAAGTACAATTTGTCACGAGAACACAATCTCAGAATCTCTTGGATAAGTAAAAGCACATAAAGTATCACGTCAGATTTGAAAAAATTGGCTGTGTCCTCAAGGCCAAAACAAGCTGTGAACTGAAGGGGTTAAGGCTATGTTTACATTTGCGCTGTGGCTTACGTTCATTAGCAAGATGCTACATTGTAGTGAATAGAATTTCATGAAATCCCTTTCACACAGTGTGGCTGTAAACTTTACTGTTTTTCGGGCACGCTGCAATACTTTTAAACCACAGCTGCCCTGTTGGTTGAATTTTTCCACATTGATGTCAATGGGAAAATGGCAAGTTTGAAAGTTGCAAGTAAAAAACATAATTGCAGTTTCGTCTAGCAGTACCATGAGACTGTTTTCCAAAGAAACAGTTTTAGAAAAATGTTCATAGATTTAAATGCCCATGAACTACAATTAGGACATAAACCACACTTATTTACGTGCAATATTTTATGTATTTTTCTTTTTGCAGTAAATATTGCTGTATAAAGTGGTTTTCCAGCCACTAAAAATTGATGCCTATTCAATAGCTGATGGGTCTGGCTCCAACTCCCGGGACCCCCGCCGATCAGCTGTTTTGAAGTGAATGGGAAAAAGTCTGTGAATTGCCACTAAATGTGTGTCGACGATTCACAGTGAGCAAGAAGTAATGAACGGGAAGCAGCGCTCGTACCAGCACTGCGGCCCCTTCAAAACAGCAGATCGGCCATCAATTTTAGGGGGCCGGAAAACCCCTTTAATATATACTCTAATATTTTTATACATTTGCCAGTATATATCCTAGGTGAAAAATTGGTAGAAAGTATGAATATATGAATCACGTTGAGGATGAATACTGAACACCAGCAACTCATGCCTTGTAGATCTCTGTGTGAGATAACTGGCAAAATAAAATGTAAAAGAAGGAATGAATAACACAATAGCAAAAATAAATTATAAATTCATTACTTTCTGGCTGGTTTTACCCACAGCGGCGTCTTTAAGAAAGACTTTGTATTTGGAAAGTACAACATCTTGGATTGAGCAATGGGTGAATTTTTTCCCCATATGTTTATTGGTTAGCCGATAAACTTTATTGAATTATTCACACAGTTTACAGTTAGCAACTAACAACAATCATGTAACATATATACCTTGAGCAATACATTGTCAAATTGTAGATAATACTGTTCATTCAAAAGGGAGAAATAAGGACAATTGTGAATGACTACAACTATTTGCGTAATAGAGCAACAATTGAGTCTTGGTATCACAGTGGGTTACAGAATACATTAGAAAATTATAAATCCGGAGCATTGTTTAACTCGTCGAGGAGGGGGTGAATATCATATTTCCCTTACGTAAAAGACTGTGGGTATAAAATGTGTATTGGTATTGTATTGTGACTGCTTTGTATATGTGCTATGTATGTGCTGTGTATATTGTGTTGTGCTGTGACCCACACTACTGTGCACCTTGTGGTCCATTGTTTTTGAGTGTTGGTGAGCCGCGCTACGTGGCACAAGAAATGTTAGTTTCCTGTCTTGTAGCTTATAGGAGGTGGTGCCAGTGTCAGCGCAGCCCCAGGAAGAGCTCATAAATTTAAAGAAAGTATTTGCAACCAAAGAGAAGAGTGTGGGGAGACTGCTTTAGGTGCCAGAGGAACCTGTCGTTGGCCTGTGCACAGTAATAGGGAGAAAAGTGTCAATCAGTGGTGGGCTGAATATATCATGAATATATGATCATCATTGGATTTAAGCCCTGCATTGCGTCTAGCGCGCCGCAAGTATAAAATATAAGTTCTCCTAAACTACAGTGATATACCTAATAAGTGACAGACCGCTGAAATTATCATGTCTGTCACTTCTTTATGCTGTCCTTAGACAACCATGATGTTCTGCGATCACTCTTTAAGATAAACCTTACTTGCTCGAATATTAATATCTGAATATATAACTTACAAATAAATTAGATGTCAACATGCCACTTAGGTGGTTTCAATTTCTAGCCCCAGTTATAGTGTAGGTGGGAAGATGTAGACGACCATAGCCCTAATCAAGAAGTACTGAACAGCAGAAATCCACCAAGGGGCAGATTTATTAAGACTGGCGTTTTATACGCTGAGTTTTGAATGAAGAGAAGTGCTCAGGATCTTCTTGAAGATCTCATACAGGGCTTTGTCGGCAGACACGTGCCTGGAAAAGCAGATTAACAGATTTTGTTGGGTACAGGAGTAAAGCTCCAAGTAAGTACATCCTGGTCATGTGATGGACACACAGGTGCTCGACAATTGCTCGTTTTGTAACGAGACACAGCTCTGATAACTGTATTGTAATAATTGTTTACCTGCGTGTCCATCACTTGACCAGGACTGAATTTTATTCACTGGAAGTAAGGAAAGAAAGTTCAAGCAAACAGATATCTTGAAAACCATGAGGAATTGATGCAGAAAGTAGATTGGAAAATTGTATAGCTTTCTATTATACAAGTAAGAAGATTTTTTTTTTTTTGCTGAAACTGGAATATCCCTTTAATACAGTGGTAATAAACACATTTTTGTTCCACTTCTGGCACAAATGTGCCACAGAATTAGAACCACAAGTTGGTTGGACCACAGATTTTACAGCAATAATTGTTAGTAACAGATATCCATGATTATGTCTAGTGAGACCAAAGGCCAGGCGATATTTTCAGGTGAGATTGTCACAAATGTACCTGTTTTTGCTATCTTTTTCTTCTGTAAGAGGCCTGCCCACACTAGTCATTAATGTATACCTGCTCTTCTGTGTAGATGGTGATCACCACTCACTTCTGAAAACTCAAGCCCTCATACAGCAACGTCGACGAAAAAATTAAAATGTTATAATTCTCAGAACTTGGCGACAGAAAAAATACATTCTTTTTATAAATGTAATTTTATTGTGCAAAAAGTTGTAAAACAAAAAAAAGTGCTATGAATTAGGTATAGCCGGAATCGGACTGACCCGCAGAATAAAGTTAACATGTAGTTTATAAAGCATGGTGAACGCTGTATAACAAAAAACCTAAAGAACTATGCCAGAATTGCAGTTTTTTGGTCCCTTGCTCCCAAAAAAATAGGATAAAAAGTGATCAAAAAGTCGCATGTATCCCAAAATGTTACCAATAATAACTACAGCTTGTCCCACAAAAAAACAACCCTCATACCACTAAGTCTATGAAAAAATAAAATTGGTTAAGACTTCCATAAGTCAGGAAATAAAAAATATGCAGTTGTGCCGGCCCAAGGGGAACATTTCTTCTGTTTCAAGAGGCAAATTATCAAGGCCCTAAAATTAGGGAACCAGGAATGGCAGGGCCCAAAATATCTGCTGGAAGCAAGGGCGCCCGTATACCAGGACAACACTTCCCAGCTAAATTCCCCACACTGCAAAGGTGCCGAGTGTGGACGAAAGGGGGATAAGGAAGGACATTTATCAGAGTGACACTGGCCAGTGCAGAAACTATTGAGCACAGCGTAACACACATCTATGATTATTTTATTGTTTTTTTAACCCAATTATTATACCACCTGAATATGCCCCTGATGTACTCTGCCCGGCTTACATGTACCCCCACATTATAAACGGAAACACCAGCAATATTCAAACAAATCTACTACCAAGAAAATCCACGCTCTAAAACCCAAATAGTGCTCCCTCCCCTCTGAACCCTACAGCGTGCCCAAAAAGCATTATACTTCCACATATATGGCATCGCCATACCCGGGAGCACCCTTTTAACAATTTTTGGGGTGTGTGTCTCCAGTGGCACAAGCTGGGCACAACATTATCTAGGGAAAAATTAAAATTTTTACTTTGCACCATCCGCAGCGCAATCATTTATGGAAGAGACCTGTGGGGTAAAGATGCTCACTACACCTGTTAATAAATGCCTTGGGGGGAGCCGTTTCCAAAATGGGGTCACTTGTCAGGGGTTTCTTTTATTACTTCACATAAGAGCCTCTGCAATTGTGAACGAATACTTTGTAAATCGCCAAATTAGGCCTCAATTTTGCATGGTACGCTTTCATTCGTGAGCCCTGTCAAATGTCCAGGCAAAAGATTAGGGCCACATGTAGGGTGTTTCTAAAACCGGGAAACACAGCATAATAATTAGAGAGCTGTCTTGTTATGGTGGCACAAGCTGGGCACCACATGTTGGCATATGTATGGAAAACATCCCATTTTCACTCTGCAAGATCGAGTGCACACTAATTTCTACAAAACACCTGCGGGGCTAACATGCTCACTACACCCCTAGGTGAATACCTTGGGGGTGTAGTTTGCAAAATGTGGTCACTTCTGGAGGGTTTCCACTGCTTTGGTGCCACAGGGGCTTTGCAAATGCGACATAGCGCCCAGAAACTAATCCAGTAAAATCTGCACTCCAAAAGCCAAATGTCGATCCTTGCCTTCTGAGCCCCACTGTGTGCCCAAAAAGCAGTTTATTACCACATATCAGGTATTGCTGTACTCGGGAGAAATTGCTTTACAAATTTTGCAGTGCTTTCTCCTTTAGTCCTTGTGGAAATGAAAGAAAATTAGCTAAACCTACATTTTCTTTAAAAAACTTAGATTTTAATTTTTACAGGCCTAATTCCAATAATTTCTGCAAAAAAACCTGTGCAGTCAAAATGCTCACTATACTTCTAGATAATTTCCTCAATGGGTGTAATTTCCAAAATGGGGTCACTTGTGGGGGGTTTCCACTGTTTTGTTCCCTCAGGGGCTTTGCAAATGCGACATGGCCTCTGCAAACCATTCCTGCTAAATTTGACCACCAAAAGCCAAACGGCGCTCTTTCCCTTCTGAGCCCTGCCGTGTCCAAACAGCTGTTTATGACTGAGAGGTATTGTTTTACTCGGGAGAAATTGCTTTACAAATTTTGCAGTGCTTTTTTTCCTTTAGTCCTTGTGGTAATGAAAAAAAATTAGCTAAACCTATATTTTCTTTGAAAAAATTTAGATTTTAATTTTTAAGGCCTACTTCCAATAATTTCTGCACTCAGCCTGTGGGGTCAAAATACTCACTATACCCCTAGATAATTTCCTTGGTGTGTAGTTTCCCAAATGGGGTCACTTTTGGGGGATTTCTACTGTTTTGGCACCGCAAGAGCCCTTCAAACCTGACATGGTGCCTAAAATATATTCTAAGAAAAATAAGGCCCCAAAATCCTCTAGGTGCTCCTTTGCTTCTGAGGACTGTGCTTAAGTCCATTATCACACTAGGGCCACATGTGGGATATTTCCTAAAACTGCAGAACCTGGGCAATAAATATTGATTTGTGTTTCTCTGGTAAAACCTTCTGTGTTACAAAAAAAAGGGATAAAAATTAATTTCTACAAAAAGAAATGAAATTTGTAAATTTCACCTCTACTTTGCTTTAATTCCTGTGAAACATCTAAAGGGTTAAGAAACTTTCTAAATACTGTTTTTAATACTTTGAGGGGTGACATTTTTAAAATGTGGTGACTTATTGGGGGATTGTAATATATAAGGCCCTCAAAGCCACTTCACAACTGAACTGGCCCCTTTAAAAATAGCCTTTTGACATTTTCTTGAAAATGTGAGAAATTGCTGCTAAAGTTCTAAGCCTGGTAAGGTCCTAGAAAAATAAAAGGATGTTCAAAAAAACGATGCCAATCTAAAGTAGACATATGGGGGATGTTAATTAGCAACAATTTTGTGTGGTATAAACTACTGTTCAAAAGTTTAGTGTCACTTAGAAATTTCCTTATTTTTGCAAGAAAAGCAGTTTTTTTCAATGAAGATGTAACGATGGAGGTAGGGAAATAGACAAGTGAGCCCTAATCTACCCGCCACTCAGTCCCTGCCTACTTGCAACGACTCGCCCTAGGCGACGGGGTACAACTGGGCTACGGTCCCTACGCTCAATAAGTGCACAACAGACAAAAAGACAAGGGTACACAGAAGCAAAGGGAAATGGGGCAGTTGCCCACGGCAACACCATGCGCAACAAGAGTGGTGAACGAGCCGAGTCAAACCAGGAGTGTATGAGGTACCAAACGCAGGGCAGGAGAGTAGTGAACAAGCCGAGTCAAACCAGGAGTGTACGAAGTACCGAACGCAGAGCAGGAGAGTAGTCAGTAAGCCAGGGTCAATATGAAGCAGGGTCAAATAGTTCAAGAAGCTGCAGCAGGGCCAGGAAACCAAACGAGAAGAATCACAAGCAAGGAGGAACAGGAAAGGCAGGTATAAATAGACAGAGGGTGGGAGCTAGCTCCGTCTGGCCAGGCTGTGATAGGCTCTCCCACTCCTAAGCCTGCCATCCTGAGTGGTGATATATTTAGATAGGTATTACCCTCTTACAATTTTATATATAATATGTTGGAGTAATTCACACTAGGTGTACACCACCAATTATCGATATATGAACAAAGGAACGGGGAGTGGGAAAAGTAGTGTGTTACATCAATGTTAAAAATAAAAAATACTTTATTGAATAATTATTAAAAACAATGTTAGATGAAAAAATGATGACGTTGTGCCAAAGTCCCCTAGATTGGCAAACTAAGACGATATTATGTCTAACTTAATTGCTCCGTTTTATTAAAGATATATGTGTCTAGCCTCCCCCTGTGTATATGCGAGGAGGCTCTGTAATAGTCCCTTATCCAGAGATTAAAGTGTTAGGGTATGTTCACACGGCCTTTCACTGTTGCACGGTTTGGATCACACAGAACCGTGGATCACGGTTTGGATCACACAGAACATCATTTGTGAGACGCAGAACAACTGAAAAGATGCTGGAAGAGTGCCTGACGCCATCTGTCAAGCAGGGTGGAGGTAATGTGATGGTCTGGGGTTGCTTTGGTGCTGGTAAATTGGGAGATTTGTACAAGGTAAAAGGGATTTTGAATAAGGAAGGCTATCACTCCATTTTGCAACGCCATGCCATACCCTGTGGACAGCGCTTGATTGGAGCCAATTTCATCCTACAACAGGACAATGACCCAAAGCACACCTCCAAATTATGCAAGAACTATTTAGGGAAGAAGCAGGCGGCTGGTATTCTATCTGTAATGGAGTGGCCAGCGCAGTCACCAGATCTCAACCCCATAGAGCTGTTGTGGGAGCAGCTTGACCGTATGGTACGCAAGAAGTGCCCATCAAGCCAATCCAACTTGTGGGAGGGGCTTTTGGAAGCATGGGGTGAAATTTCTCCCGATTACCTCAGCAAATTAACAGCTAGAATGCCAAAGGTCTGCAATGCTGTAATTGCTGCAAATGGAGCATTCTTTGACGAAAGCAAAGTTTGAAGGAGAAAATTATTATTTGAAATAACAATCATTATTTCTAACCTTGTCAATGTCTTGACTATATTTTCTAGTCATTTTGAAACTCATTTGATAAATATTAGGGTATGTTCAAACTACAGCGTCCGTAATGGCCGAAATTACGGGGCTGTTTTCAGGAGAAAACAGCCCCGTCATTTCAGCCGAAACGGCATGCGCAGGCGCTTGAACGCCGCGTCCATTACGGACGCAATTGGCGCTGATTTTCATTGGAGTCAATGAATAACGGCTCCAATTACGTCCCAAGAAGTGACAGGTACTTCTTTGACGCGGGCGTCATTTTTACGCCCCGCCTTTTGACAGCGGGGCGTAAAAAAAATCACCGTCGGAACAGAAAATCGTAAGACCCATTCAAATGAATGGGCAGATGTTTGCCGACGCTATTGAGGCGCATTTTCGGACGTAATTTGGGGCTAAAACGCCCGAATTACGTCCGTAAATAGTGTGTGTGAACATACCCTAAGTGTGAGTTTTCATGGAAAACACAAAATTGTCTGGGTGACCCCAAACTTTTGAACGGTAGTGTAACTGCCTATCTTACAAGCAGATACATTTAAATTTAGAAAAATGCTAATTTTTGAAGGCAAAGGGTGGTTATGTCAAATAGTGATTTGGTTTGGATTTCTCTTCTATTCATTCACTTTGCATTTTGTTAATTGATAAAAAGAAAAACTATTAACACTTCTATTTTTTTTAAAGCATTTTTACTTTGCAGCATTTTTCCACAACTGCCTAAAACTTTTGCACAGTACTGTATACAGTATATACATACTTAAATTATTTATTCATATAGTACACAGTATCAGCATTAACTAATAAGTACAATGTATATCAGATAAACTTTCATGTGGATAATAATTGCAGGGACATAAATTACAGACAGAGATGTCACTTCATATACCTCCACTTATCTTATCAACAATCCCATATTTCATAAGGTGACATAGGTGTGACTTTCAGAAGGGTGTGCATTTTCAAAACGCTCTCTGACCCCAATTTCTGTTGGTTTTATACAAGTTAATTAATGGTGAAGCATTATTTTACTCCAGCTAATAAGTTCAAGTCTGCAACTCTTAAATATATGCTAGTACATACTTCTTATAATTGTGTCATTAGTGAGTTATGTATTGGTGTCCTATAATTTACATGTTACAATTTTCTTACATCCCCAATCAATTCCTGAAATTGTCACAACTGTAAATATAAATGTTTATAATATCTACATATAGTAGTGCCAAAATATTCCGCAGCACTCGGAAATTGTCACCATTGACATCAGTCCCTGTCCACAATGGAGCGTTCCAAATCTAATTCTCTATCTCACACGCACACACAGCCAATTTCATACAGAGTGAATTAATTTATCAGTATGTTTTTGGAGAGTGAGAAGAAACCAAAATATCTGGTGGAAAGCCACGCAAACAAGGGGAGACACAGACTCCATGCAGATATTGCCCTTGGTCAGATTTGAACCCAGGACCCCAGCGGTGCAGTAATAAGAAACTGATGAGGAGTACAGTTGGACAGGTAAGTCAGTAACTAGTAATAAAGAAATATAGTCAACTGTATTTGTTTGGGTTTTTGTAACTCTTTTACAAATTTCTTCACCAATTAAAGTTACAATTTTTATACATTTTTCATGAATTTATAAAGATTATTTATGAAGATTATATATGCTTAAAATAACTACAAAGTATTTTACAAAGCAAACAGAAAAAAAAGTAAAAACACAAAAAATACAAAAGAACTATTAAAATAACCTAAACTTACAAGAAGAAGCAGTCAGTCATTAGTTTATGCTATGCTAACATCACCCTGATAATGCTGACCACACACTTCATAAAATGTTTATCTGTACTAATGCATGACGACAATGATGCCACGATACATTGAGTGTTTTTGCTTCTTTTATGCTCAATAATACCCAATAATATATCTTTCTTGTCCTCTCTTCTACCCTATTATCCAATGATAAGGATAAAAACTCTATTCAATCAGGAGCTTCCTTCAAATACAGTAGATATTTATTCCTTAGTAGAGATCTTTACAATTTAGGTTTGTATTGCCTTCCTTATCACTGGAAATCTTTGATCTGCTCTTTCCAAATGGCTGAACAGCCTGAGTTGGTCTCCTGTGTGAAGACTCCCTGAGTGGTAGAGATGCCTCTATAGCTAGGTAAGCCTAGCAAGACTCCATCAATCTCTTTCTTCTAGCTTTTCAGTGCCTCTCGCTCTTTTATCTTTTTCTTTTCCACATTGTAGAGTCTGAAGGCAAATTAGAGGTAGTGATTAAGAAGTCTTTTCTGACATATGCAACGTGTGTGTTGAAGGCAGCAACATCCCTGTGGAAGAAGAAGAAATATTATAAAACCCCTGTACATTCTAGAATAGTATTCTATATACAGTGCTGTGGAAAAGTTTGTTTTTGTTCTATATTTGTATATTTGTCACACTTGAATGTTTCAGATCATCAAACTACTTTTAATAATAGGCAAAGATAACCCAAGTAAACACAAAATGCTGTTTTTAAAATATGATTTCATTAATTGAAGTCAATATTCTGTTCGGCCCTACCTAGCCCTATGGGAAAAATAATAATTGCCCCCTTAGCTACCATATTAACCAGTTAACCAAATTCAATTCACAATTGCTTCATTCACTAGCCACCCCCAGGCAGGATTACTGCCAGACCTGTTGAATCTAAACATCACTTAAATAGAAGCTGTCTGGTAATGTGGAGCAGGCCAGGAGGTCTCAAAAAGCAGCACATGACGGCACGTTCTAAAGTGATTCAAATACAGATGGCAAACAAAGTCATAGAAATATACCGGTCTGGGGCAGGGTTACAAAGCCATTGGTAAGGCTCTGGGACTCCAGCGATCCACAGTAAGGACCATTATCCACTAATGGAGAATACTTCAAACAGTGGTGAACCTTCCCAGGAGTGGCCGGTCTACCAAAATATCACCAAGAGCGCATCAACGACTCATCCAGGAGGTCACAAACGAACTGCAGGCCTCACTTATCTCAGTTAACCCCTTCACGCACCTGGACGTGTCATTACGTCCGGGTGCGGGGGGGTGATGTTTGGAGCGCTCTGACGCATTGATGCCCCAGAGTAAGCCGGAAGGGACGAAGCCCAGGGTCGGGCGAGTTTGTTTGACGTGCTGCTATTGATTTTATTTGAATCACCAATGTTTTTATTCTTCTATTTTCCTGTAAGTATGGAATAAATCTTGCGTATTGCAAAAAAAAAAAAACAGAGGGTGCTGCACTATTTCTCCTTTTCTTTATTGGAGTCGTAGGATTTTTTTTCTGCCTGGAGCCTGAGCATCGAGACACGGTGTAGAGCTCCGTGGGACTACAAGGATCATAACAACTGCACACAACCTTCTCTGGATTGTGGATTGTCTATTGCTTGTGGACTGAGCAGAACCGTCTATAAGACTACAGGTTGGACTGTGTTTCTCAGTGCTGTTCGAGCGGTGAAAAACTTGATTTACTTTTGTTTTATTTCTAGGTGTTTGGATTTTATCTGACTTTTTGCCTGCTCCAGCCTGAAAAATACTTAGTTAGGCCGGATTCACACAAGCGTGTGCGTTTTGCGCACGCAAAAAAGGCGGCATTTTGCGTGCGCAAAAGGCACTTAACAGCTCCGTGTCATGATCATATGGTGCGCGGCTGCGTGCTTTTCATGCAGCCGCCATCATTATGACACTCTGTTTGTGTGTTTGTAAACAGAAAAGCATGTGGTGCTTTTCTGTTTTCATTCATACTTTTCACTGCTGTTGCGCGAATCACACGCGTCCCACGGAAGTGCTTCCGTGTGGTGGGCGTGATTTTCACGCACCCATTGACTACATCTGGTGTAAATCTAATACCACATTCCACCATAAGAACATCATACCAACAGTCAAACATGTTGGTGGTTGTGTGATGGTAGTGTTATGGTCTTGGGTGGCTTTGCTTCTGCAGGACCTGGATGACTTGTCATAATTGATGGATCCATGAATTCTGCTCTCTATCAGAAAACCCTGAAGGAGAATGTCTGTCCGCCTATCAGTTCATTACCTAAAGCTCAAGCGCAGTTGGGTTTTGCAGCAGGACAATAATATAAAGCACACAAGCAAGGCCATCTCTGAATGGCTCAAAAGAAACAAAATTAAGGTCATGGAGTCGCCGAGTTAACCCCTTCCCTCCGCAGCCAATTTTCGTTTTTTAATTTTAGATTTTTCCTCACCACCTTCCAAAAAGCCATAACTTTTTTATTTTTCCGTCGAAACAGCTGTAGGAGGCTTTGCTTCTTGTGGGACAAGTTGTAGTTTTTCAAGGCACCATTTAATGTACCATATAATGTACTGGGAAAGTTAAAACAAAATTTCTTCGTGGGGTGAAATGGGCAAAAAACAGGGAATTCACCATTGGTTTTTTTTGTTAGTTTTTACTGCGTTCATTGTGTAGTAAAAACTTAATGTTAACTTTATTGTACGGGTTAAATAAAATTACGCCGATACCAAAATTATATATTTTTTTATGTTTTACTACTTTCACAAAGAAAAAACTATTTGTTAAAAAAAAAATGTATTTTGTCGCCACATTCTGAGAGCCATAACTTTTATATTATTCCGTCGATTGAGTGGTATGAGAGCTTATTTTTTGCGGGGAGAGCTGTACTTTTTATTGGTATAACTTTGTGGTACATGCTTTTTATTCACTTTTTATTACATTTCTTTGAAGAGCTAAGGTGCCCAAAAAACTGCAATTCTGGCAATTGTAATTTTTTATTTTTTTTACAGCGTTCACCAATATTGTAATATTTCAGACTTTTATGGATGCAGTGATACCAGTTATGTTAATTTTTATTTTTAAACAATACTTGAGGGGAAAAATGGGAGTTTTTTTTTTACATTTTCAATATATTTTTTTGTACATTTAAGAAAAACTTAAGTCAACTGTTTATAGTCCCTAGGGAACTTGAACCAGCGATCGTTGGTATTGTATTGCAGTATATTGTCTTTCTGACAAGCTTCTATTAAGCCCTGCCGGAAGCAGGACTTAATAAGAGCACAAAGACGGCAGACCTGGGGGCATTCATTAGGCCCCCGGGCTGCCATAACAACCATCAGCACCCCGCAATTGCGTCGCTGGGCTGTCAGCGGGGTCATCCCCTCTTTCTAACGCTTTAAATGCTGCGGTCGCTTTTGACCATGACATCTAAAGGGTTAAACAGGCGGGATCCCGCTCGTTACATTGAAGTGTCGATTGTATCATACAGCTGACATCCAGGGCCGGCCTTTGGGGTGGACAACTTGTGCCATCGCACTGGGCGCATCACTCCAGCAAGTGAAAGGGGGAGCTGCACTGTCTCCCTTCCTGTTTCTTTTGTCTGAAGCACCTGGGCCCAGTGACTCTGCAGCTGCCTTAGGAAGCAGTTACTATTGAACACCATGGCAGAGCAGGGAGGTATCACCCTGCTCTGTCATTTGCTAGGCTATATGATTGGGGGGCACTGCCTACAAGGGGGAGGTGGGGAGGCTTTATGGCACTATCTACAAGGGGGAGGTGGGGCTGTATGGCACTAACTACAAGGGGGATGTATGCATTGGCAGATCATTATGCAGGGTGGTTATGTATGCAGGGCGGTTCGGGAGGCCGCCCGGGGGCCCAAGGCTCTCAGGGCCCCGCGGTGCTAGCGACAGCCACATTCACTTGTATCTGCATCATCAATACTATAGTGCTGTCTAGCACTATATACAAGGGGGAAGCACTGTGTAACACTATATACAAGGGGGGGGGAGTGCTGTGTAGCACTATATACAAGGGGAGCGCTGTTTAGCACTATATACAAGGGGGGGAAGCGCAGTGTAGCACTACATACAAGGGGGAAGCGCGGTGTAGTACTATATACAAGGTGGGAAGCGCTGTGTATCGCTTTATACAAGGGGGAGCACTGGGTTTCTCTATAAACAAGGGGAGAAGCGCTGTGTAGCACTATATACAAGGGGGGAGCGCTGTGTAGCACTATATACAAGGAGGGGGAAGCACTGTGTATCACTATTTACAAGGGGGAGCGCTGTGTACGGCGCTATCTATAGGGGGCTGTGTGTGGCGCTATCTATAGGGGGTCTGTGTGGCGCTATCTACAGGGGTTCTGTGTGTGATATCTACAGGGGGGCTGTGTGTTTAATACTACCTACAGGGGGGTGGGACTATCTACAGGGGGGGTGTGCGTGATGCTATCTACAGGGGGGCTTTGTGTGGCGCTATCTAAAGGGGGGCTGTGTGTATGTGGTGTTTGACAATTATATTCAGGGGCACAGTGTTTGGTACTATTTTATTCAGGGGCGCAGTTGTATGGTGCTATTATATTTAGGGGCACAATATGTGGCATCATGATAATTTTATCTTCATTATAGGTGTGGATGTGGGAAAAGTGGGGAGCCAAAGACATCTGGGTGGCAAATTCTGCAGAAATGGGTCATGGCCGGGAGAAGTCATGATGTCTGGAGCGGATGGAGAAGAAAAGAGGAAAAAAAAAATATACTAGAATCTGAGAAGTCGTCACCTGTGAATCACTAGATTTATAGAGAATCTGCCACTTCTCCTGACATGTTTATTATAGGAAATCCTTGTATTTCACAAAAAGTCTTTGCGCAGTCCAGGACTAATAGACAAATGGGTGCTACCATTACCCTTGTCAGGGGGATGTGTCCCTGCACAGTGTGATACTGTCAGCAATGGTTGGAGACTGTCAGTATGTGGGGGCACAGCCCTGTGACAAGGGGAATCGTAACACCCATTTGTTAATGCTTGCAAAAAAAGGTAGTGTTAACTATGATTTCGACGCGGCAGGGCGACAGTGGAGAAGGGGGGCCCAAGTTTGAGTAACAGCCCAGGGCCTATGGTCTACTTAATCCACCACTGGCTGTATGGCAGAATCTACATGGGGGCTGTATGGCACAATCTACAGGGGGCACTATCTACATAGGGGGCTATGTGTGGCACCCAGGGGAGGGTGGACATTATACTGTGGGGGGCCACTAACGGGGCATTATACAGTGTGGGGGCCACTAAGGGGACATTATACTGTAGGGGCATGACAGGGGGAAATATACTGTGTGGCACTTAGGGGGCATTATACTGTGTGGGCACACTTAGAGGATAAAATACTGTGTCCTTAAAGGGGTTATAATATATTATTATACTGTATGGGGCAGCTATGGGGGCATTATACTGTATTGGTGGCACTAAAAGACATTATACTGTGTGGGGGCAATATACTGTGCAGGGGCACTTAGGGGATATTATACTGTGTGGGGGCACTATAAAAAGCATTATACTGTGTGGGGGCACTAAAATAGGCATTATACTGTGGAGGGGCATTATACTTTTTTATGAAGGGGTGGGGCGCCAAAAGAAAATTTTGCACGGCGCGCCATCTATCCGAAGGCCGGCCCTGCTAACACCCATGTTGTATGGAATACGTCATACGTCGGGAAGGGTTTAAAGACTTGAATTGAGTCCTTTTGAATTTTTTTTGGGCAAAACCATAAACTTCATGCTAGAAGACCCTTTAATGTAGCCGAATTAAAACAATTCTACAAAGAAGAGTAGAACAAAATTCCTCCACAGCGATGTAAAAAACTCATTGCAAGTTATCACAAATGTTTGATTGCAGTTGTTACTGCAAGGGTGGCACAACCAGTTATTAGGTTTAGGACGGCAATTACTTTTTCACATGGGTGATATATGTTTAAAATAAATAATTATTCTCAATCAATGGAATGATCATATAAAAGCTGCAGTTTGTGATTACTCGTGTTGTATCTTATGTTAACCCCTTCCCGACATCTATATAGGGCGGAGGTCAGATGGGAGTATGGAGCGGGCTCACGGGCTGAACCCGCAGCATAGAATGAACATGTCAGCTGTGTGTAACAGTATCAGTTTAACAAGCAGGATTCCACTCGTTTAACCCCTTAGATGCCATGTTCAAAAGTAACCACGGCATCTTAGCAGTTAGAAACAGGGGGATGTGCATTTTAACGCGGGGTGCCGATGGTTGGCATGGCAGCCTGGGGTTTGATGAAGGACCCCAAGTCTGCCATCATTGTCCCATAGAGGGACTAGTCAAAAAAGTTAAATATAGTTAAACAGAGGTTTACTTAATATATAAAAAAAATATATAAATATTAAAAGTAAAAAAATAAACTTTTCCTATTTCGGCCCAAGCACAATTAAAAAAAAATAAATGAACTTAACTGGTATCGCTGCATCTGTAAATTTCCGAACAATATAACATTATTGAACCCACACGGTGAACGCCGTAAAAAACAAAAACACACGTGGGGAAATCGCAGTTTTTGGTCACTTCATCTCCCACGAAAAAATGAAATAAAAAGTGATCAAAAAGCCTCATGTATGCCAAAATGGTATCAATAGAAACTACAGCTCACCCTGCAAAAAAATAATCCCTCACACCGCTCAATCGACGACAAAAAAAGTTATGGCTCTCAGAATATGGCCACAAAACATCGCGGACAAAATTTGGAACCGCCGTAATTGGATTGACCCACAGAACAAAGTTATCATGCCGTTCTTACAACATGATGAATGTCGTAAAAACAAAACCCCCAAAATAGAAGAATCGCTGGTTTGTTTTTTTTTTTTCATTCCATCCCACAATTACATTTTTTACAGTTTCCCACTAAATTATATGGTAAAATAAATGGTGCCGTGAAAATCTACAGCTTGTCCTACAAAAAGCAAGCCCTCATAAACGGAAAAATTAAAAAAAAAGTTATGCCGTTTGGAAGGTGGGGAGGAAAAAACTAAAGTCAAAATCCGAGAAATGGCTGCGGCAAGAAGGGGTTAAAATTAGTTGGCTGATCTGAAACATTCAAATTAGCATAAATAGAAAAAAAATGGTGAGGGGCAAATGCCTTTTCACAGCACTGTAGACATGGATATACAGTGTGTATATATATATATATATATATATATATATATATATATATATATATATCCTTTGGATATACAGTACAAAAGTTGCTTAACTTTCCTCAGTAATACTGAAGTCCTTGAAAGCCACTGCAGAGGAATTCAATTTCATATTTGTTTATACCTCTTATCTATGTAATTTTTATAGAGCAATTTCTGTCCTTCCAGTGCCTATAAACTGGGGAGGAACAGAAGGTAAAAGTTAAGATTTAGGTGAGGCCACATGAGTAAACAGAAGCAGGCAGCTGCTTATGTAACTTTCCTTTGCAGTGTTTTCCTCGATTTTGACCATTTTAGAAAGACTTTTATATAAAACTCATAGTACTGAGATGAATATAAGGAACATAACACTGATACAGGGTTTACGTGGCTTAAAGCAGAGGATTAATTTGTACTAAATGTACTGTAAGTGGTAAAGTATTGTAAAGGATGGCGCAACTAATCTTCATCACTTACAGTATATTGCCACGACAACCAATGAGATTTGGCATGAGCCACTTGACTGTTAGCATGAGAAATAATACAACTGCTTTGATTGCCATTTGTAGTATTTCCCATACTGTCCGCCAGGTGGGTCATGCCACTGCAACTTAGTGGTCATGTTGCTGTGGCTAGAACAGGCTTCATCTGCGGCCTAGTAAAGTACAGTCTCCAGAATGACAACATTTACTTAAATAAAACGTTTTGGAAAATGTTGCAGTACATGCTTGTAGTTTTAGGCTGGATTCACACGACCATGTTACGTCCGTAATGGACGGAACGTATTTCGGCCGCTAATCCCGGACCGAACACACTGCAGGGAGCCGGGCTCCTAGCGTCATAGTTATGTACGATGCTAGGAGTCCCTGCCTCGTGCAGGACAACTGTCCCGTACTGTAATCATGTTTTCAGTATGGGACAGTAGTTCCATGGAGAGGCAGGGACTCCTAGCGTCGTACATAACTATGATGCTAGGAGCACGGCTCCCTGCACTGTGTTCGGTCCGGGACTTCCGGCCGAAATACATTCCGTCCATTACGGACGTAACATGGTCGTGTGAATCCAGTCTAAGGCTGAATTTTCAGTTTAACCCTGGAATTACATGTTATAGGGAATTGCTATTAAAAGATGTTCTCCATGGCATGCCACCTCTGTATGAATCTCATAGGAGACATCCTCGGTATTAGGAGGCATGGAGTGTCTCTATGCAGACAGTTGTGTGGTTCCTTGCAGTCTGTTAGTCACAGATTTCTGACTAGTGAGTCTCTCTAATATATATTCTGCAAAGTATGAATGTCCCAAGACTTTCACGTGCCAAAGAAGTTTCCTTGCTATCGTATATAATTCTGAACTTTACCAGTCAAGTTTGATAGGATTGTATGGCTACACATTTATTACTTTTACACAGATAAGCAGATGTTGTTTCTTATGTTATAAGGTAGGTGTTTTACATTCTGATCTAAATTCCAATTCAGTGAATGGTTGTAATAACCATCTTGAACTTCATCTTACCGGAGAACACGCAAAAGACGAACTTGAGACTTCATGTTTAGGAAGTTGTTTACTGGAATTATTTCCTGAGTTGAACTTGATTTACGATCAGCATTGGCCCTAAAAAAATACAAGTAATTTAGTCAGTCTTATCACTAGCTAAATAAGAAAGAAATAAACGGTAAATAATATAAAATGCATCATCTGCTATTATGACAGTATATTTTAGTCTGGGACATGGTAGTTGTGGTCAAGCTTCACATTGATTTGCTTGTACTATTCAAGGACAGGGTTAAATGCACTTTTTTTTTATTGCTTTATTACATGAACTTTATTGGAGCAATATAAGATGGCTGGCATTCTGGTCCCTTTTCACTGACGCCATCGAGGCAAAAAAGATGGATGCTTACCAATTACAGAGCATAAAATGTGTCATGTTTTTTTTTTCTTTTGTAATTGAGTGAAATAAATTCTACATCCATCCTAAAGAACTATCAGGGCACATTCAGACGTGGCGGAATTGCTGTTGAGTTCCGCTGCGGACAGTCCACAGTGGAATTCTGCAGCAGCCGTTTTTTACATTTGTTTCTATACATTTTTTGGAAACTTAGTTCAGACATTCCGGAAAATAACTGTGCGGAATTTAGGCTGCGGTGCAGAATTTCCCCTCTGCAGCATGCTCATTAGCGGAATTTTACTGCGGATTTCAACCTTTGCAATGCAAAAACTGAAATCTGTGGCAAGTCCGCTGTGATATCTGCAACGTCTGAATTACCTGTCACATATGCAAATGTTGGTGCAGATTCGTTGCGTAATTCCCCCGAATCTGCACCAACATTTGCAGCGGAAAAATTCCACCACGTCTGAACATGGCCTCACAGGGAGCCATTCACCAGAACATGTCCTTATGCAAAGGGCTTGTTCTCTTGACACATTCCTTTTATTTTGCTTTTCCCTGATTTTATGTTCTGACTTCCAGTAATGCAGACACTGTGGAAGACTTTGGGTATTTTTCATTCCTCTATATATCCGCTAATCTTAATATCTTTTCCGCAAATCAGCCTCAGTCTTAATGAAGAATGTTCTGTAAAAAGCTGCTTATGTTGAAAGAACTTTGGAATGGGGCAAGCAGGGTAGGAACTTATTTCAGTCTTTTAGATAAATAGAAATACTGTGTAAGGAATAAAAATATTTAGGCCACTGCCAGTAATCACAACCACCATTGCCATTAGGACAACTATAATTGGCCAATGGATTTAATTTTTTGTGGTCAATGGCAGTAAAATTATTAAAATAAAAAAAAGTAATAAAATATCAAAACCAGAAACAAAAACGTCTTCAAAACATAAGCCACGTTTAAATAAAGCTGCATGCAGTACACAACTTTAAGTTAGCAAACGGAGTTTGCCGTTTGCAACCTGAATATAACAGTCCACTCAAAGAAATATAAAAGCAAAAGACTAACTAGCCAAGTTCTTTAGACCTAGAGCTTTGGTGTCTAAAACATTCACTATGTAGTAGCTTAGTTTCTCTAAGTTGCGTGACTAATCTTCATGTCACTAGGCAAATATAAGTAAGGCTATCCTCACACTTGTGGTTATTTTTGGGAACGGGTTAAACAAAGGTGATGTAATGGAACATAGATGATATTTCTATTAATTTCCCATCAGTTTCTGCTCAGTTTTCTTCTCTTTCATGATTTGCTTATGAAAGTAATTATCTGCTTGTCATCCATTTCTGATCCATCTTTCTTAAATAACCCTGAAATCCACCTCCCGTTCTGTAAGTCTGTTGGGTGATTTTTCCAGTTTCCTGTGAAAAACATAGATCAGAAACTAATGGGAAAGTGATTGCTATCTGATGTCATCAGTATCCCAGCCCTTCCAATACAATTTTATAGGGTCTGTCATTGGCATAGGAGTATGAAACCAGATCAGAAATGCAGCATGCTGTCCTTTTTTTTTAGATCTTAAAATATAAATAAACAGATCTGGTGGAGAAGTTACTGATTTACAGTCAAAACACATTTTGAAATCCCACTGAAATAAAGTAACCGTACTAACTACTATATACATATCCCAAATTCTTTATTTTGCTTAAAAACAAGATCTGTCAAGAACATACATAGTATAGAGCAGGGGTCTCAAGCACGCGGCCCGCGGGCCGCATGCGGCCTCTGGGGCTGTCATCTGCGGCCCGCGGGACACAGAGCCGCTAGACTCTGGAATTCCCTGACATCGCTGTCCACATATGAACAGCGATGTCTGGGGCTTCCCCAGAGCCGGAGTCCCGTGCAGAGCGCTAGTATCGGCTCTGCTCCGGGACTCTGTGGAATTCCCTGACATCGCTGTCCATATATGGACAGTGTGTCACGGTCTTCCACAGAGCGGAGTCCCGAGCAGAGCGCTAGTACAGGCTCTGCTCCGGGTCTCTGTGGAATTCCCTGACATCGCTGTCCATATATGGACAGTGTGTCAGGGTCTTCTCCAGAGCGGAGTCCCAAGCAGAGTGCTAGTACAGGCTCTGCTCCGGGACTCTGGAATTCCCTGACATCGCTGTCCATATATGGACAGTGTGTCAGGGTCTTCCCCAGAGCGGAGTCCCGGGCAGAGTGCTAGTACAGGCTCTGCTCCGGGACTCTGTGGAATTCCCTGACATCGCGGTCCATATATGTACAGTGTGTCAGGGTCTTCCCCAGAGCGGAGTCCCGAGCAGAGCGCTAGTACAGGCTCTGCTCCGGGACTCTGTGGAATTCCCCAGAGCAGGAGTCCCAGTGATGTCAGGAGCACAGTTGGAGTCCCAGGAAGAGCCTACTAGAGCTCTGCCCGGGACTCCAGCTCTGGGGTTGCCCCTGACATCTCTGTCCATATGAGAAGCCCCTGACATCACTGTGGCAGCATCTGCGGAGGGCACTGTGGTAGCATCTACGGAGGGCACTGTGGCCTCATCTACGGAGGGCACTGTGGCCTCATCTACGGAGGGCACTGGGGCAGCATCTACGGAGGGCACTGTGGCACTATCTAAAAAGGGGCTGCCCAATCTTGACGTGTGTCTGCCAAACGCTGCCAACTGAGCCGCCGGATTGCATTTAGCGACACTTAAACTGGAAAACTGGATTGTTGAAATAAGCACGTGGAGAAATATCTCAAATTTTAAACCTAGCGGTATTATTATAGTAATGTAGTATTATTATTGTTATTATAGTAATATAGTAGTTCAAATAAGTAATTTATTAACAATAATTTTGTGTTGTATCAAATTTGAAAGTAATGCGGCCCGTCAACTTCCCATTTTTTCTATATGCGGCCCACTTACCCTGTCGAGTTTGAGACCCCTGGTATAGAGGCAGAATATGCAGCTACTAAGGGATTCATGCAAAAAACAGGCCAAGCTCAAATTATACCCACCCGCCTTTACAATGGGTTGTGGGGACCTGCACAGGGCTCCCGTATCCAAAAGCATAGAGGTGTTAGCAAACAAGTTAGGGGGAAATGGCGAGAGGATCATGCCGTCTCTTTCTCCTAAATGGGACAGCGTGGGGGAAGGGGGCAGCCAGTGTCAAGCTGTGATGGGATGGGGGCTTTATGATGCCATGAACAAGCAGGGAACTGCATTTTGATTTTTTAATCAGTCCGTATGTAAATTCAAGGCACACACTACAGCTATATAGAACATATGAACAAATGTTAAAAAAATATATATAATTTTTTTATTGCACGAGAATCTCTATTGTTATCATTGCAGACACAGGTGATATCATCAGTAGGGACTGATTTTTTATATTATAGCCCAAAAAAATTAAGAAACAAAACAAGTGATCTGCCCTGATGTCAGGACTTAATTGACCCTATTGTGACTGGGGCCTTTGAAAGAGACTCAGGGCCTCTGATGGATCAGTCAAACCCTGTGCAGGATAATGGAGATGGGACACCACAAGTATGGTCACCCTACATAGATAACAGGGACGGGACCCACTTAATAGTGAAACTAATCTGATATTTATGACATTATAAAAGTCTTTCATGACTAAACTCCTTTAAGACTGAATGACTAAATATGCAAACATTTGTATCAGTGGTGGATACAGACTGCTGATGGTCCCTGTGCAAGACCAGTATATGGGCCCCTTGCTCCTCAACATCGGATTATAAATCATCCCTTTATGTCTCTTTCACAATCTATGAGTACTTCTTAGCCATAAAATTCATCATGTCAGGCATTTACATGCAATCTAATAGACAGAAGAAGACTGATTTAAAGTGACAGTGGGCCCCCTTACCTACTTGGCCCCAGTGCAGCGGTTCAGGTTGCACCAATGTTATGTCCACCCTAGATTTATATAATACCCTCTAAAATCTGCTACTTTCTTGCCCTTTACACACAGATGGATAATATTTGGCACTTACTATGCAACAGACAAAGACAAAATACAAGGTAATCTAATTTTTCTGTAAGTACTTCTGAAAACAGAATATTTATTATAGGATATAAAGATAAATATTGTAATGACTTCAATGTTAAACACACTTACAGCAAGTGCGCTTTTCCATATGAATATATATTATTTTAGTATTATTTAATACATACGGTAGTACTATGAAATGATATAACGTTGTTGTCTTCCATATTATTTCTCTGTAGATATTTTATTAGTTGTATAACAAATTTTGACGCCAAATAAAACAATTATATATTTAATATTTTTTAATCATTATTTTTTTTTATTTTTATTTTTTTTTAAGAGAAGCAACTTGAAAGCAAAAGTGTTCATAAGTTACATAAAAATAGATTCACTTTCTGTTCTGATATATTTAAGAGATTATGACATTTCATCAATTCATTTCTACATTACCCCATACCCGGTGTGTACAGCTAAAGCATTGTAACATTTCACACAGGTCAGAGTACAAATTGCCTAGCTGCTATTCATCCTTTCCATTGTTTTATGTATTTTCATTACATTCAAATTTTTAAAGGAGTAGTTCACTTTGTATAACCCCTTTTTGGTAAAAGGGTACCAAGATCATAAAATGATTGCCGGATGTCCCCAGTGATCACCTGTAATCTGTGGGGGGACCTAACAGCAAAAGTTCAACTCCCCTGCAGTGACATCACTAAAATCAATGCACTTCACCAGTCACCTATATGAATTCTTATTATACTAGCCCCACATGTTGCAAGCTTTGTAGTGGCAAATGTTAACATGCAAATATAAATGTTCACTATAAATACCTGGGAGCAAGAAAAAAACCGAACTATTCATATGTGTGCTGCATGAAATAAACTGTTATATAATCCTGTAGTGACACAGTAACACGGGTAGAAGGTATTTATGATCAAGTTAAGAAATCTCATTTAACATTAACATATGGAGACTATTACAGGGAAACTGCTTACACAGTATTTTCATTGAATTCTATACACCAACATTAACAATACCCTAAACTAAAGCCGAAGGAACCAAATCAATAATTGGCCTGTACAAAGTAGACGGAAAAAGAAATGTTTAAAAGAATATACTGTATTTGCTGAATAACCTCATAGTTCTTCAGCTCCCCCTGACAAGGTTTAATCACAATCACATCACGCAAGCAGATGTATAACAGGCGTCATCTCACTTACCGTGATGTCTTCTGGCAGAAACTGTTACAGGTTCTGTCCTTTACGTCCCCACATTGACATCGTGCAGACGCTCTCTTCCTACGCCTTCTTGGGCTCCCTAGGCCATAAGGAAGCATTTGGCTATGAGAATAGGTAAAACAGATAACAAATTGTTTAGGACTTTTGCATTTATATAACACACACATTATATATATATATATATATATATATATATATATATATATATATATATATATATATAATCGCCTTGCAAAGCAGGAGACTGAACTGAGTACATATAGGACAAAGAATAAGCAACTGCCTGCAGTATTTGTTGCATAATATATCTAATCCAGGTCACAGTCTACACTCTTTATTACCATCACAGTTTACAATATTGAATTGTACTCACCTTCCTGTGTTTACCCAAATAATATCCAGGTGACAAAAATATATACACTCCTTGTCCATCCAGTTATTACAGGAACATCTCTTAATTCGCGCATGACTGTTTGGTGGGACAGTGGAAGAGATCTCTGGTAATGATATGGTGGCAGTAACTAGAAAAAGAAAGTTATTATTATTTAAAGACGAGTCTTTCGAACGTTCTAAACACAATGACAATTCACAGTGACATAAGCCTGGATAGTCCTATCTATACGCCATGTACAGAGCACTAAGTGGCCACAGACGTGTCGATCAGTGATCATATGAAGGTGTATTTAACGGCTCAGAAAATGTTCAGAACCTGCATTATTACTACAATTAACATTATCCCTGTATGCCATTCTCGCCACATCACAGTCGCTCCCTACATTAGAGTGGCATGTTATTTGATTTCATTGGAAAATGTCAAATAAAAATCTGTTTGACAAGGGCCAATATAGAAATGTATTTATCAAGACAAAGAAGAGCTTTTATGTAGGTACCAAATTCAGTCTTCCCTTTATAGGGACCTCAATAATAAGGTATAGCTTACATTGTATATAACATAAGCAACACTAAATGTATTTTAGAATAGGACACATGGGTAGACTATGTGCATGAGAGTCCTTATCAGTGGCAATAATATAAAGCTATATATACTACTCCCTGCAATGAGTTTGGCAGAGTGCTATATGTTACTGTACCCCTGGTCTTAATACTATCATTATAGGTATATAAAACCCCAGTGATGTATTCTAATCCATTACACTTTACATCAGCAACAGGTCATTGTTTTGAGGCATTTGTCCTATGCAGTTTAGGTGTATTTGCAGACTTAACCCTGGCAGGGATGCTGCGCTGCCAGACTTGGGTAAACTGTGCATTCCAGAAACCTGATACATCCAGGATTTACATATAGGGAGCGGAGGAATAGCGAAGTTCAGCTCTCTGTGGTGTCATGATCCATACACTGAATAGTCTATACTCAGAAAGCTGTAAACATGAAAGCTGGGGCAACATGCTGCAGACTCAGCACCAAAGATAAAGTACAATGCATGGCAATGGGAATTCCAAAATATTATTCACATATTATGTGTATTGAAAGTATCTTCACAGAAAGTACATTAACTAAAGGGAATATATATATATATATATATATATATATTCAATTGCTTGAAAATATCATATTCTCCCATTAATTCACAACAATCCACGACCTTCATAGTAATGTGAGTTATCAGTCGTGCCCCCAGATCAGACCAACATAAAGAAAAAACTTCAATAAAATGTATTGCTGATTTATAAGATTTGAATCTGATCTTTTGTTACATGCTGCTCAATATTGGTCTTACTGTGTGAACAGTCATCACATCTATGGCCAATCTCCCTGGTATCATTTGCTTAAATCCTTAGTAGCATAAGTGTAGGGAAAGTCATGCACCCGGCAGCAGGGAAAACTCCACATGCCATGCTGTACCTATGGCACCTACTCACTTGGTATACAGCATAGAGCTCCCACAATGCTACGGGGAGAGCACTGCGATCCTTCACTGACTATAGGAAGGACTATTATACAGTAACACTACATGTAAAGTCCATCTCTCTGCTCTTCACCAGCCACGTTGTTCTGCTGCCCCTTCGTCCCGCTGTACACAGTCACCCTGACCATACCACCGGAGGTGCCAGTGACTCACCTGCCACAGCGAGGCACATGGCTACACTGCCGGCTCCCAGCATCTCGGCTGTCACCCAGGTGTTAATACCTGCCCGGATCCCAGCGCTTAAATAATCGCCGGGACGTCCACGCCCCTCCATTGTGGACCAGGTGAGCGACAAGTTACTGCCTACTGCCAGTGCCAGCCTCTTACAAGACATCCCTGCCTGTTCTGGGGAAATCTGCGCCTTATCGTCAATGGTTTTAAGATAGCGTTCTTCTAACGAGCTTAACCCCTGCAGTGACCTTGAATCAAGTATCCAAGTATATATGTCTATTGCAATCCTGATAGATAGATAGATAGATAGATAGATAGATAGATAGATAGATAGATAGATAGATAGATAGATAGATAGATAGATAGATAGATAGATAGATGATAGATAGATAGATAGATAGATAGATAGATAGATAGATAGATAGATAGATAGATAGATAGATAGATAGATAGATAGATAGATAGATAGATAGAATAGATACTAGATGCAAAGATAATGATAAAAAAACATATTAGATATATAGACAGATAGATAGATAGATAGATAGATAGATAGATAGATAGATAGATAGATAGATAGATAGATAGATAGATAGATAGATAGATAGATGATAGCGTGCGTGCGTGCGGGCGTATCTTATTAAGTGTGGATCCCTGTATTTTATCAGAGATTCAGATAATACAGTAATTGTGCATTTTGACAGAGTGGTGTATGGAAAATGTTATCCAATATGCTAGATCAGGGGTCTCAAACTCGGACGGGTAAGTGGGCCACATAGAGAAAAAAATTGAAGTTGACGGGCCGCATTACTTTCAAATTTGATACATTACAAAATTATTAATTAATTAGTTATTTGAACTACTATAGTAATACTACATTACTATAATAATAGCGCTAGGTTTAAACTTATCGGAAATTTGCGAGAGTTCTCCACGTGCTTATTTCAACAATTCACTTTTACAGTTAAACTGTCGCTAAATGGCAGCGTTTGGCAGACACGCAAATGTCAAAATTAGGCAGCCCCTTTTTAGACCATGCCACAGTGCCCCTTGTAGATGCTTCCACAGTGCCCCCTGTAGATGCTGCCGCAGTGCCCCCTGTAGATGCTGCAGCAGTGCCCCCTGTAGATGCTGCCGCAGTGCCCCCTGTAGATGCTGCCACAGTGCCCCCTGTAGATGCTGCCACAGTGCCCCCTGTAGATGCTGCCACAGTGCCCCCTGTAGATGGTGCCACAGTGCCCCCTGTATATGGTGCCACAGTGCCCCCTGTAGATGGTGCCACAGTGCCCCCTGTAGATGGTGCCACAGTGCCTCCCCTAGGAGTGGAATCCCCAGCCAGTGCGTTGCCGACGCTTGGCCAGGGATTCCTCGGCTGGAGGAGCCCCTGATGTCACTGTTCATACACAGTGACGTCAGGAGATCCTCCTGGACCGGAATGTGATGTCAGTGGCAACCCCAGAGCCGGTCTCCCAGAGCGGAGCACACTAGTATAGGCTCTGCTCCGGAACTCTGGGGAAGCAACTGACATCAGTGTCCATATATGGACAGTGATGTCAGTGGCTTGCCCAGAGCTGGAGTCCCGGAGCAGAGCCGCTTCTAGCACCCTGCCTGGGATTCCAGCTCTGCTCCTGACATCATTGTTCATATATGGACAGAGATGTCAGGGGCAACCCCAGAGCTGGAGTCCCAGGCAGAGCGCTACTAGCGCTACTACTGGGACTCCAGCTGTTTTCCTGACATCACTGTCCAGTTCTGGGGAAGCCCTAGACATCGCTGTCCATATGTGGACAGCGATGTCAGGGGATTCCAGAGTCCCGGAGCAGAGCCTATGCTAGCGCTCTGCCCGAGACTCTGCTCTGGGGAAGACCCTGACATCACGTGTCCATTCATGGACAGGGATGTCAGGGTATTCCACAGAGTCCCGGAGCAGAGCCTATGCTAGCGTCTCTGCCCGAGACTCCTCTCTGGGGAAGACCCTGACAAAACTGTCCATATATGGACAGCGATGTCAGGGAATTCCACAGAGTCCCAGAGCGGAGCCCATACTAGCGCTCTGCCCGGGACTCCGCTCTGGGGAAGACCCTGACAAAACTGTCCATATATGGACAGCGATGTCAGGGATTTCCACAGAGTCTCGGAGCAGAGCCGATACTAGCGCTCTGCCCGGGACTCCACTCTGGGGAAGACCCTGACAAAACTGTCCATATATGGACAGTGATGTCAGGGAATTCCACAGAGTCCCGGTGCAGAACCTATGCTAGAGCTCTGCTTGGGACTCCGCTCTGGGGAAGACCCTGACATCGCGTGTCCATTCATGGACAGCGATGTCAGGGATTTCACAGAGTCCCAGAGCAAAGGCGATATTAGCGGCTCTGTGTCCCGCGGGCCGCAGATGACAGCCTCAGGGGCCGCGTGCGGCCCGCGGGCCGCGTGCTTGAGACCCCTGTGCTAGATACTACAGAAATTCTAAAAAGTTTACAGGGAATAGAATATGATCAGGAACACTTACTATCCCTCCTGGTCAGAGAAGAAATTGTGGCAAGTATAATATAGATAGACAAAGAGAGATAGTAAAAAGATCAGCCTCCTGCCACCAGTGGGACCCCTTCTCCTGTGAGCCTAACGCACCCCCTGCAACTTCAGCTCAGTCCATAAAAGAAGTGCAGTGGCACACCCAAAAGGGTTTACAGTTGCCCAAAAACCCCCCCTGTGACCAGAGCCCCACTATCCCCCTTATTCAGGGACGCCATCACATACAATGGGACTCAATTGTATCTACGTCCTTAGGATGTGGATGGAATTGACAGCGCTGGTGAGGCTATTCCCTTCACTGCCATTCTGTGCTTTTCTGTGACGTCATTGCACCACCTGCATTTTCCACTGGAGCAGGCCTAGTCAGAAGAGACCAGGTCTGCATTACTGAAGAAGAGGACAGTGAATGACAGGTGAATCTGGCATTATCTACTGTGGCATTATCTACATAGGCACTGTAGCATTATCTATGGGGGGCACTGTGACACTATCTAAATGGGCAGTATGTGGTACTATCTACATGAGGCACTGTAAGTGGCACTATCTACATGGGCACTATCTACATTGGCACTTTGGCATTATCTACAGGGGCACTGTGACACTATTTACAGGGTCTACTGTGGCATTAGCTACAGGAAGCACCGTGGTGCTATCTACAGGGAGAACTGTGGCACTATCTACAGGAGGCAGTGTGGAGTTATCTACATGGGCAGTGTGGCACTACTTACATGGGCACGGTGTGGGGCACTATCGACATGAGCACTGTGGCCCTATTTATGCTGGTTTTTACGCTACAAATAGTGGTCAGCCCATATCCAATAGTCTAGCCCTTTATATTAGAGCTTGTAATATAAAGAGTTAGGCTAGTGGATACGTGCAAACCAATACACATAGCGTAAAAAATAGAGGGCAGCGGGAGCATGGTGAAAATAACTTGGTTTAAAAAGTATGCATGTGGAAACTCCACTTTAAAAAACTTGCATCTGCTCCTGGAAGGAGGCCTGCTGGTGGCAGCATGCTAAATCTTTATTTTTATTTATTTGGAGCAAATGAGGCGTTATTTGTGTATGGAGCCACTAGTACTGTATGTGTACTGTAATGTCTCCTTTAGCTGTATGTGGCCACTAAAGGAGACATTATTAGTGTATGGGGCCACTAAAGAGGCATTATTACTGTATGGGGCCACTAAATGAGGCATTATTACTGTATGAAGTCAGTAAAGGAGGCATTACTACTGTATAGGGCCACTAAATGAGTCATTATTACTATATGGTGGCACTAAAGGAGGCATTAATACTATTTCAGGCCACTAAAGCTGGCATTATTAATGTATGGGGCCACTAAAGGAGACACTGTTGCTGCATGGGGGCACAAATGGGGCACGATTACTGAGACAGCTTATTTACTGTATGGGGACACAAGAGGCATTAATATTGTGTGGAGGCACATAGGGGGTATGGTTGCATAGGAGGCACTTGTATTATTTTGAGCACCTAGATATCATTATTACCATCTGAAGCACTGTGAATAGCGAGTTTGTTTAGAGGGTGGGGTATAAGTGGGAGGATGCTGGAGAAGCGAGGAACCAACATGTCTGTGTATTAATTCTTCAGACATGAGTCGTGGCTGGAAGAAGTCGTCATAGCGGTCTGGGCCAGATGGAGAAGAAAAGGGAAAGTAAATGACTCTATTTAGAGAAGATGTCACCTATGAGTCACTGGATATAACTGTACTTTAATCACTTATATGGCTGTAGAGGGCCAGGTTTAGGACTTGTATCTACCATTACATGGTCACTGTTTGGTGATATTGATCTTTGAACAGCGGTTTTTATTCACTAGCAGTCTGGTAATATTCAGTCATCATGTGGTTATGGTGTGGCGGTATTATTTGGACCTTGTATATTGGTAATATTTCTCTTCGTATATTAAGTTGTGTTCAGTAACAGTATGCAGTCTCTGTATGGTGGAAATATTTGGTCCTAGTATAGTGGATAGTGGTAATTTTTAATAACTGTACATGTATATAGATAATTTTTTTTTGTGTGTGTGTGAGAGGGGGGACACATGCTTTGGGGCTTCCAACACTCCAGGACACTCTAGAAATCAGCTCTGCAACTTTCTGCACCTGTCTTCTGAATTAACTGCGTTGTTGATACAGTAATTCAGCATTTGGGACCCCACTTTGTCTAAAACCGGCCCTGTCTGGGTGTGGACGTGCACAGTAGCTATATGCACGCGCTCGTCGGTTAGATGACACTACAGACACTAATCCACCGTGTCATGGATTAGCTGTCCCGCGCAGTGGCAAATGTAGGACGCCATGAATGGCATCATGGTTTCTGGAATATAGGGTTCCTCAAATGGTGAGTTAAAGTTTTTGATATACCACAGCTGCATATCATCTAATATACATATTGGGGAGGTAATAATTAATATGAGAAGTGGGGTACATAATTTGTAATACATGAGAAGATTTAACACATATTTATTGTAACACATGATTTTGTTGGCTTTTAATATTTCAATGCACCTTTTGCACTTTATATTGACTGAATAATTTTTTTCATCAAATATGTAATGAAATGAGATGATAGCACTAATAAGCACTTGTGTACTATATATACCTTCTTAAAACACATGTTGTATTGCTTGAGAAAGGCCACAGTGAGTGAGGCTGAAATGTTGCAGAGGTGAATAACGTCCATTTTTATGTTTCACTAAATTGCCGGGGTGCTTCCATTTTTGTGTTCTAGAGCTTGCACCCGAAAGTTCTGAACACGGTGCTTCTGGTCTATATATATATATATATATATATATATATATATATATATATATATATATATATATATATACCTATATATACCTATATATATATATATATATATATATATATACAGTACTGTGGAAAGGTTTTAGGCGCTTGTGGAAAAATGCTGCAAAGTAAGAATGCTTTAAGAAATAGAAGTGTTATTTTTTTTTTTGGTCAATTAACCTGGAAAGCTAGTGCTTCCATACGAAAAATGGTGGACACCGCCTCAGAAGCTGAGTTGGTGCTACCATCCCCGGGTGTCGGCTGTATGTTACAGCTGACACGCTGGGGTAATGGCGGGGACCGAAGTTTGCTCAGATCCCTGCCATTAACCCATTAAATTCAGCGGTCAATCGAGATTGCTGCATTTAAGGGGTTTGCAACTCATCGGCACCCCAGCAATGAAATTGCCGGGGTGTCGGTGGCTGCAAAGGCAACCGGAGATCTAACACTAGCCTCCCGGTATGCCTAGTATGGTAGCCTTACAGGCCCCGCCCTGAGGCTTCCGTAGCCGTTAGGTACTAAGCCGGTATCATCAGTGGTGGATGTCAGCTGTATGTTACAGCTGACATCCTTTTGTAATGGCAGAAACCGGAGCTAGCTCCTATTCCTGCCATTAACCCCTTAGATGCAGCGATCGAAACCGGTCGGTGCATCTTAGAGGTTGATAGCAGATCGGCAGCCCTGCCATGCAATCAGGGCTTTCGATACTGCTATGGCAACAGGAAGCCTAACAATGGCCTCCTGCTCTGCCATTACGGAAGCCGATTAGGCCCCGCCGGGAGGCGAAGCCTAATCGGCTTGCTCTCAGTGAATGACTGACAGATCTAATACATTTCACTACATAGGTAATGCAATGTATTAGAAAAAAACAATCCGAAAGTCGGACCTTCAAGTCCCCTAGTGGGACTAAAGAAAGGTGGAAAAAAAAGTTGTCAATTAAAGTTTCAAGTAATAAATTAAACCACAATCGCCCTTTTTCCCTTTTCAAGTCCTTTATTATTTAAGAAAATAAATCATACACATTTGGTATCGCCACGTCTGTAACGTACTGAACTATAAAAAATATTATATCTGGTGAACGGCGTAAATAAAAACGTAAAAAACAATGCCAGAATTTCATTTTTTTGCCCTACAGAAATTTAAATAAAAAGTGATCAAAAAGTCGCATGTATCCAAAAATGGAACCTATAAAAACTATAGCTCGTCCTGCAAAAAACAAGCCCTTATATAGCTCCGTCGATGAAAAAATAAAAATGTTATGGTTCTCACAATATGGCGACAGAAAAAAGACATTCTGTTTACAAAAGAAATTTTATTGTGCAAAAAGTTGTAAAATATAAAGAAAATGCTAGAAATTAGGTATCGCCGGAATCATACTGGCCCGCAGAATAAAGTTAACATGTAATTTATAATGCATGGTGAATGCTGTATAAAAAAAACTAAAAAAAAAACTATGCCAGAATTGCTGTTTTTTAGTCAATTGCCTCCCAAAAAATAGGATAAAAAGTGATCAACAAGTCGCATGAACGGGGGCGGAGACTGACCGCTACAAGAGATGGACGCTTGAGTCTGCAGATCAGTCGTGGCAGTGCAAGTAGCAACCTTCTTAGCTAATTATTTGCAGAAAAGATGGTGAAGACCGGTAAAGACAAAGGTGGTGACTTACCGGGCACCCCCAGATAGGGGAAAAACCAAGCTGATCTTCTGAAATACTGGAATAAGAGGAATGCTCATTCTCCCGCCAGAGCACTTAAGATGGCGGCGGACGCCTTGGTAGCTACTGATACGGTGGAGGAATCTGATGCAGAGAGTTTAGCTGACTAACATGAAGCTGCCTCGGCATAGATCACCAAGTCTTTCCTCAGAAAAACCCTATTACAGGCAATGCACCCTGTCCTATCGGAACTTGCGGATATTAAGACCGAAGTGAAGCAGATTGGTCACAGGGTCGAGACTTTGGAAACCTCGTGCTCTGAGGTAATTCACTTCGCTGACACATTGGCAGCCCAGATTGATCATCATACTGACGATTCTAATAAAGCACTGATCCTCATAGAAGATCAGGAGAACCGAAGCCGCAGAAGAAATGTCCGCATTAAGGGATTGTCAGAATCCTGGGCAAATGAGTTGTTGCAAAAAGTGGCTAGCGAACTTTTTGCTGACCTCCTGGGTCTGGATAGAGCGTCTACCAATGTGATTGAGCGAATTCACAGATCCTTACGGCCTAAACCCAGACCTAATGATATATATATGTGGACACCTCGAAGATCTTACAAGCTGCTCGGGAGAAGAAAGTAGTGTCCTACGGAGAGGAAGAACTTACCTTCTTCCAAGATATTGCTCCGTCGACCCTCGCAAAGAGGCGTTCCATGAGACCGTTCTTGGATTTACTCAGGTCCCACAATTTGCAATATTCCTGGCTTTACACCTTTGGATTATCGGTGTTGAAGAATGGGAAGCGAGTGAACATCCACACGCCAGCGGATTTGGAGGTGGCTTGGCCCATTTTGAATCTACCCCCTATTGCTGTCCCTAAATGGATGCCAGCTCAGATGAGGGACACTCGTCCGCCACTCACTGCTTCTGCACCATGGCAATCTGTGATGAAGACACGATCACTGAAAGTGAAGAGAATGCAGGCTACCCTGCAGCCAGAGGTCCCCTGAGAGACTTAGCTATATTTTGCATGTTATTTGATATTGTCATTATAGTTCTGGACCTCAGGGATACGCTTTACGGTACCTGCTTTTTACCTGAACCGTGCGTTCTAAGGGTTCTTTGGCTTTCATGTGTTTTCATGTGTTTCCATATGATGCTGATTGTGCCTTCTGTATTACATATCCAAGTAGATATTGCTGAGTATCTCTCTGTCCTTATGCTCATATTGTTTACGGTTCTGTCTCTTGTTGATCTGGTCTGTCCTTTACTGTCGGTAAATGATTTCCTTTATTGGGAGGCTTTAGTCTTTTGTCTGTTATACATATATAAGCGATGAGGTGCTCGTGTATTATCGTGCAAGCAGATGTTTAAGCAATGGTTTCCATCATCGTCCTGATCTGGTTGTCTTGCATATGCACTTTTGATCAGGAAACTTCTCTCCTCCCCCCCTCCCCTCCCCGCTCCCATGTTAGCAGTGGAGTCATAGTCATCGTTTAGTATTTACACCTACTTTTTTCTATTTGTATTTTCCTTCCTTCCTTATCTCCCCCCCCCCCCCCTCCCTCCCTTCTTTTCTATTCTGACTGAATAGTTTCTTGTCCCTTGGGTCTCTACTTATACATTGCCCTACGAACTCAATAATACAAAGGGCAGATGTCACTGTTGCCACTTTTAATGTTAAGGGGATGAATGCACCTCAGAAAAGACATCATGTTTTCTTGCTTATGAAACAAATGAAGACGCAGATAACCTTTTTACAAGAAACTCATTTCAAAGCTTCTAAGATTCCTCAGATCCCCAGAAGTTACTCATCTAGTTGGTATCATAGTTGTCATCCCACCCCTGCGTCCAAGGGAGTTACTACTGTGGTTCATGACTCTATACCTTTCCAATTGAGACAGCGACACACTGCTTCAGAGGGAAGGGTTCTCTTTTTGAAAGGAAATATTGCTTCTGCTACTTACACTTTGGCCAATATATATGCGCCAAACACTCACCAGATTTCTTGGCTGTTGAAAGTGTTAGATGAATTAAAACTTTTTGTAGAAGGCCAAATTATTCTGGGGGGTGACATTAATGTGGTTTTGAATCCCTTTCTTGACTCTTCTTCTAAGAAGCGTTTCACAACGTGACTTACGAAGATTGCATGCTAAACTCCAGGATTTGGGACTTCATGATGTATGGAGATCTAATTTTCCTAATGTCAAGGAGTTTACCTTTTACTCCCCAGTTCATCTCTCATACCAGAGACTGGATTACATTTTTGATTCTAAATCCTTGTTGTCTGATTCTACTAACCCATATAAAGGAAACATCACCATTTCAGACTAGGCTCCCTCCTCGGTCACTGTGTCGCTGTCGTCGCTATCTCCTAGGGAATGGAGGTGGCAATTAAATGAGTCACTCTTAGATAAAGATGGTGATTGTGCTCGCATTAAACAGCACCTTTCAAACTTTTTTGAGATCAGCTCACAAGACAATGACAACTACCCTCTGATATGGGAAATGCACAAAGCATTTATTAGGGTAATTTTGATAGCTTTAGGATCCAGGGTTAAGAAAGACAAACAAAGGGAAGTTGATTCCTTGCTGGCACAAATAGCTTCTTTGGAGCGTATCCACAAGCGATCTACTTCCCTTTTGGATCAGGAGGAATTGTCCCGACTACGGGAATCTCTAAAGAGGTTCTTGAATGCTAAGGCAGCAAAGACGTATCTTTATTTACAACACCGAATATATGCTCATGGTAATAAGGGAGAAAAACTTATGTCGCGTCTCATTAAAAAAGCTAGAGAGCGCTCTCACATAGTCTCAGTTAAGATAAGGGTGGTCTTTTCTCTCCTACAAACGATATAGCAAAGACATTCCAAACTTTTTACTGCAAACTTTATAATTTAGCAGAGTCTGAACCCATGGATTCTAATTTTTGTAAGGAGGAGGCTACTGCTACCTTCCTTGCTTCCCTTAAACTTCCCTCCGTGGATTCGGATTCTGCTGCTAAACTTATAGCGCCGATCACCTCTCAAGAGGTACAAAATATGATAGCTAGTTTCCCATTAGGGAAAAGTCCAGGTCCAGGTGGTCTTCCGTTACTTTAATATAAAAAATTCCAAGACGTCCTTCTTCCTAAACTTACGCAGGTATGCAATGCTTTATTTAGAAGGAGGTTGGTTCCCCAAGTAGACACAAGAAGCACATCTGGCGCTTATCCCTAAAGAAGGGAAGGATCCCCAGATGTGCTGGAGTTATAGACCAATCTCCTTATTGAACTTAGATTTAAAAATTTGGGCCAAGCTCCTTGCCTCCAGGCTGAGACCCTTGATGCCTCTTTTTGTACATAATGAACAATCGGGCTTTGTGGTTGGGTGGGAGGGTAAGAATAACACTGCTAGACATTTTCAGGCTATTAATTTTGCTTCATAAAAGTAACTCTCCTCTTGTTCTACTCAGTATAGATGCCGAGAAGGCTTTTGATAGGGTTGATTGGGCCTTTATGAAAGCTACCCTGGAAAAGTTTAAGCTACCATCGGTTTTTATAGACGCAATTTTTACTTTATATGCACAGCCTCATGCCAGATTGAAAGTTAATGGGTCTCTATCTCCCGCTTTTGAGATCTCAAATGGGACACGACAGGGATGCCCTCTGTCCCCCTCTTTGTTTGTTTGTTTTAGTGGTCGAGACACTTCTTCAATGTGTAAGACAGGCACCAGATGTGAGAGGCATGGAGTTTGGCTCAGTACCGTTACAAGTCACAGCTTTTGCTGACGACCTTTTATTCTTGGTCTCTAACCCCCAGCATGGTGTCCCTGCACTTACAAATATATTGACTCAATATGGGACTGTATCCAACTTTAAAGTGAATTTTGGTAAATCTGAAGTGTTAAATATCACTCTCTCACAGTCTGACATGTTAAAGGTTCAATCCACATCTCCTTTTCTTTGGTCTAGAAACACCATTAAATATTTAGGAATTCGATTATCTAATAAGTGTTCTGATTTATACCATTTAAACTACCCCTCTCTTTTAACAGAAATGACTAAACTTACTAAAGAGTATAATAATTTTCTTCTTTCAAGGTTGGGCAGAAAGAATTTATTAAAAACTTATATTGTACCCAAGATTCTGTATGTACTACAAATGGTTCCTATCGGCCTTCCACAGGCTTTTTTCAGGGGGATTTTTTTCTAAGTTTCTCTGGAATCATAAGAAACCAAGACTTACTCACTCGCTTTTGATAAATAAAAAAAATAGCTGGAGGTGTTGGTCTACCAGACATGCAGTTATACTATCAGGCTATTCAGCTCAATAGATGGATGGAGCTGGTTACGCCTTCTAGAGACCAAACTATTTCTCTTGTCATGAAGTCTCTGTGGGGTGCGTCGTTTTATAAAACTTTGTGGAGACCTGTTCCACAGAGGTTTCGAAAATCCTATTTTGACCCCTTGACTAAAGGGATTTGTGAGGTCTGGTACTCCCTCCATCCCTTCCTCATACCATCACCTTCTCCTTGTTTACCAATGGGGCTTATACCTGACTTCTTGAGCACAGACACTATAGCGTACCCTGACATGTGGGAGGCACTTAATAGATACTCTGTCCGGGATATTCTAGGTACTACTACAGTCCCGACTGAACATAATTTTCACACTCTTTTACCAGAATTGCGTCTTACATTCTTGCATTACACAAACAATTGTGCTTGGAATTTTTGAACCTTCACTCCCCACTTAGAGATGTCAATGATATGGAAAAGATATTATTAGCTCGGACCCCCACTACTAGGAAAATTTCACATTTGTATAATGTACTGGTAAATAGATCTTCATCTTTTAAACCTAACTTTATTTTATCATGGGAAAGGGAGACCGGTATCCCTTTCTCTGACTCGGATACTATTCTCGTTCTTAGGAATTTGCATGGTTTCTCGAATTGTATCCGCCTTCAGGAAAACCACTATAAGCTTTTAACTAGATGGTATAGAACACCTGAGTTCATGTACAAACATAATATGGCAGATTCGGCAGATTGTTGGAGATGCAAGGAGGATGTTGGTTCATACACACACATCTGGTGGTCTTGTCCCGTTATAACCCCCTTCTGGAAAAAAGTTGAAAGATTGATAAGGCGAATCATTGGTACAGATTTGGTTTTGTCATTTGACGTGATTGCTTTCTCTAAACCTTCTGTTCTGTATAAGCCATCTAAGCGTAACTTAGCCACACACTTAATTGTTGCAGCGAAAACTCTGATTCCACTTTACTGGTTACAGACCCGAGCACCCTCTTTGCAACTCTGGTTAACTAAAGTAGCTCAAATCTGTAGATTTGAAGAATTGTCCAGTTGGGCTGATAGAAGGCATGATTCCTTTCTTATAATTTGGAAACCTTGGCTTGATTTCCAGACTCTGACTCAACAAACATCTCCACTCAGTGATTAACTCTCTCACTTTACTATACTTGTTATGGCGAACGATTGTATTCTTTAGTCTTGCTTCTTTGTATTTTTTGTCTTCTTTTCTGTATAATATCTGGACCGCTGGGTAAAAGTAGACCATCTTATATCTTCTATCCCCCCCCTCCCCTTCCCCTTCTCCTTCCTATATGTATCCATACCCTTACCTTATACCCCCTTATGTTAATGCTGTTGGGTACATAGCTTTTTATATGTGACTGTGGTATATAGCAGTTTTATATCTATAATACTGCCTTCTGGCTATGTCCATATGGTAATGTTTGTATACTATTTGAATATTTGTATTTGCTTTGTATTGTCATTGATTCCTATTTTTGTGCACTGTTTTTTCTGATTTCTGTGATGTTCCAACAAAATTCATAAATACAAATAAAAGAATGTATAAAAAAAAAAAGTTGCATGAACCCCAAAATGGTACCAATAATAACTACAGCTCGTCCCGCAAAAAAACAGCCCTCATGCCACTACGTCTATGAAAAAAATAAAATTAGTTAAGACTCCAATAAGTCAGGAAATAAAAAAATATGCAGTTGTGCAGGCCCGATTTATCAAGGCCCTAAAATTAGGGAACCAGGAAGGGTAGGGCCCAAACATATCCGCTGGAAGCGAGGGCGCCCGTATTATACCAGGACAACACTTCCCAGCAAAATTCCCCAAACTGCCGAGGTGCAGAGTGTGGATCAAAAGGGGGATAAGAAATTATGCATCAGTGAGACACTGACCTGTGTAGACAGGATTGCTTCACAGCATAACAAATATCTATGGATTATTTTATTGTTTTTTTTACTCCATTATTATACCACCTGACTATGCCCCTGATGTACCCTGCCCAGCTTACATGTACCCCCACATTCTAAACTGAAATACCACTTAAACTCCAAACAAAACTACTATCAAGCAAAATCCATGCTCCAAAAGCCAAATGACGCTCCCTCCCTCCTGAGCCTTACAGTGTGCCCAAACAGCTGTTTACTTCCACATATATTGCATCGCCAAACCCGGGAGAACCCTTTTAACAACTTTTGGTGTGTGTGTGTCTCCAGTGGCACAAGCTGGGAATTACATATTTGCCACTGAAATGGCATATCTAGGGAAAAATTGAAATTTTTACTTTGCACCATCCGCAGCGCAATCATTTATGGAAAAGACCTGTGGGTTAAAATGCTCACTACGCCCCTTAATAAATGCCTTGAGGGGTGTAATTTCCGAAATGGGGTCACTTCTCAGGGATTTATTTTATTATTTCACATCAGAGCATCTGCAATTGTGAACCAATACTTTGTAAATTGACAAATTAGGCCTCAAATTCGCATGGTACTCTATCACTCCTGAGTCCTGTCTATTGTCCAGGCAAAAGATTAGGGCCACATGTAGGGTGATTCTTAAACCGGAAAAACATAATAATTAGAGAGTTGTCTTGTTATGGTGGCACAAGCTGGGCAGCACATATTGGCATATCTATGGAAAAAAATCCCATTTTTACTCTGCAACATCGAGTGCACACTAATTTGTGCAAAACACCTGCGGGGTTAACATGCTCACTACACCCCTAGGTGAATACGTTGAGGGGTGTCGTTTCAAAAATGGGGTCACTTCTGGGGGGTTTCCACTGTTTTTGTCCCACAGGGCCTTGGCAAATGAGACATATCGACCAGAAACCAATCCAGCAAATCTGCACTCCAAAAGCCGAATGGAGCTCCTTCCATTCTGAGCCCTACTGTGGGCCCAAATGGCAGTTTCTGACCTCATATGGGGTATTGCCGTACTCGGGAGAAATTGCTTTACAAATGTTGGGGTTCTTTTTTTTTCCTTTATTTGTTGGGAAAATGAAAAATTTAGAGCTAAAGCTACGTCTTATTGAAGAAAAGGATTGTTTTTATTTTCACTGCCCAATTCTAATAAAATCTATGAAACACCTGTGGGGGTCAAAATGCTCACTACAGCCCCAGATGACTTCTTCAAGGGGTGTAGTTTTGTGAATGGAGTCACTTTTGGGTAGTTTTCACTGTACTGGTACCTTAGGGGCTTTGCAAACGCGACATGGTGTCAAGAAACCAATTCAGAAAATCTGTGCTCCAAAAGCCAAATGGCGCTCCTTCTCTTCTGATCCTTGCCGTGTGCCCAAAAAGCAGTTTATGGCCACATATGGGTATTTCCGTACTCCAGAGAAGTTGCTTTACAAATGTTGGGGTTTTTTACCCTTATTTGTTGAGAAAATGAAAAATTTTAAACTAAAGCTACATTCTATTGAAGACAAAGGATTGTTTTTATTTTCACAGCACAATTTTAATAGAATCTATAAAAACACCGGTGGGGTCAAAATGCTCACTACACCCCTAGAGTAAATCCTCAAGCGGTGTAATTTCCTAAAAGGAGTCACTTTTTTGGCGCTTTTACTTTTTTGGCCCCTCAGGGGCTTTGCAAATGCGACATGGCCTCCGCAAACCATTCCTGCTAAATTTGAGCTTCAAAAGCCAAATGGCGCTCTTTCGCTTCTAAGCCCTGATGTGTGTCCAAACATTCGTTTATGACCACATGTGGGGTATTGTTTTACTCGGGAGAAATTGCTTTGCAAATGTTGCAGTTCTTTTTCTCCTATAGTCCTTGTGGAAATGAGAAAAATTAGCTAAATCTACATTTTCTTAGAAAAAAAATTTGATTTTAATTTTCACGGCCTACTTCCAATAATTTCTGCAAAAGACCTGGACGGTCAAAATGCTCACTATACCCATGGATAATTTCCTCAAGGGGTGTTGTTTCCAAAATGGGGTCACTTGTGGGGGTTTCCACTGTTTTGTCCCCTCAGGGACTTTGCAAATGTGACATGGCCTCCGCAAACCATTCCTGCTAAATTTGAGCTCCAAAAGCCAAATGGCGCTCTTTCCTTCTAAGTGCTGCTGTGTGTCCAAACAGACGTTTATTACCTCATATGAGGCATTGTTTTACTCGGGAGAAATCGCTTTACAAATGTTGCAGTTCTTTTTCTCCTTTAGTAGATTTTAATTTTCACAGCCTACTTTCAATAATTTCTGCAATAAACCTGTGGGTTCACAATTTTCACTATACCCCTAGATAACTTCCTTGAGGGGTTTAGTTTCCGAAATGGGGTGACTTGTGGGGGATTTCCATTGTTTTGGCACTGCAAGAGCCCTTCAAACCTGACATGGTGCCTAAAATATATTCTAATAAAAAGGAGGTCCAAAATCTACTAGGTACTCCTTTTCTTCTGAGGCCTGTGTTTCAGTCCATTATCACACTAGGGCCACATGTGGGATATTTCCTAAAACTGCAGAATCTGGGCAATAAATATTGAGTTGCGTTTTTCTGGTAAAACTTTCTGTGTTACAAAAAACATAGATGAAAAATGAATTTCTGAAAAAATTTTTTTTTGTAAATTTCACCTTTACTTTGCTTTCATTTCTGTGAAACGTCTAAAGGGTTAAGAATCTTTCTAAATGCTGTTTTATATACCTTAAGAGGTTAAGTTTTTAAAATGTGGTGACTTATTGGGGGTTTCTAATATATAAGGCCCTGAAAGCAACTTCACAACTGAACTGACCCCTTTAAAAATAGCCGTTTGAAATTTTCTTGAAAATGTGAGAAATTGCTGCTAAAGTTCTAAGCCTTGTAACATGCTAGAAAAATAAAAGGATTTCCAAAAAACTATGCCAATCTAAAGTAAACATATGGGGGATGTTAATTAGCAACATTTTTGTGTGGTATAACCCGCCTGTCTTACAAGCAGATACATTTAAATTTAGAAAAATGCTAATTTTAGCAATTTTTCCCCAAATTTTGGTGTTTTTCCCAATTAAATACTAAATGTATCGAGCAAATTTTGCCAGTATTATAAAGTCCAATGTGTCACAAGAAAACAATCTCAGAATTGCTTGGATGGGTAAAAGCATTCCAAAGTTATTGCCACATAAAGTGAGATATGTCAGATTTGAAAAATGAGGCTCTGTCAAAAGTGGCCAAAGCAGGAAGGGGTTAATAAAATGCAAAGTGAATGAACAGAAGAGAAATTTAAATCAAATCAATATTTGGTGTGACCACACTTTGCCTGCAAAACAGCATAAATTCTTCCAGGTAAACTTTGACACAGTTTTTGAAAGAACTCGGCAGGGAGTTTGTTCCAAACACGTTTGAGAACCACAGATCTTCTATGGGTGAAGGCTTCCTGAAACCCTTCTGTCTCTTCATGTAATCCCAGACAGACTCAATGATGTTTAGATCAGAGCTCTGTAGGGGCCATATGATCACTTCCAGAGCTCCTTGTTCTTCTTTACGCTGAAGACAGTTTTTAATAGTATTGACTATGTTTGGGGTCATTGTCCGAACAGCAAATGTGTGTACCTGGTTCCCACTAGTTTCTGCCAGTTCTGAACTGATGGCACTGTTGGACATCTTCTGATTTAGAAGGAAAGTAAGCATGATGTGTCTTTGATATGCTGCACTAAGTTTCCTTGGCCGAATACTGCATCTGCGGTCCTCAGCGGTGCTCGTTTCTTTGTGCTTCTTCAAAAAAAGCATATCTTTAAACCCCAGTCTGCTTTGAAATCTTTGCTTGGGAGAGACCTTGCTGATGCAATATAACTACCAAATGTCTTGTTGCTGTGCTTAGTCTTGCCATGGTGGACCTGTGACATGAAACGGTCTTCCACAACCTCACCTCTGTAGCTGAGTTTGGCTGTTCCTCACCCACTTTTAAGCCACCTACACTACTGTTTCTGTTACAGTCAATGACTGTGTTTCAACCTACATATGAAAATGATGATAATTATTACATGTTTGGTATAATTGGTTAATAATACACCTGACTGTAATCCTACATAATCCATGACTTTGTGCAATTGTACATAGAAGAATTTATATTGTTTTGAAGGCAAAAGGTGGTTATTGATTTGATTTAGATTTCTCTTCTGTTCATTCGCTTTGCATTTTGTTAGTTGAGAAAAAAAACTATTAACGCTTCTATTTTTGAAAGCGTTCTTACTTTGCAGCATTTTTCCACAACTGCCTACAACTTTTGCACAGTACTGTGTATATACTACTCCTTCTCAATGAATTAGAATATTATCAAAAAGTTAATTTATTTCAGTAATTCAATTCAAAAAGTGAAATTCATATATTATATAGATTCATTACACACAGTGTGATCTATTTCCAGCATTTTTTGCTTTTAATGTTGATAAATATGGCTAACAGTTAATGAAAACCCAAAATTTAGTCTCTCAGAAAATTTGAATATTAAATAAGCCCAAGTTCAAAAAAGATTTTTAATACCGAAATGTTGGCCTACTGAAAAGTATGTTCAGTATATGCCCTCAATAATTGGTCGGGGCTCCTTTTGCATGAATTTTTGCATCAATGAGGCGATCAGCTTGTAGCACTGCTGAGGTGTTATGGAAGCCCAGGTTGCTTTGATAGAGGCCTTCAGCTCGTCTGCATTGTTGGGTCTGGTGTCTCTCATCTTCCTCTTGACAATAACCCATAGATTCTCTGTGGGGTTTAGGTCAGGCGAGTTTGCTGGCCAATCAAGCACAGTGATACCAGATATTGATAATTTTGGCAGTGTGGGCAGGTGCCAAGTCCTTCTGGAAAATAAAATCAGTATCTCCATAAAGCTTGTCAGCTTGTCAATTTTCGTGCTCTAAAATTTCCTGGTAGACGGCTGTGTTGACTCTGGACTTGATATAACACAGTGGACCAACACTGTTGCTCAGTGGTCCAATATCCTGTTTACAGATGAAAGTAAATTTTGCATTTCATTGGGAAATCAAGGTCCCAGAGTCTGGAGGAAGAGTGGAGAGGCATCAATCCAAGTTGTTTGCGGTCCAGTGTGAAGCTTCCACAGTCAGTGATGGTTTGGGGAGCCATGTCATCTGCTGGTGTTGGTCCACTGTGTTATACCAAGTCCAGAGTCAACAGAGCCGTCTACCAGGACATTTTAGAGCACTTCATGCTTCCCTCTGCTGACAAGCTTTATGGAGATGCTGATTTCATTTTCCAGCAGGACTTGGCACCCACACTGCCAAAAGTACCAATACCTGGTTTAATAACCACAGTATCACTGTGCTTGATTGGCCAGCAAACTCGCCTGACCTAAACCCCATAGAGAAACTATGGGATATTGTCAAGAGGAAGATGAGAGACACCAGACCCATCAATGCAGACGAGCCGCATTGATAACACCTCAGCAGTGCCACAGGCTGATCGCCTCCATGCCACGCCACATTGATGCAGTAATTCATGTAAAAGGAACCCGGACCAAGTATTGAGTGCATATACTGTACATACTTTTGAGTAGGCCAACATTTCGGTATTAAAAATCATTTTTGAAATTGGGCTTATATAATATTCAAATTTTCTGAGACACTAAATTTTGGGTTTTCATTAACTGTTAGCCATAATCATCAACATTAAAAGAAAAAAAAATGCTGGAAATAGATCACTATATCTATATAATCTATATAGTCTATATAATCTATATAATCTATATAATATATGAGCTTCACTTTTTGAATTGAATTACTGAAATAAATTAACTTTTTGATGATATTCTAATTCATTGAGAAGGACTAGTATATATATGTATATAGCTCACATCTATAAATACGCCATACACAGGGCCAGCCTTAGGATAGATGGCGCCCCGTGCGAAATTATCTTTCGGTGCCCCACCCCATCATTGAAAAAAAAATGCCCCATAAAAAAATTATAATGCTCCTTTAGTGCCCCCATACAGTATAATAATAATATTTAATAATATATTACAACCCCTTCCAGGACACAGTATTTTGTCCTCTAATTGTGCCCACAGTATTATGCCCCCTGTAGTACTCCTACACAGTATAATGTCCGCTTAGTGACCCCCACACAATAGTGCCCCCCTGTAGATTGTGCCATACAGCCTCCCTGTAGATAGTGCCATAATCCCCCACCTCCTCCTTGTAGACAGTGCCATACAGTCCCCTACCTCCACGACGAACTGAGCTGCTCCACGATGGGATCCTTGCGTAGGCCAGCGTGATCCTGTAGCCTAGTACACAGGTTTCCAACCTTTTCGGACTCGAGGCAGCACTGGAAAAATAAAATTTCCTCAGGGCACCCCTACCAAAAATTGTTTCCAGAAAGACAGAAAACGGCTAAAAACAAGCACTACACTCGTAGTGTTATGTTAACACACGTTTTTTGTAAGGCAAAAAAAAATCTGCCTCAAAATTCCTGAAGGAATTTTGAAGCAGATTTTGAATTGACAGCGTTGTTTGACCTTTTTTTTGTGCTTTTTCTTAAGCCGTTGAAGCTAATGCAAAAGACGTAGGCAAAAAAGCTCCAAATGGGCGACGCAGGTATTTTCTGCCTCCTATTAATTTCAATTGGTCAGAAACTACTTGAAGACCATCAGCCCCCCAACTCACAGTAAAATGACTATAAGCCTGCCACTCACAGTAAAATGACCATCAGCCCCCCACTCACAGTAAAATGACCATCAGCCCACCACTCACGGATTCCCCCTGTAGGTAGTCCCGCACATCCCCTTGTAGGTAGCACCACACAGCCCCTTGTAGGTAGTGCCACACAGCCCCCTTGTAGGTAGCGCCAGACAGCCCCCTTAGGTAGCGCCACACAGCCCCCATTTAGGTAGCGCCATACAGCCCCCTTGTAGGTAGCGCCACACAGCCCCCTTGTAGATAGCGCCACACAGCCACCTTGTATATAGTGCCACACAGCCCCCTTGATGATAGCGCCACACAGCCCCCTTGTAGATAGCGCCACACAGCCTCCTTGTAGGTAGCGCCAGACAGCCCACAGCCCTCTTGTTGGTAGTGCCACACAGCCCACAGCCCCCTTGTAGGTAGTGCCACACAGCTCACAACCCCCTTGTAGGTAGTGCCATACAGCCCACAGCACCCTTGTAGATAGCACATCCCCCCCTTCCTGTAGATAGTGCCACTGTAGCTCCCTGAAGGAGCAGAATCCCTGCATAGAGTGGCATTCCGCACCAGGAGCGCTCCTTGATGTCTCTGTCCATATATGGACAGTGACATCAGGGGAAATTCCTGAAGCGGAATCCCCGTCCACATCGTTGCCGACGCTGTGACCGGGGATACCACTCCAGGAGAAGCTCCTGTCGTCTGTGTCCATTTATGGACAGTGACGTCATTGGCTTCTCCTGAAGTGGAATCCCCGGTCACAGCGTCTGCAACGCTGTGGATGGGGATTCCACTTCAGGAGTTTCCCCTCATGTAGACATCAAGGAGCGTTCCAGGAGCGGAATCCCCGGCCATACGGAGATTCCGTTCCTTCAGGGAGCTACAGTAACGCTAGTAGATAGCAGAGAGTCATGCATATCCCTGCTCTGCTATAGTGCCGTTGCTACCGCTGTAGCAGCCGCAGCTACTGCTAGCGGCGCCACCGCCCTCATGCCCGGTGTCGCCGCTACCAGCCGCTATGGCTGCTACAGCGGTAGCGACGGCCACTAAATGAAGAAGCGCCTGGGCGGAAAGGCAACTGCTGAGTCGCCGGGTCCGGGCGCTTCTGAAACAAGCAGGGGAAGGGAGCCAGCGAAGTGCCCCCTTCCACCTGCTGGAGTGACACAGGTCGCACACCCCTAAGGCCGGCCCTGGCCCCACTCCTTCTTTACAAAGGATTTGAGCTGGCAGAACGATGTAACACCCCCAAAAGTATCTAGGGGTGTAATGAGAATTTTTTTTGTGTGGGGGATATTTCCCTAATGGTATTTATCTAGTGGTATTGTGAGAATTATGTTTTTTTGTTGTTAAATCTTTCCCTAAAGGTATTCATCTAGGGGTGTAGTGAGAATTATTATAATTATAATTAGAATATTATCAAAAAGTTAATTTATTTCAGTAATTCAATTCAAAAAGTGAAATTCATATATTATATAGATTCATTACACACAGTGTGATCTATTTCCAGCATTTTTTGCTTTTAATGTTGATAAATATGGCTAACAGTTAATGAAAACCCAAAATTTAGTCTCTCAGAAAATTTGAATATTAAATAAGCCCAAGTTCAAAAAAGATTTTTAATACCGAAATGTTGGCCTACTGAAAAGTATGTTCAGTATATGCCCTCAATAATTGGTCGGGGCTCCTTTTGCATGAATTTTTGCATCAATGAGGCGATCAGCTTGTAGCACTGCTGAGGTGTTATGGAAGCCCAGGTTGCTTTGATAGAGGCCTTCAGCTCGTCTGCATTGTTGGGTCTGGTGTCTCTCATCTTCCTCTTGACAATAACCCATAGATTCTCTGTGGGGTTTAGGTCAGGCGAGTTTGCTGGCCAATCAAGCACAGTGATACTGTGGTTATTAAACCAGATATTGATAATTTTGGCAGTGTGGGCAGGTGCCAAGTCCTTCTGGAAAATAAAATCAGTATCTCCATAAAGCTTGTCAGCTTGTCAATTTTCGTGCTCTAAAATTTCCTGGTAGACGGCTGTGTTGACTCTGGACTTGATATAACACAGTGGACCAACACTGTTGCTCAGTGGTCCAATATCCTGTTTACAGATGAAAGTAAATTTTGCATTTCATTGGGAAATCAAGGTCCCAGAGTCTGGAGGAAGAGTGGAGAGGCATCAATCCAAGTTGTTTGCGGTCCAGTGTGAAGCTTCCACAGTCAGTGATGGTTTGGGGAGCCATGTCATCTGCTGGTGTTGGTCCACTGTGTTATACCAAGTCCAGAGTCAACAGAGCCGTCTACCAGGACATTTTAGAGCACTTCATGCTTCCCTCTGCTGACAAGCTTTATGGAGATGCTGATTTCATTTTCCAGCAGGACTTGGCACCCACACTGCCAAAAGTACCAATACCTGGTTTAATAACCACAGTATCACTGTATGCTTTCCTTCCGTATTCCGTTCCTAGTACATACGCGACATTTCTTTTTGGCAGTAGGGGACACTTCGGATGGGAAATGTTGTCCTGGAACAATGCTGCTGGCTTGACTAGATGATGCCACTCCTCCCCTCCCCTGGGCCTGGTCTCCAAAATATAAGATTTTTAATCACGTTCTCTTGGTAAGAAAGATAGGATCCCTGGTTTCCTGCCTTTCTAAAAATGACAAACGAGTTATATACCGTAGGGACACTTGGATGAGGTGAATGGCCAGTTTTTTGTATGATATCTGGGATTTCTGGACAGCATTGTAGGGCTGCAGCATCTGGTCTGCAAGGTCCACCCCACCCATGAATTTATTGTAGTCCTGTATGCAAACAGGCTTACAGACCGTACGACTTGTCCCGCGCACAGGAATGTGGCTGCTGCTTTCTGGGTAAATGGATGTTAACATGAGAACATCCCTCTTGACACAAAATTTGACAAGCAGAAAATCCTGATTCTAAAGTCCCCTGATTTCCCCAGCTTTTAATTATTGGTTGACCAGGGACTTTGGCAGGCCTTTTTGATTTCAGTGTTTGGTGCCACAGTTTTTTTTAATCATTTTTATACACATCCTTTTTGCTATTTTAGAATTTTTATTCATAAAGTTTGAAATTAATAGTAAAAAAAGAAGCTTTTTTACGTTTCAGCTATTTTTTTGGGTAATAACATAGTTTTACCCTAAAATAGACCTTTTATTTGTGATCGTCAATGTCTACCGTAAATTTTAATATATTACATGTCTATACTATACTATATTAGGGGAGTTGGGTCAGCGCTAGCGTTACAAAAATGATTGGCGTGGGGGAACGTTTTTTTTGGGGCATTTTATGTGTATTTATTATTTTAAAAAAATTGCACTTTAGTTAACTATTTTTTTATTACTATGGTCTGTCCCCCAAAGGTCAAAAAAGACCTTTCGGGAACCTTATATATATATATTTTTTCTTTCTTCTAAACCATGTTTTTCCACTGTAACTGGAGCTGCACAGCAGCAAGCCTGATCGGCTTGCTGTCAGTGAATAACTGACTGTTCTAATACATTGCCATACATAGGTAGTGCAATGTATTAGAACATCAATCAAACAGTTGGACCTTCAAGTCCTCTAGTGGGACTAAAGAAAAGTGTAAAAAAAAGTGTCAAAAAAGTAAAAATAAAAGCTTACGTTTCAAGTAATAACATAAAACACGATCGCCCTATTTCCCTTATCGAGTAATTTATTATTGTAAAAAAATAATAAAACGATACATATTTGGTATCGCCGCGTCCGTAACGACCTGAACTATAAAAATATTATGTTAGTTGTCCCTCGCAGTGAACGCCGTAAAAAAACAACCTAAAAAATAATGCCAGAATTGCTTTTTTTTTGGTCACTTTGTCTTACAAAAATTGAAATAAAAAGTGATCAAAAAGTCGCATGTATCCAAAAATGGTACCTATAAAAACTATTACTCGTCTCGCAAACAACAAGCCCAAAGACACCTCCGTCGACTAAAAAATTAAAAAGATATGACTCTTACAACTTAGCGACAGAAAAAATACATTATTTTTACAAAAGTAATTTTTTGGTGCAAAAAGTTGTAAAAAATAAAAAAGTTCTATAAATTAGGTATTGCCAAAATCGTACTGACCCGCAGAATGAAGGTAACATGTAATTTATAATGCATGGTGAACGCTGTATAAAAAAAACGAAAAAAACTATGGCAAAATTGCTGTTTTTTTTATTACCTTGCCTCCCAAAAAAAAGGATAACAAGTGATCAACAAGTTGCATGTACCCCAAAATGGTACCAATAATAACAATAACAAATAATTGTCCTGCAAAAACAACAGCCCTCATACCACTACGTCTATTAAAAAATAAAATAAGTTAAGGCTCCAATAAGTCAGGAAAGAAAAATATGCAGTTGTGCCGGTCCGAGGGGAACATTTCTTCTGTTTCAAGAGGCGAATTATCAAGGCACTAAAATTAGGGAACTGGGAAGGGGAGGGCCCAAACATATCTGCTGGAAGAGAGGGTGCCCATATAATACCAGGAGAACTCTTTCCCAGCAAAATTCCCCAAACTGAAAAGGTGCAGAGTGTGGACCAAAAGGGGGATAAGGAAGGACATTTATCAGAGCGACACTGACCTGTGCAGAAAGGATTGTGTCACAGCGTAACACACATCTATAGATTATTTTATTGTTTACCCATTTATTATACCACCTGACTATGCCCCTGATGTACTCTGCCCAGCTTACATATGCCCCATATTATAAACTGAAACACCAGTAAAACTCCAAACAAAACTACTACCAAGAAAAATCCACGCTTCAAAAGCGAAATTGCGCTCCTTCCCTTCTGAGCCCTACAACGTGCCCAAACAGCAGTTTACTTCCACATATATGGCATCGCCATACCTGGGAGAACCCTTTTAACAATTTTTGGGGTGTGTGTCTCCAGTGGCATAAGCTGGGCATGACATATTTCCCACTGAAATGTCACATCTAGGGAAAAATTGAAATTTTTACTTTGCACCATCCGCAGCGCAATCATTTATGGAAAAGACCTGTGGGGTGAAAATGCTCACTACACCCCTTAATAAATGCCTTGAGGGGTGTAGTTTCCAAAATGGGGTCACCTCTCAGCGGTTTCTTTTATTATTTCACATCAGGGCCTCTGCAATTGTGAACCAATACTGTGTAAGTTGCCAAATTAGGCCTCAATTTCGCATTGGTACTCTCTCACTCCTGAGTCCTGTCTATAGCCTTGGCAAAAGATTAGGGCCAGAATCCCAGACCAGTGCGTCGGCAGCGCACTGGCTGGGGATTCCGGTTCGGAAGGGAGCCCCAATGGAGCTCTCTACAGGGAAGGGTGGCGTAGCACTGTCAACAGTAGGGTGTGTGAGGCGCTATCTACAGTGGGGGATTGCACTACAGGGGACTGTTGGGCCACTGCTCACCTACCACCAATGCGTCAGCAGCGCGGTAAAAGGACTTCATGAAGGAGCGCCGAAGCGCTCCTCCTTCCGTCTGCTCTCTACTCTCCCTGCGGGCCGCAGATGACAGCCTCAGGGGCCAGCGGGTCGCGTGTTTGAGACCCCTGTATAGGACATATGGACGTCATCTGGCGGACCCAGCCCATGCATGAACTACATCGTCAGTCAGTCATTTGAATGGCCACAATGTGGTCACATTGCCGAACTAAGCCACATTTGGTGATGTAATTATCCTGCAGCTGCTGCAGCGCAGGATAAATGTATAGCCAAGCACAGATTCTCCTGGCGATAGCAGATGAACGCAGGGGGTAAGAAAAGCTGGACTCATGGCGATCTTTACGAGACAACCCCATTGATAACTGTACACCGTGTTCCAAATTATTATGCACATTGGATTTAAGTGTCATAAACATTTAATTATTAGTTTTTCAATTAAACTCATGGATGGTATTGTGTCTTAGGGTATGTTCACACGAGGTCATTACGTCCATAATTGACGGACGTATTTCGGCCGCAAGTACCGGACCGAACACAGTGCAGGGAGCCGGGCTCCTAGCATCATAGTTATGTACGATACTAGGAGTCCCTGCCTCGCTGCCGGACAACTGTCTCGTACTGAAAACATGATTAAAGTACGGGACAGTTTTCCGGCAGCGAGGCAGGGACTCCTAGCGTCGTACATAACTATGATGCTAGGAGCTCGGCTCCCTGCACTGTGTTCGGTCCGGTACTTGCGGCCGAAATACGTCAGTCAATTACGGACGTAATGACCTCGTGTAAACATACCCTTAGGGCTCTTTGGATCATTGTAATCAATCTCAGACATCTGTGATAATTAGTTTGCCAGGTGTGCCCAATCAAAGGAAAACTACTTAAAAAGGACGTTCCACATTATTAAGCAGGCCACAGGTTTCAAGCAATATGGGAAAGAAAAAGGATCTCTCTGCTGCCGAAAAGCGTGAAATAGTGCAATACCTTGGACAAGGTATGAAAACATTGGATATTTCAAGAAAACTTAAGCATGATCATCGTACTGTGAAAAGATTTGTGGCTGATTCAGAGCACAGACGGGTTTGTTCAGATAAAGGCATAATGAGGAAGGTTTCTGCCAGACAAATTAATAGGATTAGGAGAGCAGCTGCTAAAATGCCATTGCAAAGCACCAAACAGGTATTTGAAACCGCTGGTGCCTCTGGAGTCCCACGAACCTCAAGATGTAGGATCCTCCAGAGGTTTGCAAGTGTGCATAAAGCTATTATTCGGCCACCCCTAAACAATGCTCACAAGCAGAAACGGTTGCAGTGGGCTCAGAAATACATGAAGACTAATTTTCAAACTGTGTTGTTTACTGATGAGTGCCGTGCAACCCTGGATGGTCCAGATGGATTCAGTAGTGGATGGTTGGTGAATGGCCACCATGTCCCAACAAGGCTGCGACGTCAGCAAGGAGGTGGCGGAGTCATGTTTCGGGCTGGAATCATGGGGAGAGAGCTGGTAGGCCCCTTTAGGGTCCCTGACGGTGTGAAAATGACCTCTGCAAAGTACGTAGAGTTTATGACTGACCACTTTCTTCCGTGGTACAAAAAGAAGAACCGTGCCCTCCGTAGCAAAATTATCTTCATGCATGACAATGCACCATCTCATGCTGCAAAGAATACCTCTGTGTCATTGGCTGCTATGGGCATAAAAGGACAGAAACTCATGGTGTGGCCCCCATGTTCCCCTGACCTCAACCCTATTGAGAACCTTTGGAGCATCCTCAAGCAAAATATCTATGAGGGTGGGAGGCAGTTCACATCAAAACAGAAGCTCTGGGAGGCTATTCTGATATCCTGCAAAGATATTCAAGTAGAAACTGTCCAAATACTCACAAATTCAATGGATGCAAGAATTGTGAAGGTGATATCAAAGAAGGGGGTCCTATGTTAACATGTAACTTGGCCTGCTAAGTTTTTTTTTGATTGAAAGAGCTTTTGATTTCTGTAAATATGACCTCCTGATGCTGCAAATTCAACAAATTACCATTTTAGTTCTCTTTACAACCTTTAAAATGTTTTGATCTCTGTTGTGCATAATAATTTGAAACAGTGCATTTTGAGTTTTTTACTTCAAAAAAAAAATCTGCTATCATTAGGAGATTTGTTCAATAAAATTTGCATTATACTCCAACGGTTGATGGCTTGAGGATTATACTGACTGTCATTTGCATCGACTATTCAGGAAAATCAGCGAAAAATAACATTTGCATAATAATTTGGAACACGGTGTATAAAGAAAAGGTTTGCAAATTTCTAATATATTTTGTATTTCAATTCACCATTTTCAAAATCACTGTTTGCCATTAGTGGATGAAAACCTGTACAGACCCAGCCCTGCTCTGTCCCTTTTTTCCCTATTTTGTAACCTATCAAGTACATTTTTAAATGTGGTAAACTGGAAGCATTTTCTAGTGACTACACATGCCCCATCTAGTGGAAAAGTAGAGACATTCATGTTTATACACACACAGTGAGATTGGAACAAGCCATATGTTTTTAACCCCTTCCCGCCGCAGCCCTTTTTCAGATTTTCATTTTCGTTTTTTCCTCCCCACCTTCCAAAAGCCATACCTTTTTTTATTTTTCCGTCTATATAGTACTATGAGGGCTTTATTTTTGCGGGACGAGTTGTAGTTTTTCGTAGCACTATTTATTGTGCCATATAATGTACTAGGAAACAGGAAAAAAAATATTTGTGGGGTAGAAAATGAAAAAAAAACAGCGATTCCTACATTGTTTTTTGCGCGTCGTATTTACGGAATTCACTGTGCAATTAAAGCAACATGTTAACTTTATTCTGCGGGTCAATACGATTATGGCGATACCAAATATATATATAGTTTTTTCTATATTTTAAGTGTAAAAAAGAAAATTGATTTTGTGTCGCCAAATTCTGAGAGCCATAACTTTTTTATTTTTCTGTCGATTAAGTGGTATGAGGGCTTATTTTTTGCAGGATAAGCTGTAGTTTTTAATGATACTATTTTGGGGTACATGCAAAGTTTTGATCACTTTTTATTTTGTTTTTTGTGGGAGATGAGGTGACCAAAAAATAGAGATTCTGGCGTTTACAATTTTTTGTTTTTTACGCCGTTCACCGTGCGGGTTAAATAATGATATATTGTAATAGTTCAGACTTTTACGGACGCGGCGATACCAATTATGTTTATTTATTAATTTTTTTACTATACTCTAGGGGGAAAATGGGAAAAGGTTTTTTTTTTTAAGTTTTAATTTTTAAAAAATTTTTTTACATAAAAAAAAACAACTTTATTTTACTAACTTTTACTTTTTTTATTAGTCCCCCTAGGGGACTTTAACCAGCAATCGTTAGATTGCTTGCACTATATACTGCAATACTAATGTATTGCAGTATATCGTGATTCTGACAGGCTTCTATTAATAGGAGAATAGAGATGGCGGACCTGGGGGCCTTCATTAGGCCCCAAGGCAGCCATAGCAACAATCGCCCCCTTATGAATGCGTTGCGGGGGGAGCAATGAGCTGTTAGAGGGCGTCGCCCCCTCTTTCTAATTATTAAAATACTGCGGTCGTTATTGACCACGGCATTTAACTAATTAAACGAGCGGGATCGACACCAGCATGGTAGGGAGCGGGTTCACTCCGTGAGCCCGTTCCATACTTCCCCTACCCGACTATGGATACGTCAAATGTCCGGAAGGGGTTAACAAGGGGTCCAAAAATGTAAAAGTCAACAGTCATTTACCATAAGTGCACTGTATTGTTGCTTGTAGCTGCTGTTATTGATGGCTTAGTTTGAAAGAACAATATATAACATTTGGGTGGCACTATTAGAAATTAGATATATGCAAAATGATGTCACGCCCATGATTTTGTATCAGCAGGCAGCGGCACGCTATCAGCACAAGTATTTAAATGAAAATCTACTTATGTGAAAAACAAATTGTCACTTGGATGTAGACTGAATTATAATGACAGTTCCGCTGTATAAAAGCTAGACACAGAAAAATACGACAATTTTGGTGCCACTATTAGATACATGCAAAACAGTGAGTGACATCACATCCGTGACATCTGTATCAACAGACTGCAGCCTGTTATTAACACCAGGAATTAAACTGAAATCTAGTTATGGGAAGAAAATTGTCACTTGGACACAGACTGATGCATAACGCCGATGTATAAATGCTTGATGTAGAACAATTCGACAATTTTTGGTGGCACAATTAGATATATGCAAATCATTGAGTGACATTATGTCCGTGACGTGTATCAGAAGGCAGTGGCATGCTATCAACACCAGGATTATTATTATTGAAATATATTTGTGAATGATGTGATGAAGATTGGTGATTCACCAATTAATGTAAAAAATGAATTGTATAGCTGTAGCAGCACTCACCCACAGCAATGGCTGGCTGTGCCTGCATAACTAACACACTGACTGGCTCCTATCTCTCTCTAAAATCTATCTCTCTATGAAATTATTGTACATCTGTTCTAACCATCTGTTCTCTAATCTCTTCTCCTGACTATGAAACATACTCACTGACCACTATCTATCTATCTATCTATCTATCTATCTATCTATCTATCTATCTATCTATCTATCTATCTCTGTTCTCTAAAGGTCCTGTCCATGATCACTAATGAATGGGGACAAGCGATCGTTACTACTATCGCTCGTCCCCATACATTTCCATCATGTCGGCAGCACATCTCCATGTTTACACAGGGAGATGTGCTGCCAACACAATAATATTTCTTGCTGCATAAACGATACGATCAGTTGATGAATGAGCATTTGCTCATTCATTGGCTGATCGCTGCCCTGATTATAGAGGGTAATGATCGGGAACAAGCGTTCATATGAACGCTCGTTTGCACCATCATTGGCCCGTATAAAAGTACCTTTACTCTCTGTCTGACATCCTCTGTCTCTCCCAGGGGTGGACATACCATTGGTGCAACCCGTGCAGCAGCACAGGGGCCTAATAGGTAGGCGCCCCAGTTTTGAACTGTCTATTGGATTGCATATAAAGGACTGAGCTAATGACAATGGCTCACAATTATTGGTGGATTGTTAGGCTTCGTTCATATCTGCATCAGGGCTCCCTTCTGGCATTCCGTCAGAGCTTCCCGTCAGAACGGAACCCTGACTGAAACAAACGGAAACCATAGGTTTCCGTTTGCATCACCATTGATTTCAATGGTAACGGACCCGGTGCAAATGGTTTCCGTTTGTCTCAGTTGTGCAAGGGTTCCGTCATTTTTTCGGAATCAATACAGTAGTCGCCTGCGCTATTAATTCTGTCAAAACGACGGAACCCTTGCACAACTGAGACAAACGGAAACCATTTGCACTGGATCCGTCAACATTGATATCATTGATATCAATGGTGATGCTTTCCGTTTGTTTCAGACAGGATTCCATTCTTAAGGGAAGCTCCAACGGAACGCCAGAACGGAGCTCTGAATGCAGATGTGAACGAAGACTCATAAGGGTATGTATTTTTTTATTAGCTATTGGAGAGCAAGTGGACCGCATGATGTTCTTGCATGGGAACCTTCTGCTGTCTACGGACGTAATTGGAGCTGTTTTTCAATGGAGTCAATGAAAAACGGCTCCAATTACATCCCAAGAAGTGACATGCACTTCTTTGATGCGGGAGTCTTTTTACGCGCCGTCTTTTGACAGCGCCGCGTAAAATTACACCTCGTCTGAACAGAACATCGTAAAACCCATTGCAAGCAATGGGCAGATGTTTGCAGACGTATTGAAGCCGTCTGTTCAGGCGTAATTCGAGGCGTAAAACACCCGAATTACGTCTGAAAAGAGGTCGTGTGCACATACCCTAAGTCTTTATTCAGACGAACGTTGTATACATCCGTGTGCTGTCCGTTAAAACAACAAACAGCATACAGACCTATCAGACATGCGTGAAACTCACTGCATGTCCTATTCTAGTCCGTTTTTGTGGATCACGTGAAGTCAATGGGTGCGTGAAAATCACGGACAGCACATGGACCATGGACATCTTCTGTGTGCTGTCCGTGATTCACACACCAGTTGCTAAAGAAATGCGTAAAAAAATAAATGTGCACCAACACTGACATTAAAAACTGATGCCACACGAAACAAACACTGATGGCACACTGAACTGCAATGCAGGAAAAATGCTGCGTTTTTTGCGGACGCAAAACGGACACGTTTGTGTGAATTAGGCCTAAAACTTATTTGTATGTAGTGCATTTTATATTTCACTAGAGACATTAATGTAACAACTGGCAGCACTAAAAAACGCAATCAGCGTCATACACTACTCTCCATTCATTTACACTGCAAATAGCGATATCGCTATGTGCAGTCACATAAACACACTATAACGCTACTCATGTGTCATGACAACGAATATACATTACCTCCAGCCAGGACGGGATGTGTATTCATTCTCCTGACCACTTCTGTAGCGTCTCTGTGAGTTACAGCATAGCAGACGTAGTCTCGCGAGATTACGCTGTAAACTGTCATTCACAGCGAGATCTCGCTGTGCTGTAACTCACAGAGACGCTACAGAAGTGGTCAGGAGAATGAATACACATCCCGTCCTGGCTGGAGGTAATGTATATTCATTGTCATGACACATGAGTAGCGTTATAGTGTGTTTATGTGACTGCACATAGCGATATCGCTATCTGCAGTGTAAATGAATGGAGAGAAGTGTAAGACGCTGATTGGTCAGCGTCCTACACTTCTCTCCACAACGCCCACTTGGTCATATAGTAAAACACGCCCAATTGTCCTTTGAGAAACTCATTAGCATAAAGCTAATATAGGTCATAACTCCGTCAAAAATGATCGTTTTTCTAAATAAAAAACACTGCTGTAATCTACATTACAGCGCCGATCACATCATGTACAAGATAGGGCTCTTATAATGTGGTGACAGAGCCTCTTTAAAGTCAATGATGATATTTTGCATCCAAAATCCGCAACACATACAGAAAACGCTGAGGAAAGTAGATATGGTGTGCCTCTTTCTCCCACCCACACATCTAGTGATGTCAACATTTTGTGATCAGGTTTCCAAAGCAGAGCAATACCAGGAAAGGAGGGGGGATTCATCTTTGTTCAGTTGGATAATGTTCAATGTGAACACAATGTAAAGAATGATCCGTCTCGGGCACCTGTATGAAGAAGTTCTTGGACACAGAGTTGGTGGTCAAGTTGTTGTGGACTGATTAAACCCTAAGGAAGAAGCCTAGTTTTGGTATTAATGATGCAGCACATTTTTCCGTTTTTTCATCTCTGCAAGTTTTTTGTCAACATAGCTATTTTGCAATACGAGTTGTATTTTTTAATGGCACCATTTTGTTGTACATATAAATTCAGGGTGGATTTTAGCTTTTCTGTTGCCTGAGGCTAAAATTGAAATGGGTCCCCACATATTTTGATTGACTTCCCCCTGGCTGTTCTACATCATTACCAGCCTCCTCCTACTCTTGCGGATGTGCCATTGCCTTGTACTCCCCTGGTATGCACGGTGCAGCGATGAAGCCGGGCAGAGTACACCTCGCGCTGCACAGTGCGTGCCCATTAACTACAAGGCAATGGCGCATTCTGAGAAAGTTGAAGGAGACGGGTAGTGATGTAGAACAGCCAGGGGGATGTCTGTCAAGCATGGAAAGGTGGGTTTGGAGGCAGGACTATGTGACTCTTCAGGATAGCGGCATGACTCTTTAATGAGTAATTAGCATATAGCGTGCGCCGTTTTAAAAGTTGATTTTATAGATTTTGCTGCATCTGAAAAAAACATACAGGAGAATGTTTGGAAATATTTTCAGGTCATGTATTACCGCATGGTGGCTGTTCAAGGGGTTAAAACTACCTGACAGGTTCCAGTTAAATATACAATGAATTGCAACAATTCTATCTACCCTGCAATTTTGTTATGATAAATATATCCTATATAACTACACAGGGCTGGCGTTAGGGCGCCCTGTGCGTCCTCAGGATGCAGATAGAAATTAATATTATAGTCTGCAGGCCACGTTAGCGCTGTGTGACACTATATACAAGGGGGGAGCGCTGTGTGGCACTCTATACAAGGGGGAAGTGCTGCGTGACACTATATACAAGGGGGCACTATGTGACACTATATACAAGGGGGGAGCGCTGTGTGATACTATATACAAGGGGGAGCACTGTGTAGCACTATATACAAGGGGGGAGTGCTGTGTTGCACTATATACAAAAGAGGGGGTTCTGTGTGGCACTATATACAAGGGAGGGGAGATGTGTGTCACTATATACCAGGGGGATTGTTTTGTGGCACTATATACAAGGGGGTTCTGAGTGGCACTATATACAAGGGAGGGGGGCTGTGTGGAAATATACAGGGGGGATTGCTGTGTAGCACTATAAATAAATGGGGGTTGTGTGACACTATATACAGGGGGGGCTGTGTAGCAGTATACACAAGGGGGGGCTGTGTGGCACTATATACAACGGTGGGGGCCTTTGTAGCAATATACAGTGGGGATTGCTGTGTAGCACTATATACAAAGGGGGGGTTGTGTGACACTATATACAAGGGGGCTGTGTGGCACTACATACAAGGGGGGCTGTGTGGCACTACATACAAGGGTGGGGGCTGTGTGTCACTATATATATATATATATATATATATATATATATATATACACATAAGGGAGGGGGCGGTGTGGCACTATGTACAAGGGAGGGGGGCTGTGTGGCATATATATATATACAATGGAGGGGGTTGTGTGGCACTATACACAAGGGAGGGGGGTTGTGTGGCACTATATACAAGAGGGGCTGTGTGGCACTATCTACTAAGGTGGGGTTGTGTGGCACTATATATAAGGGGGAGGGCTGTGGCGCTATCTACATGAGGCACAAAGGGGCATTATTACTGTGGGGGCACAAAGGGCACACGGCTACTGATGGGGCACTTATTTTGTGTCGAGCATGATTATTACTTTCTGGGGCACTGTGGATTACGAGTTTGTTTAGAGGATCGGGTGATGGTGGGGAGGATGCTTGAAAAGTAAGAAACCAACATGTCTGTGTGTCAAATTCTGCAGAGACAAGTCGCAGTGGTCTGGGCGGGATGGAGAAAAAAAGGGAAAGTGAACGACTCTAATCAGAGAAAACATCACCTGTGAGTCACTAGATATAAATGTCCTGTAATCACTTATATCGTCTGCAGAGTTCCTGTGTATAACTAGCATCTACCACTATATGGTCACTACATGTTGGTAATATTGGTCTTTGTATAGTGGTTTTTATTCAGTAACAGTATGGGGGTATTATTCCGTCACTATGTGGTTATGGTGTGGCAGTATTATTCAGTAACAGTACGGAGGTATTATTCAGTAACAGTATGCAGGTAATATTTCATCTGGTATAGTGGTATGATTAAATAACTGTATATGAATATAGATAATTTTTTTGTGTGAGGGGGGGACATATGCTTTGCAACACTCCTGGACGCGCTAGTAATCAGCAATGCAGTTCTTTGCACACCGCCTTCTGAATTGACTGCATTATTGATACAGTAAGGGTGTGTTCACATCTGCGTCGGGGTTCCGTTCATGGGTTCAGTCAGAACTTTCCATCAGGGAACCCATGAACGCAAACAAAACAGAAACCATAGCTTTCCGTTTGCATTACCATAGATTTCAATGGTAATGTTTCCGTTGCATATGGTTTCCGTTTGTCTCCCCTCCATAAGGTTTCCGTTTTTTTGGATGGAATCAATAGCGCAGTCAACTGTGCTATTGTGGCCGCTAAAAAAACAAAGGTCTGACAGAAGCCATCAACAGAACCCCGAAGCAGATGTGAACAGGCCCTAATTCAGAATTTGGGGCCCCACTTTTAAGTTTGCCCAGGGTCACACTTTGTCTAAAACACCAGAACCAAACTCAGTACATATATACAGCACCAGAATAAAGCTTAGTACATAAACACAGTACCAGAACAAAGCTCAGCACATAAATACAGCACCAGAACAAACTCCGTACATATATACATCCCCAGAACCAAGCTCAGTGAGCTCAGTACATATATACAGCACAAGAACAAAGCTCATTACATAAATACAGCATCAGAACCAAGATCAGTACATATATACAACACCAGAATAAAGCTCAGTACATATATACTACACCAGAACAGAGCTCAGTACATATATATATATATATATATATATATATATATATAGTACCAGAACCAAGCTCAGTACATATATACAGAATCAGAAGCAAGCTTAGTACATAAATACATCACCAGAGCCAAGCTCAGTACATATATACAGCACCACAACAAAGCTCAGTACATGAATATAGCACCAGAACCAAGATCAGTTAATATATACAGTACCAGATACAAATACAGCTCAGTACAGAGATTATTTGCAAAATTAGTGTAACCCCTGTCATATAAGTTTGTACGGCATAAAACTACAGCACCCAGCATGGCCTGAACAATGGTAAGGATATGCTGGAAGATGTTCTTTCACAAAAAAATCATACCACCCATCATCTCGCTGCAGGTCATACAATGAATACAGCACTGATTAAAGGCAGAATAAACGTTTACATTGAGTGACTCACAGGTGGCATCTTCTCAAACTCTGGTCGTACTTTTTCTCTTTTCTTCTCCATCCGGTCCAGACCTCTATGATGACTTCTCCAGGCCACGGCCCATTTCTACAGTTTGCAGCTCAGATGTCTTCATCTTCTCACTTTTCAAACATTTCTGCACCTATAAACGAAGATAAAATTCTCATGGTGCCATACACTACGCCCCTAAATATAATAGCACTATACACTGCACCCCTGAATATAATAGTACCATACACTGTGTCCCTGATTATAATAGCACCATGCACTGTGTCCCACACACATAGATAGTGCCCCTCCTGGAGATAGTGCCCTACATAGATCCCCCTGTGAATAGTAGCCCCATAGAATCACCTGCAGATAGTGCAACACATACAATGCCCTCTGTAGATAGTGCCTCACATACAGTCCGCGTAGTTAGTGCCTCACAAACAGCCCCCTGTAGATAGTGCTCCCAAAAGGGCCTCCTGAAGATACTGTCCCCGATAGAGCCCCATGTAGATAATGGCACTCACACTGTTAACTCAAAAAAATATAACCTTTACATACTCACCCTACATAGATCCCCCTGTAGATAGTCGCCCCACATAAAGCCCCCTGTAGATAGTGCCCCATAACCAGCCCCCTGTAGATAGTGCCCCCCATAGAGCCTCCTGTAGATACTGCCCCCCCAGAGTCCCCTGTATATAGGGCCCCCTGTAGATAACGGCACTCACACTGTTAACTAAAAAAACAAAAAAAACGTTACATACTCACCTGATCCCATTCCCGCGCCGTCCTCTAGCAATGCAGGCCTGCTCTCTTCTGCGCATAGTCTGCTGGAGCTGAACGGCGTAAACGTCATAGCACGGCCTGCGTCATTGAAAAGCACTGAATGGCAGGGCAAGGAACTAATGTCCTGCCATTTAGCGCCTTTCAATGACGCAGGTGGGGCTAATTCCCGGTCAGCGCTAGTGCTCCGTTTAATTCTATCTGCGTCCTATAGATGCAGATACAATTATAGTGCAGGAGGGGGTGGCAATGGTTGGCTTGAGTGGCACCGCCCCTCCCCCCCTCGGAGAGGCAGCAGGCCGTAGTATGAGGCGAGAGATGGTGCAGCCCTGTATATATTGTATAGCTTTCATTAATTCTTTTTCTGGGGGGGGGGTGGAAATAAACTTCAATTACGCAATTGTTGTTTGGACTTTGTTTACCAATTATTTATTGTTTTTTCCAATAATAAAGGACATTGTAAGGCTGGATTTACTCACAGCGTATTTGTTCGTTTCTCGCGGTGTTTTTAATGGCGGTTTTTGCTGCTTTTTTTATGCGTATTGTAGGCGGACAGATGTTACATTAAATTTACATAGTAATATATTGAATGCTCTACATACAAATGTGTTTTAGTTTGTGGCGTTTTTGAAGGCCATTGTTAGGCCCTCGACTGAAATATTGACCCATCGGCACATCGCAATTGCGCCACATGGACGCTGATGGGGTGACAGAGGGGGCATTGACCACGGCATCTAAGGGGTTAAATGGCTGAGATCAGAATGATCCTGGGCCTTTAGAGTAGGGTTTTGAATATATAATACAGCGGCACTTGAACGTGATGACGAAGGCACAGCTCCTGTGCATTCACTATCACTGTGACATACTATTTTGTCAGTTTGTGCATAGTACAGGGCGAGAAGGGGTTAAAGTACGAGAAGCACTTCTGAATTTGCAAGATGGCATTTAAAAATGGCAGCTCAAGCTTTACAATCAAAAACAACACTTGAACTCAGTGGATAATGAAAACAATGACGGAGAATTATCAATATTGTCATAAAGTTTACAATTTTACAAGGCTTTGAAAATGGTGCAAATTGCATCAAATTATTAAAAATTATATTATATTATTATTATCATTAATAATTTGTGCCAGAAAGGTGACACACTGTTAATACATTTGTTGTATTTAACAACTCCCTTTTACAACTCCTCCTAGACACTTTTTAAAACTTTTAAGGCCTCATGCACACGACCGTGTTTTTGCGTCCGCAATTCCCCCGCAAATCCACGGGAGAATTGCGGACCCATTCTTTTCTATGGGGCCGTGCACACGACCGTAGTTTTTGCGGTCCGTGCACGGCCCGGGAACCCGGACCGCAGAAAGTACGGACATGTCCTATTAGGGCGGGTTCACACATGGCGGATTTTCACTTAAATTCCGCTGCGGACACTCCGCAGCGTTAATCCGCAGCGGAGCCGTTTCTCCATTGACTTTCACTTTAATTTCGCAGTGTTCGTTTACACGATGCGTACAATTCCGCTGCGGAGCATAGGCTGCGGAGCGGAATGTGGTGTCCGCAGCATGCTCTGTCTGTTGCGGAGCAGTGGCGGACTGGTTGCGGACTCATGGCGGAATTTCTCCATTGACTTCAATGGAGATTCTAAGTTCCGCAATGAAGTCCGCAGCTGTCATGCACATGTTATGTGTGGTGCGGAGCGTATTGGTTTTTTAACATGACATTTCTTCATTCTGGCTGGACCTATGTATTTCTAGGTCTACAGCCAGACTGAGGAAGTCAATGGGGCTCCCGTAATGACGGGAGCGTTGCTAGGAGACGTCAGTAAATAGTCACTGTCCAGGGTGCTGAAAGAGTTAAGCGATCGGCAGTAACTGTTTCTGCACCCGGGACAGTGACTACCGATCTCAATATACATGTATCTGTAAAAAAACATATAAGTTCATACTTACCGAGAACTCCCTGTTTCTGTCTCCAGTCCGGCCTCCCAGGATGACGTTTCAGTGGAAGTGACGGCTGCAGCCAATCACAGGCCAAGCACAGGCTGCAGCGGTCACATGGACTGGCGCGTCATCCAGGGAGGTCGGGCTGGATGCCGAAGGAGGGACGCGTCATCAAGACAACGGGCGGTAAGTATGAATTTCTTTTACTTTCACTAGGGAAAGTGCTGTCCCTTCTCTCTATCCTGCACTGATAGGGAGAAGGGAAGCACTTTTCCTGCAGTCCGCAGCGGCCAGTCCGCATCAATTTTCTGCACATTTTGTGCAGATCCGCAGCCGTAATCCGCAACCCGGATTAGGTGCGGCATTGATGCGGACAGTTGCGGAGGAATTCCGCCATGTGTGGTCATGCCCTTATGGTCCGGAGTTGCGGTCCGGGCTCATTGAAAACAATGGCCCGGCCATGTGCATGTGCGGGCGGCTTGCGGCTGACAGTCCGCTGACAGTCCGCAGCCGGCCGACACGAAAATCACGGGCGTGCACACGGCTACGGTCGGGCTACGGTCGTGTGCATGAGGCCTTAGGATTTTGAAAAATTTTCAAAAACACATTAGATTGGCACACGCCATGTACTCCACTTTTTTTTTTTTTTGCAATGTGACAGAATTCTGGAGTATTTTGCTTAATAAATCTCCCCCAATATCTTACTTCAATTATTCTGATGACAACACTTCCTGTTCTGATTTCTGTTAGGTTCAGTGTTGTCATGGATACCTTGTGTGGACTGAAATCACCAATACACACCGAAGTCTGCTACTAGGTTGAGAATAAAATTTTAATACAAACTAACTATAAAGTTGCACCAATAACATTGACTTTCAACCTTTCAAAGGTTTACATAGCCTTTAAAGCTCCAAACGGAATTTTGAGGCAGATATTCCTCCCCCAAAATACTCCGTGTGAATAGCAATTATCGCGCCGTTTTTCGCCCGCGGCCATTGAGCGCCGCGGGCAGAAAACACGCTTTCTCCTGCCTCCCATTGAAGTCAATGGGAGGTCGGAGGCGGAAGCGCCCGAAGATAGGGCATGTCGCTTCTTTTCCCCGCGAGGCAGTTTTACTGCTCGCGGGAAAAAGACGCCGACGCCTCCCATTGAAATCAATGGGAGGCGTTCTCGGGCCGTTTCTGCCGAGTTTTGCGACGCGGTTTCCGCGTCAAAAAACTCGGCAAAAGACCCCGTGTGAACATAAGCCTAAGCCTACCAGGTCCGCAGGACTGACGGATTCAGGTCTTAGCAAACGATACAGCTGTTGTGTATAGAGAATAAAGAGAAGCTGCTGTATCATAAAAAGTAAAAATATTTTTAATAAAAACTAATTATAAAGTTGCACCAATCACATTGACTGACCTTTTTGGTAAAAAAAAAAATGCCTTTCAAAGCTAACATAGCCTTTAAAGACAAAAGCCACTCTTGACCAGCAGATGGCAGCGTGCACCAATATAACGCTTTCATCTGAAACAGGTTAGGTTTCGTTCACATCTTCTACGGGGCTCCGTTCATAGGTTCCGTCGGACCTTTCCATCAGAGGAACCCATGAACGGAACCCAAACTGAAACAAACGGAAACCATATGTTTTGTTTGCATCACCATTGATTTCAATGGTGACGGATTCGGGGCAAATAGTTTCCGCTTGTCACTGTTGTGTAAGGGTTCCATTGTTTTGACGGAATGAATAGCGCAGTCGACTATGGTATTGATTCCGTCAAAACAACGGAACCCTTACACAACAGTGACAAGCGGAAACTATTTGCCCCAAATCCGTCACCATTGAAATCAATGGTGTTGCAAACGGAAACCCATGGTTTCCGTTTGCTTCAGGTTGGATTCCGTTCATGGGTTTCCATTGGAAAGTTCCCATGGATGGAGTCCCGAAGCAGATCTTCTACTGTGAACGAAGCCCTGTATGAGTACGCTGTCACTGTACAAAGGGTTACAATTCTGTAACAAAAGAGATGGCTGTATTTGAAAAAAATAAAATGCTAGTATTTGTATTGCCAATTTGATACAAATTTTATATACCCCTGACTTGCAAGTGAAAAGGTACTGTCTATGTTCTCGACATGGAATTTTTAATCAATCCTGCAAAGTCCAGTAGCTCCGGACTAAATTATTAAAATTCATAAAAAATGGTAACACTTATGATATTCTTTCCCGCCTGGAATACCAGAATGTGTTGATAAGAATCCATAGTCCATTTTTGCTGCGTTTAACAATCCAGACATGAGGTGACAACATCAATACATTGGTCCTCAGTCACCTCGTAAAATCCTCGAATGTTGTAGGAATAGTTACCATGAGAAAATATATAATTATCAATATATTAAATTTTTCAGAAGTCAATGGACATTGCAGCTTCAATAACAGGGGTAAAAAAACAAACAAAAAAAAAACAATAGCAATTTTATTGTAGACTCTATGACAAATACCCAGCATGCTTTTCTCTCAGATCACTGAAAATGATCTGTACTGTATGTTTTCTGAAGAACAAGACTACATTTCCCAGAATTCAAATCACCAGATCAGGCTCTGCGCAGTCATTAGAACAACAGGGAATTCTGGGAGATTTTAGGATAGAAGCCAGCAGAATTGTGAATGAGACTATGACTAATGGCTAACAATACAGACTGTAACTTAGATAGGTAATGAGTGTTGCAGTTGAAGGGGCTATGCGGGTTTATGTCAATTAAGCAAATGCAATTGACATCTTTGAACACATTTGTATTTATCGCATGTGTTTTTAGCAATAAAACAAATTTGCAAACCTTATAAAATAAAATAAAATCTAAAAAATCAGGACAGAATGGGATCCAGCAGCTTGCTTTGTATTGTATTATATTATATGTAAACTGCAGAAGTCAAACAGGAGAAGAATTTTAACCCTTAAGTGACCAGCCTATTTTGGGCCTTTATAAACAAGCTATTTTTTCCGTTTCATCATCGTCACATTTCAAAAGCCATAACTTTTGTTTTTCCGTAAACATAGCTGTATAAGGAAAATATATGTTAGGGATGGGATGGAAAGGGGGATAGGGAAATGGACAGAGATTACCACTGGCGAATAGGCACTCGGCTCAGCATGTATGTAAAAATAGTATATGACATTTTATTAAACAATTAATTAAAATATGACAAAGATAGCACTAAGTGCAACACTGTGTCAAAGATGAAAAACACAACACAAATACTAAAATAAACAAGCAGAGAAGACGTCACAAAACCCGGCCGGGTAACTAGTAATTGACTCATATAAGTAATATCTAACATTCATATATGATTACGTATATAGTATGGAAGGAATGTAGCATGAAATTTACACTCTCTAAAAGTTTAAACATATATGAGTGTGAATCAAAAGGTAAACCCGTTCAGGTAAAGAGTAGTGTGTCGGTCGTTCAATTAATGGGTTTATGCCACACCAAAGCTGAAAATAATTGACAGCTGCAAGTATGAAGTAAATTTAACCTCTTAGTGCACGTATGTTATAAATCAACATATATAGCCAATATGCTTTGCTGTGTCAAAAGGGAACATCAAACAATCGCATGGACACAAATAAAGGCAAAGGACAAAACAGAGAGACTTATCCAATGGCATGTATCAGTTCGTATACTTAGCGTCAATGGTATAACTCCCGGAAAGTCGGTCAGGGAATAATCGCTAAGTTCCTTTTAAGTACCGATCTGTTGATTTGCCAAGTCCGTGCCTTTTCAGCGATCCACGTTGTGGCTGGCAGCCCGCAGTTAAGCCAGAAGCGAACTGAAGGTAACACCGGCAATTGAGGGGAACTATCCGTCCGAGCAAGGTTCCTTTTTTCGAGCATGCAATACGTAGAACCAAGTTCCAAGCAGGATATAAACGAGCAGTGCGTATCTGCATCAGCCGGAAGGTCTCATCCCATCTGGGCTACATCGGCGTAGGTACCGTGCAATTCAATCGTGCATGTGTGGCACACTTTGCCTTTATTTGTGTCCATGCGATTGTTTGATGTTCCCTTTTGACACAGCAAAGCATATTGGCTATATATGTTGATTTATAACATACGTGCACTAAGAGGTTAAATTTACTTCATACTTGCAGCTGTCAATTATTTTCAGCTTTGGTGTGGCATAAACCCATTAATTGAACGACCGACACACTACTCTTTACCTGAACGGGTTTACCTTTTGATTCACACTCATATATGTTTAAACTTCTAGAGAGTGTAAATTTCATGCTACATTCCTTCCATACTATATACGTAATCATATATGAATGTTAGATATTACTTATATGAGTCAATTACTAGTTACCCGGCCGGGTTTTGTGAGGTCTTCTCTGCTTGTTTATTTTAGTATTTGTTTTGTGTTTTTCATCTTTGACACAGTGTTGCACTTAGTGCTATCTTTGTCATATTTTAATTAATTGTTTCATAAAATGTCATATACTATTTTTACATACATGCTGAGCCGAGTGCCTATTCGCCAGTGGTAATCTCTGTCCATTTCCCTATTCCCCTTTCCCCCCCTTTCCATCCCATCCCTAACATATATTTTTCTGTATATCACTCTAATTCACTGGTTGGCACCGTACAATTTGTACTGAGCTGTAGCATATGACATGATCTGGTTTTCATATTCTATAGCTGTATAAGGTCTTGTTTTTTTGCGGGACAAGTTGTATTTTTTTAATGGCCCCATTTTGGGTACATATAATTTATTGAATAACTTTTTTTACCTTTTTTGGGGGGTAATGGAAAAAAAACAGCAATGCCGCCATTCCTATTTGCGTCTTAAATTTACCCTGTGGTATAAACAACATAATAACTTATATAGTTTTTTTTAGTGTTTTACTACATTTGCACAAAAAAAGTATTTGTTTTTGTGTCGCCATATCTTAAGAGCCATACGTAGCTGTATGAAGGCTTATTTTTTTTGTTGGATGACTTGTAGTTTTATTAGTACCACATATGACTTTTTGATCGCTTTTTATTGAGTTTTTTCGAAGGCAGGGTGAACAAAAAACAGCAATTCTCGCACTGACTTTTATTTTATTTTGACGGCGCTCATTGTGCGAGTTAAATAACAATAGTTTTATAGTTCTGGTTGTTACGGACGCGGTGATACCAATTATGTGTAGCTTTGCTTTTTAATGTTTTATAACAAAACATTTTATAAGGGGGAAATGAGACTTTCATTTTTTTTTTTTGCGATTTATCCTTTTTCTTATTATAGGCTTTGTTGATTTTTACTATTTAAAAAAATATAAAAAATTTAGTTTTTATAATACATTGCAATACTTCGAGATTGCAGTGTATTATACATGTCAGTGTAAAAATGACAAGCACTATAATAGGCTATGCCTCTGGCAGCCCTAGAAGAAGCCAGAATGCAGGCGAAATGCGCGTTGGGTGCACAGTTCTTAACAATATTCAGGGTGCCACAATAGGGCCCACTATCTACAATCAAGAGCTCAGTCTAATGACTCACATATAGCACGGACGGAGCACATTAGTATTACATCGGGGCACACCACATAGTGTCCCGGATGTAAGCTGCTTAGTACCTAGCCTCTCACGGTACTACAACAAGCCACACAGGGCTTAGCAGAGTAGCATGGAGCAAACACATCGCCCCCCTACATTTTAACCTCCCGTCTGCCTCCTGTACCGCCACCCCACTGCAGCTGCTCCATGCTGTGGGGCGCCGCTGCAGACGATTGCATCCGTCTGTTTGATGCTCTAGCAGCAATACTGCTAAGCAGGCACCCACTTTCCCCTTATACCCTGAATTGGGTAGCGACTGTCCACACCGCTGCCCCACCATTGCCCTCCTGGCATCGTGGGGCACCCCCACCAGGTGCCACAGTCTCATCCTGTGGCCAAGTGCCCGCATGCACTCAATACAACCATCTGACTTGTCCTTAACTTGATACACAGTAGACACTGTAGACATTTTTGCCCACTTGGGGGTGTGAGTATAGGGGTCATTCACACATACCCAGCTGTATCAATTGAATTTTTAATGATTTTGCTATTTTAGGAATTACTTATTTAAAGTTATATATTATTTGAATATAGAGAGACCACATTCTTTGCTCTCTTCCCTCCCCCTCATTATGTATATGGTGATATAATGAACAGCCTCCTCTTGTAGATAGTGCCACACATCCCCCTGTAGATAGTGCCACACATCCCCCTGTACATAGTGCCAAACGGCCCGTCCTTGTAGATAATACCACACCCCCCCTGTAGATATTGCCACACAGTCCTCTGGGTAGATAGTGCCACACAGCCCCCTTGTAGATAAAGCCACACAGCCCCCTATAGATAGTGCCACACACCCTTGTAAATACTGCCACACAGTCCGTAAACATAGTGCAACACAGCCCCTCCCTTGTAGTGCCACACACCCTCTTGTAGATATTGCCACACAGCCGTTCCCCCCTCCCCCCCCCCCGTATAGATAGGTTCGCACAGCCCCCCTTTTAGATAGCGACACACAGCCCCCAAACAACTCCACGGCCTCAAACAAATCCACAGCCTCCAATAAGCGGCCTATGAGATGGGATCCTTGCATAGGCCGGCGTGATTCATTGACGTCACCGTGCTGGCCTGCACAGGTATCCTGTCCCAGCAACTTAGTGAATGGCAGAGCAGGGAACTGGCTCCTTGCTCCGCCATAGTATTCAATTGTATCTGCATCCTAAAAACAAAAACACGTTAGGCTTCTTTCACATCTGCGTGGGAGGCTGAGTCAGAGAAAATGATGGAAACCATGGCGGAAACCCGCCGGAACTCATTAAAATCAATGGATTCCGTCAGGTGCCCTTGGTGTTTGTTATGTGACGATCTGTCTTTTCCGAATTTCTGAGCCTTTGATGAACAGAAAAATGGAAATAACGACACAGATGTGAACAGACCCTTAAATTTAGTGTATATGCTTGGAAAATCCCCCTGATGTAATACCATACAATTGCAATATGTTGGCTATTGACTTCCATGGTAAAAACAAACAAACACATACGTGTGGTATACTACTTTTTTAGCGGGATGCCCTTGTATTCGAAAAAGTAGTTGACTATGCTTACCAATACAGTGGGAAAAAAAAGGTATGTCAAAAGGACATACTTTTTGCATACTTTGAGCGTATACATCTGGAGAGTTTTCAGGTGTGTGTATATACAGAGCGCACGCACAGATCGTGATGTGAACAGAGCCTTACTGCTAATGAAGTTTGTATCAATTGAATAAAAATAAAACTCCTCCGTGCTTTTATTGCATAACCTTTCTCATCTACAACTATCTCAAATTAATTGCCTATTCTATTACATTCCTCATCTACTCAGTAGCTTCAAGTTGGCATAACATGATTTAATTGGCATTGTGTGACATACTAGAAATAAAACACCACGCGTCTATCACCTCATATGAACCAAGCTGACGGAAAGTGTCGTTTAGCTGTTAATGTGCGGAACCTATTTTATTAGTTTCTCTTTGTAATAATAAAATTATTAACCCATCCAGAACAGTCCATGACAGTACAGGAAATTGCCTTCTACAGTTGATCTTTAATGTATAAGGGTGAACATAAACATCTATATAGGTGATGATCAACTGGTAAGATATCTGCCCTTTCCCAGTCACCGGACGCGCAGTAGACCTTGTCAGCAGTGGTGAATACTATCATTCTGTTTTCTAAGAGGAAAAAGATGTGGGGAAACTGTGGTAATGGGCACTTATGAGCATGACTCCTCTATAAACTGCAATATTATAGCCCCATTATTATGCCAAAAGAATCAGGCTAAGTATATCTGACTTGGTCTATTTTCATACCTCAGTAGTATAGCGCTGTGCAGGAGACACATATTTAGTGACAGATATTGTATCAGATCTGATTACAGAGACGTAGGAAATATCGAATATTGAATCTTTCGGCCAGTATAAAAGAATATTCTAGAAATTGTGCATTTCATGTCCTAATATATCTCTATAGAGTTGATTTTTATTAGTGTATATTATTTTATGGGAATAGGAAATACTGTTTCCATGGTGATCTCATTAAATCTCACATGTAACCAGCCTTCTCCTTTCACGTGTCAACGGCATGACAACAGCTACCTCTCCGTTACTTCCTTCTCTCACCATCTGTTATCTTTTCCTTTGTGCTATATAATCTCTATATCATTTTACTTCCAGCACTGAAGAATGTCATAGTTCATTTATAAATGATAGTGAATTCAATTTCCATCTGGGCATAAAGTATAAACAACCAAAATAAAAATGAGGGTATTTAAAGTAACACTACAATGATACATAGGCACTAAAAAACAAGTACATCTCTATTACTCCAAAAATGGGTTAATGTAGAGGGCTCTAATTGTCCCTACTATACTATCCTTAGAATCCGATTTTGCAGTAACATGTGATTTACTTATTTCTTATAGGGGGTTTTCGAGGCTCTAGTTGATTTCCCAAAAAATGCTGTCAACTGCATGTATATGATACATGTCACATATATTACTGTGACAATTCTCTATAAGCCATCTTTACATGTGACGTTGCAATACATTGACAGTCACGCACCAGTTGCTGAGAAAAAAAGAGAAAAAGATGGCGCTCCATAGCGTGGAACCTCAGTGGGTTTGGATGAACATAAAATAAAGTTGAACTGCTCACCTGGTCAGGATGTGCGTTTCAGCTCTGAACTGGAGCCTTCACCAGGTCCATATGGACCTGATGAAGGCTCCGGTGCAGAACTGAAACGTGTTGTCCGTTATTTCCCAATAAATACCGCCATCGTTACTTGGAAGTCTGTTTGTGATGTTTAGCAGCGCTACATTCGCCCTGTTTTTTCTTCCTACTGTTTGCATTTGTTATCCTTAGCACTGTATCTCCAACCTCCCAATCATTTATCCGGCTTCCCTTCTACAGATGTTATCCAGAGTATCAAATACTGGGCTACATAGAATCATCAAAGTCCCTCGATCCTAACCAAATTCTGTGCCATGTATGGTCTCTTTGAGCAACCGTTTAAGGGGGCATACTGCTGTGCAGGGTGTATGAGAATTGCTTACCTGGAAGCCCAGATTCTTGATCTAAATGGGCAACTGTAAACATTGCGAGCAATTGACAACATATAGAGGAGTTTGGCACTCACAGGGACAGATGGGGTGGGTATGGAAGCATGGAGGGTCAAGCTGATAAGGCAGATAGCTGGGTAATACTTAGAAGGAGAGGTAGAGGGAAGAGTGGCAGGGAGGCTAGTCCTGATATAGGACACCCCAATACCAATGCCACACCAGAGAGTCAGTGGAAGATTAGAGAGGTAAACATTTGGCTAAAAAATTGGTGCAGGAAGGCAGGTTTTTGGTTTTTGAAGAACTGAGCCGACTGCTCTATTGGCTACAGGCTTTACTGCAGAGATGGGCTGCACCTGAATGGGGAGGATGCAGCAGTGTTGGTGGAAAATGGAATAAAAGCAGCAGAATTCCTACTATTAAGGCAAGTAGATGATGGAGCAAATTATATTCAAGTAACTATTATGATTGACTTTAACTACTCTGACAAACTGGGAGGGTCTAACAAAGGATGTAGGTTTTAGACAATAATAAAATACAATTTTAACCAATAGACCAGACAGGATACCAAAAATACTGGCATAGATTTTAGTCTGTGGTGCGTTGCAAGGTAGAGTCCCATGCTGGACCTAGTACCTTGCCCCCCCTGATCTGACTACCCTCCTCCCACTTCCTCATCAGGCATAATAGAAAATAAATGTATACTTACCGCTTCTCTTGTCCACCAAGTCCCCTCCAGCTCCCTCTTCATGCCGCAGCTAATTCAAAGTACTGACGCCGGGCAGCGTCTGTACCTATGCTATGCAGCACTCAACGTCATCAGTGCTGCGTCACTTACTGATGACATTGAATGGTGTGTCACATAGGTACTGACGCTGACCAGCATCAGTACCTTGAATGAAGAGGAAGCGGAGACGGTGGGGAGAAGAGTAGCAGTGCGGTAACTGTCTTTTTTTTATTTATTTGATGGGGGAATGGATGTGGTGCGGTCGTTATGTCACAATTGTGGCGCGGCCAGCGGAAAGATGAGACACATTTATTAAGAGGCGTTTGAAATGAGGCGTTTAATAAATGTGTCGCATCTTACTCCAAGAATTTTGTTATTAAGACTGGCATATGAAAGAGGGAGCAGGAGCAGAGAGAATAGACACGGACATGCTGCCCATTCACATCTAAGGAGAAGGTAAAGGCAGCAGGAGCAGAGTTAACAAGATACACGGAGACCCTGCTGCTGCTTCCAATCTTATATGTCACGCCAGCTCTGGAATCACAGCTACACTGCTGTATGATGTCCTCAGGGGCAGCTTTAGGGGTGCGCGACCTGTGCGAGTGCACAGGGCGCTGTAGCCTCCTCGCATGTAGAGGGCACCACTGGGCAGGCCCTTTGAGCTCTATATCCTCTGCTGCTCCAAAAAAAATGGAGTAAGCAAAGGCCCACAGTCCGCCACTGCAAGAAACCAGTGAGCCTGTCAGCAAGGAGGGATGGTAAGTGCCTATGTGTGTCTATGTCTCTGTGTGTGTATATATGTGTCAATGTGTGTATGTGTATATGTTCTAGTATATGTGTGTTATTTGTGCCTATATATGTGTTTGTATGTGTATATATGTCTTTGTGCATGTGTATATTTTTCTGTGTGTGTCTGTCTCTGTGTACATATATATATATATATATATATATATATATATATATATATATATATATATATATACATACATACAGTGAAGGAAATAAGTATTTGATCCCTTGCTGATTTTGTAAGTTTGCCCACTGTCAAAGACATGAACAGTCTAGAATTTTTAGGCTAGGTTAATTTTACCAGTGAGAGATAGATTATATTAAAAAAAAAAAGAAAATCACATAGTCAAAATTATATATATTTATTTGCATTGTGCACAGAGAAATAAGTATTTGATCCCCTACCAACCATTAAGAGTTCAGCCTCCTCCAGACCAGTTACACGCTCCAAATCAACTTGGTGCCTGCATTAAAGACAGCTGTCTTAAATGGTCACCTGTATAAAAGACTCCTGTCCACAGACTCAATTAATCAGTCTGACTCTAACCTCTACAACATGGGCAAGACCAAAGAGCTTTCTAAGGATGTCAGGGACAAGATCATAGACCTGCACAAGGCTGGAATGGGCTACAAAACCATAAGTAAGACGCTGGGTGAGAAGGAGACAACTGTTGGTTCAATAGTAAGAAAATGGAAGACATACAAAATGACTGTCAATCGACATCGATCTGGGGCTCCATGCAGAATCTCACCTCGTGGGGTATCCTTGATCCTGAGGAAGGTGAGAGCTCAGCCGAAAACTACACGGGGGGAACTTGTTAATGATCTCAAGGCAGCTGAGACCACAGTCACCAAGAAAACCATTGGTAACACATTACGCCGTAATGGATTAAAATCCTGCAGTGCCCGTAAGGTCCCCCTGCTCAAGAAGGCACATGTACAGGCCCGTCTGAAGTTTGCAAATGAACATCTGGATGATACTGAGAGTGATTGGGAGAAGGTGCTGTGGTCAGATGAGACTAAAATTGAGCTCTTTGGCATTAACTCAACTCGCCGTGTTTGGAGGAAGAGAAATTCTGCCTATGACCCAAAGAACACCGTCCCCACTGTCAAGCATGGAGGTGGAAACATTATGTTTTGGGGGTGTTTCTCTGCTAAGGGCACAGGACTACTTCACCACATCAATGGGAGAATGGATGGAAACATGTACCGTCAAATCCTGAGTGACAACCTCCTTCCCTCCACCAGGACATTAAAAATAGCTCGTGGCTGGGTCTTCCAGCACGACAATGACCCGAAACATACAGCCAAGGCAACAAAGGAGTGGCTCAAAAAGAAGCACATTAAGGTCATGGAGTGGCCTAGCCAGTCTCCAGACCTTAATCCCATCGAAAACTTATGGAGGGAGCTGAAGATCCGAGTTGCCAAGCGACAGCCTCAAAATCTTAATGATTTACAGATGATCTGCAAAGAGGAGTGGGCCAAAATTCCATCTAACATGTGTGGAAACCTCATCATCAACTACAAAAAATGTCTGACTGCTGTGCTTGCCAACAAGGGTTTTGCCACCAAGTATTAAGTCTTGTTTGCCAAAGGGATCAAAACTTATTTCTCTGTGCACAATGCAAATAAATATATATAATTTTGACAATGTGATTTTCATTTTTTTTTTTTTTTATATATATATAATCTAGCTCTCACTGGTAAAATTAACCTAGCCTAAAAATTCTAGACTGTTCATGTCTTTGACAGTGGGCAAACTTACAAAATCAGCAAGGGATCAAATACTTATTTCCTTCACTGTATATATATGCACGCCTCCCACCTGTCCCAGATTCAGCGGGACAGTCCCAGATTTTGGGTGGTATCCCGCTGTCCCAGGCGGCCGGTGGTATGTCCTGGACTCCCGGTGTTAACTGTATCTGCGTCATCAGGACGCAGATACAGTTGAACATCAATGCTGAAGCAGGGAATCGTCAGCTGCCTGCTTCAGCATTAGTACAGAGGACTCTCCGGGCACAGCGCTACTTTAAGCAGATATATGGTCAGTGACGTCAGTGGCTCCTTCATAGCGGAATCCCCTGCCAGGGCGTTGCTGACGCTATGGCTGGGGGTTCCGCTCCTAGAGCGAATTCCCGACGTTACTTTCCAAATATGGACAGTGACATCAGTGGATCCTCCTTGAGCGGAATCCCCTTTCAGAGCTTTGCAACGCTATGGCCGTGGATTCTGTTCCTAGAGAGAATCCCTGACATCACTATCTATATGGTCTAACGTCTATGGCCGAGGGCCGCCGTTCAGACTTACCCTCTGACGGCCCCGGCCATGGACTTCTGTGTTCTCGGCGACATCTCCCTCCAGGGCACTCACTTCTGGGTTCTGGAAGTGTTTCCCGCAGGGCGCGCGCCTTAAAGGGCCTGTACGTGTCCAGCTGTCATTAGTCAATAATTAGCCCAGAATGCTGCTGGACTATAAAAAGGGCTCTGCCCACTTGATCCGTGCTTGAGCGTTGTTGTCTACTTGTCTTGAAATGGTCTTGAAATGGTCTCCCAGTGTTTTCCAGTTCCCAGTGTTACCCGTTCCTGCTGCCTGTACCCTGTATCCCGTGCTACCGTGCCATCTACAGTGAAAGGCAAGTCGTGTCTTCCGCTGCATCTACTGTGCCATCTACAGCTAAAGTCAAGTTGTGTCAACGCTACTGTCTACATTGCCTCATGTACCCGTTCTGGACTATAGACATTGTTTTGTACCTAGTTGGCCAGCTGCTATCCCACTAGGCGGTATGGCCCAGTGGGTCCACACCCTGCGCCGTGACAGTACGCTCAGGCCATGGACCCCGCTGGTCAATTCAAAGGCCTGCCACCCTCCCAAGCCATGCAGGCGGACCTGCAGGATCTGCGAGCATGACAGGATCAACTTCTTGTGGCAGTTGACTCCATGGCACAGCAGCTAGGGGCACTAGCTACTTCCTTCTCCGCTTCTATGCAAGCTCCTCCGATCGACCTTCCTGCTAAACCACCTGGCAACCCCAGTTCGGATCCTCGGTTCTCGCTGCCATTGCCACCTCGGTTCCATGGAGACGCAAGTACGTGCAGGGGGTTTCTGAACCAATGCCATATCCACTTCACTCTGCACGCCCGAGCATTTCCTTCGGATGGAGCCAGGATCGCCTTCATTATGTCTCTACTTGCCGGCAAGGCCCTGGCATGGGCGAATCCAATCTGGGAACGACAGGGCCCCGAGACTTCCAGGGTTTCGTGCGGTTATTCCGTTCCATATTCGAGGAGCCTGGACGTGCCTCGTCGGCAGCCGCTGCTATCTTTAACCTTCGCCAGGAGGACGCCTCCGTGGGCGAATACACCATCCAGTTCCGGACCCTGGCAGGAGTACTGTCCTGGAACAATGAGGCCTTGGTAGCTTCCTTCTGGCATGGCCTATCGCCTGAGATCAAGGATGAACTTGCTGCTCGAGATCTACCACCTGCCTTGGACGACCTGATTCTACTTGCTACTCGAGTGGACATAAGGCTCAGAGAGGGATCTCAAGAGATTCGACAGGAGAGACGGCTCCCTAGACTAGCGCCCAACTTTCAGCAACCCCTCTTGCCTTCTTCTACTACTCCACCCGAGGTTCCGATGCAGGTGGATCGGTTTAAACGGTCTGTTCAAGAGAAACAGTTCAGGCGCACCCCTGGACTCTGTTTATATTGCGGCCTCGCTGGCCATGTTGTGCGTCTGTGTCCTCAGAAGCCAAAAAACCCCAACGCCTAGGATTGGTTGGAGAGACAACCCTGGGCGATACTGCATTTAATAAAGAACTCTCCTACAAATTGTTCATTCCTGTGACCATCGTCGCTGGCGAGAGGTCCCATCTAGTCTCTGCCTACTTGGACTCTGGCTCTGCAGCCAATTTTATCTGCCAAGACCTTGTGAATCTTCTTCAGTTGCCCACTGTTCTGCAGAAAAGGCCATTGATCGTTGCCACAGTTTTGTCTGTAACCAAGCCGTTAAGACTCCAAGTGGGAGTTCTTCACTCTGAACTCATCTCCCTGTTTGTCCTGCCCAAGGCCGTAAACTCCGTGCTGCTGGGTTTGCCTTGGCTCCGTCTACATGCCCCAGTCCTGGATTGGAACTTCAGAGAGGTTCTCCAGTGGGGTCCCAAGTGTCTCTACCGTTATCTGGTGCAGGTCCATCTGCCTCAGTCTCCTCCGCATCAGTCACTGGCAGGGTTGCCTCCTTGTTACTCTCTGTTCTCAGATGTTTTCAACAAGAAGGAAGCAGAGACATTGCCACCACAGCGAGCGTATGATTGCCCTATTATCTTGGTTCCTGATTCGTCCCCTCCTCGCGGTAGAGTATACCCTCTCTCCTTGCCTGAGCCCCAGTCTATGTCAGCCTACATCAAGGAGAATCTGGAGAGGGGCTTCATTCGTAAATCCTCATCCCCGGCCGGAGCCGGGTTTTTCTTTGTCAAGAAGAAGGATTGATCACTCCGACCCCGCATTGACTACCGAGGCCTCAACCATATCACGGTGAAGAACAGGTACCCATTGCCTTTGATTTCGGAACTGTTTGATCGCATACGGGGGGGCAAATTTTTTTTCTAAGCTAGACCTGCGGGGGGGCTTACAATCTAATCCGGATTCGTCAGGGTGACGAGTGGAACACTGTATTTAATACACGTGATGGACACTTCGGCCTGTGTAACGCCTCCGCGATATTTCAAGAATTTGTCAATGACATTTTTCGTGATCTCCTCTATGTCTGTGTTGTGGTGTATCTCGATGACATTTTGATTTTTCCCCCAGATCTTATGACTCATCAGAGTCATGTCCGCCAGGTGTTGCTTCGATTAAGGGAAAATCATATTTATGCCAAGCTGGAGAAGTGCGTTTTTGAAAAGAAGTCTCTATCCTTCCAGGGCTATATCAACTCCGATCAAGGCCTCAAAATAGACCCTAAGAAGGTAAAGGCTGTCCTGGAATGGCCACGCCCCCAAGGCTTAAAGGAACAGTGTCACGAAAAAAAAAATGTTCACATCAGTTTGGTTTTAGTGTTTTATTAAAAACTTTTATATTTATTTGTGTGTTTGTGTTTTACTTTTTTTATTTGTACACTTTTTCTTCCCTATGGGGGCTGCCATTTTTTTTTCCATTTCTGTATGTATCGATTAACGACACATACAGACATGGAATACGGCAGCTACAGTCCCATAGTGAATGCGAATGGGGCATGTTCCATTCACTATGCTGTACGCCGTCTGTGTGGGAACGGCGCATGCGCCGCTCCCACACAGTCCAAGTTGAACTGCGTGGGAACGGCGCATGCGCCGCTCCCACACAGTCCAAGTTGAACTGCGCGCCGTACGGCGCCATTTTCCTGTAGACCGGACGCGGCCGGACAGTAAGTCGCGGCCGGACAGTAAGATTAATACTTCCGGTTGCGGCTTCCGGACTTGTGCACTTGGAGCGGCGGTAGCAGACGGAGCGGACGGACCGGAGGGAGTGGCGGCGACTGGAGCAGGTAAGTTATTTCTATGTATGTTCGTGTTTTACTGTGTGTTTACTAGTGTATGTAAACCTACAACACTGTGTGTTAGCTCAAAAAATGGTGACACAGTGTAAGAGGTTTAACCGTTCAATCCCCTCGTTTCTCCCGGCACTAGCCAGGATAAAGGAGGGGGGGATTCTGAGAGCTCACTAGAGCGATTGAATTTTCCCAAATTTTGCAGCATAAAGCAATGTGGTTGCTTTACCACATGCAATGCTGCAATTTTGGGAATTGCTCCATCTAGTGACCAGCACTGGGAAATATTATAAATTAGAATCTAATTTATAATATTTCCTGACTAGTGAAAAAAAGAAAAAAATTAGAACACTGTTTAATCATTTTTACACTAACTGTTCAATTAAAAAAAAAAAAAACTCGCAAAACACATTCCCTTTAAGGGCCATGCAACGCTTCCTGGGATTTGACCAACATCTACCGGCTGTTCATTCCTAACTTCTCTTCATTAACAGCTCCCATCTCCACCCTCACTAAAAAGGGCATGAATGCCAAAGTGTGGACTCCAGAAGCAGAAGTCGCATTTAAAACCTTAAAAAGGCCTTCACGTCAGCCTCTATTCTTCATCACCCTGATGTATCCCTACAGTTTTCATTAGAGGTGGACGCTTCCTCTGTTGGTGCCGGGGCAGTTTTGTTCCAGAGAGGTTCGAAAGGCAAGACTGTGGTATGTGGCTACTCTTCCAAGCTGTTTTATTCCGCAGAGCGCAACTACTCGATTGGGGATCGGTAGTTACTGGCCATCAAGCTGGCCCTGCAGGAGTGGTGACACCTACTGGAAGGCGCAGCTCATCCTATCCTGGTCTTCACGAACCACAAGAACCTGACCGATCTACAGATGGCTCAACGGCTAAATCCTCGTCAAGCCAGTTGGTCATTGTTCTTTGCTCGGTTCCGGTTCGAACTCCACTACCGCCTGCCGACAAGAATGTGAGGGCCGATGCCTTGTCTAGGTCGTTTGAAACAGAGGACACTGTGGAGTCCCCACAGAATATTATCGACCCTTCTTGCATCTATTCTGTTAACCCTCTGCAAGTTAGAGACATTCCCCCGGGAAGGACTTTTGTACGTCTGGCAGACAGAGGAAGAATTCTTTGCTGGGGTCATAGTTCCAAGCTGGCAGGTCACGCGGGTGTCAGTAAGACCCGAGACCTAATGCCTGTCAGTTCTGGTGGCCCACGCTGCCCAAAGACGTCATGGACTTTGTCTCCCCCTGACTGATCTGCCTTCTGCTGCCTGACTGGCTGACCTCTGCGTTCAACACATCTTCTGTCTGCATGGCTTACCTCTACATATTGTCTCGGATTGAGGGGTCCAGTTCACCTCGAAGTTCTGGAGAGCACTCTGCGGCCTCCTCTGTGTAAAGTTGGACTTCTCCTCAGCTTATCATCGTCCAATGGACAAGTCGAAAGGGTTAACCAGATTATGGAGAACTATCTGCGGGACTTTGTCTCCAGACTACATGTTTGCTTCCAGGTTCCTCGGACCCTTTGAGATTCTGCTACAATTCAATCCTGTGTCTTACAAGCTTCAGATGCCTCCTACCCTCAAGATCCCTAACTCCTTCCACGTCTCCTTGCTGAAGCCCATGGTCCTGAACTGCTACTCCAGGACTCCTAGTTCCACAGTGGCTCCTGGCAGCTCGTCAGGGACTTTCGAAGTGAGGGAGATCCTGGCAAGCAAGAAAGTGGGAGGAAGGACATTTTATTTGGTGGATTGGAGGGGATTTGGTCCAGGACAGAGGTCTTGGGAGCCAGATGAGAACATCGATGCCCCTGTCCTCGTGAAGAGATTTCTCTCCCACTCTGGTCCCAAGAAGAGGGGGTGTAAGAGGGGGGATACTGTAACGTCTATGGCCGAGGGCCGTCGTTCAGACTTACCCTCCGACGGCCCCGGCCATGGGCTTCTGTGTTCTCGGCGACATCTCCCTCCAGGTAGACGCCGGCACTCACTTCTGGGTTCTGGAACTGTTTCCCGCAGGGCGCGCGCGCCCGGCCTTAATGGGCCAGTACACGTCCAGCTGTCATTAGTCAATAATTAGCCCAGAATGCTGCTGGACTATAAAAAGGGCTCTGCCCACTTGATCTTGTCTTGCAAATGGTCTCCCAGTGTTTTCCAGTTCCCAGCGTTACCTGTTCCTGCTGCTTGTACCCTATATAAAAGTGCCTTGTGTGTGCATATATATATATATATATATATATATATATATGTGTGTGTGTGTGCATGTATGTGTATATGAACAGTGGATATAAAAAGTCTACACACCCCGGTTAAAATGCCAGGTTTTTGTCATGTCAAAAAATCAGTACAAGATGAATCATTTCAGACATTTTTCACACCTTTAATGTGACCCATAATCTGTACAATTCCATTAAAAACAAACTGAAATAATTTAGAGGGGAAAAATAAAAATACCAAAACTAAAATACTTTGGTCGCATAAGAGTGAACACCCTCTTATAATTGGGGATGTGGTTGTGTTCAGAATTAGCCAATCACATTTAAACTCACGTTAAATAGTAGTCAGTACACAGCTGCCATTATTTAAAGTGATTCTGATTAACCCCATATAAAGTTCAGCTGTTCTATTAGGATTTTCATGACATTTTCTTTGTTGCATGTGACAGCAAACGCCATGGTCCATAATGAGCTTACAACATTTCAAAGGGATCTGATTGTTGAAAGGCATCAGTCAGGAGAAGGGTACCAAAGAATTTCCCAGGCATTAGATATACCATGGAACACAGTGAAGTTGGTCATCAAGAATTGGATTACATTTGGCACAACAGTGACATAACCAAGAACTGGACATCCCTCAAAACATGATGAAAAGACAAGACGAAAATTGGTCCGGGAGGCTATCAAGAGGCCTACAGCAACATTAAAAGAGCTGCAGGACTTTCTGGCAGGTACAGGTTGTGTAGTGCATCGGACAACAATCTCCCTTATTCTTCATATGTCTGGGCTATGGGGTAGGGTGGCAAGACAGAAGCCTTTCTAACAAAGAAAAACATCCTGGCTATGTTTTGCAAAGACCTATATCAAGTCTGAAAAAAGCATGTGGGAAAACCTGTCCTGGTCTGATGAGAATGAGGTTGAACTTTTTAGTTCAGGTATGTTTGGCGCAAAGTCAACACTGCACATCACCAAAAGAACAACATACCCACAGTGAAGCATGGTGGAGGCAGCGTTATGCTTTGGCGCAGTTTTGCTGCAGCTGGAACTAGGGCTTCAGTCAAGGTGGAGAGAATTATGAACAGTTCCAAATATCAGGCAATACTGGCACAAAACCTGCAGGCCTCTGCTAAAAAGCTGAAGATGAATTTCACCTTTCAGCACGACAACGACCCAAAGCATACCACCAAATCAATAAAAAAATGGCTTCACCAGAAGAAGATCAAAGTTTTGGAAAGGCCCAGCCAGAGCCCAGACCTGAATCCCATTGAAAATCTGTGCAGTGACCTGAAGAGGGCTGTACACAGGAGATGCCATCGCAGTCTGACAGATTTGAAGTGCTTTTGCAAGGAAGAGTGGCCAACAATTCCCTAGTCAAGATGTGCCATGCTGATAGACTTCTACCCAAAAATACTGAATGCTGTCATAAAGTCAAAGGGTAAGTCAACAAAGTATTGAATTATGGGTGTGCAGATTTATGCACATTGTACTTTATTTTTATTATTCCACCCTAAAAGATTTCAGTTTGTTTTTCAATACAATGGTAAAGATTATAGGTGACATTAAAGGTGGAAAATGTTCTGAAATTATTGATCTTGTACTTATTTTTTGACATGACAAAAACCTGGCATATTAACAGGGGTGTGTAGACTTTTTATATCCACTGTATATATTTATATGTGTGTGTATACATGCCTCGTGTCTGTATGTCTATATATTTACCTATGTGTGTATATATATTTGCCTTCATGTCTAAATATGCCTTTGTGTATGTACAATATATACCAGGGGTCTCAAACTCGGCCGGGTAAGTGGGCCACATATAGAAAAAATGGGAAGTTGACGGGCCGCATTACTTTCAAATTTGATACAATACAAAATTATTGTTAATTAATTCGTTATTTGAACTACTATAACACTATATCACTATAATAATAATAATAATAATAATACTACATTACTATAATAATACCGCTAGGTTTAAAATTTGAGATATTTCTCCTCGTGCTTATTTCAACAATTCAGTTTTCCAGTTTAAGTGTTGCTAAATGCAGTCCGGCGGCTCAGTTAGCAGTGTTTGGAAGACACACTGTAAAGGATCTGCCAGACACAGCTTCTGTGTCGACGCCCGTGGGTAATCAGTCTGCACCTGATCCTATGTCTGTGAGACTGACTTCATCTTCCACCACTCAGGATGGCAGGCTTAGGAGTGGGAGAGCCTATCACAGCCTGGCCAGACTGAGCTAGCTCCCGCCCACTGTCTATTTATACCTGCCTTTCCTGTTCCTCCTTTGCCTGTGATTCTGCTCTGCTTGTTTCCTGGTTCTGCTGCTGCTGCTTGAACTACTGATCCTCTGCTTGTTATTGACCTTGGCTTACTGACCACTCTCCTGCTCTGCGTTTGGTACCTCGTACACTCCTGGTTTGACTCGGCTCGTTCACTACTCTCCTGCTCAGCGTTTTGTACCTCGTGCACTCCTGGTTTGACTCGGCTCGCTCACTACTCTCGTTGCTCACGGTGTCTCCGTGGGCAGCTGCCCCGTTTCCCTAGCTTCTGTGTACCCTTGTCTGTTTGCCTGTCGTGCACTTACTGAGCGTAGGGACCGTCGCCCAGTTGTACCCCGTCGCCTAGGACGGGTCGTTGCAAGTAGGCAGGGACTGAGTGGCGGGTAGATTAGGGCTCACCTGTCTGTCTCCCTACCCCGTCATTACACACACGTCAAGTTTGGGCAGTCCCCTTTTTAGATAGTGCCACAGTGCCCTCTGTAGATGCTGCCACAGTGCCCTCTGTAGATGCTGCCACAGTGCCCTCTGTAGATGCTGCCTCAGTGCCCTCTGTAGATAATGCCACAGTGCCCTCTGTAGATAATGCCACAGTGCCCTCTGTAGATAATGCAACACACCCCTAGATTCTACCACAGTGCCCTCTGTAGATGCTGCCACAGTGCCCTCTGTAGATGCTGCCACAGTGCCCTCTGTAGATGCTGTCAGTGCCCTCTGTAGATAATGCCTCAGTGCCCTCTGTAGATAATGCCTCAGTGCCCTCTGTAGATAATGCCATAGTGCCCTCTGTAGATAATGCCACAGTGCCCTCTGTAGATAATGCCACAGTGCCCTCTGTAGATAATGCAACACACCCCTAGATGCTACCACAGTGCCCTCTGTAGATGCTGCCACAGTGCCCTCTGTAGATGCTGCCACAGTGCCCTCTGTAGATGCTGCCACAGTGCCCTCCGCAGATGCTGCCACAGTGGCCTCCGCAGATGCTGCCAGTGCCCTCCGCAGATGCTGCCAGTGCCCTCCGTAGATGCTGCCACAGTGCCCTCCGCAGATGCTGCCACAGTGCCCTCCGCAGATACTGCCACAGACACCCCAAGTAGATAGCTCCATTGGGGCTCCCTCTAGGCCAACGCTTCGGCTGGGGATTCCTCTACTGTTGGAGCCCCTGACGTCCCTGTCCATACACAGTGATGTCAGGGGATCCTCCTGAACCGGAATGTGATATCAGGGGCAACCCCGGTGCCGGAGTCCCGGAGCAGAGCACTAGTATAGGCTCTGCGCCGGAACTCTGGGGAAGCCATTAACATCAGTGTCCATATATGGACAGTGATGTCAGGGGCTTGCCCAGAGCTGCTTCTAGCACTCTGCCTGGGATTCCAGCTCTGCTCCTGACATCACTGTCCATATATAGACATGGATGTCAGGAGCAACCCCAGAGCTGGAATCCCGGGCAGAGTGCTAGCAGGCTCTTCCTGGGACTCCAGCTGTGCTCCTGACATCACTGGGACTCCTGCTCTGGGGAAGCCCCTGACATCACTGTCGATGCATGGACAGCGATGTCAGAGGCTTCCCCAGAGCAGAGACTATACTAGCGCTCTGCCCGGGACTCCAGCTCTGGGGAAGCCCCAGACATCGCTGTCCATATGTGGACAGCGATGTCAGAAGATTCCACAGAAACGCGGAGCAGAGCCTGTACTAGCGCTCTGCCCGGGACTCCGCTCTGGGGAAGCCTCAGACATCGTGTGTCCAAACATGGACACTGATGTCAGTGAATTCGACAGAGTCCTGGAGCAGAGCCGATACTAGCGCTCTGCCCGGGACTCCGCTCTTGGGAAGACCCTGACACACTGTCCATATATGGACAGCGATGTCAGGGAATTCCAGAGCAGAGACTATCCTAGCGCTCTGCAGGGAAATCCAGCTCTGGGGAAGCCCCAGACATCGCTGTTCATATGTAGACAGCGATGTCAGAAGATTCCACAGAGTCCCGGAGCAGAGCCTATGCTAGCGCTCTGCCCGGGACTCCAGCTCTGGGGAAGCCCCAGACATCGTGTGTCCAAACATGGACACCGATGTCAGTGAATTCCACAGAGTCCTGGAGCAGAGCCGATACTAGCGCTCTGCTCGGGACTCCGGCTCTGGGGAAGCCCCAGACATTGCTGTTCATATGTGGACAGCGATGTCAGGGAATTCCAAAGACCCGGAGCAGAGTCTGTACTAGCGGCTGTGTCCCGCAAGCCGCAGATGACAGCCCCAGGGGCCGCATGCGGCCCGCATGCTTGAGACCCCTGGTATATACTGTATGTTCTAGTATGTGTGCGTCTATATATATATATATAGTTATGTTTTGTGGAGGGCAGCAATAGAGTCCCCCACAGGGCACCATCCAAACTAAAGCCGGCCCTGCATGTCTTCCATGCTACTGCTGCTTCTATATAAGTGATGAATATAGATAGGAGATCAGGATTTTCTTGTCTATGTTGTGGGCGGAGCATGGTAAACATAATAGCCGTTAGGCTCTGCCCACTAGCTCAGTGAAAACTGAGAATTAGACATAGAACATGCAAAGGCGAAAAAACTGCTAAAAAAAATTCAGGATACAAGTCATATAATGAGCATAAATAGAGTTATTCCTCATGTACACACGAATGACAACTTATTCTCAAAAGTAACCTGAAAAGTTAGGTATGCTTTAAACTATTAACCCTTTCATGCCGACAATCTGTAGATTCACATCCTTTTCGCCCATACCCCGTCCTGCCAGGCCGTGAATATACAGATCTCTGTTCCAGCCAGCATAGCGCTGTGAAAAGCGCTCGGACGCCGGCTGTGTCAGAGTCCCCGGCTCCCCAGCAACCTGCTCACTGACAGCCGAACCGATTGGTTCGGCTGGTAAGCATGTGATCGCCATGATTAATCAATCATGGTGATCTCTGAAAAGTTTGTTTACAAACAAACTTTTCCCGCTTGTCATCTCCTGTCAGCCTCCTTCACTCTGACACAGCGTTTTAGAGAGAAGGAGATCGGGAGAAGACAGAAGAAAAAAAATAAAATAATTATATATATATATTATATATATATATACATACATATACACTACCGTTCAAAAGTTTGGGGTCACCTAGACAATTTTGTGTTTTCCATGAAAACTCACACTTATATTTATCAAATGAGTTGCAAAATGACTAGAAAATATAGTCAAGACATTGACAAGGTTAGAAATAATGATTTTTATTTGAAATAATAATTTTCTCCTTGAAACTTTGCTTTCGTCAAAGAATGCTCCATTTGCAGCAATTACAGCATTGCAGACCTTTGGCATTCTAGCTGTTAATTTGCTGAGGTAATTGGGAGAAATTTCAATCCCATGCTTCCAGAAGCCCCTCCCACAAGTTGGATTGGCTTGATGGGCACTTCTTGCGTACCATACGGTCAAGCTGCTCCCACAACAGCTCTATGGGGTTGAGATGTGGTGACTGCGCTGGCCACTCCATTACAGATAGAATACCAGCTGCCTGCTTCTTCCCTAAATAGTTCTTGCATAATTTGGAGGTGTGCTTTGGGTCATTGTCCTGTTGTAGGATGAAATTGGCTCCAATCAAGCGCTGTCCACAGGGTATGGCATGGCTTTGCAAAATGGAGTGATAGCCTTCCTTATTCAAAATCCCTTTTACCTTGTACAAATCTCCCACTTTACCAGCACCAAAGCAACCCCAGACCATCACATTACCTCCACCATGCTTGACAGATGGTGTCTGGCACTCTTCCAGCATCTTTTCAGTTGTTCTGCGTCTCACAAATGTTCTTCTGTGTGATCCAAACACCTCAAACTTCGATTTGTCTGTCCATAACACTTTTTCCCAATCTTCCTCTGTCCAATGTCTGTGTGCTTTTGCCCATATTAATCTTTTCCTTTTAGTAGCCAGTCTCAGATATGGCTTTTTCTTTGCCACTCTGCCCTGAAGGCCAGCATCCCGGAGTCGCCTCTTCACTATAGATGTTGACACTGGCGTTTTGCGGGTACTGTTTAATGAAGCTGCCAGTTGAGGACCTGTGAGGCGTCTATTTCTCAAACTAGAGACTCTAATGTACTTGTCTTGTTGCTCAGTTGTGCAGCGGGGCCTCCCACTTTTCTTTCTACTCTGGTTAGAGCATGTGTGTGCTGTCCTCTGAAGGGAGTAGTACACACCATTGTAGGAAATCTTCAGTTTCTTGGCAATTTCTCACATGGAATAGCCTTCATTTCTAAGAACAAGAATAGACTGTCGAGTTTCACATGAAAGCTCTCATTTTCTAGCCATTTTGAGAGTTTAATCGAACCCACAAATGTAATGCTCCAGATTCTCAGCTAGCTCAAAGGAAGGTCAGTTTTATAGCTCCTCTAAACAGCAAAACTGTTAACAGCGGTGCTAACATAATTGCACAAGGGTTTTCAAGTGTTTTCGAATCATCCATTAGCCTTCTAACACAGTTAGCAAACACAATGTACCCTTAGAACACTGGAGTGATGGTTTCTGGAAATGGGCATCTATACACCTATGTAGATATTGCATTAAAAACCAGACGTTTGCAGCTAGAATAGTCATTTAGCACATTGACAATGTATAGAGTGTATTTCTGATTAATTTAATGTTTTCCTCATTGAAAAAAACTGTGCTTTTCTTTCAAAAATAAGGAAATTTCTAAGTGACCCTAAACTTTTGAACGGTAGTGTATATATATACACACACATTTATATATAGAAACTATATAATTTGTATTCCCTGTGCCCCTTAGTTTTAGAATAGGCAGGCAGGAATAGTAGGTTAGTTCGCTTGATAATAAATTGTTAGTTAATTAATTAATTCATTCATTCATACATTAACTATTTAGTTTAATTTAATAATTTTTTTTCACAATTAATTTATTTTAATTTGTTCTGAGGAGTGATCTGTAATGTGGTTTGGCGAGTGAATCGCAATTCATTATACGTGAACAGTTATAAAACAAAAAAGGTGTTTTTATCAATTATTAGCGTGAACGTAAAAAGTACAAACATTTTTGTAAACCAATAAGGATGTCACACAAAAAGTATTCCATGGAACAGGCTTATTCAATATTATGCACGGACAGTGAACAAAGTTCAGAAAGTGACATTGCCTTTGAAAGAAGCGATACAGAAAGCTCTGATGACAGTGCTATGTCTGGCCCCAGTGCAAAAAGGGCGGAAGCCAGTGGCCAAAAGGTAGAAAGTCCGCCTTGTACAAGCGCAGAAGCGCAAAGGCAGATGGAAGTGGTACATGGCCAAGAACCTGAAGTTCTTGAGGAGTTGGCTCTACATTGGGAACCCCCAAGTACTGGCACCCCTTTTGTTCCTGAATTTACTGTTGACCCTGGCGTAACAGCTGATGTTACAGATTTTGGCTCTTTAGAATTTTTTCATCTTTTTTTGGATGACCATTTATTTAATCTATTTGCTCAACAGACAAACCTCTATGCTGAGCAATTTTTGTTAGCCAACCCGTCCTCCTACTACGCAAGGGTAGGAAAATGGACACCCACAAATAAAAATGAAAAGTTTCTGATGCTTACACTAATAATCGGAACTGTAAAAAAAAAAAAAAAACGCATAAGATCCTACTGGGAAGAAAACCCCATACATGGGACCCCAGGTTTTGCCAAAGTTATGCCAAGAACCCGTTATGAGGTTTTGTTAAAATTTCTCCACTATAATGACAATAGTCTGTGACCCCCAAATGAATCCCCAGACTATGATAGTTTGTACAAGATTCGGCCTCTTCCAAACCATTTTTCTCAAAAATTTCTGAATGTCTATGCGCCTAGCCAAAATTTGTCAATTGATGAATCCCTGGTAAAATTTAAGGGCAGACTCTATTTCAAACAGTATATCCCTTCAAAACGTGCCAGATATGGGGTCAGATTGTATAAGCTATGCGAAAGCAACACCAGCTATACATTGAATTTTCGTGTCTACCAGGGGAAGGACAGTCAGATAATGTTCCAGGTTGCTCACCAGAAATCGGAACAAGTGGCAAGATTGTCTGGGAGTTAATGGGCCCATTGCTCCACAAAGGCTACAGGTTATATGTGGACAACTATTATTCGGGTATCCCCCTATTCAAAAGACCAAGCGGCCAATATAGGGGCCTGTGGCACTATCCGCCATACAAGAAAGGGATTTCCAGTTGCTCTAAAGAGCCAAAAGCTTAAAAAAGTGGAATCTGCTGCTCTCCGTTGCGGCAATATGCTAGCGCTTCTCTATCGCGATAAGAAAGACGTGTTCATGTTGACTACTGTGCACACTGATGCCACTATGCCAATTAAAGAAAAGAGGTGGTCCAATAAAATTAAAATGCCCATATGTATTATTGATTACAACAAAAACATGGGCGGGGTCGACCTCTCTGACCAGGTCTTGAAGCCATATGAAGTTATGTGAAGATCTTATACCTGGTATAAAAAATTGTCTATCTACATATTTCAGATGGCAGTTTACAATTCATATGTCCTGTATAAACAGTCAGGTGCCACGCAGATATTTCTGACGTATCAGGAAATTATTTTTGAAAAAATCCCATTTACTGCCAGAGGCCCCACTCGTCCCTTGGAATCAGAGGAAGTGGGTAGGCTCACAGAGCGGCACCTATCCCTGCAACAGCAAACCAAAAATATCCACAGAGAAAATACTGTGTCTGCACCAAAAAGGGCAGAAGGAGGGATACTCTGTATCATTGCCCTGATTGCCCTTCTCTGCCACCCCTGTGTCTGATTGAATGCTATAAAACCTACCACACTAAGGTCCGCTTTTAATTCCCATCAGCAACTTTAGAAATATATGCCATTATTCTTTTATTTTTTTTTTTCCTTATTTTGTGTTTTCATACAAACGTAGACACTTAAACAGACGAAAGTGGGTGGAATAACGTTTGCTTTCTGGAAAAAAAATTAAGTGTCAATTTTCCAATAGACCCCTCTTTGAATACTATAAGTGGTGTACTTTACTAAGTGGAGTACTTTTTAGGTCACTTTTGATGTTTTTACTCCATAGGTGGAATGCAAAGACCGTGTGGAATCATAAAATGGTTCATGCAAAAAACGCAACTTGAACGTTAAAAGGTACATGTTTGCCTCTGGGCATCCTAACATGGCCAAAAAGCGGGTTACATGCACAAGTGTGGTATCATTTTGCTCAGCAGAAGTTGCCGTATAGTTAATATGGTGATTTTTTACCATGATGTGTGGTGTATACAAGAAAAATGCCGCCGAGTTGACACCAAAGTAGAAAAAGTGACCATTTTATTTTTTTGGTCTCATCCTCTAACAAAATTAGAAAAAAAATTAAAAGTGACAATTTTCTAATACACCCCTTTTTGAATACTATAAGTGGTCTACTTTAATAGATGGTGTACTTTGATGGCCACTTTTGATGTTTTAGTACCACAGGTTTAGCACAAAGGCAGTGTGGTGTGATAAAATGGTTCATGCAAAAAATGCAAACTGAAAGTAAATAGGGGCATCTGTGATTCTGGATGCTATAACATGGCGAAAGAAAGGGTTGCGTGAATTTTTGTGGTATAACATTTTCTACAAATTTACAAAGCCAAAAAATATAGCCACTTTTTTGATCAATTGTTTGTTTGTAATATAAAATGTGTTGCGTATGTAGTAAAACTATATATTTTTTGAAAGTGTGATTTGTTCTAAAAAAAACAAAAAAAAAATTGTTAAAGAGGCTCTGTCACCAGATTTTGCAACCCCTATCTGCTATTGCAGCAGATAGGCGCTGCAATGTAGATTACAGTAACGTTTTTATTTTTAAAAAACGAGCATTTTTGGCCAAGTTATGACCATTTTTGTAGTTATGCAAATGAGGCTTGCAAAAGTCCAAGTGGGTGTGTTTAAAAGTAAAAGTCCAACTGGGCGTGTATTATGTGCGTACATCGGGGCGTTTTTAATACTTTTACTAGCTGGGCGTTCTGATGAGAAGTATCATCCACTTCTCTTCAGAACGCCCAGCTTCTGGCAGTGCAGACACAGCCGTGTTCTCCAGAGATCACGCTGTGTCGTCACTCACAGGTCCTGCATCGTGTCAGACGAGCGGGGACACATCGGCACCAGAGGCTACAGATGATTCTGCAGCAGCATCGGCGTTTGCAGGTAAGTAGCTACATCGACTTACCTGCTAACGCCGATGCTGCTGCAGAATCAACTGAAGCCTCTGGTGCCGATGTGTCCGACACGATGCAGGACCTGTGAGTGACGTCACAGATCTGCACTGCCAGAAGCTGGGCGTTCTGAAGAGAAGTGGATGATACTTCTCGTCAGAGCGCCCAGCTAGTAAAAGTATTAAAAACGCCCCGATGTACACACATAATACACGCCCACTTGGACTTTTACTTTTAAACACACCCACTTGGACTTTTGCAAGCCTCATTTGCATAACTACAAAAATGGTCCAAGTTATGGCCAAAAATGCTCGTTTTTTTAAAATAAAAACGTTACTGTAATCTACATTGCAGCGCCGATCTGCTGCAATAGCAGATAGGGGCTGCAAAATCTGGTGACAGAGCCTCTTTAAGTTATCCAAAGTAGTTTAACAGTTATGACAGTTTAAAAGAATGTATGCCAAAACTTTAAATTTAGGCCTGGTCATTGAGGCATCGATGACCCTTGGTCCTGAAAAGGTTAATACAAGAAAATAGTGACAAGGCATTATATAATTATTACAAAAACTAAATTTTATAAAAGACAAACAAAGGCAGCATAGATTGAAACAGTGTAAATCATCGCCAAGGAAAACTTTTTCAACTACACAAATGATAAGAAACTTAAAAGTGTTAGCCCTCTCAGAAATAATCTGAGTCTAAGGCTGGATTCACACGAGCATGTTCGGTCCGTAAAGGACGGAACGTATTTCGGCCGCAAGTCCCGGACCAAACACACTGCAGGGAGCCGGGCTCCTAGCATCATAGTTATGTACGATGCTAGGAGTCCCTGCCTTTCCGTGGAACTACTATCCCGTACTGAAAACATGATTACAGTACGGGACAGTTGTCCCGCAGCGAGGCAGGGACTCCTAGCGTCGTACATAACTATGATACTAGGAGCCCAGCTCCCTGCAGTGTGTTCGGTTCCGGGACTTGCGTCCGAAAAAAAAGTTCCGTCCTTTACAGACCGAACATGCTCGTGTGAATTCAGCCTCATGGTAGAGGAGGATTAGGAAAAGGACAATCTATTAGACTTCTCTACTGTATTTACAGAGGGAAAATCCAATGAAAGACGACATGGTTAGAGATTGTGTAAATTCCCCATTAAATGTCACCGGCTTAACCCATCAAGAGATGCAGTGCCGCCCTAAAAACACTAAAATAGACAAATCACCGGATCCGGATGGCATACACCCCGAGTTGTAGGAATTAAATACTGTGATAGACAGACCCTTATTTCTAATATTTTAGAATTCCATAATGCCCGTATGCAAAGCAAATATGGTAGTAATATTTAAAAAGGGGTCAAAGACTGAGTTGAGAAAATATTTTATCCTGGAGTATCTCAATGAAAGTAATGCTGGAACTCCATATTAGCATGGGTTTATGAGGGATCGGTCCTGTGAAACTAATCTGTAGGTATGTTCTAGACTGGACCTGCGTAAAGCTGTGGATTATGTGTATTTAGACTTTTAAAAACCGAAAAATGGCTGCGGCACCAAGGGGTTATAAATGGTACATCCTCAGATTGGGTCAGTTACCAGAGGGGTACCACATGGGTCAGTATTGGGTCTTTTTTCTAACTCCTTTCGGGCAGGGCCAATTTTGGCCTTAGGCCTCATGCACACGACCGTAGCCAAGTGCACGGCCATGATTTTTGGGTCGGGCACGGAGCGTCACCCGCAAATCGCCCTCATGGCCACGTCCATTATTTTTTATGAGCCTGGACGGCAGAACACGGCTGTAATAAGACATGCCCATTCTTTCTGCGGTCCAAGCTCCTGGGCCATGCACGGACCGTGGAAACCACGGTCGTGTGCATGGGCCCATAGAAATTAATGGGGCCGCAATTCTCCCATGGATTTTCTGGGGAATTGCGGCCGCAATAGCACGTGTGCATGGGGCCTTAAGGTCCATAACAATTTCTTGGAAGTTTTCCTATTTTCATCCCGGCGCTCATAACTTTTTTTTTCGACATAGATGTACGAGACTTTTTTTGCTGGACTAGTTCTACTTTATGTAGGTGCCATTTTTTGGTACATTTCCATTATCATTTAATTATTTATAGTTTTTATTTTGGCAAAAATCCAGAAAATAAAGCATTTTTTTTTTTTTACAGTAGACACTAGAAGTTTATTGTTACGGTTGTAACGATGCCAAATATGTGTTTATTATTTTATGTTTTGGCACTTATATTTAATAAAGTTTGTTTATTGTTGAAAATGTGGAATTTTTTTTTACAGATTTTTTTTATTCAACATTACTTTTATCATTTTTAAGTTTAACTTTAATGTACTGGAATATATCTATATGCTAGCACATTAGCGTCTGTACTAATAGTACACAGGTAATTGTTAGGGCAAACTTAAAAGTAATGTCCCAGATTAAATGTTACCCCTAACCACAGGATAGGTAATAACATGCTGATCGGCGGGGATCCGACTATTGGGACCCCCACTGATCACAAGAACGGGAGTCCCGTTCTTCAGAATGAATGGAGCAGCTGGTCATGCATGTGTCTTGCTGCTCCATTAATTCTCTATGGCACTGCCGGAGACGGCCGAGCACTGAACTTGGCTATCTCTGGCAGTCCCATTGACGGTGAATGGAGCGGCAGTGTGCAATGTCATGAAGCTTATGATGAGCATATACGTCATGTGTCGTCAACCAGTTACTATGTTTAATAATGATCTTGTAGAGAGTATAATTTCAATATTTGCAGATGATGGTAAGCTCTGCATCGGCTTATTTTTGACCAGTTTCCAAAGGGGAATGATCGGGAACAAGCATTCATACAAACGCTCCTTCACCCAATCATTGGCCCCTGTAAAAGAGCCTTTAACATACATGTATCCACTATATGCTTAATTGTTCTTGGGATCTGACTAGACTACTTAATGCTATGCCAGTCATAAAAAAGGATTTATTGCAACCAAAAAAAGGCCTGCTGAGTCAAATAATCTCCTGGTCTATTGCGACAGACACCTTCTTACAGAATGCTCTGTAAACCAACAATGTTTTGGTGCCAGAGCAGTTTGTTAAATAGATTTGCACCCACCCGCCCCACACTTCTCTTCATATATGTACTGTGGGCAATGTTAGTCAGTGCATGCCAACCCCCAGCTCAATAGAATAGCCGGGTAATGCACGCTGACACTAGAGTGGGGGAGCCCATCCCATTCCCAAGCTTTTCTGCACTAGCGGCATTACACCGACTGCGGCTCCATGGCATTCAATAAGATGGCACTCAGTCAGCACTGCAGTTTTATTTTTATTCTGCAGTACTGACTGAAGCCTCGTAAGCTATTGGGCACATGTTGGCAATTGACAGGTTGCCGACCTCTGCTATAGGTTATAAATTACAGTAATCTTTTAGAGGTAATATGGGATCATGATTTTTTTTCTGTTGGCTTCATATTGTATTTTTACACTAGTTACATCATTTGTTTATAGCATTTTCTGTTTATGCAATTATTCATCTTCTAGTTTTTGCTTTAAAACCTTTATGTTGCATATGCCTATTCATTATTGACGTAATTGACACCAGCTGTCAGTCAGTTTAACTCTGATTTAACCTTTGTTTCGCATTAAATACAGTATATAAATTTTCACTATAATGTTTACAATATAATGTTTACATATAGTATAGCATGGTCCAGAAGTTGTCAACCATGCAATGTATGAAATTCATAAATTATAATGTACACAAAATCATTCATAAACATAGTAACTGTCCTTGAATCTTGCAAGTGCACTTGAATTGTTATGTATATATTTAATATACACAATCATACATACATACATACATACATACATACATACATACATATATATAATGAACAATAAACAGACTGCATCTTTTGGGAATGTAAAAATTTATTTCCACATGCTCAGTTCTTTTTCTTAGTATTTTTTTTCTTTTCTCTTTAATATTAAAAATGTTCCCATGCCAGTTTCCTTGGCTGGGTTAATATATGTATATATAAAGAGGAGTATTATACAGAGAGAAAGATCTTTACTCATGGAGCAGGTCATTTACATAAATGGTGGTTTTCTTGCATTAAAATACTGCCACAAACATGATTATATTGTCCATCTTATCTTCATTTACAATTAGACATTCTGTGCTTCACATCTTTCCCACCATTTTACATCCTGCGAAAACCCCTGATGCATTTACTTACCCAACCACTAAACCCACCCGCAACCCACTGCATGTATATACAAATTTACAGCACCTTAGCTCGTGCGCATAGGAATGTATTGCCATTTAATATTAGGAAAAAGGTAAAAATACCCCTTACCCCAAATAGGGAAAGGGGAAAACTTGGCTTATTTTACCCTATGTGTCACAGATGGGCAAAGTATGGCCAAGTAAGTGCAGGAATATTATAAGATGAGGATAACAGAAAGGGTGGGGGATAAAACAGTGAACAAACAAATGAAGACTTTATGAGAAATGGGTATAAAACATTAAAGGAATTGTTAGTAGTAAGAAAATACATATTTAACAAAAAGTTCTTGCTTAACAAATCAGTTTCACGTTATTTAGGCCTAAGTGAAACATTTTCTTTTGTGTATTATACTTTTCTTACTATTTAATACAGTTCTAGATAAGCCATTATAGGGTGTTAGAGGTACCAGAACTGAACAGGAACATTCATACATACAAGTTTATACAAATATAAAAACACAAATGTTGTCTCCCTTAACTTTAAAATGGTTGTAGTTCGGTTTAAGACCATCATTTATAAAACATTTTGGAGATGGCTAGAGGGAAAAAAAAACATATTTTTTTTTTTCAAGACTAAGGTGCAAAGTATAACTTCCTTATACAAAAGTATAAATGAGCCTCTGGGCATGTAACAGCTGGAGTATAATAGATGTACAAATGCGTGAGCTTCATCTCAGTCATCAAAAGCTCTGGAAGCTATGTGCGATATACATTTTTTTTTAAAAATCTGCTAATTAATTCTGAGGAAAGCATAGTTGGTATATTGACGACGACCTAGAGAATGAGGCGATTCTCGGGTATAGTAAATACACTTGTTAAAATGTCACCTTTTTTTTACATTAATAAAGAGATCATCCCTTATACCAGTCATCTCTTTGAACATGGTTTAAGAAAGAGAAAAAGTAACATTATATAGACATTTCTTATCAAATTAGAAAATAACACTGTGCTTATACCTAAAGCCTTATCATCAATGCAATTGATAGTTCTTCTCCATGTAGGCTTTTCTGAAGACCACTTTCGTTTCTAGTCCATAGATGTGGTTTAACTGGAAGGCACCTGAATGCAGTGGTTCTCATCAAGTACCGCTTATCCTTACATATTTACCACTATTGCCATAAAACATATCTCTGAGTTTATCAAATGCCCAAATATTTCTAGAAACCAAACAAGCAAGCCTTTATATTTGTTCTTTATAATACCATACACTCTTATTTTTAGATATATATTCAGAGTATGAGCCATTGGGAAAGACCTTATCAAGTTATTGTGTAACGTTGGTGCTCTGACTCTTGCCACTAATACAAGCCTTTGTCCACCTTCATGTTATAACAAAAAACGTACAACTTGCTGGACTTTCAACTAATATCGAGAGTACAAAGTGGAGATCACAGGGGTAATATTCATGTTTATGAAATTAAGTTGTTTTCCCTTGACCACATGGGAATTAAAATCTAAAATACAAATTAAGTTGTATAATATAGACAATGACATTCATATTCTTGAAGTTTTATAGACACATAGAAGACAGGAGGTAATCAGGAAAAAGTTTGCTGGGGAACCACTGAGGATACAAATACAGCCTCATGCACATGGCATGAGCCATCAGGACTTGTATAAAGACACACACAGTCCCTGTCATTCCATACTACAAAGCTATAGCTACTCAGTTTGACCGTATTACGGAGGTATATTCCCCTAGAAGTAATAATTCTAGGGGACAATGCCTCTGTAATGTGACATGCAATGGAATATGCACTGTTTTTTTTCTGTCGAATCCATTTATCTCTGTATGGGAAACATACAGCGGTACTGTAGAACCACATAGACTTCTATAGGTACCAAATTATGATTCAGTACAACTGTGAAGTTGTACAGAACCATAAAGGATTAGAAACCATTAGGTTTTTGCTGTTTTGGATCGCTATTTACACTCCAACCGTTAAGGAGTCAAGAACACTAAGTGGAAGTAATTCCAAAACTCCAAAGACTGAAAGACATAATTTCTTCTTATGGTATGTTATTTATATGCATTTGTTCTACAGAATTTGTCTTAAAGGGTTTATTTGGGGACCACAGATTATTAGCGGTGTACTCGCTGCAGCATGTGACTACACTTGCTAATATGCATTCCGATGTCCCGCCGTGCTGATTCTGAGATTTTCATAGATTTTTAGAAGCGCTCCCGGAAGTCCAGAAGTCTAGTTGCACAGCCTTTTTTGATGACTATATGACTCTTTATCATGTGACCGGACCCGCTGTACTCTATGTATAAGCAGTATCAGTATTACATAGATTACCGCATTTTTCGGACTAGAAGACGCAGTTTTTAGCAAGAATAAATCTTGCTAAAAAGTCCCTGCGTCTCATAGTCGGCAGTCAAGGGACCCGGCAGCGCCAGGCCCCCTGACCGCTCCTTAGTTAACCCCTTCCCGACCCGTGATGTGCAGGCACATCATGGAGCGGATGATGTATGGAGCAGACTCACGCCCTGAGCCCTTCTGACACGCTGCTCTAACGGCCAGGAACAGAGATCGCACTGTTCCTGGCCGTTTAACTAGTTGAATGGTTTTTAAGTGGTTTTTCCATGAAGGACATTTATGACATATCCACAGGATATGTCATAAATGTCAGATAGATGCGGGTCCCACCTCTGGGACCCGCATCTATCTCTAGAACGGGCCCCTGTTCTATATTACCCGGCTCCACCGTCTTCCGGCCACTTCCTGGTTACATGGTCGAGTTACGCAAACAGCGTAACTCGCTGAGCTACACAGTTTTCGTAACTCTCATAGAACTGAATAGTAGTTACGGAAACATCGTAGCTCGCATGCTATGCTCCTTCTGTAACTGCCATTCACTACTATGGGAGTTACGGAAACAGCGTAGCTCAGCGAGCTACGCAGTTTCCGTAACTCATCCATGTATTGCAGTGTATTGTACCAGCGATCTAATTCTCCGCGAACTAATAAGTTCTCAGCGAACTAATAAGATGTGTAAAAAAAAAAGTTATAAATAAAGTTAAAAAAAACAAACCTTTTCCCATTTTTCCCCAAGCACAATGTAAAAATAAAAAAATAATAAAGCAATTGGTATCGCTGCGTCCGTAAAAGTCTGAAACTATTACAATATAGCATTATTTGACTCACACAGTGAACGCCGTAAAAAAAATAAATTTAAAACCCCAGAATCGTTGTCTTTTGGTCACCATAGCGCTAAAAAGAATGAAATAAAAAGTGATAAAAAAATCGCATGTACCAAAAAAATGGTGGTAATAAAAACTACAGCTCATCCCGCAAAAAATAAGCCCTCACACCGCACAAACGATGGAAAAATATAAGTTATGGCTCTCAGAATGTGGTGAAACTGAACAAATTATTTTTTTTAACCAATATTTTTTTCTTTGTAAAATATGAATTTTTCCCCTATTTTCTGTTGTCTAAAACCTGGGTTGCGTCTTATAGTCCGAAAAATACGGTACACAAGTACCGTGGGGTCGGTCAAATGACGAAGAGTCGTATCGTCATCAAAGAAGTATGTGAGACTTCCAGTCCCCCGGCAGTGCTATAAAAATCTATGAAAATCTCAGAATCAGCACAACGGGGGACCAGAATGTATATTAGCGAGTGTACTCACACAATGCTAATGATTTTTGGTCCCCACACAACCTTTGGGAAAGAAGAAATTTAGTATTTCTTGAATACAAAACAACACTATTTTTAAGTTGACAAACTAAATATCAAAGATTAAACCTATGTCTTAACGTATTGGTCTCTCAGAATATAATCAGCAGGGTGTTAATATACGGTGCTCAAATGCATGTGACTAGGGAATGTTTTACTCTTTGAAGCCTTTTATAATGTCTAATACTAAAACATTTTTGGCATCACTGTACCCATAGCTCTTTTATCTTGGAATAACCTGAACCACCTGGCAGTGCCATTAGAAGGATCAAACTTTTATATTGCCTTCTAACTTGTCGCAAAAATTTACTGCACATTTTGTGAAACTGGACAATTTGTGCCAACAGCATTTGCTCTGTTAGGCCATCTTTTCCCAGCTTCATAAAAAAATGTGTCATCTTAGTCATTTACTAAAAGTGGCGGTTGGCAGTGTCTGTTTGAAAAAAAGCAAAAAAAAAAACCACGTAAGGACATTGTAAGTGCCGTAAACCTAACTATTGAATATTCGCTCAACTACCCAAGAGACCAGTAACCCCAAAATAAATCTTGTTCTATAAGAATGGAGTTATAAATACAGTTTGTATTCCACACACCAAAAGTCCACAGATTATGATTGCTTGCATATATTTTATCATATAATCTATACGACACGGGACGGATAACTTATATGATTCATTGCTTTGCTACATAAAAAGGTGCATTACATATGATTATTTGTCCAATTTTACAATGCCCCCCCCCCCCATATCTGGGTTCTCAATCCTTTTCATCTGGTGCCTCACCAGCCAGAACATGGAGGTGCCTGGGCCTCACCAGTGGTCATAGCACATGGCAATTTAAAAAAAAAAATTACCTCAAATTATCTAAGATTTGTCTACTGAACCCAGTAGAACATTAAAATAAGCAGAAATTAGTCAGTTATATTGCTAAATCAGAGATTGGTGCAACCATAGAAAGGCCTTTGCAACTTATGTTCACTTCTGCCTCACAGTGTAATAAGCACTGCTATAATTGGAGGATTTCCATATTCTTGTTGTGTGTTGATTGGTTAAGTGACTGATTAATACATGGAGATCTGAATGAGTGCAGTGAACAGTACATAAAGCTTTCTTCCTGAACACACCAGTCATCTGTACACACTTGTTTCACACTGTATTCATTTAGAAACCTCCAGAGTGTTGATCTGTGCCAAACGTCTGTTTTGCTTTGGCAAACTTAGAAACCTCACAGACAACATTTTTGGGTCTGTTATACGAAGAAAAAGCCGTACAAGCATGCTTAACTGACTCAATTTCCATAATGTATAATTTTGCCTTTAAAACAACAAAACCTCTGCCATCCTCATTGATATAAATACTACTTCAGTTGAGGTAGCATGTAGAAATAACCTACTTTCCTTCTTACAAATTATTCACTATAAAGTCCTATCAAAATGGATCACTTTAAGTGCAAAAAACACAAAATATCCAAAAATATATATAAAAAAAAAATGTTGAGGATTATGTTGTTTTAAATGCATTTCTGCTTACAATGCTTGTGTGTTCTATTACTATATATACATGAGTTACAGACGATTAGCCTAAGGGCATCAAGAACATTTCGCTTAGGTATTATTATTATTACAGGTAAATAAATATGGTAGCTACCATTTGTTAATAATCGAGAAAAGAAATACCGTAGAAATCCCCCAAATCCTGATGTCCACGTAGTGCAAGCTCCTGTCAAACAGCAGTATGTGAGACTTATCTAAGCACCAGTTATACGAGCAGGCATGCGAGAAAAAGTCCTCTTGGCTCAGAGTTGTGGCAGTCGTGTTTCAGTAGAAAGTCGGTGTCAGTTGTCAGCTCGGAGAATTTCTAAGTACGGATATGTATACTTAAAGTGACTGAATGAAGACGGTATACTGTGTAGAACATGAAGGTGTTCAAGAAACATCAAATTATTGTAGGGGGATGTCAAATATGCAAAGGGTATACTAGAAAATAAGGTACTTGATGGTTTCATTGGTAAATAAAAGTGCTTAAACTGTCATCCGTAATAAAAATTTGTTTGCAGGTTCTGTAATAGAGGCCATACATTTCTATTAACAGGAGACCAGGAGGGCTTTGCTAAAAAAGACTGACTAAAAAGTGTACCCAGCCTTCACAAAAGAAGCTACAAAAGTGCAAGTATCGGGGGCGAAAAGTGTAGTAATATTATTGAAAAAAAAGTACCTTAAATTTGGTATACTGGACAGACAAGGGAATTGGAAGAAAGTAGAGTCAGGGGAAATAAGGTGCTAGGTGAAGACATTTTTTTTTATAAGTGCTTAAACAAAGATTGCACTCAAAAATTGAGTGATGGGCGAAAACCCTATTGTGTATGGAATATGTAAATGCACAGGCAGTTCCCATGCAGATGAGTCTAAGGATAAGTTATCAAGATATCAATATCATAATACAAGCCTTAAATAAAATACTACCGCTTCCCTAACCAACCGTCAAGGATTACGGGAGAGAACCCCTGTGTAATGCAATCTACACCAAGGAAGAATCCCTTGTGGTAAGCAAACGGACAGCATACATGGGGGCTCTGTGCAGTGTGGCATGTCCATCGACAATGCACAGCTCTCGGCTCACTCACATCCAGATAATGCGTACCTCTTAATATTATACAGTGCAGATACAATAGTATTTAGCATTAATCCACAGCACATCAAGTGCTGTACCGCTTTCATCACATCGGAGAAGTGCTGGGTTTATTTGACAACATAAAATAAAAATAAAGCTTTCATATTTTTGTGTACCCAAAACCCTTAAAGCAAAAAACAGAAAAGACAATACAGTTCTAATTAAATAAATTTGTATAAATATCTCTGTACACCACTGTAGACACCTATCCCAAATCAATATATATAGATATATTCAGATATACAGGCTAAAAAAACAACTTTTTCAGTGCATTTCCTTCAAACATCTCAGGATCACATTATAAGGGGGAGCCCAGCCCAAAAAAAAAATTCATAGAAATCTGGCTTTCCCCAATAAAATATTAATAGGAGCAGGTGCACATAGGAAAAAATTCACATTTTTCACAGCGTAGAAAGTTCCTTTTTTTTTATATATATATTTTTTTTCATCTCAAATGTAAATTGTGTATAAAAAGGCACAGATAAACTGCATATGGTAGTATGTGAAAGTTGGTGGGACAAAAAAATGGAATGAAATGAAGTTGCTCCGTTTATCCCAGTATGGGAGGGAAAAGGATCTGTATTGTAAATCCTAAAATATATATATTGTTTTATATTATAGATGTGGATGAAGTTGATCCTTCAACTTTTAATTGTACAAGAGTCTTTCAGTACCATAACAGAAAAAAAAAAGTGTGTATGCTAAAAGGGTCAGTCATACCCTGGATGCTTAACCCTTATTGAGGATTTTGAATCCTGAAACATTAAAAATTCTCTTTTCTCAATTCTAAAAGGTTTTCTTTCCTCAAATCCACACAATTCCTACCCTGTACTCTTAAAGTATCCATAACAAATCTCACATTGCACTTTCAACACCAACGATTGTTTTCCTTAAAAGGATTTCTCTTACATTTTACGGTTAACCTCATGCTGTAACCTATATGGAGAGATCATAGAGAGAAGGATCTGAGAATGGGGTCATCCCCATAGGTAGAGTCTAGTCACCCTTCCCCTTCCACATGCTCTTCCTTCAGAGAACCAGTGGCGGATTGAGGTGTTCCAGGTGGTGGAGATGGAGTGCAAGCGGTTTGGCAGTAAGTGCTAGAATTCGGGGAACTCTGAGGGGCTGTGCTGGGTGGTGACATTACCCTGTCTTCCTTTTCCTCGCTCCTGTTAGTCCTGAGTGTCTGCTCAACTCCTCCTTGTGTTGACACCCTATCAGGACCTTCTACACGTAGTTCAGAAAATATGGATCCTACTATAGAGAGTTGAGGGCTGGGTCGGGCCTGTACCATTTGGATGCCCCCAATAGGGATCATTGGGTAGGGTGTCCGCTGAAGATGCTGCGAATGCAGAGGCAGATGGGTGTATAAGTTCTCTCCACTCCTTGGCAATATGTGAGGCGTAAGAGGTGAGCAAAAGGTTCTTGGTACAGCAGGAAAAATGGATGGTCCTGGTTTCTGAAACAGAATAGAATTCAGCGTCAATGTATACATAACTTAACATTTATTGCATATTGCAATTGCAGTTTATATAAAATACCTAAAAAAATAAAATCTAAACTTTTTCCCAATATTTAAGCCAAAGCTGAATAGAAAAACAGTTTAAGCAGGAGAATGGGGAAATATTGATGACAAAGAAGAATGAATATTGGAAACTGAAGCAGACCAGCTTATAACAGGACGCCTGCAGCTGCAAAACCTTGTGCGTCCCTCTACTTGTCTCACCACCGCCTCCAGCCCCTCCATAGTGGCACATGCGCAAGCTTTGCTGCATCTTAATGGGATAGCTGTACTGTATGTCATCTGATCACCTCTGATTATTTAAACCTACTCAGAACTGCCACACTCCGCCTGAGTGACAAGATTATATATTTACATAGTTGATAAGGTTTAAAAAACACACATCGAGTCCAACCTTTTTTCCTACCGTTTTGATTCAGTGAAAGGCAAAAAACTTCCATGGGGCGGATCTCAATTGCCTCATTAGCGGAAAAATTCCTCTCCGGCTCCAAATATGGCAATCAGAATAAAGCCCTGGAATAACGTCCCATTTCCAGAATCTAGTACTCACAACTTGTAATATTATATTTTTCAAGAAAGGCATCAAGTTTTTTTCTTGAATTTGTTTAATTAATTAACCATCACAACATCCTGTGGCAGAGAGTTCCATAGTCTCAATGCTGTTATAGAAATATAAAAATAATGATGGTGAAACCTTTTTTCCTTTAGACATAGAAGATTCTTCCCTTGTCATTGTTACAGGCCTAGGTATAAAAAGATCTCTGTACTGTCCAATTATATATTTGTACATTGTAATTAGATCGCCCCTAAGCCGTCTATTTTCTGAACATAATAACCCCAAGTTTGATAACGTTTCTTGGTACTGCAATCCGCCCATTCCCTTAATTACCTTGGTCACTCTCCTCTGCACCCGTTCTAGTTCAGCCACGTCCTTCTTATTTACAGGTGCCAAAAATTGTACACAATATTCTATGTGTGGTCTGACTAGTAATTTGTATAGAGGCAAAACTATGTTCTTGTCATGAGCATATATGGGTCTTTTGAACAGTCTAAATTAGGGATGCACGATGCATCGAAACTTCGATACTGTTTCGATACTGTGCATCCCCAAACGGTTCGATACCGTTATTTCATGTATTTCGATATTTAGCTGTGCGGCCACACAGCTCAGTATTGTAACACATGAATGTATGAGAGCGGGGCTGCGGCTGTGTGATACAGCCATTGCCCCGCTCCTGCGTCCTGACAAGTGCGCGCCGTCAGGATTATGCGATGCGGCCAGCGCTGCACTAAAGAGCGGCGGCACAGAAGACAGAACATAGTGGGCGTACTACAAAGCACCCCCATGTTCTGTCTTCAGTGCCTGAACCGCCACTCATTAGTGCAGCGCCGGCCGCATCACCTCATGCTGACTGCGCGCGCACTTACTGTCAGGAGCGAGGCAATGGCTGTATAACACAGCTGTAGCCCCGCTCTATAACGGCGAATCCTGCGATCAAAGCTGACTGCAGCATTCAGGGGAAAATGAGAAAGGGGCATGCCTCTTGGATTGCGTCACAGGAAATCCCTGTGACGCGATTGAGGGACATACAATATATGGGCAGACAGCCCAGGGTCTATTGAAGGACCTCAGGGCTGTCTTACCATATTTCCTGTTGTTAGGGCATTCTTAGGTATGCCCTAACAACTGCCTGTGCACTAGATATATGCCAGTACATTAAAGTTTAAAAATAATGTAAGAACATAAAGTAATGTTAAATTAAAAAAAATACACACACCTTTTTTACAATAAACATTAAAATAAGTCTCAATACATAAAATATACACATATTCGGTATTGGCACGGCCGTAATAACCTGCACAACAATTTTTTTGAGTCATTTATGATGTGTACTCTGTAAAAAAAAATACAAAAAAAAACTTTTTTCTTTCACTTATTGTGAGGCACGAGGTGTTTTGAATTTAACCTCCATGTGCCTCACATTAATAGTAATTACCCCATCATGTACCTTACACATTAACCCATTATGACTAGGAAACATGATGGGCTTATTATTATTAATGTGAGGCACGTTCAAACATACACACCTCGCGCCTCACATCAGAAAATGGAAGAACTTTTTTTTGTCATCACTGTTGGCAAAGTATTGTTTTGGTATCGAAATCGCAATACTAAACGAAGTATCGGTATCGAAGTCCAAATTCTGGTATTGTGACATCCCTAGTCTAAATATACCACATCCACAGCCTTATAGAACTTATATCCACAGTCCAGTCTAGAACTTACCTCCTCATAGAAGCTAATCAGCTTAGTTTAACATGACCGATCCCTCATAAACCAATGGTGATTTGCAGTTATAACTTAATTTTCTTTGAGATAATCTAGGATAGAATCTCTTAAAAAAAAACTTAAATATTTTACCCACAAGGGAGGTTAAACTTACAGGCCTATATTTTCCGGGCTCACTTTTTGACCCCTTTTTGAATATCTGCACTACATTTGCTATGTGGAACAGATCCTGTCATTAGAGAATCCTTAAATATAAGAAATAAGGGTCTATCATGGCACTTATTTCCTGCAAAACTCAGGGGTGTATGTCATAACTCATGGGAGGTATGCAGGTTCTTTGCATCCTACCCATTTGTAAAGGTTGTTTGCTATTTGCCAAGTCAAATCCAAGTGACACTGAGTCCACGTTCCTTTGCCGATGCCTGACTGAGACATTAGCCAAAGATGAGCAAGATCCTATCTAGTCGTTCTAATAGCAGTAGTTGGTTTTTTTTTTTTACTGCCTCAGTCCCTTTCTACAAAATAGAGTAGCTGCCATAATTAATAGATACAATTATACCAGGAAAAACAAAGACGAAATAAGAAAGTTTCTGGAGAATTATAGATTAATATTAGAAGAGTAGAGTACTTAAGCCATTCTATGTTGTTTAGTGATTTCCGTCCCTTTAGCAGATTAGCATTGCTGAGATCCGTCAGTGTCACATTTATTCACTTAGGCCCCATGCACACGCTCGCGATCGTGGGCTTGGCTGGGGGGCGGCGGCTGCCGCATTTTCGGGACATGCTCCCATACAAAGTATGGGAGCACGGCCCGTAAAACACGAAAAAACTGACATGCTCCATAATTCCCAGCACAGTTCTACGGCACGGACACCCATCCGTAGAAAACGGAAAGGTGTCCATGACCAATAGAACTGAATGGAGCCGTAATTATGGCCGAATTTACGGTTGTGTGCACGGGGCCTAAGACCCCGCAGAGAGGTAAAGATTTGGCCAATTCAGTCAGTAGGCAGAAAAAGAGTACTGCCAGAGTATTACGGTGTGTGCCCTTGGTGGCCAATAGCTTACAAGAAATAAACATGTTGTGTCAGACAGCTCACCTTGTTTGCGTAAGCATTGATGGAGGCTGCCAGTACCCCCTGTTAGCCATCAAAACTAGAAACAGCGCAATTTGACGCAAGTCGACAGTATACGATGTTATATTCCGATTCCTGTCCCATATTAAATGTAATAAGAATTAATAAGAGTACTTGTAACATGACGCCAGAAAAGGCAAGTAGACAACTTTATTTATGGGCAATAAATTATGTGGCATGCAAAGCATTTATATCATGTTCATAAAGAGAATCTATAATGAGCATCTTTATAATGTGATTGACATTTTGTGTGTTTAAAAGCCCACGCTGTATTCTAATTACACGGACTCCTGGTCTAAATGACGAGGGGCATCACGTGGCTGCTGCTGCGGTGCACAAGTGCCGTGGCCATGACTACGTGGTGCCCTAGTCAATGAAGGTGCGCTTTCGAACAGTGCCTCAAACTCACATTCGGTGTGCTGTTTAGGGGTATAATTGCACCGAACGAATCAAATTTATGGAATGCTCTCTATAAAGTGTTAACAGAATAAATTTGTATCTTTCTTGTGTATAAATAGGAGCTCTGCTCATCCATGAACCGTACTCTATTTTCTGCTGTAAAATCAAGTGTGGTTCTGACTGGAAATTCACATGCTGGAAAAAGCAAACTCATCTAGCCTGCTGTTATTTCCATACTCCTTCCATTTCTTCCTTAAAATACAACTTGCTGACTTTGTGGATAATTTGTCGGTAAGGCAATATCTGGGATGTCTTTGTATATACATATTAATGTTAAAAAAAATCAAGGATTTTTATTATACCGGACACAACCTGTAAAGTAACATTCCAAAATAAAGGCGGGAAAGAAATATGCTTAAAGGGGTATTTCCTTTTTTAACATATACATTTTTTTTGTGTGTATTTAAAAGTTATACAATTTTCCAATATACATTCTGTATCAATTCCCTTTTGCTTGCAGTCACTCAAAAGGAATATTGATTGTTTACTCCCAAGGGTTAAAAAACTCTTTCTTAGTCATGTGATGGACCGACAGGTGCACAGCTCATTGGTGTTACAGTACAATTATCAGAGATGCACCCATGTGTCCATCACATGACCAGGACAGATATTTATATACTGGGAGTAAACAATGAATGTTCTTATTAAATGACAGCAAGCAGAGATCTTGAAAAATGTGAGGAATTGATAGAGAATGTACATTGGAAAATAATAGCTTTTACTTATACAAAGAATAACATTTATTTGCTAAAACTAGAGTACTCCTTAAAGGGGTTATCCGGGATTTTAAAATTCATGGCCTATCCTTAGGTTAGGCCGTCAATATTAGATTGGTGGGGGTCTGACTCTCGGCACCGCCACCGATCAGCTGTTTGAAGGAGCTGTGGAAATTGCTGCTACATCGATTTCATTTTTGTTCGTACTCGCACATGCAATTACATTCGTAGTGGCTGTGCAAGCTTTTGCAGCACTGTCCCATTTACTTGAATAGGACAACGCTGCAATACCGGATAAGCGGGGGTGACGAGAGTTGGACCACCACTGACCCAATATTGATGGCCTATCCAAAGGATAGGCCATCAATTTTAAAATCACGGATAACCCCCTAATCCAAAGTCTAAGACCTGGTTTACATAATTGCTCAGTACTATGAACAAACATTTTTTTTTGCATAGATAGAAATGTCCATGACTGATGATCGATGATACAACTAGATAACTTTAAGATACTCCCCCATCTATCTATATTTAAAAACAGTAAACTGTTGTTTCAGTTCCTTAATGATTTAAGTATAAAAGACATAACCATAAGTGTGGTTTGCATAATTTAAATGAATCAAAAACAAACTATTCTAACTTTCCATTACAGGATTCCTGGCTTATTCCTTACCTTGATCCCTGAAGTCTCCAGAAGTTCAGAATTCCTGTGAGGTTGAGCTCTGGATGGAAATACTCCATGATGAGATTTCAAGTGGGTCTGAGCATCCGACCTAGTAAGATGGGGCTCTTCTCTCCCAGGAGATGGGTACCGTGGCGGGGAGGTCAGTCCACCTCTAAAAGCTGCATAACGCAGACTTGTGACTTCACTGTTGGGGGATAAATGTCTGACGGGTGGTGAAGAACCCCGCTCTGGGGACATGTAAGCCCTCGGTGAAAGACTACGATGTGGAGTTAGTCGTTGAGGCGAAACACATCGTAGTGGAGATACTTCCCTAGCTGATGGCAAACGCTGGCATGGTGACATCCCCCTGCGGGGTGAGGTACAGCCTATCGGTGAAAAACATTTTGGTGAGCTTTCTCTCTTCTGGAGAAGATGTCTTCTGGATGGTCCAGCTCGACTACTCCCCATCTCTTTCCCGGGAGACCATTGTCTGTGGGGAATTAGCTCTTGAGACTTATCAGATATCAACAGTGCTTGGGAATCTTTTTCAGAAATCTCGGATGTATGTAATTGTCGAGAAGAAAACTGGCAAACAGAAGTGGTATCTGCATCGTCTGGGTTTTGTCTTGGCTCATTAGGTGAATAAGAAGGGACAGTACTGGGTGAGAGATCTGGATTTTTCTCTTCCTGACTTTCATCTTCTTCATCATCCTCCTCCTCCTCTTCTCCATCAGAATCTTCCTCGTCATCTGTATCTTCCAAGTCAGAAAACTGATGCTCTTCTACCAAATCACTCTCCAGCCATCGCTCATCACTTGTCCCTGTAAAATACATATAAGAGTATTGGAAATAATTAAAGCTTATAATGAAGATAGAGACTATTGCAACACACCACTTAGTGACATGGAGAAAAAAAAATGGTGTCTGTTGACACTATTTAGAGTCAGCAACTCTTAGGGTATGTTCACACGGCAGCGTCCGTTACGGCTGAAATTACGGAGCTGTTTTCAGGAGAAAACATCTCCGCAATTTCAGACGTAATGGCAAGTGCAGGCGCTTTCGCTGCGTCCATTACGGACGTAATTGGAGCTGTTTTTCCATGGAGTCAAGGGAAAACGGCTCCAATTACGTCTCAAGAAGTGACAGGCACTTCTTTGACGCGGGAGTCTTTTTTACGCGCCGTCTTTTGACAGCGGCGCGTAAAAAAAATGACCGTCGGCACAGAACATCGTAAAGCCCCTTCAAATGAATGGGCAGATGTTTGCTGCTGCTTTGGAGCCGTATTTTCGGACGTAATTCGGGGCCTATTTACAGACATAATTCCCTTAAAGTGGACCTATTAGCTATCCTAAGAAGTCTTTATTTTAGTAAAAACGTGCATTCCCCATAAAATAACAATGCTGGCACATCTTTTGTTAGGACTCTGCATTGTGCCTGTTATTCCTCCTGGAAATGTATGAACAAATTGACAAGTGGGTGTACTATGGCGCTTATGAATAGTGTGTGTGCCTACACATTCTGACACTGTGAGAGCTGAATGGTCAGAGTCAGGGTTTGAGACCCCCCTATCTTTGACAAGGGAAATTGTAACACTAAGTTGTCACATTATTTTTATATTTTCCAGGAAGAATAGAAGAGTAGTGGCTCAATGCAGGGTTCTAAGAAGAAACTTCAGAATTGGTATTTTACGGGGAATGCAAGTATTTAGACAACAGACCACAGTTCTCTTTAAAGACAAGCATTGGTTAAAAAAAAAAAAGGGTTTCTCTATTTACCAGCAGGACACTCTCTGCTCTAGTATTCACCATGTTGATGGTTATTTCTTCCAAAATGCCTTATTACTTTGTCAATATGTAAAATAAAATACAGTACCTTCCTCTGCATCCAGGTCAGCAAGAGACGGTGGCACTAAACCTAGTTCCTGGCACTTTTTGCTGTGTGCTTTGGATTTCATGTGTTTAGTTAGATTCCCTAAAAAATATAGCAGAAAACAATGTACAATTATTTACAGCTTGTTAATGCTGTGCATTCCTGTGGTCAAAATCTTTGCCAAGGACAGTTGATGATGTTTTGTCTAAGTGCTCGATTATTAAGTGTTAAAGAGAAAAACTAGAGATTCCTCAGCAATTGTAATAAGGAAAGAAAGTCACCTTTGGTTTTGAAGGCAAAATTGCAGTGCTTGCACACATATGGCCGGTGATCTGTGTGTGTGCGAATATGTTTCTTTAACATGCTTGGCTTCTTGCAACGAATCCCACACTCCTCACACACATACTTTCCCCGGCCACGGCCTCGCACATAAACATACTCCTCATTTGATTTGTACCTAGAGTATTCGAAAGCAAATTGAAAAAAAGTTATAGTATTAATTCTGTCACTTCTCTTAGACACTAATCTTAAAAAGTTTAAATAAAAGGCACTCAAAACACTGGATTGGATTAAAATGAAAGCATCTTTCCACCTTTATATGTCATTTCACAGTTTACCTATAGAATTAATCTACATACAAAGTCTACAAAGAGTCTATAGCAGCATTAAAGGGAACATGTCACCTATATTGTTTTTTCATCATTCAAACCAGACAGTGAAACATAATCTTTTTTTCTGATCTGTTTTTATTTTTTGATTGTAGATTTTTTTAATTCTATTTACTGTACATGATTATGGGGCAGCCATCATGCCCTTAACAGCATTTAGAGATATGCTTTACAGTAGCCACATGGACCACAGAAATCTGTGAACAGGAGGGGACTCATTGAATTGGGAGAGATTTCTAGGTATGCTCTGTGACCCAAATAGAGGTCATTGTCCAGGATAGGATAGGAGGGGAGCTGTGTCCATTACATATTGTCAATGGTGGATCCTGTGTTAGCTATATATAGGTGTTACCTTTCATTGTAATCCTGTCGGTGATGATAATGAGATGACAGCTGAGAAGTGATCTCTACAGAACAGGAAGTGGCAGTCTATTGTGAGGCTCAGTGGTCAGAGTGAAAACTACAAGATTTTAGGATAATTTTTTTAATATAAATAATGACAAAGCAAAAAAAAAAATAATCACCCAAATTTCTTAAAAAATATGTTTAACATAAAAAATCTGATTGAAACAATAGGTCATTTTTTTTATGAGAAATTACAGGGATAAAGTATATCCCATGATTCTGTGCTGGCTGAATGCCTGCAAAGTACTTCCTTTGATGATTTGCAATTTGGGACATGGACTTACTAACTATGTCACTGCAAGGATGGGTATGACTAACAGGTTTTCATATGTTTCCAACGAAGACCAGCAGAATTGTGAATGCAGCTCAGGACTATAATACGGGTTATAACTGAAAATCAGTACAAATAATGAAATGTATTTACAAATTAACTTTTCATGTAGTATGTAGAAACTGTAAAAAGGTGGATATACCCTTTAGGTAAGTTTAGATGAGAGATCAATGATAAAAGAAACAAATAAAGGAAAATGCAGATACACACACAATAAATTAATTGAATCCAGTGAAAAACGTCATGCATCAAATTTAGCCAATTTTTGTAAATTATTTAGGAAACAGGAAGTGGGTAGGTACATTCATGATAGATGGGACTGTTAGAATAAGGAGAGGTCCAGAACAGAAAAGGGATCGGAGAGATGGATTGTAATGGACGTACATGGTATATGGTATGGTCTACAGTGTGAACTAAAAGTACAACAGTGACAAGAAGAGAATAGGGGACATGTAGATAAAGTATGAGAAAGAAAAATCAATGACAAGGTAAATGTATGTGAAATATAAGAGGTAATGGAGAAAGGTAAGGTAAATGTTTTTAGAAGTTTATACAATAGAGAAAATGACAGTGCCATTTGTCTTAGAGATCACAAGTGTCACAGGACATGGCGGTCTTCCCAGAAAAGCCAGCTATGCCAGCTTCAGTTAAAATGTATGTAAAACATAAAATAATACTCTCTTTTCTGATCTAAATTTTAGACAAATTCTCAGAAACTATAAAAAGAAACAGAAAAGAACCCCCAATATATTCCTCAACAACTGTCTCAGTTGCACCAATGCAATTACCCTACTTATAGGGATTTTCTCATTAGGGACCATATGTTCTCCCCATATGCCCTATTAGGGCATATGGATTTCATTGAGAGGGATCCCCTGCTCAGGGAACCCTCCTCCTCTGTGAGCCAGAATCGAGAACTGCTAACAAGCAGCGACTCTAGTGTGGCTATTTTACATATGCTTGACACTTGGAGACTCAGGCCTCCAGCTTCCTTTCCAAACTCCCACCACAACCGGATGATGGGATTTGAGGCTATATTGACTCTGTTTAAAGTTGATCCTTGTGGCGCTTTTTGTTTTTGTTGTTTTTAGTGTCAACATTTTTGGTCTAACTCCGAAGGTGCCTGGCTAGTAGCAAATACATACACACACAATAGTCACTAGGACACCCTCTAATTCCCATAAAACTTTAATTTCCATCAATAAATGTTACAAACACCAATTTGTGTATTACCCTTTCCTTTATTATGGCAGGATTGTCTAGATTGGTTTTGCCTCCCTGGTGGTCTAGGGTAATGGAGAAGTTAAAGAACACCTGCCATTTTATGTAAATACTTGTATTCCCCATGAAATAACAATTCTGGAAGATATTTTCTCTCTGTGTTGTACCGTTTCTCTGATGAAGAAATTGACAACAGGGTGATATCACACGTGTCAATTTGGCGTATACCTACACAGTCTGACACCGTCTAATCAGTGCTGACAGAGTGGGACTGTGTAAGGACACACCCCGTTCACAAGGGAAACGGTAACACCAGTTGTCAATTTATTAATTTCCAAGAGGAATAACAGTGTAACGGTATTTACTAAAATAGGCATGCCAGGAGAGCTGACAGGTCCTCTTTAATGCCTGATTCCTTGCTGGTTTTGGGGCTGTGGAGTGGTTAATGCTTGCTTTCCTGATGGTCTAGGGTACATTAAGGATTGATATATGGTGCTTAGTGGCTTTTTAAAAAAAAAAAAAAAAAGAGACATCTGACACAAAAGCTTCAATTTTTTCCTCTCGTTTGGGTCTAAATGAAAACAATGGGGTCAGTTTAGATGTACAGTAGATTTCCCATTGACTTTTTGTAGCAAGAGGCTGAGGGCACTGACGTAATGATGTATAGGTATTAAATAGCCCCAATGTTTTTGGAATCGTGTTATACGGGTCCCATATAAGCAGCCCATATCATATAGGCCCATAAAGTACATCTGTATGATCATATAAGGTACACAGATGTTTTTTCTTTCTCATGGAGAATTGCTTCTAGGGGAGAATACTGAAGCAAATGGAGGTGCAGAGAGGTACCAGATGGACCACAATAATAGTTTGTGTTGCAACTCCAAATTGTAGTTCACATGTCTCCACACCTTGTACATTACAGTTGAATCATATGACCTAAGTATAAGAAACTTAGTTTGAATCAAAGGCAAGACACCAGATTTAGGGTACAACCAAATGTTTTGTGCAAACTACTGGAAAACCATTGAAAAAAAAAATGCAGACACACATAAAAGGCATCATAGGTGATCATTATATATATAATATATATATATTATATATATATATATATATATATAATATCCAAAAATGGCGACAGCACTCTGCAAACACTAATTCCACCTAAACACTATAAATAAATATGCATGAATCTACTTACAATAGTGAGGTTTTTAGTGCACATTTTGATCAAATTGTGTGAGCCCACCTGCCACGACAAGGCGACCTCTATAAGGTGGTTCCCTACGCTGCTCGTACCCCCAGAACTGGGACTAAGCCTACATCTGTCCGGGGTGATTTTAATTAGTTTAATGCTAGTTCCTACCCTGCCCAGGGTAGGCTTAGTCCCAGTTCTGGGGGTACGAGCAGCTTAGGGACCCACCTTATAGAGGTCGCCTTGTTGTGGCAGGTGGGTTTACACAATTTGATCAAAATGTGCACTAAGAACCTCACTATTGTAAGTAGATTCAGCAGCAATGCATATTTATTTATAGTGTTTAGGTGGCATTAGTGTTCGCAGAGTGCTGTCGCCATTTTTGGATATTGTATTGTTTGCCTTCTTAGGCTTCCTTTCCCCTCTATACACGTTTTGTATCATTTTGTTGTAATGTGCTCATCAAGTTTTGTTGTCTCTTCTATATATATATATATATATATATATATATATATAAATATATATATACATACACACACACATACATAACTGTAGCAGAGGGTGAAGAATAATATACTGGCCTATTATACGTACTGATTAAGAGAGAAGACAAGGATTCGGACCCTCATAAGATGGTCATATGTACACATTTTCCTACACTTCATCATGTGACACTAATCTCCCTTGCTGGGGAATTCCCTGTCCTACTGCTGGCAATGACCCTGTCACTACTCGAATACCAGCTGGCAGCATGCATAATGTAGACAGGAAAGAGAGGGTGGGAGGAGGGTAGGCAGTTGATTTAACACTTTCAGGTCTACAAAACATTTGCACAGTATTTTTCAGAGTATGAGTGCAATATGCAGTTTACATACATGCTATAGAACCTTATACAAATACCATGTGTTAAATGTTAGCCAGCTAACATTCCTTTATAGTGGAACGCTCAGTGCTAATGTTAAAAATCTTCATTTGTGTTACTTATCTTCAGACCCTATAAGCTGCAGCTGTGCTAAAAAAGACAATCTAAAAAGTCAGAGACTGATGGCACCAGGTATAATACTCAGAAAAGAAAGCCTATGGATGCTTAGAGGAGAAGGTGTTGACAGGCAAAGGTGAAATGGGGATAGGAAAGTAAGGGTACCTGGGAAGTAGGGTAGTAGAATGGCAGGTCTAGGAAAGGTCAGGAAGACAGCAGGTGACATCTGGGGGATGTGGTCAGGGAATCATGGATGAACCCTGGGGAAAAGGTCAGAAAATTGTAAATCAGTTCTGGGGAAGAGCTTGAACAAAATGAAAATTGGCAGTGACACGGTCATCATCACTGGCACCATTGGACACTTCTCAGATATCATTGTAAGAAAAGGGTTTACAAATATGTATCACATAGGGGTGTTTTTAAGATTTCAAAGCATAGCATCAAATGATGGACGAGTGACTCGGGGCAACTGCATTTAGAATAAGAAAGAACATTCACATATAACCACAGAACTGGCACCCTTGGGGAAATGGAGAAATGCAGGAATAGCAGCATGCGCTCATGCTGCCAGCCTTGTGAATATGAAACAATCACCTTGAGGACACAGAACAGACTCTCTGGTGGGTGACTGGATGTGGGGGAGGGTTGGCGGTGAGATCATCGCAAAGAGATCCAGTCTGAGTTAATATTTGTCTGCGGTCGTATGATGTAAGATTTGAGAATGCAGCTTCCTCTACCTCTCACAGGAACAGAAAGAGGAGGGAGTAGAAGAGTAAAACGAAAAAGAGAAACAAGAGCGCGGTAGAGGTAGGAGGGAGAGAGACAAAAAGAATAGGAGAGGTGGGGGAGTTACAAGAATAAATTGTGCCAAAAAAATTTCAGGTAGGGGGTAAAAAGGTCAGAAGATGATAAAGACCATGGAGAGGTTTCCACATAATTATTATAACATCCAGTCTTGAGCATTTTATTATATGAGCTCTTCAAATGAGAAAGGGTATAGAACAAGTATATTAAAACAGAAAAGAGAGTGGCATACGTGACAGGCACTGTATAGAAGCATGGCAGATTATGGTAAGGAAAAAACACAGCCAAGCTTCCAGAAAGTATATGAGAACATACTGTAATGCACTTGCATCAATACATTTTAGACAAAACCTATTAAATACTATAATATATCTGTCGCATCTATGCGGTGGCTGTGCGACACAATTATGGTCGCACTGGCAGGCCCCAACTCCCTTCCCCCAATCGAACATAAAATAAAAACAATTTACTCACACAACTACTCCTCTTCCCCCCAGATCTTCTCAGGCTTCCTGATCAGGCCGCTGGCACATACAAGGTCCTGATTTCGAGCAGCGTCAGGATGTTATATGTGACGCAGGCACGCAGAACAGGACCTTATACGCACTGCGGTCTGATATAGGAGCCTGGGAAGATCCTTGGTGGAATGGGGACAAGCGGTGAGGTGAGTAATTTTTCTTTCCCATTTATCTTCATTTATTTTATTTTAATATCCGATCATGTAGGGGGGGGGGCAGTACGGTACCTGGCACAGCCTGTACCCTGTTACGCCCCTGGCCATAGAGAGAAATCTACGCCAGCTAGGAGCTGGATTTGATTTTTGCTATAATTTACGCCAGTTTCTTTTGGCCAAATGGCCATTTGCAACTTTTCTAAGTTAGAAAAATGGCGTAGAACAGTTGATAAATTCCCCCCAATGAGTTTCCTGTTGAACTGCAGCAGTCTGAATCAATGATGAGGCAGGAGGTGAATTTCAGACTACCGCAAACTCCCTGTAGACACTGTGGAAAAGCTGAAGTCACAAAACAAAGCACTGCCCTAATGGAGCAGAGCTAAAAAGCTGTAAGCACTGATAAACATAGGAGATATGCTTCACCTATTGGTACCGGACATTCGCTTTAAACCACATGGTGGTACAAGTGGTGGAGAATGAGTCTATAGGGTAACACAGTTACATGTGATTAAAGGGATTTTCAATAGACAGTAAGGGCGGCCCTTTTACACAGGCCAATTATCGGGAAAACGAGCGTTCCCGATCATTGCCCTGTGTAAACAAGGCAACGATCATCGGCTGATCGTATCATTTCTGCAGCAGAAAATATTATCGTTGTCGGAAGCACAACTCCCTGTGTAAACAGGGAAAAGTTCTGCCTACATGATAGAAATGTAAGGCGACGAGCAATAGTAGTAACGAGCGATCATCCCTATATATTACTTATAATAGATCCTCGTGAAAGGAACAAATGAGTGCCCATTAACGAGCTGTCTTGTTGATCGGCGCTTGTTTGTTACGGACAAAATTGGCCGTTGTAAAAGGACCCTAAATGTCATGATCCACAATGCATTTTGATGTTTTCGTTTTAATGATCTAGTATTGATGATACATTTATACATTGATGAGGACATCCTTCCGATCAAAGGAAACTTAGAGGATCTGTCACTAGGATCTGTATCTAGTTTATTAATTTCCTATCTTCTAACTAATCTTATAGGCGCTATAATGCTGATAACTACAGTGTCATTTTTAAAAAAAAAAACGTTTTATTATTTGCAAAGTTATGAGCATTTTTCTAAATATGCTAATTTGGCTATACTTGCCAAATGGGAGGTTACACTTTCTTTTCACTCTGGGCGGTGTAATGTTTTCTGTATGACGCTGTCCAATCAGTATAGAGCTTCTCCCCCTTCCCGGCCCAGCAACCCTGTGTGATCGTATAGTATACAGCTTCCATTCCCGACTGTGTTCAACTGGTGATTCCTCTGGTTGTTTCACAGCTAGAACCGTGATCCTGGTGCTATAGGAAAGATTAGAATCTCATCTTTCATATGCCACCACTGTTCTAGGTGGTCCACAGTCGGAGATATGGCTATTTGAAGTGATCCCCCTTCCCTCCAGCCTCAGGAGAATCGCTGGTGTTGACACCCACTTGTCTAGAATAGCCTCATTTACATATTTAGAAAAAAACGTATAACTTTTAAAATAATAAACTTTTTGGGCCACAATGTTCACGAGCATTATGAGTGTGATAGTGCCTATTAGATTAGCTAGGAGATTGGGCATTACTAAACTAGTGACAAATCCTCTTTAATGTGAAAAAGGCATCAGATAATTTTTAAACATTTTCACTGAAACTGTACTCACCCTCCCTCAAAGATTCGTATACGTGAAGGCTCTCCTCTCTTAGCAGTTGGCACAGAGTCTTCTGATTTTACCCTTTTTTCTTCCTCTTTACTCGTTCTAGATGTCTCTTTAGGCGCTTGAGTGAGAACATGAGCCTGTTTTTCATCCCATTGCAATAAGAAAAGATACAATGAATCTTTAGGATACTTAAATTGTTGTCGTAATTAGAAATCAATAGGCTACAAAAGGTTCTTGTACAGTATATCAGTAAAAATAGTTGCTTCTACTCTGAAGATAACATGACCAGAAACATACCAGCTATTGTGTGATGCAACATGCAAAAATCCAAATGTTGATGTATAGGTATGTGGATTACTTAAAAGAATTTTCTCCTTAACCAATTTTTTTTTTTTACACATTTTATTAGTTCCCCTAGGGGACTTGAACCAGCGATCACTAGATCGCTGGTACAATACACTGCAATACATGGATGAGTTACAGAAACAGCGTAACTCGCTGAGCTACGCTGTTTCCGTAACTCCCATAGTAGTGAATAGCAGTTACAGAAGCAGCATAGAATGCTACGCTGTTTCTGTAACTACTATTCAGTTCTATGGGAGTTACGGAAACAGCGCAGCTCAGCGAGTTACGCTGTTCCCGTAACTCGACCATGTATGCAGTTTTCGGAGCTACCGAGTTCCGCAAACAGCATAGCTTGCGATGCTACGCGGTTTATGTAACTCCCATTCACTTCTATGGGAGTTACGGAAACAGCGTAGCTCAGTGAGCACTCGGCTGCTTACGTAACTCCCAACCATCTAACCAGGAAGTGGCCGGGAGATGGTGGAGCGAGTAAGGTAGAACGGGGCTTAGGGGGCCCCATTCTAGAGATAGGTGCGGGTCCCAGAGGTGGGACCCGCATCTGTCTGACATCCTGTGGATATGTCATAAATGTCCTTCATGGGAAAACCCTATAAATGCTGCTGTCGGTATGGACCGCGGCATGTAACTAGTGAAACAGCCAGGAACACCGCCATCGCTGTTCCTGGCCGTTAGACCAGCGTGTCAGCTGCTGACACCTGCAGTGTATGGAGTGGGCTCAGCGCGCCAGCACATCATGGGTCAGGAAGGGGTTAAGTAAGAAGCGGTCAGGGGGCTGGGGGCTGCCGGGTCCCTTGACTGACGACTATAAGGCACCCAGCACCCACATATTTGGTATCTTTGAGGTCGGCAGAAGTTGCCAAATATATATTCGGGTGTGTTTGCCCAGTGGCATGCACCAGATGTCAAAAAAGGTCACCAGAATTCACATATCTGGAAAAAAAAAATGCCAGTTTTAATTTTTTCCATCCAAGTCAATGAATTGTCTGGAAAAAAATAGAGTGCTAAAATATTTTATATGTCACTAAACAAATACCTTGGGGGTCTATTTTCCTAAAAAGAGTCATTTTGGGGGTGTTGACAGTGTTTTGCCACCTCACAACATCTGTAATGGTCATATGGTGTCAGCAAACCAGCTTTGGAAAATGTGCTCTCCAAAATCCAGTTTGTGCACTATTCATTGCGCCCAGCGTGTAAGAAATGCGCACACATTTAGCATCACTAAATATGTATTCAGGTGAGTAAAATATATCACTTATTTTTTTTACACAATGTGGAAGCCCAACATGTTTTGAGAAAAACAAGACCTGGAAAAGTAATAGAAGAACAATTTTCTTTTAAATTGGCACATTTATTCATTCACTTTGATGGAATGAATACCCCAGTAGACTACAGTATTGATTCCGTCAAAACCCTTAAACAATGGTGACAAACGGAAACCATTTGAAGCGGATCCGTCACCATTGAAATCAATGGTGATGTAAACCTATGGTTTCCGTTTGTTTCAGTCAGGGTTCCGTTCATGGGTTCCCCTGACGGAAAGCTCAGACAGCACCCATGAACGGAGCGCAGATGTGAATGAAGCCTAAGTAACAACAGTAATAGTATGGCAGGTATAAACAACAGAAAGAGATTAAATGCTGGGTTATCCTAAACAGTAAGGTTGTCCTTTTCCTGAGCAGGACCACCAACTAAGTAACATTCTGATAGCATAACAGTGAACTTTTACCACAGTTCCCAGAAAACAGGGGAGCATGTGTTTCTCTTGTGTTTTCCCACAAGTGGTGACCACTAGAGAATTGCAACCCACAGAGGAGTTGTCTTCAGGGAACCCCTACTGTGGTGAAACCTGGGGAATGATATATACATAGCATTTGGTATTTCTATTCAATACACAAGTTTCTTTTCAATACACAAATCTCTGGTTGGTCATGTAATTCCGTGGTGTTACCTTTTCTAACCCTACAGAAAGCTATATGATTGTTATCAGCTAAATCTATATTCGGTAAAGACTAGAGACCGTAAATAGGACTGCTAAACCACATTGGCTAAAGCAGCTCCCGATACGGGACACAGTTGTCCTTACGATATGAGCCAGTTGAAGTTGTCTGTAAACTATAAACATTATAATAGACATGATTCTAGAAAAAATAAGGTTTTTTTACTGTATGAAGATAGACTTTTTCGCAGAAATAGGCAACTGACAAATCTGCAGCGACTACATGATGCTATCATGTACCAGCATCTCTAAGGAAAGTTCCAGCACCTTGTTAAATCCATTCCATAAAGAATAAATGAGGGTCCTAGTCACTACTAAAAAGCTGTACCTGATAAACGGGTCACAAGTTACATCTAATAGACTATTACTAGTTATCATAACTAGTATTTCCGAAACTAAGAAGAAAAACTAGAAAAGGAATATCATCATCACCTGACAAGAATCTAACCCCTCTTCTTCTCATATACTTGATATTTATCTCAGTATGATCCATGCAAATGTCCTAGAACTTGGTGGAGTACTGAATGATCTGGGAACAAGCACAACTCTAAAGGGGGTTTTCCAGAATCATAAAGTATCGCCTATCCACAGGATAGGAGATAATTGTCTGATTGTTGGGGGCCCGACCGCTGTGACCCCCACCGATTGTGAGAATGGGGATTCCAAATCCCCAGATTCTCCTCAGTGCACCCCCCGCAGTGAGGAGGAGCTTGAATGGAGCAACGGTCTCGCATGCCCCCGCCATTCCAGTCCATGTATATCAGAATGACGGAAAGAGCCGAGCACTATACGTCTTTGCCATAGACTTTGAATGAATTGGCAGCGCGTATGCTTGAACGCTGCTCCATTCGAAGTCTGGTCAGGAGTGTTGAGGAACAAGAGATTCAGGACTCCAGTTCTTACAATTGGTGGTGATCATTTATGATTCTGGGAAAACCCCTTTAGCCACTCTTTTCAAAAAGATCCATCAAAACATTTCATTATGAATTATGATAAACACCTTTATTTTATTTATATATATATATATATATATATATATATATATATATATATGTAAACAGTACTGTGCAGAACTTTTAGGCTATGTTCACACGCAAAAACGGCTCTAAAATGCCTCCCATTGATTTCAATGGGAGGCGTCGGCGTCTTTTTCCCTGCCTCGCGGGAAAAAGAAGCGATATGCCCGATCTTCGGGCGTTTACGCCTCTGACCTCCCATTGACTTCAATGGGAGGCAGAGAAAGCGTATTTCACAGTGTTTTATGGCCGCGGCGCTCAATGGCCGCGGGCAAAAAACGGCGCGAAAATCGGCGTGCAAGGAGAGGAAAATCTGCCTCAAACTTCCAAACGGAATTTTGAGGCAGATATTCCTCCTGCAAAATACTCCGTGTGAACATAGCCTTAGGCAGTTATGGAAAACATTTGAATGCTTTCAAAAATAAAAGTGTTAAGTTTTTTTTTTAAATTCAATTAACAAAATACAAAGTGAATGAACAGAAGAGAAACCTAAATCAAATCAATATCCGGTGTGTCCACCTTTTGCCTTCAAAACAGCATCAATTATTTTAAATAAACTTGCAGAAAGACAGGGATTTTTTAGGATTATAGTCAGGTGTATGATTAACCAATTATACCAAACATGTAATAATGATCATGATTTTCATATGTAGGTTGAAACACAATCAACTGTTAACAGAAACAGCGGTGTAGGAGGCTTAAAGAGGCTCTGTCACCACATTATAAGTGGCCTATCTTCTACATTATGTGATCGGCGCTGTAATGTAGATTAAACCAGTGTTTTTTATTTAGAAAAACAATCATTTTTGACGGAGTTATGACCTATTTTAGCTTTATGCTAATGCCTTTCTTAATGCCCAACTTGGCGTGTTTTACTTTTTGACCAAGTGGGCGTTGTGGAGAGAAGTGTATGACGCTGACCAATCAGTGACCAATCAGCGTCATACTCTTCTCTCCATTAATTTACTCTGCACATAGTGATCATACTAGATCACGATGTGCAGTCACATACACACACACACTAACGTTACTGAAGTGTCTTGAGAGTTAACAGACATCGCCTCCAACCGGGACGGTTTGTCCATTCACAATCCCGACACTTCGGTAACGTTTGTGAGTGACTTACAGCACAGCACATCGGGATCACGCTGTAAACTGTCATTTACAGCGTAATCTCGCAAGTTTACGCTTGCTGTGCTGTAAATCCCACACAAACGTTACCGAAGTGTCGGGATTGTGAATAGACATCGTGTCCTGGCTGGTAGGAATGTCTATTATCTCTCAAGACACTTCAGTAATGTTAGTGTGTGTGTATGTGGCTGCACATAGTGATCTAGTAAGATCACTATGTGCAGAGTAAATGAATGGAGAGAAGTGTATGATGCTGATTGGTCGCCGATTGGTCAGCATCATACACTTCTCTCCACAACGCCCACTTGGTCAAAAAGTAAAACACGCCCAGTTGTCTATTAAGAAAGTCATTAGCATAAAGCTAAAATTGTTCGTAGAAGTCTAGCCAGAAGTGGTCTTCATGGAAGAATTGCGGCCAAAAGGCCATACCTTCGACGTGAAAACAAGGCCAAGCGACTCAACTATGCACGAAAACATAGGAACTGGGGTGCAGAAAAATGGCAGCAGATGCTCTGGACTGATGAGTCAAAAGTTGAAATATTTGGCTGTAACAGAAGGCAGTTTGTTCACCGAAGGGCTCGAGAGCGGTACAATAATTAGTGTCTGAAGGCAACAATTAAGCATGGTGGAGGTTCCTTGCAAGTTTGGGGCTGCATTTCAGCAAATGGATTTGGGGATTTGGCCAGGATAAATGTTGTCCTCAATGCTGAGAAATACAGGCAGATATTAATCTATCATGCAATACCATCATTAAGGAGTCTAATTGGTTCCAAATTTGTTCTGCAGCAGGACAACGACCCAAAACATACAGCCAATGTCATTAAGACCTATCTTCAGAGTAAAGAAGAACAAGGAGCTCTGGGAGTGATCATATGGCCCCCACAGAGCCCTGATCTCAATGTTATCGACTGTCTGGGATTACATGAAGAGACAGAAGGATTTGAGGAAGCCTACATCCACAGAAGATCATCTGTGGTTAGTTCTCCAGGAGGTGTGGAACCCTCCCTGCCGAGTTCCTTCACAAACTGTGTGCATGCAAGTGTACCTAGAAGGTAGGTACCAAATATTTATTGGATGTAGATTTCTCTTTTGTTCATTAAATTTGTATTTTATTATAAAGAAAAAACTATTAACACATTTTTGAAAGCATTCTTACTTTGCAGCATTTTTTACACAGCTGCCTAAAACTTTTGCACAGTAATATTATATACATATATATATACATATATATATATATATATATATATATATATATATATATATATATATATATATATATATACTTAATTTTATTATGGTCTGAGAAAAACGTGGAATTACTGAATGGAAAAAGTTAAAGGTCAAATTTGTATTTCTTACCTCTGTCATTTTGGGTTTCCGAGTTCGGGAGTGTGCCACGTTTGAATCTGGTTGTGGAGCATTAGCAACGGTATAAATTTCTGAGCTAATTTTCTGCTTGGACCTCAGTAGAGATAATGCCACCCTGGTTGAAACTCCAGGAAGATTTGGGTTATATAAACTAATACACCAGCTAGAATAAACAGAAGCCATTCGGTCATTTTGTTGCATGTGATTTGGCTTGACATAGTTCAGGTAGCACCAACTGACATTAGTGGTTGTGTGCAGAGTTGGAAATGCCTGGACATTTTTAGCCTCTGCTTCCTCTTGGGAGCTTGCTGCATGGCTTGGTGGCGTAACAGATGAAATAGGAACAAGCAAACTTTTATCATCCATTTCTTCTTTAACTTTTATGCTAACATCTTCTTTTATGTGTTCCTCCTGTAAATGCAATTGACCCAAAGTAGTTGGTGATAACTGTATTTTATGCCTTTCTAGTACTGTTAATGGATCAGTAGCTGGAGGCAAGGGTGTTAACAACTCCGATCTGTTTTCTGGTGTAGAAATAAAAACAGATATATTTGTTGATCTGCTTTGATCCAACACTGACAGTTCCTTCAGCAACGGCTTCTGCACTCTCTGGTCTGGATCATCTTCTTCTTTCACTCTTTTCTGCTGCTGGGTCTCCATTGTGAGCTCCAAGCTGCCAGCCGGGGATAACATACGCTTACTACCCCCTACAGATGATGAACTTACATCAAATCCTAGGACACTCTCAACAGAAGAACCAAGAGGGACATAGTTGCTTGGGTCCATCTTTGGAAATGGCACACGTAAATAAGGTATTTCACTTATTGTGCTCTCATCTTTTGGTAAGATACGAGTAAGGTCAAAGCCATGATAACCCTTGGATCGACCATCACTGATTTTATGTATAACAAGGGAAGATGGACTGCAGGATGGCTGTGTAACAAGCATTTGTGACAGTGTGGTGTACATAGCATTACCATATGAAGGCATATGTGTCTCAATTCTGACTGGAACAACTAATGATGCAACAGGTTCTGAAGGTGAAAGGGTGACTTGTGTAGAAGGTTCCAAAGCCAATGGGCTGTGAGATTGGAGGTGGATGCTTTCAGAAAAATAATCTTTGGATGGTGAAAGGTTGGAAATAGACAGTGGAGGAGAGCTCTCTGGTTTTATTTGCGGATAATGGCAACCAATTTGTGCAGACACTGGAAGAGCGAACTGTGGTTGTATAGGCATAAAGAACGTACGGGGCAATGATGAGGATGCTGAGTAAGGCAAGTGTAGAAACGGAGAGTGAGGTCTGACAGGAATGTCTAGAACATGAGAGGTTACATGCTGGGGTATTTGAACATGCTCTGGATGCAAAAGAGCTGGCTGCGAAGGAATTGGTGGAATATGAAATATAGAATGTGTGATCGGTTGTAGAGAAAACGGAGCAGACATATTGCTCATAACTTGAGAAGGTAACAGTTCCGCAGGATGTGGAGGCAAATGCAATAATGGTTGTATAGGAAATATAGATAATTGGTGTGATAAATAGCTCTTTTCTGTTTCATCAGTCAAAGAATGAACGGTTCTTCGATTTTGCTTTGGTTGGGAAGGAGAACTTTGCTGCTCTGTAGGGGAAATCCTGGAAGATTGTTCATGAGAGCCCATGCCTAATACTTGGCTAGAAGTAGACGGTTTATCTGATTCTTTCCAGTCATGTGGCAATAGTTCAGGTTCAAGTTCAACATGTCTGCTTAGAGAAGTTTGTCGAAGTGAGAAGCACTTCCTTCGCTCCTGAGCTGTTGGCATTGATGTTGAAGATGTTAAATTACCATAATCAAAAGATTTGCTTCTATTTTCTGAAACCTGTAGTGTGTGAGATATATTTGGTGTCTGCTCAGACGCAGATCTCCTCATTTCTCTCATATGGTGATGGTGGGAAGGAACAGTTAGCATGTGATGTCCAAGTGCCTTACTAGTGCCCTCTGATGACAGAACCAGTACTTCAGTTTTAGAACCCTCTTCTCTGTCAAATGAGACAGAATGACTGGAGGCATGAGAAAGACTGCTGTCCTGACTGGGGCTACGTGTGAGGGACATTGATTCAAAGCTGGAATCTCCAGAAGACTGTGCCATTTCTGCTAAGCGTAACCTCTTCTTTTTTGGTGGGAGCTTTTCAGCTGGAAGCTGTGCAAGTGTCTGACTCCTCTGTGGCCACTGGAACTCTTCTACTTTCTCTTGTTCTTTGGGAGGATCTTCAATGTCAACCTCTGGCTTATCTGGTTCTTCAGTAACTAAGATTTCTGGTACCTGAATGTTGTGCTGACGGACTAACTTATGCTGTAAAGGATGAGATGACTGAGTATGAGGTCTTACAGACATTTGTGCTAGAGTCAAATCTTCCTCATCAAAACTACACTTCTTTTCAATTGACTCAGATTTTTCAAATGAGCTAGTGTGCTGGATGACAGAAATTTCCTTAGAGATTGTAGTCTTTTCTTTACTCTCTACATCTGACAAGGATGTAGATTCACTTCGACCACCAAACTGCTTAGTGGCATCAGAGCACAAAGTCAAGGATGCAGTGGAAGTGGCAAAGTGCGATTCTAGTGCTGTGGCAGATGGTGGATACTCAGACCAATCAGACATTTGGGGCTCTTCATCATCTCCAAGACTCTTCTCTTTCCTTCGCTTTCGCAATGTAGATAACTCTAGACTTGGTCCTAACTTGTAATTAACCACCTGAGGCCATGCTTCCTGTTCTGAAAGTTCTTTTCTGATTTCTACAGGGCTTGGAGAGCTCAAAGATGGAGGTTTTAAAATCTGTCGTTCCGAGCAGTAGTATTTTTTGTGAGTTTCATAGTTACCCATTTTCTTGTATCGAGCACCACATATGTTACATTCATAGGTCAAACCCTTTACCCTACCCCCTTTTTTTGACTTTTTGGGAACTTCACTTTCTTTCCCTTCCATGTCTACAGATGTTTTCACAGAAGTGTCTTTTCCTGTTAAACTACCTTCATCTAAAGAGTAGTCCATTCCTAAAGGTAGCTCTATTGCTGGTTGTCTTTTTAGTAAGCGTGGATGTGAAGAGAACATATGACTGTGGCTCACAGCTTCTGAATCCACAATTCGATCATCAAATGAATAACTAGCTCTAAATGGATGTGGAGAACTTGCAGTGGATGCTGAGGAAGGCATTGAGTGGCTTCGAAGAAGAGGCACGGTGTCTGTGGCACTGTGGGACTGCTGAAGGGAAGAGAATGAATGTTCAGCTTTTGTCTTTTCAGATAAGGACTTCGTATCTATTTGGGAAATTGAACCTGGTGATTTAACATCAAATTGGAAAGGTTCTCGATACAAAGTTCCTTTAGGAGACTCATTGCTGCTTCTCCTAGACAATGAGCTTCTCCGTGGTTTAACACTGTCAATCTCACTAGTATCCACTACAGCCTCATTAATTGTAATGAGTTTGGTAATATGCTCAATTACCTGTGTCCTTGGTAAAGACATTGATGCCATAGTTGTTTTTTCTTCTGCTGCACCTAAAAGAGGAGGACTGGCTAGCATGGAGGTTCTTTGCCCAATCCTTCCACATTTACCCAGAATAATTTCAGCATATGACTTAGCATTGGTATTGGGTGGACTTATTTGCTGCTCTGCACTTTCTGAACGTGAAAAATAACCAGATTCTGTGCTTCCTTTACTTCCTGGGCTGAGAAAAGTCTGCTCCTCACTGGCTTTCTTTCTTTCACTCAATCTAAGTGCCAACTTTTGCTTTATACTGTGAGTATCTTCTGATTTTTGGATGAGTTCAGATGGAGGTTCAGTGAATGTTACACTCTCTTCAGAGGTCTGGGATATGTGTTGTTGGGACAAAGAAAAGAGATCATGGGCTGTACCTTGGTGACTTGGCACAACTTTGGTATCACATGTTGACAAGTGATGCTTTTGTTGTGGAGACAATTCCACAAGGTTTGACATTGTGCTTGTCTCATCCTCAGAGTCTGTGCTTTCTCCTTCTGATGGATCATCAATTTCTTCTCCTCCAAGTCTTTCCATCTCTAGGTTAGATGGGTATGTCTCTACACTAATTTCTGATGCCAACCCGGCTTTGATTCTGTGAGCATGGGACTTCCTATGCTTATACAGATTACTTTTTGTCTTAAAAGAAAACCCACAAGGGACACAGGGATATGGCCGCTCCCCAGTATGAGATCTGATATGCTTTTGTAGAACACTTGGCTTGGCGCACGGTCGGCTACAATATTGGCAAATATATTTGCCTGGCTTTTGGGGCTTCTTCTCCTTTTTAGGAGGCTCATCTGCTTGCTTTACGGAAACCTGAGTTGGCCGCTGGACGTAAGTTTTCTGAGAAGGGTCTTCTGCCGGACGGCTAAGCCTGGCATGGGATGCAGGTGAAGAGAAAGACCTGGACGGACCCGACTGTATTGGATCTAAAACTTGCCATATTTGGCTTTCATGAACATGCTCTGTATCCACACGGGGAGCCATAAATGCTGGTGAAGCAGGCTGTGATTTTGAAACGTGATGTTGTTCGAGCAATGGAACTTTTGGTTTGCAAGGTCTTCCCACTCTCCTAGGTGGACCCTCTCTTGCTACCTTTAGGGAGCCTGGCAAATGTGTGCGTGGTAGAAGCTCTTCTTTATCACTAACTGTATAGCCTTCTGCGCAAGATACTGTGCCTTGTAACTCCTCTCCTTTGTTCGACCTTTTCCTTACACCTTCCTCCGACTTCCTTGTGCTCTTCTGGCCTTTCTCTGGCTCCATCACCTACACCAGAGGCTCCAAGTGCTATTTTTGCAAAGTCCTGTGGTGCAGTATTTACTAACCATGATAAAATAAGAAAACAAACTGCATTGCACCTCTGAGGGAAAAGCCTTGTCAACAAAACATTGACTTAAGGTATTTGGTCATAAAGTTTTTACATGTAAAAGAAAATTTATCCTCAAAAATCAGCATTTGTTATCCATGGTTAGTCACTTAAATGAAAGTGCAATCTGCAAAATCAGTACAAATATTGTTCCAGTAAACTCCATAGAAGGTTTGGCTCATCATTGTCAGTCATGTCTTCTATTCCACCAGGAAAGACTTGCTTGTTAAACTTTAAGATTTTAAATGTCCATAGTTTCTTACAAGGAAGTTGATGGTTGTACTGCAAATCTGTACAAGAAAAAAAATATATAAATGTATGTAAGATAACGTTTAACATTAGGAAATCAAAAACTCTTAATATTAAATCTCAAGATAAACAAAGGCTTAGAGCACTTAAAGACAACACATTTAAGAAAGTATTTTCTCACATAGCACCACATATTAATGCAAAAGAAAACAGATTTTTAAGCTAGCCATACATTAGTAATTTTAGATTTCCATTCTCTGAACAACTTGTCGTTCATGGCTGGTCTAAGAAGAGTGTTATTTTGGATGACAACTTTTTAATTTTAAATGACAAATGGCCAAATTGATATCTGCCTTGTTCTGTAGCCTAGTCTGGGCTTATATTTATAGGATCTAGATCTGTAGTTTGGCATGAAGAACTGCCCCCGAGGACAACCAAAATAAAATCCAACCTGGCAGATCAACTTCCACAGATATCTGTCTTTAGTTTGTCACATTCATTTGTGTCATGAAAAGGGTCCAACACTTGACAGAAAATGGTGTAAATCAGTCTTTTTGGCCATTCAAAATCTCTATTGTATGGCCAGCTTTATAGGAAATAAACGATTGGGTGTTTTAAGAGCCATTCTTATAAAGAAATACCTTTATTTTACAAAATCATGTACTCTATTACCTTTTTACCAAAACACTTTCCAAATGAAGGAAATTGATAATCCATACTAAGTGAACAGTCACAACATAAAATTGTGTTATTCCTAAAGCAACCATTAAAATAATATGGCTACAACACATTTTCTTTGTTTTGTTTCTTGTAATACAGCTGTTGATAAGATAACAAGGAAATAAAAATATTCTGCAGAGTAATATAAATTGTTGAAAGAAACAAAATACTGGAGAGAATAGGATACATATTTGCTGAAAAACTAGAGCAGCATGGAAAAGTGGAAAATTTGGAATAAAAGTGAGAAAATGTGAATATTAAAACATTAAGGTAAAGCTCTAGTGACTAAAGAGTTAGGCCCAATGCACACGAACGTAATAACGCCCGTAATTACGAGCCGTAATTACGGCACGTTTTTACGGGCCCATGGACTTCTATTGGCCATGGGTACCTCCAAGTATGCTTACGGGAAGGTGCCCGTGCCGTTGAAAAATATAGAACATGTCCTATTTCAGGCCGTAATTACGGCACAGTCAGGCCCATAGAAGTCTATGGGGCTCCCGTAATTACGGGTGACTACGTGTGTGCACCCGTAATTACGGGAGCGTTGCTAGGCGACGTCGGTAAATAGTCACTGTCCAGGGTGCTGAAAGAGTTAAACGATCGGCAGTAGCTGTTTCAGCACCCTGGACAGTGACTTCCGATCTCAATATAGATCAACCTGTAAAAAAAAAAAAAAAAAAAAAGACGTTCATACTTACCCGGAACTCCCTGCTTCTTCCTCCAGATCCGGCCTCCTGGGATGATGTTTCAGCCCATGTGACTGCTGCAGCCAATCACAGGCTGCAGCGGTCACATGGACTGCCGCGTCATCCAGGGAGGTCGGACTGGATGTCAAGAGAGGGACGCGTCACCAAGACAACGGCCGGGTAAGTATGAACTTCTTTTACTTTTTCTGCGGAAAGGGCTGTCCCTTCTCTTTGTACTGCACTGATAGAGAGAAGGGCTGCCGATTACTGCAGTGTAATTTTGCAGTGAAAACGTGCCCGTAAATACGGGTGGAATACGGGTGACACCGGACCCATATTTACGGGCACGGGTCCGTAAATACTGGTGCAATACGGGTCGAATACGTGTGACCAAGCACCCGTATTTACGCCAGTATTTACGGGAGGACAAAAATACGTTCGTGTGCATGAGGCCTTAGTCCGGAAATTAAAAAAATAAAAAATAAAATAAAAATCTGCGTTTTGGACTTCTGGTGCCCCGATCCGCTGAAAAGGGGTGCCCCATTCTATAGGGGTTGTACACTATGTAGAGATCAAGTGACCACTGTGACTAATAGATCTGGCGCTGTACTTGAAGGATGCTATCACGAGGCAAGGTTTATTTATTGTATACTATTCCCTAGTATATGAAAGTGGCTCTTAACCACAATTAACTTTAGTAGATACAAATTTAGTCGATACAAATGCAGTTCAAAATGACATTAGGTGAAACAAGCAGGGCTGCGAGTTAAGGGAGGATAATGGAAGCTTATACAATTATAAAACCAGTCACTGATAAAAGAGAAAAAAAAAAGCACGTAGTGTATTACACAAATACAGCAATGAATGCAATGGGAACATACGCTACCAAATTGATGAGAAAAAGTAGAAGTCTAAAAACCAGTATGTACACTTCAGTTTTCCACAATGTCACTGCAAATACGGAAACAGAAAGAAAAACGCAGTGATTCTTGACAAAGCTTCCAACACAGATATAAATGCAGTCTTAGACTAAATACACAGACAAAATTGAGACCGCATGCCATATACTTAATTCAGCATATGCACTGATCAGCCATAACATTAAAGGTGTATCAGTGTGTTTGGTGTGACTTTGTAAATACTTTTTATTAAAAATTCGTTATGTGAATTTATTCGTTACATGTGATACAGGTGGATCCTGCGTGTCCGTGGGACTGACGGATTCAGTGAATAGCACTAGATACAACTGTTCTGTATAGAGAATATAGAGCAGTTGTATCTAAAAAAGTAAAACAAATTTTTAATAAAAGGGAATTTATAAAGTTAAACCAAACACACTGATACTCCTTTTTATTAAAAGAAAAAAACTTTTGCCTTTTAAAGGTCTACATGGCCTTTAAAACCACCTGCCTAGTATTGTGTAGCTCCCATTTGTGCTGCCAAAACAGTTCTTACCCGTGAAGGTATGGACTCCACAAGACCTCTTAAGGTGTCGTCCAGCGGTATCTGGAACCTAAGAATCAGATCCTAGAAGTCCTGTAATTTCAAGGTGGGGCCTCCATGGATCGGATTTGTTTTTCCAGCACATTCCACAGCTGCTCGATCGGAATGAGATCTGGTTAATTTGGAGGCCAAGTAAACACATTGAGCCGTTTGTCACGTTCCTCAAACCATTCCTGAACTATTTTTGTGTGGCAAGGCATTTTGTGTGGCATTATCCTGTTGAAAGCCACTGCCATTAGGGAACACCGTTGCCACGAGGGGGTACTGGTCTGAAACAAAGTTCAGGTAGGTGGTACGTATCAAAGTAACATCCACATCAATGAACCTTGTGAGTGTTTACTTGCTGCTTCACTTCACCTGTCAATGGTGGCCCTGTTCACACAGAGGTTTTTGGCGCGTTTTTTGCATCAGAAACCGCGCCAAAAAAACAGCCAAAAACACCTCCCAATGATTTCAATGGAAGGGGGAGGCGTTTTTTCCCGCAAGCGGAAAAAAAAAGCGACATGACCTATTTTGGGACGTTTTTTCCGCCTCAAAAACCCTATTGAAATAAATGGGAGTCGGAAAAAAAACGCAGTGAATGGCCGCAGCGTTTTTGGACACGTTTTTTGGAAAAAAACTATTGCAGTTTTTGCCTTTGCCTGTTAAAGAAAGAGGTAAAAAAAAAACGCCTCAAATGTTGGCAAAAAAAGCGACAAAACACGCGGCAAAAAAACACGTGTGGTGCAAAACCACTTGAAAAAAAACGCAGCTGACTTTTCCAGGCAGAATTTTCTGCCTGCAAAAAAACTCTGTGTGAACTAGGCCTTAATGTTATGGCTGATAGATGTATTTCCTACTGCCGCCACATTTCTATCACCCCGATATTAGCGGTACCTAAGAAGTAGCTCGGTATGAAGCCTTTTCACAGCACTGTAGTTTGCTATATTCTGTCAAAAACTACACAATGGAATTATTTATGAATGCTTATGATTTATGAATGTAATTTACAATAAACAGTCATAATAAAGTTAAAAAGAACCCCAATAAATGACATGGTTAAAGGGGTATTCCCAACTTAGACATTAGTGGCATATCCACAGGATATGCCACAAATGTCTGATAGATGTGGGTGCAAGCTCTGGGACCAAAACTTATACCAAGAATTGGGGTTACCTGACCCCCGTTTCACCTGGTGCGGCAGCTGCACCAGGAAAAATGGTGACCCCCGTTGTCGAGATAGGTGCGGGTTCCAGAGCTGCACACGCATCTTTCACACATCTATGGCATATCCTGATGGTTTGTTTTTTCCAACCAATTGAAGACAAATATAACATTTGAACAACCTCAGCATGCCCCAAACACCTTGCAGGATTTTTAGGGTACATACAAACTATGGAATTTTCACGCAGATTCAAATGCAAATTTTGTGTCTAATTTTTGTCAACAGGAAATTTGCATTGGGGTTCACATGCAACTTGTCACTTCTGGATGCCCAAAAACGCATCTTGTAGCAACATGCGTATCTGCGGCAGATAAAATTGCAAATCCACAGCAGAAATCTGAGGGTCAGCCTCGGATTTCTGCGACAAATCTGCAACACACTTTTACAGACAGAAACATCCGTTGTGTGAACATGACCTTACTGTAGTATGTGAAAGGGTTAAACGAAACGCCATTCACATAAAAGAGTACCTCCTGATTTTATGTATTTTTCCCTAAATGGAGTCCAAAATTGTTAGACAACTCCCTCACTCCTCCATTTCTCCAGTTGTCAGAGCAGACCTCCTACTTTCCCATTAGGCAGAGCAGCTCCTACCCCACTTCCTCAGTAGTCATTGAAGGTCCCCCAAACTTACCCAATAGTCAAAGCAGTACCCCAGTCAATCCCAGTAGTCACAGCAGCTCCACCTTCTCCTCATTTTTGACAACAGCCTACTCACAACAGGCATCCCCAAATATACTCACCTCCTCAATGTTTCTGCAATGCCTCATCTGCTTGCAGAAGGCTACAGACAAGCAGAATATTCTTAGTTGCTATATGTAGTTTACTCTGCCAGTTGAAGCATTTAACCCCATGCATTCTGCTCCAGTTGGAACCACCTAGCTGTCAAATGCATGAATAGCAGAAAGCAAAACCTTGCCACCAGAGTCGTATTTTCTACTTGCCATTGTGACCAGGTTTTGTTTAGCCCTGGGTTACAGTGCTTTGGTTGCCATTCTATATTTCAACAAATGAACATAAATAAGGACAAAGAAGGGAAAACAACACTAAAAAAAGACCTGGACTAAGAAACGAACAAGGACAAAGAGACTAGATGTACCTTGAAAAGCCATGAAGAGTAGTCGCTCCGAGGTTGCCAGAGGAAATAAAATCAGGATACCCGATACCCCATTGTGTATGCCAGATAGGTATTCATAAGCAAAGATCAACATGAATTTTCACTTGTCCAAGTCAAAGGCTAGGGAGAAAGTTTTTCAGGAATAGGCTATCATAACCTCAGTTGCGAGAAAGATGAAGGAGATGGTAGCTTGTGTTTGGGTAGGGATCTGAGATATACAATCATTTAAGGAGGGCCTGAGCAGGATCCTTACTCAGGTTGGAGGAGGTGACTGAAAATACATGGCTCCACAATTTCTTAACACTAGGACAAGTCCACCAAACGTGGAACATGGTGCCTTCTGCGACATCTCCTCAAAAGCAATTGGGAGACACCGGAGGTTAAACGTTTTGTAATCTGGAGAGGACCATATACCGGGGGTGGAAATGCATAGGTTCTCAATAATGGTAGATGTGGAGAGATACACCTCTGAGCAGTTTTTGTGAAGAAAATTAGGTATTTGATTATATTATATATTTCTGAGTCAGGAAGTTTGGGAATAAGAAAGTGTCCGCACTCCTAAGTGATACGGAGTACTATGCACATAGTCCCAGAGTAAATGCTGAGTTAACAAACAAGGGAGCCGTGGGATGATGGGGTGATGAGAGAGGGAAGTGACGTTGCAAGCACCCCCATAGAGAAAAAGCATGAGATGAAGTAGGAGAGAAGATTAGGGGTCTAACATGGGAGGCATCCACATGAGTAAATCAGGTGGCTGTGATGCTCAGACTACACCTTCCAATACCATCCAGCGTGGGGGACTAGAACATTAATAGAAACTTATAATTTGGGATGATTATGATGCATAATATTATAAAGTTACAATATAGAATATAATAGAGCACAGACTTTGAGTAGAAATTCTACTCAATTGATGTCATTTGTCTCCTTAGTAGGCCCATAAGAAAAGCAATGGGTAGAGTTCTAAATAAATAGAGGATTCAAGATAAGACCAGTCATCTTTACAGAAGATTACCTCCCCAGCCATGAAAGTGTTAGAGACATCCAACGTGTCAGGTCTGCTGATGTGGATTAAAGCAAAGGCGGAGAGACTATTTAATCCCTAAATTATACAGGCGATGGATTTGCCAGGCAAAGTTAAGTTGCAGTAGTTTCACCATACCACCAGGTAAAGATTTGGGGCTCTAATTTTTCATGGTTCACGAACAGGCCTGGTATATGTGAAAATGTCTCCAAGATAGTGACTAGATTTTGGAGGGAAGAAAATGATATAATCCGAGAACAAGTGTCGGGTTTATCGCTATAAGCATATAACTTTTGACCAGCCTGGCACAGTGATTTTTTTTAGCAGAAGTGGTAAACCAAAGATGCAGTTGTGTCCTAGCAACTTCTCATTTGGACAGGGAGACTGCATCCAGATGTAATTTAAGCTCCTGTAATAGGTCTCTATATTCCTTTTGAAGCGATGGTCTCAGAACTAACTTCCTTAATTTGTGTGTTGCCCCTAACTACTGCTTTGTGAGCAGCCCAGTTGGTGGCTGGGGAGGGGTAACAGGAGAGTTCAAGCGAAAAAATGGCAACTAAAAAAGAGTCATGTTTTAGTTGCCATTCTTGTGTAACTTTTGATTGCTAGTGTAGACTATATAAAGAACAACTTCTGAAATATAACTGGTAAAACAGCATTCTTCGCTTATATAATATGGGATTGCATTAAAATAAATTCCCTATATACATACTTCCAAATCCCTTACAATACATTTTGGTAATATTGCAAAACACCAATACAGAATTTAAATTAGCCATGGTGGCCCTGATAGTGCCATTAGAATCCAAGGACCAGTCAGGTGGAGAGATTGTCCCAATGTGCCTACGGGCATAAGGCAGCCTCTCTGGTCTCTCTATTAACAGTATACAAGCCTATCTGTATTCTGCTTTTGACTTTTTGAGAAGGATCTGGCTATTGATAATGAATTTCAGTTTAATATGGTTTTGCCCCCATAGTAAGTGATGGCATATTTTTAAGATCACTTACTGGTCCAGTGGGTGTCTGACAGTCAGTGAAACAGTGATCTTAAGGGCAAAGCCCCACGTGGTGGAATTGCTCTGGAATTCTGCTGCGGACACTCCGCAGCGTTAATCCGAAGCGGATCCGTTTCTCCATTGCCTCCCACTTCTTTTTAGTAGGCTTCGTTTAGACGAGGCGGAAAATTCCGCTGCGGATTATAGGCTGCGGTGCGGTATTTGGTGTCCGCAGCATATAATGGATGTTGCGGACCTGTGGCGGACTGGTTGCGGACTCATTGCGGAAGTTCTCCATTGACTTCAATGGAGATTCTAAATTCCGCAATGAAGTCCGCAGATGTCATGTACATGTTATGTGTGCTGCGGATGCGTATTGGTTTTTTAACATGACATTTCTTCATTCTGGCTGGACCTATGTATTTCTAGGTCTACAGCCAGACTGAGGAAGTCAATGGGGCTCCCGTAATTACGGGTGACTATGTGTGTGCACCCGTAATTACGGGAGCGTTGCTAGGCGACGTCAGTAAATAGTCACTGTCCAGGGTGCTGAAAGAGTTAAGCGATCGGCAGTAACTGTTTCTGCACCCTGGACAGTGACTACCGATCCCAATATACAGCAACCTGTAAAAAAAATAGAAGTTCATACTTACCGAGAACTCCCTGCTACTTCCTCCAGTCCGGCTTCCCAGGATGACGTTTCAGTCTAAGTGACGGCTGCAGCCAATCACAGGCTGCAGCGGTCACATGGACTGCCGCGTCATCCAGGGAGGTCGGGCTGGATGCCGAAAGAGGGACGCGTCACCAAGACAACGGCCGGTAAGTATGAAATTCTTTTACTTTCACTAGGGAAAGTGCTGTCCCTTCTCTCTGTCATGCACTGATAGAGAGAAGGGAAGTACTTTCACCTCAATACGCAACGGCCAGTCCGCATCAATTTACTTCACATTTTGGGCAGATCCGCCACAGAATCTGCAACGCAGATTCTGTGCGGCATTGATGCGGGCAGTTGCGGAAGAAAACCGCCACGTGGGGCCATGCCCTTATGATGAAAGTTTGTCACTGCAGTGAATCATTCAATCTCAGGCACTCGCTAGGCAGGGAACTACAAGACTGTCTCATTCACTTCAATGGGGCAGTGTTGTAGTTCCATGCAAAGCGGGTGGTCCAGAGCACCACTATGCAGGATAAGCGCTAAAGTGGCATCAACCTCTTCATTCTTGGGAACAGTGAGGGTCCTGAAGGATGGATCCCCATTGATCAGCAAGTTATGGCATATCCCAGCAGTATGCCATAACATTATAAGATGAGAAATTCCATCTGAGGTGCATAGCTTCATACAATAACAATGTCCCGGTGTAAAGCTTTTCATTACTCAGTTCAGCCATTTCTGTAGTATTTTGGTCTAACAAGTGCAGGACTTCCAAAAGTGGCAACCAGGTTTGTCACGTAGTTTTCTATAGACTGTTAGGCCCTGTTCACACAGAGTTTTTTGACACGGAAACCGCGCCGCAAAACTCGTCAAAAACCGCCCGAAAATGGCTCCCATTGATTTCAATGGGAGCTGGACGAGTTTTTTTACCGCGAGTAAAAAAAAAGCACCGCGGTAAAAAGAAGCGTCATGACCCATCTTGAGGCGGTTTCCGCCTCCAAAACCCCATTTCAATCAGTCAGAAAGAGGAAAAAAACGCCTCGACGAGTGTTTTGACGAGTTTTTGTCAAACCACTGTGCAAAAAACGTCTGGAGCAGTTTTTGCAGGAGGAATTTTCCTCCTGCAAAAAACTCTATGTGAACACAGCCTAAAGGTCATATAATTCTGCATTTGTAGCTACATCTGCCCACATCTCACCTAGTGCTTTCCCTATGAAAATACCACAAAAGTTCTGTCATTATATTCATCTTTAGGCCAGGATCACATACACAATTTTTTGCTCAGTTTTTCCGTCAAACACAGGAGTGGAAACCATTATTAGAAATCCTATCATATATAGTAATGTGATGAGGTGCCTCATCAGTATTTCATAGGGGATCCTAAAAAGTTCCAACCAATGACATTTATAGCATATTCACAGCATATGACATAAATCTTTGGTTGGTGGGGGTCCCACTTCTGGAACCTTCACCTATTGGAGGGACGAGGCCATCAATGAGGATAAGAAGAGCAGGTCATAAGAAAGAAGGATCCTAATGTCTAGGTTAGCAAGAAGAGGGAGGAGATAGAAGAGAGCAATACATGACTGCAGGATCAGACTACACAATGTTTGACTGTGGTCTGCAACCATGGAAATACATAGCTCTGCATAAACGCTGTAGACACAAAATGGTAAGATATTTCTATGTTTTTTTTTTAAAGATTATTTGCAAAGTTGCTTTATTTTAAAATACATAAGGCAACCATACCCCAATCCCACATGGCTCTGTTCAGAGGTTTCTGTTACTGGAATTCTCTGATGCAACATTCGAGCAAAGGCCTATTTAAAACAACGACAAATGTTTAAAATGCTGTGCCATAGATTTCCAGTGCCAAAAATCTGTACTGATAGCCAAAGTTATCAGGATGCTCTGTAAAAGGTGGTAGATCCCACCCATGTGATATTTTGACGTGTATCTATGACATGTTAGAAGATCATATTTGGTTGAATATTGATCAAATATAATGCGGTAGAGGCTTCTGAGTTCTGAATTACATATAGATCTTCTGTTCTTTTGCAACACTCACAACAAAAGTTCCAAATTGCCTTCAGTCAGCACAAACATTTTGATGGGAGCTTTATCAAGTGGGTTTCCATGGCTGAGCTACTGCACATAAGCCTAAGGTCACAATCCACAATGCCAGTGTAAAGCACACTACTATTGGTCCCTGGAGCAAACAAAATAAATTTTCTAGAGTGATGAATCACACGTCACCATCTGGTAATCTAATGAATCAATCTGGGTTTGAAATATGCCAGTAGAATACTTCTTGCCCAAATACACAGTGCCAGCAGTAAAGTTTGATGGAGGAGGATATCCTTAGGGCCTGTTCACATCTGCGTTCGGTGTTTCCATTGCTCTGCTCCTTCAAAGGAGTAGAAGAACAAAATACCGGAAGTGCCAGTTCCGCTGCATGACAGACACCATTGCGCCTAATGGAACACATTGACTTTAATGGATTCCGTCGGGTTTCTGTCATGGTGTCCGTTGTTTTACCGGAAAGAAAAGAGCAGAATGCTGTGATATTTTTAAGTGAATAATGGACCGGATTTACCCTGGAGGCCTCTAACAGAGCCCCCAACGCAGATGTGAAAAGGTGAAAATCACCTTGTGGTCAGGTCATGAAGCTCTGTAGACCCCCAAAGTTTAATTTAACTGAAAGGTGCTGCTACAGAGATCCCCTGGTGTCCTACTAGGCCGCAGGTGAAGCCTTTGTGGCCATAAGAATAGTGAAGTATTGTCCTCAACCACTTCGGAATCAGTAAAGGAAATATACCCAAACAGCATCATAGAATTTTACAATGATGACTACTCCCCCGCAGCATACTAAGAGGACACCAGTGATGATGAGGCTTGGATAATGTTTTCTGTCAGTCAGGCTCCATGACGCATTGTTTCTACCAGCCAGTTTTACATTTTACATGCCTGGGAAGGACTTAGTTGTGATATCTATGCAAGGAGAGGTAATTAACAATAATGGCTGACTCAATTAGTGGCCTGACAAAAATTGGAGTCATGAAAATAGCAGTCACTTGAGGCTGCAATGTGGAAAATATGTAGTAACAGCAAATAACAGGAAGCACAGAACCTTTACAATGTAAAAGTAAGGAACTCATAAAAAAAACACCATGTGTTGGCTGTTTTTTCATTTTTGACCAAGAGTGTTCCTTTAATGTTCCAACATTGAAGGGCTTTCGTGACCACTTCTGCTGGGAGAGATGGAGCCTAATGCTGTGACGGCATCCAGCTTCATTCATTAGGCACTAGATGCTAGAACCTGGCTACCCGAATGAACCAAGAACAGAGAGCAAAACATGCTTGCATGGGACAATTTTCTAGTCACAATGACGACCAGCTTTTGACCATCCTTGTCTTATTGCCCAATATCATAATCGAACTCGCTAATGTTGTGGCTGAATAGACTTGTATTCCTTAAGCCATTTGTGTTCTAAAACGTAATAAAATAACCACCTTCCCAAAGAACTAGAGGCTATCATACCAGTAAGGGGGAGGGGGAGTCAGAAAACCCAATTTAATGCACATGTTTTGGAAAGAGAAGTTCCACATGCCAGTTTTGACCGTGTAACGTATAGCTTTGGCTATGTAGTGTATAGTCTATAGCTTCACGTAGCCGGTTCAGGATCGGGCTATTTTGAGCCCTCAGGACCAGACACCATTTAGCCATTTTTAGCACGGGTTAGTTAAACGGCTATAACTTTTTTATTTGTTGGGCTAACAAAGTGTTTTTTGTGATGTTGTTTTCATAGGTTTTCATTGCAGGTTTTTTTTTTTTTATCATTTTGCTATTTTAGAATTTCTAAAAATAAAAAGTTTGAAAATAATAGTAAAAAAAAATATGCTTTTTTACATTTCAGCTAATTTTTTCTGGTAATAATATAGTTTTACCCTAAAATAGACCTTTTATTTGTGATAGTCATCGTCTATCGTAAATTTTGATGTATTTAGTCTATTTTAGGATAATTGGGTCAGTGCTAACGTTATGACAATGATTGGTGGGGGGGGGACGACGTTTTTTTTGGGTGTGTATTTTACGTGTATTTATTATTTTGTTTTGTTGCACTTTAGTTTACTTTTATTTTATTATTATTGTCTGTCCCTCAAAAGGTCAGAAAAGACCTTTGGGGGGGACTTTATATATTTTTTTCTTTCACACCTTATTTTTCCACTGTAACTGGGGCACTGCCTCTATTCTATACACAGAGCTCATTGAGCGCTGTGTAGAAGTGATCAGAAAAGACAGAAGCACCAATATCTGCTTCTATCTTCTCATCGGGGTCCATCAGGGACATTCAGCTGTCCGATCACTTGGGCAGCCCTCTAAAACCCGTGCTGTATATCTGCTATGGTGGGGGTTTTAAGGACCTCAACCGCTGGATGTTTATATACAGCCGGCGATTGGGAACCAGTTAATATGTAATAGCGGTAATGGTACGTTAACTTTAGTTATATTAGAACAAAGAGAGGATGTATTCTTTATAGGGATTATTGTAGATTTCAGGAACTAATATAGCAAAATCCACATCACACAAATAGCTCACAAGTCGTTCAATGGTTAATGCCTAAACCAGTGCAATTTTTATTCCGATAACAAATTTAGATGAATGGAACTGATTTTCAGTCGCAGCAATTTCTGTAACAATATGTGCCGCATGTGAATTCACCCATACACTTTCAGTGATGAAACAAATAACAAAAATTTGTTAGACACAGACTCCGTTTAAAGAACAAGTTTCTACGAAATAGGAAAACAAAACTATTTCTGTAGGCACCAGTCAGTATTTGACAACCATGGTTTCACTTTCTGTCTGTGGAATCGATAACTGAGTTTATCACATGGCATAAGACACCACATCCTGCCAGGAAGTTTGATGTGCAAATGTAAATTGTTTCCAAATTGGTTTAAGAAACAATGATACATGTAGTACCAGCCATATAAACGGTATGATAAAACAAAAGTAGTCAATTATTTACACATGAGAAAATAAATAAATAAAGATCTTCAACAAAATCTGCATGTGGAAGGGAACTGTCAGGGCATTGAACTGACGGTCCGTATACCTGGCCATATTTCATAGGTAAGGTTGTCCACTTGCGGCAACAATATAAAGTCAACACAGCTGCTTAAAAGACAGGCACCTTTCACTTGAGTAGTGTGTATATATAACATGGGTGGGGGAGGCAAGAGGTTTCCCTATATCCTGACTCAAGCTACTGGTCCCAACGCAGCTGTAAATTGGTGAAATAACAAGAGAGCTTCTCATCCCAGGACAGAGCTCTACAGAGGGTCCCTCCCAAGCACACCTCCCTCTTTTTGAAGCACACAGGGTTGCTCTGTTCTCAAGAGCTCACAATCACATATTTCTACTCTAATTTACTACATGTGGACTGCAAAACATGCCAAGAATATCATGGCAGAATTGACGGAACAGTATAAACATAGATGTGTGATTTAAAACAAATGGATTGGACAGTCAGTATGGAAGACAAGTAGAAAGAAAAACGTTGACTTTATAGGTTGGGAACAAGAGCGTCAAAAAAAACTAGTTGGCTGTGCTTGGTGCATTAAGAAACTATCAAGGAATAATATACACCAATCCATCTAGATTTTATCATTATATGTATATGGAGATGATCTAGATGTAGCTATTTAGCAGCTCACATTGAAATAATAGTATAACACAGCAATGCACCGTATACATTTTAATCGATTAGGTCAAGTAAAAAAAAAAAAAAAAAGTGTCTAGCGCTGCAAATCCCAGAGAGAAACCTTTTCAAGCTCCTTGAACCAAAAACCCAAAATGCTCTTCGACACTGGAAAATCGGAATCAGATCAAAAGACAAAATGATAGAAAATGGAAAAAAAAAAAAGGACGTATGAAAACAAAGGGAAATCATAAACAAAAGGCACAATGAAGAAAGCGAAGAAGTATTAGAAGCGAAGGACAGAGTCTTGTCACATGCCATCACGACTGAGTGACTAATATATAGTAGTGTCACTGGACCACAAGAAACTCTGTATTCCCTACTCGCCCAGTCTCCCTCATTCTGCAGCAGATGGGGATCCTCAGCAGCCTCCCCTCCCCTCTACAGTCTTAACTCACACAGCGCCTTCATTTAAAGATGCTGTCTGCTGGGATCCTGCTGGGTTAACCCTTCTTAAAGCAGTAGACGACATTTGTAAAGCCATGTCTTAGAAGTAGTATGTCTCACCTGCTCCCTGCCGGTGTCTGGTCTGCCTGCAGTGAAGCGTCAATGTCAGGAGAAAAGCATGAAAGAAAATAACACACGTTTATTTCAAAGCTCCTTATTTGGGCTGTGATGTCAGGGGGGAAATTGCTAATCTGAGGTCCGCCCACAGCTCCCCCTCCATCTCTGCCACCTCTTCCTCTCATCCTTGCTATGTCTCCTGCCTTTTTTTTCTTTTTCTACTCAGTTTGTACAATTTCCTGCTCGAAGAGGCCGATGCCCACTGGATAGAGTACGGGGGAGTCAAGGCTAAGTGTGACATAGACTATAAAGGGTGCATGAGGTATCACACTGGAGAGAAAGAGAGCACAGAGGAGGGAGGGGAAGACAGACAAAGGTTGTCCGGAGATGAAATGTCACTCCTGGCTCATCATCACCTCCACTGTTATCCCAGCTAGAAACACTGCAATACTGTTTATTATCCTCAAGGGTAACAGGTAAGCAGTAAAAAAAAAAATTACTATTGAAACACAATTACATTAGATGACGCTCTACTAATATTTCTCATGTAAAATGTTTTAACAACAATACACTGACACAGCAGAGTGTCAGTGATGACGTCACAAAAGAATGGAGGAAGTTTTAAAGAATGGGAAAAAAAATAATAAGCAAAAGCCAACCATTCAATGGAGCTCTGCCAGTACCAGTCTAGATATATTTCATCTGCCTTGTGTACAAAGCTTAATTCATGTGGCTGCCCAGGATCAAGCATACATGTAAAGTTTGCTTACCAGGAGACACAAAGTCCTGTCCTTGGTAGAAGTTGAGCATACCTCATATTCATTTGTGATCTTGGGCAGTTGCTAACTTTTCTGCCACAGCTGCCCAGGAGGAAGCAATATGATCTACTAATATATATGTACTCACAGGTCCACTCTAATGTCCATATAACATGGCCAGACCATATATTTGCCCTACGAGTGGAAGTGGTACACTTTATAGTTTGGGTAAAGTTTAGTCATTTTTATCTTTTATGCCAAAACTGAGAAATCAAAGCAAGAAATCAGTTTGAAATCTGCAACAATTACAGAAAGAAAGTCTGAAGCATGTTTAGAGGGTGCATTACGGGAGCGTGTGGGAGAAGAACACATGTTGAGAAGGGGAGCCCTTGCTGTGACTAATGAGAGAGGCCTTTACTGTGACTACTGGGAAAATGAGGATGGGGGCTGCTGTGAAGGAGAATTGATGGGCAAATGTGACTATTAGAGAAGTAGGGGTGTGACTAGATAGGGGGCCTGCTGTAACTATTGGGGTAGTGGGTAGAGTCTGCTCTAACTAGTAGGGAAGTGTTAGGGGCTGCTGTGACTAATGAGGTAGAGGGTTGGACTACTGTGACTTATGGGAAAGTGTGGTGTATCTTTTGTGATATTCGGGAAGTGCTGCTATGTCTACTGACAAAGAAGTGTAGAGTGGAGGGGCACCATTTTTACTTCTAGAGGGGAGGAGGGACACTGCTGTAACTACCATGAAACGGAGCTGTACTCTGACAACCAGGGAAAGTAAAACCTCAAGTGATATGTAAGATCAGGCTCACACATCCCCGGTTGCAGTGCACTTGCTTGACTTTTTTTTATTTGCATGAATTGCTCCTCAACTAGGTAGAGTGGGCCCAGTCCTACAGTGGGTTGGGTGTGGTGAACTTTTGTATGTACTGGAGAAGTGGTATCTGCTCTGATGACTGGGGAAGGGGGGCATCATTTTTACTACTAGAGGAGGAGGAGCACTGATGTGACTATCAAGGTGGATCCCCCTAACTACTGTGGGGGGAATAAACCTCAACTGACATGTAAGGCCAGGCTCACACATCATCGATTAGAGCGCAGATCCAGCTTTACAGCATGTTTTTGCTGGCTCCTAAATTTTGGCTTAGATATATCAAAGCCTGCCTTAAAAGGGTATTCCCAGCATCAAAAATTATCACATATCCCATAGAAAGGTGATAAATGTCTGATCGCTGGGGTCCCCAATGCTGCGACCCCCACCGATCGTGATAACAGAGAACAGGATGTAGTTATACTGTTAGGGGTTTGAGTCCTAAACATGTCCCTCTCAAAACTGTTAGCATTTTATCTATAAAGAAGTTATAATACAGTGCGCTGTATGTAAATTACCTGGGAAGAATCCTGAGATGAGTTCAGGTGTACTGGCCTCGGCTTCAAATGAGCTTTCAGCATGTGCAGGATACCTTTGGAGTCATCTCAAGACTTTTCTCTGGTAATTTACATACAGCGAATGCAGTATTATAACTTCTTTTTAGATAAAACGCTAAAACGGGCAGTTTGGAAAAGAACATGTTCAGGAACCCCAACAGTATAACTACATACTGGTAGTTTAGTGTCCTAAAATCTAGTAACAGGTTCCCTTTATATGCAATCTTTCCAGCAATGAGTAGCAGGCTAAAAGGTCTCAACAAGCAGCAGACTAAGATGCAATCCCAAAAAAATTCTGAAGCAACGCGAAAGAAAATTATTTAAATATATCAGTCTGGAAAGGGTTACAAATCAATTTCTATGGATCTGGGACTCCAGAAAACCCCAGTGAGAGCCATTATTCCAAATTCAGAAAACTTAGAACAAAGTTAAATCTTCCTGGAAGTGGCCAACCTGTCAAAATTTGGCCAAGAGCACTTTGATGACTCATCTAGGAAGTCACATAATAACCCAGCTGAACATCTAAGGAACTGCAGGCATCACTCACCTCAAGTAAGCATTTATGATTCCACCACTAAAAAAATTGCAGTGGAACTTTTTGGAAGGTGTGAGTCCCGTTCTTGCTTGAAAGCCCTCCAATGTAGATAAATTAAAGCAATTCAGCACAAAAAAGCGGCCCAAAATTCCTCCACAGTTACTTAAAAGACTGATCTACAGTTATCAAAAATGTTTGTTTGCAGTTGTAGCCATAAAAGTGGCACAAACAGGCAGATTGATTTTTCAATCTCGCGAGATTACGATGTAACCTGTCATTTCAAATGAGATTACGCTTGCCTTGCTGTAAATATCACAGAGACGCTACAGAAGTGACAGGATTCTGAATAGACGTCACGTCCTGGTTGGAGGTAATGTATATTCATTGTCATGACACATGAGTAGGGTTATAGTGTGTTTATGTGGCTGCACATGGCGATATAGCTATATCACTAGTGCTGCGTAAATGAATGGAGAAGTGTATGACACTGATTGGTCACTGATTGGTCAGCGTCATACACTTCTCTCCACAACGCCCACTTGGCCATATAGTAAAACACACCCAGTTGGGCATTAAGAAACTCATTAGCATAAAGCTAATATAGGTCATAACCCGGTCAAATATGATTGTTTTTCTAAATAAAAAACACTGCTGTAATCTACATTACAGCGCCGATCATATCATGTACAATATAGGCCACTTATAATGTGGTGACAGAGCCTCTTTAAGTTATAGCTACAGGTGAGTTTGAAAAGAAATATTTATGATAAACCCATGATAGCTGATGTTATAAAGAGAAAGAGAGATTACATTGGGAGCGTCACATTTCAAATTCAGTCAAAGGGATAGCTGTCATATCAGTGAAACATAAAGAGTTATGAAGACCAGTTACTGTTATGCATTGGCTCACAGGAGAGATGGAGGGAAGGAGTCGCCACATATGTATAGTCTTGTAGCATTATGTTGCTACCTCCCGATCCACTTTTAAAAAAAATTCAAATTTGGTTTTTGGAGGGGGGTCGGCAGGAGATTAGGGCCTGTTCACATCTGCGTTAAAGGCCCCGTTAGGGGTCTCCGTCGCAGATCGGTCTGAATAGCGCAACATGCTGCACTATTGTTACCAGTAAAACCACGAACACCCCGACAGAACCCATTAAAGTCAATGGGTTTAGCTGGCCGCCAGGGGTGTCTGTGGTGCAACGGAACCGGTGCTTCTGGTTATTCCCTTGTTCTACTCCTCTCACAGAGCAGAACGGAATGGCGAGTGCAAGTATGAACCGTCTTTTCGTTTGTGGACGGAATTATCGTAATTGCAAGTCCCAGTTTTTAGCCTTAGGCTGGGTTCACACTACCTATTTTCAGACGTAAACGAGGCGTATTATGCCTCGTTTATACGTCTGAAAATAAGGCTACAATACGTCGGCAAACATCTGCCCATTCATTTGAATGGGTTTGCCGACGTACTGTGCAGACGACCTGTCATTTACGCGTCGTCGTTTGACAGCTGTCAAACGACTACGCGTAAAAATACAGCCTCGGCAAAAGAAGTGCAGGACACTTCTTTCAGACGTAATTTGAGCCGTTCTTCATTGAACTCAATGAAGAGCAGCTCAAGATTTACGGCTGTCAGAGAAGCCTCGCAAAATGCGAGGAGGAGCATTTACGTCTGAAACGAGGCAGCTGTTTTCTCCTGAAAACAGTCTGTCTTTTAAGACGTAAATGCCTGCTATCGTGTGCACATACCCTTAGGTTGTAATGGTAGTTCCAGGTTTCTGTTACTCTACAACTGTTCATTGCAACCTGTAAACTTTAAATAAGTATTCTGATTTCAACGCACAGCAACTTGTCACTGAAACTATTTATTACAAAGGAACAAAAATACAGTTAGAAACTGAGAGCATTCTATTCAATAATACGTAATTAACATAATTCCACTCGGAATAATAAAATGAGAATAATAACAAAATAGGAATGTTGTACAATTCTACCATAATTGCACCATTGACTACTGAAATAATTGAGATTTCTTTCATTTTAAATTAAAAAGTTTTCTCCCTTTTAAAATATGCATGTATAATATTGTTCGTGGTTAGGATCATAAGCAATTTGGCCACAGAGAGTGTGTGTGTGTGTGTGTGTGTGTGTGTGTGTGTGTGTGTGTGTGTGTGTGTGTGTCATTATTTGTAAAATGCTGTGGTATGTGCTGGTATTTTATATGTCATAAAACTTCCTGACTTCACAATAGTTATAGAGTATGACATGTATAAAATAATATCTGCCTTCAACCTGAAAAACCCCTTTACATTATGGTATCATAAAAAGTGCAAAGTGCAAAGAAGATGGGAAAATCATTCCGTCAGTCATGAGAAGCACATTATACTTCCCCACAGAATATTAGGAAAACTCGTCACTTTTCTAGTCATGGGATTAGTGCTTCCAGTAATTTAGATGGATATATTTATTGATGTTAAGCTGGCCATGTCCACATCAATATTCCAGCATTACATTTTTTTCACTATTGTCCATTTGTTATACCAATGACTGTGCTTGTCACCATTAATCTCATAAATATACTACAGTATTAAATAAGTAATGCTGTTCACTTGAAGTCTAGATAAAAATCAAGGATGCAATAATAAAGTAAGGGCCTGTTCACATCACGTTTTTCGCTGAGCCCAGGGAAGTCCCTGACGTCACAGTCCATATATGGTTATATAGGGACTTTCAAGCGCTCTGGCCAGGGACCTCTGTCTTGGGAAAGCCCTTAATGTCACTGTCCATATATGGACAGTGACATTATGGGGTTTTGTAATGTGAGAATCTTCGGCCAGAGCGTCGGCAAAGCTCTGGCCGGGGGTTCCTCTCCAAGAGGGAGCCCCTGATGTCAAAGTCCATATATGGACAGTATTGTCAGCGGCTTCTCCAGTCCCAGAGTCCTCTCAGAGCGCTACCGATGCTTTGGCCCCTGACATTACTGTCGGTACATGGACAGTGACGTCAGGGGCTGGCCCAGGGCTGGAATACAAGGGCCGAGCGCTACCTAATGTTCTTTCCAGGGATTCCGGCCCTAGAAAAGCTCCCCAAGGTATACATTTAATGTATACCTGTGACGGATGCCATACAGTGGCATCCATTACACATAGGTTCCCGTGTAAAAAAAAGTAAACCTCGCGGAATACCTTTATTTTGCGAGATCCCTCAGGATGGAATAGCGTAGTATACTACGTTTTTCTATCCTCCAAAAAAAATGGTATACCGACGTATACCAGCCCGAGGATACTCTTTTGGACTCCATTAGACTAATGAAGCCCTATGGACACCTTTAACCTGTATGTAGGGAGCTTTCCCAACGTGCACACCAAACGTTATGTCAACAGGGCCTTATAGGAGGCGTGGCTATTTTGAAACACTGAAAATATATTCCTCTTTGTGCCGCCTTGTTAAAGTGAACCTGAATATATTTGGACAGCTTTCAGCAAAAAAAAAAAATGCAACTCATACAGCACTATGTTGCACAGGTCCTCAAAAGTATAGTCTCGCTTTAAATTTCACTTGCCGGCCTGCCTATTGGCACCAGTAAATTGGTATGTCTCGATCTGCAAGTGCCATATTGCAGCTGGCTGATTGGCAGCATTGCCCGATTTCAATGCAATTGTAGAGCTGATGTTGCCAATCTAACCCCAGACTTATAGCATTTATTATTGGTACAGTAACAATATATACTGGTTTGTGAGGCCACGGTGAATGAGCTTGCATAGTGACAACCAGTTTTCTGAGCTAGAAATATGCTCAGAGTTGTTGTCAACTCCCTTCCAACCGCTCCACTAGTAAATAATTGATTTATTACATTAAATGTATTCAACTATCATCGATTTTTCTGTTTAACCAACAGCCAATCTGTCAAAATTTAGATTTGTCTTGTATTTTTCCAGCTTGTATAGAACTGGCCATGACCCGTAGTTTATTGTACGATTGGCCGACCAACAGCCGATTGCACATTTGATAATAGAGGTGTTTTTCTCAATGCTTCATTTGCCAACTTTTAACTTGGCATGGTAAAATGTTTGCAGTTGTACTTGGAAGTACAGTTGGTTTGGAAGTGGATCGATATGTATGGTTTTGAATATATATAATAATATATATGTTGATTTAGGTATAACCTGGCACTAATGGTCGCATCCAGTGTAATATGCTGTCAACTGAGCAATTTCCCTCAAAACCAAGCCAGATAGGGTACTCGGTTTACATTTCTTTGACTAGGGGGTACTTGTCCTACAAAGGTTGAGAAAAACTGGTCCAGTTAAAATCTCTTTCACAATGTTTACATCATGGAACAAATAAACCGGCTATTGGGACCACTATTGTTATTAACAATTGTGACCGGAACTTGTCCTACAATGTCCGCAAAGGTCAACATCAGTATATAAAATGGAAACTCATACAGTGAAAACATCCATTTTGTGGGCTGAATGAATATTCCTGAGAACGTTTCATACGAACTCTCTAGAAAAAACATGAAGCAAGGAAGTCCCACACCAATATTAAACACGGAACAACTATATAGTATCTTTACTATGCCGTCCTATAACAGTCTGCAAAGGCTGAACAAGCTGACATAACACCTTAAGTCAATACTTGCTATCCGTCAAGGCATTTTTTGCCTTTTAAAATGTCCAGAAACAGGAAAATTTCCCTCTACTGGAAAAAGTGTTGCTGTTTTTGGACCTTTAGCCGGCCATTTCCTGACCTGTGCTAGTTCACCTGCTGGCAGGATGGCATCCGTCACTCCTTAGTGGGCGTTACTGTGCTGTGTCCAGTCCTGGCTAAATTCAGCAGTAGCTCTTCTCATCCATCTTCATTTTTCAGCCAAAGTGCACTCAGTGGCTGACTGTTTCTGAGTAAAGTGATTTAAGGACAAGCACAAACCACCAGTAGAAATATCCAGAAACCTGTTATTAGTGACCGCACTGGCTTTAGCTGTGAATGGGACCACTTTACTGCACTGTGAACATGTCAGAGGTTTAGTAAGTATTTTTGGAAAGTTCCGCTTAAAAAAAACAAAAAACGACCATGATGCTTGAGATATTTAAAGAATCCAAATGTTCAATGTTCCCAGGCAAGTGTAACAAATTCTCATTGGTACAACAGCATTTGACAAAAATATTACTTAGGATACAGATTGGATGCAGAGCCTTCGGGTTCTATGTAAGCAGTGTGGATCACACGTATGTTAGTTAAAGGGCTTTTTCCACCCCTAAAAACAGTTTTAAAAAGTTGCTCTAAATGTTAAAAAAAAAAAGAAACAATAGTGCAGCCAGTGCAAGTGTAAACATTTTAAATCGAAGTGAGCCAAATGTCACCCTGCACTTAGATGTTAGGAATATATAGCAATAACCAAGTATACTTCTATTGTTAGAATGGCTCCCTATATGAGTTGGACCACATACCGTGCATTTGGAAAGTCTACAGAACCTTTCACTTTTTTTATATTTTGTTATGTTGAGGCCTTGTGCTAAAATAAAATAAAAAATCAAGGTTTTTCCAAGTCATTCTGCACTCAATACCCAATAATTACAAAGTGAAAACATAATTATATTAATTTTAATAATTATAATAAATTTAATAAAAATGAAAAACTCTAATTTCGCATGGACATAAGTATTCAGAACCTTTGGGGGTCTCCCATTTCTCTAGATCATCTTTGAAATGTTTCTACACCTTGATTGGACTCCACCTGTGGTAAAGTCATTTAATTGGACATGATTTGGAAAGACACACCCCTCCCTATATAAGGTCTCACAGCTGACAATGCATATCAGAGCAAAAACCAAGCCATGATGAGGAAAGAACTGCCTGTAGAGCTCAGAGACAGGATTGTGTGGAGGCACTGATCTGGAGAAGGGTACAAAAAAAATTCTGCTGCACTGAAAGTTTCCAAGAGCACAGTGGCCTACATAATTCTTAAATGGAAGAATTTTGGAACAACAAGGACTCTTCCCAGAGCTGGCCGCCCCACCAAACCAATGGTCACTCTGGCTGAGCTCTAAATATCCTGTGTGCTGATGGGAGAAACTTCCAGAAGGTCAACCATCAATGCGGCACTCCACCAATCTGGGGTTTGTGGTAAAGTGGCCAGAAAGAAGCCTCTCCTCAGTAAAAGACACATTAAAGCCCGCCTGGAGTTTGAAAAGAAGCACCTAAAGGACTCGGGGTATGTTCACACTGAATTTTTTGCAGGCAGAAAATTCTGCCTGCAAAAATCAGCTCTGATTTTTTTTTTAAGTGGTTTTGACGTGTTTTTTAATGCGATTTTTGATGTTTTTTCTACTTCTTCAGCAGACAAAGGGAAAAACCAAAGCGTTTTTTTTGCCAAAAAACACAAAAAAAAAAGTCGCTGCAAAAAAACGCTTAGAAAAACACGTTTATTTCCATCTCCCATTGATTTCAATGGGATTTTTGAGGCGGAAAACGCCTCAAGATAGGGCATGTCGATTTATTTTTTTTGTTCCCGGGAAAAAAACGCCTCCATGTCCAATTGAAATCAATGGGAGTCAATTTCGGACGTTTTTTGCAGCGGTTCCTGCTGCAAAAACCGTGGCAAAAAAAACTCAGTGTGAACAGGGCCTTAGACTGTAACAAGACTCTGTGGTCTGATGAAACCAAGATTCAAGATTTAACTTTTTGGCCTCAATTCTAATAGTCATGTAGGAGGAAACCAGGCACCACTCAACACCTGCCCAATACCATCCCTACAGTTAAGCATGGCAGCATCATGCTGTGGGGGGGCCTGGAACAGGGAGACTGGTCAGGGTTGGGGAAATGATGAATAGAGCAAAGTACAGAGATATTCTTAATGAAAACCTGATCCAGAGTGCTCTGGACCTCAGACCCAAGACAATGATCCTATATGTATTTTTCCTTCTTTTCTACTTACTACTTCTACCTTTTGGCTTAACCATAGCAGGTTGGGCTACAAAGGCATTTTACAACACAAAATGTATGATTAAAAGTTACGTTTTAGCTTTGGGTTTTTTTTTTCAGTAACATTCTGATGCTACTGTACTGGCACAATTTTCCAATTTCCATGGTTCAAATTCATTTTCATAGATTGGGGTTCTTTGGGATATAAGAGGTAAAAGAATGTAAGGCTTCGTTCACATCTGCGTCGGGACTCTGTTCATGGGTCCCGTCTGAGCTTTTGGTCAGGGGAACTCATGAACGGAATCCAAACTGAAACAAACGGAAACCATAGATTTCCATTTGCATCACCATTGATTTCAATGGTAAAGGATCCGGTGCATATGGTTTCCGTTTGTCACCATTGTGTAAGGCTTCTGTCGTTTTGACGGAATCAATACCGTAGACTGCACTATTCCTTCTGTCAAAACCATTCTTACACAACGGTGACAAACGGAAACCATTTGCACTGGAAACCTGTGGTTTCCTTTTGTTTCAGTTTGGATTCCGTTCATGGGTTCTCCTGAACAGAGTCCCGACACAGATGTGAATGAAGCCTAACTAATAGAAAAAAGAAGTGTCACTCGGCTCTACAGTATCTATAGTATCCCTATAATATCCAGATTGTCTGTTCTGCATGGAGCAAAAGGTTCCCAACACCTGATGGTAATATCTATAACTATAGTATCTACATATAATATGTATAACTATAATATCTATAGTATGTTTATATGTTATGTTGCGCGACTTGATCAGCTAAGTCATAAACTTGATAAAGCTATAAGCTAGAAGCGCGTCAGTCAGTTCCATGGCCTGAGCATACTATTATTTGTGGTAGTGCCTTAGAAAGTATAACCCGGGAACCGCAATCGGTCCGGCGCTGGCTAAACCAAGGTGCGGAGTCTAAGGAATCCTCCTGTTTTTCACCAGGGACCCCCACAAGGAAGTTTGGGCTTAAACCCGTCGAATCACCAGAGTATTCACCGATTGGCAGCAGATGCAGCAGCGAAAAGGACTCAGGAGAATATACAGACAGAGCCGTGAGTCAAAACCCGAAGATTAACCTAGAATGCCAAATCCAGAGGTAGTAACAGATGCCGAGTCAGCCATGGGTCAAAGAATAAGGAAACCGCAAAGAAGACAGCGGGACGCAAAAGGACAGCACTGGAGCGAGGAGAGGTATGTAACATTATAAGAGGATGTGGCAGTTCATATGATTGTGAGCAGCTTACGTTGTAGATGGCTTGCTTTTTAGGCCGTTCTTGAAAACAGTAATTCTGCTTGTGTCTTGTAAACACCTCGGTTATGCTTAAAATGCATTCAGACACGTGAATATTTCAGGTTCCTATTGTGACTCCTTGCGGTAAAGCCTGGTTGTGTCCCACAGGGAATGGTTAATGGCAGCACGAGAAGGGTGCTTACAAACCGAAATCTCTCTGCATCATAGTTAAGCATGTGGGAGTTGGACCTACTCCAACAATCGTATAGGTGGGGGATTAAATGCATTATCCAGTGGGAGAGCGGCTACTTATTGCTAGAGGTCAGGGATATCATAAGCGATAAGCCTGTCTGGGCTAGGAAAATTAGTCTTTTAATATGTTGGCAGAGAGAGATGTAAACAAGGGGAAAGCAAGCGTCCGGCTACAAGGGGAATAAAGGACTTTACGGCAATTTCTGCTTTGCATGCAAATTATATATTTATTATTACTGGCAGTAGAATCATCATTAATCCCAATAATGATTATCTATTACAAAGAAGAAAATGAAAAAATTTGGGATTGCTGTTTAACAACAAAACGGCAGCCAAACATATTAGCGTCTCATACGTTAAGTCATGGTGCGTTTATGTGTGTAAATATATATCTTATTTGTACAGACACATATATGTACACGCACACACACCATTTTTTTTTTTTTACTACGTGGGCTTCTTTAACCCGTTGTTTGCTGAAAGGTTGTCTGAGGACAACCCTGGGTATGAGTGGCTGCTGCCTCCTTAATGAGATGCCGTTCTCCCTGAGAGGTAGAGAAGATGCTAAATTGGAGAATCATTGTCACGTCTCCATAGCAACAGTGTCACGGAACTGATACTGCATCCCGTTGTTATGGCAACAGAATCCCATTTAACCCATTGCTTTAAAAAAACACAAAGCATATTTGTAGAGGAAGATTAATAACAAACTCGGATTACATAAACGGTCAAAGATGAGTAAAGTGGGGATCAATAAAAAGCGAAGTTTAATTTTTATCTTGCACTATTTAATATCAGACAATGCAACTGAATCCTATGTTATATGCAATAGTTTATAGTTTCTCTTGTAAGGTTAGGCTGTCACAAAATTTAGCATAAAGGAATTTGATGTATTTGTGTCATACAAAAACAGCACTGACTTAGAAGTCCAGAATGGAGGCAGCTTCAGGCAAGCACAGATGTGATGGGGCTAAATTTATATACCGAGAGGGAAAACTATATATAGACAAAGAAAACTAGAACATCTTAAAAATAGACATGATTCATGTGCTTTCAACCTTGTTTCCCCTTTTACCGGGTTTGGGGTTTAAGGGTAGCTATAGGAAATGAAGGCTTTTTTTTATTTTTAAGAAATGAGTAATGTCAAAGTTTACAGAGCCCCTTGGCACCATCCACACCTATATTATGACATGTAAACCTCAAAAGACTTTCATAAACCTGTACTAATAATACATTCAAGTATTCTAAATACGTAAAGGAACTAACCATGCCGCCTCTAAGTACCAACTTACTGGCGTAGACGCGAAAACCTCCCAGTTTCCAAGGAAGATCCCGCATTGATTATACTAATGGACAATCCTATCCACCAGATAGCTTCAAGAATTGCCTGGAATATGTACACGGAGTAACATTGCTGCGTGTGTAAATGAGCATGCATATACAATCCAGTGCCAGCTTGTCAATATATGTAGTAATTGTAATAGTTAGAATTTGATAAGATCATGCTAGTAGTGCGCCGGGGGTTCCAAAATGGGCAGATGTCTTACCGCACTGTTGGTGAGACACCTGCCTCTCTATACCTATCTACCCATCATTTCTTTCTTATGTTGCCCGGTCCTGGATTTTATAACAATCTTAATACGACCGCTAAAACTATCAATGTCAAGTGATAACTGTAATGTATTTGTAATGTTTTTTCATTACGAGTTAGGTTAACCATTTCATAACCTGGAAAGCTTTTGCCACCAGAACAAAACGATATCTTTTGCAATAACGTAGTCTAACAGGTTAATGAGATATATATACAGTGAAGGAAATAAGTATTTGATCCCTTGCTGATTTTGTAAGTTTGCCCACTGTCAAAGACATGAACAGTCTAGAATTTTTAGGCTAGGTTAATTTTACCAGTGAGAAATAGATTATATAAAAAAAAAAAAACAGAAAATCACATTGTCAAAATTATATATATTTATTTGCATTGTGCACAGAGAAATAAGTATTTGATCCCCTACCAACCATTAAGAGTTCAGCCTCCTCCAGACCAGTTACACGCTCCAAATCAACTTGGTGCCTGCATTATAGACAGCTGTCTTACATGGTCACCTGTATAAAAGACTCCTGTCCACAGACTCAATGAATCAGTCTGACTCTAACCTCTACAACATGGGCAAGACCAAAGAGCTTTCTAAGGATGTCAGGGACAAGATCATAGACCTGCACAAGGCTGGAATGGGCTACAAAACCATAAGTAAGACGCTGGGTGAGAAGGAGACAACTGTTGGTGCAATAGTAAGAAAATGGAAGACATACAAAATGACTGTCAATCGACATCGATCTGGGGCTCCATGCAAAATCTCACCTTGTGGGGTATCCTTGATCCTGAGGAAGGTGAGAGCTCAGCCGAAAACTACACGGGGGGAACTTGTTAATGATCTCAAGGCAGCTGGGACCACAGTCACCAAGAAAACCATTGGTAACACATTACGCCGTAATGGATTAAAATCCTGCAGTGCCCGCAAGGTCCCCCTGCTCAAGAAGGCACATGTACAGGCCCGTCTGAAGTTTGCAAATGAACATCTGGATGATTCTGAGAAGGTGCTGTGGTCAGATGAGACTAAAATTGAGCTCTTTGGCATTAACTCAACTCGCCGTGTTTGGAGGAAGAGAAATGCTGCCTATGACCCAAAGAACACCGTCCCCACAGTCAAGCATGGAGGTGGAAACATTATGTTTTGGGGGTGTTTCTCTGCTAAGGGCACAGGACTACTTCACCGCATCAATGGGAGAATGGATGGAGCCATGTACCGTCAAATCCTGAGTGACAACCTCCTTCCCTCCACCAGGACATTAAAAATGGCTCGTGGCTGGGTCTTCCAGCACGACAATGACCCGAAACATACAGCCAAGGCAACAAAGGAGTGGCTCAAAAAGAAGCACATTAAGGTCATGGAGTGGCCTAGCCAGTCTCCAGACCTTAATCCCATCGAAAACTTATGGAGGGAGCTGAAGATCCGAGTTGCCAAGCGACAGCCTCGAAATCTTAATGATTTACAGATGATCTGCAAAGAGGAGTGGGCCAAAATTCCATCTAACGTGTGTGCAAACCTCATCATCAACTACAAAAAAACGTCTGACTGCTGTGCTTGCCAACAAGGGTTTTGCCACCAAGTATTAAGTCTTGTTTGCCAAAGGGATCAAATACTTATTTCTCTGTGCACAATGGAAATAAATATATATAATTCTGACAATGTGATTTTCTGTTTTGTTTTTTTTTTTATATAATCTATCTCTCACTGGTAAAATTAACCTAGCCTAAAAATTCTAGACTGTTCATGTCTTTGACAGTGGGCAAACTTACAAAATCAGCAAGGGATCAAATACTTATTTCCTTCACTGTAACTAATGTACTCTATTTCCATTTAATATTGCTTGAAATGTGCTATAAAAATGCTGACTGATGAGGGATAGTAGTTATCTTATTGCTTCAACCAATGTATTTGTTTTGTACAGTATATGACTTTTTCTACATGACTTCTCTCTTAGAAACACGACAGTCACGTTCCATACGAATACAATGAGTCACACAATGGCTCACATTTACTACTGCTACATAATAATTAGACAGTGTAAACTTAGACCAGGCAGGCACAAAAGGCGACAAATTTATCACAGTGGTGCATGCTGTATGATCATTTGGGCATGACCTTTTAGATACTATTCTCTTTTGTATACCACTTTGGGCTTGGATATTTTGTATTAGAATTTTGTGGGGGTACTTTTTGTTTTTTTTGCTGGCGCATTTTAAATCACCCCCCTTTACAGTAAGTTGCGTCCTTTCACACTGAGCCACGCCCTGTGTCTAGTGAAGTGAAAACATCAAAATTGCTATAAACTCCAAATTTTGCGCATTTTTCTACACTTTCTAGACCCAGACACAATAGTACATCTGCCACAATGTGTGCAACTCAATGGTGCGGATGTACTACTCAGATTTACTTATGCTGCCTAAGATTTAGACTGCGTAAACTTAAACCAGGCAATCATAATATGTGCCAAATTGATCACGTTGTGGAGCACGTTGTATGATAATGCTACACATGTTAGACATTTTTTTCTTCCTTATACCATCTCTTTGTTGGCTTAGTTTACAACAGTTTATTGCTCCAAATTTTGTTGCATTTTAAGCCACGTACCCTTGTGAAAAGTGTCTAACATCTGTTCTTATTGGCGCATTCACAAATAGGACTAAAACTTGATGCGACACTATCCGCCAGAAATTCGCCACATTTGGGTGCATATTGCAATAACGTCTAGGTGAAATTCCATTAGTTAATCTGCGCCAATGTGTCTGCAATGCACAGGTCACCACCTTTTATGCAATCTGGAGCTATCAAGCAAAAGAAGTCAATTTCTAGTCCTATCTAAACACCAGACAAATGAAAGTTATTTAGCCAAAAATGGCACTAAGGACTGAATAGTAAATTTTCATCTAAAACAACAGTATTCACCATCTATACAAAACACAGGCCTGCTTAATTCTGCATATGTAAAAGTTAGGCCTCGTTCACATCTGCGTCTGAGGCTCTGTTAAGGGCCCCCTGCCGCAGATCCGTCCGAGAATACCGGAAACAATAGCGCACCATGCTGCGCTGTTTCCGGTAAAACCAGACACCCAGACGGAACCCATTAAAGTCAGAGGTTTCCGTCGCCCGCCATTGGTGTCCGTTGTGCAACGGAACTGGCGCTTCCGGTTTTTCCAATGTTCTGCTCCTCTGACGGAGCAAAACCACGGGAAAGTCGAAGGCAGATCTGAACGAAGCCTTAAAATTATATATATAATCCAAATATGATTAAATCACCAAGTTATATGCCCTGCTTTGGAATTAAAGGTTGATGGACTTTGGAATCCTAAATGCTAATTCTGCATGGTGATGTCCGAAATGAATCAGGGACGAGGGGTGACAGTCACAGAACAAGCTGCTTGCAGAACTGACATGGGGATGTGCAATAAAATGATTTGACAGATTTCCCTTATACACCCTGTGCCAAAGACAATGCTCACCCTTTGTATCCCTATACCCCCCCCCCCTTCCCACCATGGGGACACTAGAGGAGAATACCTAAGTCACAGAACAATCATTATTATTGTTTTCATGTATTACGAGAGCACAATTTGCAATAATTTAAAAGTTGGTTATACATAATAGTGGTTTATAACTTTGAAGTTAAACCAGATAATACATGACCCGTAGTTAAAAGCGTATACCAACACACAACGTAATGGTACATCGCTAGTAAATGCCATCACTATGTGATTGATTAGGGTCTGATTGCCGGGACCCCCACTAAGCCTCTTTTTTTTTCACAAAGTGGCGCTCCGCCCACCCTCTGTATAGCGGACTGTAACACGGTTCAATTGGGATGTACTGCAGGTCCCTGAACAGCCAGGGGCAGAAATCGTGTTTTAAAGCGAAAACCAGAGAAGAGGAAACAGTGCTAAATCAGCACTGTGCCCCTTCAATCTATGGATCGGTGGGGTCCCTGCAGTTGGACCCTCACTGATCGCCAAGTGATAGTATATCCCAGCGACACAGGTTGCACTACATATTAACCAGTAGAGTAAAAACACTCCTTCTAGGAGTACGTAATTTGCGGTAATTCCAATTAATAATACATACAGATACGTGGTATTAAAAACTCGCTATTTATGCAGGGAAACACTGCTATAACTTAACCCCTTAATGACCGGGCCTGAAAAGACCTTAATGACCAGCTACATTTTTCTGTTTTTGCTTCTCTGCGTTTCAGCAGCCATAACTTTTTTATTTTTTCATTGACGTGGCTGTATGAGTCCTTGTTTTATGCGAGAGAAATCGTATTTTTTTTTCCCCGAGTTTGGGGGTAAAAAAAAAAATTTTTACGGCGTGAATATAGGAAAAAGCGATTCTCGGAATAGTTTTTTTTGTTTTTTATCCCGTTCACGTTTCACGCTAAATAACCCATTAGATTAATTCTTCAGGTTATTACAGTCGTGCAGATACCTAATATGCGAAGGTTTTTTGTTTTTATTTAGTGTAGGGGCAATAAAATGTATTTAATGGAAAATAAAGACTCTTTTTGGGACTTTTTTTATTTATTTATTTGTTTTGTTACTTTTTTTTTTTTTAATCCCATCAAGGGATAACTTTATTTTTTACTTGTAATGTATTAGCATACTCCTGTACGCTAATACATTACACTGTGTCACTATGACACAGGCTGCTGATCGGGCAGCACATAGTGTGCACGAACAGCAGGCACATGGAACAGACAGCCCTGGGGTCCTTTTGTAGGTCCCCAGGGCTGACTGCAGAGGGATTCCCCATTGTTTGATCGCATCACTGGAATCCCGGTGATGCGATCAAAGAGGGGAATTCCCTTTGATCTTGCTGCGGTCACGGACCGCGGCAATCAAAGTGTTAAACAGCTGGGGTCCGAATGTGTGCCGACCCCAGCTGTGTTCAGGAGGCTGCTCTAAGATCAGGAGCTGTTAGTAACAGCTCCTGCTTAGAGGATGAGTGCTCTCACGAGCGCTCATCAGCCTGATCTGCGGCGACGCCAAAATACGTCTCTGTAGACTAAGCACCCGCACCGCCAGACGTCAAAAGACAGTGGGCGGTCGGGAAGGTGTTAAAACAGTGCTTTCATTTTCATAATAAGCTAGTTTAGGTCATTTTAAACGTATTTTGTATTACACACGCAACATAAATGGGAACTCTACCTTTCTTGAATCGAGAAACCTGTCACTTAGAGACCAGGTCAGAAAACCAAAAATAGAACGGCACCTTTGCTTAGGGTTTTGTGTTCGATTTTCAGTAACAGAAATCTATGAGCAGTGCCAAAGGGATTTAAGTCCTCTATTGAGTGAGACCTTTCCTTCAGAAAATCAGTAGTTCTGTCCACCTTTCTTTTCTTTTCTGCCTATAACACAGACTTTTAAGAAGCTTTGTCATTCATTATTACTTAAACATTTCAATAGTTAACATTTTTATTTTTGTATAGAAGAATGTGTCTTTCAGACTCAAGGAACCTGGTGATCAGCCCTTACCCCATCCCTAAATGAAGGCTGTGAAAAAGAGATGTTGTCTTTTGAGTTATTCCCTGCCTATACTGACTGGGAGTGCATTGAAAAAGAAACAGGTGGGCTAAGGGCTCTTTCGGCAGAGCATTATACAGTGTTATTGTATTCAAAATGGCAACACCCAATGCATAGTTGCGGGTACAATAAATACCACGGAGGATATCAAAGGCGTATTCCCAAAATCATAAATTATCACCTATCCACAGTGAATGGAGCCCGCCGATCCATTCACTCTCTGTGAGAATGACTGAAACAGTCGAGTGCTGTACTTGGCTGTTTCTGTCAGTCCCATAGACTTTAAAAGGAGTGGCAGGAGGATCTGTGGTTTCGGGATGCCCATTCTCACTATTGGTGGGGGTCCCAGTTGTGGAACCGCCAACTATCAGAAAATTATCACCTAACCTGTGGATAGGTGGTTATTTTTTATCTTGAGAAAACCCCTTTAATGAAAAAAAAAATGTATATAATAAATATTACTCTAGTATTAGTAGTAAGCAATTAAGATAAAAAAGGTGAGAATTCCAGAAATTTCTCTTAGGGTCAGCTCCAATGGAGTTTTTTAGCACTGATTTTGGTGTGGAAACCGCATCAGAATCAACACCAAACGTTGCCCATTGATTCCGCTCCCGGAAAAAAAAATGCAGCATTCTCTGTCTTTGAGCGGTTTCCGCCTCTGACCTCCCATTGAAATCAATGGGCGTCAGAAGAAACCTGTGGTTCTTATTTGGAGCGTTTGTTTGCGTTGGTTTTTTTTTGCCTGTGGTTTTGAATTAGATTTAAGGGCTACAAAAAACGCCACAAAAAAAGTTGAAAAAAATCGTCAAACAACGCTGGCAATTCAAAATATGACGGAATTTTGAGGCAGATTTTTTTCTGCCTGTCAAAAAACTCTGTGTGAACTTGACCTAAATCTCCCCCTTTCTTGTGATCCTATTATATATATATATATATATATATATATATATATATATATATATTAGTCTCATATTGCAATTAATACTGAGAAATATGTTCCAGTGGATTTACGGTTACTCTCCTCCTCACAATCCTATTTTTGGCTATAAGACAATTGGATGTAGTAATCTCCACCCCTGCCTAGTCTGTAGGAGGACACAGGAGTTGCTAAGCACCACGACCTTTCTAAGCCCCAGCCCCTCAGTCATTCACCAGTCTAAAATAGAAGAGATTGGAAGGAAATTAACCCCTATATTCTTTGCCGGATTTCTAGAAGACTGCATGTTTTAAGAACATGTAGAAGATCCTGCAGACTGACAAACATTGTAGGCAAGTTTATTTCCTACTGTTAAATAAACTATTTAGACCAGTATAGTCCAAAATATAGTACTTTATTTTATTCCTCCATAAACATGGACACCCCCTTCCCACAATTACATACAAAAATATAAAACACAATTAAAAACCATTAACTCTTGTAGAGACCTTCTGACGAAGGGTACGAAACGCGCGTCGAGGTGTCTCTCTTTAGAGTTTTTCACCGTTCATCATGCCAGTAAGGGTATGTGCACACGCTTTACCAAAAACGTCTGAAAATACGGAGCTGTTTTCAAGGGAAAACAGCTCCTGATTTTCAGACGTTTTTTTAATCCACTCACGTTTTTCGCTGTGTTTTTTGACCTGTTTTCAATAGTCTATGAAAAACTGCTCCAAAAACATCCCAAGAAGTGACCTGCACTTCTTTCTCGCGGCCGTTTTTCAAAACGACCGTGTAAAAAAACGGCCCGTCGGAATAGAATGCCATTTTTCCCATTGCAATCAATGAGCAGATGTTTGTAGGCGTTCTGCTTCCGATTTTTTGGTCCGAAAAATGGTCGAAAATAAGCCGTATGAACATACCCTAACAGGTAATCTGCCGCTTTCATTTTTCCATCGAGCATTGTGTAGATATGTGTACCCTCTAGTTATTTACTTGGGACGACTGATTAGTGGAGACATTGGGTTCTAGACACTCTTTCCTCTTTTCTGCATGCTACCATAGCTTGTAATTTAAGAACAGTAAACATGGTTGTTTGCTGTAATTTTGATGGACTCTACAAGAGTTCATGGTTTTTAATTGTATTTTATATTTTTGTACGTAATTGTGGGAAGGGGGTGTCCATGTTTATGGAGGAATAAAATAAAGTACTATATTTTGGACTATACTGGTCTAAATTGTTTATTTAATTTGAGACATATTTTGGTTTAATCCATTGAATGACATAATATAACATAAAAATGGGACTTAGGCACTCAGATCATACGAAAGGTGCTAGTGAGTGAAAACCGATCGCATATTCTAAGAGTGAGGGAGGGCTGATGACTTAACTAGCATAGTCTTAAGCGATGATAATGAAAAAAAAAATCACTATGTGATGTTCTGAAGATTGCATTGTTTCCAGTTTTAGTGAGTGGAGAGGAAGTACCTATATATAGCTGGGTTTTCCTCCCCCGCAATTCTCTCCTGCGCCCACGCACCCTCCTATCACACTCTATTTATAGCTGCCTGAGAAATATCTCTACCTCACACTGGAGCTGGGTGGATGTGGTCAGAACACAGGGGAAGTTCAGGGTGCTGTAATATTACAGTGACTTAAAACCATGAGACCAAGAACCAATATATGTAGACGACAGAAGGCACGTGTTGCTTCTTTTTTTAGTTAGCATTTGCTTTTTGCCTTTTTGCCCCACGTGGAAATCCATAGTTCTCTTCTAATAAAGTAGCAATCGCCCTCTTCCATTAAATGAAAAATTTCATCAAGACATTTTCTTATTTATTTCTGTTTTTGGAAAAGCTAGTTAACAACTTTGCCATTTCCAAAGAGCCTATCAACCAACTCTAGTTCTGAGCAATACAGTGTCGAAAGGGTAAATTCTCATTTACATTTTATTATTTTCAATTACTTAAGCAACCAGATGTTACAGTGTAGTGAGTTCAATGGGAAAATCAATTTGCCTATTATCCTCATAAACTCGATCTCAAGCCTGGCAAATCGCCAATGCATCCTGAAGTGCCGTGAACTGGCAAAACTCGAGTCTGCTGAAAAAATATTTGCTTATCTCTATACAAAACCCAAAAGGCCCTCTAGTACCTAGGACATAGACAGAAAGAACGGTCTGGCCAAACTTGCCAGCAGCTAATAACGGTATTAAAAACTATTGGCATTAGACATAAATTACCTGACCCTTAAAGGGCCAAAACTAAGTTTCCCATGTGTACCATTATGGTATTCAGTCTCTCACCTGTAATTTTTCTTGCTGCTTCTATGTCTATATATCAGACTGGGATGGTTGCTTAGCAGCAGTGTGAATCAGGCTCGGGGACACGCTTTCCCTACTTGATTCTATGGAGATCTATGTGTCACCCAACACAGACTTCATTACTTCCTGTACCACACTAGTTTTGCACAGGGTGGACAGAAACTTCTATCATCAGCTACACCTGATACATAGACATTTTCCTGTCACACAAGTATAATGTAGAAGAATATAGTGCAGATTCCCTGTCTGTATACATATGGTTTCTCAGCTTATAAAGGAGAATATAGACAGAATAATAATCACAGTGTCCCCCAGCATGCAGAAATGCTACCGGCTTTAGCTGGTCATGTGATGCTGTGCTGAAGCATCAGGGGATGGATAGCAAAGCAGAGAGGAAGAGAAAGCTGGGAAAATCTAAGAATCAAGATGGAGGCACAGACAAGGCAGCAGATGAAAAAGTAAATACAGTAAACATAAAAGATGTGTAGAGTGTGGTAAACAGTCAGGTGGGGAATGCAGATATGGAAAGTTGTGTTTTCACTGGAGGTCTTCTTTAAATAATAATAATAATCTTTATTTATATAGCGCCAACATATTACGCAGCACTTTACAATTTAGCGGGAACATGAAACAAATAATATCAGACATTACATAGTGACAAAGTTAATTTACAATTCAAACAAGAGTGAGGACCCTGCTCGCAAGAGTTTACAATCTATGAGGAAATAAGGGAGACACAAAGTGTAACAGTGTTTGTTCTGTACAATGGTCCAGCCATTTTTATACACACGGGGTGGTACACATAAAGCTGCATGAGCCGGTCACCAGCCAGAATCCGTGTATGACAGACATGAAGGAGTGTGAGGCAATCTAATTCTGATGACTAATCTAAAAGGGGGGCCATGGAAAGGAGTCAAATTAGGGAATGTTATAGGCCTGTCTAAAAAGATGTGTTTTCAGGGCACATGTAAAACTTGGGAATTAATCTGATTGTCTGTGGTAGCACATTCCAGAGGACGGGTGCAGCACAAGAAAAATCTTGGAGACGGGAGTGGGAGGTTCGGATTATGGAGGATTTTAATCTAAGGTCGTTGGCAGAACGTAGAGCTCGAGCAGGCTTGTAGACAGAGATGAGGGAGGAGATGTAAGGAGGTGCAGCACTGTTGGGAGCTTTGTGGGTAAGGGGATGGGCAACCAGTGCAGTGACTGGCACAGGGTAGCGGAATTGGTGTAGCGGTTGGTCATAAAGATGAGCCTGGCTGCTGCATTGAGGATAGATTGGAGGGAGAAGAGTTTAGTGAGGGGAAGACCAACTAGTAATGAGTTAAAAATAACCCGAGACAGCCAGGGGGCGTGCTGCTTAGGAGTTATGATAGTGCCACACACAGAGATGGAGACATCCAGTTTAAGGAGGTTAGTAGATGGTGGTAACACAAGGAGCTCAGTTAGAAAGATGCCATTTCAGATAGAGAGAGGACATGATGTTAGAGACAGCGGACAGACAATCACAGGTGTTTTGTATTAGAGCAGGGGTGATGTCATGGGAAGAGGCATGTAATTGGGTGTCATCAGCGTAGAGATGGTACTGGAAGCCAAATCTGCTGATGGTTTGTCCATTAGGGGCTGTGTAGAGAGAAAAGAGGAGCAGACCTAGGACTGATCTCTGAGGAACCCCGATAGCAAGTGGATAAGGAGAAGAAGTAGAACCAGCAAATGACACACTGAACGAGCAGTCAGAGAGATAGGAGGAAAACCAAGAGAGAGCAGCGTCCTTGAGGCCAATGGAGTGGAGCATGTTAAGTAGGAGTTTGTGGTCTACAGTGTCAAAGGCTGCAGAGAGATCCAGAAGAATCAGGAGAGAGTATTTACCGTCCGATTTAGCCGCCAAGAGATCATTTGAGACTTTAGTAAAGGCAGTTTCTGTGGAATGTAGAGTGCGGAAATCAGATTGTAAGGGGTCTAGAATGGAGTTGGCAGAGAGATAGCGAATAAGGCGAGAGTAGACCGAGTGTTCCAGGAGTTTGGAGATGAAGGGCAGATTAGAGACTGGTCGGTCGTTAGTCGCGCTGGATGGGTCAAGAGTTGGTTTTTTCAGTAATGGGTTTATAATGGCATATTTAAAAGAGGAGGGAAAAATACCAGAGGAAAGAGAGAGGTTAAATATTTTAGTCAGGTGACAGCTGGGGAGAGGGACTGGAGGAGGTGTGAGGGGACAGGATCACTAGGGCAGGTAGTAGGCGGAGAAGAAGAGAGGAGCCTGGAGACTTCTTCTGTTACTGGGTCAAATGCTGAAAGTGATCTTTAAAGTGTAACTAAACTTTTAAAAACTTTTGACATGTCATAGTGACATGTCAGAAGTTTTGTTCGGTGGGTGGTCCGAACACTAAGTTTCTGATTGGTTTTCCTCTGAGCGGTGTACGAGCTCAATAGAAAGTCATTACACTGCTCGCTTGGCTTTCCTATGAAAAATGACCAAAAACAAAGTTTCTGCCCAGAAATGACCTGTCATTATAACACTCGCTTGGCTTTTCCTAGGAAGAATTACCAGAAACAAAGTTTCTGACCAGAAATGTCCAGAAACAGCACTCACCCGAGCACTTCTGCCGCTTTGTTTTAGCAGTCTGTGGGGGTCTTAGTGCCGATCAAAACTTCTGACGTGTCACTATGATGTTTCAAATTTTTTTGAAAAGCTTAGTTACGCTTTAAGGCTGGGTTCACTCTGTGTTTTTAGCATGCGTTTTTTTTTTTTGGTTGATTAACTCCCTTTGAAAGACATCGAAGTTTATCAACCAAAACAAAAAAGTGCATGTTATAAAAACAGAAATGCACAGCGTGAACCCAGCCTAAGGCCTCAAGCACACGAACGTATTTTTTACCTCCCGTAAATACTGGCGTAAATACGGGTCCTTGGTCACACGTATTCGACCCGTATTGCACCAGTATTTACGGACCCGTTCCCGTAAATACGGGTCCGGTGTCACCACTATTCCACCCGTATTTACGGGCACGTTTTCGCTGCAAAATTGCACTGCACCAATCGGCAGCCCCTTCTCGCTATCAGTGCAGGATAGAGAGAAGGGGCAGCCCTTTCCGAGGTAAAAGTAAAAGAAATCCATACTTACCCGGCCGTTGTCTTGGTGATGCGTCCCTCTTTCGACATCCAACCCGACCTCCCTGGATGACGCGGCAGTCCATGTGACCGCTGCAGCCTGTGATTGGCTGCAGCGGTCGCATGGGCTGAAATGTCATCCAGGAGGCTGGACTGGAGGAAGAAGCAGGGAGTTCTGGGTAAGTATGAACTTCTATTTTTTTTTACACGTTGATTTATATTGTTATCGGTAGTCACTGTCCCTGGTGCTGAAAGAGTTACTGCCGATCAGTTAACTCTTTCAGCACCCTGGACAGTGACTATCCACTGATGTCGCCTAGCAACGCTCCTGAAATTACGGGTGCACACACGTAGTCACCCGTAATTACGGGAGCCCCATATAGACTTCTATGGGCCTGCCCGTGCCGTAATTACGGCCTAAAATAGGACATGTTCTATATTTTTCAACAGCCCGGGCACCTTCCCGTAAGCATACGGGGAGGTACCCGTGGCCAATAGAAGTCTATGGGGCTGTGATTACGGGCGTTTTTACGTTCGTGTGCATGGGGCCTAATACACTAGTTTTATTTATCATTTCACCTGTACATTTCAGTACCCAGATCACATATACATTCATATTATATCTCATATATTAATTATGTTTAGCTACCAAAAAAAAAACACACAGATGTGAAAACGTTTTTGCTCTGTGAAGTGCAAACCACTTTCACTTACGTTGGTAAAAGGGAAAAAAATAATGAAAATTATCCATTAAAGAAGAAGAAATCACATGTCAAACAAATAAAAATATAAAAGAAAAAATGTTGGCGCAATAATCACTGCAAACAGATTTCTCAGGGCAAAGATACATCATCGTTCAATGTGACTTGAACAGCTCACAATAATATATACAAATAAGTGACACCTCTTTGACACGACCACCTAAATTTGCACAGAAAATTTTTATTTTTTGGTGTTCAATTAAATCAGCAAACATGTAGAGTACACGAATAAGCACCTAAAATGATGAAATACCCTAAAATCATGTCAATGACACAGGTTGCATATATATATGTATTATCTGCATCTGGGAAGAATTATCTTGCCCTGTATTCGCCTTGTAATTTATGTGTAACATGTAAACTCAGTTTGCAAACCTTATACTGCGGTGGTCTTCTAGCGGTGGCTTCCCAGTGTACCCTGTAACATGATGGGAGTTTCAAAACAGGTGGAGAGTCCCAGTTTAGGCCCCTATTTACATCAGTTTTTTGGTTTACATTTAACCAATACATCTGGAAAAGCTCCTGACATATAATTAAACGTAGGCTGTGATGGTTGTCTAAGGGTATGTGCAAAAAACTCTGTGTGGACTAGGCCTTAGGGTATGTTCCCTCGGAGTGTTTTCAGCCGTTTTTCTGAAAAATCGGAAGCAGAACGCCTCCAAACATCTGCACATTGATTACAATGGGAAAATGGCGTTCTGTTCCAACGGGGCGTTTTTATGGCCGCGTAAAAAAACGGCCGTGAAAAAGAAGTGCATGTCACTTCTTTAGCCATTTTTGGAGCCGTTTTTCATAGACTTTATAGAAAAATAGCTCCAAATACGGCCGTTAAAAACGCAGCGAAAACCACGACTTTGATAAAAAAAAACACTGAAAATCAGGAGCTGTTTTCCTTTGAAAATAGCTCCGTATTTTCAGACGTTTTTTAGTAAGCGTATGAACATAGCCTTACAGTGGCATCCTTCAACCACATGCTATAAAGGGATATGTTTAACGTATACGTTATGAACTCCCATTACCTTATCACGATGTATACGTTAAACGGATGACATAATAGCCTACGGGTGATGGATGCCACTGTAACGCCTCATGCACACGACCGAGTGTGCCGTCAGTGATCCGAGGAAAGATAGGACATGTTCTATCTTTCCTCGGATCGGAGACTCGGACCATTTTTCATGGACCCGATTAACCCGCTAAAGTGAATGGGTCTGTGAAGACTATCGGGCGCCACTCGGATGCCATCAAAAACGGCCCGAGTGGCACAATGGTCGTGTGAATGAGGCATTGGACATCTATATATTTTTATTATTATGGCATCTATTTGACATATACATCATGAGAAACTATTGAAAAGCTCATTGCGTATACATATAATGCATGCCTGTGACATTTTTTGTAGAACACTGGTATTTTAAAAACATGGCTTTCCTATTCCTGGCATATGGGTTAACCAACTAGAGGCAAAAGAGACATCTCACCTGTCAGACTGTCAAAAGGAATTCACCATCAGCATTACACAATGCAGCTCCTAGAAAATTAGATTTTGAAAATATTATAACCCACACCTAACTAGTGATACAACTTTTCTACCACATTCAATGGCTACCAGTGTGACCATGATAAATATATCATTATTATTATATCTCAAGTAATGAAACAGAGCAGCACTATGAAAAATCCCACCTACAGTATATATTTATTATATATACACACATATATATATATATATATATATATATATATATATATATAACAGCGTGCATTTGTCAAATAAATGCTAATGTTTTCTATAGTATTGATTGAAGGATTCTTCTTCCTTAATCTATTGCGGTCTTCATACTGTACAGAAACATCATTTAGCCCCTCAAGGACACGGGCATTTTTTGATTTTCGTTTTTCACTGCCCGCATTCCAAGAGCCATAATTCTTTTATTTTTCCGTCAATAGAGCGGTGTGAGGACTTATTTTTTTGCGGGCGGAGTTGTAGATTCTAATGGCACCATTTAAACTACCATGTAATGTACTGGGAAATGGAAAAAAATTCTTTGCCTGCTGAAAGTGGAAAAAACTGATTCCTCCATTGTGCTTTGGGTTTAGTTTTTGCAGCTTTCGCCGTGCTGTAGAAATTACAACTTAACTTTATTCTGCGGCTCAATACGATTACAGAGATACCAAATTGATATAGTTTTTTTTTTTATATTTTACTACTTTAAAAAAAAAAATAACTTTTAGTTAAAAAAAAAAAAAATTGTCTTGTTTCACCACATTCTGAGAGCCATAACTTATTATTTTCCCGTGGGCTTATTTTTTGCGGGACGACCTGTAGTTTTTATCTATACCATTTAGTACAAACAACCTTTTGACCACTTTTTAATAATGAGAGCTAAGTTGACCAAAAAAACTGCGATTTTGGTGGTTTAAATGTTTTATCTTTTACGGGGTTCACGTGCACATTAAATAACGCTATATTGTAATAGTTCCAACTTTTAAAGACGCAGCGATACCAATTGTTTTTACTTTTTTTATTTTTTACATTACTTTAGAGAAAAATGGGAAACAGGGGGTTTATTGAACTTTTAATATATATTTTTTTTTTTCCCTACTAAAAGCTTTATTTCACTTTTTTCTTTTTACACATTCTATTAGTCCCCCTAGGGGACTTAAACCAGCGATCGTTATATCGCTGGGACAATACAAAGAAATACTAATGTATTGCCTTTTTACAGGCTTAACAGAGGCAGAGTAAAGGCAGACCTGGGCTGCCATGACAACCATTGACGATCACCCGATCACGTTGCAAGGGGGGGCGATGAGCTGTCGGAGGGGGCCACCCCTCCCTCTTTTCAACGCCTCAGATGCTCCGGTCGCGATTGACTGCAGCATTTGAGGGGTTAAACGGCCAGGAACAGCGTGACCGTTAGTCCCAGGTTTTAGCTGTGATACACAGCTGACACCTGCACCATGTGGAGCGAGCTCCATACTTCAGCCCCTTGCACCAGGACGTATCGGAACGTTCTGGTGCGTGAAGGTGTTAAGCTGTTTTTTTTTTTTAATTATTATTATTATTGTTGCCCTATAACACAGTGCTAATTATGGGATGCTCTTTGGAAAAGCCTCGTTTGCCCAAAACTATAAGGGTATGTGCACACACAAAATAAAAAATGTCTCAAGGCAAAACAGCTTCTGATTTTCAGAAGTTTTTTAATCAAAGTCGCGTTTTTCACGGACGTTTTTGAAGCTGTTTTTCTATAGAGTCTATGAAATACAGCTCCGAAAACGCCTGAAGAAGTTACATGCACTTATTTTTCGCTGCAGTTTTTTTACGCGGCCATTTTGAAAAAACGGCCACGTTAAAAACTGTTTGTTGGAACAGAACGCCGTTTTCCCATTGAAATCAATGGGCAGATGTTTGGAGGCGTTGTACTTCCAATTTTTCAGCCGTTTTTCTGGATACCCGAATTTATCCCCTGAGGACACTGCTGAAGCAGCGAAACATGTCGGGGGGGGGGGGGGGGCTAGCGCTCTTTTAATAACCACAGTCGATGTTAGCTATTGCACTTTACCTAAGTGTGACATAGAGGCTCTTCAAGCAGTCTGCAGCTGCTGACCGTGCCAGCCACACCATGTTCATGAGATGTTAACACACACCTCATCTCAAACGTTACGCTAACCGACTCTGAACAATTTTAACCCATCTCAATGTTGTACGTTCACTTTTTCTCTGTTGTGCTTTATTTCTAAACAAAATAATAAAAGTTACATTTTAATGAACTCAACAATTCAAATAGCAGCTGGGAAATTGGGATTTTTCGTGCTTTTGCACACCAATTTGCACCCTCAGGCTCCCTGCACAGGGGATGGAAACATTTATGCAAAATAATATTGACGTGCCTCACAGTGAGAATCCGCACCGCAAGTTAATTTCAGCACGTTTTCAGATTATTATTTTTTCCACAGCGTTTGGATGAGATTTGATCAAATCTCCTCCACTTTTCTGCTACTGTAAAACGCAGCAGAATTTCCACGTGGTAATTCTAGAGCTCTTAGGCCTCGTGCACACTTCCGCCACAGTTTTCACGGCCATTTGTGACGGATCCGTGTGCCCGTTTTGTGCACACCTGTGTGCACTCCGTGTTTCCGCTTCCTTGCGCCGAGCATAGTACTGTCCAGGGTGCTGAAAGAGTTAATGGGTTGCACTGATCGGAGGTAACTCTTTCAGCAACCTTGACAGTACCATGCTCGGCGCAAGGAAAATACAATTTTAATGTAATTTAAAAAAAATAAGTTCATACTTACATTCCTCCTGTCCGGCCTCCAGCGATGACGTTTAATCCATGTCAGCCTGTGATTGGCTGTAGCGGAGGTCACGCACGTCAGGATGACGTCAGAAGGCCGGCCTCCAGGGATGACGCTTCATCCCACGTGACCACCTCTGCAGCCAATCACAGGCTGCCGCGTCAGAAATGAAGGTCGGACTGGAGGAAGAAGAGGGACTCGTCACCAAGACAACGACCGGGTATGTATGAAATGCTTTTTATTTTATTTTTAAAAAGCAGCCTCTTTTCAAAAAACGCTTAGAAACGAGCACAGCAGGTTTTTTCTGCCTCCCATTGACTCCAATGAGAGGTCAGAGGCGGAAGTCGCTCAAAGAGCATGCCACTTTTTTTTTCCTGCGAGCGCCCAAAAGCGCTCGGGACAAAAAAAAACTCTACCTCCCATTGAAATCAATGGGGAGCGATTTGGGCCATCTTTTGGTGCGGATTCCAATGTGGTTTATGCGTCAAAATCATCGTCAAAAACTGTGTGAACTGACCCAATTAGTTCCATTCATGTAAATGGGTTTGTTTCTGCAGCAGACATGGATTTCTGCAAGTTTCATTCATATAAATGGAATGGACTGTTGGTTGCAAAAATTTCTGCAACAAAATTTGCTGTATGACCCGTTTCTTCTAAATATTGCAAAGCCTACCACATTTTATTCCCAGTAAGTCGAATGGCAAAAATCACAAAAAAATTACAGTACAAGACCATGCTGTGGTTTATAAAATAAAAACACACAGAGCACTAACAAACATAAATCCCCATTCACCGTCTGTATAACACCCCGAATAAACCCGCCACAAATGCCCAGTCTGAGCGTGGCCTTACGGGTTCACTCCACGGTTTTCAGCTGATTCCGGCTGTTTAGCTTAGGAGTGACATGTTGTACTAGGTTGCAGCCAATAATACAGACCCATTTCTTGCCACCCGATATATCCTGTCTGCTGTAAATCCTACTTTTCTCCGAGTCCCACACACTCAGGAAGCAGCTCATAATGAGATGGCCGTTGGCTGTCATCCTGCTGATCAGAGACACATCCAGCTTCCCTGGAAGCTGCTCGGAGCTGCTGCTAATCTCAGACAACTGACTCAGGAGATTTCCATTTTAGGAAGGAAAAAAAAAAAAGTTTGAGAAGCTTTTACCAGCAAAAAAGTATCAAGGAAAATGGTGAATATTGGATGTAATCACAAATAAATGCAAAATAACTTGACCTATAGTCTACAGTATGTCATCAATATGGAAAGTGACCTACAGTCTCATTTTCAGATGACTTGCCGATTACTAAAATGCATAAAAAGTTATGGGTCAGATTTAGATTTGCACGCGCGTTGCACGGACCTATATTAGTCTATGGGGCCATGCAGACATGTCCGTGCTTTTTACTCAGCGTGAGTCCGCTGAAAAAAAGTCACGACATGTCCGTTCTTTTGGCGTTTTGCGCGAATCCCGCACCCATTGAAGTCAATGGGTGCGTGAAAACCACGCATGTTGCACTGAAGCACTTCCGTGCGAACAGCGTGATTCGCGCAACAGCTGTCAAAAGGATGAATGTAAACAGAAAAGCACCACATGCTTTTCTGTTTACAAACATCCAAACGGAGTGTCATAATGATGGCGGCTGCGCGAAAAGCATCATATGCTGCTGCCACACGAAGCTGTTAAGTGGCTTTTGCGCAGGCAAAACGCCACATTTTTGCGTGCGCAAAAACGCCACGCTCGTGTGAATCCAGCCTCAAGACAGCGTAAACTTAGACCAGGCAGGCAGAAGATTTGCCAAACTAATCACAGTGATGCACGTTGTATGATAGGGCCCTTTCACAACAACGTTCGTTTCCGCTGAGGAGTTCCGTCTGAGGTTTCCGACAGACGACATTAGCTAGGTTTCCGTCACCATTGAGTTCTAAGGTTTCAGTTTGCCTTTCCATTGAGGGGTTAACCTGACAGAAACCTCAGACGGAACCCCTCCGCGGAAAGGAACGCTGATGTGAACAGAGGTTTAGACAATTTTCTCTACCTTACAGCACCTCGCGTTTAGCTTACTTTTAGACCAATATTTTGCACACACTGTGGTGCAATTTAAAGGAGTTTTTCCATCTTCTGACAACTAATGGCCTATCCACCGGATAGGTAATCAGTATATCATCAGTGTGTGTCTGACACCCGGACCCCGCACCGATCAGCTCGTACAGTGGCCTGCGGGCACCGGATATTATGTCACATAATGCTATGTACGGAGCCGGATGCAGTTGGCTCCGAACATAGCATAGAGGCTGTTCTGCAGAACTGCAGGTCTGCTCCAATTCACTAGCTGCAGCTCAGACGCTATTTCGTGGCCGGATCAAACTGCTTCCAGCATGTACGTCCGATGCACGGTGGCACCTGGCCAGATGATCTGTGCGGGGTCCGGGTGTCGGACCGCCACAGATCATGTACTGATGACCTATCCGATGGATAGGTCATCAGTTGTCAGAAGGGGGAAAACCCGTTTAAGCTATGTATCTTTTTGCTAAACCGCACCCCATTCCGTATTTTACCTAGGTATATCTCCCCCGAACTGTCAAGATCAAAATTAAACCAAGTTCAGCAATGGCACCTGTCAAGGGGGTATCAAGTGAACAGTCATCTCTTGATGATGTGTTGGAAGCTGGAAAAATTGGCAAGCGGAAAGATCTGAGCAACTTTGACAAGGGCCAAATTCTGATGGATAGATGACTATCTATAGAGTCAGCATCTCCAAAATGATGGAGGTCTTGTGTGGTGCTCCCGATACGTAGTGGTAAGCACCTACCAAAGTGGTCCAAAGACAGACAGCCAGTGAACCAGCAGCAGGGTAATAGATGCCCAAGTCTAATTGATGTGTGTGAAGAGAAAGAGTTGCCGGTCTGGTCCAATCCCACAAATTGCTGAAAAAGTTACTGTTGACTATGTAATGCGTCTAAACACAGTGCATCGCAGCTTGCAGCGTATAAGGCTGCGTGGCTGCAGACCGGTCAGAGTGGCCATGCGCTAGAATTACATGATATCCTTCATATTAATTTTTATTAGGCAACCACATTGGGCAAAATCACTTACAAGGGGTACTGGAGTATCAGAACTGGATAATGGAGCAATGGAAGAAGGTGGCCTGGTCTGATGAATGATGTTTTATTTTACATCACGTGGATGGCTGGCTGCGTGTGCGTCGCTTGCTGGGTAGAAATGGAACCAGGATGCACTATGGGAAGATGGCAAACCATCTGAGGCAGTGTGATGCTCTGGGCAATGTTCTGCTGGGACGCCTTGGGTCCTGGCATTCATGTGGATGTTACTTTGACACGTACCACCTACCTAAACATTGTTGCAGACCAACTACACTCCTTTATGGCAACAGTATTCCCTAATGGAAGTGGCGTCTTTTAGCTGGATAATTCTCCCTGCCACACTGCAAAAATTGTTCAGGAATGATTTGGGGAACATAAAGGATGCAAGGTGCTGACTTGGCGTCCAAAGTCCCCAAATCTCAATCCGATCGAGCAGCTGTGGAAGTATATATTGACCCCTGGTAGTATACCAAACACAAAAATGCTTGAAAATGGTAACATGGAAATGTATAAATCCCTTTATTTTAATTTTCTATTGTTAGGTCAAATGATGCATTGTTTCCAAGTCCCATTGTTTTTATTTCTTTTTCCTTTCCAGCTTAACTGGAGCATGTCTATGTCCATTTATTTCAGTGTGATTTTAAAAAAAAAAAAAACACGAAAAAAAAAAATGTTTCACATTTTAGGTTGATGTATCAGCAAGACAAATCTTGTCTATATTCCCATTGCGGCTTATGGATGTCTGTAAGCCAGGACACTTTGGCAGACACAGGCCATCAATGTATAACATGGACAGCCATTCATCTAAATGGCCACCAAGTAATGCTACATCTACAAACTTTACCTCGGTGTGCTTCCAATTTTGCACAGATACCCATATTTTCATAAGCTGATAGTGTGTACACAGTAATGCATCTTGGGGGGGCCCAGTGTGACCAGGATATGGTACAATGTTTAGACCGTTGTGTCTAGATTTTAGTAAGGACTCATGTACATGGCCATATTATGGCTCCACACAGGAAAGCCTTTCCCAAAGCTTCTTATACTTTTATTGGGCAATTACATGTTAAAGGGTTTGTTCCAGAATGATCGCTGGGGGCCCCACTGCAGCTCAACCGCAATGTGGAGGACATTGAATAGAGTGGCGGTTGAGCATGCGTGCTGCCGCACTATTCAAAGTCTATGGTAATGACAGAAATAATGGAGTACTGCACTTGGCTGTTTCCGCTAGCCCCAGACATTGAATGAGCACTCAACCGCCAATACATTCGAGCTCCTCATCACTGCAAGGGCGGTCCCCACGTTAAGACCCCCAGTGATCAGACATTTACCCCCTATCCTGTGGATAGGGGATAATTGTCAATTCCAGTAAAACCCATTTAAGCTGGCCATAGATATACATTTTTCCCTTTAAAACGACAAGGGTTGTCAAAAATCAGGAAAGGGTTATACATAGATATTTCTCACTGTATGAATTTTTCTTTCCAGAGTATTGTTGGGATTATGTCTGAAAAAATGCAGTAATTCCTTAAAAGGCAAGTATGCACTACATTAAAAGGGCTTGTCCTATCTTAGGATGTACAGACGGCCACAGACTCGGCTTCTCTAACCTCCAGTGATCAGCTGCAGCTCAGTATAATCATCCATTTCCACCATAATTTGATTTAAAATGTATTTCCAGAAAAATGTCCATGCTGTCTCTGGTGCACAATAAGGGTATGTGCACACACACTAATTACGTCCGTTACATACGGACGTATTTCGGCCGCAAGTTCCGGACCGAACACAGTGCAGGGAGCCGGGCTCCTAGCATCATAGTTATGTACGACGCTAGGAGTCCCTGCCTCGCTGCCGGACAACTGTCCCATACTGTAATCATGTTTTCAGTACGTGACAGTTGTCCTGCAGCGAGGCAGGGACTCCTAGCATCGTACATAAGTATGATGCTAGGAGCCCGGCTCCCTGCACTGTGTTCGGTCCGGTACTTGCGGCCAAAATACGTCCGTATAATACGGACGTAATTAGTGTGTGTGCACATACCCTAAAAATGCTACATTTATCATTCAAAATTCAATGGTGGGAATTTATTAAGTCCTTTACACCAGCTTTGACGTAGAAAAGTTTGCAATTTTTTACGCAGCTTTTGCCACTTTTAAAAAATGGTACAGGGTTTAGTGGGAGAGGGCAGGTTCACCAGCGGCCCAACAAATTCACTATAATTAATGCCTGAAACTGGCATAAAGTCTAGCGGAAATCTACACAAGCTCATACCTGGCGTAGATTTCCCTTTCTGGTGCATGGACAGCCAGAGATGCCCCTATTAAATGAAGAGGTGTGCGCCTCTTAATACAGAAAAGCGTATTTTACTGCAGTGCTCTTTATATTAAGACTGGCGTATGAAGGTTGGTCACTTTTCCATTGATGTCACTGCTCAACTACACTTACCAGCGTTCCTTGTTTTCCAACCTTCTAGGCTATGAATTGGGTGAAGGCTGTGGTCTGTGTGACACATGCCTGAAGGGTAAAACCACATCTTGTTTCAAACATTACACATTTCCAAGCATGTCACTGCGCAGTGAGAGGAGAAAAGAGAAGGGGAAGGTTTTCTAACGTTGGCTGTACAAAAAAATATAGCGCTCTCTAAACTCCACCATGAACATGAACACTCAGATTGGCCGACCATGAACGCTCAGATTGGCCGAACATGAACTCTCAGATTGGCCGAACATGAGTGTTTACTTTAATCCTAAAAAGCATGCAAATCCATTAACAATTTACGAGGCAATACATGACAAAAAATAAAAAAACACTATTTCGGCCATTAAGAAAAACAGCTGCATCTTTACTTCCAATTGTGACCACAACTTCCAGAAGCCATACACAGCAAGAAGGAAAAGCATGGACATTTAATTGCGGTAAGAAAACATTTGCAGAATGTCATATATACTCCCCTCCATAACTGTGTTTTCTCAGCTATGACACAAGTTTGACATAAAAGTTAAAAATTTGTGCAAAATACAACAAAAATTTTCAGATGCTGTATTGCTGCACTTGTGGGGGGACGTGGCCCAGAGCCAAGGAGGCTTGGTGTGGCCTGACAGCATGGGTGCCTTAGGGCCTCTGGGTTGCTCCCTCTGCAGGGGTGATGATGCAGTGGCAGTGGCCGCTATGTGGTGCTGCAACCGATAGAGTAGACACCTACTTTTAAGAGGTCACCATGAATTGGTCTTATATACAATTACATCAAAATCTTAACAAAGAACCTCGTGTTCATGTTTATAAATTTTGCCTAGCAGCTATAGATCAAAGTATATAGTGGATGTGCGGTCCATGTCTAGTTTCTCACTACTGATATTTACTTCCAATTGTGTCCACAACTTCCAGAAGCCATGCACAGGAAGAAGGAAAAGCATGGACATTTAAAGGATGTTATCCGGGGACCAAAAATCGCATTGCAATAATATATTTATGTGAAACGAAATAACTTACTAATGTACTTTAATTTAAAATTCCGTACTAAATGGTGCAGTTCAAACATCGTGAATTGTTTTCAGAAGTCTCCACGTGACTGAGGGCTTGTTTCATGTGCTGTTCGTGAACATGATGGCAAGGGGCTGTCACACTGCCTATTACTTGAGTCCCGAGCAGAGCGCCAGCTAGCGCTTTGATCAGGACTCCAACACTGCTCCCAACCAGGGCCGGCCTTAGGGGTGTATGACCTGTGCCATTGCACAGGATGCATCACTCCAGCAGGTAGAAGGAGGCACTGCGCTGGCTCTCATCCCCTGCTTGTTTCAGAAGCACCCGGGCCCGCCGACTCAGCAGCTGCCTTTCCGCCCGACGCTTCTCTCAGTGACTACCGCTGTAGCAGCCATAGACGCCACATTCAATAGTATCTGCGTCCTTAGGATGTAGATACTATTGAACACTATAGCAGAGGTGGGCGGTATCTCTCTGCTCTGCTATCTACTAGCTCCACTGTAGTTCCCTGAAGGAGCGGAATCCCCGCGTGGCCGATTCCGCTCCTGGACAGAGCGCTTGATGTCTCTGTCCATACATGGACAGTGACATCAGGGGCAACTCCTGAAGTGGAATCCCCGTCCACAGCGTTGCCAACGCTGCGACCGGGGATTCCACTCCAGGAAAAGTCCTTGACGTCACTGCCCATAAATTACGTCAGGGACTTCTCCTGGAGTGGAGTCCCTGACGATGTGACTCCAGGAGAAGCTCCTGACGTCACTGTCCATAAATCGACACAGACGTCAGGGGCTTCTCCTGGAGTGGAATCCCGGTCACAGCGCCGGCAACCGTGGATGGGGATTCCGCTTCAGGAGTTGCCCATATATAGATAGAGACATCAAGCGCTCCATCCAGGAGCAGAATCCCCGGCCACAGTAGGATTCCGCTACTTCAGGGAGCTACAGTAGCGCTATCTACAAGGGGGCTGTGTGTCACTACCTACATTGGGGCTGTGTGTCACTAAGTACAAGGGAGCTGTGTGGCACTACCTACAAGGGGGCTGTGTGGCACTACCTACAAGGGGGCTGTGTGGCACTACCTACAAGGGGGCTGTGTGGCACTACCTACAGGGAGAATCTGCGACTGGCGTGCTGATTGTCATTTTACTGTGAGTGGGGGGGGGCTGATTGTCATTTTACTGTGAGAGGGGGGGCTGATGGTCAGTTTTATGAGAGAGGGGGGGCTGATGGTCATTTCACTGTGAGTGGTGGGCTGATGGTCATTTTACTGTGAGTGGTGGGCTCGTTTGGAGTACTTTTTTGCCTGCGTCTTTTGCATTAGCTTCAACGGCTTAAAAAAAAAAAACGCCAAATAACAATGTCAATTCAAAATCTGCCTCAAAATTCCTGAAGGAACATACCCTAAGAGTGTAGTGCTTGTTCTTAGCCATATTCTGTCTCTCTCTAAACAATTTTTGGTAGGGGTGCCCTGAGGATATTTTATTTTTCCAAGGATGCAGAGTCCGAAAAGGTCGGGAAACTCTGTACTAGGCTACAGGATCACGCCGACCTATGCAAGGATCCCGTCGCGGAGCAGCTCAGCTCATGGGAATAGGGCCTAGGTGAGTACAATTTATTTTTTGTTTGGGGGCACTGTCTACAAGGGGGAGGTGGGGGCTGTACGGCACTGTCTACAAGGAGGAGGTGGGGGATTATGGCACTGTTTTCAAGGAGGAGGTGGGGGATTATGGCACTGTCTACAGGGAGGCTGTATGGCACAATCTACAGGGGGCACTATCTACAAGGGGGGGCTGTGTGTGGCAGCAAGAGGAGGGGGCATTATACTGTGTGGGGGCACTACAGAGGGCAATACACTGTGTGTGGCACTTAGGGGACATAATACTGTGTGGGTGCATTAGAGGACAAAATACAGTGTCCTCGAAGGTCTTATAATATATTATTATTATACTGTATAGGGGGCACTAAAGGGGCATTATACTGTGTAGGGCACTATATAGGGCATTATACTTTTTTATGGGGCATTTTTTTTAATGATGGGGTGGGGTGCCGAAAGATCATTTCGCACGGGGCACTATCTATCCTAAGGCCGGCCCTGCTCCCGACGTCCATATTTGGTCAATTCAGGTGTTTCCTATCGCAGGAGTTCCCAAGCAGAGCATCAGCTGATGCTCTGCCTCGGGATTACAGCACTTCTGCCAATGTCACTGTCAATATATGTACAATGACGTCGGCAGCAGTACTGGAATCCCCAATCAGAGCATCGGCTGATATATGGGCAGTGACGTGGGCAGAAGTGTTGGAGTCCCCAGGCAGAGCATCAGCTGATGCTTTGCTCGGGGACTCTAGTACTGCTGCCGACGTCACTGTCCATATATGGACAGTGACATCAGCAGAAGTTGTGGAGTCCCCAGGCAGAGCATCAGCCGATGCTTTGCTCGGGAACTCCAGCGATAGGAAACCCCTGAATTGACCAAATATGGACGTCGGGGGCAGTGCTGGAGTCACGAGCTAAGCGCTAGCTGATGCTCTTTTCGGGACTCAAGCAATAGGCAATGTGACAGCCCCTTGCTGTCATGTTCACAAACACCACATGAAGCTAGCCCTCAGTCACGTGGGGCCGTGTCGGAGCGTCATCATTATTACAAAAGCTCCAGCACTTCCGGGAACAATTCACAAGGTTTGAACTGCACCATTTAGTATAGAATTGGAAATGAAAGTAGATTAGTAAGTTACTTCGTTTGACGTAAATGTATTATTCAATGCAATTTTTGGTCCCCAGATAACCCCTTTAATTGTGGTAAGAGAACATTTGCAGAATGTCATATATACTCCCCTCCATAACTGTGTTTTCTCAGCTATGACACTAGTTTGCCATAAAAGTTCAAAATTTGTGCAAAATACAACAAAAATTTTCCACTGACTGCTCATTCAAGAATTACCCCCCAATCCTGCGAGCTGCTTTGAAATAGCCATCTATTACTGATCTATATCTAAAATATAAGCCTCTAGCCCAAAAAACAGCCGCTGAATTTTTCCAGTCAATGTCACTAATCATTTTGTGAATGCACCAATGCTCTGTTTGTGTGAAACACAAAACTAAAAGCATTCCATTAAACAATGTACACAGCGGTCTACATCTTAAAAATAAAATTCAGCTATAAAAGGATGTTTGGTAGTCCAAAGCTTGTTTTGTGGCCCTGAACTTTCTATTACCTGTACAAATTGTATACACTTAGTAAGCAAGGGTTAATTATCTTAAAGAGGCTCTATACTCCTGAGTAAACAAGTAATGCCAACGATAAAGACGGAAGTGTCGAATTCGTCAGATGACGGAGACCATTGCTGCCCGATGTATCCCTTTGACTATAATGGGACCTGTCAGGCTTTAGTCATAGTGCCCGTCATTTTACCGGACAAAATAGTGCTGTATGCTGCGCTATACTGTCCAGGATTTCTGGACAGTGCTGTGGAATATGTTTGTGCTTTATAAAGGAACGGGAAACAATAAATAAGGACTCTTTTAATTTCCCATATGTGGTTTGGTCTTAATCTGAGTGTACGTATAGTTTACTTTATACTACATGACTTAAGCCAGTTGCACACGACCGATGTGCCACTCGGGCCGTTTTTAATGGCATCCGAGTGGCACCCGATAGTCTTTACGGACCCATTCACTTTAGCGGGTGAATCGGGTCCATGAAAATTAACTATCTTTCCACGGTCGGTGCTCGGCTGGCGCACAATGTCATGTGCATGAGGCATTAGGGCTCATACACACAGACTATTACGGTTCTAGGTTATATGAATCCATAATTCATAGAATTATATAAGCCCATACTGTAACCCTGATTTCATATGGGAGTTCACAATGGTGCATACAGAATCATGGAGAAGGAAAATCAAGGCATGTTTCTTCGCTTGCTGTATTACAGGGGTATTCCGAGGCCCCATATACCATGTGGATAAAACCTTAGAAGAAGTGCAAGGTCCTGCAGCAGATGTTAGGGAGACTAACATCTTTTAGCGCTTTAGTGGTATATGTATGTCAAAGAGGATTTAGTCAGATCAAGTCAATCACTTACAGAATTTTCAGCATGCTAAGACTGTTTTTGTAAATGAGACAAGGACTAGACTAAAAGCCTAAAGACGAAGAAGGAATTTAAGAACAAACAACAGGTACTGACTTGGACCAGGTCACATAGAATTAGGACATAGCGTAGGCTTGTTACCCACACCAAAGCTTTACATAGATATATACGTTCTAGCTTAGCTTTATATCAGATGTAAAAAAACAATGCTGCAAACTGCTTGAGTGTGATGTCATCGTGGACCAATCAGACTAGGCATAGGCTGGCAGATATGCAAGCACTGCTATCAGCAATGAGCACAAGGTGGGACTGTCACCTAAACGCCAGTCGTTTCCACTATTCATCTAGAATTACAAGGAGATAAGCTCCATGATACAGCCACTGTTGTGGGGAAGATGATACTGCTCCTACCCTTCCTGCACACATCGATGGCTGGCAGGAGCAATCTACAGGCTGGCATAACCTCTCCTGCAGGAACCTACAATGGGAGATACTGGGGACCAAACAGATAAGCTCCAATACCTGTTCACATCACATTATTTTACCCACAGTGGATAGAAATAGAACTGAACTAAGAGCCACCATTACTCCTTAGACTTTCATCCACATTGATTCTTGAAAAATAATAATATCAGTGTGAGATCATTTGCGTGCCCGCATAACTATTCTGGGGTCGGCCATATTGGAGGCACAAACTTACATCCTGGATTGTCGGAATAGACAAAGCATGCAAACCCTGCTGCACTATGGCAGCTGCAATAAATGAGGGTCCTCTTACACAGCCCGACATGGGCCGTGTAAACGAGCGCCGATCAACGAGACACTCGATCGCCGCTTGTTTGATCCTTTCCCTAGGAGCTATGTATGGGGACGAGCGCTCGATACTACAATCGCTGGTCCCCATACATTTCTATAGTGTCGGCAACACGTCTTCCGGTGTACACAGGGAGATGTGCCTACGACAACGATAATATTTTCAGCTGCATAAACAATACGATCAGCCGATGAACGAGCGTTTGCTCGTTTATTGGCTGATCGTTGCCTGATCGACTGATTGGAAACAATAGTTTTGTATACCCTTGTTTGCCCGATAATTGGCCCATGTAAAAGGGCTTTTACACTCACATACTGTTTGTAAAACAGCTCTAAAACAGAGAGATTGATCATCAACCATGTGGCCATGTAGTCCGGTGTAGGTATATAAGGCATATACATAGTGTATTAAAAGAATTTAAAAAAAACACTACGTGCATGACATGCTTGTGCCCAACAGACCCGAATTGATGAATGAGGCTGGTGAAACTACATGTATGACCAAACCTGACGGGTATGCACAAGGCACCAGACGGAGATTAAATTGGTCTCACATCTGACCAAAAACTAGAATTGGAGCCATTCTGCCTTCCTTTGTGTCCTGATCACAAAAAAGAAAACAAAGGAAATCTTCATAAATAAAAGATTCAAGAATGGTTTTAGTTTCAAAAGCATTCCCATTTCTAATAACGTAAGTAAAGCCAGGTTACCCTAAAGGCTAATTCACCCGCTTATATTACGGATCTGCGTTGAACAGATTTGTAATACAAAAGCATACAAACAGAAGGATCCTCTAAGGATCCTCTGCCCCCCTGGTTGGGACAGGAAGACACTGAGGATCTCCAATTCCCACATTGCTTCATAACTAAGCAGCTTTCCTATTGAAGACTCCAGGAAAAAGATGACAACCACTGTGCGAACCGTAATAGCAGCCATATTAGTGGTCATTGTTAGACACGGTTTATGCCACCCCATGGCTGCCGTACATTTACACCAATAAAGCTCAAGTTTGGCACATATTACGACTCCTGTTTTCAATACTGTAAAAGGTTGGAGTAAAAACGGCCTAAAACACATAATAAATTTGTCGAAATTTTTTTTTTTACCAAACTGAATTGTGGCCCATTTTGCTTAGTACAGCTCCATCAGTGATTTATATGTGTACTGAAGGTTTTGATTTCTTCATTATATCTTTTTTTTAATGGGGGGGGGGGAACCTTAAAAATAATCCTTCACTTCCTTTAGACTTAAAGAATTCTAGTGATCGGAATAATTTGTGAAATAAAATGACAAGAAAATCCGCTTAAAAGTAACTTCTAATATTAGAGAGTCAGATGTCTGGTTTGGAAAACCCCTCTATAGATTGCATTTCCCCAAAAAGAATGACACCGACGTTGCCTCAGACCATACGTTGACGTTCACCGCCGTTTTGTAGACTGTTATTAGGTCACTTCTGTGGTTAAACTATTTCTGATGAGAACATTACAACAGGGAATGACCATTTATAGAATTCCCTAACAGATTCCGTTTTTGTACTGCGCTTCTGTTTGCGGGCCGATGTTACATCAAGGCAATTGACATCAAAATCTCATGCACAAGTATTTTGGGGTTTGCTGCTATTTCCTAAAAGTGTTTGTGAAAAAAATAAACGCAGCAGAAAAAAAACATAATAAGAGCTGTTCTCGGAAAACATTTTTTTAATAAAAAAAAAAATGGCGTCTAATGATCATGAACACAATGCAATTTTTACCAAAAAATTGGGGACGGGGGTTTGTGTAGTGGTGGTGAAGCTTTGTGCCACACCTTAACACAAAATTTCGTGTTTCCCTTTAAGGCTGGGTTCACACTGACTTTTTTGCAGGCGGAAAATCTGCATCAAAATTGCGTTTGAAAGTTTGAGGCGGATTTTACTCTGCCTGCACGCCGATTTTCGCTGCTTTTTTCGCCCGCGGCCATCGAGCGCCGCAGGCATAAAACGCCGCGAAATACGCTTTCTCTGCCTCCCATTGATGTCAATGGAGGTCAGAGGCGTAAACGCCCGAAGATAGGAAATGTCCCTTCTTTCTCCCACAAGACGGTTTTACCACTCGCGGGAAAAAACCGCCCTCGCCTCCCATTGAAATCAATGGGAGGCATTTTCGGCCGTTCTTGGGGGAGTTTTGTGGAGCGGTTTCCACGTCAAAAAAAACTTAGTGTGAACATACCCTAACACTGGTTTCTTGCATGTTGTTTGTATGAGGTGATTCTTCAAAAAGGCATGTAAACAGCAGATCTGTGAGCACAGAGACTGTATGGAAGCACACAGAGTACCTGAACTCCATACTACTGCAAGCTGCCTTATGTACACCTCTATATGGGTATGTTCACACAAGGCTGATACGCTGCGTAAAAGTACACAGCGTATCTGCCCTGAAACCTGCAAGGAATTACGGCCGAAAAACCGCACTAAATTGTGGTGCAGTTTTTCGGGCAGAAAGTTCGCTGTGGAAGTCAGCAATATAAAAAAACCTTATACTTACCCTGGGCCACGGTCATGGCGACGCCTCCCTCTGTGCAGTCCGGCCTCCTGTGATGATGCTACGGCCCATGGAACCGCTGCAGCTGGTAATTGGCTGCAGCAGTCACATGGGATGAAACATCATCCCAGGAGACCGGACCGCACAGAGAGGGATAGAGATCTGGGTAAGTATAACCTTCCTTTTTTTATTCAGGGTTGCGATTTTTGCGCCGGAATCTGAACTTTTGCGGAGCAAAAATTGCAACATCTGCCATGTGTTGCGGATTGTGCCCGCAACAGAAAAGCAGAGATTTCGAAGCATAAATTGACATGCTGCGGATTAAAAAAACGCACCGCAGGTCAATTTCTGAATGGCGTCGGTGGAACACAGCCCCCTCTCCACTAGTCACCACCTGGAATAGACAGCCAGACGGCTGGCATAATGGGGGTCGAATCGTTCTTGATATAGGTGCGGATCCCAGAGTTGGGACCTGCATGTATCAGATATTTATGGCATATTCTGCGGATATGTCAGAAATGTCTAAGTTGGGAACACCCCTTTAAAAGGAGTTTTCTGGAGAGCCAAAATTGATGGACTATCCTCAGGATAGGCCATGAATATATGATCAGTGGGGGTTCCGACTCTCATCACCCCCGCCAATCAGCTGTTTTGAAGCTGCCGCAGAGCCTGTGCGGGCACTGCTTCCAAATCATCGCTCACACTGCTCAATAACGTCAAATGCCGACACTTGTAGCAGCAGTTCTTATAGCCAAGAAGGCTGTAAAACTGAACTGCATACTACGAATGTGTCAATATAGAACAGCGTGTCCAGTGCTGATCATACATTGATGGCCTATTTTGAGGGCAGGGCATCAATTTTCTCTCTCTGGAAAACCCTTTTAAACTTGGGCCATATTCAGACTAGGCGGATTTGTTGTGGCTTTTCGGAGCAGATTTTAACAATTTAAATACAATACATGTAGATGGCGTTTTCAGAACCCCATCCACACATAGTGGGAAAAAATCAGCGCAGAATTAAGGGTATGCTGGGAATTTGGAATTCTCCCGCACACCCATTCTGCAATGCGATGGGTGAAATCAGAAGCAAAAACCTGCATGCAAACCTAGCGAACGGAGACAAACGGACAGCAACTGAAACAGCTTTCGTTTAATCTTTCTATCCTCTCTTCCCCTGACAGAAGAGAGGTAAACGTATACTAACGGTAGTGCGAAAGAAGCGAGTAATTATCGTTACCATTCCCCAATACGTACGCAGAATTCACACTTTTTGCTGTAGTGAATCACTAGCACAAAGAAAAAAAACGTGGTAAAACCACATTAGGCTCAGTTCACATCTCGTTTTGTGCACGCGTTTGTGGTATACGACGTATACGGTTTTAAAGTTACAAAAATGTATGCATTTGTAACACGCTTACGTTTTTGTTGTATACATTTTTATACGTTTGTGTCCGTTCTTACTTATAAAAATGTATACTTTTTTGTTCTGTAGCTAAATCAAACTTTGTAAAGTGAAGATTTCTCATATAAGGTGACAAAAACGTATACGTTTCACGTATTCAACTGTAGGGTTTGGAAAAAAAAAAAAAGGATACAAAGTAAGCAAACAAAACGTATGCACTACTACACCATTAGGGCGTCCGTCCTGCCAATAGAAATCAATGTGCACGCTGTGGTACGCGTTTTTCTCATGACAAGACGTGCACATCAGACGTATAGTAAAAACGAGATGTAAACTTAGCCTTCAAAAAATACAATACGTGCCGATCAGGCTCTTTTTAGGCCAGGGCTCCAAGGCGTTGTAGAGATCTGCTCTACTGGACTCCATTTTTTTTAAAGAGCCCAGAGGATCAGATTTTGGCACAAGTAATACAGAAAACATTGTGTAAAGAAACGTTAAAGTATGCCGCCCTGTGCCAAGATCCAACTGGATTTTTGCTGGTGGCAGATCTCCTGAAAGTGATGAGAAAGGGGCCTTGTAAAGTGTGCACCAGCTTTTCCGGAGAAAGGTCGGGCAGAATGGGGCCAGACTGGTTCTAGGAATAGGTTGGCAAAACATGTTACAACAATGGCGGAGGAGCAGCTCTGAACACACACAAACCTGAACCTGTCGGTGACCACGCCGGGTTCCATTCCTGTCACCAAAGAACAGGACTATAGTGGCACAAGGTCACCAAAACTATATTGTTGATAATTGGACAAAGGATGACTGGTCTGACATTAGGATCCACCCAGCCTCGTGTCCGTGCTCCAGACTGGTAAGGGTGTAATGATACCAGTCAGTTGAAATATTACAGCCTACCTTCGTATTGGTGGTGACCACGTTCATTCCTCTATGGCCACAGACTACCCTTCTTTCAACAGATAACATGTTACGTCACAAGGTTCTCCTCAACTCAAGATGGTTCTAAGAATTCAATATACTCCGGTGGTCTCCACAGTCGCAGGACCACAATTTCCAGCACATTTGGGATGTGGTGGAACAGAAGTCACGCTATGTCAACAAGGAGCATCCCCTGAGCATGGTTACCAGCCATGAAGTATTGGGGGTCAAGGTTCCCCTACCTGGTAGTATAGAAGGGCACCATATAAGGGCAGAGATGTTATTTACAATGACCAATATGTTGATGTCCATATTTACATCCTTTGTATGGCTTGGTGACACCTGCCACCTCCTCAGAGACAACACAATAGATACAGGATCACATTAATAGCACCACTGACCAGTAAAACGACATGGGCACAATAATTATTGGGGAGAACTAAAAGAAATCTGCCATTACAATCAGAATGTATCCTACATGTTTAATGTGAAGTTATCTGAATGGGCTCATATCAGACAATTACAACTGGGAGTAATGTAAAAGCAAGCATGTGCCATGTGTGGCGGCTGGAGGGTCCCACTAGTAAACAGCGTCGACCATTAGGACAATGATTGGGCTGTAGATGCTATCCATGCTAAGGGAATGCTTCCCGCATAACATACAGCTTCAGGTGTGTGCCGTGCATACATATACACAGCGGGGTCACAGGCCCTGTCAGCCTGCACTCACCGCAAATGATGTCATTATCTCCAGCCTTGCTATTCGATGACGTCACGGCTCTGCAGACGTCGTTTCCCAGGCAGCCCCAGGCAGTGAAGCGGTGTGAGCCGGGGCTGACATGTTGTCCTCTCACATCCCCACTTCACACCTTGGACCCGGCCGCTACAACCGACACTAAAAACCCCCGTAGGAGGGTCGTGGTATAGCCCGCCTTCAGTGCTGTCAGCTAGTGACTAGCCGCGCCCACTGTATAGGCGGGGAGGCTCCAAGCAGGCCTCTGTGTGAAAACGTACAGTAGTTGGATTCTTACTGCACAGTTGTCATGGCTTGAACGCGCCCACTGGAGGGAGGGGGGGAGAGACGATACCTCCTCGTAGTAGAAATGGTAGTGCTCAGTTACAGTCTCATGTAGTGGGTGCTTGGTCGCGCCCATGTTTAGGAAGGGGAAGCTCGACAATTCAGCACCTTCTTATAGTAAGGTCAAGCCTCCTTGTAGTGTAGCATGACCACTTTTGTGCCGGGACCTATGCGGCAGAGGCCAGGAAAGGGTCACCGGCGAAAGACACGCTAGGAATTGGCAATGACTATGAAAGTTCTTCGTCCCTTGTATTTTCCTCAAGGTCTGACATCATTTTGAACAATAAAAAAATTATATATATAATGAAGCAACCTTGCAAAAAGTCTTGCTTAGAAATATCCTAGGGTTTTGTCTATACAACTCCAATGGTGGTTCATGTGTCTCCATGGTTACAGACTACAAACCTTGTGTGGTCTGATCATGTGTGACACACACACACACACACACACACACACACACACACACACACACACACACACAGAAAGGCCCTTAGTGTATTATAACCAGTGTAGGTTTCAAGAATGTATGAATCAACTCCTCGTAATGGTTGTTTCCGGCTGCAAGACAGGGTAGGAAAACAGAATTGTGCAACTGATTCAGAAGGCGGATGATTCACTAAACCTTGTATAGCGCTGAGCAGCATTAACCATGTAAAGGATGACTGCTGCTGTTACGAATGTCACGGGTCCAATCAACCACTTACCTACGGGGACGTCCACCTTTCAAAAAGCAAATTTTTTTTATAACCTATTAATCACACCGGCCACATACTTGACACTTGCGTAATATACACTGTCTCTGATGGCAAAGCTAGCATTCAGTCACTTATATCCAAAATGTGCGTAACATACACTGCCTGCCTGTTTAGAGCGGCATCTCTCGGCGATCTCTTTGCTGTATTGAGAACCGCTGTCTCAATCCCAAAATTTATATTCTGTGAGGGGAGGAGTGTGTAGGAACTTTCTTTGTAATCTATGTATTCAGTGTATAGGTTGATAAAAAACAAATAAATCTGGTTGAAAAGTTGTCCCTCTCCATTGCGCCTTTGTCTCTTCACACCTCAGAGGACTGACCTGGAATGACTGCCACTCGCTGCATACTCCATGGTGTTATCACTGCTGCCATCTGTTTGTCACATTTCATACAGCCCATCCATGACTAAAACAATGTTGTGATAAGCTGCACATTGCCGCCCCCTAGTGATACTAGACAAATAAACTGGTTTTTGCATTTACATAATAAACATGCAATAAGTGTAAAGGAGTAAAACATCATGGATACATAAGATGACGAAAACGCATTTAGGAGGATTTTAGATATAGGAAAAATCTGATGTCCAAATATAAAAGGTAAAGTTGAGCGAATTTCCCAAAATTAGTTTCAGGGCTGGTTCGCCACAAATGCAAGTGCCCCGATTGCACTGTCCAAGTTGGATACAGTCCTAGATGACAGAGTCTCAAACAGGGCACTTGCCGGCAGATACGCATCACTACGGGAGACCAGGGGAGGTGGTGAGTATGGCATTAATATATTTTTTTTTAATCTCATCTCCCCTTTTTTCTATAATCTGTAAATTGCAGCTGGTGCCCGCCAGCAGCCTCCATTTTGCCAATTTGTGTGCCACAAACCCTGAAACTTTCAGCAAGTTTGGATCAAATTTGTGCTGAATCTGTTCGCTCATCTCTAATAAGAAAGTTTAGATGTCGAATGTATCAAAAACGGTTTGGATAGGGAGAAAATAAACACGTACCATGGATTAGCTTTCAAACGTTTTATTTATAGTGTAACAGACATCAAACTGAATATCTAGAATATAAAAACTATTTTACAAAAAGAACAAAGCATGATAGCTCTATTTTAAAAATTACAATAATCAATAAACTGGTTGCCCTACATCAAACATTACTAAAAACATTCCCAAATATATATGTCCACATCAGAGATCCTATTGAAGGACTCATCAAGCCAAGCCCTGTACATATGTCCTATTAGGTCTCCCGCTAGGAGAGCCAATGTGTAAGGGTCAGTTGACATACAGCCTTTTTGGCACAGATTATGACTGGGAAGCCGCGTCGCAATCAGCGCCAACGAACGGCCGAAATCACCCATTGATTTCAACGGGAGGTAGAGGCGTTTTTTTACCGGGCGGCTTTTGACCTCTCGCGGAAAGAAAAAGTGCCATGTCCTTTCTTGCTGCGGTTTCCGCCTCTGACCTCCCATTGAAATTAGTGGAAGACAGAAAAAACCTGCAGCGCTTGTTTGAGCGTTTTTCGCAGCTTTTTTGCATTAGCTACAATGGCCGCAGGCGAAAAGTGCTATGAAAGGAATTCGGAGGCAGATTTTTTTTCTGGCTGCAAAAAAACTGTTTTAAAATGCCTCATGCCCATGCTGCGAAAAAAAAAAAAAAAAGGTTGTGCGGAAAGTGCTCTGCGACATTCAATTCCACAGCATGTCAATTTATGCTGCTTGAAGAGGGGGGGGGACGACGACGACAAACACACGGCACTCATCATATTCCAATTGATCTTGGTGCTTTTAATTGATCTTTTCCATATGGCCAGTTCTTGAGGTTAAAACGCATTAACAGTGACTAGCGTATTCCTAGAACCATTATTGGAATTGATGGATCGGTTGAGAGCAAGAGGAGGGTACAGTGAGGAATTACTGTCAGAATCCTTTTGTAGAGCATTTAGGTGCACTCTTAAAAATTTACTTTTTGAGAATCGGAAAAAAGATAGATCCAAAGCCCTTGTGTTCTCTTTCCAATACAGCCCCTGAGCAGGTCTCATTAATAGTGCCACTAGAAGACACTGGCACATCATAGAGGCCGATATGGATCTAGCAGAGAAAGCGAGCTATCCCCCTATTATCTGGCTCAGAAGATGCAAACATTTACGGGGGGGGGTGAACTAGTAAAAGGTCGACTTTTGAATAAGAAGGGAGATTAGTTGAGATATATTGCACCAATAAGGCAATCATAAATGTGACAATTGTTTGTTTTGGACACATGCATGTTGGCAAAAAAGTCAGAACGGGTGCCGTACAACAGGACATCCAGCATCTTATCACTTGTAAATCTAATTTTTTAGTCTATGTGATATTTTGCCCTTGTAGATTCTTCTACATAGGCAAACAATACGCCCCTTATTTAAACGTTTTCGGGAACATGTATATTCAAATCGGTACAGGAAAGGGACCCCCAAGATTAATAAATCATATACGAGAGGTACACGGTGACCCTAAATGTATGTTCTTTGCTGGGCTACGAGTATTTGCCCCAACTGACAGCAGTGACCGGCATGTAAAGTAGCTACGCTGTGAAGCAAATTGGATAATAAAAACGGAGGCATTAGGACCTCTGGGCCTGAATGACATGAACCATCCATCTGCTTTTCTAAAATAGTTGAACAAACCTACATTGTTTCTATATGACCCCTAAGATGAGATCTGTTTTTAACACGGTTTATATTTAAATGTTTGTATTTTGTAAATGGTTACGTAGAACGGAAGTTGCTAAGTAAGTCCGGCTAGAGGATTTAAGTGCGAGTGCACTCAATCGTAGCAGGCCTTGAGAAAGCGTCTGGAGGACGCGAAACGGCCGTAGGCCAGTTATCTTACTCACGGGCTCCCGTGTTGTGTCCCCCTCTGAAACAGAATTAAACGCACTGGGATCAATTGGAATATGGTGAGTGTCGTGTGATTTTTCCTCTTCAAGCTTCTTATGTTGAATCTAAGTACTGAGCACCATCGATGCCTGCTGGGACTTGTGGTGCGATCAGAATTCGTGTCATCCTGAATTTCCACAGCGAAGGTAGTGCCAACCATTTATTTCTCTTAATCTTGCGTATTTAAATTTATGCTGCGGGTTTGACCCTTAGACGTCAATGGGGAGCATAAATTCCACAACAGATCTGTTACAGATTTTACAGTGTTTATGCTGCAAAATCCACCGGTGCGCATATAATTTGCTATAATCAATGTTTAATAGTAAAGCCGCAGGTAAAACTGCTGTGGGAAAACCGCAGTGTCTCCGCAGCAATATGAGCAGAAAAATTTGGTGCGGATTTCTGTTACAGATTTACCAGCTTTTTTTAAAGGGTATCTAAACTTTTAGAAAACTTCCGACAGGTCATAGTGACATGTCAGAAGTTTTGATCGGTGGGGTGCTGAGCAGTGAGACCCCCACGGATCGCTAAAATGAAGCGGCAGAAGCGATCGGGTGAGCTCTGAGCCGTTTTGTTTGTGATCTGCTTTTTTAGGAAAGCCGAGCAGTTGGTGTACAGGTGCATAGACTTTCTATGGAGTCTGTAGACCATTACATCGGCTTTTCGAGAAAAGACGAATAGAAACCAAACGGCATGCGCTTCTGCAGCTTCGATTTTAGACGTTTTCTAAAAGTTTAGATACCCTTTAAGATTCTGCTGCAAAAAATCCACATACCCTAAGTATTCAACAATATTATGCATAGTACATTCTGTCAAAACATAGAAGCTCTCACATATATTTGGGTGAATGTTCTCTAAGGCACCATTTTACAAAAGGACTAGTGAAAATCACTTACCAGCAAGTAACTTAAGGCTTCTGGTGACCGTATTATTAAAGAGTAGTGCAAGTGACTGCATGAATGGGATCACAGGACGACAGATTTCCTGTGTAAATACATAGACTTGTGCTCTGGATCGCCATGTAAACACAATTTATCGGGTCAACATGATTGCTTAATCGGACTCAGATATTCAGCACTTTTAATATACATATGAAGGTCTGTGCATGCCAAAAGGCAATTTCATACAAGTCTTTCGAAAAGGAAAAACATGTAATATGACTCAGATTAGTTGAAGTCCCTGTCAGAAAGAATCACGGGGGCAACCAGTGTCCATAGGTAAAGAAGAAGACCAACCCAGCTAGAGGAAATCTTTACCCACACAGCGGACCAGGGGCTGGTCAAGGATTGATCAGATGATCCTGGCCTGAGAATGGTAGACAAAAAAAATAGATAATGTTAAAATATAGCGAATAGCTTATAAATGGTATTATGTTAACATGGAAAGGGGTGGGTGTGTGGGCAACCATTAAGAAACTACTCCGTGTCTGCCGAAACTCTCACTTTACCAAATATGTGCACTTTGCCCAACACCCAAGAACAAAAGTCCCCATATTAATTCTAGATTGTCCCCCATTGTTAGCTGGTATATGGGATCTCTAAATGGGTGCAAAGTACCTGTGTTTTTAGTTTAGGTGGTTTAGAACAGATAGGGCAGGGAGACAATCAATAGTCACTATATGTGTTTGTTTGGATTTGGGGTATCGTATTTCGCACAATGTGGACACATAATTACGAGTGTATGATGCCCATGTAACATGCGAACACTTATTGCCCTGGGGCTGGAGGATGCTGGGATGGCACATGTCCCCCCCAGCATTGCTCTGTATGCAGATCACATTGCTGCCCATTAGATCACTATTACCAGTGATCTGCACACAAATGAATGCTTGGAGGACAAAGATTATTCTCCACAGGTTTCTATAGTAACAGCCCAAATGCAGGACCGAATCTTCCTGCATTTGGGTCCCAGGACTAAACACCGTGTTCAATTTGAGCGCTGTATTTACTGCTTTTTTGGGACACAGATGATCATTTTAGCTCCCTGTTACAGTAGTCGGGCTGACACATTGTCAGCCCAATCTTTTTTTACTGGCAGAGCGCTATACAGTGCGATCTGCCATCAAAGTTAGGACGGTATATATAAGCCATGGCTGCATGGGGCTTAGGCAGATAAGATGTATATCTACAGATTGACAGAGGGAAGGGGTCAAGTTATATTATCTCACGACAAATACCAGTGGCATCCCACAGACTATTGAATTACAATGGGTTCAGTCAGGATCTGCCGAGGAGTGCGTAATTATTTTTCCCGTCAAATTTGACAATCTGCGAGCCTCCAATGCAAATATGAACATAGCCTATTATGCTTGCAGAAAGAAAAGGTGGAATAATTATATTCACAAGATTTTAGATACATCAAGTCTTTTCAAGTGTATTAGGCTACTCACAAGATGCCACGACCGTTGCAAGAAATCCAAAACTTGCAGGTCACAACTTGGCCAAATTCACTTACAGTACTGAGATTTACGCAGCACGACAACAGTCTTTGGACGCGCACCCTGTGTCTCAGCCAAAGTTGCCGCGTAGCACTAGCCAAAGGGTTTAAATTTCTCTGCAACTGGTTGCTGATCTAAAGCCCGAATACAGATTCACACGTCATGATGAACATATGTGGTGAGTAAATATTTGTACTTACAGATACCAATTTGTGAGAGTCATCATGATGTAGAGAGAGGCTAGGAAAAGGCAGAAATGGAAAAAGCTGTAGCTGTAGCACACCCCATCTTCTTCATTGTCATACGCGCGATATACTCCTCCATCTTCAGAGGTGTGGACTGCTCCATCTCCGCCGCTCTCTTCAGTTTGCATTAGCTTATTTACTTGCTGGTTGTTGGAGCTGCGGATGCTTTGAGAATAAGCGTAAAAGAACAATTTGAGAGATGCAGTTTCTGAATTTCCACAAGAACAAAAGTTCACCTTAAGGCCCAGTTCAGACGGTTTTTTGATGCGGAAACCGCGTCGGAATGAGCGGCAAAAAACATTTGAAACCGCCTCCCATTGATTTCAATGAGGTGGAGGCGATTTTTTTTCCGTGGCGGTTTTGAGACGCTTGCGATAAAAAGAAGCCGCATGCTTGCCCCGGTTCTGCCTCTGACCTCCCACTGAATCAATGTGAGGCAGAGAATGCGTTTTTCACCTGCGGCACTTAATGGCCGCGGGAGTAAAACGCAGCAAAAATTTGCAGGCATGTCAAAATCTGCCTCAAAATTACTGAAGGAATATTGAGGAAGAGTTTCCTGGCTGCAAAAAACCGGTGTGAACAGGCCTAATAGAGACATGAGGTGCTTGAATCCCATTAGCGAGAATAAATGTATTTATTTTTCAGAACTGTAACACAACTTTAACACAAGTATGCAAACGAGTGAGTCTTACTGAACCCCGCAACTCACCTTATAAACAGAGTGCACAAGATGAAGATGACAAGTCCGACAATGCTTGGAGCATCCCACCACTGAGCCGCTATGGAGGTTGACGTATTGGTCCCATTATTCACAATAGCCAGCAATGTGGGATTACAAGATCTGTCTGAGATAGAAATAGCAAGCATTCAAATTCCAAACATCGAGCATACATTGGGACAGATTATCTACTCAAACGGTGTCACAATTCTGGCCTGAAGCGAGCCAGAATTCTGTCGTACTTGCTATGTGGCACATTTTTATTAACGGTGTTAGACACTTTATGCCTCGCTTGACCATGTGGTGTGGCCTAGTGGGCAAAGAAGAATGGTCTACCGGAGAGGGGTGTGGTTTCAAATGCAACACTGCACCAAAATTTTGGTGCAAAAAAGCCGGTGTGAATAAAGACAACTAATAAGTGGTACAAAAAGGAAGAGGAAAGTGTCTAGCGTATCAAATTTAACACGCAGCATGCACTACTTAAGTGATACATTTGGTGCATTCTCTGACTGCCTTGACAACGTTTACGCTGTCTAAAATGTAATATTAGTAATTCCCCCTCATTGTCTATAATAAACTACATATCTTTAGGCGGGATTCACACGACCGGGTCCCGCCCGAGCCCAAGTGTCGGCCGGAAAAATCGGCCATTTTGCCCGGCCATTTTGCATAAAGTTTTGCATCCGTTCCGGGCCGGGCAGATCTGGACAGTGACATCAGCGGCAACTCCTGAAGGGGAATCACATGTGTTCGGGGATTCCGCTTCAGGAGTTTCCCCTGATGTCACTGCCCAGATATGGACAGAAACATCAAGCGCTCTGTCCAGGAGCGGAATCCCCAAAAACACGGGGATTCCGCTCCTTCAAGGAGCTAAAGTGGGGCTAGCACATAGCAGAGCGGGGAGATACCTCCCTGCTCTGCTATAGTGGCGTCGCTACAGTAGTAGCAGCCGCAGCAGCTGCTAGCGGCGCCATGGAAGGTGTCGCCGGGCCAGGGCGCTTTTAAAACAAGCAGGGGAAGGGAGCCAGCGCAGCGCTCCCTCCACCTGCTGTACACCCTGGCCCTGCCACACAGCGCACAGCCATTTCTCCGAATGGCATCAACTCCTCCTCCTCACGTGCCCTCAGCGCTGTGAGGAGGAGATAGAGTGCAAGCGACGGAAAACCCGGCCATCACTCGGGACACATTCCGGTGATGGCCGTGTATTACCCGGCCCCATAGACTTCTATGGGAGCCGGGCGGCCGGGTACCCGGCCGAAAATGGAGCATATCCCATTTTTTGACGACCGGTTTTCCCGGCGGTCAAAAAATCGGTCGTGTGAATAGCCCCATTAGGGGTCTATTATTCCTAATGCAGCCAGGTGCCGGCTGATTTATGAACGGATGGCACCCGGCCGGGAAACCCTGTCGTGTGAATGAGGCCTTAGAGGTCGCTCTCCTTTCTCCACTGGCTTTTGAATCTTGTATTCAAAACATAATAAAAATATAACTTGCAATTACTTGTGCACGCCAGGGGTCAGACACATTCAATCACGTGGCATAGTTTATGCCAGTTCCCTAAATTTATTCTAAATTATAGCAGATAACTATATTTAGAAAAAGACAGTATGGCCCTGTTCACACAGTATTTCAAAGAGTTTTTGGGCGCGGAAACCGCTCCGCAAAACTCGTCAAAAACCGGCCGAAAATGCCTCCCATTGATTTCAACGGTAGGCGGAGGCGGTTTTCTCCCGCGAGCGGTAAATCCGCCTCGCGGGAGAAAAAAGGGACATGTCCTATCTTCACGCGGTTACGCCTCTAATCTCCCATTGACATCAATGAGAGGCAGAGAAAGCGTATTTCTGAGTTTTTTGCCCGTAGCACTCAATGGGCGCAAGCAAAAACCGCCGCCAAAATCGCGGCAAACGGCGTGCAGGAAGGTCAAAATCTGCCTCAAAATCCCAAACGGAATTTTGAGGCTGCAAAAAACTCTGTGTGAAATCAAAGAGTACGCTTCAAAAATCTTATGCAACTTAGAAACCAGCTGGTTACTTACCAGGAACATTTGCCATAGCAGACCAGGTTACAAATATGGTGTACAGGGTAATAACAGATGCTTGTAGTAATCCAGAGTGTGGTTGAACCTCCTGCAAATTAATGGGGAAAAACAAATTCCTGAGAAACATTGTTAAAAAAAACACATACATACATACATTTATATATATATATATATATATAACATTTGAGTATTGAGCAGAACATATCATAAAAGGGCATTTTTATATCAGGTTTTCAATATAGTCACTTTTGGGGGGGGGGGGTATTTTTATATTACTATCCCTATAAGAAAAAAATTTAAATTTATTGCCGTTTCCACACTGGCCACTAGAGCAAACAATAGGCTGCCATTTCTTGTTTTTTTGTAGCTCACTTGCCAGCTATGCTGTGTAGACAGGGACAGGTTCAGCAGAGGTAGGGGAATTTAATGGCAGTTCTACTGTGCTGCTGGACTCCTGGAAAAGGCAGGATTGCAACACTCTGTATACAACTCACCTGTCATTATCTGGTCTCTAGGGGAGGGGGTTGTACTCTATCACTTAAAGGAAACGGTAAAAGTTTATTTAGGTTTCTTCATTGCAGCAGCCATAAAGCACACACAACCTTCTGCACAGTCACTATACAGATACTGCAGGAAGGTTGTGGAAAGCACACAGACCCATTCATTTCTATGGAGCCATGCACACAACAGTGTTGTTCACATATCTGTGTGGGGGCCACAAAAACGCAGGACAAGCCAATTTACAATCCGGATTTGCGGCTTAACAAACTGGTGACATCAATATTTTTTGTCGCGGATCTACTAAGGAAGTTTTTTTGCGAATAAATGAACCACTACGGTCATGTGCATTTGGCCCAAGGTCCTTTTCCTGCAGCCCGAGCTCAGCTCGCGATAAATGGTTAGGTGGTTAAAATGCTATTCCAATGTGGCAGTTGCGATTTGCCTCTTACCTGGACTTTGGGAAGGATGGATACGATAGAAACTAGAACGCAAAATATGAGGTTCAAACTGATGAACACTTTGTTGTGGACACAACCATCCGGATGGGTGTAGTATATATATAAGACCACAATAGCAGCAACTGAGGCAGCATAAAGCAGCAGAGTACAGATGAGGAGAGCTAAACACGGAAAAAAAGAAAAAAAGGAGGCAGAAAGTATAAAATTCCACAAAGATCATACACTTTAATGGTTAAATATTTTGAGACTTACCAGCATACCAGCACTTTGTGTTCCCATCTTCAGCTCTCAGAAGCCAGGCCTGACTCCAAGAGTGAGCAAGGTCAATAATGAGGATCAGCTGGACCAAGAAGAACAGGAAACCGCCAACCATGCCAAAATAATACCATACTGTATGGGATAAAACAACATCACACTAAAAAACCAGAATATACAGGTGTGAAGACTTATTGAAAGCTGCTAAAGGGATTTACTGAGGAAATACAAGTTATTTACAAGCTTTGGTAACAGAAGCGATAATACTGGTAAAGCGTGCCTCACAATGGACAGCTAATACTTACACAAAGACATCACTGGTGAAGAAGGTTGAGAACTTGAAATATATACATTAGATAGAAAGCTGATGAAGGGCAAGAAGAAAAACAAGAGCAAGAACAGGGTGATAAGTATATTAGTTGTTACCTGTGGTAAATACTCCATTCGGTATAAAGAAAGCACCAACTGTAATTCCCACTAAAATCAGGAACTTAATAAACCAAAACCTGAACAAAAGAAACAAAAAAAAAAAATCATTAATGGGAGAAAAGAAAATGCAAAGAGCAATGATCATGACAGGCGGGCATCACACTGAAGTACATAGAGGGGATGGCATCTTGAGGGGCTGCTCACAAGTAGTGCATACATTATGCAGGCAGGACTTTCTGGTTTTATTGTGCCCACTTATTTCCAATTCTACCAATTCTCCACTGAGGAGTTTCCTCGGTAACACAAATATTGACACCTTTTCATTGGGGTAATTGGCCAAGGGAGACTTATTAAAAATACTTCTTTATTATTTTCCATAGTTGGGGCAAAGCCTGAATAACCCTTTACTGTTCTATCACATATTTGGTAATATCAGCATTTGACACGCACAGAAATGGGGATTATTTTCTCCGATATATTTTAGAAGTCATACACGTTCCAAGATTATTTTTTTCTCATTTACTCCAAATCCCTTTTAAATTAGACAGCGCTTACAGACACCGTCATCAGGTATGTCCCTCTTGGCAAGTCACGGAGCCGGACACTGCTTAACCCCTTAGTGGCCAGCCTATTTTAGGCCCCAATGACAAAAGCAATTTATTTATTTTTTATTCTATAGTCGCATTAAAAGAGCGAACACTTTTTTTTATTCTTCCGTCAACATGGCTGTATGAGGACTTGTTTTTTGCGGGATTAGTTGTACTTTTTAATGGCACCATTTTGGGGTAGATAGCATTTTTAGATTAACTTTTAACTTTTTGGGGGGGGGGGGGGGGGAATAGAAAAAACCCTGAAATTCTGCCATTGTTCTATGTGTTTTAAATGGACGCCGTTCACTGTACTGTGTAAATAACACATTACCTTTATTCTATGGGTCGGTACGATTATGACGATACCACATATGTATGGGTTTTTTAGGTTTTACCACTTTTGCACAATAAAAAAACACTTGAACTAAAATAATTTATTTTGCATCGTCGCTTTCCAAGAGCCGTAATTTTTTTATTTTTCCGTCAACGTAGTTGTATGAGGGCTTTATTTTTGCGGGACGAGATGTAGTTTTGATTGGTACTGTTTTTCGGTACGTGGGACTTATTGATTAACTGCCATTATGACTTTTTTGGGGGGGGGGGGATATGGAAAAAAAACAACAATTTCGCCAATGTTTTTTGCGTTTGTTTTTTGACAGTGTTCACCTTGCGGTTTAAATTACATATTAACTTTGTCTGGATCATTACGGTTGTGGCGATACCATATATGTGTAGTTTTATTTATGTTTTACTAAACACACTTTTTTACTGTAATTTTTATTTCACATTTATTACTAGGGGACTTTACTATGCGATCTTTAGATCGCTGCTATAATGCTTTGGTATACATTGCCGGTCAGTGTAAATCTGGCACGTCCTAATTGGCATATGTCCAGGGCAGACCTGGGGGCCTTTATCAGGCCCCCGGCTGCCATGACACCCCTTCGGAGGCCCGTGATTGCATTTGCGGGCCGCCGATGTTTGACAGAAGGAGCTCACTCAATCTGCAAATTATTTAAATGCCGTCGTTGGTAATGACTGCGGCATGTGATGGGTCAAACGGCCACGATCAAAGTAAACTTCGATCGTGGCCGGTGGGGCAGGAGCCTGGCTGTCAGACAGTCGAGCCCTGGCTCCAGCCTGCACAGGACACCCGTGCAGGGCTTAGACTGGCCCGCCGTGAAAAGGCGTATTGGTGGTCACTAAAGGGTTCTGTAATTCCTACACAAGTCGACTGCGCTATGTATTCTGCCAAAATAACTGAACCCTGTCACAACAGTGACAAACGGAAACCTTTAGCAATGTTTCCGTCACCATTGATATCAATAGTGAGGGAAACGGAAGCTTAGGTTTCCGTTTGCCTTTCCGTTAAGTGGTTAACCCGATGGAAACCTTAGACGGAACCCCTCAACGGAAGGGCAACGGTGATGTGAACAGGCCCTTACGTGTTTGCATGGATGTTCTATTCATGCCTTGCAAGGGATTCAGCTGATCCAACCACCACAGTCCAACAATCTAACAGTAAACCGTGTGCATAGATCTATTTATTTATCATACACTTTCATCTGACACTTCAATCTAGCCCCACATCGTTGGAGGACTGGCCGACCATCTAATGTTTACAACAGCGGTGTCCGGACTCTCCCCGATGGCAGATGTCAGGGGAGAGAAGGGTCAGGTGTATTAGATTTCAACATGCCCTATCCTTTTGTTTTTTTGGAGATAAGCTGCTGCCAGGGTGGTCAGGCAGCGCTTTACAGCTCCCTATTGAGAACGCATACTCAAGTGTATGGAGGAGTGGTTAGGAATAGCTATCGGCTAAACGATCATTTGCCTGACAGCTATCTAAAGTGTACGGCCAATAGGCCCCATGCACACGACCGTATTTTTGTCCACCCGTAAATACGGGTCCGGTGTCACCCGTATTTACGGGCACGTTTTCGCTGCAAAATTACACTGCAGTAAATCGGCAGCCCTTCTCTCTATCAGTGCAGGATAGAGAGAAGGGACAGCCCTTTCTGTAATAAAAGTAAGTAATTCATACTTACCCGGCCGTTGTCTTGGCGACGCGTCCCTCTCTTGACATCCAACCCAGGAGGTCCCTGGATGACGCGCAGTCCATGTGACCGCTGCAGCCAGTGATTGGCCTGCGATTGGCTGCAGCGGTCACATGGGCTGTAACGTCATCCCAGGAGGCCGGACTGGAGGAAGAAGCAGGGAGTTCTGGGTAAGTATGAACGTCTTTTTTTCCACAGCTTTATCTATATTGTGATCGGTAGCCACTGTCCAGGGTGCTGAAAGTGTTACTGCCGATCGTTTAACTCTTTCAGCACCCTGGACAGTGACTATACACTGACGTCGCCTAGCAACGCTCCCATAATTACGGGTGCACACACGTAGTCACCCGTAATTACAGGAGCCCCATAGACATCTATGGGCTGCCCGTGCCGTAATTACGGCCTGAAATAGGACATGTTCTATATTTTTCAACGGCACAGGCACCTTCCCGTAAGCATACGGGGAGGTACCCGTGCCCAATAGAAGTCTATGGGCCCGTAATTACGGGCGTTTTTACGTTCGTGTGCATGGGGCCTATTAGGCAGTGAATAATCTAACAAACAACTGTAAACTCTATAAAATGTGCATATGAAAAGCACAAAGCTTTCTTCTGTGGAGTCTGCACTTACCCATTTTGTATATACGATCTTGGGTCCCGACTACTTCGTACACAGATCATGATTAGGACAAAGAGAAAGAAAAATGCAGCCATGGCGAAACACATGCGATACACTGCTTGGTGTCCAAGAATGACATCACAGTTCACAGTTCCAGAAATGGTGCTGGATGAGGTGCAAAACCATGGTAGCTGAGAATGGAAAAGCAAGCATGACAAGTATAAGGCATATGGAGAGGCAGAATCCAATTATGCAACCATTGCTGCCATGTTTTTCCTAAAACAACAGTTTCCAACTGCATCAGTCTAGAAGACTACTTTTTATAAGCACGTTAATCTTTTTTAGCCATGTAATAGCTATGCATTATTTTTATCTCTTTTTTTACAAAGAGAAACATAAGTCCCAAAATTTACTTTTTAATAACAATTTTTGGGGTAATTTAAAAGCACATAGTCCCACATTTTTGGCATAAACGGAGCCCAAGAAAAAAAAAAAAAAAAGTCACAAATTATGGTGCATTCCATTATTGCAACTTTTCCTAGCATTCATCAGTTTGAAAAGTGTGTGTGTGGTTTACTGATGTGGGCGTGGCCTACAACTTTTGGACAGATCAATACTAAAGCAAAAAAAATCGCGCAAATTTTAGCGCCAATCTGCACCTGCTCATAGCAGGCGTGGATGTAATTTTTTGCCTTTTAATAGATTTTGTGCCATTCACTTCAACAACTTTTTTATTTTACTGGTGTATGGAACACCAGTCTTAATTGTGAGCCATAATTTAAGATAATTAATTTAGACTTCCATTAAGGCTTGATGAACATGACCAATATTAGGCTATGTTCACACGGGGTTTTTTGCAGGCGGAATTTCTGCCTCAAAATTCTGTTTGGAGGCAGATTTTCCTCTCCCTGCACGACGATTTTCGCCCGCGGCTATTGAGCGCCGGGGGCATAAAACGCTACGGAATACGCTTTCTCTGCCTCCCATTGATGTCAATGGGTGGTCAGAGGCGTAAACGCCCGAAGATAGGGCATGTCCCTTCTTCCTCCTGCGAGACTTTTACTGCTTGCGGGAAAAAGACGCCTCCCATTGAAATCAATGGGAGGCATTTTCGGGATGTTTTTGACGAGTTAGGGCTAGTTCACACTGAGTTTTTTGCAGGAGGAAAATTCCTCCTGCAAAATCTGCTCCAGGCGTTTTTTGCACAGTGGTTTGACAAAAACTTGTCAAAACACTCGAAGCGTTTTTTCCTTCTCCCACTGATTGAAAAGGGGTTTTGGAGGCGGAAACCGCCTCGAGATAGGTAATGTCGCTTCTTTTTACCACGAGGCGGTTTTTCCGCTCGCGGTAAAAAAACATCTCCGCCTCCCATTGAAATCAATGGGAGGCCTTTTCGGCGTTTTTTGCGGTGCGGTTTCCGCGCCAAAAAACTCAGTGTGAACAGGGCCTTATGCATCCATGTTGTACAGATCCATAAAGCAGTATTTTGGTTTCCGCAAATAAATGCTATTCTTTGTTTAATAACGTTATAAAAATTGTCCAATATTCTTTTTGGATCAATTTTGCATGGTTTAACTCCTTACCGTCGCAGTTATTTTTCATCTTTGTTTTTTTCTCACCCTAAAAGCCCTAACTTTCTATTTTTCAGTCTACATAGCCGAGGGTTTTTTATGCTTTTGACAGGATGACTAACTACCTGTATTTTTTAATGCCACCACTTTATGTACCATATAATGTACTGGGAAACTTTTTAAAATTATTTTGTGGAGTTGAAGCTTTAGTTTTTTTTTTTTTGTTTTTTTTTTATCAGACACTGCAATTGAGGTCCAGTTTCGCAGTTTTAAGAAGCTTCACCCATGTTTACAGCGAATTGCAGCGGTTCCGAAGTTAAACCACGATTGGTTTTTGCCGTGCGGTATTCGACCGCACAGCAAGAGCGGCACCCCAACTGCAATGTCTGAATAGACCCTAAGTTTCAGACACAGACACCAGTCTGAAGATATCACGCCTCCCTTAATTTTACTTCAATGGAGTGGAGCTGCAATTGCGGACCACTCATGAACATGTATGGGGCTGTTCCTAGAATAAAACAGCCATGGTTTTCCAATCCTGTACAACCCCTTAAAGACTTGTTTATATAATCTGCATGGTTTAGAAAAGGGTCCATGGATTATATCTCCAGATCAGCAGCGTTATAAACTACTGTGTTTCTATAATTATAAAATAAAGTCTAGATTTTAGATAAAAGGGTGGAATATACCAAAGCCATAGCATCATTTAATGACAATCATAATTGCGCTATAATTTGCACATTTTTCACAAATCTCGCAGTCTTCAAAAGTGACAAGTAAAGCAGGCAGGGTTAATTAGCGGGAGTTTTAACATAACTTACGCCAGAGATTTGCATTTGAATTTGTATTTTATCTTCTGGCGCACAGACAGACTAAAATGGGCCAATTTAATTATGAGGCCTGCACGTCTTAATAAATTTGGCACATCTTACTCCAGTGCACTTTATATTAAGACTGGCATATGAATGCCAATACTAGTAAATCGCCCCAAAGTCTCCTAAAATTGGCAGAACTTAAATAGGCAACAAATGCTGCACAAGCTTTGCATAAATAAAAATACTACAAGCTAATATCAGCAACTTTGTATTATATCTCAGAGAAAAATTACTCTGTCTCCACTTATCAGGCTCCCCCTCCTCCGAACGGTTTACTCACTCTGAATTTACTGCTAAATCCATCACCTCAAGACCAGATTAAATATTAGTTTACTGAAGGATCAGGTTACAGCTGCCCATAGAAATCTATGGAGAGGGTAATCGGAGGGAGCAGAAAGAGAGAGGCAGAGGAAGACACACACATGCTGCTGCAGCTTATAGTAAGAGTTCTCTCACACCAGTGCTGGATTCTTAGCTACACTGCTCATTACTGCTGTGCAAGGTCCTTCATGTAGCTGCTGCTTCTATATATGTGATCGATAAAGAGAACATCCTGCCCTCTTGTGTGTATTGCACACGCTGAGTATGGCAGACATGTCAGTCAGGCTCCACCCACTAGCTCAGGGAAAACTGCTAAAAAATGCTTGCTACAAGACATATCAAGGCCAGAAATTGCGTTGCTTCTCATGTACACCCATAACACAACTTCTTCTGAAAAGTCACCTAAAGCGACAGGTACGCTTTTATAAGGAAGGTTATAAATTCACATTTAGTGGATATGGTTTAGACCCTGTTTAAATTTGCATCATGGGTTTCCTTTATAATAGTCATTGGTGCAGAATTATGAAGACTGGTGTTTTATACAGTAAAAAAATCTGTCACATATAAAACCCTCCCGGACGATCGATCAACATATACACACATACTCACCTAGCCCCAACTTCTCCAGCTCCCTCAGCGTGTGGTGGCTCATACAAGGTTTTGATGCCGAGCAGCGTCAGGGTCTCATATGCAACGCAGTGCTGCACCACATACAATGTCCTGATGCTGCCCAAAGTCAGTACAATGTATGAGCCGCCGCAAGCTGAGTGAGCTGGAGGGGAGAAGAGGAGCGGTGAGAAGCATAATTTTATTTTATATGGTTTTCATTTTATTTAAATTGTCTAAAGGGTGAAGGGGGGTTATGGGGCCATTCAGCGGGAAATCTCCACCAGTTGATTTCCATTATAATTTACTAGTTTTCTGGCAGTTGATGAAAAATTTCTGGGTGGAGAGACCACTCTTGATGGTTCAGATAAGCAATCGATGTGGAGTTGTCGTTCTGGAGCCTGACCAGGTGAGCCTGGATAAAGCGAGTCCAATGGGAGAGGGTTAAGAAGATTTCACTCAATTCTAGAAGATTGATCTGCAAGGACATCTCCTCCTGCAAGTGCACTGAAGCGGTTAGAGGCCAAACACTGCACCTCACCCGGACAAACTGGCATCCGTTGAGCTGACCAGCTACTGGAGGGGAGGTAAAAGATAAACCTGTCTTGATGGCCGGTTAGGTCTCCCAACATTGCAACTCCTGACGAATCAGAGAGGGCAGGAGACTAGACTTGTCCAGCGAGTTCTGAGACTTGTCCTAGCACAAGAGAATCACCCCCCAAAAGGGACCTGGAGTGGAATTGTGCATTTGGAACTGCCTCGGTCAACATCATCCTGCTAAGCACCCGCATGAAAAAAGGATTGACGTGTGTTCCGGCAAAGAAGGGCCACCTCAGCTCGAATAGTCTTGACCTTGTCCACCGGAAGCAGGACCCTAGCAGCTGTCCTGGTGTTGGAAAGCATTCCCAGAAATGCCATGCTCAGAATTTGGATCATCAACAAGGAAAAATCCTCCTTGGTCCGACCGAAACTCTTCAATGTGTCCAGAGGGATGCACAGACTGGAAAAATTGTGTTCTATGGAGGGAGTCTTCCCCAAAAGGTTGTCCAGGTAAGGGATGACAATGACTCCCCTGGCGAAGTTAAATGCCATGAGAGCCGCCAGGACCTTGGAGAGAAGGCCCAAGGAGCAAGCCAAAAAGGGAGGACGACAAACTGGAGATGTTAAGAACCTACTGCAAAACTAAGGAAATGCTGGTGGGTCCTTGCGATGAAGATGAGGTATGCATCGTGAATGTCAATGGAATGCGTCCACCAACCTTAAAGAGGCTCTGTCACCAGATTTTGCAACCCTCATCTCCTATTGCAGCAGATCGGCGCTGCAATGTAGATAAGAGTAAAGTTTTGTTTGTTTTTTTTAAAAACGAGCATTTTTGGCCACGTTATGACCATTTTTATATTTATGCAAAAGAGGCTTTCTAAAGTACAACTGGGCGTGTTTAAAGTTAAAGTACAACTGGGCGTGTATTATGTGTTACACATCTGGGCGTTTTTACTTCTTTTACTAGCTGGGCGTTGTGACTAGAAGTGTATGATGCTGACGAATCGGCATCATCCACTTCTCTTCGTTACCACCCAGCTTCTGGCAGTGCACAGACACACAGCGTGTTCGAGAGATCACGCTGTGACGTCACTCACTTCCTGCCCCAGGTCCTCAATTGCTCGTCCGACACGATGCAGGACCTGGGGAAGTGACGTCACAGCGTGATCTCTCGAGAACACGCTGTGTCTGTGCACTGCCAGAAGCTGGGTGGTAACGAAGAGAAGTGGATGATGCTGATTCGTCAGCATCATACACTTCTATTCACAACGCCCAGCTAGTAAAAGAAGTAAAAACGCCCAGATGTACATACACAATACACGCCCACTTGTACATAACTTTAAACACGCCCAGTTGTACTTTAGAAAGCCTCATTTGCATAAATATAAAAATGGTCACAACTTGGCCAAAAATGCTCGTTTTTTAAAAAAACAAAAACGTTACTCTTATCTACATTGCAGCGCCGATCTGCTGCAATAGGAGATAGGGGTTGCAAAATCTGGTGACAGAGCCTCTAAGGATTCCATGTGAAATCTCTGAATACGAACGAAGGGGTTTAACGTCTTTAATTCTGTGCATAGGTGATAAATCGTAATGAGAAAAGTCCTATAAGGGTATTAATAGTATGTGCTAGCATCTGGGCTATTTGTTGGTCAGGCTCACCTGAACCCATGTTCAAGTTTTTTTGGAAACTGTTTTTGTTAAGAAATATTGGTGATTTGCTATTCATACTCTACTTGTGTCACCCAACTTGTTCCGTCTCCTGACGCCATAAAAAGATGAACTAGTGGCATTTAATCATAAGGGTGAAAAGTCTGATTAAGGCTATGTTCACACGGAGTATTTTGCCGAGTTTTTTGACGTGGAAACCGCGTCGCAAAACTCTGCAATAACAGCCCGAGAACGCCTCCCATTGATTTCAATGGGAGGCGTCGGCGTCTTTTTCCCGCGAGCAGTAAAACTGCCTCGCGGGAAAAAGAAGCGACATGCCCTATCTTCGGGACGCTTCCGCCTCTGACCTCCCATTGACTTCAATGGGAGGCAGAGAAAGCGTATTTCGCGCTTTTTTATGCCCGCGGCGCTCAATGGCCGCGGGCGAAAAGCGGTGCGAAAATCGGCGTGCAGGGAGAGGAAAATCTGCCTCAAAGTTCCAAACTGAATTTTGAGGCAGATATTCCTCCCCCAAAATACTCCGTGTGAACATAGCCTTAGGCAATAGATTAAGGTGGATGGGCTTTAAAAGGCTGGCTTAACCCATTGTCACATACATGTATGTACATGCGTTAAGGAGAAGTATGGAGCGCGCCAACAGGCCGAGCGCACTGAACGGGTGAATGTTACTGCAATGGGCGGAATCAAACGTCACTTTGATTCCGCCTGTTTAACCCCTTAGATGCCGCAGTCAATAGCAATCACGGCATCTAAGGCGTTAGAAATAGGGGAAGCTAATTAATGGGTGTCTGTCAAAATGACGATATACTGCAATACATTAGTATTGCAGTATATAGTGCAAGCAATCGCTGGTTCAAGTCCCCTATGGGGACACTATATCTATCTCCATCTTAAAAAAAAAAAAATTTTTCATGATTGTTAAAAACATAAAAAATTAACATAACTGCTATCCCTGCGTTTTTAAAAGTCTGAAATATTACAATATAACGTTATTTTTCCCCCGCACAGTCAACACTGTAAAAAAAAATAAAAAAAAAAAAAATTCAAGAATTGATGTTTTCTGGTCATTGAAGCTCCCCTAAAAAAAAAATAAAAAAAAATTAACAAAAAAAGTTGCATGTATCCCAAAAACGGTACCAATAAAAAAAATCACAGCTCGCCCAGTAAAAAACTCCTCAAACCGCTCAAAATCGACAAAAAAAAAAAAAAATATATAAAAAAAAGCTATGAGACTCTGAATGTGACAGATTTTTTTATAACAAATTTGTTCTCTCTTTGTAAAAGTGGTAAAAAAAAAAAACAAAATAAAACTATATCTATTTCATATTGCCGTAATTGCATAAACCCATAGAATAAAGTCAACATGTCGTTTTCACCGCACGATGAATCGGAATTGCTGTTTTTTTTTACAATTTCACTCCGCTAGTAATTTTTTTTCAGTTTCCCGGTACATTAACTGTGCCATGAAAAACTACAACTCGTCCGGCAAAAAACAAGCCCTTATACGGCTCCGTTGACTGAAAGATAGAAAAAAAAAAAAAAAAAGTTACAGCTTTCAGGATGCAGGGAAGAAAAAACTGAAATGAGAAACCGTAAATTGGCCTGTCATAAAGAAGGTTAAAGAGAACTCGTCATCGAGGTTATGCTGCCCTCACTGATGGCAGCATGAAGTATTGACAGGCTGATTTTTGTGGTCTGTAACTTACGTACTAAGATGAAGTCGCTTTGGCGAACTTACATTTTAGTTCATGCAAGGTGTGGCCAGTGCCGCCAGAGAAGTGTCGGATATATTCATGGTCCAAATCTACTTCACACCGCATTCCAAATTATTATGCAAATGTTATTATTCGCTGATTTTCCTAAATAGTCGATGCAAATGACAGTCAGTGTAATCTTCAAGCCATCGACCGTTGGAGTATAATGCAAATTTTATTGAACAAATCTCCTAATGATAACAGATTTTTTTTTAGAAGTAAAAAACTCAAAATGCACTGTTTCAAATTATTATGCACAACAGATATCAAAACATTTTAAAGGTTGTAAAGAGAACTAAAATGGTAATTTGTTGAATTTGCAGCATCAGGAGGTCATATTTACAGAAATCAAAAGCCGTTTCAATCCAAAAAAACTTAGCAGGCCAAGTTACATGTTAACATAGGACCCCTTCTTTGATATCACCTTCACAATTCTTGCATCCATTGAATTTGTGAGTATTTGGACAGTTTCTGCTCGAATATCTTTGAAGGATGTCAGAATAGCCTCCCAGAGCTTCTGTTTTGATGTGAACTGCCTCCCACCCTCATAGATATTTTGCTTGAGGATGCTCCAAAGGTTCTCAATAGGGTTGAGGTCAGGGGAACATGGGGGCCACACCATGAGTTTCTGTCCTTTTATGCCCATAGCAGCCAATGACACAGAGGTATTCTTTGCAGCATGAGATGGTGCATTGTCATGCATGAAGCTAATTTTGCTACGGAAGGCATGGTTTTTCTTTTGGACCACAGAAGAAAGTGGTCAGTCATAAACTATGTACTTTGAAGAGGTCATTTTCACACCGTCAGGGACCCTAAAGGGGCCTACCAACTCTCTCCCCATTATTCCAGCCCAAAACATGACTCCGCCACCTCCTTGCTGACATCGCAGCCTTGTTGGGACATGGTGGCCATTCACCAACCATCCATCTGGACCGTCCAGGGTTGCACGGCACTCATCAGTAAACAACACGGTTTGAAAATGAGTCTTCATGTATTTCTGAGCCCACTGCAACTGTTTCTGCTTCTGAGCATTGTTTAGGGGAGGCCGAATAATAGCTTTATGCACACTTGCAAACCTCTGGAGGATCCTACACCTTGAGGTTCGTGGGACTCAAGACGCACCAGCGGCTTCAAATACCTGTTTGCTGCTTTGCAATGGCATTTTAGCAGCTGCTCTCCTAATCCTATTACCTTGTCTGGCAGAAACCTTCCTCATTATGCCTTTATCTGAACTAACCAGTCTGTGCTCTGAATCAGCCACAAATCTTTTCACAGTACGATGATCACGCTTAAGTTTTCCTGAAATATCCAATGTTTTCATACCTTGTCCAAGGTATTGCACTATTTGACGCTTTTCGGCAGCAGAGAGATCCTTTTTCTTTCCCATATTGCTTGAAACCTGTGGCCTGCTTAATAATGTGGAACGTCCTTCTTAAGTAGTTTTCCTTTGATTGGGCACACCTGGCAAACTAATTATCACAGGTGTCTGAGATTGATTACAATGATCCAAAGAGCCCTAAGGGTATGTTCACACGCTAGCTGTCATTTACGGCTGAAATGACAGCCTGTTTTCAGAAGAAAACAGCTGCGTCGTTTCAGCCGTAAATGCTCCTCCTCGTAATATACGAGGCGTCTGTGACGCTCGTATATCTTGAGCTGCTGCTCTTTGAGTTCAATGAAGAACGGCTCAAATTACATGGCAAAGAAGTGCCCTGCACTTCTTTGCCGAGCCAGTCAATTTACGCGTCGTCGTTTGACAGCTGTCAAACGACGACGCGTAAATTACAGGTCGTCTGCACAATACGTCGGCAAACCCATTCAAATGAATGGGCAGATGTTTGCCGACGTATTGTAGCCCTATTTTCAGGCGTAAAACGAGGCGTAATACGCATCGTTTACGTCTGAAAATAGGTCGTGTGAACCCTGCCTTAGACACAATACCATTCATGAGTTTAATTGAAAAACTAATAATTAAATGTTTGACACTTAAATCCAATGTGCATAATAATTTGGAACACGGTGTATATTAGCACACAAGTGACAGATCACTGGGTATACAGTGCAAAAATTAGTTGATTGTTGGCTGATCGCATCTTTTATGCGGCCCAAAATATTCTCTTGTTGGTAGCACATTTCCTTGTATAAACAAGGGATGTGCGGTTGACAAGATGCAAAATATATGGAGACGATCGTTCAACCCTATTAAGTACGCATTTCAGTCACAAAGTTGAATTTTCATGTAATTTTGATTATCATCACTGTTGGATGCAAAGTTGCACGTATGAATTATTAAGTTGGCTTCTTATACACTGTTTTCTGTGCGCTCTCAAAAAAAGTAAGATTTTAGTAGCAGTTTGCCATGTGCAGTATATATTTTTATCACATTTGTGGATCATGGCCAATTATTGCAAGACCATGGTTTCAACGTTTGAGAGCACAAGCTCATGTTTCTGTAGCAGCTTGTGGTGTGTATGTATGTATATATATATATATATATATACATACACATACATACATACACACACATACACCTTGATCTATTATTTTTGTGTGTAAATCTCCGCTTATATGCACGTTTTAGGCATATGTGTGTGTTTTAAAGGCTATGTACACCTTAGATATTTAAAAAAAATAAAAATTATATATATATATATATATATATATATATATATATATATATATAAAAATTATTATTTCAATTTGTGTGATTGGTGCTACTTTCAAAATACTTTTTGAGATACAGCTGCTTTGTATTTTGTACAGAACAGATGTATCGTGCGGCAAGATCTGAATCCATCAGATGAACTTAGATGTGATTGATAGCATCTCGATACTGGGAGACATGCAGGACCCACTGACACTGAACCCGTCAGTCCCGTGGATCTGACAGATACAGGTTTCAGCACTAGATACAGCTGTTCTTGTATACAAAGAAGCTGTACCTCAAAAGTATTTCGAAAGTTGCACCAATGACACTTTTTTATAAAAAAAAAAAAGGGTAGATTTTATAAAGGTGTACATAGCCCTTGATTTTTTTTTTTCCCAATAATTTCTGTTTGTCACAAAGTTACATGAATGTGGACATGGCTGCCAGCAGCATGTAAAGAGACCCGCAGTCGTCAGGTTGTCTGCTTTCAGCAAATATATAAGGTTAGTGAGTACACTTACTTTTCACGGTGTGCATTTTATAGGTTACCACCTGTTTTTTTTTTTTTAAGCTTCCAGTTTAAAACTAGATTTTTGGTCTCAAATTCTGGTGATTTTATTAAGTAATGTGCATGTTGACATAGGCCTAAGTGGTGTGTAGAAATCTATACATTTTGAACTTTTATTTTTAGGATGTGTGTGGTGCATTTATTTTCTGCTTAGGTCACACTTTTAACCACTCAATTTTTTGTGGATTTTTTACAATTAGGCTGGATTCACACGAGTATGTTACGTCCGTAATGGACTCAGAAAATAGAAGGGTATGGGAGTTTAGCATGTCATTTAGATTTTATTTGTATATTTCAAAAGTGTGAACAATGTCCTGGCTTACCAGAGGTGCAAAATGTTTCAAAACCCCTGGCAGCAAAAGGGGTTAAACCCTTTTAACCCTGCTGTTTATATGTATGGGGCTTTTCCATCTAAGGCATTTATGGCACATCCACATAAATCAGGTTTCACAATGGAGTCCTATTTCTATTTAGGTTGTCCTGCTTTAGAAACCAGGGTTGCCAGAGGACCAGAATGTACTGTATGTAACCCTCTCTAGACCCTCCTGTAGGGCATGGTTAGCTGAACCTGACGTTTTTGTGATTTGCACACGGATTCGTATGAGGGTGAGCGCCATTGAAGTTCAATCTATTCTGTGGCTTTTCAGAACGGAATCTGTGTGAATGAACATTCTACGGAGATTTTTTTCCACAGCAAGGGACTGGGTAATAAATGAAAAAAACATTCACATGCATTACCAGCAGAATTGTTATAGACTTTGTACAGATTTAGTCCCAGAATCCGCTCATAAACCCGGACAGAATTCACAACATGTGAACATACCCTAAGAGGACCTTTGTAAGATGAATTCAGAAGGAAACAATTCAGTAATGAGCCGTGAAAGTATGGAACAATATTTATATTCTGGAAACTCAAAAAAAGCCACTAATCTGGTCATAATGTTCATAAAAGTTCTTGGGGGCCAAAGATATCACCATATCTTAGGGCCACAAATTAATCGGGAACAATTGTTTCTCGTTGCTGGGTAGATGACAGTAAGCATCTGTGAGTTTTATCATTAAAAATCTTTAGAGCTGTTAATCTGACAGATTCCATTTTTCTTCAGGAACTTAATATAAGCGGTACACTCATAACTCGCGGTGCATGGTAGCCGGTACACAGAAAGCACTAATGACGCTTCCTATTAGCGGGGGGTTGTCCCAGCAATCATGTGACATACTCCAAACCATAGACCTTGCACAGAACCAACCACCTAAGACCATAGGTTATACAAAGTGTGTGTGGATGTGTGTGGATGTGTGTGGATGTGTGTGGATGTGTGTGGATGTGTGTGGATGTGTGTGGATGTGTGTGGATGTGTGTGGATGTTACACACCATAACCACACACACCATTTTGACTATAAAAACACATTATTGCTTGTGACTGTTTTAAAAAAAAAATCCCAAACAAAAATACTCTTTGTAATCTTTTGACACTTTGTTAGAAATGAGCTTTTCATTTGTCTAGGATAAAGTCCTAGCTTTTAAACCAAGGCTCTCTTTTGGCCTCCTTCGGGTAAATGGGTGCCTATAGCTACGTTTGGCGTATGCTGAAAGTGTTCACATAGTGTGATGTGACCGTAGCCTTAGGGTATGTTCACACATACAAAAAGTGGCTGAAGATTACGGAGCGGTTATCAAGGGAGGACAGCCTCTGATTTCAAGGCGTTTTTTTGAAGCTTCTTTTAATTTGAAGCCTCTTTTGAGGCGTTTTTCATAGTGTCAATGGAAAATCAGCTCCAAAAGCGCCTCAAGAAGGGACATGCTACTTTTTACAAGGCGTTTTTTTTATTCAGCAGCATAAAAATACACCTCATGTGAACAGCAGTGTATTTTCTAATGAATTCAATGGGAAGCTTTTTGTAGGCGTTTTGCTTGTGATTTTCCAGGCGTATTTCAAGGCCTTTATGCTCAGAAATACACCTGAAAAAACTACGTGTGAATATACCCTTGCATGCCAAGTTATCTGGTCTTAGGGTGGGGAAAATACACTAGTGCTGAAGTGTTTAAACTGCTATTATATCAATGTGTGGTCAGTGAGTCCAACCACTAGGAGTTTTATCAGACACCGCGCCACTCTCAAACATGCACTTAGTCATTCACTTAAATGAAGCTAAGCTGCAAGATCAGACTACACAGGGTTTGTCTTGTAGGCTTTAACCAGAGTAAAATAGAATTGATTTGAATTAAAAACAAGGTGACAGATGCTGGATAAAGAGCCTGTTTTCATTTTCTTCCGACAGGTCTCCTTTTAGTAACGGACCTCAGAGCCAGGGCTGTGGAGTCAGAGACAGTAAAAATGTAACAACTCGGGCTTCAAAAGAAAAATATTAAATATTATTAATTTTGTATTCATTAAATGCATAGCTTGTTGAATATTTACATTCGTAGAAATTTAGGAAAGTTAAAATTTTTATCATATAAATATATGTGATGTTCTATCAATCTAATGCCCTTATTTATCCAAAAGCAGTGATAACTAGGATGTTCTAGTGGTGATAAAATACACGTTATCAGCTCTGTTGTTCTCTCGTATCCTTTAAGGCCCTTTTACACAGACCAACGAGCGTTAATAGGAGGACTCATTCCCGATCATTGACCTGTGTAAACAGGGCAACGATCAGCCGTTGAACAAGCAAATGCTCGTTCATCGGCTGATGTGCTAGTTTACGCAGCAGTAAATATTATCGTTGTCTGCAACCTATCTTCCTGCGTAAACAGAGAGATGTGCTGCCGACATGATGAAAATGTCTAGGGAAGAGCGATCGTAGTAACGATCACTCGTTTCCATACGTAACCAAGCTATGCTCCTTGAGAAAGGACCAAACAAGCGCTGATCAACAAGGTGTCGTTGATCGGCGCTCATTTTCATGGCCGATATCGTGAAACAGGACCGTAAGACTAAGCAACTTCATGCTGCTGCGCCAAGGCGCTTCATTAAAATGTCCGTATCTCTGCTTCACATGCTCAGTAGTGAAATTCCTCCTCTACAGACCAGAAGAGCAAGTTCACAACTGGGCGCAGGGTCATTTTAACACTTTGGTGGGCCCAGTGCAAAACTTTCATGAATGGGCCCCCTCTTGAACAGACTGGAGCACTGAGGGTTAGCATTGTCTTTGTTTCCGGTGATTGGGCTGCACTGAGGGCTTAAGTACCAGGGCTGTGTTGTAGCGTCCTGAACTTATCACAGTCTCCCACTTTGCTGTGCAACCCTCATTCCTGCTCCTATATCCCCTTCCTCCTCAACGCCCAGATAGCATGGCACCACCAAGCCCAAACAGCACTTGGCTCAAAACGAGCGGACGCTGCGCTCCTCCTCCCTCCTAGCCTGGCCGCCTGCAAAACTTTGTCTCCCCGACAACTGGGAACGCTAAAGTACTCATTGGCGCTGCAGTGAGCCGCACACCATTGAACAGAACTACAGAAGGGAGAATGGCCAGACTGATACAGAAGGGAAGAAGGAAGGCAGAGGCAGACAACCAATAAAGGTAAGGGATGCAACAATGCCGCTTTCCAGCCTGTCTTTGGGTGTTTATCCCCAAATCCACTGTACAAGTTTTCAACTGTGTCTGCTTCCAGAGTACGCAAACAGTTGAAAATAGAGCCGCCACCAGTGGCCGAGTGCAGTTGCACCGTTTGCCCTATGGTTAAATCGTCCCTGACTGTGCATGCCTGCAGTCATCTCTGAACTGCTAGAGGTAACAGGTAGTGAGTACGAAGGCAAGTACTTAATATATAGTAAATACACTTTAAATATTTATTTTATTCCCATCCAGGCTTATTATACATGATCCATTTACGAAGGAGTTGGAGCGGGAGTATGACAGTGGAACAATAGAGGAGTCAAAGTCAGAAGTTTGGTTTACTGACTCCACAACCCTGCTCAGACCAAGCCAAATGCCACAATGTCTGCCTTACCGTGCCTCCCTATTTAGAGGTTTGCAAGATCTCTGTATTACCAACAGCCGCCAAAGCTGGGAGTCTGACAAATATATATATATATATATATATATATATATATATATATATATATATATAGGAGTGTCACCATGTCGAGGCCTGGTGTTCTATTTCTTTCCCTCTGGAATGAAGATGGCAGTCCAGAAAACAGAACCATTGCACCTTAAGAAACTAGCCCATAGAAGTACAGTTGTGTGGGTGGCGAAGCGCAGCTTTTTAAAGCGTATCTAAACTTTCAGAAGACTTTTCAAGATAAGATTTCTTGTGTACAGGAGACATTTTTGGCCATTATATGACTTTTATTATGCATTTTTTCTTTTTTAGCAGTTTTCCCCTCTACAGGCGCTCTCAAATTCTCAGTATTCTCTGAGCTAATGGGTGTAGCCTAACTGCTATCATTTCTACCATACAAAGCTCAAACAGAGAAGAGAACATTCTGCTCTCCTATCTCGATCACATATATAGAAATAGCAGCAACATTGAGGACATAACACAGCAGTACTGAGAAGTGTAGCTGAGAATCCAGAACTGGGGTGACGAGAGACAGAGAGTGAGTGTGTGTGTGTGTGTGTGTGTGTGTGTGTGTGTGTCTCACTTTGCTTTTACTCCCTCCTCCATGGACTTCTATGGGCAGCTATAACCTGATCCTTCAGTAAGCGGAGACTCCATCTTATCTCGGAGAAAGCCGTACATTCAGAGGGAGTGAACAGTTAGGAGGGGGAAAGGGGTAGGAGGAAAGAAGCCGGATTAGTGGGGAAAGAGGCATTTTCTTCTAATATATATTTCTTCTAATATATAAGAAGTGGATCTGCTTGTACACTTGACTTATGCAAAGTTTGTTCAAAGTGCAGTGCGTATTTAACCTACTAATTGACGTTATTAGGCTGGGTTCACATGGTGAATTTTTGTTCCATTTTTAGCATGCCTTTTTTCTTGTTTTGGTTGATTAACTCCCATTGAGAGACACAGAAGTTTATAAAACAAAACCCCAACAAAAACGCTCCATGTAAGCTCAGCCATAGTGGGGCAAAAATGACTATTATAACCAAAAAAAAACAATCATCTGTTTACTGCCTGCCTGTATATATGGCTGGCAATAGACTAGGCACTGCTAGTTTAAACAGACTGGATATCATGTTTCATGTAGTTCAAGTATATAAAAAATTTAGCAAAAAACATTGTATACAAGAGACTGTCCATCACTGCTTGCAAAAAACACAGACATTTTAATCACTGCCTTTCTTCTCATCTTTCTTTAATGATTATGTTATTATATGATCATTATTTCCAACTAGCAGATCATCATCCATATAAAAATGATTGTCCTAATAAAAACCACAAGATATTCTAAGATACGAATGAATATTCAGCACCTCAAGTTATAAAAAACATTGTATTTCTTTTTAAAATTTGAGATGCTTCCTGTAAGGTTTTCCCTGCATGTCGTTGGAGTCACACTGTCCGCGCTCGTTTCCAATGAGAATTCCGTTTACCTTTTTAAGTCCCACTTCCACTCCAGGTATGATCATAATACAGGCCACTAAGGTTCCAAGAAGAAGGAAGAGTGAGAAAGTCAGGCGGGTTAAAGTTGAACTCTTTGTAGACGGGCAACATCCACAGAGGAGGCATGGTGCTGTACCACACAGACAGGAAGCCTATAAAAAGAGAGATAATAGTAAAGCATTAATTGTGCCCAATGCCGACATACGTATGATTAAGACAAAGCAAAGTACCAAGGTAAAGTTGGCTTAAAAAAATATATTTTTGGAATAAAACACCACAAACCACAGGAAAGAACACATCCCTAATGTAGAAGAAATAAGAACATTTCAGAGAGGTGAATAAGTAATTGAGAGTGTGTGAAGATTCAGCTGTTCACCAGACATAGGAGGCCTGAGTAAGGGGGAAGGCGGCACTGAAACAAAAAGGCTGCTTAGATTTGAAGCCAAGAGGCTCAGGGCACAAAAAAAAAAAAATTGCAGTGCAGAGTTTTCCAGCTTTCTACCCAACGCATCCACAAGTTGAAACAAGAAAGCAGCATGTAGTGGAGACAGTAAAACAAGGGGGAATTTATCAAGACTGGATTTTCATAGGCCAATCTTAATAAATTGTGTCCATTTTATGCTAGAGATTTTTATATTAAAGAGGCTGTCACCACATTATAAGTGGCCTATATTGTACATGATGTGATCGGCGCTGTAATGTAGATTACAGCAGTGTTTTTTATTTAGAAAAACAATGATTTTTGACGGATATATGACCTATATTAGCTTTATGCTAATGAGTTTCTTAATGAACAACTGGGCGTGTTTTACTTTTTGGCCAAGTGGGCGTTGTGGAGAGAAGTGTGTGACGCTGACCAATCAGTGACCAATCAGCATCATACACTCCTCTCTATTCATTTACACTGCAGATAGCGATATAGCTATATCGCTATGTGCAGCCACATAAACACACTATAACGTTACTGCAGTGTCCTGACAATGAATATACATTACCTCCAGGACGTGATCCTGACATTTCTGTAGCGTCTGTGTGATATTTACTGCAAGACAAGCGTAACCTGTCATTTAAAACGAGATTACATCGTAATCTCGCGAGATTACGCTTGCCTTGCTGTAAATATCACACAGACGCTACAGAAATGTCAGGATTCTGAATACACATCACGTCCTGGCTGGAGGTCATTTATATTCATTGTCAGGACACTGCAGTAACGTTATAGTGTGTTTATGTGGCTGCACATAGCGATATAGCTATATCGCTATCTGCAGTGTAAATGAAGAGAAGTGTATGACGCTGATTGGTCAGCGTTATACACTCCTCTGTACAACGCCCACTTGGCCATATAGTAAAACACGCCCAGTTGTCCATTGAGAAACTCATTAGCATAAAGCTAATATAGGTCATAACTCCGTCAAAAATGATCGTTTTTCTAAATAAAAAAACACTGCTGTAATCTACATTACAGCGCCGATCACCTCATGTACAATATAGGCCACTTATAATGTGGTGACAGAGCCTCTAAGAAATAGGGTATGTTCACACGGCCTATTTACGGACGTAATTCGGGCGTTTTTGCCCCGAATTACGTCTGAAAATAGCGCCTCAATAGCGCTGACAAACATCTGCCCATTGAAAGCAATGGGCAGACGTTTGTCTGTTCACACGAGGCGTATATTTACGCGCCGCTGTCAAATGATGGCGCGTAAATAGACGCCCGCGTAGAAGAAGAGACCTGTCACTTCTTTGGCCGTAATTGGAGCCGCTATTCATTGACTCCAATGAATAGCAGCGCTAATTACGGCCGTAATTGACGCGGCGTTCAAGCGCCTGCACATGCCGGTACGGCTGAAATTACGGGGATGTTTTCAGGCTGAAACATCCCCGTAATTTCAGCCGTTACGGACCCCCGCCGTGTGAACATACCCATACAGGCCTCCTAATAAAACTAAGTGCATCTCTAGCTGTCCAAGCGCCACAAAGGTAAATATATCTTCTTCTAGCTGGAGTAGATTTCCACTATAATTTACACCAGCTTCTGGTGTAAAATATAGTAAAAATTTGTTGGCTGTGGGGTGGTCTCACCTCCATTTCCACTTTTTTTTTTTTACAACTTGCAATTTGCAATTTCCCGTCTATATACGTAAGAAACCAGAGGAGCACATCAGTTTAGACACATGCGATTACTGAACCAAATTTTCTCTTTTAGCATGTCCCACTATAGATAAGGCACAACTGTTTTACTAATTTTTGTTTGCTAGAAGGATAGGGGAACTAGAAAAAACACCAGGGCTAAGCATGAAAAAACTCCCGGAAGTGCTGGAGCTTTTCTAATTATGATGATGCTCAGACACGGCCCCACGTAACTGAGGGCTTGCTTCATGTAGGGCTGGGCGATTAATCGACTTAATCCGATTAATTCGCCCTCAAGGCCTCTGACGATTCTGTTTAACAGAATCGTTAAATAGATTTTTTTTAGTGGCGCCGTGCTGCAGGGGGAAGCTCCGCCCTGCCGCCTTGTCACTGCCTGTTCTGCCCCGTCTGACAAGCTGTTCGGTCTCTGCTTCCCTACAGAACTGCTGTTCTGTAGTGAACAACATGATACAGTATGGAACAGCAGTTCCGTAGGGTAGCAGAGACTCCTAGTATATAGCCACACCACCCTGAAGATACTACCCCTCCTTGTAGATCGCACCGGCACCCCCCTCTTGTTGATCGCACCACTGTAGCTCCCACTAGGAGCTGCATCCCTGGTCAAAGTGTCGGAAACCTCTGGCCAGGGATTCAGCCCCTAATGGCAGCTACAGTGGCCGCTATCTACAAGGGAGGGGGTGGTGTTGCGATCTACAAGGTGTGGTGCTGCGATCTGCAAGGGTGTGTGGCACTATATGGCGGCCCTGTGGGCACTGTGGTGTTTTCAGAGGATTGGGACAAAAAACCCTGACAGAGTAGATCCATTTGGAGAGACACTGATGCAAAATGGACATGAAAAACTGACAATGGATAAGCAGCGTGCCGGAGCGCCATCATGATTAGAAAAGCTCCAGCACTTCCAGGAACAATTAAGGATGTTTGAACTGCACCATTTAGTACAGCATTTTAAGTTAAAGTACATTAGTAAGTTACTTCGTTTCACATAAATATATTATTGCAATGTGATTTTTGGATCCTGGATAAGCCCTTTAATCATACTATAAGAGTAGGGCTGGGCAATTAATCCCAAAAATAAATAAGTAAACCGAAATTCAACTCAATTAACCAACGTCATCTTGCACGTTTCAATTTTTTTCCCCCGGTTTCAACTGTATCTGTGTGCTATGGGGCATTTTTCGCTGAGTGGGCAGCTATGGGGCTTTATACTGTGTGGAGAGCAGTTATAGGGGCATTATACTGTGAGGAGGCAGCTATGGGGGCATTATGTCTGGGGAGCACTATGGGGCAATATACTGTGTGGGGGAAATATACTGTGTGGAGGCAGTTTCAGGGAGTATGTTATTTACAGTATTATACAGCAGGCTCAGGGGATAGATATTAATTCAATGGTGCAGCATGCAAATAGGAGGGGCGGCATGCAAAAAAGGGTGTGTTCGAAATAAACGTTCATTAATCGGGGGTTACATGTTCAATTAATCGGGATTTTGATTTAGGTCATAATTGCCCAACCTTACAGTCACCCATGGCGTATTTGCTTTGTATTTCTGCAGCGTAAACATACGCTGTGGAAAACTACAATGTATGCCAATGGGAAAAATATCCTGCACCTCAGACAGATCTCTCTAGTAATTGCGTTGTGGAATACTTTTCCCATTGCATTACATTGCAAAGTTTTCCATAGAATGTTTACACTGCGGAATTACAAAGCAAGTACGCCACTTGTGACTGCACCGTAAAAAGTCTACAACAGAATGAATGTGCACCCGTGAACATATCCTAAGGCACTGTTCACCCTAGCTGAATATGAAACGTAAAATTTGGTGCGGATTCCGCATCAAAATCTATCAAGGGTAAGTTCACACGTAGCGCAATTACTATGGCGTTTCCGCAACGGAATTAGTTGCGGAAAAACTGCAGCATAATACAGTAGCAGCAAAGTGGATGAGATCAAACAAATCTCATCCACACGCTGCGTAAAATGTGGAGCGGGGGGAAAAAACGCTCAGTAACTGACCTGCGGTGCGTTTTTTTATTAGCATGTCAAATGTATTTGCGTAAACCCGGGGCTGGGGGTAAAACCCACAACAAATAGATGTTGCTTTTTTTTGGGCAGAAAAGCAGCCATTCCGCTGCAAATGACGATTCATCCCGCGTGACCGCTGCAGCCAATCACAGGCTGCAGCAGTCACATGGGATGAAACGTCAGAGGGACGCGTCGCAATGGTGAGTATATTTCTTTTTTTCAGTGCAGAATTTCTGCAGCGGACATTCCAGGCCGAAACACTGCACCACAATTGGGTGCGGTTTTTCAGCCAGAATGCCCTGCGGCGCACAGGGTGGATACATTGTGTGCTTTTACGCAGCATATCTGCCCTTTGTGAACATACCCCAAATCCGATGACAGTCTGCATCCCATGCATGGGGTTTCCGCAAACCACATGCTACAGCCACAGAAATAGGTAGCATGCTCAAGGGAGGTTTAAACTAACCAATTATGGTGTGTGAATAAAAAGGGCACTCAAATATTGTTTATCATTGATCTTTATCAATCACCGTTATTAACGTCACCGTCTGAACATACCCGAAGAGAAAGAACGTTTGAAGGAATCTAATCTTGCACACTACATTTTCTCTTGGGAAAGGAACGCCATCTAGCAACAGTGTCCCTCCCTCCCACTTTCCAGCCAGCCATTACTTTCAGAATTGCATTCACTTCTGTAATGCTCACATGATCTGGTCAAAAATGTTGGATAAAACAGCAATACTTTGTCCAGCAAAACGGTAGACAGAATGACAAAAATCTGACGAAACCCATTAAAGCCAATGGATTCCATAGTGTACTGTTGGTGTCGGTCATTCAATGGATTCGGCACTGAAACACCGAACGCAGACTGACCTGTGACAGTTCATGAGGTTTCATGTTATTTCTAACTGCAGGCACAACAAAGGCGCTGACATTTGGGGACTACAACAAGTGTCAACAAACAAAAAAATGTTTTGATTATTTTTGGTTAAGTTACTAGCTCCTGTATGGATAATTAAACCATGTATATCAATTTTATATATAGACAAAAGATTGTACTTTCCATAATCTAAGGCCCTATTCACACGTCAGGGTTTCCCAGCCGTGTGATGACCGTTAAAAAAACGGCTGTCACACAGCCGCAGTAGGAACAATAAATGGGACATGCCGTATTTTCGGTCACTGTCCCAGCTGCCCGGCCAACGTCTATAGGGCCGGGTAATACACGGCCATCACTCGAACGTGTCCGGAACTTGCTCTCCCCTCCTCCTCCTCACAGTGTGAAGTGCATGTGAGGAGGAGGGTATTTTTTTTGCTCCCTGTAGGAGCGGAATCCCCAGCCACAGCTTCAGCAACGCTGTGGCCGGAGATTGGGGATTCCGCTCCAGGAGAAGTCCCCGACTTCACTGTCCATATATTGACATTGAAGTCAGGGGTGCCATCTAAGGGGGGGCAGTGTGTGGCATTCTCCACAAGGAGGGCAGTGTGAGGGAAAAAAAATTAAAAATGAAATTCCTCCAATTTTAAAACGGACAGGGAAAAAAAACGGATGCAAAACAGGTCAAAATCGGCTGTTAAAAACAGAAACACAGCCCGGAACTGAAACGGATGCAAAACTGCTGAGAAAAAACGGCCCAAAACTGCCGTTTTTATCGGCCGACACGCAGACCCTGTCGTGTGAATAGAGCCTTAGGCCGAGCAAATTCACTTATTGTAGTTTTTTTCTTTCTTTTGATAAGTCAACATACGGCGCAGAGATGGTGCAGGTTCACGGATGCGTTGGCAGCCGGGAGCCTAACAAAGGCCACCAGATCTGCCAAGGATATGAGCCTTTTAAGCCCTGCCTAATACAGGAGGATTTTGTGTCGATTTTGGTAATACAGGAGGATTTTGTGTCGATTTTGGTGCGGAACCAGCCATGTTTTTCACTCTTTGCATAGCAACAGACAATGACCTCCGGGCTGCCATGTACTGAAGCCTAGGAGGACCAGCCTGTCAGTGTGACTGTCACGTCACAATGACAGTTAGAATACATTACACTACGTAGGTAGTGTAATGTGTTCCAGCAGCGATCAGAGCTGCAAGTCTAAATGTCCCCTAGTAGGACAAGTAAAAATAAAAGATTAGTTCCATAAACAAATAATCCTTTTTTTCCCTATAAATTAGATTTTTATTATAGGAAAAAAATGAACACGTTAAAAAAAGTACACATATTTGGTATCACCGCGTTTGTAACGACCCCAACTATAAAGCTATAATATTGTTTTTCCCACACGGTGAACTGCGCAAAAAAATAAGTACAAAAACAATGCTATTTTTTGATCACCACCCCTCCCAAAATATACAATAAAAAGTGCTAAAAAATTTGCATGTGCGCCAAAATAGTACCAATAAAAACTACAACCCTTCCTACAAAAAACAAGCCCTAAGCCTTATTCACACGGACATGTCAGTTTTGCACACGAAAAAGCGCCGTGCGTCATCAGCATATGGTGCGCGGCTGCGTGATTTTCGCGCATCCGGCATCATGATGACTCTCTGGTTTTATGCTTACGAACAGAAAAGCACGTGGTGCTTTTCTGTTTTCATTTATCGTTTTTACTACTGTTGCCCAAATCACGCGCGGCACCCGGAAGTGCTTCCGTGTGCCGAGTGTGATTTGCACGCACCCATTGACTTCAATGGGTGCGTGCTGCACGAAACACTGGCAAATATAGGACATGTCATGAGTTTCACGCAGCGCACACACGTAGCACGGACGTATAACACGTTCGGGTGAATAAGCCCTTACACAGCTTTGACTGAAAAATAAAAAAAAAGTTATGCCTCTCAGAATATGGCGACAAAAAATAAATTTTATAAATAAGTGATTTTATTGCGCAAATGCTGCAAAACATTAAAAAAAAAACTATATACATATGGTATTGCCGTAATCGCATCGACCCGCAGAATAAAGTAAAATGGTCATTTATAGCCCAGGGTGAATGCCATTAAAAAAAAAAAAAAATGAATAAAAAAAACAGTCAGAATAGATGGTTTTGGTCACCTTGCTTGCCAAAAAACGGAATAAAAACAAAAATAAATAACGCATGTACCCCAAAATGGTACCAATGAAAACTACAGATTGTAACGCAACAAATAAGCCCCACACTGCTCCGGTGGAGAAAAAAATAAAGAAATTGTGGCTCTCAGAATATGGCGATGCAAAATGTGCAGCGTGCCCAAAAGTGGATAAGATTGGGCACCATTTATCAGTGCGCCAACAGCCACATATCTGCAGATTATTATTTATTTACCCCATTATCATACCCTCTTATTATGCCCTGATGTACCCCGCACAGATAACATATGCCCCCACATCATAACTCAAATACCAGCAATACCCCAAACAGAACTACCAAGCAAAATCTGTGCTCCAAAAGCCAAATGCCGCTCCCTCCCTTCTAAGCCCTACAGCGTGCCCAAGCAGCAGTTTACGTCCACCGATATGGCATAGTCATACCCAGGAGAACCCGATTAATATTTTATGAGGTATTTGTCTTCAGTGGTACAAACTGGGCATAACATATTGTGGAATAAAATGGCACATCAGTGGAAAATGTTAATTTTCACACCGCACCATCCGCTGCGCATTAACCCCTTCGCGCACCACTACTTCATAGCATGTCGTAGTGTGGGGGGTGATGTATGGAGTGGGCTCTGAATGTTATGGTTCTCCTAGTCGATGGGGTGTGTCCCTGCAGTCTGACATTATTAGCAATAGTTGAGTGTCAGAGTGTAAGTACAACAAAATAAAGAAGTTCATCTCGCAATGTTGATCTTGACAGATCATCCCACAGTAAAAAAAATATTATTAGCGGCATGACTTGTCAAATTGGCACTTATAAAGACAGTTATTATTGTCATTACTGTGTAGCAGTCAGCGAGGACGGTCCGTATGTCCATCATATATTTGCCGACATCTTTTCCAACCACTGAACATTCGCTGGTGGTTTGAAACATTGAAACGTGTCAAAAAGCAACTGAGGCTATGTTTACACGACAGATTTTTCCTGAAGAAAAATATCGGCCGTGGAATTCCCTAGAATCTGTGGCAGAAATCCACGGCTAACCCTCTGATTTCTGCCACCTTTCTGCATGCAGATTAGCCCCATTCAACAAGGAAAATCTGCATGTGGCTATCCGACGCTATTTTTGCGGCAGAATAACCGCATCAGGTAGTAGTAACGTGTTACTTTTTCTTTCAGTGAGACGGAAAGCTAAAAATGTGATCTGTGGATATGCATTAGGCCCTGTTCACACAGTTATTTGAAGGCAGAAAAAAAATCTGCCTCAGAATTCCCTCAGGAATTTTGATGCAGATTTTTGAACTGCTTGCACATTTTTCGTGGTGCTTTTCACCAGCGCCTACTGAGGCTAATGCAAGGACCACGGGTAAAATACGCCGTGAAAAACGCTCTGAAACTAGTGCCGCAGATTTTTTTCTGCCTCCCATTGATTTCAGTAGGTGGTCAGAAGTGGAAACCGCGGCAAGAAAGGACATGCTGCTTTTTTGCCCGCAAGCGGCTAAAAGCAGTTCAGGAAAAAAACCGCCTCTGCTTGTTATTGAAGTCAACAGAGAGCAATTTAGTCCGTTTTTTGCCACTTACTCCTTGCGTAGATTTCCACAATAATTCATGCCAACTTTTAGTCGTAAATTATAATAAATTTGCAAACTTTTGGGCCTTTTAATTTTCTATGCAAGAAATCTGGCACAGGTGAATGACTTGTCCCCAGACAGAGCCGAAAGGGTAGGCTGACATGGGGCATTTATGCCATAAACGTTTGCCACATTTTTTTTTTTGGTGTGAAAAGGGCAGAAAAATAATTTTCTTGCTATTTAAACAAAAAAATGTAGAAAACAAAATGTACCCAAGACGTTTATATTTAGTTGGACATGATCAGGATGTGATTTCAGCTTCTGGATCATAGAAGAATGTTTCCATTCATTTGGAACGCTAATAGATATTTCCCTGAAAAACAAACTGAACACGAGATCCTGGTTCACAGGTCACCTATAAAGCTGGCATTACACATGTCCATCACAAGTGCTGATCGCCGAAAATTACAGGTCGAATGGCGCTCGTTTAAAGGCCCTTTACAGGGTCTGATGTATACTGTATGAGGCCGGCCTGAACGCGGGCGCAGAGAGATCTGGGTAAGGGCTTATTCAGATGAATGTTAAAATAGTCTGTGTGACGGCCGTATTCTTACGTTATTTCTATGGGGCTATTCACATGGCTGTTTTCAGGGACCGTGTGAACAGCCCGTGAACAAATAGGACATGTCCCATTGTTTTTCATGGATACCTCAATAGTCTAAAGTCTATGAGGGATTAGTGAAAACGGGGCCTGCATGGGTACAAATCGGCCAATTTGACACACGTTTGTCTGAATAAGGGCTAAGCATGAGATTTTTTTTTTTTGAGATGCGATCTTGGCAGTGGAATCGCAGTTTTTCGGCCGCAAAAATAGAAACATCTGCCATTTGTTGCAGCTTTTACCTCCCATTGAATTCAATGGGGAAAACCCACAACAGAAAACCAGCGATTCCGCAACATAAATTGACAGGCTGTGGATTGAAAAACCGCGCAGCAGGTCAATTTATGAACGTTTGTTTTTCGGCTGTTTTTTTTTTACGTAGTGCGTGGATGAGATCTGTTCAAATCTCATCCACTTTGCTGCTACCGTGACTCGCTACAGATAACGATTTGACATTGTGAAACGCAATGGGGACAGTCAGCAACAACAATTTCATGATGGTGCTATATAAGTGACAGAAATAAAGAAATCCGTAATGCAGCGGTATACATGAGATCCAAGTGAAACGTTTACGAATATACAGCCACATAGCTGAAGTTTCAGCCCAACTCCGACCACAGGGAAACAAATACATGTGTTGTACTAGACCTGTAGCTCTACTGGATGATTCAAATGTTGTATGACTCATCACATCTACACGAAAGCAGACGATCACTCTACGGTCAAGGAGAGATATATATATATATATTTTCATATTACACACAGACAGCAAAGTGCTGCAAGCTTTATCTTCACATCAGATGTGATCTGCTGCCTATTACCAAAGGCTATGATGTGTGATCAACTGCTATTTATGCAACGCAATTTCACAACATCCTTTATGATGGTTACAATTATCATGTAAAAAAAGGATCACATACCAGCAAGTGTGCACTGTCCTGTAAGTTTGTTCATTTCCTATTGTAACGCAGAGTAGTTTTCCTGACTATTTTTCATCCACGTTAAAGTCAACAGGGGAAAATACAACACTTATGAGAAGCCTTTTTACACCCTTGCCATGTTATTGCCTTCCGTTGGAACGGCCCCGACCCCCTCTCACCCCCTAGGCAGAGTGCTACCTGATGCTTTGCTCGTGGACTCCGGCCCTCGGGAAGCTCCAGTGACATCACCGTCTATATATGGACAGTTACATCACTCGAGTTTCCCGACATACACCTGTGACGGATGCCTAACAGCGGCACCTGTCCCCTATAGGCCCTCACGTTTCTGCAGGACCCCACAGGATGGAATAGCGTAATCTTCTACGCTATTCCTTTCTTTAAAAAAAAAAAAAAAGGTATACTGACATATACCAGTCTGACTGAGCTCCATCGGGCTAAGGCTTCGATCACATCTGCGTCGGGGCTCCGTTCGTGGGTTCCGTCTGAGCTTTTCGTCAGGGAACCCATGAACGGAATCCAAACTGAAACAAACGGAAACTATAGGTTTGCGTTTGAATCACCATTGATTTCAATGGTGACGGATTCGGCGCAAACAGCTTCCATTTGTCAACGTTGTGTAAGGGTTCCGTCTTTTGACGTAATCAATACCGTAGTCTACTGCGCTATTCATTCCGTAAAAACTACGGAACCCTTACACAACGGCGACAAGTTTCAGTCTGGATTACGTTCATGGGTTCCCCTGACAGAAAGCTCAGACGGAACCGATGAACGGAGTCCCGACGCAGATGTGAACGGAGCCTAATAGAGCCCTATTGACACGTCCAATATGTACGTCAGTAGCTTTCCCGAAGTGCACGATAAACATAGGGCAGAAACGGGATCTGGAGGGGGCCCGGCAACCCAGAAATCAGGTGATCACCATAGATCCAGAAACCCATTGCGATCCCGGGATAAGTTCCGCCTGACCATACATTTCCACTACAGCCCCTGTGTATGTCTAACATTTTGCAGTGACATAGGGCAGGGTCCCAAGTAGTGACATTTATAAGCCCTATAGGGCACATGGACAGGTGTTATCAGAACACATCAATTCCCAGTCACCAATCCTGCACATCCAGCCCCTGTAGTACAACTCAGAGAGAAAAAACGCAACAAAATCGACCTGTGTGAACACAACCTGGTCGTGTACATTTATTCCAGAGGGAGACATCCCCATTCACATGTATTAGCCACATACAAGATATGACTCGCATCTAACTAGATGTATCGCAGCAGAATGCCGTCGGTTTGGTTACCATGAACTCGCTCACGGCAATAACAATCCCATATATAGCCCCGCCGTCTACAAAGTATCAAACAATGCGATACCAGCGCTCAATCTACACAAAGGTTCCGGCTATATGTGACTATTGTATAGAGTCACTGTATACGGTTATGGGGTGTAATATGAGCCTGATGACGAGGGAAGACAGGGAAAAGAAGACACGCATATCAAGCCAGCTACAGAAGTAATAGAAGAAGAGGAAGGTGACGGCTACTTACACAGCTGAGGAGAGAGCACACTCCCAGACACGCACCCATGTTAAGAGCTAGAACTCACTGGCTGACTCTGCGCCCGGGACCCGATCACTGCGGGCACTGGCCCCGCCCACTGATACTGGCTCTCACCTTACACAGTGCTACAGTCGCGGCTCTTCGGAAGTTTCCGGAAACTTTCGGCAGTATTTTTCTCCTGCCCAGTGATGGAGATTTCCGGCTTTTAGCTGCAGGATGAAGGTTTACTCTCTAGGGGGCATTTATCTACTCCCCATTAGCGCCAAACTATTGCAGCGCAGAGCCTCGTTTAGCAAAACAGTCTAGTAACCATTCACAGTGCAGCTTTAATTTTAGCAGAGCAGTTTCAGAAATAAAAGCTGATCTCTGATTGGTTGCTATAGACAACAAGCCCAGTTTTTTGTGCTACAGTTTTGAAATATATATTATTACCAAGTATAAATTCCGTTTCTGCGGGCAGTTTTATCACTAGATAAACATTGTCATTTACCTGAGAGATGAGCAGAGTATATTTTTTAAAATGGTGCACAAATGATAAATGCCAGCTGTGCCAGGTCTGCCCAGTCCAACATGTGATTTACCTTGGTAAGGCAAAATTCTGTCTGTAGTCAGTCACACATGTACAGCTGCCCTCATCTGTCATACACATGGCTATTATAAAACACAGGAGAGCGATTCATTAACCCCTTCATGACCAGCCTATTTTTTAAGTTTTTTCATCGTCGCATTCGAAGAGCTATAACTCTTTTTTTTTTGCGTCGACATAGCTGTATACGGTCTTGTTTTTTGCGGGACAAGTTGTATTTTTTAATAGCACCATTCTCAGGTACATGTAATATATTGATTAACTTTTATTAACTTTTTTTGGGGGGTAATGGAAAAAAAAACATACATTTCGCCACTCTTTTTTGCGTCTTAGATTTACGTTGTTTACTGTGTTGTATAAATAACACAATAACTTTATTCAGCGGGTCATTACGATTGTAACGATACCAAATTTACTACTTTTACACAGTAAAAACAAATTTTTCAAAATTATTTGTTTTTGGGTTGCCATGTTTTAAGAGCCATAATTGTTTTATTTTTCCGCCGATGCAGCTGTATGAGTACTTGTTTTTTGCTGGACGACTTCTAGATTTTATTGGTACTATTTTGGAGTACAAGCGATTTTTTGATCACTTTTTATAAATTATTTTTGAAGGCAGGATGAACAGAAAACAGCAATTCTGGCATTGTTTTGTTCTTTATTTACGGCGTTTACCGTGCGGGATAAATAACATAATTGTTTTATAGATGGGTTCGTTACCGACGCGGCGATACCAAATATGTGTAATGTTTTTCATTTAAAAAAAATTATTTTCTTTTTTTGTAAATTCTTTATTTTGGTTTTCACAAACAGAAATCGTTAGGATGGGGTTGGGTGAGGGGATGGGGTACAGAAAGGAAGGTAAGGAGAGGGGAAGGTAAAACATTACATTCAAATAAATGTATCAAAAAATATAAATTTTAGCTTCTGCTGCTGGTTACAGTTATGATCGTATAATATATGATATTACAAAGGTTGAATCAAGTTCGTCATAGCGGACGGTCTAAGGGCCGTTGTTGCGTGAGAGAATCCGAGAGAGGAGTGCTTTAGCCCTTTCAAGACCGAGCTCATTTTGGCCTTCAGGACCAGCCCAATTTTTTCAAATCTGACATGTGTCACTTTATGTGGTAATAACTCTGGAATGCTTTTGCCTATCCAAGCGATTCTGAGATTGTTTTCTCGTGACATATTGTACTTTATATTAGTGGAAAAATGTGGTCAATAAATTCATTGCTTATTTGTGAAAAACACCAAAATGTAGAGAAAATTTGCAAAAATTATGATTTTTCTAATTTTAAATGTATCTGCTTGTAAAACAGATAAAATACCACACAAAATAGTTACTATTTCACATATTCCATATGTCTACTTTATATTTGCATACTTTTTTGAACATTATTTTATTTTTCTAGGACGTTACAAGGCTTAGAACTTTATCAGCAATTTCTCACATTTTCAAGAAAATTTCAAAAGGCGATTTTTACAGGGACCAGTTCAGTTCTAAAGTGGCTTTGAGGGCCTTATGTACTAGATAGACCCCATAAATCACCCCATATTAAAAACTGCACCCCTCAAAGTATTCAAAACAGCATTCAGAAAGTTTCTTAACCCTTTCACAGGAATTAAAGCAATGTAGAGGGGAAATTGAGAAATGTTATTTTTTTTGCTGCAATTCATTTGTAATACATTTTTTTCTGTAACACAGAAGGTTTTACCAGAGAAACGCAACTCAATATTTATTGCCCAGATTCTGCAGTTTTTTTAAATATCCCTGATGTGGCCCTAGTGTGATAATGGACTAAAATACCGGCCTCAGAAGCAAAGGAACACCTAGTGGATTTTGTGGCCTTTTTTTAGAATATATTTTACGCACCATGTCAGGTATGAAGAGGTCTTGTAGTGCCAAAACAGTGGAAATCCCCCAAAAGTGAGATGGTTTTGGAAACTGCACCCCTCAAGGAATTTATCTAGGGGTATAGTTAGCATCTTGACCCCACAGGTCTTCTGCTATATTTATTGGAGCTTGCCTGTGAAAGTGAAAATCTACATTTTTTCTGAAAAAATATAAAAAAAATAATATTTGCAAGGAATAAAGAATAAAAAGCACCCCAAAACTTATAAAACTACTTCTCCCGATTACAGCAATACCCCATATGTGGTACTAAACTGCTGTTTGGACCCACGGCAGAGCTCAGAAGGGAAGGAGCGCCATTTGGATTTTGAAGCGCAGATTTTGCTGGATTGGTTTTCAGTGCCATGTCGCGTTTGCAACGCCCTGGAGGGAGAAAAACGGTGGAAACCCCCCAAAAGTGACCCCATTTTGTAGACTACACCCCTCAAGGTATTTTCTAGGGGTATAGTTAGCATTTTGACCCCACAGTTTTTCTGCTGAATTTAGTGGAATTAGGCCGTGAAAATTCTGAAAAAACATAGAAATTTTTAATTTTTACAATGAATAAAGGAGAAAAATCACCCCAAAATGTGTAAAGCAATTTGTCCTGATTACAGCAATACGCTATATGTGGTAATAAACTGCTGTTTGGACCCACTGCAGGGCTCAGAAGGGAAGGAACAATATTTGGCTTTTGGTGCTGGAATGGTTTTCGGGTGTCCTGTCGCATTTGCAAAGCCCCTGAGGTACCAAAACAGTGTAAACCTCCCAAAAGTCCCTTTAGGGGACTGGAACGAGCGATCATTAGGTCGCTGGTACAATACACTGCAGTACTAATGTATTGCAGTATAATATCATTTTTACAGGCTCCTGTAACAGCGCGATCGCTGTTCCTGTCCATTAGTCCCGTGTGTCAGCTGTAATACACAGCGGATACCTGCAGAATATGGAGCGGGCGCAGCGCATGAGCCCGCTCCATATATAACCCCCCGCACCACGACATGCTATTAAGTCATGGTGCGCGAAGGCGTTAATGCGCAGCGGATGGTGCAAAGTGAAAATTAAAATTTTCCACTGATATGCCATTTTAATGCACAATATGTTGTGCCCAGTTTGTGCCACTGAAGACAAATACCTCATACAATGTTGAGCAGGTTCTCCCGGATATAAAATATCATATATGTGGACGTAAGCTGGTGTTTGGGCACGCTGTTGGGCTCAGAAGGGAGGGAGCGCCATTTGGCTTTTGGAGCACAGAGTTTGCTTGGTAACTGTTCTGTTTGGGGTTTTGCTGGTATTTCAGTTTATGATGTGGGGGTATGTGTAAATTTGGCAGAGTACATCAGGACATAATAAGAGGGTGTAATAATTCGGTAAATAAATAATAATCTGCAGATATGTGGCCAATGTCGCACTGATAAATGGCGCCCGATCTTATCCGCTTTTGGACACTGCACAATTTCTGTTGCTATATTCTGAGAGCCAGAACTTTTTTTATTTTTTCTTCACCGGAGCCATGCGAGGGCTTATTTGTTGCGGGACAATCTGTAGTTTTCATTGCTACTATTTTAGGGTACATGTGATTTTTTTATCACTTTTTATTAGATTTTTTTTGGCAAGCAAAGTGACAAAAAAACAAATTCTGCCAATGTCTTTTGTCTTTTTTTTTTTTTACACTTTTCACCGTGCGCTATAAATGACATTTTACTTTATTCTGCGGGTTGATACGATTACGGCGATACCAGATGTATATAGTTTTTTTATGTTTTGTGGCATTTGCACAATAAAATCACTTTTCGATAAAATTATTTATTTTTTGTGTCACATTATTCTGAGAGCCATAACTTTTTTATTTTTCAGTCAAAAAAGCTGTGTAAGGGCTTGTTTTTTGCGTGTCGGGTTGTAGTTTTTATTGGTACCATTTTAGAGTACATGCGACTTTTTGATCACTTTTTATTCTATATTTTTGGAGGGTTGATGACCAAAAAAATAGTGATTCTGACATTGTTTTTTAAAAAAATTTTTGCGCTGTTCACCGTGCGGGAAAAATAATATTATAGTTTTAGAGTTTGGGTCGTTGGGAACGCGGTCATAGCAAATATGTGTACTTTTTTTTAACATTTTCATTTTTTTCCTATAATAAAATACTTATTATAGGAAAAAAAGCATTTTTTGTTTTGTAACTTTTATAACTTGTTTTTACACTTTTATAAAACATTTTTATTACTTTTTTTTTTACTTTTTACTTGTTTTACTTGAAGCCTGGCAGCACTGATCGCTGCTATAATACATTACACTACCTAGGTAGTGTAACGTATTATAAACGGTGAGTGTGACGCTGGTTCTCATAGGCTGCTGTGCATGGCAGACCCGGGGGCTGTTGTATAGCTCCCGATTCTGCCTTATAACCGATTGCAGCACCTGCAATCGGTCCCCGGGAAAGTTTGTTGTAGCAACAAACTTTCCAGTGTGTTGTAGTAACAAACTTTCCAGTTCGTTGATACAACAAACTTTCCCTGCGATCACATGACCGGGACCTGAACCAATTAGGTCCCGGTCATGTCTCCGGCACCAGAGGCAGGGGTTAACAGCGCGATCCAGGTGTCAGCACTACTCTGAGACACCCGGATCGCGCTTTTAACACCCACCGTGAATTCACGTCGGAGCTGCACAGAGCCCAGCAAGTGCCGACGTGAATTTACTGTGGGCGGTCGGGAAGCGGTTTATTGAACCAAATTTCAATCTGGGTCTAAGGCCTGATTTACACGAGCGTGTGCGTTTTGCGCACGCAAAAAACGCAGCGTTTTGCGTGCGCAAAAGGCACTTAACAGCTGCGTGTGTTATCAGTGTCATCATTTTGACACTCCGTTTGGATGTTTGTAAACAGAAAAGCACGTGGTGCTTTTCTGTTTACATTCAGAGAATGACAGCTGTTGCGCAAACCACGCAGTTCGCACTGAAGTGCTTCCGTGCGACCTGCGTGGTTTTCACGCACCCATTGACTTCAATGGGTGCGTGATGCGCAAAAAATGCAGAAATATAGAACATGTCGTGAGTTTTACGCAGCAGACTCACGCTGCGCAAAACTCACGGACAGTCTGCACTGCCCCATAGCCTAATATAGGTGCGTACGACACACGTGAAAATCACACGCGTCGCACGCGCGCATATTACGCTCGTCTAAATGATGCCTAAAGCTGTATTGTCTTGGAGATTTAACCAAATGTCTCAGGTTTTATGAAATCTATCAATATTTTGGTCTATTGACCATTTCGTTTTTTCAAAGGAGCGAATTAAGTTAATTTCTTTCTTCCATTCTGAGATAGAAGGTGTCTCTGTCTCCCTCCAATTCCTGGCTATAATGGCTTTCGCCGCATTCAACAAAAATGGAATGATGGAATTTCGATTTCAAATTTTATGTGAGGTATCTAAATTCAGGAGCACTAAGTCTACGCGTTTTGCTTATAATATTTTGAATTTCCTTCCAAAAGGGCTGAATGCGCTCACAATAAAACCAAATGTGAGATAAATTACCTGTCTCCTTGTTGCAACGCCAACAAGTAGGAGAATAAATGGGATCAATTCTATTTAGGACTTCTGGAGTTTTATACTGCCTTGAAATTACTTTATAGTTGACCTCTTGTAATCTTATCGAACTGGAAAAAGAATGAGCATTTTTAAAGATATTATTGATCGAATCTCTAGTCTAGAGTGTTTTATTTTGTTATTTTTCCCATTTCAATAAGATAGAAGGTGCTTCCGAATCAGAGATAATAAGTTGATAAATTGCCGATATAGATTTTTTTCATGGGAGTTTTGGAATTCGGGGAGTTCAAAATGATGTTGGTAGAGTGTGAGCTCATAATGTCTAACTCGAAGAGTTTTTGTAATGGTGGGGGGGGTAGGGAAACGGACAAGTGAGCCCTAATCTACCCGCCACTCTGTCCCTGCCTACTTGCAACGACCCGCCCTAGGCGACGGGGTACAACTGGGCGGCGGTCCCTGCGCTCAGTAAGTGCATGACAAACACGACAAACAAACAAGGGAATACAAGCAAGGGAAATGGGCAGTTGCTCGCGGAAACACCGTGAGCAACAGAGTAGTGAACGAGCCGAGTCAAGCCAGGAGAGTGCGAGGTACAAAGCGAAAAGCAGAAGAGTAGTCGGTAAGCCGGGGTCTGTATGGAGCAGGATCAAAAAGTAGCAGGAGCTGTAGCTGGGCCAGGAAACCTCAAGGAAAGAATTCACAAGCACAGAAGGACAGGAAGAGCAGGCTTAAATAGACCGAGGGCGGGAGCTAGCTGAGTCTGGCCAGGTTGCGATAGGCTCTCCCACTCCTAAGCCTGCCAGCCTGAGTGGAGGAAGCTGGTGTCTGTCTCAGGGATGTACACTCAGGTGTTGACTGATTAATTCTGGGAATTAACCCCGAAGCAGTGCCTGGCAGATCCTTTACAGTACCCCCCCTTTTATGAGGGGCCACCGGACCCTTTCTAAGTGGACCTGGCTTACTGGGGAAACGCAGGTGGAACCTCCTGACCAATACCCCAGCGTGAACATCCCGGGCGGGTACCCAAGTCCTCTCCTCGGGCCCGTATCCTCTCCAATGGACCAGGTACTGGAGGGAGCCTTGGACCATCTTGCTGTCCACGATCCTGGCCACCTCAAATTCCACCCCCTCAGGGGTGAGGACGGGAACAGGAGGTTTCCTCGAGGGGGCCAAGGACGGGGAGCAGCGTTTCAGGAGGGAGGCATGAAACACGTTGTGTATACGAAAAGACGGGGGTAACTCCAGCCGGAAAGAGACAGGACTGAGGACCTCAATGACCTTATACGGCCCAATAAACCGGGGAGCAAACTTTTTGGACGGAACCTTGAGACGCAAGTTCCTGGATGACAACCACACCAGATCCCCGACCACAAACAGGGGGTTAGCAGAACGTCTTCTATCGGCCTGAGCCTTCTGTATGCTCTGGGACGCCTCTAGGTTCTTCTGAACCTGGGCCCAGACTGTGCACAGATCCCGATGAACGACCTCCACCTCGGGATTGTTGGAACAACCAGGTGAAACGGAGGAGAACCGTGGATTAAACCCAAAATTACAGAAAAAGGGAGAGACCCCTGACGAGTTACTGACCCGGTTATTAAGGGAAAATTCGGCGAGGGGAATGAAAGAAACCCAATCAAATTGACAGTCAGAGACAAAACATCTTAAGTATTGTTCTAGAGACTGATTAGTCCTCTCCGTTTGGCCATTGGTTTCAGGATGGAAAGCAGAGGAGAAGGACAGATCAATCCCCAACTTATTACAGAAGGCTCTCCAAAACAATGAAACAAATTGTACCCCCCTGTCAGAAACAATATTGACGGGGACCCCATGGAGACGCAGGATGTGTTTGATAAACAAGGTAGCCAACGTCTTGGCGTTGGGTAGTTTCTTGAGGGGCACAAAGTGGCACATTTTACTGAAGCGGTCTACCACCACCCACACCACCGACTTGCCTTGGGATGGAGGCAAATCGGTGATAAAATCCATGGAGATATGTGTCCAAGGTCTCTGGGGAATGGGCAACGAACGCAGTAAGCCCGCTGGTCGGGACCTGGGAGTCTTGGACCTGGCACAAACCTCACAGGCGGCGACGTAGGCCTTAACGTCTTTAGGCAAACCAGGCCACCAATAATTTCTGGTAATGAGGTGTTTGGTACCCAGGATGCCTGGATGGCCAGATAGTGCGGAGTCGTGATTTTCCCTAAGTACCCTTAGCCGGAATTGCAGGGGAACAAACAGCTTGTTCTCAGGAAGGTTCCCAGGAGCTGAACCTTGATCAGCAGCAATTTCAGAGACTAAATCGGACTCGATAGAGGAAATGACTATACCTGGAGGCAAAATACAAACAGGATCTTCCTCCGAAGGAGGGCTGGCCATGAAGCTACGCGACAGTGCATCCGCCTTAATATTTTTAGACCCGGCCCTATAGGTAACCAAAAAATTGAATCTGGTAAAAAACAACGCCCATCGAGCTTGTCTCGGGTTTAGCCTCCGGGCAGATTCTAGGAAAACCAAATTCTTGTGGTCGGTAAGGACCGTTACCTGGTGCCTAGCCCCCTCCAGGAAGTGGCGCCACTCTTCAAATGCCCATTTAATGGCTAAAAGTTCGCGGTTGCCAATATCATAGTTACACTCCGTGGGCGAAAACTTCCTAGAAAAGTAAGCACAGGGGCGGAGATGGGTGAGGGAGCTGGTACCCTGGGACAAGACGGCCCCCACTCCCACCTCGGACGCGTCAACCTCCACAATAAATGGCTCCCTTTGGTTGGGCTGAACCAGCACGGGGGCCGAGATAAAGCACTTCTTGAGGGTCTCAAAAGCCTGGACGGCCTCAGGGGGCCAATGGAGGACATCAGCACCCTTGCGAGTGAGGTCCGTAAGAGGCTTAGCGACGACCGAGAAGTTAGCAATAAATCTCCTGTAATAGTTAGCGAACCCCAAAAAACACTGTAGCGCTTTCAGGGAGGCAGGTTGGACCCATTCAGCCACAGCCTGAACCTTGGCAGGGTCCATGCGGAATTCATGAGGAGTGAGGATTTGACCTAAAAATGGTATCTCCTGTACCCCAAATACACATTTTTCGATTTTGGCAAACAGTTTGTTTTCTCGAAGGACCTGGAGCACTTTCCTGACATGCTCTATGTGGGAGGACCAGTCCCTGGAAAACACCAATATGTCATCAAGGTACACTACAAGAAATATCCCCAGGTAATTTCTCAAAATCTCATTTATGAAGTTCTGGAAGACCGCAGGGGCATTGCACAACCCAAAGGGCATGACGAGGTATTCGAAATGGCCTTCGGGCGTGTTAAACGCAGTCTTCCACTCATCCCCCTCTTTGATGCGAATAAGGTTATACGCCCCCCGTAGATCCAATTTAGAGAACCATTGGGCCCCCTGAACCTGATTAAAGAGATCAGGAATCAAAGGAAGGGGATACTGGTTCCTTACCGTGACCTTATTCAGGCCACGGTAGTCAATGCATGGCCTAAGACCCCCATCCTTCTTCCCTACGAAGAAGAAGCCAGCACCTACCGGAGAAGAAGAGGGACGAATGTAACCCTTGGCCAGGGATTCCTGGATATACTCCCTCATGGCTTCACGTTCGGGACAAGAAAGGTTAAATATCCTACCCTTAGGAAGCTTAGCTCCTGGTACCAATTCGATAGCGCAATCGTATTCTCTATGAGGCGGTAATACTTCGGAGGCCTCTTTAGAGAAAACATCAGCGAAGTCCTGAACAAACTCGGGTAGCGTATTCACCTCCTTAGGGGGAGAAATAGAATTAACAGAAAAACATGACGTACAACATTCATTACCCCATTTGGTTAGCTCCCCAGTATTCCAGTCAAACGTAGGATTATGCAACTGCAACCAGGGAAGACCTAGAACCAAATCGTACGATAATCCCTGCATCAATAGTACAGAGCATTGCTCCAAATGCATGGAGCCAACAAGGAGTTCAAAAACAGGGGTATGCTGTGTAAAATAACCATTAGCAAGAGGAGTGGAGTCGATACCCACTACCGGAACAGGTTTAGGCAAATCAATCAGAGGCATAGCGAGAGACATAGCAAATTCCACAGACATGATATTAGTAGAGGACCCTGAATCCACGAAGGCACTGCCGGTAGCAGACCTACCACCAAAAGAGACCTGAAAGGGAAGCAATATCTTAGTACGTTTCATATTTACGGGAAATACCTGTGCGCCCAAGTGACCTCCCCGATGATCACTTAGACGCGGGAGCTCTCTGACAGCATTCTTACGCTTGGGACAGTTGTTTACTTGATGCTTGACATCCCCACAGTAGAAGCAGAGACCATTCTTCCTGCGGAATTCTCTACGTTGTTGAGGGGACACGGAGGCCCCGAGTTGCATAGGTATTTCTGAGTCTTTAGGGGAGAAACGAAGCAACGGGACTTCGGGAGGCATCATGGGGGAGTCGGAGGAAAAAACACATAAACGTTCACGTTGTCGTTCCCTGAGACGTCGGTCAAGTCGTACCACTAAAGCCATAACCTGGTCTAAGGAGTCAGAAGAGGGATAACTAACTAGCAGGTCTTTCAGGGCATTCGACAGACCCAACCTAAACTGGCACCTTAAGGCAGGGTCATTCCACCGAGAAGCTACGCACCACTTCCTAAAGTCAGAGCAATACTCCTCAACAGGTCTCTTACCCTGACGTAAGGTCACCAGCTGACTCTCGGCAAAGGCAGTTCTGTCAGTCTCGTCATAAATAAGTCCGAGGGCAGAAAAGAAACAATCAACGGAGGAAAGTTCAGGGGCGCCGGGAGCCAAGGAGAAGGCCCACTCTTGGGGCCCTTCCTGGAGCCGGGACATAATTATACCCACCCGCTGGCTCTCAGAACCTGAGGAGTGAGGCTTTAAGCGAAAGTAAAGCCTACAACTCTCCCGAAAGGAGAGAAAAGCCCTCCGGTCACCTGAGAACCGGTCGGGCAACTTGAGGTGGGGTTCAAGGGGTGCGGTGAGGGGAACTACCAAGGTAGCATCAGGCTGGTTGACCCTCTGAGCCAGGGCCTGGACCTGTAGGGAGAGACCCTGCATTTGCTGAGCCAGGGTTTCACGGGGTTCCATAATGGTGTCAGGGACCAGGGTAGACTAGGTATACGGCTTGTGAATTTGTAATGGTGGGGGGGGTAGGGAAACGGACAAGTGAGCCCTAATCTACCCGCCACTCTGTCCCTGCCTACTTGCAACGACCCGCCCTAGGCGACGGGGTACAACTGGGCGGCGGTCCCTGCGCTCAGTAAGTGCATGACAAACACGACAAACAAACAAGGGAATACAAGCAAGGGAAATGGGCAGTTGCTCGCGGAAACACCGTGAGCAACAGAGTAGTGAACGAGCCGAGTCAAGCCAGGAGAGTGCGAGGTACAAAGCGAAAAGCAGAAGAGTAGTCGGTAAGCCGGGGTCTGTATGGAGCAGGATCAAAAAGTAGCAGGAGCTGTAGCTGGGCCAGGAAACCTCAAGGAAAGAATTCACAAGCACAGAAGGACAGGAAGAGCAGGCTTAAATAGACCGAGGGCGGGAGCTAGCTGAGTCTGGCCAGGTTGCGATAGGCTCTCCCACTCCTAAGCCTGCCAGCCTGAGTGGAGGAAGCTGGTGTCTGTCTCAGGGATGTACACTCAGGTGTTGACTGATTAATTCTGGGAATTAACCCCGAAGCAGTGCCTGGCAGATCCTTTACAGTTTTATAGCTTTTATTACTAACATATAGTTTTGCTTATCTAGGGTAAGATTTGGGAAAATGTTTTTACTGTTTCACATGGAAGTAACTCTTTATTGTGATAAAACATTTTGACCGGTATGGAAGAGAAATCTACTTCCGCTGAAGCAATATTTTTCTTTAATGCTCTTAGTTTGTTGGGAATTAAATAGAAGAAGGGTGTGTGATGATTACCTATATAAGGTACAAATCTATGTGTTTTATTTAATTTATGCCAAATTCTAACAGTCAAGTTAGTCTGAGGGTTTCTTAGGCTGGATTCACACGAGCATGTTCGGTCCGTAAAGGACGGAACGTATTTCGGCCGCAAGTCCCGGACTGAACACAGTGCAGGGAGCCGGGCTCCTAGCATCATAGTTATGTAGGACGCTAGGAGTCCCTGCCTCTCCGTGGAACTACTGTCCCGTACTGAAATCATGATTACAGTACGGGACAGTTGTCCCGCAGCGAGGCAGGGACTCCTAGCGTCGTACATAACTATGATGCTAGGAGCACGGCTCCCTGCAGTGTGTTCGGTCCGGGACTCGCGGCCAAAATACGTTCCGTCCTTTACGGACCGAACATGCTCGTGTGAATCCAGCCTTAGATCAGAGTATTTAAATCGATTATGTGGGGTGATCCAAATAAATGTATTTATTGTCTTATTTAACATGCTTAGTTTGATATCCACCCACAATTTCCTTGTAGGTGAGCATTGCCATTCCAGAAATCTACTTATATGTATTGCATTCCTATAAGTTTAGAAGTCAGGTAGGCCTATGCCCCCTACTCTTTTATTTTTAATTAGTGTAGCGTATTTAATTCTCGGTCCTTTACTCTGCCATATAAATTTGGATATAATCTTTTTAATTTTTGTAAAAAAGATTTGGGGAATAGCAATTGGTAAAACTTGGAGGATGTATAGTATTTTTGGGAGAATAGTCATTTTTATAATGTTCTTTCTACCGAACCAGGAAATCGGAAATGACTTCCATGTTTCCAGATCTTTGTAATTAAGATCATATAAACCATTGTTTGAATTGCTTATTTTGGTTCCTAGGTAGGTTATATACCTACAATCATTTTTAAACAGAGATATTATAGCAATATAATATAGCAGACCACTTCTCAGAGTCAACATTTACATTTAATAAATCACATTTTGTAAGGTTAAGGCTTCATGCCCACTTCAGTCTTTTTCTTCAGGGTGCTAGCCGTTTTTCTGACGGCCAGCACCCTGACCCATTTGTTTCAATGGGGCCATGCACACCAGTTTTTTTGACAGTCCCGTTGCTCCGTTCCGACAAAAGTAGAGCATGTCCTACTTTGGTCCGAGATTCCGTGACCGTGAGGCCCATGCAAGTCAATGGGGCCGTCAAAAAAACTGGCACACGGAAGGCATCCATGTGTGTGACGGAGCCGTTCCCTAGCAACGGCCGGGCGGGTAGAAGTACATTAGAGATATTACACTAATCGGCAGCCACTTATCTCTATCCAGCACTGATAGAGAAAAGAGGCTGCTGATAAAAATAAAATAAAAAGCAGTTCATACGTACCCCGGTCATTGTCTTGGTGACGAGTCCCTCTTCTTCCTCCAGTCCGACCTTTCTGTATGACGCGGCAGTCCATGTGGCCGCTGCAGCCTGTGATTGGTTGCAGAGACGGTCACGTGGGATGAAGCGTCATCCCTGGAGGCCGGCCTTCTGACGTCATCCAGTCCAGCGTGACCGCCACTAGAGCCTGTGATTGGCTGCAGCGGTGACATGGGATGAAACGTCATTCCAGGAGGCCAGACAGGAGGAAAATGCTGGGTAAGTATGAACTTATTTTTTTATTTCATTAAAATTGTATTTTGCGAGCGCCGAGCATGGTCATACTTCAGCGCTAGTCACTGTCCAGGGTGCTGAAAGAGTTACCGCCGATCAGTGCAGCCCATTAACTCTTTCAGCACCCTGTATAAGTGACTAGCGCTGAACAACCCTGCTCTTTCAGCACCCTGGACAGTATCATGCTCGGCGCTCGGAAACACGGGAGTTTACACGGAAACTACACGGCACACGGATCCTTCAAAAACGGTCACTAAATCGGTGAAGGAGGTGTGCATGAGGCCTAACCTTGAAATTTGATAATCAGCATGTCATCAGCAAAAGATAAATTAGGTGCAATATGTGTGACATGTTAGGGTATGTTCACACGCTAAAGTAAAAACGGCTGTAAAATATGGAGCTGTTTTCAAGGGAAAACAGCCTCTGATTTTCAGCCGTCTTTAAAGTGTCAAATGTATTTTTATGCGTTTTTTTGGAGCCGTTTTTCTATTGACACAATGAAAAACGGCTCTAGAGGAGACATGCACTTGTTTTTATGGTGCATTTTTTTCCACAACATTTTTTTCCAAACGGCCACGTAAAAAACAGCCCTATCTGAACGAAGCGCCATTTTCCCTATTCTCCTATATATATATAACGAAATCCTGCAGTACTCCGGTATTACAAATAAGGGTATGTGCACACAGTGACCAAAAACGTCTGAAAATCCAGAGCTGTTTTCAAGGGAAAACAGACCCTGCTTTTCAGACGTTTTTTGACCAACTCGCATTTTTCGCTGCGTTTTTCGCGCCATTTTCGCTGCGTTTTTTACGTCCGCTTTTGGAGCTGTTTTCATTGGAGTCTATGAGAAAACAGCTCCAAAAACGTCCAAAGAAGTGTCCTGCACTTCTTTTGACGAGGCTGTATTTTTACGGGTCGTCGTTTGACAGCCGTCAAACGACGACGCGTAAATAACAGGTCGTCTGCACAATACGTCGGCAAATCCATTCAAATGAATGGGCAGATGTTTGCCGACGTATTGTAGCCCTATTTTCAGACGTAAAACGAGGCATGATACGCCTCGTTTACGTCTGAAAATAGGTCTTGTGAACCCAGCCTAAAGGTTATTTATTTAAATAAATCATCTTTATTTGCCATACCGGAGTGCTGCGGGATTTCTTTCTATATACATTCAATATCCTTAAATCGGGATTACCTGCTGGGCACCCATATCCATTTTGGAATTTATCTTTGAATGCTGCCTTTTTATTTATTTATATATATATATATATATATATATATATATATATATATATATATATATATATATATATATATAGATAGATAGATAGATAGATAGATAGATAGATAGATAGATAGATAGATAGATAGATATAGTGCTGTTTTTCAGTCACCTTAGCTGTACCCCAAAATGGTATCTGTAAAAATTACAGCTCGCCCCGCATAAAATAAGTGCTCACATCGCTCAATTGACGGAAAAATAAAAAAGTTATGGCTCTCAGAATATGATGCTACAATTTTTTTTAGCAAATATATTTTTTTTCTAAAAGTGGTAAAAGATAAAAAAAAACATATAACTTCGGTATCGCCGTAAACCTGTAGAATAAGGTGAACATGTAGCTTTTACCACCTGATAGACGCCGTAAAAACCAAACCCCCCCAAAAGTGGCGTATTCGCTGTTTTTTGCCCATTTCACCTCACAAATATTTTTGGGGTTTCAAATTCCCAGTACATTATGCGGTACAATAAATGGTACCCTGAAAAACGACAACTTGTCCCGCAAAAAAACAAGCCCTCATACGGCTATGTCGACAAAAAAATAAAAAAGTTATGGCTTTTGGAATGTGGGGAGGAAAAAACTAAAATGAAAAAACGAAGCTTGGCCATGTCATTAAGGGGTTTAACTGTGTTGAATCATGGCACAAAATATGGTATGGATGTATTGTATGACCCCATGACAAACTAAGGGAGCCACATACATACACATACACCGTACAACAGGGAACCGTAATACGGTAGTTCACATAAGGCTGGATAATGGTAAATAATAATAGTCGAATATATAGATAAACAGCATAGTTCTTGTAAATATTTAACCCGTTAGTGACCGGCCCATAGTGTTTCTACGTCGGTCACTAACGGGCCTTATTCCGATGCAATAGACTTTTTACGTCGCTGCATCGGAATAAGTAAACAGAGCAGGGAGCCGTCAAAACTCCCATCTCTCAGCTGCCAGAGGTAGCTGAGGGCTGGGGGCGTCACTGCTCGACTGGGTGAGATCGATATTAGGATCGATCTCACCCGTTTAACCCTTCAGATGCGGTGCTGAATAGCGTGCACCGCATCTGAGTGGTTTTTGGAGAGAGGGAGGGAGCTCCCTCTCATCCCACTGATACCCGGCGATAAGATCGCCGATTGTCTGTGTCTCCGATGGCATCCGGGGACCTAATAAAGGCCCCCAGGTCTGCCTGTGGTGAATGCCTGCTAGGTCATGCCTCTGGCATGACCTGGCAGATGCCTGTCCGCTTTACACAGACAGGCATAATACACTGCAATACAGAAGTATTGCAGTGTATTATACATGCGATCGGATAATCGCATAGTGAAGTCCACTTTTCCCCCTTACAAACTGCTTTATTATTAACAAACAAAATAAAGTAAAAAAGTTACAAATATTTGGTATCGCCGAGTCCGTAACGATCCCGACTATAAAGTTATTACATCATTTAACCCACGCGGTGAACGTCGTAAAAAATAAAATTGAAAAACATTCAAAAATTGCTGTTTTCATTGAATCCTGCCTTAAAAAAAATTTGATAAAAAGTCGCATCTACTCCAAAATGGTACTGATAAAAACTACAAGTCGTCTTGCAAAAAAAAAGCCCTCATAAAACCGCATCGGCAAAAAAATAAAACCATTACGGTTCTTCAAATATGGAGACACAAAAACAAATAATTTTGAAAAAAAAGCGTTTTTACTGTGTAAAAGTAGTAAAACATACAAAATTGATACATATTTGGTATCGTTGCAATCGCAACAACCCACTCAATAAAGTTATTGTGTTATTTATACCACACGGTAAACGGCGTAGATTTAGGACGCAAAAAAGTGTGGCAAAATTGCTGTTTTCTTTCTATTCCCCCCCCCCCCCAAAAAAAAGTTAATAAAAGTTAATCAATAAAGTCTATGTCCCCCAACATGGTGCTATTAAAAATTACAACTTGTCCCGCAAAAAAACAAGACCTTATACAGCTATGTCGACGCAAAAATGAAAAGGCTATAGCTCTTTGAATGAGACGATGGAAAAACGTAAAAAATGGCTTGGTCATTAAGGTCTAAAATAGGCTGGTCATTAAGGGGTTAAGTGTTAGGGCTTGTACACATGTAACGGAATTGTCCACATAAACGCAGAAACGAGCAGAAATTCCGCTGCGGAAAAAAAGCTCAATTTCCTGCGTTTTTTACTTCAGTCCACTTTCTTCAGCAGGAATTGACATGCTGCGGTACGAAAAATACGCACGGCAGGTGAATTTCTTCTCAGAAATTTTACGCATTCCGTTACGTGTGGACAAGCCCTTATTAAAAGGGTAGTTCTACATTATGAAGTTATAGCATAGATAACATATATAACTTCATAAGTGGTTGGGATGCAAGTCCCATCGATTCCTAGAACAAATAGACTGGGCCTGGGCTGTCCTACAGTACCTGCACGGCGCTGGATGAGGAGTAATAATCCCGTTACTGCCACTGCGTTATAATGATTGTTGGATCTGGAAGGGTATTTTTTTTATCCTGCGTTTGAGAAGGGGGATAATGCTTTGTTTAATTTTTCAGCTTACACCAAATAAGTTAACATTTTTCTTCACCAAAATTTTTTGCCTCAGGTCTCGACATGCATATAACCTCTGAGTTGTATGGAGCTGTAATACGGCACCAGCATTTAACAAATATTAAAAGTGTGTAAGTACTAATGTATTGCACACATACTGTATATATCGGTCAATAATTATAATCATATATGCCTTTTGTTCAGTAGTAAAATATTTACTTGAAACTATAATTTTAATGTACGAAGCATTCTATTTATGTTGTTTCACCCTTGCTGTTGTCATTAGGGTGTGGTAAGGAGCAGTTTCTTTTACATGACCAGTGTGAGTCACTAGAAAACCAGTCAGACCTGTTGGTGCACAATTAAAATTTTACCGTGGATATTTAACATAGTGGGCGTATCCATGAACATACGTACTCCGATACCAAATGACATGTACGTCATGTGACGGAAATGACAATGTCAGTAGTCTAAGGGAACAAGCTAAGCTCAGATAACGCTCAAATCACGTTCACTGTGAGTCAGAAATGACCTTTTCTGGCCATTTTGAAAACTTGATATGCATTCATCCGTTAGTGACCACAATACGCTTTTTCACTACGTTTACTAACGGGCCTTAGACTAGGCCGAAGCCTTTTCATGGCAGCCTAGTCTATGTCTTGCACAGGTGTCCGATGCGGGCTGTCTGATGTCTGTCTGATCGACACTACAGAAATACGCGTCGGTCGTCTGCTAGACCACCGTAAATCTTAAGTAGCAGACAGCCCGTGAGCCACACAGCAGGGGTTCTGGCTTGCGAGCCACGGGTTGGCGACCCCTGCTCTACACATAGAAGCTATATCGTTTGCTATCAGCCGACTCCGTCACTTTAGATGAACACAACTTAGATGTGATAGATATTATTGTGATCCTGTGTGTTAAAACACACAGGACCTGCTCTCGGCCGAGCCATCAGTTTACTTCACTGATGGATTCGGCTGATAGCGAACAATACATCTCCTATGTATAGCAGATACATAGAAGCGGTATCGGAAAAACAAAAGAAAATGTCTCCGACAATTCCCCAAAAAATTCTAATCTCATAAAACATTGATTAAATAATAAAAAAGAAAAACCTTCAAAGGTGAACAAAGCCTGTAAGGGCACGTTCAGACGTGGTGGCGTTTTTCCGCTGCAAATGTTGGTGCAGATTTGGGGCAATTACGCAACGAATCTGCACCGACATTTGCATATTTGACAGGTAATTCAGACGTTGCAGAAAACACAGCGGACTTGCCACAGATTTCAGTTTTTACATTGAAAAGGCTGAAATACGCAGTGAAATTCCACTTCTTCTCCGCAACAGACAGTGCATGCTGCAGAGGGAAAATTCAGAACCGCAGCCTATGGTCCACAGCGGAGTTTTCTGCAACGTCTGAAATAACTTTCCAAAAAATTTATAGAAACAAATGTAAAAAACATTACAAAACAGTTTCTCATATCAAGCTAATTGCCTTTGTGTCTTTGTGTTATATGCTATACTATAGTATTATGTTACTATGTTCATACCACAGTGTTACCACATCACACATTATTAGGGAAGTAATTATATATTTTTTGGCAACGTTATATTCTATACTTCCTTACATTCTTATAATGTCTGTGACTCTGCCAAAATAACTGGAGACTTCCCGGAATACTGGCAGTGCAGGTAAGTCACAGACTGCTCCATCCAGATGAATTACCAAACTAAATTGTGGATATGTCACTCCACTTTTATTAATAATTATTCAGTAAAATAATTGATCAATAATTTATAAAATAAAGTGTGACAATCGGGCCAAAAACGGTTTGTTATCTTTTAGCAGGACACTGAGGGCTTGTCAGCGTCTCCCTCCCAGGAGACGCCAACATATGCGGCTGCACTCTCCTGCCTATAGGGTGCCCCTTAGTTAGTGCCTTAAAGAGCCAGCGCGCGCAACAACTGTTTCTTAACATATCCCCTTACATCCTGGACTATATAAACGGCTCTGCCCTTCCCCTCCTTGTTCCTGGGCTGTATCTAGTGTTGGAGTCATGTTGTCATCTGCCATGTCCAGTGTTATCTACCACTCCATACATCATCTGTGCCAAGTGTCTACTACACCACGTGCCTGCTTCTACGAGTATCTGCCAGATCATCTTCCCAGGTACTCTTACCCCAGTGACTGTTACTGACTGTTGTCTGGCCAGCTGCTAATCTACTACAGTGGAGCGGCCTAGTGGGTCCACATACACCATAGGTGTGACAGGTGTAATGAAGGCAAGGCAGGATAAGGAGAAGATCGCGCTAGCTGCATGGCCAGACTAGAGGGGATAGTCTGGGGGAATTTATTTAAAGAATTGAAGGAGGTGGAAAACCAAAAAAATTGGGCGCTAGGAGTGATGGGTGGAGATGGGTAGGGCAGAGTCAAGTAGGTTTATATAGGGGTGGGCTAGGGTCTAATAGCAGTCTAATTGCTGCACATCAGCTCTCAAGATTCCTTATTTTTGGATCCAGATTACAGATTATTGGTATTTACAGTATTTTGAGAGTTAAAATTAATTGAACATGGAAGTCACAGACATATAAGCACCAGTCACATAAAGAAAGGAGCTACAAATATCATGAGCACTGGGCTATCCAGTATGTTCTTTACTAGCTAATGCACCATTAAATACGCTTACTATTCTGTCAGAAACTGTAGCACTAAAAAAAACATTTTCACTGTTAGCTAAAAAAATAACAGAAGATGAAGAAAGGACCGTCCTGCAACAGCTGCTCCACAGACATAACACATTATATTATACCATCAATGACGGATCTGCACAGCCAGATTCTCAATGTTTTCTTAAGGTATTAGGTTAATGGATGGCTCATAGTTTCTCTATATATTTTAAATAGATACATATTTAATGATATACTGCATCTAATAGAAAAGGCTGGTTTAGATACATATAAAGTGCTGATAATTCAATAAACATTTTCTTCATCTTTTAATGCAGGGCTTCTCAAACATTTCTTTCAGGGGCCTCACCAGCCTAGCTGTGGAGACATCTGGACCTCACCAGCGATCAACATCTAGCGGGACATGTAGGCAGGGCCAGTCTTAGGGTTGTGCGACCTGTGCCATTGCATAGGGCGCATCACTCCAGCCGGTGGGAGGGGACGCTGGGCTGGCTCCCTTCTCCTGCTTGTTTCAGAAGCGCCCGGGCCCGGCGACTCAGCAGCTGCCTTTCCGCCCGTGAGCTTCTTCTCTCAGTGGTGTCGCTACCGCTGTAGCAGCCATGGCAGCTGCTAGCAGTGACACAGGGCATGAGGGCGCCCATCCGGATGGGCCCCCACACGGGATCATTGCAGGCGGCACCACTAGCAGTGGCTGCGGCTGCTACAGCTGTAGTGGCGCCAAATTCAATAGTATTTGCGTCCTTGGGACGCAGGTACATGTTGAATACCATAGCAGAGCAGGGAGGTATCTCCCTGCTCTGCTATCTACTAGCGCCACTGTAGCTCCCTGAAGGAGCGGAATCCCCGTGTAGACAGTGACATCAGGGGCAACTCCTGAATTGGAATCCCCGTCCACAGTGTTGCTGATGCTGTGACCGGGGATTACACTCCAGGAGAAGCCCTTGACGATGGACAGAGACGTCAGGAGCTTCTCCTGGAGTGAAATCCCCGGTCACAGTGTTGGCAACGCTGTGAAGGGGGATTCCGCTTCAGGAGTTGCCCCTGATGTCACTGTCCATATATGGACAGAGACATCAAGCGCTCCATCCACGAGCAGAATCCCCGGCCACAGGGGGATTCCGCTCCTTCAGGGAGCTACAGTGGCGCTATCTACAGGAAGGGGGAGATGCTATCTACAAGGGTGCTTTGTGGCACTACCTACAGTGGGGTGTGTAGCACTACATACAAGGGTAGGTAGTGTGTGTTGTATATTTGCAGTCACAGGTGTTCTTGCACCTGCATGCATGTTTTGTATCATTTTGTTGAAATGTGCTGTTCAAACTTTTGTGTTGTTTGTGTGATTCATATATGTGGGGTTAGTGACTGCCTCCATTTTTTGTTCTTGCACTCCGCCTATTCTGCCCTGGGTGATTTTAATTAGTTTAATGCTGGTTCCTACCATCCCCAGATATATGTAGGCTTAGTCCCAGTTCTGGGTGTATGTGCAGAGTAGGTCCCCACCTATGGAGGATGCCTTGTCGTGGCAGGTGGGCAAATACTTTTTGATCAAAATGTGCACTAAGTACCTCCCTATTGTAAGTAGATATAGCATGTAATGGATATTTATTTATATTTAGCGGCTTAGGCTACATTGGTGTTCGCAGTGTGCTGTCGCCATTTTTTTGTGTGCTGTATATTTGCAGTCAGGGGCGTAGCTTAAGGCTCATGGGCCCTGGTGCAAGAATTCAGCTTGGGCCCCCCTACCCCTCCCCAACACCACAAGACCCCTGCCGCGCATATGGCCAGCCGCCTTGCCCAACAGCCCCCCCAGTATACTTCCCCCCATAGCCGCCCCACACAGTATAATGCTGCCCCATACAGTATAATGCGCCCTATAACTGCCCCATACAGTGTAATGCTCCCCATAATTGCCCCTATACAGTATAATGCTCCCCGTAGCTGCCCCCCACACAGTATAATGCTCCCATAGCTACCCCCCACAGAGTATAATGCCCCCATACAGTATAATGCCCCCCATAGCAGACCCCATACAGTATAATGCCCCTCATAAATTCCCCCATACAGTATAATGCCCCCATAGCAGCCCCATACAGTATAATGCTCCTCATAGCTGCCCCCACACAGTATAATGCCCTCCTTAGCTGCCCCACACAGTATAATGCTCCCATACAGTATAATGTCCCCTTTAGCTTACCCCACACAGTATAAAGCCCCCATAGCTGTCTCCCTACAGTGTAATGCCCCCATAGCTGCCACCATATCAGCCCCCCGACTGTATAATGCCCCCATACGGTATAATGTCCCTCATAGCTGCCACCATATAAGCCCCCAGACAGTATAATGCCCCTCATAACTGCCGCCATATCAGCCCCCTCCTTATACAGTATAATTCCTCCATATGTGCATAATAGAAAAATAATAAAGTTACTTACCTATCCCTGTTTCCACGACGGGTGGAGGAGGAGATCCTTCTCCTCCTTTGCCCTGTGTGTTATGAGTGACTCGGCGCAGACAGGCGCGATGACGTCACTAAATCGCGCCCGTCTGCGCCGAGCTGCTAATAGCTCACGGCAGTGAATGCTGGAGGAAGGAGCCATCAGCTCCTTGCTCCAGGATTAAATTCAACTGGATCTGCGTCCTGAGGACGCAAATACAGTTGGAAGCAGGACCTCGGTGAGTGGTTCGCGACCCCCCCCCCCCCCCCGGAGGTCTTCACACAACCCCCCAGGGGGAGTGCAACCCACAGTTTGTAATGTATTGTGTGGTGCAGTTTGTGTTTGCGGTGGAGAGAGGAGAGGGGGGCCTGTAATTTAAAGCTCCTCTCTCCACCGCAAACACAGACAGTACAATACAACACACATACATTACGGACCCCCTCTGCAGCTCACCTGCAGTCTTCCGTGCTCTTCTGCATCGGCTCTTCCACAGTGGCTGGAACGCCCCCTCTCTTGACGTCACGGTCACATTGTACACTGAGTCTACCATGTGACTGTGACGTCTAAACAAACCATGCCCGTAACCAGGAAGTGCCGGCATCATGGCACATACAAACTTTGTATTAGCGCGCTGCGTGGAAACGGGCCCCCCAGGCTTGTGGGCTCGGTCGCAACTGCGACCGCTGCGACCCCTATAGCTACGCCACTGTTTGCAGTCACAGGTGTTCTTGCACCTGCATACATGTTTTGTATCATTTAGTTGGAATGTGCTGTTCAAACTTTTGTGTTGTTTATGTGATTCATATATGTGGGGTTAGTGACTGCCTCCATTTTTTGTTCTTGCACTCCTCCCATTCTGCCCTGGGTGATTTTAATTCGTTTAATGCTGGTTCCTACCATCCCCAGATATATGTAAGCTTAGTCCCAGCTCTGGGTGTATGTGCAGAGTAGGTCCCCACCTATGGAGGACGCCTTGTCGTGGCAGGTGGGCAAACACTTTTTGATCAAAATGTGCACTAAGAACCTCCCTATTGTAAGTAGATTTAGCATGTAATGTATATTTATTTATATTTAGCGGTTTAGGTTACATTGGTGTTCGCAGTGTGCTGTCGCCATTTTTTTGTGTACTACCTACAAGGGGGCTGTGTGGCACTATCTACAAGGGGGCTGTGTGGCACTATCTACAAGGGGGCTGTGTGATACTACCTACAAGAGGGCTGTCCGGCACTACCTACAAGGGGGCTGTGTGGCACTACCTACAAGCGGGCTGTGCGGCACTACCTACAAGGGGGCTGTGCGGCACTACCTACAAGGGCGCTGTGCGGCACTACCTACAAGGGGGCTGTGCGACACTACCTACAAGGGGGCTGTGCAGCACTACTTTCAAGGGGGCTGTGTGGCACCACTTTCAGGGGGGCTGTGTGGCACTACTTTCAAGGGGGCTGTGTGGCACTATCTACAAAGGGCTTGCGTGGCACTATCTACAGGGGGAATCTGTGAGTGGCAGGCTGATGGCCATTTTACTGTGAGTGGGGGGGCTGATGGTAATTTTAGTGAGAGTGGCGGGTGTAGCGTCCATGGCCGCGGACCGCCGTTCCTACTCACCCCTCGCCGGCCACGGCCATGGATCTGTGAGTGCCAGCACTCACTTCCGCTTCGCTCGCCACTGTCCCATGGGGTGCGAGCGCATGCTCGTGTCCGGCCTTAAAGGGCCAGCACGCGCACATGAATTATATTTTAAATTAGCCCCAATCACTCTGGACTATTTAAGGGGCCCTGCCCCTTCACTTCCTGTCTGAGCATTGTTAGTAATTCCCATTGTAAAGGATCTGCCAGGTCCAGCTTCGGGGTTAACTTCCAGAGGTAATCAGTCTTCACCTGAGTCTATCTCTCTGAGACTGACTCCAGCTTCCACCACTCAGGCTGGCAGGCTTAGGAGTGGGAGAGCCTATCGCAGCCTGGCCAGACTCAGCTAGCTCCCGCCCTCTGTCTATTTATACCTGCCTTTCCTGTTCCTCCTTGCTTGTGACTCTTTCCGTGTGGTTTCCTGGTCCCTCACCCATCTCCGCCCCTGTGCCTACTTCTCCAGGAAGTTTTTGCCCACTGAGTGTAACTATGATATTGGCAACCGCGAACTCTTAGCCATTAAATGGGCATTTGAAGAGTGGCGCCACTTCCTGGAGGGGGCTAGGCACCAGGTAACGGTCCTTACCGACCACAAGAATCTGGTTTTCCTAGAATCTGCCCGGAGGCTAAACCCGAGACAAGCTCGATGGGCGCTATTTTTTACCAGATTCAACTTTTTGGTTACCTATAGGGCTGGGTCTAAAAATATTAAGGCCGATGCACTGTCGCGTAGCTTCATGGCCAGCCCTCCTTCGGAGGAAGATCCTGCTTGTATTTTGCCTCCCGGTATAATCATTTCTTCTATTGATTCTGATTTAGTCTCTGAAATATCAGCTAATCAAGGTTCAGCTCCCGGGAACCTTCCTGAGGACAAGCTGTTTGTTCCCCTGCAATACCGGCTAAGGGTACTTAGGGAAAATCATGACTCCGCACTATCTGGTCATCCAGGCATCCTGGGTACCAAACACCTCATTGCCAGAAACTATTGGTGGCCTGGGTTGCCTAAAGACGTTAAGGCCTACGTCGCCGCTTGTGAGGTTTGTGCTAGGTCTAGGACTCCCAGGTCCCGACCAGCGGGCTTACTACGTTCGTTGCCCATTCCCCAGAGACCTTGGACACATATCTCCATGGATTTTATCACCGATTTGCCTCCATCCCAAGGCAAGTCGGTGGTGTGGGTGGTAGTAGACCGCTTCATTAAGATGTGCCACTTTGTGACCCTCAAGAAACTACCCAACGCCAAGACGTTAGCTACCTTGTTTGTCAAACACATCCTGCGTCTCCATGGGGTCCCTGTCAATATTGTTTCGGACAGAGGGGTACAATTTGTTTCTTTGTTTTGGAGAGCCTTCTGTAAGAAGTTGGAGATTGATCTGTCCTCCTCCTCTGCTTTCCATCCTGAAACCAATGGCCAAACTGAGAGGACTAATCAATCTCTAGAACAATATTTAAGGTGTTTTATCTCTGACTGTCAATATGATTGGGTCTCATTCATTCCCCTCGCTGAATTTTCCCTTAATAACCGGGTCAGTAACTCGTCAGGGGTCTCCCCCTTTTTCTGTAATTTTGGGTTTAATCCACGGTTCTCCTCCGTTTCACCTGGTAGTTCCAACAATCCCGAGGTAGAGGTCGTTCATCGGGAACTGTGCACAGTCTGGGCCCAGGTTCAGAAGAACCTAGAGGCGTCCCAGAGCGTACAAAAAACTCAGGCTGATAGAAAACGTTCTGCTAACCCCTTGTTTATGGTCGGGGATCTGGTGTGGTTATCATCTAGGAACTTGCGTCTTAAGGTCCCGTCCAAGAAGTTTGCTCCCCGGTTTATTGGGCCGTATAAGGTCATTGAAGTCCTCAATCCTGTCTCCTTCCGGCTGGAGTTACCCCCATCTTTTCGTATACACGACGTGTTTCATGCCTCCCTCCTTAAACGCTGCTCCCCGTCCTTGGCTCCCTCGAGGAAACCTCCTATTCCCGTTCTCACCCCTGAGGGGGTGGATTTCGAGGTGGCCAAGATTGTGGACAGCAAGATGGTCCAAGGCTCCCTCCAGTACCTGGTCCATTGGAGAGGATACGGGCCTGAGGAGAGGACTTGGGTACCCGCCCGGGATGTTCACGCTGGGGTATTGGTCAGGAAGTTCCACCTTCGTTTCCCCAGTAAACCTGGTCCACTTAGAAAGGGTCCGGTGGCCCCTTATAAAAGGGGGGGTACTGTAAAGGATCTGCCAGGTCCAGCTTCGGGGTTAACTTCCAGAGGTAATCAGTCTTCACCTGAGTCTATCTCTCTGAGACTGACTCCAGCTTCCACCACTCAGGCTGGCAGGCTTAGGAGTGGGAGAGCCTATCGCAGCCTGGCCAGGCTCAGCTAGCTCCCGCCCTCTGTCTATTTATACCTGCCTTTCCTGTTCCTCCTTGCTTGTGACTCTTTCCGTGTGGTTTCCTGGCCCAGCTACAGCTCCTAACAATTTGATCCTGCTCCATTCTGACCCTGGCTTTCTGACTACTCTTCTGCTCAGCGTTTGGTACCTCGTGCTCTCCTGGTTTTGACTTGGCTCGTTCACCACTCTGTTGCTCACGGTGTTGCCGTGGGCAACTGCCCCTTTCCCTTTGCTTTATATTCCCTTGTATGTTTGTCTCATGCACTTACTGAGCGTAGGGACCGCTGCCCAGTTGTACCCCGTCGCCTAGGGCGGGTCGTTGCAAGTAGGCAGGGACAGAGTGGCGGGTAGATTAGGGCTCACTTGTCCGTTTCCCTACCACTATCATTACACCCATGTTAGTCTTTGCAAATGGTCCCTCAGTGTTACCCTGTTCCCAGTGTTCCCATGCCCTGCTAGCTGTATCCCGTGCCATGCTTAGTTCCTGAGCCTGTCTTGTATTGGAGTCTTGTCCTGCTGCACCTACTGCCGTCCGCCACGTCTGGCGCAACCTGCCGCACCTACTGTCGTCCGCCATGTCTGGCGCAACCTGCCACATCCACTTGTTGTTATCATTGTACAAATATACCAAACATATCATCAATAAGGTCTAATAGCTTAATTGTGAATCACCTATAAGAAATAGACCCCAGTGGCAAGTGATTGGCTCCCATGTCAGTTTCAAATGTTTTTTTATTCTGCTAGACCTTTTGGGACCAATTATTGGATCAGAGTCTGGGCTCACCAGAGGATCCTCTGGAACGCTGGTGGACCAGCCCGACCCTGGTTCCAGTGAAGGGAAATCTGAATGACTTAGCATACCAAGACATTTTGGACAATTGTATGCATCCAACTTTGTGGGAGTTTGGTGTGGAACAACTTGCACAGAGCCCTGACCTCAACTCCCTCAAACACCTTTAGGATGAAGTAGAATGGATATGATGAGCCGGGCCCTTCACAAATTTAGGTTTAGATTTAGTCTCACAATGAATGTGGTCAGTTTCATGTTCAAAACAGTCTTGCCCCTTTAATATTCAACTGGTGTGGAAGAACTTGACTGGCCTGCACAGAGCCCTGACCTCAACCCCATTGAACACCTTTGGAATGAACTAGAATGGAGATTGTGAGACAGGCCCTCTCATCCAACATCAGCGTCTGACCTCATACATTCTCTTCTGGATAAATGGGCAAAAATTCTAACAGAAACATTACAAAATCTTGCCAGAAGAGTGGAAGCTGTTTTAGCAGCAAAGGGGGGGACCAACTCCATATTATTGCCTTTGGACTTAGAATAGGATGTCATAAAAAGCTCCTGTAGGTGTAATTCCTAGGTGTCCCAACACTTTTGTCCATTTAGTGTATTTATATGTAGCAAGTATATGTGCATGCTAAATGTTATGCCTGAATGGGAAGTGAGCAGTCCTCACTATTCATGCACAGTATAGGGAGAAAACTCTCAATCAACGTCTGGTGGACGGAGCTAGCTGCAATTCATGAATATGGGCTGCATGAGAAAAAAGGGTTTTTGACAAGTAAGTAATACATAGCTGGAATCATGATATTTGGCACTACTTTATGCTTGCCCCAGATTGGGAAGCATAAACCTGGTTATTGATTCCCTTCTAAGGGAATCAGGCAAACCCCTTTAAAGAGAACCTTTCACCTGCCCATACACGTACAGCTGAGTGCAGCATGTAATGGGCAGGGCTGCACAATCCCTGGGGCACTTTACATGATTTCCGAACCCTCCTCCGTTATTTAGATATCGGTGCCGTTATATTTGGCGCCCAATATTTAAATAACCCCCTGAACTGTCAATGGGGCGTGAAATGGCAAGGGGGCATGTTACTATGGCTGTGACACTGTCCAATCAGCTATGGACAGTGTCACGGCAAGAGCTGGGGAGAGGAGAGCGTGTGCGCGTGCAGCTCGGAGCTGTGCGTGCATGCGCGCGCACGCTCTCACTCACTATTCAGCTCCCAGGAGACAAGGACAAGACTATGTCACAAAGTCACTGTGTAGGCCTAGCCTAAAACTAGACGAGACAGGCAGAAACTGAGCCAAATTTATCACGTTGGCTCCAACTGTATAATAAATTTGGCGCATCTTGCTACACATGCTATATACTGTTCTCTTCCTTATGCCACTTCCTGAGTGGCTTACTTTCCATGAGTATTTTGCACAAAAAAACGTCATTAATAAATCTGGCACAGTTTACGACACCTCTTAGCAAGTCCCACTTTTCTAGACACTTTTAAAAACTGTTTCATGAGGAGCAAAAAGTGTCTTAAACATAATAAAGTTGGCATGTACACCAGTCTTTTGGCGCAATTTGAGCCAGTATTGGCACTTTTTTATTTTTTGTACGACGTATTTGTATTAGACTTTGTTTTTTGTGGGACGAGTTGTACTTTATGTAGGTACCATTTTTTGGTACAAATACATTATCGTTTAATTTACATACTGCAGAAAAAAGCAGTTCCGCTGCAGTTGTAATATTTTTTTTACACCATACATTGATCATCGGAAATAATGTTATACATTTGTTGTTCAGGTTGTTACGGTCGTGGTGATATCAAATATGTCTATATTATTTCATGTTTTGGGACTTATACTTTAAAAAGTTTATTATAAAAATGTGTATTTCTGTGTATTTTTTTAACTTTTTTATTTTCAAATTTTTTGTTTTTTACATTAAACTTTTTTTTAAATTCCATAAAGGGATTTTTCATTTTGATTTAGATTTTTAACTCTAATGTACTGGCATACATCTATATGCCAGTACATTAACCTGTGTACTGATTGTACACAGGCAGTTGTTAGGGCATACCTCAGTATGCCCTAACAACAGGAAATATGTTCAGACAGCCCTGGGGTCCTTCAATAGACCAAGTTATGGGCTTTGATCGCGTCACAGGGATTTTCTGTGACGCGATCATCAAAGGGCAGTTCCCCCTCCTCTTATTTACTTTGAACGTCGCAATCAGCTTTGATCAAGGCATTTTAAGGGGTTAATGGCGGATAGAAGAGGTTTCTCTTCTCTCTGCCGTTAGAGCGGAGATGTGGCTGTGTATTACAGCCGTTGCCCTGCTCCCCATCGCGTGCGGACACGGCTGTCACACAGGTCGAGAATGCTCGTCCAAATGCGCGAAGTACCCGCCGCTCAGGACGAGCATTCTTGTCCTGTGTCGGCAAGTATTTAGAGTGTTGCTATCCCATATTAAGGCCCTTTTACACCGGCCAATTATCAGGCAAACGAGTGTTCACTGAACGTTTGTTCCCGATAATTGCCCTGTGTAAACAAGACAGCAATCAGCAGATGAACGCGCAAGCACTCGTTCATCGGCTCATTGCATTGGTTTAAATGCCGAAACTATTATCGTTGTTGGCAGCACATCTCCCTGTGTAAGCAGGGAGATGTGCTGCTGACATGATAGAAATGTATGGGGATGAGCAATCATAGTAACAATCGCTCGTCCCCATACTAGCTCCTTGTGAAAGGAGCAAACGACCGACGTTCATAGAGCTATTTCTGTAAAGACGAGGTAGGGAGACAGACAGGTGAGCCCTAATCTACCCGCCACTCAGTCCCTGCCTACTTGCAACGGCCCGTCCTAGGTGACGGCGTACAACTGGGCGACGGTCCCTACTCTCACTATGTGCACGACAAACAAACAGACAAGGGTACAAAGAAGCTAAGGGGAATGGGGCAGATGCCCACGGCAACACCGTGAGCTACAAGAGTAGTAAACAAGCCGAGTCAAACCAGGAGTGTACGAGGTACCAAACGCAGAGCAGGAGAGTAGTCAGTAAAGCCAGGGTCAATATGAAGCAGAGGACAAATAGTACAAGCAGCAGCAGCAGAGCCAGGAAACCAGCAGAATCACAGCCAAAGGTGGAGCAGGAAATGAAGGTATAAATAGACAGAGGGCGGGAGCTAGCTCCGTCTGGCCAGGCTGTGATAGGCTCTCCCATTCCTCAGCCTCCCAGCCTGAGTGGTAGAAGAAGGAGTCACTCTATCAGACTTAGGAGCAGGTGCAGACTGACTAACCACGGGCGTCGACACAGAAGCTGTGTCTGGCAGATCCATTACAATTTCATTGATCGGCGCACGTCTACATGGCCCACTTCGGGCCGTGTAAAAGTACCCTTATATAGGCCTTATGTGGACCTTATCTAGCCTGTAGCCGTCATTTTATTTTCCAGCTTCTGCTGGCCCTCTTCCAATCTACACAGATAAGCTGACATATGAGCTGCAGAAAAAAGAAACGTCAGTGTATTGGCCCAACATTTACTAAGGCTGGTGTATTTTTTACCCCGTCTCAGTAAGACTTCCTTCACAGGCACACACATTTTGTGTGGCTTTTTTAACCAAATTTATATTAAATTAACACGTGTGTTTTTTGTTGCATTTTTGGTGGTGTTCTTTGCTAATATACTGCGTTCCAAATTATTATGCAAATGTTATTTTTCGCTGATTTTCCTAAATAGTTGATGCAAATGACAGTCAGAATAATCTTCAAGCCATCAACCGTTGGAGTATAATGCAAATTTTATTGAACAAATCTCCTAATGATAACAGATTTTTTTTTTTAGAAGTAAAAAACTCAAAATGCACTGTTTCAAATTATTATGCACAACAGAGATCAAAACATTTTAAAGGTTGTAAAGGGAACTAAAATGGTAATTTGTTGAATTTGCAGCATCAGGAGGTCATATTTACAGAAATCAAAAGCTCTATCAATCAAAAAAAACTTAACAGGCCAAGTTACATGTTAACATAGGACCCCTTCTTTGATATCACCTTCACAATTCTTGCATCCATCTTGCCCACCGTAGAAGAAATGCCTCCCGATCTGACCCCCTTAGACTTTTATCTTTGGGGTCATCTGAAGGCAATTGTCTATGCTGTGAAGATACGAGATGTGCAGCAACTGAAACTACGGATACTGGAAGCCTGTGCTAGCATTTCTTCTGCGGTGTTGCTATCAGTGTGTGAAGAGTGGGAGAAGAGGGTTGCATTGACAATCCAACACAATGGGCAGCACTTTGAACACATTTTAGAAGTGGTCAGAAACTTGTAAATAACTCATGAAAGAATAAAGTAACGTTAAAACCAAGCACACCATTGTTTTTCTTGTGAAATTCTCAATAAGTTTGATGTGTCACATGACCCTCTTCTCATTGAAAAAACTAAAGTTGGATACAAAATGTCCGACTTCAAAATGGCCACCATGGTCAACACCCAGCTTGAAAAGTTTCCCACCTCCCATATACTAATGTGCCACAAACAGGAAGTTAATATCACCAACCATTCCCATTTTATTTAGGTGTATCCATATAAATGGCCCACCCTGTATATTTCCCCATTGACTTCCAGCTATTATCTGGACACAGCGGGGTTTTTCCCCACAAAAAAGTGGTGAAAAATTGTCAGGATAAACGCCAATAAAAACGTACAATTTTCCTAAAAACGCTGCGTGTGAATCAATCCTAAAGTAGCTCATTAGGGTGATTTGCACCAAACTTAGTAAAAGGTACACTTTTACCTATTTGACAGGGAGAAAATCAAATCTTTGTATGCTATTACCAAGTGTACACTTTTGTCAAAATTTGCGCAATTGTCTCCTATTCCACATAATAAATGTGGTCTAAGCTACATCTCCTTTGGAGACCACATCCATTTTTCGTGTTGCTTGCCAATTTGACAAAGTCAAAGGTTGCAAATTTGACATTTAGGCCTCATTTACACGAGCGTATTATACGCGCGTGCGACGCGCGTGCTTTTCACGCGTGTCGTACGCACCTATAATAGTCTATGGGGCTGTTTAGACGATGCGTGAATTTTGCGCAGTGCGCGTGCGTTGCGTAAAACTCACGACATGTTCTAAAATCGTGCGTTTTTCGCGCATCACGCACCCATTGAAGTCAATGGGTGCGTGAAAACCACGCATGCTGCACGGAAGCACTTCCGTGCGAACTGCGTGATTCGCGCAAGAGCTGTCAAACTCCTGAATGTAAACAGAAAAGCACCACGTGCTTTTCTGTTTACAAACATCCAAACGGAGTGTCAAATTCGAGATGAGCGCACCGAACTTCACCGGGTTCGGCCAAACTCGTTTTGACCGAAACCGGTAAAAAATGTTCGGGTACGCGACGTCAGGAGACAGTCTCTGTCCACGGTGCTGAAAGCGTTAAACTGGTTCAGCACCATGGACAGTGACTTCCGCTCCGAAAATCCATGAACCTGTAAAAAAAAAAAGACGTTCTGACTTACCGATAACTCCGGTCCGACCTCCCGGGATGACAGTTAAGTCCAAGTGACAGCTGCAGCCAATCACAGGCCAAGCACAGGCTGCAGCCAATCACAGGCTGCAGCGGTCTCATGGACTGCGGCGTCATCCTGGGAGGTGGGGCCGGATGACGAGAGAGGGACGCGTCACCAAGGCAACGGCCGGGAGACCGGACTGGAGGAAGCAGGCAGTTCATGGTAAGTTTGAACATCTTTTTTTATTCACAGGTTGGTGTATATTGTGATCGGCATTCACTGTCGAGGGTGCTGAAAGAGTTACTGCCGATCAGTTAGCTCTTTCAGCACCTTGGACAGTGATGGGCGTCGACTAGCCTCATCTCTATGATGGCGGCTGCGCGTAAATCACGCAGCCGCGCATCATACACGGATGACACACGGAGCTGCCAAGTGCCTTTTGCGCGCGCAAAACGCAGCGTTTTTTGCGCACGCAAAACGCACACGCTCGTGTAAATGAGGCCTTAAAATGTTGCACCTCATCATTTGTGGCAGTTTAGCAGCGCAGTTTATTCGAAAACCTTGGATACACTCTTTAATAAATCTGGGCTTTTGTGTCTGCTCTTCTGGTCAGTGTAATAACTGGAATATTTCAGTATTTTTGTTAAGTGAATAGTCATGTCAAAATTGAAAAAACACAAACATTGACATGTAAATTTATAATAAAATCCATTTTCTGATGATACATTCCTTTTTTATTCACATTTTCCTTTTTATTCAAAATCCTATTCACTCTACTTGACGAAGAAACAAACAATTTATTTTTTGGCACACCTTTTCCCTTGTATTTTTGTGACCTTTTTCATTTTATGGATTTCAGTAGGGAAAAACTTCCAGAGAAAAACACAAGAAAAAACTAAAGCTTTATTATACATTTACACAGTGCTCTATGTAACGTCTATGGCCGCGGACCGTCGTCCTGACTTACCCTCTGACGGCCGCGGCCATGGGCGAGTGAGTTCCCGGCTGCATTTCCCTCCTGAGAGACGCCGGCACTCACTTCCTGGTCCAGACACTGTCTCCCGCAGGGCGCCTGCGCGTGCATGGCCTTAAAGGGCCAGTACGCGCACAGTTGCAGAATACTGCAATCAGCCCAGAATGCTTCAGGACAATAAAAGGGGCTCTGCCCTCTCGATCCTTGCCTGAGCATTGTTGTGTTAGCTTTAGTTTGTCATTGCAAATGGTCTCCTAGTGTTTTCCAGTTCCCAGTTCCTGCTGCCTGTACCCTGTATCCTGTGCTACTGTGCCCCTGTGCATTCAAGAGTGGAAGTCGTGTTGTGCCCTCCTCTGCATCTATTGTGTCGCACCCCGCCGGGTGTTCGTCTACAGTACCCAGAACAAGCACCCTAAGGAAATACAGATTCTAGACCAGAGCCCCTAAATACACACCTCGGTCCAGACTCCTAAATACAGACCCCCAGACCTGACCCCCTAAACTAATAATAACCCCAGACCTCCTAAACTAGTACAGACCCCAGACCTGACCCTTAAACTATTAATAAGCCCAGACCTGACTCCCTAAACTAATACAGACCCCAAACTCCTAAATGCAGACCCCCTAAACTAATACAGACCCCTAAATACAAACACCTAAATACAGACCCTTAAACTAATACAGACCCCTAAATACAGACCCCATACTCCCTAAACTAATACAGACCTCAGACCTGCTAAATACAGACCTCCTTAATACAGACCCCTAAACTAATACAGACCCATAAATACAGAACCCCTAAATACAGACCCATAAACTAATACAGACCCCAGACCAAACCCCCTAAATATAGACCCAGATCAGACCCCCTAAATACACACCCCTAAACTAATACAGATGCCAGACCCCTAAATAACAACCCCTTAAATACAGACCCATAAACTAACACAGACCCCAGACCAGACCCATTAAATACAGACTCCAGGCCCATTAAACTAATACAGACCACATATACTTAAAGGGGTTTTCCCATGAAGGACATTTTTGACATATTCACAGGATATGTCATAATGTCAGATAGATGCAGGTCCCACCTCTAGGACCCCCACCTATGTCCAGAACAGGGCCCCCTAAACCCCATTCAGCCGATCTATATTGCGGCTGAATGAGGTGAATTCCAACCATAAAAAAGATTATATGGATGTGAGTTACGAAAACAGCGTAACTCGCTGAGCTACAGAGTTTCCGTTACTCCCATTGTAGTGAATGGTAGTTACTGAAACAGCATAGCATGCAAGCTATGCTGTTTCCGTAACTACCATTCAGTACTATGGAGTTTACGGAAACAGCGTAGCTTTGTAAATGATCTGCCAGGTACAGCTTCTGTGTCAACGCCCATAGGTAATCAGTCTGCACCTGCTTCTATGTCTGTGAGACTGACTCCATCTTCCACCACTCAGGATGGCAGGCTTAGGAGTGGGAGAGCCTATCACAGCCCCTCACCTCACCTCTTGAACCCCACCTCAAGTTGCCTGACCGGTTCTCAGGGGACCGGAAGACTTTTCTCTCCTTTCGGGAGAGTTGTAGGCTCTATTTTCGCTTAAAGCCCCACTCCTCAGGTTCTGAGAGCCAGCGGGTGGGTATAATTATGTCCCGGCTCCAGAAAGGGCCCCAAGAATGGGCCTTCTCCTTGGCTCCTGACTCCCCTGATCTTTCCTCCGTTGATCTTTTCTTTTCTGCTCTCGGACTCATTTATGACGAGACTGACAGGACTGCCTTTGCCGAGAGTCAGCTGGTGACCTTACGTCAGGGTAAGAGACCTGTTGAGGAGTATTGTTCTGACTTCAGGAAGTGGTGCGTAGCTTCTCGGTGTAATGACCCTGCCTTAAGGTGCCAGTTTAGGTTGGGTCTGTCGAACGCCCTGAAAGACCTGCTAGTTAGCTATCCCTCTTCTGACTCCCTAGACCAGGTTATGGCTTTAGCGGTACGACTTGACCGACGTCTCAGGGAACGACAACTTGAATGTTTTTGTGTTTTCCCCTCTGACTCCCCAATGATGCCTCCCGAGGTTCCGTTGATTCGCTCTTCCACGGAAGACTCGGAGGTACCCATGCAACTCGGGGCCTCCGTGTCCCCCCGACAACGTAGAGAGTTCCGCAGGAAGAATGGTCTCTACTTCTATTGTGGGGATGAGAAGCATCAAGTGAACACATGTCCTAGGCGTAAGAATAAGCAGCTGGAAAACTTCCGCGCCTAAGTGATCATCGGGGAGGTCACTTGGGCGCAGAGGTATTTCCCGTAAATATGAAACGTAATAAAATCTTGCTTCCCTTTCAGGTCTCTTTTCGTGGTAGGTCTGCTACCGGCAGTGCCTTCGTGGATTCAGGGTCTTCTGCTAATATCATGTCTGTGGAATTTGCTATGTCTCTAGCTATGCCTTTGATTGATTTGCCTAAACCTGTCCCGGTAGTGGGTATCGACTCCACTCCTCTTGCTAATGGTTATTTTACACAGCATACCCCTGTTTTTGAACTCCTTGTTAGCTCCATGCATTTGGAGCAGTGCTCTGTACTGTTGATGCAGGGATTATCGTCCGATTTGGTTTTAGGCCTTCCCTGGTTGCAGTTGCATAATCCCACGTTTGACTGGAATACTGGGGAGCTTACCAAATGGGGTAATGAATGCTTGACGTCATGTTTTTCTGTTAATTCTATTTCTACCCCTGAGGAGGTGAACACGCTACCTGAGTTTGTTCAGGACTTCGCTGATGTTTTCTCTAAGGAGGCCTCTGAAGTGTTACCTCCTCATAGAGAATACGATAGCGCTATCGATTTGGTACCAGGAGCTAAGCTCCCTAAGGGTAGGATATTTAATCTCTCTTGTCCCGAACGTGAAGCCATGAGAGAGTATATCCAGGAATGCCTGGCCAAGGGTTACATTCGCCCCTCTACTTCTCCGGTAGGTGCTGGCTTCTTCTTCGTAGGGAAGAAGGATGGTGGTCTTAGGCCATGCATTGACTACCGTAACTTGAATAAGGTCACTGTAAGGAACCAGTACCCCCTTCCTTTGATTCCTGATCTCTTTAATCGGGTTCAGGGGGCCCAATGGTTCTCTAAGTTTGATCTACGGGGGGCGTATAACCTTATCCACATCAAAGAGGGGGATGAGTGGAAGACTGCGTTTAACACGCCCGAAGGTCATTTCGAATACCTCGTCATGCCCTTTGGGTTGTGTAATGCTCCCGCGGTCTTCCAGAATTTCATAAATGAGATTTTAAGAGATTACCTGGGGGTATTTCTTGTAGTGTACCTTGATGACATACTTGTGTTTTCCAAGGACTGGTCCTCCCACATTGAGCATGTCAGGAAGGTGCTCCAGGTCCTTCGGGAAAACAAACTGTTTGCGAAGACCGAAAAATGTGTGTTTGGGGTGCAGGAGATACCATTTTTGGGTCAAATCCTCACTCCTCATGAATTCCGCATGGACCCCGCCAAGGTCCAGGCTGTGGCGGAATGGGTCCAACCTGCCTCCCTGAAGGCGTTACAGTGCTTCTTGGGGTTCGCTAATTATTACAGGAGATTTATTGCTAACTTCTCGGTCATCGCTAAGCCTCTTACGGACCTCACTCGCAAAGGTGCTGATCTCCTCCACTGGCCTCCTGAGGCTGTCCAGGCCTTTGAGGTCCTTAAGAAGTGCTTTATCTCGGCCCCGGTGCTGGTTCAGCCCAACCAAATGGAGCCATTTATCATGGAGGTTGACGCATCCGAGGTGGGAGTGGGGGCTGTCTTGTCCCAGGGTACCAGGTCCCTCACCGATCTCTGTCCCTGTGCCTACTTCTCCAGGAAGTTTTCGCCCACTGAGAATAACTATGATATTGGCAACCGCGAACTCTTAGCCATTAAATGGGCATTTGAAGAGTGGCGCCACTTCCTGGAGGGGGCTAGGCACCAGGTAACGGTCCTTACCGACCACAAGAATCTGGTTTTCCTAGAATCTGCCCGGAGGCTAAACCCGAGACAAGCTCGATGGGCGTTATTTTTTACCAGATTCAACTTTTTGGTTACCTATAGGGCTGGGTCTAAAAATATTAAGGCTGATGCACTGTCGCGTAGCTTCATGGCCAGCCCTCCTTCGGAGGAAGATCCTGCTTGTATTTTGCCTCCAGGTATAATCATTTCCTCTATTGATTCTGATTTAGTCTCTGAAATTGCGGCTGATCAAGGTTCAGCTCCCGGGAACCTTCCTGAGAACAAGCTGTTTGTTCCCCTGCAATTCCGGCTAAGGGTACTTAGGGAAAATCATGACTCCGCACTATCTGGTCATCCAGGCATCCTGGGTACCAAGCACCTCATTGCCAGAAACTATTGGTGGCCTGGGTTGCCTAAAGACGTTAAGGCCTACGTCGCCGCTTGTGAGGTTTGTGCTAGGTCCAAGACTCCCAGGTCCCGACCAGCGGGCTTACTACGTTCTTTGCCCATTCCCCAGAGACCTTGGACCCATATCTCCATGGATTTTATCACCGATTTGCCTCCATCTCAAGGCAAGTCGGTGGTGTGGGTTGTAGTAGACCGCTTTTACAAGATGTGCCACTTTGTGCCCCTCAAGAAACTACCCAATGCTAAGACGTTAGCTACCTTGTTTGTCAAACACATCCTGCGTCTCCATGGGGTCCCTGTCAATATTGTTTCTGACAGAGGGGTACAATTTGTTTCATTGTTTTGGAGAGCCTTCTGTAAAAAGTTGGAGATTGATCTGTCCATCTCCTTTGCCTTCCATCCTGAAACTAATGGTCAAACTGAGAGGACTAATCAGTCTCTAGAACAATATTTAAGGTGTTTTATCTCTGACTGTCAATATGATTGGGTCTCATTCATTCCCCTCGCCGAATTTTCCCTTAATAACCGGGTCAGTAACTCGTCAGGGGTCTCCCCCTTTTTCTGTAATTTTGGGTTTAATCCACGGTTCTCCTCCGTTTCACCTGGTAGTTCCAACAATCCCGAGGTAGAGGTCGTTCATCGGGAACTGTGCACAGTCTGGGCCCAGGTTCAGAAGAACCTAGAGGCGTCCCAGAGCATACAAAAAACTCAGGCAGATAGAAGACGTTCTGCTAACCCCTTGTTTATGGTCGGGGATCTGGTGTGGTTATCATCTAGGAACTTATGTCTTAAGGTCCCGTCCCGGTTTATAGGGCCGTACAAGGTCATTGAAGTCCTCAATCCTGTCTCCTTCCGACTGGAGTTGCCCCCATCTTTTCGAGTACACAACGTGTTTCACGCCTCCCTCCTTAAACGCTGCTCCCTGTCCTTGGCTCCTCCTGTCCCCGTTCTCATCCCTGAGGGGGTGGAATTCGAGGTGGCCAAGATTGTGGACAGCAAGATGGTCCAAGGCTCCCTCCAGTACCTGGTCCATTGGAGAGGATACGGGCCTGAGGAGAGGACTTGGGTACCCGCCCGGGATGTTCACGCTGGGGTATTGGTCAGGAAGTTCCACCTTCATTTCCCCAATAAACCAGGTCCACCTAGAAAGGGTCCGGTGGCCCCTCATAAAAGGGGGGGTACTGTAAAGGATCTGCCAGGCACAGCTTCTGTGTCAACGCCCATAGGTAATCAGTCTGCACCTGCTTCTATGTCTGTGAGACTGACTCCATCTTCCACTACTCAGGATGGCAGGCTTAGGAGTGGGAGAGCCTATCACAGCCTGGCCAGACGGAGCTAGCTCCCGCCCTCTGTCTATTTATACCTGCCTTTCCTGTTCCTCCTTGCTTGTGATTCTTCTCGTTTGGTTTCCTGGCCCTGCTGCAGCTTCTGAACTATTTGACCCTGCTTCATATTGACCCTGGCTTACTGACTACTCTCCTGCTCTGCGTTTGGTACCTCGTACACTCCTGGTTTGACTCGGCTTGTTCACTACTCTCCTGCTCTGCGTTTGGTACCTCGTACACTCCTGGTTTGACTCGGCTTGTTCACCACTCTTGTTGCTCTCGGTGTTGCTGTGGGCAACTGACCCATTTCCCTTTGCTTCTGTGTACCCTTGTCTGTTTGTCTGTTGAGCACTTATTGAGCATAGGGACCGTCGCCCAGTTGTACCCCGTCGCCTAGGGCGGGTCGTTGCAAGTAGGCAGGGACTGAGTGGCGGGTAGATTAGGGCTCACTTGTCTGTTTCCCTACCCCCATCATTACAGGAGGCAGTGTGTGGCACTATCTACAAGGGGGGCTGTGCGTGGTGCTATTTACAAGGGGAGCTGTGTGTGGAGCAATGTACAAGTGGGGCTGTGTGTGGCGCTATCTTCAGGGGGGCTGTGTCTTTTGCTATATACACACAGCCCCCCCCCCTTATAAATATTACTAACTATATTTTTTCTTTTGCAGGTTTCGCTGGACTATTTGGACTACATTGTACATTCGTTGGACTACTGCGATGATCTACGTTTTTTTTAAATAAAATTGTGAAAGAGTCTTTTGTGGGGGAGTACTTATTTCAATAAAATAATATTTTCTTATGTCTCTTTGTTTTTGAATACTTTATTAGCGCCTTAGTAATGGCAGTTGTCTGTCTGACAGTGTCCATTACTAAGGTGGGGATTAGGGTTAGCCAGTAAAAAGGCTGCAACTAACCCCCTATTATTACCCCGATACCCACCGCCACCAGGGGTGCCAGGAAGAGCTGGGTATGATCCAGTACCTGACCATCTGTAGTGATGGGCGGGCACTGGGGAGGCCGCAGCCTGGTATTATTAGGCTGGAAAGGGCCAAAAACCGTGGCCCTTCCCACCCTGGTAATGCTAGGTTGCTGCTGCTATGTTGTATCCAGCTGGTTATGATAAAATTGTGGGGGACCCTATGTCATTTAAAAAAATAAAATAAAATAATAATGAAGATAATGACATTGCGTCCCCCCCCCCCCCATTTTTATAATCAGCCAGATACAACATAGCATTACCAGGGTGGGAAGGGCCACTGTGTTTGGCCTTTCCCAGCCTAATAATACCAGCCTGTGGCTTCCCCAGTGCCTGCCCATCACTACAGATGGTCAGGTACTGGATCGTACCCATCTCTTCCCAGCACCCCTGGTGGCGGTGGGAACCAAGCTAACAATGGAGGGTTAGTTGCAGCCTTTTTACTGGCTCACACTAAGCCCCACCCTAGTAATGGACGCTGTCAATTAGACAACTGCGATTGCCAAGGTGCTAATAAAGTATTAAAAAAACACAGAGACATAATAAAATATTTTTTATTGAAATAAGATCTCCCCCACACAAGCTCCTTTGACAATTTTTTTTTTTTTTAAAAACATAGATCATCGCAGTAGTCCAACAAATATACGACGTAGACCAAACAGTCCAGCGGAAACTGCAAAACCAAAAAATAGAGTTAGTAATATGAAGAATAAAAAAAACTTCTCCTCAACTCCAGCGACTTCTGTTTTCTTCCCTGCGCTGCAATATAAACTAGACGTCAATGAAAAATAATTCCCCTTCATGTAACTCTGCTACCTGTCAGCTGAAAAGTCATCCACCACAGGAAAAAATGTTTCCCCATCATGTTTGATTCACAGGTATTTCTTTGTGGTACTCCGCCATGGGGAATCATTTTTCCCTCTGGCGGATGATTTTTCCATTGACCGAAAGCAGAGTTACACAACTGGATTTTTTTTTTCCAATCATGTAACTCTGCTACCTGTCAATTGAAAAGTCATCCACTACAGGGTCTCCCTCTTGACTTTCATTGTTCTCAGCCTTTTGGTTTGTCCTGCAGCTGCTGCTGCCGTGATGAGCAAATGTTATACCCAAGTTAGGAAAAGTAACATAAAGAAGACATAACCTGATCCATAATATTTGTGATATCCAGACAGTCTAGAGATCCGCAGTGAGAATATGCGCTTGTTATTTGAAGAAGGATCTGGCCGTGATTTGATGTGCTTATGCGGGATATTGGGCATGGTTAGGGGCATGTCCCTCTTTTCCAAATTCAAAAGTTGAGAGGTATGCTTTTGCGGGACATACACAATGCAGTTTTATTGTGATTTGCAGCAAGAAATGCGACAAAACGGCAATGTGCTTTGGGCCCCCCGGGAGCCTAAGGGCCTGGGCGGCCGCCCCAATCGCCCTATGATGATCCACCACTAGGTCCTATAGGTGAAGACCACAATGATCAAGCAAGTCACATCTGAACAACTATCAATATGCGAAGACATAAGACCAGGTAAACTGAATACATCGTGCAATAAATGCCCCAGAAATGTTGTTCTAAAAGCTATCTGCTCTTCTTTGTCAATATTTTTCCTATAATGGAAGCAGATTGATTAAATAATAATTCTGCCTTAAATGTCAGAGACACATCTATTTTGGAGATAGATAGGATGGCTATAGGGGTAAAAGAGGAGGCCATTGATTTTTAAGGGGTTCTTTAAGCAGTTTTCTAATAACCTAATAATAGTTGGAAAAAAAAAATCTATTTTGCAGTAATTTTTAACTAAATTGTAATGTCCAAATGCAGAGACACAGAACTTCTGGAGACATTATAATATATACATTGTTACTATTTCCTTTTTAAAGGAACCATATGGGTTTATTAAACAGTGAGCTTTAATGGACCCAAATCAGTTCAATGTATTATAATTTCTTATGAGCAGGGCTGGCGTTAGGGGGGCAAACTGGGAAATTGCCCATCCCACAGGGGCCCCGTGCCAAAGGTGGCAACCTGGTCCGTAGAAGAAGTGCAGTGGTGCACATAGGGGGGGGGGGGGTTTAGAATTACCCGGATAACCTCCTATGACCAGGGCCCCGATATCCCCCTGAGAGGCCCTCACATAGAATCGGACTCAATTGTATCTGCGTCCTTAGGACGCGGATATAATTGACAACGCTGACGAGGCAAGGGAACCATCGGTTCCCTTTTCTGCCATTCTGCACTTTTCTGGTGATACAGGGCCTTCATCACTAGGGGATAGGACGATGCAGGAAACGAAACAGGTGAATTGCCACATATCCCTCATGGAGCGTCTGGCTGACACCATCATATCGATCTATTCCATCTAAAACATCTTAATCATTTATATACAGTGATTGTGATAAAGGCCTTGGATAAGGCGAAATGTCCATTAAAATTGCTTACTTTAAACAAATCCAATATTTTGGAAAAAAGCATTTTGAAAAATCCACTTTCAGTGCATTCTTAGAGTGCTCAAGGTTTTTCTATGGACTTACAGTGTGGGTTTCCAAACCCGGACCTTTATAGCACCACCACACCTTACTTTGGATTGCATCCTTACATATTTCTTTCTAGACAATCACTGGAGGATAGGACGGCGTGGGAACGGAGTCAGGTGAATGTGCCACTATCTACAGGAGCATTATCTTCATAGCCACTGTGGCATTATCTACAGGGGGCATTGTGGCACTATCTACATGTGGCTCTCTCTACAGGGGACACTGTGAGTGGCACTATCTACAGGGTCAGTGTGGCAATATCTACAGGGGCACTGTGGCACTATCTACATGGGCACTGTGACACTATCTCCAGGGGCACTGTGGCACTATCTACAGGGGCTATCCACAAAGAGCACTGTATCGCTATCTACAGAGGTCAGTGCGGCATTATGTACAGTGGCGTAACTACCGCCGTAGCAGCAGTAGCGGCTGCTACGGGGCCCGCGGCATGAGGGGGCCCGTGTCGCTCGCCGGCACGGGCCCCCACCATGGCCGGAGGCTCCGCTAGCAGCCGCTATGGCGCGACGCCACTGGGCTGTATGGCGTTCCCTACAGGGGGGGGCTGTATGGCGTTCCCTACAGGGGGGGGCTGTATGGTGTTCCCTACAGACCCCCCCTGTAGGAAACGCCATACAGACTCCCTGTAGGGAACGCCATACAGTCCACCCTGTAGATAACGCCAGACAGCCCCCCTGTAGGGAACGCCATACAGCCCCCCCGTAGATAACGCCATACAGTCCCCCCTCTAGATAACGCCATACAGCCCCCTCTGTAGATAGCGCCATACAGTCCCCTTGTAGATAGCGCCATACAGCCCCCTCTGTAGATATCTACAAAGGGGGCTGTATGGCGTTATCTACAGGGCGGCTGTATGGCATTATCAAAAGGGGGGGTTTGTAAAAAAGGCACTATCTACAAGGGGGGGGGGGTTGTGTGACACCCGGGGGAGGGGGGGGTCCCAGTCAAAAGTTTGCTATGGGGCCCAGTCTTTCCTAGTTACTCTGTGTGCCACTATCTATATGGTCACTGTGGCACTATCTACAGGAGGCAGTGTATGTCACTATCTACAGTGCGCACTATGGCACTATCTGCAGGGGACACTGAGGCATTTTTTACAGGGGACATTATCTACAGGGGGTACTGAGTGTCTCACTATCTACGCTAGTTTTTATGCTACGATTAGTAATCAGCACATATCCACTAGCCTATTACAGCTTGTAATATAAAAGGCTAGGCTGATGAATATGTGCAGACCAATACCCATAGCGTAAAAACCAGAAGACATCGGGAGAGTGGCAAAAAATAACTTGGTTTAAAAAGTATGCATTTTAAAAATCCTGTGTTTCCTCATTAAAAGGGGACCGTCTGTGGCAGTTAGCTGATCCTTTATTTAGGAGCCAGGACACAGAGAGCATCAGCATCCCAGCACAAGTAGTGGCGAGCCATCTGCGCCTGGTAGTGGAGAGCAAGTAGAGGACCCTGACGCTTTTATTGGGAATGTTGTTTAGGTGAGTTTCAGATTTTTTTTCTCATTTTCATTTATTTGATGCAAATGGGGTATTTTTACACTGTAAGGGGAACTATAGGAGGCACTAAAAGAGGTACCCGTGGCCAATAGAAGTCTATGGGCCCGTAATTATAGGCCGTAATTACGGCCCGTGATTACGAGCGTTTTTACGTTCGTGTGCATGGGGCCTTAAGGCAGACTTTTATTCTAGATGCACACATTGCAAAATTTGCTGCGGAAAATACGCAGCAAAATTGCAGGAAAAGCGCAGGTAAAAACCGCACTTAATCATGCGCTTTTTGATTTGTTTTAGGTGCGATTTTAACATTTTGATGTGTAAATAGGTGCGTTTTCATGCTGCGGTGATTTGCTGCGTTTTTCTTTAGAACTAGTCTGATACAATTCGCAAGCGGAAACAAATGATAAATTGACTTGCTGCGGATTTTAAAATACGCACCGCAGGTCAATTTACATGCAGAAAAAAAAAACAACGCAGCATGTACATGAGATTTCATGAAATCTAATTTCTTTTGCTGGCACTGTATTACGCGGCACGCAAATATGCGCGGCAAAACTGCACGTAATACGGATTGTGTGCATCCAGTCTTCCACGAAAAAGAGAAAACCATTTAAACAAAAGAAAAAAAATGTAAAAAAATTTAAAGCTGTAATTTAACATTAGTTTACTCTTATATATAGATCTTCAGATATGGAGGAGTCTTATGCAAAGGATTATGCGCGTGAATTAATGGGAACTTGTAAAACAGGCATCTTTTTACGTAACCCATGCAGATATTTCTATACATTCTCCATATTATATAGATGAAACAGCTGTCATTTCACATTAGTTTACTTTTATATATGTCTTCCGATATGGCATCCCCTAGAAAGAATAAATTAAATTAAGAAAGAATCCATATAAGCATCTTATTAACCGGCATGTGCTGAATATAATCTGGGGGTCTGCGATTTTCAGGAATCTCTCCAGATCTTCATTGTCCTTTCATTGACAGACTGGAGCTGTCATTCTTTTCAGCGTGTCCCCACAGCCCATCCTCTGCACAAATCACACCAGGCTGGCTAGCTGCTCTTATAAAAGGATGGAACGGATGCTACCAATCTGCATGTGGAAAGGGGAGTGTAAATGTTATCTGTGTGATTTTTTTTTTTTTAACAGGAATTTACTTGACGATATGAATATTACCACAAGAGCTTGTAAGAAACATTGCGCGTGTCAGGGGCTCAGGAGGTTTTGATTGGCCAGCTCCTCTTTATGGTCCCTGCACCCCTCTGTCTAGTTTTGGTACCTTCCTTTCCTGCTACCCAGAGGAGAGATGCAGGGTGGAAGGATGCTCTGTTGTCAGTGAGTGGCAGGGTGTGTGTCCGGCTAGCTTCTACATCAGACCAAGGCAGGGGGGGTCACTGACACCCAGGTAAGCAGGGCTCTGTGGACTAGGAGGTGGTGCTCATGGGTAATGTGGATTATTGTTTGTTAGTGGATCTCATAATGTGTGAAATAGCTTCAATAAGGAAACGTGTCTCACTGCTTCACCAAGTATCTCCATGCACACAATGCATATTGGTCCATATAAAACCAGATTATATAGATTATACACCCCATGACCAGAGAAAGCTACTCAAAGTGCTAAAATACTACTTAGATATGTCCGGTATAACAGTCTGCTAAAGTTTGTCACATTATCCTTCCTTCTTGGTCCCCCAACCTCTCTCTTATATCAGGTGGCTAGCCCAATATAATAATGTAGGGATAGTTCGGCACATTCAGAAGAAGTGTCATTTTGTCATATAGGACAATTTTTACTGGATATATATCAATTTCATGTTCTATATATTGGAGTTAAAAAATATTCCAATATGAATGAATGGTGCAAGAAAAACCCTAAATTGTACATGTGGTTTACCTAGTACTAGCTGGAGAAGAAAACCTTGTGTGCACTTATAAATGTGGCATACCCATGTAACTAAACCACACCCCCAAAAAGAAACTGGTCAGCCAATAGAAAACTATTTTAAAGATAGCAGCCAATCTAAAATCATAGCATTTTGGCTAGGTCCACACCACGTTCGGCCATTCCTGCAGGTTTCGAATGATAGCCTTTGGGCAAGTTAGACATAAGAGAATTTTCTGGTGTATATGCCGAACATTCACCCCAAACGTGGTGTGAACCAGCCATTTGTGCTCCAGACTCTTCCTGCCTCCAGCTTCTGGGACAGGAAGTAGTTGTCTAAACATGTCAAAAAAGACCAGAGCCTTCAACTTAATTTATAGCCTGTAAGGATACAAGGTTTTGTGTTTTTTGAAACAAGTTGAAACAATGAATGCAGACATACAGTAGCTCAGTAGTGACATAAATGAGTGAGGAAGTAGCTAGCTTCTCCTGCTTTAGCTGGCAGTCTGAGATGTTTAAGCCACATGCGCATATGCCTAGTACACAAGTAGTTATACCCCCAAAACAAATATAAGAAATACAAAATAACTTTTCTTTCTAGCACCTTTCTTGAGGCTTCTGTCCATAGGGGTTGTTTATTCTACAGATTTTAGATGGCTGCTGTATGAACAATTTTCATTCAATTTTCATTCACTGTTGACCTGTGAAGGTTGTAGTTCTGGACGACAACGCCATGAATTAAAAATGTCACATCGCTGAAGTCATGATGCAACCGATTTGAGAATGCCCCGTGGTGGTTGTTTGTCATGAATGTCTTTCCAAGTATGACAACGACTGCACCTAACAACACCTGAAAATATGCATCGTGGCAGAACGACTTTTTCCACAGATATCTGCCTGTGGTTGACGTCTATCACGCAAGACCTATATTGGCCTTTATGGTAATCTACATTGAACAGGTTTAAAGAGGTCTTATGGGTTCTAAGAAAAACACAAAAATGGACAGTATATATTATATGTGGTGCATTTTTTCGGCGGAATGTCCACTACGGAAAAGCAGGTAAAGAAAAAAAAGCCTATACTTACCTTTAGTCATGGCGACGCGTCCCTCTGACGTCCTGCAGCCCGGCCTCCCGGGATGATGTTTCATCCCATGTGACCGCTGCAGCCAATCAAATGGGATAAAACGTCATTCCTAGAGGCCTGACTGGACAAAGAAGCATAGAGATCTGGGTAAGTATAATCTTTTTTTTTTCTTCTTAGTTGCAATTTATGTGGCGGAATAGCAGCTTTTCCGCTGCAAAAATCGCAACATCTGCTATTTGTTGTGAGTTTTACCTCCCCATTGAATTCAATGGGGAAAACCTGCAACAGAAAGCCAGCGATTAAAAAAAACACATGGCAGGTCAATTTGTGAATGGTTTTTCAGCTGATTTTTTAACGCATCGTGTGGATGAGTTTTGTTCAAATCTCATCCAGTCTGCTACTGTATTACGCTGCAGATTTTCCACAATGAAATCCGTTGCTTGAAATCCACAGTATTCACGCTACGGGTGGACAAACCCTTAGGCTCAATGCACACAATGCGTATCACGTGCAGTTTTGCCGTGCGGATTTGCATGCGGCAATTCCGCAGCGTAATACAGTACCAGCATAGTCAAGGAGATTCCAGGAAATCTCATGTACACGCTACAGTATTTTTCGGGACAGAAATTTACCTGTGGTGCGTATTTTAGAATCCGCAGCATGTCAATTTATCTTGCGTTTCTGCTTGCAAATTGTATCTGCCTAGTGCTGTGAAAAATCGCACCAAAACCCGCAGCATGAAAAACGCATCAAAACGTAAAAACTGCACCGAAAAATTCATAGAAAAATGCACGATTAGGTGCGGTTTTTACCTGCAAATTTCCTGGGTATTGCTGTGGTTTTGGTGCGTGTTTTCCGCAGCAAAATATGCGACGTGTGCATGTAGCCTTACAGTACACAGTTTTTATTTTCATTTTAACAGAATAATTCGATTGTGATTTTGTCCTCTGGCGTTCTATTAAAACCACATGCAATACTATCAGGAATGCATTTTTCTGCTATGCTATATTGCATAAAACGGCAAAGTAACAAACTTCTATGTATCAAAGATAGTGGCTTTTGCGTCCACTTGAAAATTCAAATAAATCCGCCTGAATGAGAACGCTTAAAAGAATTTTATTAAATAAACTATTAAAACCTGAGTAGAACAGTAAACAGTAAAGAACATCAGTAGAACACCTAACGCGTTTCTACATCCCTCTATCACTAGGATGTTTCTAATTGATTCACAACAAGGGCAGCTAAAACACAGTTCAGTGTTTCTATCAAGCCCCCCTGTTGTGCAGATATCAGTGACAGCACTGGTGTCTGACCGCAATGCGCGCCGTTAGACGCCATACTATTTATAGTTTTAGCCCCTCCTACCCAGGGCAGAATGAGCCCTTTTCTATGCCCAATCAGACACCACCGAATGTGGTCATCATGTATCGCCAGGCATACATATCTTTGTGCCTTGCGATCCTTGACGACCGCAACTGCTATGAGATTATCCCTTCCAATCCCATTAACTCCTATAAGGAGGCACTCAAAAATATTCTTGTGGCAGCCAAAAAGGATGGATTGATTGATCAAAGGGAATTTAGGTTTCTCTTACCAGATTTACCGGTGATGGCAACATTTTGCAGTTTACCCAAGATCCACGAGGGCACTGCTTCATTGAAGGGTCATCCCATAGTAGCTGGAATTGACAGTATCACTCAGATTGCAAGTCTGTATGTGGATTATTTCCTCCGTCCATTTGTAGTTACACTTCCATCTTATGTGAGAGACACAACGGATGTCCTCAAGCAGATAGAGGATATACAACTTGATGCAGATGTGCTTCTGGCCAGCCTGGACGTTGAGGCCCTGTATAGCTCTATACCTCATACTAGGGGCTGTGAAGCGGTGCAATATTTCCCTAACTCTAGGGGAGCTCAGTATTTCAATCATAACGTATTTGTTGTGAGAATTCTCAGATTCATACTGGAACACAACTCCTTTGTGTTCAATAAGAAATATGAAATATCCGAGTGATAGAGGGATGTAGAAACGCGTTAGGTGTTCTACTAATGTACTATTTGTTAGACTTTTCTTTTTCTTTTCAATTTTCTTTTTATTGTTTTAAACAAAATTAAATCATACAAACAGCATGTCAAACAGTTTTTGACAGCATATGTAGGTACAATCAAGCAGATGTAAAATGCCAGTAAATACACTGTAACGTTGCATATCCAGACTTAACGATCAGGTTAAGATGCAAAATTTAGAACAAAAATTAGAGTGATGCAATGTAAGTACACATTACAAGGGGACAGATGGAGGGGATAGGGAAGGGGAAAAGGGTGTGAGAGAGAGGAGGAGGGGGAAAGAGGATTGAGAGAGATTTACAAGATAAATTTATCTGAAATCTAAAAGTGTTAGTTACAATTAAACGACTATTCCAGGACTAACGAATCCTACAATCGGACATATACCGGGTGTCTATTGTGTGACCAAGGCTACCTCCAAAAACCGGGCTGAGGTACGGAAAGTTGTCCAGGGTTTCCAAATCCCTGAAAATCTACTGTATGAGCGGTTAGAGAGTGCCACTGTTTCTTCTATATAGTAAATTTGCTCGACATTGTTTATCCATTGGGAGAGCGTGGGAACTTGAGTCGATCTCCAATTTGGGGGGATGAGGAGTTTAGCCCCCGATAAGAGGTGTTTAACTAGAAGATTTGTGGGTTTGTTTAATTTTGCCAGTGTTAAATTAAGAAAAATGGTAGCCGGGGGTATTTGGTTTGAGATGCCACAAATTTTCGCTATATGATCCAGTACAGGTACCTAATAACTTTGAAGCTTAGTGCATGACCACCAAATATGTATGTAGGAACCTGTTTCCCTCAAACATCTCCAGCATGTGTCTGGAATGGATGGGTACCAAAGATGTGTTTTATCCAGTGTGGTATACCACCTAGACACTATCTTGTAAGAGTTTTCTTGCATTTTGATACACTGGGATGCACCATGAGAATTTCTATAAAGAATGTTTGTATCCTCTTTGGTTAAAGTGATGGAAAGATCCTTTTCCCAGAGCGCGATATATGATCTTTTAGTAGGGACATTTCTAGTGATTAACAGTTTATATATCTGGGAAAAAAATTTCCATTGATATTTGACTTGTCCCAGGAGGGACTCAAAGATAGTCCAAGATCTTTCTAAGGACCCTACTGTGAGGTATGGTATGATTGCTTTTTTTAGTGACATATAATGTATCAGGTGAAGGTTCGGTAAGTTAGGGTTCTCAGACCAATCCTGAAAGGATATAATCATCCCATCTTCCAATATGGAGTCTAGAGTATCAGACAATCTGACTGAAGGGTTGCTAGTTTGACTTCCCAATCCCTCTCGGTATAAATCTATCAGGTCTGAAATACGTGACAGTGGGGATGGGGTGGGAACCAGCAGGTCCCTGAAGAGAGAAAGTTATTTCACTGTTAACTTAGTGAGAACATTGTGAAATAAAAGGTTTATTATGCTGTCTGGATGTGCAAGTAACAGTGCTCTTAGAGGTACAGGAAGCTCCTCAATTGAGAGCCATAATTTATTCTCCGGTTTCCGAAACCAGTCTACAGTCCTGAATATAGTAGCCGTATGATAATAGTTCCTAAAATCAGGAGCTCCAATTCCTCTCAGGGACTTAGGCAGTGAAAATGTCGCTGCGCTGATTTTGGGGTGTCTGTCGTTCCAAATATAGTGAAACAAAATTGAGCGAAATTTCGTGAAGTAAGATTGTGGAATGTGGATAGGTAACATTTGGAATAGGTAGTTGAATTTGGGAAGGATTAACCCCTTAATCAAGTTTTTTCTTCCCATCCAGGAGATGAAGAGAGCCAGTCAGGATTCTATGATGGATTTAGTAAGTGACAGGAGAGGGGAATAGTTTAGGGCGAAGTGGTCTGGCCAATGTTTACACAGTTTGACACCCAAGTACGTGATACACTTTGGAGGCCACTTGATTGGATAACGGGATTCTAATAAGCATATAGTAGAGTTAGACATTTATCCCTAAAGCTTCAGACTTATCTGTGTTAATTCTGAAATTGGACAAAGTGCTAAAGTTAGAAAAAATTTCAAGAACTGCCGGTATTTGTGCAACCGGGTCAGACATGATTATGAGTAAATCGTCTGCAAATACTGTTGTTTTGTGATGTGTAGATTGTGTTGTGATACCTTTTATATCTGGGTGTTGTCTGATATTTTGGATTAATGATTCCATCACAAGGACAAACAGGAGTGGCGAGAGCGGGCAGCCTTGCCTAGTTCCATATAGTATTTGAAAGCTAGATGAGAGGGTTCCGTTAATGCGAAGTTTAGCTGTTGGAATGGTATACATTTGTAGTATAGCTTGGGTAAAAATTTTAGGGATTCCAAATCGATCTAGGGTTTCTTCCATAAAGGTCTAGTCTACCCTGTCGAAGGCCTTCTCTGCGTCAGCAAAAGAGAAGAACAGATCTCTGACATTCCTGAGTACTAACTGTAATAAATGTAAAAGTCGTAGAGAGTTATCTTTCCCTTCTCTACCCAAAACGAATCCCACTTGTTCAGGAGCAATTAAGTCAGGTAACATCGGACTTAAACGGTTAGCTAAAAGTTTTGCGAATATTTTCAGGTCAGTGTTTAAGAGGGAGATAGGTCTATAGTTACTACATAAGTCAGGGTCCTTGCCGTCCTTGTGAATCAAAGTAATGTGTGCTTCTAGTGTCTGTCTAGGGAAGCTAGAGCCTTGTAGTATAGAATTACTCAAACTAAGGAGATGAGGTTGTAGTTCTTTCTGAAATACTTTATAGTATTGTATGGGAAGGCCATCTGGTCCTGGGCTTTTTCCAGAAGGGCACTTAGACAGGATAGACTGAAACTCAAGCCCCGTGACTGGTGTCTGTAAAATGGTTTGTTGTGTGGGGGAGAGTTGAGTTAGGGACGCAAGAAATTAGTTAATGTTTTGTTTCCTATCACTCCTCTCTCTATCAGTCTCTTGAGAACGGATTTGATAGAGAGAAGAGTAGTAATTTACAAACGCCTCTGAAATCCGGTCCGTGTCACTAGTTTTCAAGCCATTAGGCAATTTCAGGGAGTGAATATAAGACCTGGATTTTCTCTTTTTTATGAGCGATATCATGAGTTTGGAGACTTTATCTCCATGTATGAATATTTGATTTTTGCAGTTAGAATAAAATTTGGAGAGACTGTTTATTGAGTAAATCCTTTAGGGATTGCCTTTTATCCGTGAGTGAGGTAAGGATGTCTAGGGTTTGCAAATATTTATGTTGTCGTTCCAGTTTCAAATTTTCCTCATACAACGCAGAAAGATTTCGCCTTCGAATTCTATTTTGGTACGAACTAATAGAAATTAATTCACCTCTAATCACTGCCTTATGGGCCTCCCACATCACCGACATAGGGCATTGCTCCAAAGTATTAGTTTGGAAATAAGATGTTAAAGACGAGGCAATACGTTTCCTAATAGCATCAGAGTTGAGTAAACTTTCATTCAGGGACCATGTATTATGTCCAGACGATCTATGTGTTAGCGAGGTACGTAACAGTAGAGGAGAGTGATCTGAATGTATAGTGGTAAGAAATCGTACTTCTGCTATATTAGGCAGTATCGATAGAGTAAGAAATAGATAGTCGAGTCTCTGATAGGAATTGTGTGGAGATGAGAATTGCGTATAATCATTTGCAGTTGGGTGCATATGCCGCCAGGTACCAATTAAGGGAAAGGATTGAAGTGATTTTTTAATACGTGAAAGTGCTCTGTGTGAAAGCGAGGTTTCTTTGTAGAAGAGTAAAGGCCCGGTTCCAGAGCCACGTTTAGGTCCCCACCCATTAAAAAGATACCTTCAATAAAATTCCTTTCTTTGTCTAGTACAGATGGGATCCATGAAGCCTGGTTGGTGTTAGTTACATATAGATTGCCCAACGTAACTAGTGATCCAGCTAAGAGGCCTTTTATGAATATATATCTGCCTTCGCTGTCAGAAAGTGTATCATGTAAAACAAAGGGTACATGTTTGGCGAGGGCTATTGCGACTCCACAGGAATTTTTGGTTGGGGTGTGCGAATGAAACCATGTGTTGTAATGCGATCTATGGAAAGAAGGGCATTTATGGGCCCATAAATGGGTATCTTGAAACAATACGATGTCTGCTTTATTGTTTTTTAGATAATGAAGGATTTGCGAACGTTTGACCGGTGAGTTTAGGCCTCTAACACTGTAAGAGACTATTGACCATGTTGGATGAGGGTTAGTCATAGTGACGTTGCAGAATTGGAAACATTAGAAACGGTATCTCTCTTGAAGAAATGTCCTATAAAATGGGGAAGGGGAACAAGGGATGAAAGGAACATAAACATAACTAGTACAGTTTGTTATTTGTTAGACTTTTGACTACTAGTTATTTAAAACTGCAAAGTACTGTCAAGAACCCTAGTTGTATGTGAGTTTAAGCCTTTGTTTTCGTAGAGTAAACTAGGCTCCAGCTGATAAATAATTCTTCTTTGATCAGCACTTTGATCATCACATCAAGAAGGACATGTAGATATTCACATCCTAAAAACTCTTCCGTTCAGCATTACTGACATGCAGTGTTTAATCTAACTAGAAATCCCTTTATAACCGCAGGCATGGCAGGTCGTAGGTTAGATATCTCCCAGTGTGGGACTTTTTGTTGATGTTCCTCCCCTTCCGTCCACCATTATTAAATGAAACCTCAGTTATGTCAAATAAAATTTACATAATTGTTAACTATATGTATCATTTTAAAATATCCCCTCAGAATTCACATAGTATAAATGTATAGCCAAGTATTGGTTGTAAACATTGTTTTGTGGCTCTTTTATATAGTCACTGTGGATATCTTTGTTATACTTTGAGGGCAGAAGAGTTAGAATTTGTATTGCGGCTCAATGGCTTGAAACGTTGGTGGCACTGCGATTTGCACAGTTAGGGCATGTTCACACGTGGCGGAATTGCTGTGGAATTCCGCTGCGGACGGTCCGCACTGGAAATCTGCAGCAGACAGTCTGTCCATTGGTTTCCACACCTTTTTAGTTATCTTCGTGCAGACGTTGCGGACAACTCCACTGCGGACCATAGGCTGCGGTGCGGAATTTGGTGTCCACAGCATACATTGGCTGTTGCGGACTTGATGCGTACTTGTGGCGTAATATCTCCATTGACTTCAATGGAGTTTAAAAATTACGCAATGAAATCCGCAGATGTTATGTGTGTTGCGGATTGCTTTTGCGAACAAGATATTTCATCATTCTGGCTGGACCTATGTATTTCGAGGTCTATAGCCAGTTTGAGATGGAATGTTTTAAAAGAGAGCAGGATGTACTCTTCACCTGAATCCGCAACGATTAATCCACAGCATTTTACTTCACATTTTAGGCAAAGGCGCAACGGAATCTGCAACGCAGATTATGAGTGGCATTGATGCGAACAGTGTCTGCAGAATTCTGCCACGTCTGAACATGCTCTTATGGGGGCACTATAGCTGGCTCTGTTATAGGAGCACTGGCTGACATCTCTATGGTGGCATTACTGGCATGCAATTTTATGTGGGAACTCTAGCTTGCACTTTCATGGGAGCAATGTTGCTAATACTGCCATGGAGGCACTGTACCCGAAGTTATGGTGAGACTGTGACTGTCTCTTCTTTGGCTAGTGTTGTTATACTGTATATTATTTAGATATATGGCCCAACCCATCAGCCCAATTGCAACAGTTGCAACTTCTTAGAAATTTGTTATTTCAATAAAGTTGTTATTTTAATTTAAAAAAACAGGGAGAATTGAGAAAAAATTGTGAATAACGCTGTTGTTCTGTTTTGTGAAGGCCAAGGAATAGATGCACTCATAGGAATCCATTATATCACACAGTTTATGTGGCTCAAGGACGCTATGAGACCAAGTTGCAACGCCAGTACAAGTGATTGAGAACCAAGGCAGTCACACAACTATTGTGCAACTTTTCCCATATCTTTTTTACTTAATGTCGCAATCTTTGTGCATCTCCACTCATATCTAGCAGAATTCAATTGCCCACAGCCACTTCTAGACCCCCAGAGACATCACGGTAGCTTAAATGCAGCTCCTATAGATGTCGGTGGGGACGAAATATAGGTCAGTCCCCCATGTGTAACTATGTGAATATGACACTTGGGCTCCATGTAAGCCTAATGGAATAGAATATATCACAAAGGGTCATATAATAAAGTAACACTTTAAACCATGTAAGTTCTAGGTCTCCTAAACACATCTATGCTGGGGACTGAACTGTAAAAAAATGATTATCTAGTGGTGGTCATATGGCTCATTGGTGTTGTATTGGAGAAAAAAAAATGCAAACACAAAATTCAACAATTCTGGAACAGTTTTACTTTTCTGAATCCCTTAAAAAAACAAAAAAAATATGGAACCAATGCACAAAGATGAAACTGCATGTAAATTTCCACTAGTAAATTGCTACACTGCACTAGTAGTGTCAACCACATATAAAAGTCTTTGTGTGATACCTACAAAGAGATTGGCTATGATAATCCCTGTAGACGTTTCTCTTGGGCACCATAGGCAAAGTAAAAAATAAATTGTTGAATTACATCATATGGACACTATGCCATACTAAAAATCAGTATTGTTATAACTGGTATATTTCTCAGCCAATAGTACAGAGATGAACTCTTCACCATAAATACTTTAACTGGACAACCCATGTCAATAAGTACTTTTATGTCATATACAGTATTAGAGGGGTGTCCAGCATTTGGTACACCCCTATGTTAGCCATACTAGCAGAGAGCTGTTACAAAGAACAACTTTTTTTTTTTGCATAAACGCTTATTGGGCGTGGGGAGTTATAGGGGAACATGCTGGAGTTTCTTTTTATTAGTAATAAGAAAATGTATTACAATACTTGCTCTCTTTCCCATCGTGGGAAAAAAATGTTTAAATGGGCTCCTGAGGAACTATATACAGGATTATGTTACAATAAATAGTATTATAAGTAACAGCCAGCACGGATTTACTAAAGACAGAAGTTGTCAAACCAACCTGATTTGTTTTTATGAAGAGGTGAGCAGAAGCCTAGACAGAGGGGCCGCTGTGGATATAGTGTTTTTGGACTTTGCAAAGGCATTTGACACTGTCCCTCATAGACGTCTAATGGGTAAATTAAGGACTATAGGTTTAGATCAGGGGTCTCAAACTCGGCCGGGTAAGTGGGCCGCATATAGAAAAAATGGGAAGTTGACGGGCCGCATTACTTTCAAATTTGATACAATACAAAATTAATGTTAATCAATTAGTTATTTGAACTACTATAACACTATATTACTAGAATAATAATAATAATAATAGATTACTATAATAATAGCGCTAGGTTTAAAATTTGAGATTTCTCCACGTGCTTATTTCAACAATCCAGTTTTCCAGTTTAAGTATTGCTAAATGCAGTCCGGCGGCTCAGTTAGCAGCGTTTGGCAGACACACATGTCAAGATTGGGCAGCCCCTTTTTAGATAGTGCCACAGTGCCCTCGGTGGATGCTGCCGCAGTGCCCTCGGTGGATGCTGCCTCAGTGCCCTCTGTGGATGCTGCTGCAGTCCCCTCTGTGGATGCTGCCGCAGTGCCCTCTGTGGATGCTGCCACAGTGCCATCTGTAGATAATTCAACACACCCCTAGATAATGCCACAGTGCCCTCTGTAGATAATGCAACACACTCCTAGATAATGCCACAGTGCCCTCTGTAGATAATGCAACACACCCCTAGTTAATGCCACAGTGTCCTCTGTACATACTGCCACAGTGCCCTCTGTAGATGCTGCCACAGTGCCCTCTGTAGATGCTGCCACAGTGCCCTCTGTAGATGCTGCCACAGTGCCCTCTGTAGATGCTGCCACAGTGCCCTCTGTAGATGCTGCCACAGTGCCTTCCGTAGATGCTGCCACAGTGCCCTCCTTAGATGCTGCCACAGTGCCCTCCGTAGATGCTGCCACAGTGCCCTCCGCAGATGCTGCCAGTGATGTCAGGGGCTTGCCCAGATCTGGAGTCCCGGAGCAGAGCCGCTTCTAGCACTCTGCCTGGGATTCCAGCTCTGCTCCTGACATCACTGTTCATATATGGACAGAGATGTCAGGGGCAACCCGAGAGCTGGAGTCCAGGGCAGAGCGCTAGTAGGCTCTTCCTGGGACTCCAGCAGTGCTGCTGACATCACTGGGACTCCTGCTCTGGGGAAGCCCCTGACATCATTGTCGATGTATGGACACTGATGTCAGGGAATTCCACAGAGTCCTGGAGCAGAGCCGATACTAGCGCTCTGCACGGGACTCCGGCTCTGGGGAAGCCCCAGACATCGTGTGTCCAAACATGGGCACCGATGTCAGGGAATTCGACAGAGTCCCGGAGCAGAGCCGATACTAGCACTCTGCCCGGGACTCCGCTCTGGGAAAGACCCTGACACACTGCCCATATATGGACAGCGATGTCAGGGAATTCCACAGAGACCCGGAGCAGAGCCGATATGTGGACAGCGATGTCAGGGAATTCCAGAGTCTCGGAGCAGTGCTGATACTAGCAGCTCTGTGTCCCACGGACCGCAGATGACAGCTCCAGGGGCCGCATGCGGCCCGCGGGCCGCGTGCTTGAGACCACTGGTTTAGATAGAATAGTTTATAATTGAATTGAGAATTGGCTCAAGGACGGTAACCAGAGAGTTGTGGTAAATGATTCCTACTCTGAATGGTCCCTGGTTATAAGTGGTGTACCCCAGGGTTCAGTGCTGGGACCACTATTATTCAACTTATTTATTAATGATATAGATGGGATTAATAGCACTATTTCTATTTTTGCAGATGACACCAAGCTATGTAGTAATGTTCAAAAAATTACAAGCTGATTTGTACACACTGAGTGTTTTGGCATCCACTTGGCAAATTAAGTTTAATATAAATAAATGTAAAGTTATGCATCTGGGTACCAAAAACCTGCATGCACCATATATCCTAGGGGGAGCTACACTTTGGGATTCACTTGTTGAGAAGGATCTGGGTTTACTTGTAAATCATAAACTAAATAACAGCATGCAATGTCAATCAGCTGCTTCAAAGGCCAGCAGGATATTGTCGTGTATTAAAAGAGGCATGGACTCGCGGGACAGGGATGTAATATTACCTCTTTACAAAGCATTAGTGAGGCCTCATCTAGAAAATGCAGTTGAGTTCTGGGCTCCAGTTCATAGAAAGGATGCCCTGGAGTTAGAAAAAATACAAAGAAGAGCACCGAAGCTAATAAGGGGCATGGAGAATCTAAGTTATGAGGAAAGATTAAAATAACTCAACCTATTTAGCCTTGAAAAAAAGACGACTAAGGGGGGACATGATTAACTTATATAAATATATTAATGGCACATACAAAAAATATGGTTAAATCCTGTTCCATGTAAAACCCCTTAAGAAAACAAGGGGGCACTCCCTCCGTCTGGAGAAAAAAAAAGGTTCAACCTGCAGAGGCGACAAGCCTTCTTTACTGTGAGAACGGTGAATTTATGGAATAGCCTACCGCAGGAGCTGGTCACAGCAGGGACAGTAGATGGCTTTAAAAAACGCTTAGATAATTTCCTAGAACAAAAAAATATCAGCTCCTATGTCAATGTGTAGAATTTTTGTTTCATCCCTTCCCTTTTCCCATCCCTTGGTTGAACTTGATGGACATGTGTCCTTTTTCAACCGTACAAACTATGTAACTATATAACTCCTTTGACATGGCGTTATATACAAGGATTGCTTACTTCTTTAAGACGGTTCATGCTGCTAGTATCAGAAGAATAGATGCCACAGCTCATTAGGTTAATGTGTAAGAACAGCTTGTGGTCACATCTAGCTAGTGCCCTGGAGGAAAGTTGGCTGCCATATGGAAGGATCAAGACTTGCACATCATATATGTATTTGTGGTATTATCAGGGTTTTACAATTTATTTTATGACACGTCAAATGGGTATAAAAGTGTCATTATGGGGGTCCCCTAGGACACCCATCAATCCTGAGAAAGAAGTGTAGATGTAACTATTCATTGACGTGAATAGGAGTTTACATTTGTGATTGACATGTCATAGAACCTTCTCCCTGTCACTAGATGTTTTTAACATATCATGGCATAATGTCGAATGAGATGTGAACAGAGCCTTAATTGATTCAGATCTGCAAACAAAATCTTACATGAGACAAAAACAACATAAAGTAGAGTTTTTCAGAGGAGAAAAAAGTTACCAACTGTTTTTATGTAAATTTATTAACAGCAAATGAGTATAATAAGCCATACTATTAGTGCCAAGGACAGGATTGGATTCCGTCCTGTGATATCAGAAAATCCTTTACAATAGAAAAGCTCACAGGATCCATTCCCATTCTTGGCATATATACATATACAGTGAAGGAAATAAGTATTTGATCCCTTGCTGATTTTGTAAGTTTGCCCACTGTCAAAGTCATGAACAGTCTAGAATTTTTAGGCTAGGTTAATTTTACCAGTGAGAGATAGATTATATTAAAAAAAACTGAAAATCATAGTCAAAATTATATATATTTATTTGCATTGTGCACAGAGAAATAAGTATTTGATCCCCTACCAACCATTAAGAGTTCAGCCTCCTCCAGACCAGTTACACGCTCCAAATCAACTTGGTGCCTGCATTATAGACAGCTCTTACATGGTCACCTGTATAAAAGACTCCTGTCCACAGACTCAATTAATCAGTCTGACTCTAACCTCTACAACATGGGCAAGACCAAAGAGCTTTCTAAGGATGTCAGGGACAAGATCATAGACCTGCACAAGGCTGGAATGGGCTACAAAACCATAAGTAAGACGCTGGGTGAGAAGGAGACAACTGTTGGGGCAATAGTAAGAAAATGGAAGACATACAAAATGACTGTCAATCGACATCGATCTGGGGCTCCATGCAAAATCTCACCTCGTGGGGTATCCTTGATCCTGAGGAAGGTGAGAGCTCAGCCGAAAACTACACGGGGGGAACTTGTTAATGATCTCAAGGCAGCTGGGACCACAGTCACCAAGAAAACCATTGGTAACACATTACGCCGTAATGGATTAAAATCCTGCAGTGCCCGCAAGGTCCCCCTGCTCAAGAAGGCACATGTACAGGCCCGTCTGAAGTTTGCAAATGAACATCTGGATGATTCTGAGAGTGATTGGGAGAAGGTGCTGTGGTCAGATGAGACTAAAATTGAGCTCTTTGGCATTAACTCAACTCGCCGTGTTTGGAGGAAGAGAAATGCTGCCTATGACCCAAAGAACACCGTCCCCACTGTCAAGCATGGAGGTGGAAACATTATGTTTTGGGGGTGTTTCTCTGCTAAGGGCACAGGACTACTTCATCGCATCAATGGGAGAATGGATGGAGCCATGTACCGTCAAATCCTGAGTGACAACCTCCTTCCCTCCACCAGGACATTAAAAATGGCTCATGGCTGGCTCTTCCAGCACGACAATGACCCGAAACATAGTCAAGGCAACAAAGGAGTGGCTCAAAAAGAAGCACATTAAGGTCATGGAGTGGCCTAGCCAGTCTCCAGACCTTAATCCCATCGAAAACTTATGGAGGGAGCTGAAGATCCGAGTTGCCAAGCGACAGCCTCGAAATCTTCATGATTTACAGATGATCTGCAAAGAGGAGTGGGCCAAAATTCCATCTAACATGTGTGCAAACCTCATCATCAACTACAAAAAACGTCTGACTTCTGTGCTTGCCAACAAGGGTTTTGCCACCAAGTATTAAGTCTTGTTTGCCAAAGGGATCAAATACTTATTTCTCTGTGCACAATGCAAATAAATATATATCATTTTGACTATGTGATTTTCTTTTTTTTTTTTTATATAATCTATCTCTCACTGGTAAAATTAACCTAGCCTAAAAATTCTATACTGTTCATGACTTTGACAGTGGGTAAACTTACAAAATCAGCAAGCGATCAAATACTTATTTCCTTCACTGTATATATATATATATATATATATATATATATATATATATATATATATATATATATATATATATAGTGTGCTTTCCATGTGGCACCAGTCTTTCATGTCTGTGTTTCTCCTCTGCAAGCACTTCCTGTTTTTTCATTCCTCTGCATTTCTTTAGCAACTAATGCGTGAAACATAAACCGCACACGGATGTGATCCGTGTGCTGTTCGTGTTTTTCACACACCCAGAGACGTGGGCGATGTGGTCCACAAAAATGGACCAGAATAGGACATGCAGTGAGTTTCAAGCAACAGACACACGCTATGTGATGAAAAAACACGCATGTGTGAATAGCATTGTTGATTTGCATGGGTCAGTGTGCTATTCACAGAGGGCTTTGACCAATCACGTTCACTGTTATTCAGCAGTGAATATGGAGTCCCAAAAATTGCAACGAAAAGTGTACCAAATCTCGCTGTGTGAAACTGGTTATATACACCGTGTTCCAAATTATTATGCACATTGGATTTAAGTGTCATAAACATTTAATTATTAGTTTTTCAATTAAACTCATGGATGGTATTGTGTCTAAGGGTATGTTCACACGCTGAGCCAAATACGTCTGAAAATACGGAGCTATTTTCAAGGGAAAACAGCACCTGATTTTCAGACGTTTTTTGAGCAACTCACGGTTTTCGCTGCGTTTTTCGCGCCGTTTTCGCGCCGTTTTTTCGGCTGTTTTTGGAGCTGTTTTCAAACGACGACGCGTAAATTACAGGTCGTCGGCACAGTACGTCGGCAAACCCATTCAAATGAATGGGCAGATGTTTGCCAACGTATTGGAGCCGTATTTTCAGGCGTAAATCGAGGCATAATACGCCTCGTTTACGCCTGAAAATAGGTCGTGTGAACCCAGCCTTAGGGCTCTTTGGATCATTGTAATCAATCTCAGACACCTGTGATAATTAGTTTTCCAGGTGTGGCCAATCAAAGGAAAACTACTTAAGAAGGACGTTTCACATTATTAAACAGGCCACAGGTTTCAAGCAAAATGGGAAAGAAAAAGGATCTCTCTGCTGCCGAAAAGCGTGAAATAGTGTAATACCTTGGACAAGGTATGAAAACATTGGATATTTCAAGAAAACTTAAGCGTGATCATCGTACTGTGAAAAGATTTGTGGCTGATTCAGAGCACAGACGGGTTCGTTCAGATAAAGGCATAATGAGGAAGGTTTCTTCCAGACAAGGTAATAGGATTAGGAGAGCAGCTGCTAAAATGCCATTGCAAAGCAGCAAACAGGTATTTGAAGCCGCTGGTGCCTCTGGAGTCCCATGAACCTCAAGATGTAGGATCCTCCAGAGGTTTGCAAGTGTGCATAAAGCTATTATTCGGCCACCCCTAAACAATGCTCACAAGCAGAAACGGTTGCAGTGGGCTCAGAAATACATGAAGACTAATTTTCAAACCGTGTTGCTTACTGATGAATGCCGTGCAACCCTGGATGGTCCAGATGGATGGAGTAGTGGATGGTTGGTGAATGGCCACCATGTACCAACAAGGCTGCAGCGTCAGCAAGGAGGTGGCGGAGTCATGTTTTGGGCTGGAATCATGGAGAGAGAGCTGGTAGGCCCCTTTAGGGTCCCTGACTGTGTGAAAATGACCTCTGCAAGGTACGTAGAGTTTATGACTGACCACTTTCTTCCGTGGTACAAAAAGAAGAACCGTGCCTTCCGTAGCAAAATTATCTTCATGCATGACAATGCACCATCTCATGCTGCAAAGAATACCTCTGTGTCATTGGCTGCTGTGGGCATAAAAGGAGAGAAACTCATGGTGTGGCCCCCATGTTCCCCTGACCTCAACCCTATTGAGAACCTTTGGAGCATCCTCAAGCAAAATATCTATGAGGGTGGGAGGCAGTTCACATCAAAACAGAAGCTCTGGGAGGTTATTCTGACATCCTGCAAAGATATTGAAGCAGAAACTGTCCAAATACTCACAAATTCAATGGAAGCAAGAATTGTGAAGGTGATATCAAAGAAGGGGTCCTATGTTAACATGTAACTTGGCCTGTTAAGTTTTTTTTGATTGAAAGCGCTTTTGATTTCTGTAAATATGACCTCCTGATGCTGCAAATTCAACAAATTACCATTTTAGTTCTCTTTACAACCTTTAAAATGTTTTGATCTCTGTTGTGCATAATAATTTGAAACAGTGCATTTTGAGTTTTTTACTTTTAAAAAAAATCTGTTCTCATTAGGAGATTTGTTCAATAAAATTTGCATTATACTCCAGTGGTTGATGGCTTGAAGATTATACTGACTGTCATTTGCATCGACTATTTAGGAAAATCAGCGAAAAATAACATTTGCATAATAATTTGGAACGCGGTGTAGTAGATGATTTGCAGTTTGGTAATAGATACAGAGTATAGCTTTGGTTTTACATTTTTCCAGAGGGCCCATTTCCTTTTCTACAGTATATGGTGCAGTGACTAGAAGTGTAATGCCTGCAATGACACTGTTTCCCTTTGTCAGACACAATTTTGAGAAATTCTTCTAAAAATAGAGGTAAACATTCTTGGACCATTGTAAATACATAGGCTCCAAGCAAATTATGATTATAGGCTGGGTAAAGTAAGGAAAACCGACTTCCCCCCATAATTAGCATAAAGACTGCTCCATAACACTTAGGGTATGTGCACACACACTAATTACGTCCGTAATTGACGGACGTATTTCGGCCGCAAGTAGTGGACCGAACACAGTGCAGGGAGCCGGGCTCCTAGCATCATACTTATGTACGATGCTAGGAGTCCCTGCCTCTCCGTGGAACTACTGTCCCGTACTGAAAACATGATTACAGTACGGGACAGTTGTCCTGCAGCGAGGCAGGGACTCCTAGCATCGTATATAACTATGATGCTAGGAGCCCGGCTCCCTGCACTGTGTTCAGTCCGGGACTTGCGGCCGAAATACGTCCGTCAATCACGGACGTAATTAGTGTGTGTGCACATACCCTTAGAATCATACCGAAGAATTAGAGCTCGTAGTCAGAATATATACAAAAATATAATAGTTTTATTACACAAATATAACATACATTTTAAAAGTTTGGGACTCTAGTAAACACACTGCGGTATTGAAGAGCACAACACAGAAAATGCTTGGTTAACCCCTTCCCTCTTTGGCCACTTTTGACCTTCCTGACAGAGCCTCATTTTTCAAATCTGACATGTTTCACTTTATGTGGTAATAACTCCGGAATGCTTTTACCTATCCAAGCGATTCTGAGATTGTTTTCTTGTGACACATTGGACTTTATGTTACTGGCAAAATTTGCCCGATACATTCAGTATTTAATTGTGAAAAACACCAAAATTTAGCGAAAAATTGCAAAAATTAGCATTTTTCTCAATTTAAATGTATCTGTTTGTAAGACAGGCAGTTATACCACACAAAAATGTTGCTAACTAACATCCCCCATATGTCTACTTTAGATTGGCATCGTTTTTTGATCATCATTTTATTTTTCTAGGATGTTACAAGGCTTAGAACTTTAGCAGCAATTTCTCACATTTTCAAGAAAATTTCAAAATGCTATTTTTACAGGGGCCAGTTCAGTTGTGAAGTGGCTTTGAGGTCCGTAGATATTAGAAACCCCCAATAAGTCACCCCATTTTAAAAACTGCACCCCTCAAAGTATTCAAAACAGCATTTAGAAAGTTTCTTAACCCTTTAGACATTGCGCAGGAATTAAGGCAAAGTAGAGGTGAAATTTACAAAGTTCATAATTTTTTTCCAGAAATTCATTTTGAATCCATTTTTTTTGTACCACAGAATGTTTTACCCAAGAAATGCAACTCAATATTTATTGCCCAGGTTCTGCAGTTTTAGGAAATATCCCACATATGGCCCTAGTCTGCTACTGGACTGAAGCACCGGCCTCAGAAGCAAAGGAGCACCTGGTGGATTTTGGGCCTCCTTTTTATTAGAATATATTTTAGGCACCATGTCAGCTTTGAACAGGTCTAGTGGAACTAAAACAGTGGAAACCCCCCAAAAGTGACCCGATTTGGGAAACTACACCCCTCGAGGAATTTATCTAGGGGTGTAGCAAGCATTTTGACCAGCCAGTTTTTTGCAAAAATTTTTGGAACTAGGCCATGAAAATGAAAATCTACATTTTTTCAAATAAAACGTAGGTTTAGCTAATTTTTTTTCATTTCCAAAAGAACTAAAGTAGAAAAAGCACCACAACATTTGTAGAGTAATTTCTCCCGAGTAAAACAATACCCCACATGTGGTAATAAACGGTTGTTTGGACACACGGCAGGGCTTAGAAGGGAAATAGCGCCATTTGGCTCTTGGAGCTCAAATTTAGCAGGAATGGTTTGCGGAGGCCATGTCACATTTGCAAAGCCCCTGAGGTGACAAAACAGTGGAAACCCCCAACAAGTGACCCCATTTTGGAAACTATACCCCTTGAGGAAATTATCTAATGGTATAGTGAGCATTTTGACCCCACAGGTTTTTTGCAGAAATTTTTGCAAGTAGGCTGTGAAAATGAAAATCTACATTTTTTCAAATAAAATGTAGGTTTAGCTAATTTTTTTTCATTTCCACAAGGACTAAAGGAGAAAAAGCACCATAAAATTTGTAAAAAAATTTCTCCCGAGTAAAACAATACCCCACATGTGGTAATAAATGGCTGTTTGGACACACGGCGAGGCTGAGAAGGGAAAGAGCGCCATTTGGCTTTTGGAACTCAAATTTAGCAGGAATGGTTTGCGGAGGCCATGTCGCATTTGCAAAGCTCCTGAGGGGACAAAACAGTGGAAACCCCCAACAAGTGACCCCATTTTGGAAACTACACCCCATGAGGAAATTATCTAGGGGTGTAGCAAGCATTTTGACCGGCCAGTTTTTTTACAGAACTTATTGTAAGTAGGCCGTAAAAATGAAAATCTACATTTTTTCAAAGAAAATGTAGGTTTAGGTATTTTTTTTTCATTTCCACAAGGACTGAAGGAGAAAAAGCACCGCAACATTTGTAAAGCAACTTCTCCCGAGTAAAACAATACCCCACATGTGGTCACAAACATCTGTTTGGACACACGGTAGGGCTCAGAATGGAAGGAGCACCATTTGGATTTTGGAATGGTTTCTGGGTGTCATGTCATATTTGCTGAGCCCCTGTAGTACTAGTACAGTGGAAACACCCCAAAAGTGACTCCATTTGGGAAACTGCACCCCCTGAGGAATCATCTAGGGGTATAGTGAAAATTTGGATCCCAAAGGTTTTTTGCTGAATTAATTAGAATTAAGCCATGAAAATGAAAAATATTTTTTTTTTCCAACAAGATGTCGTTTTAGATACACATTTTTCATTTTTATAAGGAATAGAGAAGAAAAAGCACCCCAACATTTGTAAAGTAATTTCTCCCGAGTACGGTAACACCCCATATGTGGTTATAATCAGCTGTTTACATATATGGGAGCATTCAGAAGAAAAGGAGCGGTATTTATCTTTTGGAGCGTAGATTTTGCCGGAATGGTTTGCGGACGCAATGTTGCATTTGCAAAACCCCTGATGTACCAAACAAAAGTGACCCCGTTTTAGAAACTACACCCCTAAAGGCATTTATCAAGGGATGTAGTGAGAATTTAGACTCCACAGGTGTTTTTCAGAAATGAATACGCAGTGGATTGTGCAAAGTGAAAATTGCAATTTCTCCACTGATCTGCCCATTCACCGCACAAGATGTTGTGCCCCTAGAGAATCTTACCCCATAAATTGTTAAGCGGGTTCTCCCGGGTATGGTAATGCCTTACTTGTGGCCATAAATTGCTGTTTGGGCACACTGTAGGGCTAAGAAGGGAAAGACCGCCATTTTGAACATGGATTTTGCTTGGTAATAGTTCTGTTTGGGGTTTTGCTGGTATTTCAGTTTATAATGTGGTGGCATATGTAATCTGTGTGGAGTATATCAGGGTATATGTAATCTGTGCGGAGTACATCAGGGCATAATAAGAGGGTATAATAATGAGGTAAATAATACAATTATCCATAGATGTGTGTTACGCTGTGAAGCGATCCGTTATGCGCAGGCCGGTGTCACACTGATAAACGGTTTTCTTTCTTATCCCCCTTTTGTAATGCTCTGCACCTTTTGGGGACTTTTTCTCCTTCGCAGTTTGGGAAGTATTACTGGGAAAGTTTTGCGCTGGTATAATACGGGCGCCCTCGCTTCCAGCGGATGTGCTGTGTCCATTCCCTTTCCTAGTTCCTAAATACTATGGCCCTGAAACTGAAGGAATGTTCCCCTCCGGCCTGCGCATTGAGATGTTTTTCATCACCGCATTACTAGTGCCATAACTTTTTTATTTTTCAGTTGATTGAGCGGTGTGCGGGCTTGTTTTTTGCGAGACGGGCTGTAGATTTTATTGGTACCATTTTAGAACACATACGACTTTTTGATCACTTTTTATTTAATTTTTTGGTAAAGGAAATTACCAAAAACAAGCAATTCTGGAATCGTTTTTTATTGGTTTTTTTATCGGCATACACAGTGTGCCCTAAATTACATGTTAGCTTTATTCTGCGGGTCGATACGATTACGGCGATACCAAATTTATATAGTTTTTTTTATGTATTGCAGCTTTTGCACAATAAAATCACTTTTTTTATAAAATCATTTGTTTTCTGTGTCGCCATATTCTAAGACACATAACTTTATTATTTTTGCGTGCACAAAGCGGTGTCAGGGATTATTTTTTGCGACACGGATTGTCATTTTTTATTAGTACTATTTTGGAGTAAATGTGACTTTTTGATCACTTTTTATAGCATTTTTTGGAAGGAGATGTGACCTAAAAACAAAGATTCTGGCGTGGTTTTTCATGTTTTTTTTTTACGGCGTTGACCGTGCGGGATAAATGACATAATAGTTTTGTAGTTTGGGTCGTTACGGACGCGGCGATACCAATTATGTATAGTTTTTTTGATTTTTACGGTTTTTCCCATAATAAAAGACTTACTATGGGAAAAAAGTCAGTTTAGCTTTGTTTTTATTTGAAACTTGTGTGTTTTTATTGTTTTACCACATTTGTATTAACTTTTTTTAACTTTTTTTACTTGTCCCACTAGGGGACATGAGGGCCTGATGCCCTGATCGCTACTGTAATACACTGCACTACATATGTAGTGCAGTGTATTAGCGCTGTCAGTTATTCACTGACAGCAAGCCTATAAAGGACACGCCGCAGGCGGGTCCTCATCGGCTCCCGTACAAGGCAGACTCGGACGCCATTTTCTGGCGTCCGATTGCCACAGCAACCCAGCGATTGCATCACTGGGTTGCCGATCTGGTGAAAACCTATCAGATGCTGCGCTCTATTGAGCGCAGCATCTGAGGGGTTAATCTGCCGGATCGGAGAATAGCTCCGGTCCTGGCAGTTACAGGAGGGTGCCAGCTGTATAATACAGCTGTCACCCCGCGGTGATGGTGCCGGCTCTGCTTCTGAGCCTGCACCATCACTGCGCCGTACATATACGGCGCTTTGCGGGAAGCACCTCCCGACAGCGCCGTATATATACGGCGGATGTCGGGAAGGGGTTAAAACGGAAATGGATAGACTGCAGACCTCACAGACTGCCTATCAAAAGTATGTAGATTATCTTAGCCACACTGGGTTCAAAAAACTGAAACACCCTAATGTCCTCCAAAGCCCCTATATGTAAACATCTAATGAAGATGGGGGGGAGGCAGAGGGAGTAAACAGTAACAATCGTAGGCTGTAAAGCATGCAATCTTACCCATTATGTGTACTGAAGATGTTTGCAGATCTGTGTTGGCTCAACCACAGGGACCCCAACGCGCGTTTCGCCGTTAGCTGCTTCCTCAGGGGCGTTGGACCATTGCCTCCCTGGCTCCCATAGTGTTGTCACTGTGGACATACTAAAATCCCCAAAAAATGCTGCTACAAAAAAATCACATACAGTCCACTATTATGTTTAACTCTTTCACGACCAAGGACGAAAATGCACGTCCTGGTCGGCTGCTAGTTCCCGCACCATGACGTGCATTTTCGTCCGCATTTCAAACTGTCACTCTGTGTAAACACAGAGTGATAGACCCGCGCTGACAGTTGTCCCCGACAGCTGAGACATCAGTCTCGCCGGACAGCGGACCATCGCCGCTGCTTTCGGCAGTTAACCCCTTAAGTGCGGCGACGGATTGCCGTCGCCGCATTTAAGTGGTTTGAAGCACATCGGCAGCCCCCAAGAAGTGATCGTGGGGGCTACCGATGCTTGTCACGGCAATCGGAGGTCAGATAATGACCTCCGGGTTGCCATGTACAGAAGCCTCGGAGGAACAGCCTCCGGCCGGTCCTCCGATGCTTCCTGTCAGTGTGACAGTCACGTCACAATGACAGTTAGAGTACATCACACTACGTGTGTAGTGTAATGTACTCTAGCAGCGATCAAAGCTGCAAGACTAAGTGTCCCCTAGTGGGACAAGTTAAAAAAGTAATAAAAATGTTTTAAAAAAAGTGTAAAAATAAAAGTTAGAAGTGATATAAACATGAACTTCTTTTTTTCCTATAATAAAACTTTTAAAGTACACATCTGGTATCACCGCGTTCGTAACGACCCCAACTATAAAACTGTAATGTTATTTTCCCCGCACGATGAACACTCCCAAAAAAATCAATAAAAAACGACGACAGTATCACAATTTTTTTGGTCACCACCCCTCCCAAAATAAAGAATAAAAAGTGATCAAAAAGTCGCATGTTCCCAAAAATAGTGCCAATAAAAACTTCTATCTGTCCCGCAAAAAACAAGCCCTTACACAGCTTTTTTGACTAAAAAATAAAAAAATTACGGCTCTCAGAATATGGTGACACAGAATTTTTTTTGTTTATAAATAAGTCATTTTATTGTGCAAACGCTAAAAAAAAGGACCAAACCTATAAATATATGGTATCGCCGTAATCGTACCAACCCGCAGAATAAAGTAAAAATGTCATTTATAGCGTACGGTGAGCGCCGCAAAAAGAAAACCTAAAAAACAGTGTCAGAATTCCTGTTTTTTGCTCAGGATTGCAAAAAAATGGAACAAAAAGTGATAAAAATAAATAAATCGCATGTACCCCAAAATGGTACCAATAAAAACTGCAGCTCCTCCCGCAAGAAATAAGCCCCACACCACTCTATTGATGGAAAAATAAAAAAGTTATGGCTCTTGGAAAGCGGGGAGTGAAAATCTAAAATATGAAAGCAAAAAATGGATCAGTCCTGAAAGGGTTAATTCATTTCTAATGAAAAAACGTATGACAACATGTGGGGTATTTCCGTACTCGGGAGAAATTGCTTTATAAAAAATGGTTGTTTTTTTCCTCCTTTATCCCTTGTGAAAATGAGAAAATGCAACATTTTAGTGGAAAAAATTTTGATATTAATTTTCGCGCCCTAATTCTAATAAACTCTGCAAAAGACCCATGGGGTGTAAATGCTCACTATACCCCTAGAAAAATTCCTTGAAGGTTTTTCCAAAATGGGGTCACTTTTGGGGGAGTTTCCACTGTTTTGGTCCCTCCAGTGCATTGCAAATGCGACATGGCACCGAAAACCATTCCAGCAAAATCATAAATCCAAATGGCGCTCCTTCCCTTCTGAGCCCTGCTGTGGGTCCAAACAGCAGTTTATTACCACATATGGGGTATTGTCGTAATCGGGAGACATTGCTTTACAAATGTTGGGGTGCATTTTCTTTGTTATTCCTTGTAAATAATAAAAATTTCTATGTTGTTTCAGAAAAAAAGTACATTTTAATTTTTACAGACTAATTCCAATATATTTAGCGAAAAACCTGTGTGGTCAAAATGCTAACTATACCCCTAGATAAATACCTTAAGGGGTCTAGTTTTCGAAATGGGGTCGTTTATGGGCAGTTTCTATCGTTCTGGCAGCTCAAAGCTTCTCCAAATGTACATTGGGGCCTAAAACATTTTCAAGCAAAATATGAGTCCTGAAAGCCTCCGGGTGCTCCCTTCCTTTGGGGCCCTGCCGTGTGTCCAAACAATGCATTAGGGCCACAATGTGGGTATTTTTGAAAACAGGAGAAAGAGGGTGATAGATTTTGGGGTGTGTTTCTTCATTTTCATGTTCGCTTTACAAAGAAATCGGTCTTCAAACAAATACTTTTATGAAAAAAGTGAAATTCTTTTTTTTTTTCACCTGATATGCATTAAATTTAGCAAAGAACTGTGGGGTCAAAATAATTACTATATACCTAAATAATTACGTTATGGGGTCTAGTTTTCTAAATGGGGTCTTTTATGGGGAGTTTCTATCGTTCTGGCAGCTCAAAGCCTCTCCAAATGTTCAGTGGGGCCTAAAACATTTTCAAGCAAAATATGAGTCCTGAAAGCCTCCGGGTGTTCCCTCCCTTTCGGGCCCTGTCGTGTGTCCAAGCAATGCATTAGGGTCACAATGGGGGCATTTTTGAAAACAGTAGAAACAGGGTGATATATTTTGGGGTGTGTTTCTTCATTCTCATGGTCGCTTTACACAGAAATCGGTCTTCAAAGTGATACTTTTATGAAAAAAGTGTTTTTTGTTTTTTTTTTCACCTGCTATGCATTAAATTTAGCAAAAAACTGTGGGGTCAAAGTACGCACTACACCCCTAGATAAATACCTTAAAGGGTCTAGTTTTCTAAATGGGGTCGTTTATGGGGAGATTCTATCGCTCTGGTAGCTCAAAACCTCTCCAAATATACAGTAGGGCCTAAAACATTTTCACGCAAAATATGAGTCCTGAAAGCGTCCGGGTGCTCCCTCCCTTTCGGGCCCTGTCGTGTGTCCAAGCAATGCATTAGGGTCACAATGGGGGCATTTTTGGAAACAGGGTGATATATTTTGGGGTGTGTTTCTTCATTCTCATGGTCACTTTACACAGAAATCGGTCTTCAAAGTGATACTTTTATGAAAAAAGTGAAATTATATTTTTTTACGCCTGCTTTGCATGAATTCTTACAAAAAAACTGTGGGGTCAAAATACTTACAACACCCCTTAATAAATACCTTAAGGGGTGTAGTTTTCAAAATGGGGTCACTTGTGGGGGTTTCCACCATTCTGACACCAATGAGCCTCTGAAAACCTGGCTTGGTGCAGGAAAACAAAATGTACTTCAAAATGTATAAAATGATTACTAAACTTGTAAGTCTTCCAAATTGCTGAAAAAAAAATTTTTTTTTTCAAAAGTGCTGCCAAAATAGAGTAAAGCGATGGAAATATATATTTAATTTAAAAAATTGTGCAGTATGTATGTACATATGTGACATATTGCAGTTAAAAATAGGGAAAAATGATAATTTTTACAAAATTTCTTCAATTTCTCTATTTTTTAATTAATTTCCGCAAATCGTATCAGTCTACTTTTACCACTAAAATAAAGTACAACATGTGACGAAAAAACAATGTCAGAATTACTTGGATATTCAAAACTTTCACAGAGTTATTCTCTGATAAAGTCAGACATACCAGATTTGACAAATCTGGCTTGGTCATTAAAGAGGCTCTGTCACCAGATTTTGCAACCCCTATCTGCTATTGCAGCAGATAGGCGCTGCAATGTAGATTACAGTAACGTTTTTATTTTAAAAAAACGAGCATTTTTGGCCAAGTTATGACCATTTTTGTAGTTATGTAAATGAGGCTTGCAAAAGTCCAAGTGGGTGTGTTTAAAAGTAAAAGTCCAAGTGGGCGTGTATTAGGTGCGTACATCGGGGCGTTTTTAATACTTTTACTAGCTGGGCGCTCTGAAGAGAAGTAACATCCTCTTCTCTTCAGAACGCCCAGCTTCTGACAGTGCAGATCTGTGACGTCACTCACAGGTCCTGCATCGTGACGGCCACATCGGCACCAGAGGCTACAGTTGATTCTGCAGCAGCATCAGCGTTTGCAGGTAAGTCGATCTTACCTGCAAACGCTGATGCTGCTGCAGAATCAACTGTAGCCTCTGGTGCCGATGTGGCCGTCACGATGCAGGACCTGTGAGTGACGTCACAGATCTGCACTGTCAGAAGCTGGGCGTTCTGAAGAGAAGAGGATGTTACTTCTCTTCAGAGTGCCCAGCTAGTAAAAGTATTAAAAACGCCCCGATGTACGCACCTAATACACGCCCACTTGGACTTTTACTTTTAAACACACCCACTTGGACTTTTGCAAGCCTCATTTGCATAACTACAAAAATGGTCATAACTTGGCCAAAAATGCTCGTTTTTTAAAAATAAAAACGTTACTGTAATCTACATTGCAGCGCCTATCTGCTGCAATAGCAGATAGGGGTTGCAAAATCTGGTGACAGAGCCTCTTTAAGGTACAAACATGCCCGGTCATTAAGGAGTTAAATAAAAACTCACTATGGGGCATATTTCCTATTCGAAATACACCACATTTATGAACTGTTTTAGACACATTAGGAATTGTAAATCCCTAGTAAAATTGGATTATTATTTTGTTGTTTCTATTGATGAAATATTTTGTGATTGACCAAAGAACACAATAGAACAGATTCACTAAGCTGTGTAAGTTCTAGAAAGTGTAAACTTACACCAGGGCGTCAGAAGAGGCACAAAATTTATCACAGTGGTGCGCGCAGTATGATAAATTTAGTGCATCTTGGTAGACACTTTTCTCCTCCTCATGCCACCTTTGATTTGGCTTAATTTCCGACAGAATTTTGTGCCAAAATTTTGGCGCACGTTGGCATATTTGAAACCACACCTATTCTATGTTAAGGCACACCCCTTTATGTTACGCTCCACCTCTTTTTCCAGAACTTTTTTTTAAAGTTTCAATAGGCGCAATCATCTGTTCTAAAGTGAAATGCACCAAATTGTGGTGCATGTTTGGACACATCCTAGGCGCAGACACATTAGTAAATCTGCTCCAGTTTTTTTCTTACATATTAGTGAACTGTTTGTGCCTTTTTTTGTTGTAGGTTTTTATGATTTGGAAGGTGCCCAATTGATACTTAGGGGTATAGCTATAGGTTGTATTTGCTCAAAGCCAAGCGTAGAGTCTGTCTGCATTCACAAGTTTGTCAAACATTAATCTAGCGTTATGGCGTTAGATTTTAATCGCTACTAATAATGTATTTCTACTGGAATCCTATAAATTACTTTAATGGAGAAAGGCTCTTTAATGAGGCTTCACTACTAAATGCTTCTGACTATTCCATTGCTTCCATATCTCACCCCATGCTAGACCGGCCCCATCTCCTCCTTCACATCACTTTCATGTTTCTGTGTAAGATATTGGTACTCGGCTGCCCGGCGTAAAGTTCTGGTGTTGCCATGGTGACTAACCTCCATTACCTGTGGACCTAAGTTTTCATCTATTCAAAAAATGCTTTCTAGTCTGAATCTTTAACTCCTTGTATTCCACACAATAGATCATGCTGTATTACTGATGTGCTGCATTATTATATGCCGATATATAAACATCAATGGAGAGATCAAAGCTATAAATGAACACAGTTATTACATGCGAAACTACTGTAAGTGCTGCCCATCATTTCGTTTTTATGTAAAAATGAAACTCTCTGTTGATTGATTTCATATCTTCATAGGATCAGAGATCAGTTTTTCCATACAGAACTCCATATTCCCTGCAGCTGCCACTAGGTGGAGCTTATTGCATATAGATTAAAGAGGTTTTCCAGCCGATAAAAATTGATGGCCTATCCTCAGGATAGGCCATCAATAACTGATGGGTTGGGGTCTGTCTCCTGCGACCTCCGCCGATCAGCTGTTTTGAGGGGGCTGCAGTGCTCGTACGAGCGCTGCTTCCCTTTAATTTCTTCTTGCTCACCTTAAATGTTCGACACACATTTAGTGGCGATTCACAGGTATTGCAGCCTTTTCTTTCATTGCAGTGAATGGGAGAGAAGGCTGCAATACCTGTGAATCGCTACTAAATGTGTGTCGAATAGTCACAATGAGCAAGAAGAAATGAAAGGGAAGCAGCGCCTGTACCAGCGCTGCGGCTCCTTCTATACAGCTGATCGCGGGGGTCCCGGGAGTCGGAACCCTGGCCCATAAGCTATTGATGGCTTATCCTTTTGAAGTGAATGGGAGAAAAGGCTGCAATACCTGTGAATCACCACTAAATGTGTGTCGAACATTCACAATGAGCAAGAAGAAATGAAGGGGAAGCAGCGCCTGTACCAGCGCTGCGGCTCCTACTATACAGCTGATCGTGGGGGTCCCGGGAGTCGGACCCTGACCCATCAGCTTACCCTGAGTATTTAGTGGTTTTAACATGCATTTTGTGGTGGATCCGCTAATCTGTAAGGGCCTGTTCACATCTGCGTTCGATGTTTCCGTTGCTCTGCTCCGTCAGAGGAACTGAACAACAAAAATACCTGAAGTGCCGGTTCCGTTACATGATGCACACCATCGGCACCCGGTGGAACCCATTGACGTTAATGGCTTCTGTCAGGTTCTCTCCATGTTGTCCAGAGTTTTACGGAAACAATAACTAGCATGCCGCCCTATTGTTTCCGGTATTTTGGATTGGATATATGACGGATGCCCTTAAAGGAGGCCCTTTTCCAGAAGTGAACAGGGCCTAAGGGCTCATGCACACGGCAGAATGGTGAGGACGGAGCCTGTGCATCAGTGCATGGAGACTGTGCGGCTCCTTAGTGCGCAGGTGCACGGGCTCCGTGTGCTGCCATACAGTTTCCGTATGTGGATGTTCTCCCTTGATTTTCATTGTCAGATTCTATGTGAACCTCCTTATTCCTTCATATACGAATACGGAGGTCATATAGGAATACAGAGGTACGGTAGAAGCCTCATGGGCATTTATTGCAGCCGTATTGCGTCTTGATGACACAGATACAGTTGAAACTGAGACTTACCACTGGCCGCCCAGAATTTGGGACTGTCCCGCTGAATCCGGGACAGTTAGGCTGGGTTCACACGTGGCGGAATTTCACTTAAATTCCGCTGCGGACAATCCGCAGCGTTAATCCGCAGCGGAGCCGTTTGTCCATTGACTTACACTTTAATTTAGCAGTGTTCGTTTAGACGAGGCGTAAAATTCCGCTGCGGAGCATAGGCTGCGGAGCGGAATTTGGTGTCCGCAGCATGCTCTGTCTGTTGCGGAGCAGTGGCGGACTCATGGCGGAATTTCTCCATTGACTTCAATGGAGAGTCAAAATTCCGCAATGAAGTCCGCAGATCTTGTGTGTGCTGCGGAGCGTATTGGTTTTACTACCATGACATTTCTTCATTCTGGCTGGACCTATGTATTTCTAGGTCTACAGCCAGACTGAGGAAGTCAATGGGGCTCCCGTAATGACGGGAGCGTTGCTAGGAGACGTCTGTAAATAGTCACTGTCCAGGGTGCTGAAAGAGTTAAGGGATCGGCAGTAACTGTTTCTGCACCCGGGACAGTGACTACCGATCTCAATATACATGTATCTGTAAAAAAAAATATAAGTTCATACTTACCGAGAACTCCCTGCGTCTGTCTCCAGTCCGGCCTCCCAGGATGACGTTTCAGCCTAAGTGACGGCTGCAGCCAATCACAGGCCAAGCACAGGCTGCAGCGGTCACATGGACTGGCGCGTCATCCAGGGAGGTCGGGCTGGATGCCGAAAGAGGGACGCGTCACCAAGACAACGGCCGGTAAGTATGAAAGTCGTTTACTTTCACTAGGGAAAGTGCTGTCCCTTCTCTCTATCCTGCACTGATAGGGAGAAGGGAAGCACTTTTCCCGCAGTACGCAGCAGCTAGTCCGCATCAATGTACTGCACATTTTGTGCAGATCCGCAGCAGAATCTGCAACGCAGATTCTGTGCGGCATTGATGCGGACAGTTGCGGAGGAAATCCGCCACGTGTGGTCATGCCCTTAGAAGGTATGCAAGTACTACTAAACCGACCCAAACATAGGGTTCTATGTGATCTAAGTTTTATCATTAGAACCACCGTGGGGCCAGGCATGCAACAGTAATACGGCTACAATTATGGCCATGTAAAACCGGCATTACAGCCATATTGGTCGTCACCTTGCTATTGAGTGAGTATGCTGAGAGAATGACATTTCTGAGAATATATTTCTGAGAACACTTTTGCAGAAATGACCACCACAACTAAAAAAAAGGCAATATTTCTTAAACCCCTAGACGTCCATAATAAGTATATTTACGTTCCATCTGCTGATGGAACATAAATAGCTGTGATCCTCTTTATAGATAGCGCTCTGCCATTAAAGAGATCGGACTGACATTGTGTCAGCCCCGATCCTTCTGAAGTGACAAGGAGAACCTTCCTTCCTGCATTCAGGCTGTTGCCATGGAAACCCGTGAAGTCACACTCACAGGCCTCTAACTATAAAAGAGAGGAGAGGTGCATGCTGAGAGGACGTGATGTGTGTTATCCCAGCTTTCCTCTGTGTGCAGATCACTGCTAATAGTGGTATAATAGCAAGCAGGCATTAGATCACTATTATCTGTGATCTGCAGGAAATCTGGGATAATACACATCACGTTATCCATGTTATCTCAGCTTCCCCCGAACACAGGTAAAAAAAATTACAAAAAAGTAAAAATAAATATATAAATAAAAAAAATTTGTACACGGGTTCTTTGCGCCTATTTACAGATCCCACATACCACATGAAGGCAGGAGGCTAGAAGAAAAAATGGTGAGCCATGTTCTCAGGCATCAGTAATACTTATTTAGTATTGGTATATATTGGAGAATGCAGGGATTATTCTGTGACATCAATTTGTAACTATGCTAGATTACAAAAAAAAAAAAAAAAGGTAATTTTTTCAATATTTTCCCATTTTCTCCTACATAAAAAGTAAAAAAATGAAAAGAAACTGGTTCTGTCTTGGTACCACATTAAAGCGCCATCTGTTTCCCCAAAAAAAGAAAAAAATATTTGGCCAAAGTATAAAATAAGAAAGAATATTTGCAGGCAGAAAAAATCTGCCTCCGAATTCTTTCAGGAATTTTGAGGCAGATTTTGAACTTCCTGCACATATTTTTCCGCATTGTTTTCACGGTCTCCATTAAAGCTAATGCAAGGACCGTGGGCAAAAAACGCAGCAAAAAAAGCACAGAAACGAGTGCTGCATTGATTCAATGTCAGAGGCGGAAGCCACGGCAAGAAAGTACATACTGGATTTTTTTCCCGCAAGCGGCCAAAAAGACCTGGGAGAGAAAAACGCCTCTGCCTTCAATTTGAATCAATGGCGGCGATTTCGCCCATTTTTGGCGCTGATTTTAATGCGATCTCCGTGTCAAAATCAGCGCCAAAAAATTCCATGTGACCTGACCTTTAGAATGAGATATTCCAAAAGGTGACATTTTGCTGTGGTCATTCATGCATCTGAAGGCCTTTGTCTAGAAAGGGTTAATTTTTTTTTTTTTTAAAAGTACATAAATAACAAAATTTGGCTACTGTTCTAACTTCTGATATAATTTTCTAAAAACCCACAATCCCAGCACACAAAACGTAAAAAAGAAGTCTCAAAAATGTCACAACTGGTGAATATGGAGGAATACATTAGTGACAGTTTTCAGGATTCTTCTTGATACTTTCTCAGTTATGATACATTGATAAATCTGCCCAATATTTGGGAAATAAACGCGAGGGGACAAATATTCACCGTGTCATGTCTCTGCAGCCCCAGCCTTTAGTTGTTATGTGTCTCTGTAATGTATCTTCGTGACAACTGGCCGAACACCACAGGTTGATGGGACACAGAAGTAGGAGAATGGCAAAATAAAACCTTCCTTGATGAATAACGCCAACAATAAAAAAATTCTGTTTGTCTCTAGAACAAGTTTTATACCTTTATTTGTCGGAATGCAGTGCTACTTCCACTTTGGATTTTCCGCCTGAAAATCTGCACCACAAATTAGTTAAGTTTTATCGGATGAAATTCCCTGCGGGTTCGAGGTCGGATACTTGTTTTACGCAACGTAAGCGACCAGTGAGAACATACTCAAAGCATATGTTTACATGGGGCATTGCGGTTTTTTTCTTTCCAGGTAAAAATGTTGTTGGTAAAAATGACATAAAATTCTAAATATTTATGCCACTCCCCTTAGGGCTCATGCATCCATTCTGATATAGTATAAGGGTACGTTCACACTGAGTTTTTTGCAGGCAGAAAATCTGCCTAAAAATTCCGTTTGGAATAAGCGTTTTTTGCAGTGTTTTTTGCCCGCAGCACTCAATGGCCGTGGGCAAAAAAAAACGCGTTTGCCGCAACAAATTGCAGGCAGGTCAGAATCTGCCTCAAAATTCCTGAAAGAATTGTGAGACAGATTTTTTTCTGCCTGCAGAAAGCTCCGAACTCTGAACAGGGCCTTATGGGCTAAACATTGAAGAAGTATTCCGTTTTTTTGCAAATGTTATTCTTTGCATAATGAAAAGTTAAACAATTTTCCGAAACACTTTTGTAATAATATTTAACAGTTTTCAAGATCTCTGCTTGCAGTCATTCAATAGGAACCTTCATTATTTCATGGGCCATGTGATGACAACAGGTGCACAGCTCGCTACAGGTACAGTACAGTTGTCAGAGCTCTCTCTAGTAATGAGCCGTGTACCTGTGTGTCTGTCACATCACCAGGAAGGATTTCTATTTCCTGGGAATTAATGAAAGTCCCTATGGAATGACATTAAGCAGAGATCTTGAAAACTGATACCGAAGATATATTGGAAAAATGTGCAACTTTTCATTACACAAAGAATACATTTATTTGAGGAACCATTTTGTTGTACAATGTAACAAAAATTTGTTGTGACTTAGCCCTTATTCACACGACAGGGTTTCCCGGCCGGGTTGACGGCCGTTCATAAATTGGCCGTCACCCGGCTGCTGTAGGAACAATAGACCCCTAATGGGGCTATTCACACGACCGATTTTTTGACAGCCCGGGAAACCTGGCCGTCAAAAAATGGGACATGTCCTATTTTCGGCCGTTTACCCGGCCGCCCGGCTCCCATAGTAGTCTATGGGGCCGGGTAATACACGGCCATCACCGGAATGTGTCCCAAGTGATGCCCATGTATTCCGTCGCTCGCTCCCTCCTCACAGCGCAGAGTGCATGTGAGGAGGAGGAGTTGATGCCATTCGGACGAATGGCTGTACGCTGGAGATACACTGTGTGGCAGGGCCGGGGTGTACAGCAGGTGGAAGGGAGCGCTGCGCTAGTTCCCTTCCCCTGCTTGTTTTAAAAGCGCCCTGGCCCGGCGACACCTTCCATGGCCGATGGCGCCGCTAGCAGCTGCTGCTGATGCGGCTGATACTATTGTAGCGACGCCACTATAGCAGAGCAGGGAGGTATCTCCCTGCTCTGCTATGTGCTAGCCCCTCTTTAGCTCCCTGAAGGAGCGGAATCCCCGTGTGTTTGGGGATTCCGCTCCTGGACAGAGCTCTTGAAGTCTCTGTCCATATCTGGGCAGTGACATCAGGGGAAACTCCTGAAGCGGAATCCCCGAACACATGGGGATTCCCCTTCAGGAGTTGCCCCTGATATCACTGTCCAGATATGCCCGGCCCGGAACGGATGCAAAACTAATGCAAACCGGCCGGGAAAAACGGCCGATTTCATCGGCCGACACTCGGGCGGGACCCTGTCGTGTGAATAAGGCATTAGTAGTATAGTGTGTACCCTTGGTGACACACAGTTTCTGGTTTTCCCTGGTGACATACTGGAACAGTGTTAAATCCATGGGGATCAAGTCATATTGTAACACATTGTGGTAGAGTGTGAATTTCATCCTTTGTGGGGGGGGAAATCCTTAATATGAAGAAAAGAATTGTCAGTTACTATAGCTATGTAATAATGTGAGTTTATTATATTTATTTGAACTTGTTATTTGTAGGCTTTAGCAGCTTTTCCTCTAGATGGCAACGTCGCGCTTAAAGACATAAAATAGCTAAATTAGATGTTCTACTTTGCAAAATATACTAGAATAAATGTGTTTCTTGTTATTTCCACTATTGAAAAAATGTCTGATTTTGTCTGGCAAAAATATGATCGGCCAGGTTGAAAAATGTCAGCTGTAGTCAGCTAAGGCTGGGTTCACACAACCTATTTTCAGGCGTAAACGAGGCATTTTACGCCTCGAATTACGCCTGAAAAGATGGCTTCAATACATCGGCAAACATCTGCCCATTGCTGCCGACGTACTGTGCCGATGACCTTAAAATGTTACGCTTCGCTGTCAAAAGACGAGGCCGTAATTGACGCCTCGCAAAACGCGAGTACGAGCAATTACGTCTGAAATGCAGGAGCTGTTTTCTCCTGAAAACAGCTCCGTAATTTCAGACATATTGGTCGTTATCGTGTGCACATACCCTAAAACTACATGTGTATGACGTGATCGGCCGATCATTTGCCACTTCAGCCAGTTTAGTCTGTACTGTAGCTGGTGCGATCGTTTGTACGTATTATTCCACGGGCGATTGATTGTGCACGATCACTGTCTTATGTGTTTGGCCGGCCCCGTTTATTTGATAAACCAATATCAGTGAATCGTGTTTTGGCTGGAGCAAAGTCATATTAGGTGTTTCATTATGGCTCTTGAGGCAGCCTAAATGCTTACTTTAGGGCTCACGCACACATCTGTGACCTTTTATATAGACGCAAAACACAGATTTTTTTTAACGGACCATTGAATAGAATGGGTGAAACTGATACGCAAAAACGGACAAGAGTAGGACTTGTTCTATAATTTGCAGAACTGACACACGGATCCGCAAAAAAGTCAGATGTGTGCATGGCCCCATAGAAATGAATGGGTCAGTGTACTATCCATTAAAAAAAACGGATAGCACACTGAAGAATTTCACTGAAGTGTGCATGACCCTAATACTGACCCATTAATGTTCCCCTAAGGCCGGATTCACACGAGCGTGTGCGTTTTGCGCGCGCAAAAAACGCGGCGTTTTGCGCGCGTAAAAGGTCCATAAAAGCTGTGTCAGCAGCGTATGATGCGTGGCTGCCACCATAATTATGACACTCTGTATGTTTGTAAACAGAAAAGCACGTGGTGCTTTTCTGTTTTCATTCATAGTTTTGCCTACTGTAGCGCGCATCACGCGCGGCACACGGAAGTGCGTCCGTGTGCCGTGCACGGTTTTCACGCACCCATTGACTTCAATGGGTGCGTGATGCGCAAAAAATGGGCAAATATAGGACATGTCATGAGTTTTCCGCTGCGTGAAAATCACTGACAGTCTAAACGGCCCCATTGACTAACGTTCGCCTGAATAAGCCCTTAGTGTGTGTACATTTTTGTACGTGGCATATGACCCTGCTCTGCAAATTAGCGATACATATTGTTATACTAGAATAAAAAAAGTTGGTTGTATTGGTATTTCTTTATCATACTTGTGCAATATTGTTATTGTATTTTTTACATCAAATTACAGTGCCTCTACTTTCAATAGATTGATTTTTTTTTTCCTTTTCACACTGATCGCTTTGTTAACATTTACCACATTCCCATTTCTTCCCTTCTAACCCTTCCCCCATTACTCTCATGAATGACTGGCATTATTCCTAGGAAAACCTCCACCCACGTCTAAACCTTTCAAATAAAACAATCACCTTCTTTCACTTTTTTATTTTCCATAATACAGCTCGGCATACTTTTCAAGTATTCCCTTCTATTTAGTACTTTTCAAGTATTCCCCTCTATTTAGTACTTTTCAAGTATTCCCCTCTATTTAGTACTTTTCAAGTATCCCCCCCTCTATTTAGTACTTTTCAAGTATCCCCCCCTCTATTTAGTACTTTTCAAGTATTCCCCCTCTATTTAGTACTTTTCAAGTATTCTCCCTCTATTTAGTACTTTTCAAGTATCCCCCCCTCTATTTAGTACTTTTCAAGTATTCCCCCTCTATTTAGTACTTTTCAAGTATCCCCCCCCCCTCTATTTAGTACTTTTCAAGTATCCCCCCTCTATTTAGTACTTTTCAAGTATCCCCCCTCTATTTAGTACTTTTCAAGTCCCCCCCCTCTATTTAGTACTTTTCAAGTATTCCCCTCTATTTAGTACTTTTCAAGTATTCTATCTGTTTAAGGAGAAGCTTCTAATAATATGGTGCCTGAGGATAATATTATGGTACCTCCCCCCAAAAACAATAATAGACTCCCCCATATAACTCTAATCCTCCCAAACTACTTTATTTGTTTTCTTGCAAAATTGCCAGATGCATCAATAAAAGATATATACGGTAAATAGACAAAATATAAAAAACAGTATAACTTTGAGTCTTCACTATATACAACCTCTATTATTGTCTACATCAAAAAGTATTTTTGCTACACGAAAATGATATGTATGTTTGTATGTTTAACACACAACAGGAACAGGAATTCTCCCTTGAGAAGGGCAGGAAGCAACAATTACCAGTAAAAAACCTCTCATGTCCAGTAATTTTGAATGCCAAAACTGACCCGAATCCAGCGGGACAGTCCCAATTTTCGGGCGATGTTCCACTCTCCTTGAAGGCCATCAGGATTTCCCGGTTTCAACTGTATCTGCGTCCTCAGGACGTGGATACAGCCAAGGGGAGCGGAGAGCCATCAGCACTTTGCTCCACCATTCATTATGTGATGCCTGCCCTGAGAGGCTTGGAGCAGACAGGCGCGATGCAGTGACGTCATCGTGCCTGCCTGCGCCGATCCACACATAGAACAGACCGACGTGCAATATTATTGCTGAGAAAAGTGCATTGTAGAAACTGCATGCGTTTTACTGTGAATCTTGGCGGTTTTGGGATTGGTTTTTGGCCGTGCAGTAATTACAAATTAAGCACATTCAAACCATATGCTTCCCCTTTAATACGCGAAAACTGAAAACCGCATTGCAGAACCGTGGCAATTCGGGGTAAAACGTTTTTTACAATGCATTATTCCAAGCAATTAAGACGCACATGAAAATTGCTACAAAACTGCAGTAAAAATGCGATCAAAGCGTTCTGTGGAATCCCAGCGTTATACCATGCAACATTTGTATCTCCCAAATATGTACAAATACGTCATAATGAAAATAGATATGCCAAAAGCCAGAGAGCAAGCCAGAGAGGCCCGTTTAACAGTGCGTCTGCCACAGATGCCCCCATGAATTGCCTGCTGCAGCTGCTGCCATATATTGCGTATCACAGATGCTCCCATACGTTTTGTGCTTTACCAACAAAATGAATACAGTTGGAGGTAAAATGGAGCTCTGCAGACACATGGTTTTATGCTTCAGTTGCCGCAGTTCACACTTGCGTTGTATAATCCGTTACTCTGATCCATTTTTAGATCAGAATAACGGATAAAATCGGATCTGTTAAAAATACCATTGAAATCAATAGGATTTTTAATTGAATCCGTTAGTTTCCGTTCGCATCCGTTATTTTAGTCATCCGTTTTGTGACAGAGATAAAAGTGCAGGACTTTTTACTCTGTTAAAAAAAAATGGGTGTCTAACAGATGGTTATTTTTATCATTGGCGTCAATGTAAAGCGGATACAAACGGATTGTAATCCATTTGTATCTGTTATTTTGATTTCAATGGGATTCTTGACGGCTCCGATTTTTATACTTATTCTGATCTAAAAACGGATCAGAGTACATAAGTAAGATAATTCCCCATGCACACGACCGTAGATTTCGTCCGCAATTACGGACCGTAATTACAGACCCATTAATTTCTATGGCCAACAGACACCTTCCCGTATATTTACGGAAAGGTGTCTGTGCCATAGAAAGCTTCTGCAAAAAAAAGGACATGTCTTATTTTTTTATTTTACGGACTGTGCTCCCATACTTTATAATCAGAGCACGGTCCGCAAATGTGTGATTAAGGGTACGGTTCTGTGCATGGGGCCTAAGTCCTCTACATAACTTCCTCGATCAAAATCCCTTATTATATCCCATATGATCGGTGGTATTGCAGTGTATTATTGAAGTGATAAAGCGATTGCATGGTCAAGTCCCTTGGTAGGACTGAAAAAAATAAAATAAAAATTGTAATGAAATATTCAGAAATCTAACAAAAAACGCTTTTTCACTTTAAAAAATGCATTGTTATGTAAAAAATGATTATAAAAAAAAGACACCTTTGGTTTTGCTGCAACCATAACTAAACAAACTATAGAACTAAGTAGTATTTATCCTCCACAGTAAACGCCATAAAAAAACCCCTAAAAAACAATGGCAGAAATGCTGTTTTTGTTCATCCCGCCTCCCAGACAGAGGAATAAAAAGTAATCAAAAAGTAGTATGTGTGCCAAAATGGTAACAATTTTACTAAAATACTATAGCCCATCCCGCAAATAACAAGCTATCATACAGCTCTGTTGATGGGGAGAAAAAAAAGCTATGGCTCTTGGAATGTGGCGACACAAAAATAAATGACTTTCTAAAAAAAAAGTGGTTTTAATTTGCAAAAGTAGTAAAATTAAAAAACTGTACAAATTTGGTAATGCCGTAATTGTAAAGAATAAAGTGCTCATGTTATTTATACCGCCTGGTGAACGCCATAAAAGCAGATCTTAAACAAGTATGGTGGAATTGCTGTTTATTTTGCCATCTTCCACAAAATTTTATGAATGTTTTTTTAATACATCATACTTAGGCCATATTCAGACGAACGTAAAATACTTCCGTGCAACGCGCGTGATTTTCACGCGTTTTGCACGGACCTATGTTAGTCTATGGGGCCGTACAGACAGTCAGTGATTTTTGCGCAGCGTGAGGCCGCTGCGTAAAACTCACGACATGTCCTATATTTGTGCATTTTTCGCGCATCACGCACCCATTGAAGTCAATGGGTGCGTGAAAATCACGCGCACTACACGGAAGCACTTCCGTGGGACGCGCGTGATTCGCGCAAGTGCAGTAAAAAGTATGAATGAAAACAGAAAAGCACCACGTGCTTTTCTGTTTACAAACATACAAACAGTGTCATAATGATGGCGGCTGCGCGAAAAGCACACAGCCGCGCACCATATGATCATGACACACGGAGCTGTTAAGTGCCTTTTGCGCACGCAAAACACTGCGTTTTTTGCGTGCGCAAAACGCACAAACTCGTGTGAATCCAGCCTCAGCCCAAAATAGTTGCCAATAAGAAATAGAGCTCATCCGCAAAAAACAAGCTCTCTTACGGCTATGTCGACGTAAAAATAAAAAATGTATGTCCTTCGGAAAACAGTGATGAATAAACAAAAAGAATAGCTGTGTCCTCAAGGCCCAAAATAGCTGTATCCTTGAGGCCAGGATCACACACACGGTTTTGATGCAGTTTCTGGTGCAGTTTTTTTCATCATTTTTTTTTAGCAAAACACCGGAGTGGACACAAAAGATAGGAGATGCATCAGTCTTTTCTTTAAACCTTTTCTTCCTTTTGGAACCACTTCTGGCATTGGCTAAAAAAACTGATAAAAAAAACTGCATCAAAACAGTTTGTGTGACACTGGCCTAAGGGATTAAAAGGGCTGTCCCATGATTAAATGTTATCTCTAATCCCTAACCACAGGATAGATGGTAACCTGCTGATCGGTGGGGGTCTGACCACTGGAACCCCCACCAATCACAAAAACGGGGGTCCCATTCCTCCAAATAAATGGAGCGGCCAGTCGCGCATTCGCCCTGCTGCTCCATTCATTCTCTGGGGCACTGCCGGAGATAGCCGAGCGCTATACTCGGCTATATCCGGCAGTCCCATAGACAGTGAATGGATTGGCAGTACGCAAGTGCAACCTGCCGCTCCATTTATTCGGAGGAACAGGACCCCCGTTCTCATGATCGGTGGGGGTCCCAGTGGTCGGACCCCCACCGATCAGCACGTTATCACCTATCCTGTGGTTAGGGGATAACATTTAATATTGGGACAACTCCTTTAAGTAATGAAATGTATTTACAATGGTACTCAACTTCTTATGTAAATGACAAATAAACTGTAAATGGTGTATTAAGGTGGACATAGACTTTAATTAAAATAGTCAAATGTAGGTTAGGAGACCAGCCAAGGTATTTGACATGCACAACGTGTATGAAAATGGTGACTGGCTAATAATAAATGGTAATGACTTTTCTTAATTTTCAAATACAGTAAATATTCTAACATTTATTTCTCCTTTGCTCCTAGGTAAAGATGACAGAGGTAGAGCCTGTACTGGATTTTGCTACTTCGGCAAGAACAGGACGTAGAAATGCATTACCTGACATATTAGGCTCACCAGCAGGAGTAGCTCCCTCAGACCTCCCTTTAAAACTAGCTGAAATGTCATTAAATACAGGTATGCTAAATGGCATTGGCATATTTACATATTACCTATACCTAAAATGGTCTTCAATTATTTGGGTTGACGATAAGTTATTGCATTTAACAACAATTTTTAAAAAATCCACGGTCCTGAAAGCCCAAAATAGGCTGTTCCTTGCCTATTAAAACCAACTGTTTGTCTGTGTAGTGTATCTGTTATTGAATCACTGGTTGCGCCATTCCCAAAAGGCTGCTGGAGACTGCTGGAAGTAAGCGTGCAAATAAAACCACAACCCCAAATCCATCACAACTCTGATCGACAGAATCTAAGGCTACTCTGAGGTTTTCACCAGAGCCCACCGCAAGGCGGGATGGTTTTTGCTGCACAGAACCCAGGTTGTTCTAACAGAGTTCAGTTTTGGATAAGGGGTGCAATGTAGGCAATACCTGAACAGGTAACCAGACAGCCAGTGGGTGAACCGAAAGTTCAACACAGAGCTAGTGGATATCAAGTACAGCAGAGGTCAAAACCAGCCGGGAGCATATAATCAAAATTGGTAAACAAGGGGTTAACGAGGGACAAGCCGAGGTCAGTTTCCAAGGAGTCCAGAAGTCTAGGGCACAGAGCAAGGCCCCATGCACACGACCGTAAAAACTCTCCGTAATTGCGGACCGTAATGCGGTCTGCAGTTACGCATCCATCCAGTTCTATTGGCCGCGGACATCTTTCCATATCGCTACGGCTAGGTGTCCGTGCCATCGAAATGTTCCGTTCTTTTGCATTTTACGGGCCGTGCCGCCATACTTTGTATGGCGGCACGGCCCAAAAATGCGGGCGGCGGTGGCGGTGCCGCAATCGCAGGCCATGATTACGGGCACGGCCGTGTGCATGGGGCCTAAGTGAGAGCTTGATCTCCACACCTAAGAAGGAGAAAAATTCACAAGCAGAGAAAGAGGGAGGAGGCCAGGTACAAATACCCCACCCTACAACTGACATGAAGAAGACAGAGACGTGGGATAGGCTCAGGAAGTAAACAGAACCACCCAGAAGCCAGATCAGTAGTCATGGCAATCTTAAAGACACAGACGCTTCCTAAGGGTATGTGCACACACACTAATTACGTCCGTAATTGACGGACGTATTTCGGCCGCAAGTACCGGACCGAACACAGTGCAGGGAGCCGGGCTCCTAGCATCATACTTATGTACGATGCTAGGAGTCCCTGCCTCGCTGCAGGACAACTGTCCCGTACTGTAATCATGTTTTCAGTACGGGACAGTTGTCCTGCAGCGAGGCAGGGACTCCTAGCATCGTACATAACTATGATGCTAGGAGCCCGGCTCCCTGCACTGTGTTCGGTCCGGTACTTGCGGCCGAATTACGTCCGTCAATTACGGACGTAATTAGTGTGTGTGCACATACCCTAACAGTATCGACTCGCTAGTTCATCCAGAGCAATAACTGCACTTTGTAGCAGCTCTCCAGTCCAGTGTATAAGGTAAGGTATTATCCAGACAGAACAAACCCGTAAAGCAGCAAGCACAGGAGATCCAGTCCTTAAAGAGGCTCTGTCACCAGATTTTGCAACCCCTATCTCCTATTGCAGCAGATCGGCGCTGCAATGGAGATAAGAGTAACATGTTTTTTTTTTAAAAACGAGCATTTTTGGCCAAGTTATGACCATTTTTATATTTATGTAAATGAGGCTTTCTAAAGTACAACTGGGCGTGTTTAAAGTAAAAGTACAACTGGGCGTGTATTGTGTTCGTTACATCGGGGCGTTTTTACTTCTTTTACTAGCTGGGCGTTGTGTATAGAAGTATCATCCACTTCTCTTCACAATGCCCAGCTTCTGGCAGTGCAGACACAGCGTATTCTCGAGAGATCACGCTGTGACGTCACTCACTTCCTGCCCCAGGTCCTGCATCGTGTCGGACGAGCGAGGACACATCGGCACCAGAGGCTACAGATGATTCTGCAGCAGCATCGGCGTTTGCAGGTAAATCGATGTAGCTACTTACCTGCAAACGCTGATGCTGCTGCAGAATCAACTGTAGCCTCTGGTGCCGATGTGTCCATAATACATAATACACGCCCAGTTGTACTTTTACTTTAAACACGCCCAGTTGTACTTTAGAAAGCCTCATTTACATAAATATAAAAATGGTCATAACTTGGCCAAAAATGCTCGTTTAAAAAAAAACAAAAAACGTTACTCTTATCTCCATTGCAGCGCCGATCTGCTGCAATAGCAGATAGGGGTTGCAAAATCTGGTGACAGAGCCTCTTTAAAGCTGCCTTTTCAAATTTGCAGTCCTTCCTTTCACTACTAAGTTGACTACTTATAAAAGTGCAGGCTCTAAAAATTTAATTCACAAATATGTATATAAATGTATCACTAATCCAATTGAAAAGCACAATAGTTTCCTCTCCTCACCAAATCTGCTGACATTCTTCATCCAATGCAAGTGAATAATGTTTTTCTAACCTCATTCACATGCAGTGGAAAAAAATCAGTGCAGAATAATGAACGAACTGCAAATTTTAAAATCTACAGCATGTTTATTATTTACACAGATTCCGCATGGAAAAGCCACCAATTATCTCCATTAAATGACAATGGGGTTAATCCGCGTGCAGATCTAGACACATCTGCGGCAGAAATCCGAGTTTCAGCCTCGGATTTCTGTTACAGATTCGTTGAAAAATCCTATGGAAAATCTGACACGTCTGAACATAGCCTAACAGACAACAAATTCTATTAAACTATACAGCAATGTAGATTTGTTAGACTTCAGCATAGTATCAATGAATAACTTCTTCAGTGAACATCTAGCGACTGAAGAATGATTCTGAAGCACTAGGCGTGTATAATAACCTGCTTATACACCTCGGTCTTATGCACCTGTCTCCTCAAGCCATTGTTTTGTCATCATTAGGGTAGAAACACAATAGGCGGATATGCTGCGTAAAACTACACAGCATATCCGTCCTGGTAGCCGCAGGGAATTCCGTCCGAAAAACTGCACCAAATTGGGGTGCAGTTTTTGGAGTGGCATGTCTGCTGCGGAAAACTTGCAGCAATAATAAAAATAAAAAGTTTAAACGTACCCCGGCTGTAGTCATGGTGACACGTCACTCTCTTCTGCGCGTAGCCGGCCTCCTGGGATGACACTGTACGCCATGTGACCGCTACAGCCTTTCATTGGCTGCAGCAGTCACATGGGATAAAACGTCATCCCAGGAGGCCAAGCTGTGATCAGAATAGAGGATCGCATCGCTAGGACTACGGCAGGGGGTAAGTGTAAGCTTTTTTTTTATTAATTTCAAATAAAAAAATACCTTTTTTTTCCATTTGTGATGTTTGTGGCGGAATCGCAGAGTTTCCGCCGCAATAGTCGCAACACCTAGTTCTTTGTTGCGGGTTTTTGCGGGAAACCTGCAACAGATGAGCAGCGAATTCACATTCTGCGGCTTAAAAAATTGCACCACAGGTCAATTTATGAACTTTTTTCCAGCTTATTTTTTTCGCTGTGTTTGGCTGAGATTTGTTCAAATCCCCCCCACACTGCGGCTACTATAAATTCCACAGCGTATCCGTCTAGTGTGTTTCTACCCTAAAACAGCACCAATGGGGCTGCTCCATGTAAACGGAAGAATATTGGCTATAGTTTAAGAATTGGCTATATTATAAAGTCACCAAAACCTGATATGCCCCAGATACAATTTTCAACCAGTCTGGAAGCTGGAATATTTGATAGACTTATAAGTATCCATAGTTCCATTCCCTATTTATCCTTGGCAGGTATACAATGTGGCAAAATAAAAACATGATTTTCCTACTTAGGCTTCGTTAACATCTGCGCCGGAACTCGTTTTGACAGAATCAATACCGTAGTCGACTGCGCTATTCATTCCGTCAAAATGACAAACGGAAACCATTTGCACCGGATCCGTCACCGTTGAAATCAATGGTGATGCAAATGGAAACCTATGGTTTCCGTTTGTTACAGTTTGGATTCAGTCCATGGCTTCCCCTGATGGAAAGCTCTGACGGAACCCATGAACGGAGTCGCGACGCAGATGTGAACGAAGAAATCCTCCATCCGTATTGATGCATTAACTGAAGGATAGGAATTCAACCATACATATTTCATAGGAAATCTAAATATATCATTTCACTTTTCTCCTATATCGAGGTCCAGACTTACAGTCTCCCGCCAATGAGTCACCCCAGGTGGCAGTGGACAGCCCTGAGCTAAAGGACACATCCTAAGCATATCAGACCTTCTAGCACTGAGGGCATTTTTACCTGCAAGAAGCTGGCCAGAAACACAGGAGTCTGAGAAGATTTGTACAAGTAACCAGCCATTTAATACTGCAGCATACCAGCTAGTATGCCAGGGAACTTCTTATGGAAGAGACGGTGATACAGAGGAAGAGAAATTTTGAGACACATCTTGTCACCAATGAAACCTATGTGAATTTGAGATTTCCAGGAAATTTTTTGGCTAAAGAAACATGTTGGACTTTCTTATAGTTTCTAAATGAGTATGGGTCGAAGTGAGGTGTGTCCTCATGCATATATAACCCATGTATATTTATATATACAGAACCTGCGGAGTCATTTGTATTTGTTTTCTTCTGATATGTGTGTTCTGCATTTGTTGAACAAAAAAATTTTTTGTAATGGAACGCATTAGGATTGCTTATAAAGTGCAACCCTTAAAGGAACATTACTTGGAGTATTTAAACTGAGACTAAAGATTTTTAGACACATGGAGGTATTCAATTGGTAGGTACAAGTGTTTGCAGAAGGTGAACAGTGGGCGTGCGGAGTATTGTTTTTGGAAAAACAGGGTGACTTGTGGGAAATCGGCCAGTTCATGATGGGGAGGTTATATCCTTCACAGTAGTACTTGTGGTAATTCAACACACCAGTATATTACGTTGCACCTCAAAGAAACATGTTCCTCGTCCTTGGGACAGGGTTAGTGATAGGTGACATTTTCATTACAACTGGGTTTATTTAGATAAATCCAGTAAAACAGATGCTGATGTGCAATAAATAAAGTCCAGGAAAAGTTGAGGTTGCTCCAGTGGAAAGTAGATAATGGGTAATAACATTTGTAAATTATACCATTTCCATGGCATCCACAAATTTCCCTTTGGAAAAGGTCGTAAACCTAGTACTGTCTAGATTTTGATGGAGCTGTATATTGTATATGTGGATATCCAATATGGTGCTTTATAATCCTTTATTGTTTTTGGAAAAAGTCTTGACGTTGCTTATTGTATCTGGCTTACCACAGTCCAGACCCTAGTATGTTTACACTACCTACTAGCTGGCTACACTTAAAGCGGTTGTCTAGTTCCAAAATATTGATGGCCTATCCTCGGGATAGGCCATCAATATGTGATCGGTCGTAGTCCGACTCCCGGCACCCCCAGCTGTTTTGAATGGGCCGCAGCACTCGTAAGAGCGTTGAGTCCCCATTATTCCCTTTACTGCTCAGAATGTGAATTGTCGACACACTTGTAGCGGCAGTTCACAGTATTACAGCCTTCTCTCATTTACTACGGCCCCTCAAAACAGCTGATCGGTGGAGTCGGCCATCAATTTTTGGGGACTGGACAACCCCTTTAAGGATCACTGGATATCTAGAAGCTGCAGGATGGCTTGTTAGTCTGTCCCACCAATTTCAGAACCTGGAACCTAAACCGCCCTGGATGGTATATGACACCAAATGTTTTGTTTCTTTGTAGATTTAACACTGTGCATAAGATATGCGGTTCTTCCATTAGGATTAAAAGGACAGCTCGCCCATAGGTGAGATGATAATGGGATGTTGTCTGTTACCAGATATGTCAGCAATGTTTTTCATTATTTACTGTCTGATATGATGATCATATGGAACCTAGATTGTAAGTATAATAATCGGGTACATTAAGATGAACTCGTTTTCATAATGTCTATTGGAGTAAGAAAAACTGTTAAACAGAGATACAAAATCTTGGTAAAACCGTAGAATAGACTGTATGTTTTTACCACAGTGTGTGAATGTATCGTAACAATAACCATTATGTGTAAAGGATCTGCCAGACACAGCTTCTGTGTCGACGCCCGTGGGTAATCAGTCTGCACCTCCTAGGTCTGATAGAGTGACTCGATCTGCTACCACTCAGGCTGGTAGGCTCAGGAGTGGGAGAACCTATCACAGCCTGGCCAGATGGTTCTAGCTCCCGCCATCGGTCTATTTATACCCTCATTTCCTGCTTGTCTTTGCCTGTGATTCTTTCCTGTTTCCTGGCTCTGCTGCTCCTGCTATTATTATTGACTTTGCTTCATTTTGACCCTGGCTTTACTGACTACGCTCCTGCTCTGCGATTCGTACCTCGTACACTCCTGGTTTGACTCGGCTCGTTCACTACTCCTGTTGCTCACGGTGTTGCCGTGGGCAACTGCCCCATTTCCCTTAGCTTCTGTGTACCCTTGTCTGTTTGTCTGTCGTACACATATTGAGCGTAGGGACCGTCGCCCAGTTGTACGCCGTCGCCTAGGACGGGCCATGCAAGTAGGCAGGGACTGAGTGGCGGGTAGATTTGGGCTCACCTGTCTGTCTCCCTACCCCATCATTACATTATGACTTTGATTGTTGACTGTAAACGTCATCTAAATTGCTGCCCATAGCAAACAGTCACAGTATAGCTTTCATTTTTTCCAGAGCAGTGTACAAAAGTTGAGCTGTAACAGGGTGTTATGGGCAGCAAGGCAAGTTTTTCTGTTAAACAGTTTTGATACAGAATCCATCAGAAAAAGTGCAATGTTCCATTGGATGTCGTATTATCCATTAGAAGCATTACCTCCATAATACGGTGCAGTATGGAGCACCAAACAATGGCATGTAGAGTGCCTATAGTTCTGTAGTTGGTGGGTGAGTCCCCACTGCCTCTAAGGCCTTATTTACACGAACATGTTTCACGTCCGTGATACGCGCGTGAAAATCACACGCGTCGCACGGACCTATGTAACTCAATGGGGCCGTTCAGACAGTTCGTGATTTTCACGCAGCGTGTTTCCGCTGCGTAAAACTCACGCCACGTCCTATACTTGAGCGTTTTTCGCGCATCACGCACCCATTGAAGTCAATGGGTGCGTGAAAACCGTGCACAGCACACGGACGCACTTCCGTGTTCCGCTCGTGATTCGCGCTACAGTTGTTGACGAAATCAAGAAAATAATAAAACTACCTTCTTCATTTATGTTTCTAAAGATTAAAACCATGTGTCATAACAAGCCCATACGCGCAAAAAACACGCAGCCACGCACCAAACACTGATGCCACACGGAACTGCAACGCGCACAAAACGCACACATTCGTGTGAATTTCGCCTAATACTGTCAGCACTGATTGGAGAGTGTCGAAGTGTAAAGGGAAACGCCCGTTTGACATTGGGGGCATAGTAAAACCCAGTTGTCAACGTAATAATATATTTCCAGGAGGAATAAGAGAGGAACGGCACAACACAGAGTTCTAAGAGAAGATGTTCCAGAATTGTAATTTTAGAGGGAATGTCAGGAAAGCTGAAAGGTCCTCTTTAATTAACATAATTGCTGCCATTGTAATTTACATTTATTTATTATTAAAATAAGCAACAATTTATACGCACTAGTCAGTCTTCAGCAGAAAAATTTTATTGTGGTGTCAGACCAAAATATTTAGCAATTTGGAGCTTTCACTCGAGTGAAACCAGCCCTAGTGAGTTAACCAAGCCTTAGGCCCTGTTCACACAGAGTTTTTTTACACGTTTTTTGACACGTAAACCGCGTCGGAAACCGCGCCAAAAAACTGCCGAAAATGCCTCACATTGATTTCAATGGGAGGCAGAGGCATTTTTTTACCGCGAGCGGAAAAAATGTCTCGTGGTAGAAAGAAGCGTCATGCCCTATCTTCGGGCGTTTACGCCTCTGACCTCCCATTGACATCAATGGGAGGCAGAGAAAGTGTGTTTCGCTGCGTTTTTTGCCCGTAGCACTCAATGGGAGCGAGCGAAAAACGCTGCGAAAAACGCGGCAAACGGCGTGCAGGCAGGTCAAAATCTGCCTCAGAATTTTCCTCCTGCAAAAAACTCTGTGTGAACAGGGCCTTAGATGTTCCACTTAAAAATATAAGAAGACGTAAAACTAACTGCTACATAATAAACAACTAGAATAAAAACAAGAAAGGCAGAGATGTAGCAAATCCCATGTCAATAAAAGCAAAGCTAATTTCTATAGTTTATAATTGGAGAAAGCTATCACTCGCTTCTAATAATGCACAAACCACATGGGTCCGACAGCTGTCAGCATGTAAAAATAATTTCTTATGACGCTTCACTGATGAGTAGAGCTATGTAAGCTCGCCATGTACAGCACAGCCTGGATGTTCTTCATGTCTTATATTCACAATCAAGTCATATTTACTTAAATTGTACCTCTGGTTTGGATGCACCCGGAATGATTTATATAATATTCATCTATGAACCACTGTTTACTGCAATGTAAAGTTTGCCTATGGGATGCAGACTACATACTGTCTTCAAAAAGGCTTTTCTAGGGATTTTAATCTCCCTATGGTCCTAAAAGTAAACTTTGTCATATACTTGAATCCAAAATTTTCATCCATTTCCCTGCTGTCGTTCTACTTGGTTCCCACCCAGGTGTAAAGTTATACTGGGTGCATAGGTAGCACTGGTGGCTGAGGGGGCTCAATGGTCCCTCTGCCACATAAGAAGACACCAGTATTATAAATGGTGGCTGTGGGGCTTGTTACAGATTTTGTATTGGAGCTTGTGCTGGGTGAGCTAGAAAGGAGTCTCCACGGGCGCTGCTGCACTTCAATAGGACCGAAAGGACACAAAGTTCGGAATGATAATAGATGATGTACAGGAGAGTGGATGATAAAATGGAATTTATTAGTAGTATGTCCTTTCGGTCCTATTGAAGTGCAGCAGCGCCCGTGGAGACTCCTTTCTAGCTCACCCAGCACATCCTTTGCAGTCTATTCATCTGAATTACAGGCCTCGAGTCCTGGCAGCAGCAGCACTTATCTCTCCATTGCTTTTTTAACACTGTTACAGGGTGAGTATTACTCTTCTCATCTACCACTTTATACCTGGGTAACCTGCACTATGTGGCGCCGTGTTTTTTTGCTTCATCTCATCCTGTATTGGAGCTTAGGAGCTTAAAGTTAAACGGTAACTAAACTTTCAAAAAACTTCTGACATGTCATAGTGACATGTCAGAAGTTTTGATCGGTGGGGGTCCGAGCACTGAGACCCCCACCGATCGCTAAAACAAAGCGTCAGAAGCGCTCAGGTGAGTGCTGAGCCTCTTAGTTTCTAATAGGCTTTGCTTGGAAAGCTGAGCAACTGGTGTACGGGCTCAATAGAAAGTCTATGAGCCTGTACACCAATTGCCCAGACTTCCGAGAACAGACGATGAAAAACGAAGCTACTCAGCGCTCACCCGATCAAAACTTCTGACATGTCTCTATTATATGTCAGAAGTTTTTTTTAAAGTTTAGTTACCCTTTAAGTTACATCTCCGTCCATACCGTTTCCTTGTTTACAAGTGGTATCTTCCTCATAGCAACATATAGCCCCCTTCTCTTTGATCTAGAAGTCTGTTTAGATATTCACAAGCCTACTCAGCCCACAGAACATTTCTCTGCAGCTTATTGTAAAACAGTAGTCATCTTTTCTCTCTGTATCAACTGGGCAGAGTTTTGTCAGTGTCAAGGCAGTGGGAAGGGACAGGAGAGGGTGCCCTCAACCTATTGGTCAAAGTGTTGTGGATGCCACTTTCGAACATGGAAACTACAGTTAAATGAGGGTAGACATTATAGCAGTGAGAGGCCATACAGCAGGAATTCCTAGGAAAATCCATAATTTACAGTAGCAATGCAGAGGTATAGAAAAAGACCTAACACATACAGGTTTGGAACAAAATTTGAGGTTGCACTACATTTAATTAAAGTCTTGATGAGACAACCCTGGTCCATTTTCCATAGGACATATGGATGTGATAGGGGGGGTGTTAAAGGAAAGTCCAAAAGACACAAAGTCCAGCTCTTGTTCTGGTGGTCCTGGCCCATCTATGTTCTACAAGGACGACCGTTTATTAAAATGTATAGCTGGCTGAAATAGCTGATTGCAGGGGGCTACTGAACCTAAACACGGGATGATCAGATGAATACTGGGCTACTTAAATCTAAAAAGGGGTTGTCTTAATACGATTGGCCCATATATTACTTTTATCACATGTTAATAGGATATGTCAAGATAATATGATTGGTGCAGATCCAGTAGTTGAAATCCCTGCCAATTCCAGGAACTGCCAGTTTCAGTCCTGTCCATCAAAGGAAAGGTACTTGCACATGCCATGCACATGCTCCAAAGATCACCCTTTTATGTTAATGTGAAGAATGTCTAAACCTTCCATAGGACAAGGCATCAGAAGCCAAACGCATCACAGACGTACAAGATATGTCCTATTGACGTGTTAAAAGTGATATTCACTGGCGTTGTAAAAATGGCTGTTATTGTATATTAATAGATTACTTTCAACATCACGTTATATTTACATAGAATATCTACCCTTTCCAGATCTGGTAAATGCTAACTGTGGTAGATATTATTGGATCCAAAAGAGAGAGAAGTCATATACATGAAAGGGTGGATCACAAATCATGCAGGAAATGGGGCGCACTGATTATATATGTCAAATATCCTCTCCCACGCTCACAAATACAGTATTTATATTCCATAGTATATAAAAAGCAATAGAAAGAGTTTCTTGCACTGGAAAGAATGTGAGAACTACTGGAACTGACAATTCTTTTTATTATAAAATACTTGCTTTTAAATGGGTTTGATTCCATATTTAAAATGTGGTACAGTCATTTGGTTAACTTGTCACTTTCTTGGATCTAACTGGATCTAACTTCTAGGATCTAACTGAAACCTTCGTAAGTCTATTTTTAAAACTTTGTTTAAATTTAAAATACACCTTCATTTTATAGTATTAATAATTCTCTGCTGAAAAATTGTGTCACAAAATATGTAATTTAGTATGACAATTTTTTAAAATAAATTATTATTTTTTTGTGTGTTTATTTATCCTGACAGCAATAGTGACTATTCAACACGTAAAGTGTCATTCAATCTTACTGACTTTTACTTTGTAGTCATTTTATTTTGCGTCTCATAGACAGCGAATCAACACAGAGCATATTCACTGAATGGTTAATTTATTTAGAGACACCTGCCCTTTTACGATTGGAGCTCCCCTGTATGGAAATTGGACATGTGACCCCGGAGTGCAGCTAAAAAACAAGTGAGCAAGAGTTTTCCGTGGATCAGTCTCAGTGTGAATCCACATTAGAATGGGAAAATCCAGCGATCTGAGTGACTTAGAATAAGTCATGGTCATCGGCGCTAGACTATTGGGGGCAAGTATTTGAAAAATTGCCAACCTTGCGAGGTTTTATCGTACAATGGTGTCCAGAGTATACCGACAATGGTCAGGTCGTGGAAAAAACATCCTAGCGAAAGGGGATCCTGTGAACATCAACATCTTGTGGACGAAAAAGGTCAGAAGAGGATGTGAAGAATCGTTCTGACAAACAGGTGGTGCACAGTCAAGCAAATTGCAACGAAATACAATGCTCGTGCTCCAACTAACGTGTCCGATCGCACAACTCGTCCTTCCTTAGCATGGATGGGCTATAGCAGCAGATGACCAGTTTGAGTGCCGTTTCTGTCTAAGGGAAACAGAAAGGCCATTCTCCCATCGACAAAGGAGCGCAAAATTGGGACACTGAGCAGTAGAAATACATCGCCTGGTCAGATGAATCCAGATTTCTGTGGAACCATGCTGTTGGGAGGATCATAATTTGGCGTTAAGAGCATGAATTGACATCTCCTTCCTGTCAGGTGTCAACAGTTCAAGCTGGTGGAAGTGGAGTAATGGTGGGAGAAATGTTTTTTTGGCACACCCTGGGTCCTCTGGTACTTGAACAGTAAGCACTGTGGAAACTTAAGCATTGTCACCGCCCAAGATCATAGTTACATAGTTTGTACGGTTGAAAAAAGACACATGTTCATCAAGTTCAACCAAGCAATATAATTTGTAGACCCTGTTTAAATGGGTGCAGCGTGCTATAAGAGACACCTCCTGTGTCTCTGATTAATGTAGTATAAAGAAGAAAGCACGGAAAAATATTTCAGTAGTTTTTTCTTTTTAGCAAAATATATTTTATACATAGGAAAAAATAGTATCAAAAGAACATACTCGATCAAAAATATATAGCAAAAATTAATATCACCCATTGTGCCATAGTCCGTTTAGAGGATCTGGTTAGATTTGGTATGGACCTGTAGCTGTAATATGCTGTCCTTACATAGGGCAGAATATTAAACTAACAGAGCTGCTTTAATCTGCATCTCCTGAAACTACTCCCGGCGTCCTTCCCTATGACCCTGACATGTTATTTGGAGACTTTTATGCAATACTTAACCCATCACAGGACCTTATGTGCTCCTCTGATCCAGCTACATTCAATTCGTGGTGTTCTACTTTAAATTATACAGACATATGGGAGTGGGAACACCCCTCCGAATAGTATACTCCTGCTACCCAGCCTCTCACAAAAGTTTGTCTGGTATAGAACTTGCTGTTGCTTCCCAGGACCTTCTCACTGCTATTAAAAATCAATGTACATGCTGTGGTACACGTTTTGACACTGTTTTTCATGTCAAAATGTGCACGTCAGGCGTACAGTAAAAACGAGATGTTAACTTAGCCTAACTGTTCTCATTTATCTTGTGGCTATAATACTGCATTTAGGAAATTCTCTGGGAAAACAATATAGTGCTGTCACATTGGGTGCGTGGACCCACTGGGCCGTACCGCCTTGACTGTATGGCAGCTGGCCAAAAGGATGCAGGTCACAGTCTATAGTTCGTATAGTGTACCTGTGGCAACTCGGACAGTAGCAATGACAGGCTCGGCTGGGACTTAGGCAGCAAGCAGACGTCAGGAGTGGTGTAGCAGGACAGGCGTGGAATACAGCACAGCACGACTACCGCTCAGCACGGCACTTGACCAGGTAGCACAGGATACAGGTACAGGAACGGGGAACACTGGGAAACACTAGGAGACCATTTGCTAGACAATCTTAGGGTATGACAACAACGCTCAGGCATGGAAGGTAGGGGCTGGGCCATTCTTATAGTCCAGGGTACTCATGGGCTAATTAGACATTAAACTCCGGTGGGACCCAGCGAAGGTGAGTGGAAGTGAGCGCTGGCATCTCGTGAGGAGGAGACTGGGGCCAGACCCATGGCTGCGGCCATCAGGAGGTGAGTGACCCTGATGGCCAGTGGCCATGGACATGACATGTGCTATGTTGGATCCTGATGTCTTGAACGCCTCTGCCTTTATGGATGATCTCCCACTTTGGAAATTGACGAACTAACAGTCCCTTGTTGGACGCTCCTCTGTTAAAATCTTAAATTGCAGAGGTCATTATGTCCCAGCCCATTGGTAAAACCCCTGGTATGGACGTGCTCATTAATGTATGGTGGATATCCTTGTTCCTTTGCTTCTTTAGCTATTAGAGGTCTTTGAGGAGGCTTTTAAAGTTGTTCCCCTCCTTCTTTGTGAGAGGCTCCAGGGGTATAGTACCCAGAATTTTACTGTCCCATTTCTCGCCTTAATATTGACATTCAAATAATAAATTTTTTTACCAGTAGACTTAACAAAGAGATTCTATCTCACATACACTACCGTTCAAAAGTTTAGGGTCACTTAGAAATTTCCTTATTTTTGCAAGAAAAGCACAGTTTTTTTCAATGAAGATAACATTAAAGTAATCAGAAATACACTCTATACATTGTTAATGTGCTAAATTACTATTCTAGCTGCAAACGTCTGGTTTTTAATGCAATATCTACATAGGTGTATAGAGGCCCATTTCCAGCAACCATCACTCCAGTTTTCTAATGGTAAATTGTGTTTGCTAACTGTGTTAGAAGGCTAATGGATGATTGGAAAACACTTGAAAACCCTTGTGCAATTATGTTAGCACCGCTGTAAACAGTTTTGCTGTATAGAGGAGCTATAAAACTGACCTTCGTTTGAGCTAGTTGAGAATCTGGAGCATTACATTTGTGGATTAAACTCTCAAAATGGCTAGAAAAAGAGTGCATTCATGTGAAACTCGACAGTCTATTCTTGTTCTAAGAAATAAAGGCTATTCCATGCGAGAAATTGCCAAGAAACTGAATATTTCCTACAACGGTGTGTACTACTCCCTTCAGAGGACAGCACACACAGGCTCTAACCAGAGTAGAAAGAGAAGTGGGAGGCCCCGCTGCACAACTGAGCAACAAGACAAGTACATTAGAGTCTCTAGTTTGAGAAATAGACGCCTCACAGGTCCTCAACTGGCAGCTTCATTAAATAGTACCCGCAAAACGCCAGTGTCAACGTCTACAGTGAAGTGGCGACTCTGGGATGCTGGCCTTCAGGGCAGAGTGGCAAAGAAAAAGCCATATTTCAGACTGGCTAATAAAAGGAAAAGATTAATATGGGTAAAAGCACACAGACATTGGACAGAGGAAGATTGGAAAAAAGTGTTATGGACAGACGAATCGAAGTTTGAGGTGTTTGGATCACACAGAAGAACATCTGTGAGACGCAGAACAACTGAAAAGATGCTGGAAGAGTGCCTGACGCCATCTGTCAAGCATGGTGGAGGTAATGTGATGGTCTGGGGTTGCTTTGGTGCTGGTAAAGTGGGAGATTTGTACAAGGTAAAAGGGATTTTGAATAAGGAAGGCTATCACTCCATTTTGCAATGCCATGCCATACCCTGTGGACAGCGCTTGATTGGAGCCAATTTCATCCTACAACAGGACAATGACCCAAAGCACACCTCCAAATTATGCAAGAACTATTTAGGGAAGAAGCAGGCAGCTGGTATTCTATCTGTAATGGAGTGGCCAGCGCAGTCACCAGATCTCAACCGCATAGAGCTGCTGTGGGAGCAGCTTGACCGTATGGTACGAAAGAAGTGCCCATCAAGTTATCCAACTTGTGGGAGGGCCTTCTGGAAGCATGGGGTGAAATTTCTCCCGATTACCTCAGCAAATTAACAACTAGAATGCCAAAGGTCTGCAATGCTGTAATTGCTGCAAATGGAGCATTCTTTGACGAAAGCAAAGTTTGAAGGAGAAAATTATTATTTCAAATAAAAATGTCTTGACTATATTTTCTAGTCATTTTGCAACTCATTTGATAAATATAAGTGTGAGTTTTCATGGAAAACACAAAATTGTCTAGGTGACCCCAAACTTTTGAACGGTAGTGTACATCCAAACCAAACAGGCTTTTGCTCAGGAAGGCCACTGACATAAACATCAGGGGGCTTTTTCCCAACATTGCAACCAGTGGATTGAACCCACAGCCTGGTTTTGTGCTTTTGTTATACATGTAAAGCATTTGACTACGTGGAGTGGCCCTATCATTAGGAGCTTCTCCGTAGGGTCAATATTAGCCCCCATTTTCTCGCCTGTGTGCAACTCCTATACGCTGCCCCAAAAGCCGGAGTTAGGACCAATCTTGACATTTCTAACCTTTTTTTGTCTTTACAACGATGCACACGACAAGGTTTTACTCTATCCCCTCGCTCCTGTGTGCACTCGTAATTGAACCCCTGGCGGCTGCGATCAGAGTGTCATCTAATATTAAGGGTATCCCTAGGGATTCTATCGCTGAAAAGGTGTCCCTAAAAGCAGATGGAACACTGGTGTATTTGGCAGATGCTGGTCTTTTCCTTGCTTCTTTAGTTGGTCAAATACATTGGTTCATTCTCGGGACTAAGAGTCACTTGGGCTAAATCCGTTTTGTTTTAGCGAAGGGTCCGTTATCTCCCTCCTCTCCCTTTTGGTCCCTCTTCCCTGCATCATTCAGTTTAAGTACTTAGGAGTCCAGCTGTTTTCTAAGGTTGGGCACTACCGGTAGCTTAATCTAGAACCCCTTTTAGCCTCTATTTAACAAAAGTTGAAGGCTTGGTCTTCGCTTCCCATTATCTTTATTTGGCGGAATTAATATATTTAAGATGATCCATCGTCCTAGGCTCCTAAACCTCCCTCATAACTGTCCCATACCACTATCGTTACCTTTATTTTCCAGAAGATTGATAATATCTTTCGCTCATTCTACTGGCAGGGTAAGTCTCTAGGTTTAAACTCACTACACTACATGATCCTAAGGAACATGGAGGTTTAGTGGCCCTGAATCAATAACACTGCAGTACTCCCACAAGTTGCCATATTAACTAGTTCTGGGGGGACCATTGTATTTTAACTCGAGATCATAACTCTATAGAAAAAATAAAATTCATTCTGAAGCCTCCAAAATGTCAACCACCCAAAAAATAAAGATTTAAGGAAAATAAGCTGATACACAGCAAAAGTATTTAAACACTCCCATGGTGTTTTTCTTGTTTTGTCACAAGTTGTAATTAAAATGGATTTTAAACGTGATTTTATGTAATGGACCTGACAAATTATTCCAAATTGTTACAGTGGAACGAAAAAATAAATAAAATACCTTGTTTAGAAAAAATAAAGACGGAACAGTTGTGAGTGAATATGTATTCTCCTTCTTTGCTATGAAACCCCTAAATAAGGTCTGGTCAAAACAATTAAATCCAGAAGTCACATATTTAGTTAAATAAAGCATCACTAAACAAGCAACATCAAGACCAAGGAGCTCTCCAAACAGGTCAGAGACAAAGAAGTATAGATCAGGGTTGGTTTATAATTTAAAAAAAAGATCCCAAACTTTGAACATCCTACGGAGCGCTATTAAATCCATTATAACAAAATTGAAAGAATAAGGCACAAGTACAAGCCTGACAAAAGAAGGCCGACCACCAGACAAGGAGGGCATCAGAGAATCAACAAAGACACCAAAGATAACACTGAAGGAGCTCCAAAGATCCACAGCAGAGATGCAAGTATCTGTCCATTGGACCAGTATAAGCCGTACACTCCACACAGTGGAGCTTTATGGAGTGTCCATAAAAAAGCTATTCCTATAGAAAAACATAAGAAAACACATTTTGAGTTCGCCAAATAGCATGTGGCAGACTCTCCAAACACATGGAGGAAGATTCTCTTGTCAAATGAGACTAATATTGACATTTTTGGCCATCATGTGAAACGCTATGTGTGGCACAATCCCAACTCTTCCCATCACCCTAAGAACACCATTCCCACAGTGAACCATGATGCTGGCACCATTTGCTCATTTATCGGGTGATCGCTGGGCCTTTCAACATGGCCAATGATCGTACAAGAGCACTTCATTCCTCTGATCATCGGCCCATGTAAAAGGGCATTCACTCACCTCTATACCCTCTTATAATCTAGTCCTTTTAAAAGGTTCTTCGTAAATGGAGGCATATATCTTTAAGCTCTTCACAGATGACTGGGAAGATGTTGTGGATTCAGTCCTTCCTACAGTTGTTAGTGCCGGGACATGCTGATTCAGTATTTCTGTACAAGGTATGCTACACTTTTGCCAGATTAAATGTTTGCTATTGCTGATATTAATGTTTGTTTTAAGTGTCACAAAACATTTTTTTGCATGCAGTGTGGTCCTGTGATAGAGTGAATCCCTTTTGGTCAGCCGTCCTATTTATGAATATCCATTTTGGCTTCTGCAGGGTCCTGTCCCCTAAAGTGGGCTTTTTAACTGCCCTAAATACCTTGGTGTTTGTAACGTACAGGAGACTTTTCTTCCGATTCTTACATTTTTCTATTCACAAAACTGTAATCATTCCCTGGAAGTCTTCTGACACCCCCACCCTAGCATAATAGCTTAACCCTTTAGTGACCAACAATACACCTTCTAATGACAGTTACTAACAGTCATTATTCCTCAGCGCCACCTTTTTTACTAATGTAAGCCGGACTCCTGCTCTAATGGCCACGATTTCAGGAATCTTTCATCCTTAGGTGCCATGGTCAAAAGCGACCGCATTATCTATGTGGTTTCAGAGGGAGAGGACATGAAATGCCCCGAGGTCTGCCATCAGTGTATGCCACATGAAGGGCCTTATAGGATTTTCTCAGATAAATGTAACAGGCTATTGTTTATCTTGCAGAAGATATGAAATAAAACTACTTCCAATCCAGCAGTCATTTAGGACTTTTTTAATTGTTACATTTTTTAGCTAAAAGATGTTCTATACAAACAGAGAATGCTAAGGCCTCATTCACAGAAGTCCTGCATCACACGACATTTCGGTGGGCCTCGGCAATTCCATATGCGTAATGATGTAGTTTCTCCCAGGGCTTTACATTATCCCCGACAGGTGCAGGGTCACCTAAACATTAACAATCTCAAATTTGCAAGTTATTGTGTTGTATAACATTCCTAATTTTATATATACATACATATATATATATATATATATATATATACCAGCAGAGAGAGACAGCAGCACTCGGTTTCCAAGCAAAGTAGTTCAGCAATGAAAGGGTGCCAGCTGATAGTCCTGATCCAAAGACCATGTAGATATCCCAGAAATAAATCCAGCAGCACTCCGATAATCAAGGCGAAAAAAAGTGGTTTATTGTGCCAACATGGCAAGTGCAACGTTTCCTTCCCACCTTGGGACCTTTTTCGAGCATAGTGATACATGCAAATTCAGTGGTTTATATAGTGTGTATCCAATATACATAATCAATCTCATTAAAATAATGGGGCTGTCATATACATCTCAAAATAACGTGAAGACAACAATAGAAGAGTATCAGGGTAAAATAAATTGATACATACTGTGAACTCGTGAATAAATTCTAAAAACAACATATAACATACATGATTTAAGCAAGAAAATAATATAATTACATAGATTACAATATTCAGCAGCTGAATAAAGATTTGAGACTGCACGACCACTAGCCAATCGGAAAGCAAGCATTCGATTGTTGTGTAACGTATGGAACCTGTCATCCACAATCAGCGTCTGTCCAACTCCAATGCGCATGTGTCGGATCAGTCCAGACCGGAAATGACGTATCGCTCTTGTCGCCAGGATACCGATCACTGGTAAACAAAACTTCTGCAGGAAGTGAATTAGAAGACAGCGTAGCACATGATGTCCGTGATCAGCACAGAAAGGTAAATATACCAAAGATTTACAGACGCACGAAGCGGGCAATATAAAAGTACACAGATAAAACTTCAATATCATTATAAAGGTTATTCATTTGTATTATATATTACCACTTAGGTATAAAGTATAGGGTCCACACGAGGGAGGAGGGTCCCTGATCACTTTACGTGTTCAACGGTAGCCCCCAACCAGGTTCGTGGAAAAAAACGCATATCACTTTCGTGTATGCGGTCCAACACACATAACCATTTACTCGTGTATCGGACCCAAAGTACGTTCATATTAAAACAAAAAAGAAGAATGTACCTTTAATATAACCCTACTATAGGTCAAAAAGTAATAATAGTATGATATCAAATATACTGATCACTGGACGTGGTGAGCCAAATGTCTGTTCATAATTGATCTATATTTTATTCACATATATAAGTCACATTGATACTTTTGATGTTATATCAATATGTATGGTCTGGAGTGGTCCTGCAGTCCCATGATAATCTACAATAAAAAAAGATATTGTTAAAAATTGTATCAAAAAGACATGTATCACAAAAACTGTATACTGGAGGAGAACAAAGCCAGAGGTTAGGATGTGACTGAGGGCAAAATCATCGTGAGATAGCTCTAGCAACATTAAATTCGACATTTAGACCATTAGGTCGCAAAGAATTCAATTAAAAAATCCATTTTAATTCACATTTGTGTAGCAACATGTGCCTATCGCTACCCCTACAAGATATTGGGATATGGTCAAGGATCATAAATCTTAGATCCTTTTCCGTATGACCAAGCTCTGTGAAGTGTTTTGCTACGGGTAAATCATACTTCTTTTTCTGATTGAGTATCGATGGTTATTCAATCTAGTTTTAAAATCACAAGTTTTGTTTACCAGTGATCGGTATCCTGGCAACAAGAGCGGTACGTCATTTCCGGTCTGGACTGATCCGACGCATGCGCATTGGAGTTGGACAGACGCTGATTGTGGATGACAGGTCCCATACGTCACACAACAATCGAATGCTTGCTTTCCGATTGGCTAGTGGTCGTGCAATCTCAAATCTTTATTCAGCTGCTCAATATTGTAATCTATGTAATTATATTATTTTCTTGCTTAAATCATGTATGTTATATGTTGTTTTTAGAATTTATTCACGAGTTCACAGTATGTATCAATTTATTTTACCCTGATACTCTTCTATTGTTGTCTTCACGTTATTTTGAGATGTATATGTCAGCCTCATTATTTTAATGAGATTGATTATGTATATTGGATACACACTATATAAACCACTGAATTTGCATGTATCACTATGCTCGAAAAAGGTACCAAGGTGGGACGGAAACGTTGCACTTGCCATGTTGGCACAATAAACCACTTTTTTTCACCTTGATTATCGGAGTGCTGCTGGATTTATTTCTGGGATATATATATATATATATATATATATATATATATATATATATACACACACATGTATATACAATGGAAAAGCAGCAGCACTCACAATGCAATTCCAAGATGGTCTCAGGTGCAAGCAGGTAATCCCGATCCAGGGGATATAGATCAATATTGAAGAAAGTCCCACAGCACTCCATGTTAGTGAAAAAAATTGTGGTTTATTAAGCCAGCACTGTAATGGCAGGAAGGAGGTGAAGGGAAAGTGAGCCCTAATCTACCCACCGCCCTGTCCCTGCCTACTTGCAACGACCCGCCCTAGGCGACGAGGTACAACTGGGCGGCGGTCCCTACGCTGGCTAAGTGCACAGGAAGACAAACAGGGAACACGCAAGGGAAGGGGCAGTAGCCACGGAACGCCACGAGGAAACGGGGCGGCGAACGAACAGTCAGGACCAGGACGAAGTGAGTACACCCGAGCAGGCACGGAGACAGAAGCAAGCCAGGGCAAGCAAGCAGGTCAAGCAGAACTGCAGCAAGGCAGAAGCACGGCAGAAGCAGGCTGGAGCAAGCAGCAGTGGGGCCAGGAATCCAAAAGAATTACAAGCACTGAGGGAGAGCACAGGGCAGGTAATAAAGGGCAGGGGGCGGAGCTAACTCCGAGAGACCAGGCCGCGATAGGCTCTCCCACTCCTGAGCCTGCCACCCTGGTTGGTGGGAGATGGTGTCAGTCGAGCAGGTCTGGCCTCAGGTGTGGATTGATTAATCCCAGGAGTATAGCTAGATGAAGTACCTGGCAGATCCCTAACAGTACTCCCCCTTTTATGAGGGGCCACCGGACCCTTACTAAGGGGACCCGGTTTAGTGGGGAAGAGGAGGTGGAACCTCCTGATCAATACCCCAGCGTGAACATCACGGGCAGGTACCCAAGTCCTCTCCTCCGGCCCGTATCCTCTCCAATGGACCAGGTACTGGAGGGAGCCCTGGACCATCCTACTGTCCATAATCTTGGCCACCTCGAATTCCACCCCCTCAGGGGTGAGAACGGGAACAGGAGGTATCCTCGAGGGGGACCAGGACGGGGAGCAGCGTTTAAGGAGGGAGGCATGGAAGACGTCATGTATGCGAAAGGATGGGGGGAGCTCCAGACGGAAGGATACAGGGTTGAGGACTTCAATGATCTTATAAGGTCCAATAAATCGGGGAGCAAACTTCCTGGACGGGACCTTAAGGCGCAAGTTCCTGGACGACAACCAGACCAAATCCCCGACGACAAACCGGGGGTTAGCAGAACGTCTACTATCCGCCTGAATCTTTTGTGCGCTCTGGGACGCCTCTAGGTTCTTCTGAACCTGGGCCCAGACAGTGCACAGTTCCCGATGAACCTCCTCTACCTCAGGATTATTGGAACAACCAGGGGAGACGGAGGAGAACCTTGGGTTAAACCCGAAATTACAGAAAAACGGGGAGACCCCTGACGAGTTACTGACCCGGTTATTCAGGGAAAATTCAGCAAGGGGAAGGAATGAGACCCAATCGAATTGACAGTCAGAGATGAAACACCTTAAATATTGTTCCAGGGATTGGTTGGTCCGTTCCGTTTGGCCATTAGTTTCGGGATGGAAGGCGGAGGAGAAGGACAGATCAATCTCCAACTTTTTACAAAAAGCTCTCCAAAATAAGGAAACAAATTGTACCCCTCTGTCAGAAACGATATTGACTGGGGCCCCATGGAGACGCAGGATGTGTTTCACAAACAAAGAAGCTAACGTCTTGGCGTTAGGTAGCTTCTTAAGGGGCACAAAGTGGCACATCTTGCTGAAGCGGTCGACTACCACCCACACCACCGACTTGCCCTGAGATGGAGGCAAATCGGTGATAAAATCCATGGAGATATGGGTCCAAGGTCTCTGGGGAATGGGCAAGGAACGTAGTAGGCCCGCAGGTCGGGACCTAGGGGTTTTGGACCTAGCGCAAACCTCACAAGCGGCGACGTAAGCCCTAACATCTTTAGGCAACCCAGGCCACCAATAGTTTCTGGTAATGAGGTGTTTGGTGCCCAAGATGCCAGGATGACCAGATAGAGCGGAGTCATGGTTTTCCCTGAGTACCCTCAGCCGGTATTGCAGGGGAACAAACAGTTTGTCCCCAGGGACGTTCCCGGGAGCTGCACCCTGATCAGCCGCGATATCAGAAGCTAAATCAGAATCCGTGGCAGAGACGATTATACCAGGGGGTAAAATACAAGCGGGATCCTTCTCGGAAGGAGGATTGGCCATGAAACTACGTGACAGAGCGTCAGCCTTAATATTCTTGGACCCAGCCCTATAGGTAACCAAGAAATTAAATCTGGTAAAGAATAGTGCCCACCGAGCTTGTCTAGGATTAAGCCTCCGGGCCGATTCTAGGAAAACCAGATTCTTGTGATCCGTAAGGACCGTTACCTGGTGTCTGGCCCCCTCCAGGAAGTGCCGCCACTCCTCAAAAGCCCATTTAATGGCTAGAAGTTCGCGGTTACCAATATCATAGTTACTCTCCGTGGGCGAAAACTTCCTAGAGAAGTAAGCACAGGGGCGGAGATGGGTGAGGGAGCTGGTACCCTGGGACAAGACGGCCCCCACTCCCACCTCGGAAGCGTCAACCTCCACAATAAATGGCTCCTCTTGGTTGGGCTGAATCAGCACGGGGGCCGAGATAAAGCACTTCTTGAGAGTCTCAAAGGCCTGGACGGCCTCAGGGGGCCAATGGAGGACATCGGCACCCTTGCGGGTAAGGTCCGTAAGAGGCTTAGCGACGACCGAGAAGTTGGCAATAAATCTCCTGTAATAGTTGGCGAACCCTAAAAAACACTGTAACGCCTTAAGGGAGGCAGGTTGGACCCATTCCGCCACAGCTTGAACCTTGGCAGGGTCCATGCGGAATTCATGAGGAGTGAGGATTTGCCCTAAAAATGGTATCTCCTGTACCCCAAAGACACATTTTTCAGTCTTAGCAAACAGATTATTCTCCCGAAGGACCTGGAGCACCTTCCTGACATGCTCCACGTGGGAGGACCAGTCCTTGGAAAACACCAGTATGTCATCAAGGTACACAACAAGAAAATTACCCAGGTACTCTCTCAGGATTTCATTAATAAAATTCTGGAAGACAGCAGGGGCATTACACAACCCAAAGGGCATGACCAGGTATTCGAAATGACCCTCGGGTGTGTTGAACGCAGTTTTCCACTCATCCCCCTCTTTGATGCGGATAAGGTTATATGCCCCCCGTAGATCGAACTTAGAAAACCATTGGGCTCCCTGAACCTGATTAAAAAGATCCGGAATCAAAGGAAGTGGGTACTGGTTCCTTACGGTGACCTTATTCAGGTTACGATAATCAATGCACGGCCTAAGACCACCATCCTTCTTCCCCACGAAGAAGAAGCCAGCACCTACAGGAGAAGTCGAGGGGCGAATGAAACCCTTGGCCAGGCATTCTTGGATATACACCCTCATCGCTTCACGTTCAGGACATGAAAGATTAAATATCCTACCCTTAGGAAGCTTGGCACCAGGCACCAAATCGATAGCGCAATCGTAATCTCTATGGGGGGGCAACACCTCGGAGGCCTCCTTAGAAAACACATCGGCGAAGTCCTGAACAAACTCAGGAAGCGTGTTACCTCCTCCCGGGGAGAAATAGAGTTAACAGAAAGACATGACATAAGACATTCATTACCCCATTTGGTGAGATCCCCAGTATTCCAATCAAATGTGGGATTATGCAACTGCAACCAGGGAAGACCTAATACCAGATCAGACGATAATCCCTGCATCACCAGTACAGAGCACTGCTCTAAATGCATGGAGCCAACCAGGAGTTCAAAAACAGGAGTATGCTGAGTAAAATAACCATTAGCAAGGGGGGTTGAGTCGATTCCTACTACAGGGATGGGATAAGGTAAATCAATACAAGGCATCTTTAGAGACATAGCAAAATCCACAGACATGATATTAGCAGATGAGCCAGAATCCACGAAAGCACTGCCCGTGGCAGACCGGCCAGCAAACGAGACCTGAAAGGGAAGCAAAATTTTATTGCGTTTCACATTAACGGGAAATACCTGTGCGCCCAAGTGACCTCCCCGATGATCACTTAGGCGCGGAAGTTTTCCGGCTTCTTATTCTTGCGCCTGGGGCAGGTGTTCAGTAGATGCTTGTCGTCCCCACAGTAGAAGCAGAGACCATTCATTCTGCGAAACTCTCTACGTTGTCGAGGGGACATGGAGGCCCCGAGTTGCATAGGTACCTCCGAGTCCTCCGTGGAGGGGCGGGGAGACGGGACCTCGGGGGGAATCGCAGAAAGGTCAGAGGGGAGCACACTGAAGCGTTCTAGCTGACGTTCCCTGAGACGTCGGTCAAGTCGTACTGCTAGGGCCATAACCTGGTCAAGGGAGTCAGGGGAGGGGTAGCTAACCAGCAGATCCTTCAGGGCGTCAGATAATCCTAACCTAAACTGGCACCTTAGGGCCGGATCGTTCCACTGAGAAGCTACGCACCACTTCCTAAAATCAGAACAGTATTCCTCAACCGGTCTCCTACCCTGACGTAAGGTCACCAGCTGACTCTCGGCTAAAGCAGTCCTGTCAGTCTCGTCGTAAATGAGTCCGAGGGCAGAGAAAAAACGATCAACAGAGGAAAGTTCAGGGGCGTCAGGAGCCAAGGAGAAGGCCCACTCTTGGGGCCCTTCCTGGAGTCGGGATATGATTATACCCACCCGCTGGTTCTCGGAACCTGAGGAGTGGGGCTTTAGGCGGAAATACAGTCTGCAACTCTCCCGGAAGGAGAGAAACGTCTTACGGTCCCCTGAAAACCGGTCAGGTAACTTGAGGTCGGGTTCTAGAGGTGAGGTGAGGGGTACTACTAAAGCAGCGTCACCCTGATTGACCCTTTGGGCCAGGGCCTGGACCTGTAGGGAGAGGCCCTGCATCTGCTGGGTCAGGGTCTCAAGGGGGTCCATGATAGCGTCAGCGTAGGAGAAATGGTAGACTAGGTAAGGGCTTGTAATTATGTAATGGCAGGAAGGAGGTGAAGGGAAAGTGAGCCCTAATCTACCCACCGCCCTGTCCCTGCCTACTTGCAACGACCCGCCCTAGGCGACGAGGTACAACTGGGCGGCGGTCCCTACGCTGGCTAAGTGCACAGGAAGACAAACAGGGAACACGCAAGGGAAGGGGCAGTAGCCACGGAACGCCACGAGGAAACGGGGCGGCGAACGAACAGTCAGGACCAGGACGAAGTGAGTACACCCGAGCAGGCACGGAGACAGAAGCAAGCCAGGGCAAGCAAGCAGGTCAAGCAGAACTGCAGCAAGGCAGAAGCACGGCAGAAGCAGGCTGGAGCAAGCAGCAGTGGGGCCAGGAATCCAAAAGAATTACAAGCACTGAGGGAGAGCACAGGGCAGGTAATAAAGGGCAGGGGGCGGAGCTAACTCCGAGAGACCAGGCCGCGATAGGCTCTCCCACTCCTGAGCCTGCCACCCTGGTTGGTGGGAGATGGTGTCAGTCGAGCAGGTCTGGCCTCAGGTGTGGATTGATTAATCCCAGGAGTATAGCTAGATGAAGTACCTGGCAGATCCCTAACAAGCACAAGCTGCAACGTTTCCGTCCTGCTATAGGACCTTTATCAAGCTTCATAAAGGTCCTATAGCAGGACGGAAACGTTGCAGCTTGTGCTGGCTTAATAAACCACCATTTTTTTTTCACTAACACGGAGTGCTGTGGGACGTTCTTCAATATACACTGTATATATATATATATATATATATATATATATATATATGCCATATATATATGGCATATATATTGCCTAAACAGTGATCCCATAAACACATTACAACTGCCAGTTTCATTCATTCCCTTGTATCATATCATGTCTAGTAATCCAAAACCCCTCTCTCTATAATGAACGCTTACAATTTTTGTTCTCATCATCAGTAGACTTCCTCTAAAGTCAGTTACCTCAACTCATTAACATGGTGATGCTTTTCATAAAAATGCTTGACCACTGATGTTTCTCCAAACTTATGTTCTTTTCATTGTGTAGTGCAGGGGTCTCAAACTCGGCCGGGTAAATGGGTCACGTGGAAAAAAATGTGAATTTGACGGGCCGCATTACTTTCAAATTTAATACAATACAAAATTATTGTTAATCAATTAGTTATTTGAACTACTATAACAACACTACATTACTATAATAATACCATTAGGATTAAACTTTCTGGAAATTTGTGAGTTTACTCCACGTGCTTATTTTAACAATCCAGTTTTCCAGTTTAAGTGTCGCTAAATACTGTCTGGCTGTTCAGTTGGCAGCGTTTGGCAGACACAAAAATGTCAAGATTGGGCAGCCCCTTTTTAGATAGTGCCACAGTGCCCTCTGTAGATAATACCACAGTGCCCCTATAGATAGTGGCACACACACCTCCCCTATAGATAGTGCCACACATACCCTCCCTGTAGCTAGCGCCCAACACACCCCACACTGTCGACAGCGCTACACCTCTCCCTGTATGTAGCTCTATTGGGACACCCTCTAGGCGTGGAATCCCCAACCAGAGCGTTGCCGATGCTCTGTCCAGAGATTCCTCTCCTGGCGGAGCCCTGAATATATATATATGGACAGTGATGTCAGGGGCTACCTCTAGGAGCGGAATCTCCGGCCAGAGGATCAGCAACGCTGTGATTCACGTCCAGGAGAAGCCCCTGATGGGACAGTGAAGTCAGGGACTCCTCCAGGAGAGGAATCCCTGGCCAGAGCATTGGCAATGCTCTGGCAGGGGATTCCACTCCTAGAGCGAGCCCCAATAGAGCTATCTAAAGGGTGTAGGGGTGTGGCGCTGTTGACAGGGTGGGTTGTGTGGGGCGCTTTCTACAGGGGGAGTGGCACTATCTACAGGGGAGGGTGTGCGGCACTTTCTACAGGGGGTGTGTGTTTGGTGCTCCTCCTTCGTCCTGCTCTCTGCTGTCCCAAGGATGTCTCGGGAGTTTGGGGCCTCGCGGGCCGCAGATGACATCTTCAGGGGCTGCATGTTTGATACCCCTGGTGTAGTGCCTCTTTTTGCTCCCGACTGTATATGTACGAATGTGTGATTTATGTTAGTTTAATCTTTCTTCGACTGGTCTAGATGTTTGATCTACATATGCTGAACCACACAGGTATTTTAACAAGTATATCACTGTCACATGTTTAGAAACCTCAAATTCCTATTTTCTGGGATGATGCACATTTTCTCCCTTGATAATCCAATTGTAGTGCTGGCAGCTCAAACATGCAAACTCTCCTTTCCTTTTCCCATAAATGTTTGTCTACATTTTTTTTTATTTAATATCATCCTTAACAAGAAAATAATTAAATGAACAACCTTTTTTTATTTGGCAATAGGGCCTAATAGGATGCCTGCCAGTTTTACAATGACAGGCATAATACAGTAATACAGATGTATTAGCAGTGTAGCAGTAGTTTTTTGACTCGGAAAACGCGCCAAAAAACGGCTGAAAATGCCTCCTATTGATTTCAATGGGAGGCGGACGCGGTAAAAAACGCTCGCGGGAAAAAGAAGCGTCATGCCCTAGCTTATTTCGCGGCGTTTTTGCACTTGGCACTCAATGGACGCGACCGAAAAATGCAGCGGAAAACCGCGTGCAGACAGATCAAAATTTCTTCGTGCAAAAAAACTCTGTGTGAACTCAGCCTAAAAGTGATCCAACAATCGCATAGTGAAGTCCCATAGTGAGGCTTTATTCAGACGAACGGGAAAAACGTCCGTGCAACGCGCGTGATTTGCACACGCGTTGCACAGACCTATGTTAGTCTATGGGGCCATGCAGACATGTCCGTGATTTTTACTCAGCGTGAGTCCTCTGAAAAAAAACTCACGACATGTCCGTTCTTTGGGCGTTTTGCGCAAATCACGCACCCATTGAAGTCAATGGGTGCGTGAAAACCACGCATGCCGCATGAAAGCACTTCCATGCGAACTGCGTGATTCGCGCAACAGCGGTCAAAAGGATGAATGTAAACAGAAAAGCACCACGTGCTTTTCTGTTTACAAACATCCAAACGGAGTGTCATAATGATGGCGGCTGCGTGAAAAGCATCATATGCTGCTGCCACACGGAGCTGTTAAGTGCCTTTTGCGCATGCAAAACGCCGCGTTTTTGCTTGCGCAAAAACGCCACGCTCGTGTGAATCCAGCCTAAGACAAACAAAATTATAAAAAGGTAAAAAAAAATAAACCCATTTTTTTTGCTTACAAAATGCTGTATTATGAAAAAAAAAAAATACACATAATTGGTATTGCCGTGTTCGCAATGACTCAAACTATGAAATTATCACGTTATTTATTCCGCATGGTGAACTCCATAGAAAACAAACTAAAAATAAATGACAGAATTGCTGTTTTCTGTTTATCCTGTCTCCCAAAAAAAATGCAATTAAAAGTGAATTGGCCAGTTGGGTCGCTGTTCCGAGTGAAGAGGGGTGCTAAGGGTACGTTCGCGCGCACTGTTTTCAGACGTAATTCGGAAGTTTTACGCCTGAAAAAACGGCTCCATTACGCCTACAAACATCTACCCATTTTACGGTGTTCTGTTCCCACGAGGTGTTATTTTACGCGTCGCTGTCAAAATACGGCGCGTAAAAAGACGCCCGCGAAAAATAAGTGCATGTCACTTCTTGGGACGTTTTTGGAGCCGTTTTTCATTGATAAACAGCTCCAATAACGTCCGGAAAATACGCAGCGAAAAACGCGAGTTGCTACAAAAACGTCTGAAAATCAGAAGCTGTTTTCGCCTGAAAACAGCTCCGTGTTTTCAGACGGATTTTGCTAAGCCGTGTGAAAATACCCTAAGTGTGCATGTGTTATATGCTAGTTGTATGTGTGAGTTGTTGGATCTTATGAATACTCAACAATCTACATAGAAATACTTCATCACTGTACCTCTTTAGCCCCATTCACATCCACTGTTAGGGTATGTTCACACGACCAAGTTTCAGACGTAATTCGGGTGTTTTACGCCCCGAATTACGTCTGAAAAACGGCTCCGTTACGCCGACAAACATCTGCCCATTACTTTCAATGGGTTTGCCGATGTACTCTTGCGACGACCTGTCATTTTACGCGTCGCTGTCAAAAGACGGCGTGTAAAATTACAGCCTCATCAAAGAAGTGCAGGACACTTCTTGGGACGTAATTGGAGCCGTTTTTTATTGACTCCAATGAAGAACAGCTCCATATTACGTCCGAAAAAAACACAGCGAAAAACGTGAGTACATGCAATTACGTCTGAAATTCAGGAGCTGTTTTCTCCTGAAAACAGCTCCATAATTTCAGACGTAATTGACGTTATCGTATGAACATACCCTTAAGGTATCCATCACTGCCTGCATTTAACGTATACATTTGGAGCCTTTACCTTCCCGTCAAACGTTATGCAATAAATGTGATGTCAAGAGGGCCTTTATTTGACGGTTTTAATCCCCCGATTTTGACAGAACTTGTGATAGATCATTGACTTTGTATGTTACATTTGTATTATGACCAAATTTTGGTCTTGTTTTACTGTTATGTTTAAAAATGCAAAATAAAACCCTCAAAAAAAAAGAAAAGAAATAACTACTTCAAGAAATACAAAGTATGCTTTAAAATTGTCAAAGTACAATTGCTTCGACACTTAGGCTGTGTTCACACTATGCATTTTTGTTGCGTTTTTAACAAGCATTTTTTTTTTTTTTTTTTGGTAGCTGTACTCACAATGTGAGTGCATCAACTAACAAAAAAGTAACAAAAACGAACACCTAGGCTGGGTTCACACTAAGTTTTTTGCAGGCAGAAAATCTGCCTAAAATTCCATTTGGAATTTTGAGGCAGATTTTGCTCTGCCTGCACGCCGATTTTCGCGACATTTTTCGCAGTGTTTTTCGCCCATGGCCATTGAGTGCTGCGGGCAAAAAAAAGCCGCAAACTACGCTTTCTCTGCCTCCCATTGATGTCAATGGGAGGTCAGAGACGTAAACGCCCGAAGATAGGGCATGTCCCTTTTCTTTCCCACGAGCCGTTTTTTTCCGCGTCAAAAAACGTAAAAAAAACTGTGTGAACTGACCCTTAATAACCCATGTCTAAGAGAATCCATGTGATTATCTGGAAGGAGCAATGCACAACACAATAACCAATTGTGCACATTAAAGGGTTATTTCCACCATTACATTCATACATTATGCTTTAGCGCTATTGCAAATAATTATGTGTGCCATTAGAAGTAATTTCCAAAAATGCACCATTATTCAAAAATAATTATTACAGTAAGTGTCTGCTGGCATTATAGTTTTTGTATATGTAAATTATGAAGGTTGGTGGAATTAAGAAAAAGTGTCCCATGGTGGGAAAACTCTTCAAGTACATAACAGTCAACCCATACTTCTATTTCAGCCATGAATGTGTCTTTTATATAGAAGCAGTTTGTCTTCTCAATGACTCTGCTGTTCAAAATCACAATCTGTTTTCTATCACCCTCATGAAACAAACGACTTGTTATATGTCCCACTCTGCCATCGCAGTATGTAGATTCAATGTATAGTCCACTACAAGGAGGTTATAGAAACCCTGAATTCCTTTTCTAGACTAAATAAATATTAATAATATAGAATAACATTGTCAATGTGCATTTTTAGCGCAATACATGCATTGGTTACCATTTTTCAGAAAATTTAGATCTAAAAGATTTATGGTCAGATTTTTTTTTCAGATATTATATATTTTTTTTTATTTTTTTACATCATTCGAACAATCAAATAAATCTACAGTTCAAAAGTTTTAGGCAGTTGTGGAAAAATGCTGCAAAGTAAGAATGCTTTGAAGAATAGAAGTCTTAGGCCGGCTTCACACGAGCATGTTCAGTCCGTGATATACGGTCCATATGTCGAACGCATTTCCAGGATCTAACACAGTGCAGGGATCCGGGCTCCTAGCATCATACACCGCGTTCCAAATTATTATGCAAATGTTATTTTTCGCTGATTTTCCTAAATAGTCTATGCAAATGACAGTCAGTATAATCTTCAAGCCATCAACCGTTGGAGTATAAGGGTATGTGCACACGATAACTGGCTTGTACGTCTGAAATTACAGACTGTTTTCAGGAGAAAACAGCTCCGTCGTTTCAGACGTAAATGCTCCACCTCGCATTTTGCGAGGCATCATTGACGCCCGTAATCTTGAGCTGTTCTTCATTGAATTCAATAAAAAACGGCTTAAATTACGTTTCAAAGAAGTGTCCTGCACTTCTTTGAGGAGGCAGTCATTTTACGCGTCGTCGTTTGACAGCTGTCAAACGACAACGCGTAAATGACAGGTCGTCGGCACAGTACGTCGGCAAACCCATTCAAATGAATGGGCAGATGTTTACCGACGTATTGGAGCTGTATTTTCAGACGTAAAACGAGGCATAATACGCCTCGTTTACGTCTGAAAATAGGTCGTGTGAACCCAGCCTTATGCAAATTTTATTGAACAAATCTCCTAATGATAACAGATTTTTTTTAGTAGTAAAAAACTCAAAATGCACTGTTTCAAATTATTATGCACAACAGAGATCAAAACATTTTAAAGGTTGTAAAGAGAACTAAAATGGTAATTTGTTGAATTTGCAGCATCAGGAGGTCATATTTACAGAAATCAAAAGCTCTTTCAATCAAAAAAAACTTAGCAGGCCAAGTTACATGTTAACATAGGACCCCTTCTTTGATATCACCTTCACAATTCTTGCATCCATTGAATTTGTGAGTATTTGGACAGTTTCTGCTTGAATATCTTTGCAGGGTGTCAGAATAACCTCCCAGAGCTTCTGTTTTGATGTGAACTGCCTCCCACCTTCATAGATATTTTGCTTGAGGATGCTCCAAAGGTTCTCAATAGGGTTGAGGTCAGGGGAACATGGGGGCCACACCATGAGTTTTTCTCCTTTTATGCCCATATCAGCCAATGACACCGAGGTATTCTTTGCAGCATGAGATGGTGCATTGTCATGCATGAGGATAATTTTGCTATGGAAGGCACGGTTCTTCTTTTTGTACCACGGAAGAAAGTGGTCAGTCGTAAACTCTACGTACTTTGCAGAGGTCATTTTCACACCGTCAGAGACCCTAAAGGGGCCTACCAGCTCTCTCCCCATGATTCCAGCCCAAAACATGACTCTGCCACCTCCTTGCTGACGTCGCAGCCTTGTTGGGACATGGTGGCCATTCACCAACCATCCACTACTCCATCCATCTGGACCATCCAGGGTTGCACGGCAATCATCAGTAAACAACACGGTTTGAAAATTAGTCTTCATGCATTTCTGAGCCCACTGCAACCGTTTCTGCTTGTGAGCATTGTTTAGGGGTGGCCGAATAATAGCTTTATGCACACTTGCAAACCTTTGGAGGATCCTACACCTTGAGGTTCGCTGGACTCCAGAGGCACCAGCGGCTTCAAATACCTGTTTGCTGCTTCGCAATGGCATTTTAGCAGCTGCTCTCCTAATTCTATTAATTTGTCTGGCAGAAACCTTCCTCATTATGACTTTATCTGAACGAACTCGTCTGTGCTCTGAATCAGCCACAAATCTTTTCACAGTACGATGATCACGCTTAACCCCTTCCCGACATCCGCCGTTTATATACGGCGCATGCCGGGTGGGGGAATATGGAGCTCTATAGAGCGAGTGTGTCGTTTGTGTGTTACAGCCGACACTTCTGGGTTACGAGCGAAGTCCCCCAAGTCCGCCATCTTTGTACTCCTATGAAGCTCTGCCTCCGGCAGGGCTTCATAGGAGACTGTCAGAATCACGATATACTGAAATACATTAGTTGAAGTCCCCTAGGGGGACTAATAAAAAAAGTAAAAGGGAGTTAAATAAAGTTTTTTTTGTGTGTAAAAAAATTAATTTAAATTAAAAGTTCAAAAAAACTCCCCTTTTCCCATTTTCCCCCTAGAGCATAGTAAAAAATTTAATAAATAAACACGTCCGTAAAAGTCTGAACTATCACAATCTCGCGAGATTTCGTTTCCGTTGCTGGAATCTCACAGAAAAGATTCAGAAGTGTCAGGATTCTGAGTACACATGACGTCCAGGCTGGATGGTCATGTGTATTCATTATCAGGACACTGTAGTAATGTTAGGGTTTGTGTATGTAGCTGCACATAGTGATATAACTATATCGCTAGTGCAGTGTAAATGAATGGAGAGGAGTGCATGATGCTGATAGGTTAGCGTCATACACTCCTCTGTACAACGCCCACTTGGTCGAAAGTAAAAATACACCCACTTGGGCATTAAGAAAGCTCATTAGCATAAACCCAAATCACTCCTAACGTTGTGAAAATAGATCGTTTTTTTACAGGACATGCTGATAAGCACCTGACGCGTTCAGGATTTAGCGTAAGATACAGCCGCTCTGTATACAGGATACAGAGCAGCTGTATCTCAAAAAATAAAAATATGAAAAGACGAGATTTCAGAGATATGAAGCTACGCCTACACCAAGCTCAAATATTGTTTTCTCTTATGTTCCCGGCCAAACTTCGTACAGTACAAGGGGACAGAACCATGTTCTTTCTCTCCCCTAAGGAGCCATGGATTGCCTGGATGGTGCCGGACTTTGACGCTTTCAGCATGGATCTTAAAAGCATATTGCATGTTATATCTAAATCATCTATGTAATTTATTATCCTTGCAAAGAATAAGTAAATTGTATTTTCCTAGTTCGGGTCAGGTGGAGGGCATTGGGAATGGAAGGGAGGCAGCGGGGAGGAGTGGTCCTTAGGATGGTGTCATGGAAATCCATCGCTCAAAATATATTAGACTGAAATTTATACGAGTCCCAACAGACTCTCAAGGCCAGACTCCATTAGTCAGAATCCTAATTAGGATATTTCACCGATATATATCGAGAGAGGAGAAGAAAACACACAGACGCTGATGATAATGTTCAAAATGCTCCTCTGAAGGATTTATTACCAAACTCAAACTGTTAAACTGAAATTCAGAAGGGGTGTCGGCTTGAGGTTAACCAATCAGAGACAATGTAACAATATTTGTTATTCAGTACAAAGCATACAATAAAATACATCCCAGATACATCATTATAATTCTTCACACATTAGGTTTACAGGTTTCTTATCTCTCTTTTGGACAGAATGTCCTCGTGGAGATGGGGGGAGACCTTTCTTCACGCATACTTGCCATCCCCCCATCTCACTCCCTATCCAACTTCACATGGGAACCAAGGTCAAAGATAAAACATACGAAATCAACATTACTTGTATTAAAGGAACTATGACTTTCCTATTCACTACAAAAGAACCAAGATGGGAACTCCAGACAAGATGGCTGCTGCACGAAACTAAATCATTTAAACATTATCATCACTTTCACATATTACATATCTTAGTAATTCGGCCTCCTGCTTGATAATTCACAATGTAATTTCATACAGAGAATATAAGCAAATAAATCATCCTTCACAATGGAGATCTGCATGAGGAATATGTCAGGTCGTGAAGGAGGAAGGGAAGGGTTGGGGGATATATTGAATTTATTATTATATTTATTTTTTTTATGGTGCGTTTTTTGTGCGCTTTATTTTTATTTATTTATTTTATTTTTTTATATCTCACTCTATCTCCAACCTTCTACATGTTGGGCCCCGGGATGGTATTCTCAACTCCAAATTTATAACTTACCACATAAAGAGCAACTCACTATACCATAGAAATGGTTAAAATAATTGCTTGGAACATCAGGGGAATGGGGGACAGAATAAAGAGGTGTGCAGTCTTTGATACAATCAATCGCCATAGGAGAAACGATAGATCGAGCTAGAAGAAAATGGGCAGGCCAAGAATACCATGCAGTTTATACAATTTATTCTAGGGGAGTCAGTGTATACATTCATAATCAGATTAAATTTGATCTCATTGTATAAAAAATGGATGATGATGGCAGGGTTATTATACTCCATGGTATACTAGAGGGAACCAAATGTACATTGGCATTTGTATATATTCCACCCCCCTATAATCATGACATTTTAAGCCAAGTACTATTATTTCTTAATACAATTGACAAAGCACCGGTTTTGATCATTGGGGACTTTAACTCCGTTATGGAAGAAAAACTGGATAGGATTAAGGGAATAGAAAGCAACTTTACAGATTCAGTTAGAGTATCCCCGCTTGCCGGGCTCTGTCATGAAACTGGACTTGCAGACATCTGGATAAGTAAATCTGGACCTAGAAAAGCCTTCTCGTCCTATAGTACAACATATAAATCTATGTCCCGTATAGGCATGGCCTTATCGAATCCAGAGCTTGTTCGGAATGTAGCAAGAATAGATTACGAAATGAATGGAATCTCTGACCATGCTTTGGTCAAATTAGAATTTAATTATATAAGAAAGTTCCAGACAACCAAAGGAGGCATTAAAATAAATCCACATTGGCTCACACTTATAGATAAACAGGGAAAGATAGGAATAGAACTACATTTTCTATGGGAGATAAACTTCAAATCTACATACATGTACATTTCGTTTGGGATGCGTTAAAAGCCTCTCTAAGGGGAATGCTCTTTGGGGAAATCCACTCTACCCGTAAATCCTTCTTTCGACAGCAAACTGAACTAAGAAGGAAGGTTGACTGTGCTGAGAGGGATCTTTTCATGGCGAGCGACACATGTAATAGAGAACTACTCTTCAGAGCACAAAAGGATCTGGGGCATTTTTTGCTGAAAAAAACCACAACAGAAATTGTTCTTTTCTGGCCAGAATTATTTTTGCGAATCTGGGAAGCCTGGTAGACTACTAACACAGATCATTGCCAATCAAAAGACGTCTAGTATTGTCTCATGTGTTAAGAGACGGCAGGGAGGTCTTTCTCGTGACCCGGAAGTAATAATGGGAGAATTCTTTGACTTCTACTCAGATTTATATAAAGAGGAGACAGGAGCCAGCGACATGGAGCTGAACTCCTTCTTAGATAGAATAACATTTCCTACTTTGACAGAAGAACAGAGGAAAATGTTGGGAGCTCCCATTACAGTGGAGGACCTTAGGGAAGCAGTAAAATCATTCTCGGGCAATACATCTCCAGGATCTGATGGGCTCCCAACTCCCAAATATGATAAGGAGCTACTCCCCTTATTAGTGGAAACCATCAATGGGTCAGATAGAGATAAGGGACTCCCATCATCAATGTCTGAGGCTATTATAACGGTTATATTGAAAAAGGGTAAAGATCCCATTGAAGTTGAATCATACAGGCCAATCTCACTCCTTAACATGGACGTAAAGATATACGCTAAGCCATTGGCGATGAGACTGGCCAAAGTAATTTCATCAATAATACACCCTGACCAGAGTGGGTTTGTTCCAGGAAGAAACGTCAATGATAACTTTGGTAGATTGTTCGGTAATATGCAGCATGGGGATGGAAGGACCCGCTCCATCCTGTCTCTTGATGCCACTAAGGCATTTGACAGGGTGGAGTGGGGATATCTATGGAAAGTGATGGACAGGTTCGGCGTGGGTCAGGAATTTGTTGGATATGTAAGAAAAATGGATGTCAATCCTAGCGGTAGAGTTAGAATAAATGGGGAGCTTAGCACCTCTTTTTTTTTCTCCCGTGGCACTCGACAAGGATGTCCCCTCTTTCCGCTGCTGTTCGCTATTTTTATAGCGCTCCTAGCAATTTTTTGGAGAAGTAATGACGATATAGAGGGCTTCGGCAGCAGAGGAAGGGGAGATAAAATCCTGCCCTACGCTGACGACATATTAGGCTGGGTTCACACTACCTATTTTCAGGCGTAAACGAGGCGTATTATGCCTCGATTTACGCCTGAAAATATGGCTCCAATACGTCGGCAAACATCTGCCCATTCATTGAATGGGTTTGCCGACGTACTGTGCCGACGATCTGTAATTTACGCGTCGTCATTTGACAGCTGTCAAACGACGACGCGTAAAATGACTGCCTCATCAAAGAAGTGCAAAACACTGCTTTGGACGTAATTTGAGACGTTTTTCATTGAATTCAATGAAGAACAGCTCTAAATTACGGCCGTCAATGACGCCTCGCAAAATGTGAGTATGAGCAATTACGTCTGAAATTACGGAGCTGTTTTCAGGAGAAAACAGCTCCGTAATTTCAGACGTAAATGCAGTTTACGTGTGCACATACCCTTACTGTGTCTGTATAATTCTGAAAATTCTGTGCCTAGGACCATCTATGAAATAGAAGAGTTCGGAAGATTATCTGGTTTAAACAGTAATTGGAGTAAATCTACGTTACTCCCCTTGGATAATTTCGAACTACCTCATAGCAAATTGAAAGTTTTGCAGCCAACAGATGACTTTGAATACTTAGGTATAAAAATCAATGCAGACATTGGGAAATTCATCCCACTTAATGTGCCTCTCCTGGCCAAAATTCATTCTAAAATCTCCATTTGGATTATCTACCTTTGTCTACAGCAGACAGGGTAGCACTAGTTAAAATGATTGTACAACCACAATTACTGTATGTTCTGGCTGCTAGCCCAGTTTGGATTAATAAAAGCCTATTTAAACTAATAGAAACTATAACAAACCATCTAATTTGGGTAAGAAGAAGGTAAGACTCAAGCAAAAATTCCTATGTAGACCACTGAGCGAGGGTGGTATGGCAATTCCCTCCTTCTTTGGGTACTACATAGAAATTCAGCTTGAGCCTCTAACGAGATGGTATGAGGTTAGCACTCTAAGGAGGTTGGTGAGCGAAAACGAAGATCAAATAAGTAACATATATGAGCTATTGGAATCAGGGCAACTGTTCGGTCGATAAATAAACTTTTGACGGAAAGCTGGGCAGCATGGAGAAAAATATTGTAGATTAGGGGATCGACACATTGTACACCAATATGGCACAATAAAAACTTGAAGGAATTTGAAAGTATTCAAGATGTAAGGGGGTGGATACAATATGGGATTAACCCCTAGGCGCACCAGGATGTAACTGTACGTCCGGGTGGCCAGTGTCTTAGAGCACGGGGACATACAGTTACTGCGCAGTTCCCGGTGCACACTGTCGGCGATAGTGTGCACCGGGAACCGGGAGGCCAGCTGTCCATGACAGCTGACACTCCACTGTATGCCAATCAGCGGCTTATTTCCCCTGATTTCGGCAATTAAACCCTTAATTGCGGTGATCGATTGCAATCGCTGTATTTTAGGGGTTTCTAGCACATTGGCAGACCTCACAATGAAATCGTGAGGTTTGCAGATGGCTAGCATGGCGACCAGAGGCCAAGTAATGGCCTCCGTGTCTGTCATGTATGGAAGTCTATCAGGACCAGCCTCCTGACAGACTTCCTGTCAGAGTGACAGGACGTCACTGCCGTTCGCGATGCACACTGTTGTTGACAGTGTCTGTGACAGTGTGCATCGGGAACCGAGACGTCAGCTGTCCCTGACAGCTGACACTCCACTGTTGCCGATCAGCGGGGTCATTGCCGCTGATTTAGGCAATTAACCGGTTAAATGCGGAGCTCGACTGCGATCTCCGCATGTAGGGGGTTTGTAGCACATTAGCAGCCCCCATGCAATTGTGGGGGCTGCTGATGCTTGTGATGGCACCCGGGGGCCAGACAACGGCCTCCGGCTCTGCCATGTATGGAAGCCTATAAGGACCAGCCTCTGGCTGGTCCTCATAGACTTAGGGCATGGCCAGACGTGGCGTATTTCTGCAGACCCTGTCCGCATCAATGCAGCACATAATTTTGGTTCTGTTGCGGCTTTGCCTAAAATGTGCAGTAAATTGATGCGGATTAGCCGTTGCGTATTCAGATGAAGAGTACTTCCTGCTGTCTTTAAAAAGATTTAGGGTATGTTCACACGGCCTATTTACGGACGTAATTCGGGCGTTTTTGCCCCGAATTACGCCCGAAAATAGCGCCTCAATAGCGCTGACAAACATCTGCCCATTGAAAGCAATGGGCAGACGTTTGTCTGTTCACACGAGGCGTATATTTACGCGCCGCTGTCAAATGACGGCGCGTAAATAGACGCCCGCGTCAAAGAAGTGACCTGTCACTTCTTTGGCCGTAATTGGAGCCGTTCTACATTCACTCCAATGAATAGCAGCGCCAATTACGGCCGTAATTGACGCGGCGTTCAAGCGCCTGCACATGCCGGTACGGCTGAAATTACGGGGATGTTTTCAGGCTGAAACATCCCCGTAATTTCAGCCGTTACGGACGCCCTCGTGTGAACATACCCTTAATCTCAGTCTGGCTATAGACCTCGCAACACATAGGTCCAGCCAGAATGAAGAAATATCCTGTTTGTAAAACCAATACGCAACGCAACACACATAACATCTGCGGATTTCATTGCGGAACTTTGAATTTCCATTGAAGCCAATGGAGAAATTCCGCAATAAGTCCGCAACAAGTCCGCTACACGTCCACAACAGTCAGTGTATGCTGCGGACACCAAATTCCGCACCGCAGCCTATGGTCCGAAGCTGAGTTTTCCGCCACGTGTGCACGAACCTAACTGAAAAGGTTTTCTAAACCAATGGAGAAAATGTCCGCCGCAGCAGAATTCCAGAGCAATTATGCCACGTCTGGCCATGCCCTAACTGTCAGAGTGACTGTGACGTCACACTGACAGTTGGAATACGTTACACTACCTTGGTAGTGTAATGTATTCTAGGAGCGATCAGAGCTGCAGGTAAAAAAAGAAAGTGTAAAAAGTAAAGAAAAAAGTAAAAAAAAAGTTAATAAAAATGTTTTACAAAAGTGTAAAAATAAATTATTATTTTTTTCCTATAATAAGTCTCTTATTATAGGAAAAATATGAAAATGTTAAAAAACAGTGCACATATTTGCTATCACCGCGTTAGTAACAACCCAATCTATAAAACTATAATGCTGTTTTACCGCACGGTGAACGCCGCAAAAAAAACAAACTAAAAACAATGGCAGAATAAGTATTTTTTGGTCACCACCCCTCCCAAAATATAGAATAAAAAGTGATCAAAAAGTCGCATGTACCCCAAAATAGTAGCAATAAAAACTACAACCCGTCCCGCAAAAAACAAGCCCTTTCACTGCTTTTTTGACTGAAAAATAAAAAAGTTACGGCTCTTATGGTGATACAGAAAATAAATTATTTTATAAAGAAGTGATTTTATTGTGCAAACACTGCAAAACATAAAAACTATATACATATGGTATCGCTGTAATCGTACTGACCCACAGAATAAAGTAAAATTGTAATTTATAGCGCATTATGAACGCCGTAAGAAATAAAGAATTTAAAACGCCAAAATAACTGTTTTTTGGTCACCAAAGCTCTAAATAAAATTTAATAAAAAGTGATCAAAAAGTTGTATGTACCAAAAAATGGTACCAATAAAAACTACAGCTCGTCCTGCCAAAAATAAGCCCTCACACCTCTCAATTCATGGAAAAATAAAAAAGTTATGGCGTTTGGAACGCGTGGAGTGAAAAACTAAAATGGAAAAGCAAAAAAGGATCAGTCCTACAAAGGTTAATTAATATCTATTAAAAAAATTAATTATTACCACATGTGGGGTATTGTCGTACTCGGGAGAGATTGCGGTACAAATTTAGGGCGCCTTTTTCTACTTTATCCCTTGTGAAAATGAAAAAAATGCAACATTTTAGTGGACAAAAATGTTTATATTCATTTTCACAGCCTAATTCTACTAAATTCTGCAAAAAACCTGTGTGGTATAAATGCTTACTATACCCCTAAAAAAATTCCTTGAGGGGTGTAGTTTCCCAAATGGGGTAGTTTTTGGGGAGTTTCCACTGGTTTGGCACCACAAGACCTCCTCAAACCCGACATGGTGCCTAAAATATAATCTAAAAGAAAGCAGGCCCCAAAATCCTGTAGGTGCTCTTTTGCTTCTGAAGCCGGTGTTTCGGTCCATTAGGGCACTAGGGCCACATGTGGGATATTCCTAAAAAACTGCAGGACCTGGGCAATAAATATTGAGTTGCGTTTCTCTGGTAAAACCTTCTGTGTTACTTAATTTTTTTTTATTACAAATGAAATTCGGCAAAAAAAAATGTTTGTAAATTTCCCCTCTACTTTGCTTTATTTCCTGTGAAACGCCTAAAGGGTTAAGAAACTTTATGAATGCTGTTTTGAATACTTTGAGGGGTGCAGTTTTTAAAATGATGTGATTTATTGGGGGATTCTAATATATAAGGCCCTCAAAACTACTTCACAACTGCACTGGCCCCTGTAAAAATAGCCTTTTTAAATTTTCTTGAAAATATGAGAAATTGCTGCTAAAGTTCTTGTAACGTCCTAGAAAAATAAAACAATGTTCAAAAAATGATGCAAACATAAAGTAGACATATGGGGGATGTTAACTAGTGACAATTTTGTGTGGTATTACTATCTTTTTTACAAGCAGATACATTTAAATTTAGAAAAATGCTAATTTTTGCAAATTTTCTCTAAGTTTTGGTGTTTTTCATTAATAAATATTGAATTTATCGACCAAATTTTTCCACTATCATAAAGTACAATATGTCACGAGAAAACAATCTCAGAATCACTTGGATAGGTAAAAGCATTCCCAAGTTATTACCACATAAAGTGACACTTGTCAGATTTGAAAAAATTGGCTGTGCCATAAGGCCAAAACAGGCTGCGTCCTAAAGGGGTTAAACACATTAAGGATTTGTTTACCAATGGAACACTGATCACTTTTGAGAATCTTAAAACCATTTATTCAGTAAGGCGGGATTCACACGAACGGGTCGTTCCCGAGCCCGAGTGCCGGCCGGTAAAATCGGCCATTCTGCCCGGCCGGTTTGCATAAAGTTTTGCATCCGTGCCGGGCCGGGCAGATCCGGACAGTGACATCAGCGGCAACTCCTGAAGGGGAATCCCCATGTGTTTGGGGATTCCGCTTCAGGAGTTTCCCCTGATGTCACTGCCCAGATATGGACAGAGACATCAAGCGCTCTGTCCAGGAGCGGAATCCCCGAAAACACGGGGATTCCGCTCCTTCAAGGAGCTAAAGTGCGGCTAGCACATAGCAGAGCGGGGAGATACCTCCCCGCTCTGCTACAGTGGCGTCGCTACGGTAGTAGCAGCCGCAGCAGCAGCAGCTGCAGCTGCTAGCGGCACCATCGAAGGTGTCGCCGGGCCAGGGTGCTTTTCAAGCAGGGGAAGGGAGCCAGCGCAGCGCTCCCTTCCTCCTGCTGTACACCCCGGCCCTGCCACACTGTGTACAGCGATGCCATTCGTCAGAATGGCATCAACTCCTCCTCTTCACATGCACTCTGCGCTGTGAGGAGGAGGAGATAGAGCGCAAGCGCCGGGAAACCCGGCCATCACTCGGAACACATTCCGGTGATGGCCGTGTAATACCCGGCCCCATAGACTTCTATGGGAGCCGGGCGGCCGGGTACCTGGGCAAAGATAGTGCATGTCCTATTTTTTGACGGCCGGATTACCCGGCCGTCAAAAAATCGGTCGTGTGAATAGCCCCATTAGGAGTCTATTATTCCTAATGCAGCCGGGTGACGGCCGATTTATGAACGGCCGGCACCCGGCCGGGAAACCCTGCCGTGTGAATGAGGCCTAAAAGAAACTTACAGATATCGCTATGCACAAATACAACACGCAGTAAGTAAAACTAGAAATAAAGAAATATTTCTTATACAAAGTCACAAGGGAATGGAAGGGCTTATTCATAACACTTTAGGTAAAAAGACTGCCTCATCACTATATAAAATGATCAATGGTGCACTATCTAGAAGTATATCACCTCTGAGTCTGGAAAAATGGGTTAGAGACTTGGGACCAATTGAGCACGATCAGTGGCTAAACTGCTATAGCAATGTCAAGAATGTATCGGTCTCTATGAATCATAAATTTATACAAATTAATATTCTACATAGACTGTATTATCCCCCTGCCCTAATATCCAAATTCGATAACAAAAACAGCTCTACCTGCCGTAGGTGCTAACACACCCAATGGCTGATTTTCTCCACGTAATATGGACATGCTCTGCTATAAAAAAAAATTGGGATAATATCTTTGAGGAAATTGGAAATTATGTTGGTAGAAATATCCCTAAATCCCTGATTCTCGCTATTCTTAATTGCACATCAGAGTTGAAGGAAAGCAACTATAGCGGCAGACAAACTATCCTTATCACTAGAGTGCTATACTTGGCTAGAGTGCTTATAGCTAGGAAGTGGGGAACCACCCCACCCCCCACAGTCCAGGAGTGGAGAAATCTCATGAGTAAAATAAAGGAATTTGAGAAGATCAAGTTTAGTAAAAAAAAATTTGCACACTGGAAGGTGGGAGAATATTTGTGGATCAAAGAGAGAGTCATGGGTCTTTTTTTATTTAATTATTATTATTTTTTTTATTTCATTTATTCATTAATTTATTCTTTCCTTGGGTGGTATTAATTGTGGGGGGGGGGGGGGATATACAAGTTGGACACATTCGTAATTCTGTTTTTTTTTTATTTGTTAAATAAAAACTAATTATAAAGTTGCACAAAATACACTGACTGACATTTTATTTTAAAAAATCCCCTTCAAAAGGGTACACAGCCTTTAATGCAAATAATCAGATTGTAACAACAACCATCGTCCAGTACAACACGTAGCACATGTAGTTTTACCAAAAGTCGGTGCGGTTTTCAAATAATTGTTATGGTTTGCAAAAAACTGCAAGGACATTAAGGGTATGTTCACACGGCCTATTTTCAGACGTAATTCGGGCGTTTTACGAAAAACCGCCCCTAATACGCTTACAAACATCTGCCCATTGCTTTCAATGGGTTTTACGATGTTCTGTTCCCACAAGCATTTATTTTACGCGTCGCTGTCAAAAGACGGCGGGTAAAATGACGGCTCGTCAAAAGTGCAGTACACTTCTTGGGACGTTTTTGGAGCCGTTTTTCATAGACTCATGAAACGCTGCGAAAAACGCGAGTTGCTCAAAAAACGTCTGAAAATCAGGAGCTGTTTTCCCTTGAAAACAGCTGCGTATTTTCAGACATTTTTTGTTAAGCATGTGAACATACCCCAACAATCATTTGAAAACTGCTTTAACTCGTGGGAATGCAGCATGTTGACGTGGTTTGCAGCTGTATAGTTGTAAGGGTATGTTCACACGGCCTATTTTTGGCAGTTTTTCGGGCCGTAAACGCCCTAAAAACGGCCAAAAAAATCGGAAGCAGAACGCCTCCAAACATCTGCCCATTCATTTCAATGGGAAAACGGCGTTCTGTACCGACGGAGCGTTTTTTGCGGCTTTTTTTACGCTGTTTTTGTAGTGTCCCAACAACTGTCCTGCACTTCTTTGGACGAGCCGTCATTTTACGCGCCATATTTTGACAGCGACGCATAAAATAAAGGCTCGTGGGAACAGAACATCGTAAAACCCATTGCAAGGAATGGGCAGATGTTTGTAGGCGTATTAGGGGTGTTTTTTGAGGCGTAATTTGAGGCGTAAAACGCCCGAATTAAGCCTGAAAACACTGCGTGTGAACATAACCTTAGACAGCAGCTACTCTATATATATACTGTATGGGTGTGTTCACACAGGACGGATACGTTGTGTAAAAGCATACAGCGTATACGCCCTGTGCGCCGCAGGGAATTCCAGCTGAAAAACTGCACCAAATTGTCGTGCAGTTTTTCGGGCAGGAATGGCCGCTGCGGAAAACTAAGCAGAAAAAATGGATACTTACCATGGCGACGCTTCCCTCCTACATCCTGCAGCCCTGGGATGATGTTTCATCCCATGTGACCGCTGCAGTCTGCGATTGGCCCGGACAAAAAAACTGAATTCTGGGTAAGTATAAGATTTAAATTTTTCCTGAGTTGAGATTTTTTTGCATCGGAATCGCTGCATTTCCGCCGCAAAAAAACACAACATCTGCTATTTGTTGCGGGTTTTACTTCCCCATTGTATTAAATGGGGAAAACCCGAAACAAATAAGCTGCGTTTATGAAAATACAATTGACATGCTGCAGATTTAAAAAACGAACAAGTCAATTTCTGAGCCTTTTTTCCATTCATCGTGTGGGTGAGATTTGTTCAAATCTCACACACTCTGCTGCTACTGCATTAGGGCTTGTCCACACGTAACGGAATTGCTGCGTATTTTCCGTCCGGAATTGCGGATGGAAAATACGCAGAATACAGTAGCAGCAAAGTGGGTGATACTTATGAAATCCTATCCACACACTGCGTAATATTTCTGACAAGAAGTTTACCTGCGGTGTCACTTCACTACATGTCGCTTCCTGCTGCGGAAAGTGGACTGAATCGCTGCGTTTTTCAGAGGAGATGTCACCATCCCCCAACATTGAGAAAAACGCAGCAAAATACGCACCATTTTCTGCAGCAATTCCTATATGTGTGGAGAAGCCCTTATGCTGCGGATTTAGGGCTTATACACACACAACGAAATTGCTGCAGGAAATTTCTGCAGCAATTCCGTTTGAAAGTCAAGGCTTTCCGCTGTGGCTAAAATGCACCATTTCCTGCGGTGTTTGCGACAGAAAATGGTGCATAAATTGCTGCGTTTTTCTCAATGTTAGGAGATGGAGACATCTCCTATGAAAAAGGCAGCAATTCTGCACACTTTTCCATAGCAGGAATTGACATGCTCTGGTCCGTAAATTACGTACCGCAGGTAAATTTCGGCTTGGAAATTTTGCGCAGCGTGTGGGTGAGATTTGTTAAACCTCATCCACTATGCTGCTACTGTATTCTGCTGAGTTTATTCTGGCCAAATTTACGGCTGGAAAAAACGCAGCCATTCAGGAGCATGTGGACGAGCCCTTACCACAACTAAATCCATTGGTAAAATCTACAGTATTTAAACTACGCGTAAAATACATACATATACACTACTGTTCAAAAGTTTAGGGTCACTTAGAAATTTCCTTATTTTTGAAAGGAAAGCACAGTTTTTTTCAATGAAGATAACATTAAATTAATCAGAAATACACTCTATACATTGTTAATGTGCTAAATGACTATTCTAGCTGCAAACGTCTGGTTTTTAATGCAATATCTACATAGGTGTATAGAGGCCCATTTTCAGCAACCATCACTCCAGTGTTCTAATGGTACATTGTGTTTGCTAACTGTGTTAGAAGGCTAATGGATGATTAGAAAACACTTGAAAACCCTTGTGCAATTACGTTAGCACCGCTGTAAACAGTTTTGCTGTTTAGAGGAGCTATAAAACTGACCTTCCTTTGAGCTAGTTGAGAATCTGGAGCATTACATTTGTGGGTTCGATTAAACTCTCAAAATGGCTAGAAAAAGAGAGCTTTCATGTGAAACTCGACAGTCTATTCTTGTTCTTAGAAATGAAGGCTATTCCATGCGAGAAATTGCCAAGAAACTGAAGATTTCCTACAACGGTGTGTACTACTCCTTTCAGAGGACAGCACAAACAGGCTCTAACCAGAGTAGAAAGAGAAGTGGGAGGCCCCGCTGCACAACTGAGCAACAAGACAAGTACATTAGAGTCTCTAGTTTGAGAAATAGACGCCTCACAGGTGCTCAACTGGCAGCTTCATTAAATAGTACCCGCAAAACGCCAGTGTCAACGTCTACAGTGAAGAGGCGACTCCGGGATGCTGGCCTTCAGGGCAGAGTGGAAAAGAAAAAGCCATATCTGAGATAGGCTAATAAAAGGAAAAGATTAATATGGGCAAAAGCACACAGACATTGGACAGAGGAAGATTGGAAAAAAGTGTTATGGACAGATGAATCGAAGTTTGAGGTGTTTGGATCACACAGAAGAACATTTGTGAGACACAAAACAACTGAAAAGATGCTGGGAGAGTGCCTGACACCATCTGTCAAGCATGGTGGAGGTAATGTGATGGTCTGGGGTTGCTTTGGTGCTGGTAAAGTGGGAGATTTGTACAAGGTAAAAGGAATTTTGAATAAGGAAGGCTATCACTCCATTTTGCAACGCCATGCCATACCCTGTGGACAGCGCTTGGTGGAGCCAATTTCATCCTACAACAGGACAATGACCCAAAGCACACCTCCAAATTATGCAAGAACTATTTAGGGAAGAAGCAGGCAGCTGGTATTCTATCTGTAATGGAGTGGCCAGCGCAGTCACCAGATCTCAACCCCATAGAGCTGTTGTGGGAGCAGCTTGACCGTATGGTACACAAGAAGATGCCCATCAAGCCAATCCAACTTGTGGGAGGGCCTTCTGGAAGCATGGGGTGAAATTTCTCCCGATTACCTCAGCAAATTAACAGCTAGAATGCCAAAGGTCTGCAATGCTGTAATTGCTGCAAATGGAGCATTCTTTGACGAAAGCAGAGTTTGAAGGAGAAAATTATTATTTCAAATAAAAATCATTATTTCTAACCTTGTCAATGTCTTGACTATATTTTCTAGTCATTTTGCAACTCATTTGATAAATATAAGTGTGAGTTTTCATGGAAAACACAAAATTGTCTGGGTGACCCCAAGCTTTTGAACGGTAGTGTATATATATATATATATATATATATATATATATATACACACACACACACACATGTATACATCAAACACACTATATACACACACATACTATATATACACACACATCACACATTATATATACACACATGAACACATCACATACACTATATATACACACATGAACACATCACACACTATATATACACACATGTACACATCACACACTATATATACACACATGTACACATCACTTACACTATATATACACTGTGAGGGTTTAGCATCAGGAGAGGTTGGTGCATGCGGTTTCTTTGTAGCCAGAGACAGGGACACCGTGCATTAAAAGTCATAACAGGGCTTTGCCTGTGTTTTTATTCTTGTCACAGAAACAAACTCTTGTACAACAAGGCAAAATACAAAATAAATCCTGCTCGTCTGAGCACTAACTAAACAAGATATTATCTAACTATACCGAGTGCCTTCCTACCAGGCACTGGACACAAAGTAACACAGGTCTTTACTCACATAGAATACAGGCTACTCCAGCCTTAGTAGTCTCCAGTCTGAGTCAGGGGTGAGACTCACACACACTGTGTCTGCACCTTTTTATACACAGGCCACAGGTGCAGCTAATTGAGCAGCAGCCTTGTCCTACAAACAGAGATGGACTAGGGATTGGGGAACCCGCCCTGCTCTTCTCCAATCCAACTCCAGGCCCTTTTTACGGCTTTTCCTTAAGCCGAGATTGGAAAGCTAGAGCTTTCTATTGCAAGAACTACTCATTCCCTGGAGCCTAGGATACATATGACAGGATTCTAGGGAAAATGTACCTTCCCTCAATGACTTTACCTGTCACTGTCTCACATACCCTCTTCCTCTGTTCGAGCCCGTGGGATCGAACACATTTAGCTACAAGGCAGTGTGTCCTAGACAAAGCGTCAGCATTGCCCTGCAGTTTTCCTGCTCTGTGTTCCACAGTATATTTGAAGTTCTGCAAAGTAAGAAACCACCGTGTAACTCTTGCATTTCTCTCTTTAGCTTGACACATCCACGTAAGAGGAGAGTGGTCTGTAACCAACCTAAACCGACGACCCAATAAATAATATCTCAGGGACTCAAGTGCCCACTTAATTGCCAAGCACTCCCGTTCAACTATGCTATAGTTTTTCTCAGCCGGGGTAAGTTTTCTGCTCAAATAGGTCACAGGATGTTCCTCACCACCCACCTCTTGTGACAGAACTGCTCCGAGCCCCACATTAGAAGCATCAGTTTGGACAACAAACTCCTTTTTGAAGTCAGGAGTGACTAAGACTGGTTGGTTACACAGGGCCAGTTTCAACTCTTGAAAGGCGCTTTCAGCCTTCGTGTCCCACTTGACCATGACAGACTTACTTCCCTTGGTAAGATCTGTCAGGGGCGCTGCTGTGCTGGCAAAGTTTGGAATGAACCTGCGGTAATAACCTACAATTCCTAGAAAAGCTCTGACCTGCTTTTTGGTTGAGGGCTGGGGCCAGTTTTGGATAGCCTCAACTCTGTTGACCTGTGGCTTTATCACCCCCCTCCCAATTATGTACCCTAGATACCGTGCTTCCTCCAAGCCTAAGGAACATTTCTTTGGGTTTGCTGTTAACCCCGCGGCTCTGAGGGAGTTTAGTACTGCTTGTACTTTTGGTAAGTGGCTTTCCCAGTCATTACTAAAGATTATAATGTCGTCCAGATATGCCGAAGCATACCGACGATGGGGTTTGAGGACTATGTCCATTAACCTTTGAAAGGTCGCTGGAGCCCCATGTAGCCCAAATGGTAAACAAATATATTGAAACAGACCATACGGGGTGATGAACGCAGTTTTCTCTTTGGCGCCCTCCGTGAGGGGTACTTGCCAATAGCCTTTGGTTAAATCAAGTGTTGAAAAATACCTTGAATGGCCCAGTCTCTCTATTAACTCGTCAACTCTTGGCATTGGGTATGCGTCAAACTTTGACATCTCATTTAACTTGCGGAAGTCGTTACAGAAACGCAATGACCCATCTGGTTTCGGAATCAATACAATGGGACTTGACCATTCACTTTTTGACTCTTCAATAATCCCAAGGTCTAGCATTTTCTTGACCTCCTCAGATATGGCTTGTCTACGAGCTTCAGGGACTCTGTAGGGTTTCAAGTGGAGCCGAGCCTGAGGCTCGGTCACAATGTCATGTTTTATTATACTGGTCTGTCCTGGCAGTTCTGAAAACACGTCTGTGTTTCTCTGCACAAACTCTTTTGTCTCCTGTTTCTGTGGCTTTGCGAGGGATTCTGACACATACACATCTGGGTTAGGACTATAGGGGGTCCTTACTGCCACGAGGGTCTCTCTTTCTTTCCATGGCTTAATTAAGTTTACATGGTATAACGGCACTGTCTTCCTTTTACCTGGTTGGTAAACTTTATAATTTACATCCCCCACCTTTTCAATTATCTCATACGACCCTTGCCATCTAGCAAGAAATTTGCTTTCTACGGTTGGCACTAAGACCAACACTCGATCACCAGAGTTAAAATTTCTAACTTTAGCAGTTCGGTTATACACCCTGCTCTGAGCATCCTGAGCTTGCTCCAAGTGTTCTTTAACTATCGGCATGACCGCAGCGATTCGGTCTTGCATCAACGTGACATGCTCAATTACACTCCTATAAGGTGTGGACTCTTGCTTCCAGGTTTCCTTGGCTATGTCCAGGAGACCATGGGGTTGTCTGCCGTATACAAGTTCGAAAGGAGAAAACCCGGTGGATGATTGAGGAACTTCACGTACAGCGAACATCAAATAGGGTAGAAGACAGTCCCAATCCTTCCCATCCTTACTAACCACCCTCCTCAACATGCCTTTTAATGTCTTATTGAATCTTTCGACAAGACCATCAGTTTGAGGGTGATATATAGAGGTACGCAGGTGTTTAATTTTCAGCAGTTTACATAATTCCTTGGTGATTTTGGACATAAAGGGAGTTCCCTGATCGGTAAGGATTTCCTTAGGTAAACCAGTACGGGAAAACATGTAAAACAACTCTCTTGCAATGGCTTTTGAAGAGGAATTTTGCAAAGGGACTGCCTCAGGGTAGCGTGTGGCATAGTCCAACGCCACTAGGATATATTGATGTCCTCTAGAGGATTTGACTAAAGGGCCGACCAGATCCATGGCAATTCTTTCAAAAGGGATCCCAATGATAAGCAAAGGCACTAGCGGACTCCTAAAATGTGGCATAGGAGCCGTTATCTGACACTCCGGGCAGGACTCGCAATACCTCTGAACTTCCGTATATACCCCCGGCCAGAAGAATCATTGTAAGATACGCTCTCTGGTCTTTTCGCAACCTAGATGTCCACCCAGCACGTGTTTATGAGCCAGGTCCAACACCGTTCTACGATACGGTTGGGGTATTACCAGCTGTTCAACAACCTCCCCACGTACGTTATCTATCCGATACAGCAAATCCTGGTTAACCTCCATGTGTGGAAACGCCTTATCAGCTCCTGGATGTTGAGGCACTTGATTTAATACCTTAGTATTTTCCCTGGCTTTTACCAATGTGGGATCGCTAAGTTGAGCGGTCCCAAAATTGTTACGTGATACATTTAACTCTGGTATCTCAGAAATTTCCTCCTGCTCATCTGTTTCACCAGCAAAAAAACAGCCAGAGGAAATTTATCAGGCTCAGTGGTCACCCCTACTGCTGGCACCTCAGCATCTTCGTTAAAGGGTTCTGGGCTAATCACAGCGCACACATTAATACCATCATTAACATTTACAGTGGAGGTTACATCTTTCTTCCTCCACAAGTCCCAGAACACTGGGAAGTCTCTCCCCAGGATCACACTGTGCATCAGGGACTTGACCACACCCACTTCATGGCAAGCGGTTCCACAGGAAGTCTCTAGAGTGACCAAAGCGGTGGGGTATTCTTTAGTGTCCCCATGTATGCACAGGACCCCTATACTATGTCCGCTGAATGTTCCAGGGTCTAACAGGCTGGCATGCACCAGGGTAACCAGACTCCCAGAATCCAGCAAGGCACTCACAGTACACCCTTCCACTTTTACGACACACATTTGTTGCTCAGTCTCGTAAACAGTCTCAGCAGAACAAACAGGACGTGCAAACGAGGATATTCGCCTTGCTGCATCACACTCCATTGGCTCAGTAGTCAGGGGACAATTGGCAGCAATATGCCCTGGTCCATAACACCGCCAGCACTGTATGCGGCCCCGGTCCCCAACTTGAGACCCTGGTCTGGCCTTCAGTGTCTCTCTGGGATTTCTTCCCTCCGTCTGCTCCCCTTCTGAGCCACCTCCCTTAAAGACATTTCTCACCCCTCTAGTAAATGGAACAGTCTTACCGGGTGCTCCGCACGATTTGCTGTTCCTGGGGTTAGAACATCCAGGCGGTACTTCTTGGAGTAGATCCTGAGTAGCTCTGTACCTTTCAATCAGGTTCACCAGCTGTTCCGCATCTGTAGGATCTCCTTGACCGACCCAACGCTGAACCTTCGGTGGTAAGGAGCGGATGTATTTGTCAAGCACCACTCTCTCCACGATCTGCGCAGGGGTTGATTCCTCTGGCTGTAGCCATTTCCTTGCAAGATGGACAAGATCAAACATTTGTGATCGCGCAGGTAGGTGTTCCACGAAAGTCCAGTTGTGCACCCGTCGAGCACGCACATTCATATTAACACCCAGACGGGCAAGGATCTCACCCTTCAGCTTGGAGTAATCCTTGGCATCCTGCTCATTGAGATCAAAGTACGCCTTTTGCGGCTCTCCGGTTAGGAAAGGTGCCATCACTGCTGCCCACTGATCTGAATGTAACTTCTCTCGTTCTGCCACTCGCTCAAACACCATGAGGCCTCAACGTCGTCGGTGGATGTCATCTTCTGCAGATGTCTGTACCGCTGCACGAGTGGTTTGGCGCAAACCATGAGGCCCCGCTGACGTCTCCACTGAGGCCTGAATTTGGTCTTGCAAATAGCGATTTATTTGCTGCTGTTCTTTTAAGGCCAGTCTGTGGGCTTCACCCAGCAGAATATTGGTTTCAGCCTGTGCAAGCATGGCTTCCTCATGCACCATTCGCTGAGTCGCGCTGGCTTCTTGCAGAGCTGTGCTTATTTTCCCCTGGTTGATATTAGCCTGGATCAGCTGTTTAAGTATTTCATCCATTTTAACAGTCTCTTTTAGCCCTGTTGCCGCCTTCACCCAAGACATACACTTCCAAGCACTCTCGGGGAGAAAAAATTGTGTTGTTGCCCCTAGCAACGATTTTCCACTTGGAGCCGCAAAAGTCCTTTTAAATAGGTGTATGTCTCTTTAAGACCGTGCCCGCATTCTCCACCATATGTGAGGGTTTAGCATCAGGAGAGGTTGGTACAGCGGTTTATTTGTAGCCAGAGACAGGGACACCGTGCATTAAAAGTCATAACAGGGCTTTGCCTGTGTTTTTATTCTTGTCAAAGAAACAGCCTCTTGTACAACAAGGCAAAATACAAAATAAATCCTGCTCGTCTGAGCACTAACTAAACAAGATATTATCTAACTATACCGAGTGCCTTCCTACCAGGCACTGGACACAAAGTAACACAGGTCTTTACTCACATAGAATACAGGCTACTCCAGCCTTAGTAGTCTCCAGTCTGAGTCAGGGGTGAGACTCACACACACTGTGTCTGCACCTTTTTATACACACATAGAATACAGGCTACTCCAGCCTTAGTAGTTTCCAGTCTGAGTCAGGGGTGAGACTCACACACACTGTGTCTGCACCTTTTATACACAGGCTACAGGTGCAGCTAATTGAGCAGCAGCCTTGTCCTACAAACAGAGATGGACTAGGGATTGGGGAAACCGCCCTGCTCTTCTCCAATCCAACTCCAGGCCGTTTTTACGGCTTTTCCTTAAAGGAACAGTGTCATCACAAATTATTTTTTTATATGTTAAAGATGTTAGTGCTTTATTAAAAACGTTTATATTCATTTGTGTGTTTGTGTTTTACTTTTTCTTATTTTTACACTTTTTCTTCCCTATGGGGGCTGCCATTTTTTGTTCCATTTCTGTGTGTGTCGATTAACGACACATACAGACATGGAATACGGCAGCCACAGTCCCATAGGGACTGCGAACGGCTCCCGTCCCATTGACTGCAGTGTACGGCGTCTGTGTGGGAACTGCGCATGCGCCGCTCCCACACAGTCCTATTCGAAATTGGCGCCGTCCGGCGCCATTTTCCTGTGGACCGGAAGTTGCGGCCGGACAGTAATATTACTACTTCCGGTCGCGGCTTCCGGATTTGTGCACTTGCACCAGCGGCAGCAAACGGAGCGGACGGGCCGGAGGGAGCCGCGGCGGCAGGAGCAGGTAAGAGATTTCAATGTATGTTCGTGTTTGTGTGTGTTTACTACTGTATGTAAACCTACTACACTGTGGGTTAGCTCAAAAAATGGCGACACACAGTGTAGGAGGTTACATCGTTCAAACCCCTCGTTTATCCCGGCACTAGCCAGGATAAAGGAGGGGGGGATGCTGAGAGCTCACTAGAGCGAGGGCTTTTAACCCAATGTTGCAATGCTGCAATTTTGGGAACAGCGCCATCTAGTGACCAAAAATGGGTAGTATTATAAATTAGAAATAATTTATAATATTACCTGGACTCGTGCAAAAAAATAAAAAAAATTTGAACAGGGTTTAATCACCCACACACTAAATGTTTAATTTTTAAAAAAAAAACATGTTTTTCTGGCAACACATTCCCTTTAAGCCGAGATTGGAAAGCTAGAGCTTTCTATTGCAAGAACTACTCATTCCCTGGAGCCTAGGATACATATGACAGGATTCTAGGGGAAATGTACCTTCCCTCAATGACTTTACCTGTCACTGTCTCACAACACACATGAAAATCTCACACACTATATATACACACATGTACACATCTCACACTATATATACACACACACACATGTACACATCACACACTATATATACATCACACACACTGTATATACACACATGAACGCATCACACACTATATATACACACATGAACACATCACATACACTATATATACACACATGGACACATCACACACTATAGCTATATATATATATATATATATATATATATATATACACACATGAACACATCACACACTATATATACACACATGAGAAAACCACACTATATATACACACATGTACACATCACATACATTATATACACACATGAACACGTCACACACTATATACACACATGAACACATCACACACTATATACACACACATACATGTACACATCACAGACACACAAATATGCACATTACATGCACACATTATACACATATAAAGTACACATTGTAAACACACATGCACTTAGTTTTATGTAGGATATTTGTGGAGGGAGTTCAGCAGGTTGATGGGGTGATGGTCTTCTCTCCAGCACTTCTCCTGCTCAGTCTGACACAGAGCGCGCAGACAGTCTACCCTCCCCCTCACGTCCCGACTGGTAACAGCAGCAGGAGGAGAGGTTGTGTGAAGAGCAGGGAAGAGGGGCTGAAGGGGGAGATTTTAAAGCAGCACATGGAGATTTAGTAATAGCAGCACAGACCACGGCTGCTATTACAGTTGGACGGCAGTTCTTAGCTGCTGTGTCGGCCGCCCCCTTACAAATGCCGTACCAGGCTGCCTGAGCCGACACTGATTGTTTGGACGGCCAGCAGGCGGCCCACTGTTCAGCGGCCCATCTGCCTTCAGATTACTGTAAAGTGTCTGTTCTATAGACTAAATTTACTAGAAATTAAATGACCAGGGAAAGCTCTTTGCAGACTTTAATACAGTAATGAATGCTGTGAGATTTCAGCTACTGTATGAAGCCAGCAGAATTGTAAATGCTGGTTTTTAGCATGTGCTCCAATAAAGACTAATATTGATTTCTACAAAGTGAGTACCGGAACTTATTATTTTTCTGCCAGCAGGGCTGAACAAAACTCATTTCCACTGCATGGAGCTGTCAAGTGACGTAAAAGGACAGTTTTGCATATTCATGGTTGCAGTGCAGACGTGGCCTAACAGAGTGTTGGTGCTTGCTCCTAAGCTTTGGAGTTGGCTCATTAACAAAGTTGTATTTTGCCTGGGACCACTAATGTAATGTATTTACAAAATCACTCAACATTCCATGAAGACTTATTCTATATGTACATTTCTGGTAAGTCTCCTTGAGCTTTAACATTTAGAAATAAAATGTGCTGATATAGTATAGTGAGTATTGTTTTGTTCCACCTTATAAGACCAGCCCTAATCATCCTGCAAAGTATGTCTGCTGACAAAGTTCTATTAATACATACCATAAAGATATGAGACAGGCAAGGATCATGAACAGGTATGTAGGTTAGAAGCTATCAGTGATAAAGAAGAGTATGCATTATTTTCTGATTTCAGATTTTTAATCTCTTGTGAAATGTCATAGACAAATGACAATATGTAATCCTTTTTTATATATGTGACTGAGCTTAACCTCTTCCCTGCTATTTTTTATTTTTTTTCATTTTCACTTTTTCCTCTGTATGGGGACTTGTTTTTTGCGGGACGAGTTGTAGTTTTTCACAAAACCATTTATTGTACCATATAATGTACTGGAAAAATGTCATTGTTGGGTGGAATAGAAAAAAGAACTGTGATTCCTCCATTGTTTTTCGGGGAGATTTTTTTCACGGAGTTCACTGTGTGGTAAAAACAGCATGTTAACTTTATTCTGTGGGTCAATTTGATAACAGCAATACCAAATGTATATAGTTTTCTTGTTTTACTACTTTTACACAAGAAAAACTAAATTTTTAAAATAAAATTGATTATATATCACCATATTAGGCTCCCAGGCTGCCTTCACAACCATCGGCAAACCATGATTTCATCGCGGGGGGGGGGGGGCTATGGGCTGTCGGAGGGGGCCACCCCAACTTTCTAACAGCTTAGATGCTGCGGTCGCTATTGACCACGGCGTCTGAGGGGTTAAATCAGTGGCCCATGTATTGACCATGGCATCTAAGGGTTTTTTTGTTCAGTGAAGGGTCAGCCGACACGCGCAAGTTATGGGGTGGGTTTCGTTCATGAGCCCTCTACATTCTTTCCCTCCTGGCATCCACCGTATATATGGCCAATGTCATGGAGGGGTTAAAGGAGTTATAACCCAATAAACATTTATCACCTATTCACAGGATAGGAGCTAAATGTTTGATCGCTGGGGGCCCTACTGCTGGGACTTCCAAGATCACCATAAGGCTAGGATCACACACAGTTTTGATGCTGTTTTTGTTGCAGTTTTTTGAGCCAAACACAGAAGTGGACACAAAAGAAAGGAGATCCATCAGTTTTTTCCTTATACCTTTGAAAAAAAAACTGAGTCAAAAACTGCAACCAAACTGTGTCCTTGATCCTGGCTTTATGTGGTTCTGGAGTACCCCAGTTTTTTACACCTGCATGAACCACAATGAGGAGCAAATTATTTTTCTTTAACGCCCCATAGACGCAAACGTGCTTTTGCGGCCGCAAATCCCCCAAAAATCCACGGGAGAATTGCGGCCCCATTCATTCCTATGGGGCCATGCACACGACCGTTGTTTTCATGGTCCGTGCATGGCCCCGGGCTCATTGAAAATAATGGCCGTGGCCATGTGCACAGCCCGCGATTTGCGGGCGTCTCGCGGCGGTCACTCCGTGGCCAGCCGACCCTGAAATCACGGTCGTGCACATGGCTACGGTCGTGTGCAATAGGCCCCTTGTGTTTTTATTGGGCATATGTAGATGAACATAGAAAAACTCAAAAAATGTTGGCATAGCCGTAATCGTATTGACCCGCGAAGTAAAGATAGCATGTTTTATGCTGCAGGGTGAAGCTGTAAAAACAAAAACAAAAAAACAATGGCAGAGCAGTGTTTTTTTTGTTTCTACCCATATTAATAAAACCCAAAAATATAACTCGTACCCGCAAAAAACAAGCTCCCATGTGGCTGTGTTGACAGAAAAATAAAAAGATACAAATATATTAGTTTCTCCTGGCTCTGATATCGACAATGTGTATAAACTCGGGCCGTAGCAGGTCAAATAAATTGGGTGGAATCCAAAACACCCTAAATAACATAAAATAAAACACAGCACAATTTTACCACTCAGATAGCACTGGCTAAACAGTCCAACTTGTAATCGGTATGGACACTCTCTCCCAGTAAAATGCAGTAGACCGTCCGTGATCCAGTGAGGGTAAAGATGGTTATTCTTATCCCTGTAGTTCCACAGAGCTCCGTACAGTCTCTTGACGTTCAAAACTCCTGGTAGAACAAGATCTTATATCTCTAATAGATGGAAAAAAAGACAAGCAACACCCTCTAAAAACTGTTCGCTCCACGCTAGGTTTAATACATACTCACAAAAATAACAATGAATAAAAGCATCAAATAGGGCACGCCAAACATTCTCGCCCAACCCTGGGTTTCGCCCTTCCGGCTTCCTCTGGGGCTGTCTACTGCATTTTACTGGGAGAGAGTGTCCATACTGATTACAAGTTGGACTATTTAACCAGTGCCTTCTGAGCAGTAAAATTGTGCTGTGTTTTAGAGAAATAAAAAGATATGGCTCTTGAAATGCCACTCTTTGAAAAACAACAAAAAACGCAGCATACTGTAACCCGAAATAGGCATGCGAGTTCTCCATAGTGACACAATGACCTGTTTCTGTTTTCCATTTTGCGAGAACTCTGCCAGTCCTGGCCTCTGATTTGTATGACTTATCGATATTGACGACTACTGCAGTGATTCTACCTGGGGATTCCCTGTACAAAGTCCATACCCCCATGAGGGGCATTTTAAGGTAAAGATTGAACAAACTCCTGGACTCTGCCCCCCATTGTAGCCCTAAGCCAAATCCAATAGTGACAATATATCTATTTCTTCTATAGTGTGGAAGGTCGCCATCAGAGTTGTACAGACTTTTGACTACGGTTTGCTTTGGCATTTCCAAAGAGGAGCTCTACCACAGTTTGTTCTGAAGCCATCCAGGAACTAGGTATTATTTGTTTGCCTTCATTAAACAGCTTTTACCATTGTAATTGTGTATGTGTCCTTTAACTCCTGCAAATAGAGATTACATAGGCATGACTAGCTTGTGAAGATGGTTCAGAAAGGGGGAGATAGTCTGGATGAGTGCCGGACACTTACTGACTGATTCTCCATTTCCAGATACTGGGCACCTATAATATGAGAATGTAATAAGTATGTGACAGGACAGCAAGCTATTGATTTGGATCTTTCCAGACAGAAAACTGCTACACATGTGGGGTGGATGTATATGCAGGCTTTACAGAGCTCATCGATATGCCACCATGTAGTTGGCGGGGATGTGCTCTAATTTATTTGCTGGAATAGAAAGAAATGTATAAATTGATTATATTGAACAGTTGTTTATTTCCACATTTTTAGGGCCAGGGGGGCTTTATTTGTGACTGCCTAGAAAACCTGTTTTACTAAAATGTAGCTTAAAAGACATGATCGAAGAAAATCAACAAGCATTGCATTTACAGAATGGAACATGATGGAATAAAGAGTGTGAGGGAAGTGTTAGACTGGGTTTCGTTGGTCGAACCAACGAAAATGATTCTGAGAGTCCACCCTCCATCTGTACAGGACATGTAGACGTCCACCTTAACCGCTGAAGGGTTAGCACAATCCTCCTTATATGTACACAGTGATGTACATATGTGCATTGTGATGGTCCAGGCTCAGGAGCTGTGAGATCAGCAGAGATTACTCTTGGTCGTGCTCTTCCTTCCAACCACTGTCAGACATTTCTAGCCGTGTGACATTTCGCATTGTCTTGCTGGAAGACTCCATCTGCCCCAGGGAAGACAAACAGCATGTATGGGTGGACGTGATCTGCAACAATGGATTCCGACCCAAATCGGTTCAGAGTGCCTTCCACATGGATGAGTGGGCTTAGAGAATGCCATGAAAAAATTTCCCAGACCATAACGCTGCCACCACTAGCTTGTGTTCTTCCAAGAATCGTTGCAGGGTGTTTGTTCTCTGATGTGTCTCGTCTGACACGCCAACGTCCATCCGGTCGATGAAACAAAAAATGTGACTCATCAGAGAAGGCAACCCATTGCCAATCACCGGTGGTCCAATTCCAAGACTGCCGTGCAAATTTAATCCTCTTTTTCTGATGTACCTTTGTTAGCATAGGAGCAGTGGCTACCCGTCTGCTTCGGAGCCCCATATGCAGTAGGGTTTGCTGAACTGTTGTTTTAGACACACGTCTGCTAGCTCCCTGGTTGTTTTTTTAACGGTGAGCTGTTCCACTGTAGCATGTCGTTCAGCCCTCGCTCACCTTCATAGCCGATGTTCACCTCTCACATCAATGGCACGTGGTGCTCCGCAGTTTCCACGTCGGTTATTCCCAATGGTGCCGTTTGTCCATTCACTATAAACTTTCACCACAGCAGCACGCGAACAGTTCACAATCTGCGCTGAATGAGAAATACTGTCACTCATGGCCCGAAAGCCAATGATCATCCTTTTTTGCAACTCTGATAAATTGCCCCTCTTACCCATGGCAACAACGAGTGATATGTGTTTAGAGAGCCTATCGGACACCTTATATACCCACCAAGCCAGCCCACGGCACATCACTTCCTTCATGGGCTACGTGCTGCTGACATCGAAAGTAGGAGGTGGCCATAATAATGTTACTCAACTGTGTATGAGCGATCAGGGGATCACACGTTCAAGTCCACTACTGGGACCCAGAAAAAAAAAGGAGTTGGAAAGAAAAATTACAAGTAAAAAAAACCACAAAAATCGCTTTTTTTGTCCTTACTAAGTCCCCTATTTTTGGCAAAAAATTAAAACATAAAACAACTAGACATAATTGGTATTACTGCTTTTGTAACGACCCGCATTACTAAACTAATGCATTACTTATCCCGCACAGTGATTTTTATTGTACAAAAATAGTAAAGTAGAAAAAAACAACTGATTTGGTATTGTCATAATCGTACTGACCCGCAGAATAAAGTAATTTATAATGTCATTTATACTGCATGGTGAACACGGTAAAACAAAACCCCAAAAGTTGCGGGATTACTCTTTTTTGTCCATTCCTACAAAAAAAAAAATTTATAAAATGTTTTGAATACATTATGTACCACAGAATGGTGTCATTAAAGAATATAGCTAGTCCAGATAAAACAAGCGCTAATACGTCTATTTTGTTGGAAAAATGAAAAAAAAGTTATGGCTCTCGGTAACGCAATAATGCAAAAATGGAAAAAAAATCGCTGCATCCGCAATGCTGACAATAGCTGCATCCTTAAAGAGGCTCTGTCACCAGATTATCAAATCCCTATCTTCTATTGCATGTGATCGGCGCTGCAATGTAGATAACAGTAACGTTTTTTTTTGTTTTTTTTAAACTATCATTTTTGGCCAAGTTATGAGCAATTTTATATTTATGCAAATGAGCCTTTCTAGTGGACAACTGGGCGTGTTTTCTCTTATTTCCAACTGGGCGTGTATTGTGTTTGTAACATCTGGGCGTGCTTACTTGTTTTACTAGCTGGGCATTGTGAATAGAAGTGTTTGTCAGCATCATATGTCAGCATCATACACTTCTATTCACAACGCCCAGCTAGTAAAACAAGTAAACACGCCCAGTTGGTAAAAACACAATACACGCCCATTTGGAAATAAGAGAAAACACGCCCAGTTGTCCATTAGAAAGGCTCATTTGCATAAATATAAAATTGCTCATAACTTGGCCAAAAATGATCGTTTTTAAAAATAAAAAAACGTTACTGTTATCTACATTGCAGCGCCGATCACATGCAATAGGAGATAGGGATTTGATAATCTGGTGACAGAGCCTCTTTAACCCCTTAAGGACGCAGCCTAGTTTGGGCCTTAAGGCTCAGAGCCCATTTTTCAAATCTGACATATTTCACTTTATGTGGTAATAACGTCGGAATGCTTAAACCTATCCAAGCGATTCTGAGATTGTTTTCTCGTGACACTTTGGGCTTCATGTTCGTGGTAAAATTTGGTCGATATATTCAGTGTTTATTGGTGAAAAATTGCAAAATTTAGAGAAAATTTTGAAAAAATTGCATTTTTCAGAATTTAAATGCATCTGCTTGTAAAACAGATGGTTATACCACCCAAAATAGTTACTAGTTCACATTTCCCATATGTCTACTTTAGATTGGCATCGTTTTTTTAACATTCTTTTATTTTTCTTGGACGTTACAAGGCTTAGAACATAAACAGCAATTTCTCATATTTTTAAGAAAATTTCAAAAGCCTTTTTTTTAAGGTACCTCTTGAGTTCTGAAGTGGCTTTGAGGGGCCTATGTATTAGAAACCCCCATAAAACACCCCATTTTAAAAACTAGACCCCTCAAAGTATTCAAAACAGCATTTAGAAAGTTTTTTAACCCTTCAGGCATTTCACAGGAATTAAAGCAATGTGGAGGTGAAATTTGCAAATTTCATTTTTCTTGCTGAATTTCAATATTATTCCATTTTTTTCTGTAACACAGAAGATTTTACCAGAGAAATACTACTAAATATGTATTGTCCAGATTCTGCAGTTTTTAGAAATGTCCCACATGTGGCTCTAGTGCGCTCGTGGAATAAAACACAAGCCTCAGAAACAAAGGAGCACCTAGTGCATTTTGAGGCCTCTTTTTTATTAGAATATATTTTAGGCAGCATGCCAGGTTTGAAGAGGTGTTGAGGTATGAAAGCAATGGAAACCCACCAGAAGTGACCCCATTTTGGAAACTAGACCCCTCAAGGAATTCATTTATGGTTGTTGTTATCATTTTGACCACACCGTTTTTTCACAGCACCTATTTGAATTGGGCTGTGAAATTAAAAAAATGATATTTTTTCCATTAAGATGTAATTTTTGTTCAAAATTTCTTATTTTCACAAGGAATAAAACACCCCATTTTGTTGCCCAATTTGTCCTTAGTGCGGCAATACCCCATTTGTGGTGATAAACTGCCGTTTGGGCCCATGGGAGGACTCAGAAGGAAAGGAGCGCTATGTGTTTGTTGGAGTCCAGATTTTGCTGGATTGGTTTTCGGGTTCCATGTCGCATTTGCAGAGCCCCAGAGGTATGAAAGCAATGGAAACCCACCAGAAGTGACCCCATTTTGGAAACTAGACCCCTCAAGGAATTCATTTATGGTTGTTGTTATCATTTTGACCACACCGTTTTTTCACAGCACCTATTTGAATTGGGCTGTGAATTAAAAAAATGATATTTTTTTCCATTAAGATGTAATTTTTGTTCAAAATTTCTTATTTTCACAAGGAATAAAACACCCCATTTTGTTGCCCAATTTGTCCTGAGTGCGGCAATACCCCATTTGTGGTGATAAACTGATGTTTGGGCCCATGGCAGGACTCAGAAGGAAAGGACCACCATTTGGCCTACTGGAGCTTTTCTTGTGCTAAGTCATGTAGGCAGAAGCCCCTGAGGTACCAGTACAGTTAAAACCCCCGAGAAGTGACCCCATTTTAAAAACTACACCCCTTAAGACATTCATCTAGTGGTGTAGTGAGCATTTTGACCCCACAGTTATTGTGTAAAAGGTAATGCGCAGCAGATGGTGCAAAGTGAGATTTGCAATTTCCTATGCATATATGCCATTTCAGTGTCTGATATATTGTGCCCAGCATGTGCCACTGGAGACATACACCCCATAAATTGTAATGTGGGTTCTCCCGGGTACGGCAATACCCTACATGTGGCTGTTATTAGCTGCCTGGGCACACGACAGGGCTCAGAAGGGAAGGACCACCATTTAGCCTACTGGAGCTTTTCTGGTGCTAAGTCATGTAGGCAGAACCCCTGAGGTACCAGTACAGTTGAAACCCCCGAGAAGTGACCCCATTTTAAAAACTACACCCCTTAAGACATTCATCTAGTGGTGTAGTGAGCATTTTGACCCCACAGTTATTGTGTAAAAGGTAATGCGCAGCAGATGGTGCAAAGTGAGATTTGCAATTTCCTATGCATATATGCCATTTCAGTGTCTGATATATTGTGCCCAGCATGTGCCACTGGAGACATACACCCCATAAATTGTAATGTGGGTTCTCCCGGGTACGGCAATACCCTACATGTGGCTGTTATTAGCTGCCTGGGCACACGACAGGGCTCAGAAGGGAAGGACCACCATTTAGCCTACTGGAGCTTTTCTGGTGCTAAGTCATGTAGGCAGAACCCCTGAGGTACCAGTACAGTTGAAACCCCCGAGAAGTGACCCCATTTTAAAAACTACACCCCTTAAGACATTCATCTAGTGGTGTAGTGAGCATTTTGACCCCACAGTTATTGTGTAAAAGGTAATGCGCAGCAGATGGTGCAAAGTGAGATTTGCAATTTCCTATGCATATATGCCATTTCAGTGTCTGATATATTGTGCCCAGCATGTGCCACTGGAGACATACACCCCATAAATTGTAATGTGGGTTCTCCCGGGTACGGCAATACCCTACATGTGGCTGTTATTAGCTGCCTGGGCACACGACAGGGCTCAGAAGGGAAGGACCACCATTTAGCCTACTGGAGCTTTTCTGGTGCTAAGTCATGTAGGCAGAACCCCTGAGGTACCAGTACAGTTGAAACCCCCGAGAAGTGACCCCATTTTAAAAACTACACCCCTTAAGACATTCATCTAGTGGTGTAGTGAGCATTTTGACCCCACAGTTATTGTGTAAAAGGTAATGCGCAGCAGATGGTGCAAAGTGAGATTTGCAATTTCCTATGCATATATGCCATTTCAGTGTCCGATATATTGTGCCCAGCATGTGCCACTGGAGACATACACCCCATAAATTGTAATGTGGGTTCTCCCGGGTACGGCAATACCCTACATGTGGCTGTTATTAGCTGCCTGGGCACACGACAGGGCTCAGAAGGGAAGGACCACCATTTAGCCTACTGGAGCTTTTCTGGTGCTAAGTCATGTAGGCAGAACCCCTGAGGTACCAGTACAGTTGAAACCCCCGAGAAGTGACCCCATTTTAAAAACTACACCCCTTAAGACATTCATCTAGTGGTGTAGTGAGCATTTTGACCCCACAGTTATTGTGTAAAAGGTAATGCGCAGCAGATGGTGCAAAGTGAGATTTGCAATTTCCTATGCATATATGCCATTTCAGTGTCTGATATATTGTGCCCAGCATGTGCCACTGGAGACATACACCCCATAAATTGTAATGTGGGTTCTCCCGGGTACGGCAATACCCTACATGTGGCTGTTATTAGCTGCCTGGGCACACGACAGGGCTCAGAAGGGAAGGACCACCATTTAGCCTACTGGAGCTTTTCTGGTGCTAAGTCATGTAGGCAGAACCCCTGAGGTACCAGTACAGTTGAAACCCCCGAGAAGTGACCCCATTTTAAAAACTACACCCCTTAAGACATTCATCTAGTGGTGTAGTGAGCATTTTGACCCCACAGTTATTGTGTAAAAGGTAATGCGCAGCAGATGGTGCAAAGTGAGATTTGCAATTTCCTATGCATATATGCCATTTCAGTGTCTGATATATTGTGCCCAGCATGTGCCACTGGAGACATACACCCCATAAATTGTAATGTGGGTTCTCCCGGGTACGGCAATACCCTACATGTGGCTGTTATTAGCTGCCTGGGCACACGACAGGGCTCAGAAGGGAAGGACCACCATTTAGCCTACTGGAGCTTTTCTGGTGCTAAGTCATGTAGGCAGAACCCCTGAGGTACCAGTACAGTTGAAACCCCCGAGAAGTGAACCCATTTTAAAAACTACACCCCTTAAGACATTCATCTAGAGTGTAGTGAGCATTTTGACCCAACAGTTATTGTGTAAAAGGTAATGCGCAGTAGATGGTGCAAAGTGAGATTTGCAATTTCCTATACATATATGCCATTTCAGTGTCCGATATATTGTGCCCAGCATGTGCCACCGGAGACATACACCCCATAAATTGTAATGTGGGTTCTCCCGGGTACGGCAATACCCTACATGTGGCTGTTATTTGCTGCTTGGGCACATGGCAGGGCTCAAAAGGGAAAGATGAGGGGGATAAGCTGTGCGGAGTGCATCAGGGTAAATTAAAAATCAAGGGATGTATGGTAAATTTTAAAACAATCTTTCATACAGAGCCCTGGTTTTTCGGGACACGTGTCGCATTGGTATGTTGTGTCCTTCCTTATCCCCCTCTTATAGCACACTTTGCACCTCTTTTGACTTTTTCCCTTCTTGCCAGTTTGGGGAACTTCTCCTGGAAAGTGTTGCCCTGGTACGATGCGTGTGGCCTCGCTTCCAGAAGTACTGGGTGCCCCTCCTTCCTGGTCGCCAAAAATTAGGTTCTTTATAACCACCTCTTGAAATTCCAGGAAAGTTCCCCTCTGGCCTGCACATCGACGTAGCACGTACGCATTGTACAATGCCATCTGTATGATGTGCACGGCCAGCTTCTTATACCACACCCTCGATTTCCGCGTAGCGCTGTAGGGCTTCAGGACTTGATCTGACAAGTCCACCCCTCCCATGTACCTATTGTAGTCCAGGATGCAATCTGGTTTGGGGGTCTCTGTACTGGTACCTCGTACAGGTACATGGGTACTGGTGTGGCCATGTATTGTTGTCAATACAAGGACATCTCTCTTGTCCTTGTACTTGACACACAATATGTTGCTACTAGAATGTGCCCTGCTCTCACCCCTTCTGAGTGTTTGCCCAAGCAGTGTTTTAGGGAGGCCTCTAAGATTTTTTCTAGCAGTGCCGCATGCCGCAGTCCTTCTGGAAGCGAGGCACTTGAAGAGCGGGACGCTGGTATAAAAATTATCCAGGTAGAGGTGGTAACCCTGGTCCAGCAGTGGGTGCACCAAATCCCACACAATTTTTGCGTTAATTCCCAGTAAGGGGGGGCATTCTGGGGGCTGAATACTGCTGTCCTTCCCTTCATATATCCTGAATTTATATGTATACCCTGATGCACTCTCGCACAGCTTATACAACTTCACGCCATACCTTGCCCTCTTACTTGGCAGGTATTGGCGGAATTGAAGCCTCCCTTTAAAATGTACCAGGGACTCATCAATGGAAATACACTTCTCGGGGGTGTATGCTTGGGCAAACCGGGCACTGAAATGGTCTAATAGGGGTCTCAGTTTATATAAACGGTCAAAACTGGGGTCATCTCGGGGTGGGCACTGCTCATTATCGGCATAATGTAGGAAGCGAAGTATTGCCTCATAACGCATCCTGGACATGGCCATACGGTACATCGGGGTGTGGTATAGGATGTCCGTGCTCCAGTAGGTCCTAATGGATGGCTTTTTTAGAAGCCCCATGTTCAAGAGCAGTCCCCAGAACTTGCCCAACTCTGCTGCGTTTACAGGAGTCCACCTCTGGGATTGGGCATAAAATGAGTTGGGGTTCTTGGTGATATACTGTTGGGCATATAAATTAGTCTGGGTGACCATTAGCTCTATAAAGTTATCAGTGAAGAAGAACTTGAAAAAGTCCATCTCACTGAACCCTGCCGTGTTAAATTTGATGCCTGGGCTGCCCGTGTACTCAGGGATTTGGGGTTCATAATGGTCTGGTGTGGGCGTCCAAATGGGGTCACTTCGCTCAGGGGTATCACTTGTTGTGGGGTCACTTCTCTCAGGGATTTCTACTATGGTGGTGGTCCTGGGGCGTCTCCTAGGGGGTCCCTCCTCTTCATCGCTGGATGAGGAGGTAGACAAATAAAATAGTGTATCGCCATCCGACGAGTCTGTGTCGGAGGCCAGAAATGCATACGCCTCTTCAGCAGTAAATGTCCGTTGGGACATGCTTGTTGTGCGAAGACAAAATTTATATACTGCAAAAAAATAAATCCCTAACTGGGAGCAATAGGATAGCACAACTAGCACAAATGTGTGTTTTGTTTTTAGAGAGCAAGTGGACTTCCCTGACACTAAAGCTAACTAGGGCGAGGGTTCCTAACACTAAACCTAACTAAATTTTATGTGGACTTCCCTAACGCTAAACCTAACTACGGCGACGATTCCCTGACACTAAACCTATCTAGATTATTTCAAGCTTCCCTGACACTAAACCTAACTACGGTGACGGGTGCCTGACACTAAACCTATCTAATTATTCCGAGCTTCCCTGACGCTAAACCTAACTACGGTGATGGATCCCTAACGCTAAGCCTATCTACGGTGACCGATTCCTGACGCTAAATTCCCTGACACTATACCTAACTACGCTTTTTGACGGTTCCCTGACACTAACTAACCCTAATACTAAACTAACCAGTTAAATTTTCAAAATTGGCTAAACTAACTATTTTTTTTTGTTTCTTTTTTTTCTTTTTATATTTTTTTTTTTGTTTTATGTTTTATATAGAAAAAAATGAAAAAAAAATCCCCAGGGACCAAGAAATGTGGTCCTGAAGACTGAAAAGTGGTCAGTGATAGGAGATCACTGACCAAAAAACGTGGGTAGAACTCAAAGAGGAAGGGAACAGGAGTGGGTAGTGGATGGGGTGGTGGGAAGCAAAAAAAACGTTGTTTTAGAAACTTTTTTTCACTTTTTTTCACTTCTTTTCTCTCTGACTCTCTGCTCACAACCGATCTCAACGCCTCGCTAACTCCAACAGGGCGTTCAGGGCGGTTGCAGCAGGATGTGAGGTCAGAGAGAGGAAGTGACGAGAATGATCGCTGCTATTGGCTAGTTACTCACTGACTAGCCAATAGCGGCGATCGGCGAGGCGGGACCATAGTAAATGGTCCCGGCCCATTATGCTGTGATAGCATGCTGTCAGAAACAGCAGCTATCACAGCTCAGGAACGCCGGGCTCGAGCACTGCTGTGCTGAATGAGACCGATCGCTGCTATTGGCTAGTTACTCACTGACTAGCCAATAGCGGCGATCGGCGAGGCGGGACCATAGTAAATGGTCCCGTCCCATTATGCCGTGATAGCCTGCTGTCAGAAACAGCAGCTATCACAGCGCATGAACGCGCCGGGCGCGCGCACCGCTGTTCTAACTGCAAGACGTACTATTACGGCATGGAGCGCGAACGATAGAGCTGCCATGACGTAATAGTACGTCAAGGAGCGGGAAGGGGCTAATACTAAACTAACCAGTTAAATTTTCAAAATTGGCTAAACTAACTATTTTTTTTTGTTTCTTTTTTTTCTTTTTATATTTTTTTTTTTGTTTTATGTTTTATATAGAAAAAAATGAAAAAAAAATCCCCAGGGACCAAGAAATGTGGTCCTGAAGACTGAAAAGTGGTCAGTGATAGGAGATCACTGACCAAAAAACGTGGGTAGAACTCAAAGAGGAAGGGAACAGGAGTGGGTAGTGGATGGGGTGGTGGGAAGCAAAAAAAACGTTGTTTTAGAAACTTTTTTTCACTTTTTTTCACTTCTTTTCTCTCTGACTCTCTGCTCACAACCGATCTCAACGCCTCGCTAACTCCAACAGGGCGTTCAGGGCGGTTGCAGCAGGATGTGAGGTCAGAGAGAGGAAGTGACGAGAATGATCGCTGCTATTGGCTAGTTACTCACTGACTAGCCAATAGCGGCGATCGGCGAGGCGGGACCATAGTAAATGGTCCCGGCCCATTATGCTGTGATAGCATGCTGTCAGAAACAGCAGCTATCACAGCTCAGGAACGCCGGGCTCGAGCACTGCTGTGCTGAATGAGACCGATCGCTGCTATTGGCTAGTTACTCACTGACTAGCCAATAGCGGCGATCGGCGAGGCGGGACCATAGTAAATGGTCCCGTCCCATTATGCCGTGATAGCCTGCTGTCAGAAACAGCAGCTATCACAGCGCATGAACGCGCCGGGCGCGCGCACCGCTGTTCTAACTGCAAGACGTACTATTACGGCATGGAGCGCGAACGATAGAGCTGCCATGACGTAATAGTACGTCAAGGAGCGTGAAGGGGTTAAGGGCTAAATTACAAATTTCCCATAAACTCCAAATGTGTGTGTCTTCTGCTAGACCTTTGGGGACCATTATTGTGTTAGCGCCTCAGGTACTCTGATGGGCCAATCCAACCTTGTGTGGGGGTAAGGAAAGAAAATGTTTAATTCTGGAATTTAGTAATGGTTATTATCTACTATGTAGAATTTTGTCAGCAAAATTTTATTTTAAACTTCTGTTGTTACATTCTTGTATGTTGCTGATAGCAAAAAAATTATGAACACAATAAAAATAAAAAAAAGTTTGGGAAATGTTGCACAACTTGCAAATTGTTTAGTTCTGCATATTTGTCAAGTTTGCTTTATCTAAACATACTGATGTACTGATGGTTAACCATCTGTCTAAAGTTGTCATAGATGTTGGAATACAAAAACCAAGATCAGTTAGCGAGAACTCTGTGAAATATGCAAAACAGGAGGAACTGGGCCATAGACTCCGTTCCACCCTCCAGCTCTCAAAACAAAAAAAAATATGTACATCCTGTTCCAGTAAATTCAGGACAGCTGTCATAAAAGTTCTTTGCCCCTTACAGATGTCCACTATTGCATATTTGTCATTCTGTGCTTTAAACAACTTGTAATATTAGACACAAAGGACCTGATAGATGCCATTTTTGAATTATTACTATAAATGAATCTACTTTGCAAATCGTCTTCTGTTTTATGTATACAGCTTTTAGGCAGATCTATGTTTCTCCATGGTTGCAAAACCAAAAATAAACTTAGTGGGTAGTCATGTGCTATACCCTTCCATCTGCCCCCTGCTTCTTGCTAACCTACAGAAAGTAATGATGGGGAAGATGGAAGGGAGTGACATGTAGCATCAGGATCTGTAATCATAGAGACACATAGCTTTGCATAGGAGCTATATACACCAATATTATTTTAATCAATACAATTTGTAGAGTTGCTTTGTTTTTTCATTTAGAAGCAATAAAAACTAGTTGCAAAGCCAGTCAAGGAAACGTGGTCAGTAAATAGAAGTTTACAGGAGGCACTTAGAAGTATGGATACTGCATCACATTAATCCTTAAGATATTATGAGAAACACTAGTCACTAGCATCACTAAAGTTTGGTTTACACCTTAAAATGGGAGTCGGAATCCCATCTGACAATAAAAACAAAAAACAAAAGCGTCAAATACTACAACAGCAGTCTCTTTGGTAAACAGCTCTCATGGACCTTGACTTTGATGGTAAGAAGCACAGTCTCATGGGTTTCTCTGAAGCTGTGGGAACTAGCTGGAATGGGGGTTGGTAAGAATTAATTTGATCATGAACAAAAAGCCTATGGCATGTGAACTTGTGTCAACTTTTGTCTGAAAGACAAGCAGGGCAGAGGTCATTGCAGCCACCTGTTCCCCCCTGACTGAGCCTATCTCTTATTTCCTTTTGTAGTGTCATAAACCCCCATAATTAATGTGTCTTAAGTGAAGTGGAATATGAAGTACATAAGTCATTCTTTAATTTTAAAGTATATTATATTTAGGCCCAATTTACACGTAGTATTTATCATTATGCTTCCGATCACGTGTAATGATAATCGCCCAGGTTAAATGCAGAAAATGATCAGCGGTAAATGCTAAAATTGATTTCCATGCACAGCACACGGCCGAGATTCACATTTGTGTGAATGGGCCTTTAGTCTAGAGCTGAGCCTACATAAGACGTCCTCGTAATTTCTGATACAATGGAATAAAGCGAGGACTGGAATGAGCTGGATTCCTAGTTTATCAACCAGGGCTGTCAGATCCTGAAGTATTTGTCATCAGGTTGGAATCCGCAGCCATTAACTTTTCCTACTGTCTAATTTCTTTGAATGTATCGAAATCTTTCATGACCTCTTTCATGAGGGAATGTTTGTGGATTTTCAATGCCTAGGTGCAACCAGCCGTGTAACTTGTATAAAGAAGCACAGAGGCCCTTTCTTTAGTTTTGAGATAGCTCCCAGTAACATGACGAGAAGAGCCAAGTCTGACGTCCAACTACTCTGAGATTGGCCACAGACCCGATTGTACAGGTCAATGATTAGCACTCAAAACAATATTTAGTCCCCCTAAATATGAGACATAGAGCCTAAATCCCCCCCACATCTCCAATATACATCTGAGCAATCTGGGGAAAAAACTACATAGAACTGCAGGTCTCCTATACCATCAGGATAATATCTTAAAATGTATATTTTTTGTTTATAACATGTAAGAGTAGATTTCTAACATTAACTAGTTGCCAACAAAGGACGAGAATGCTCGTCCTGAGCGGTGAGTACTTGGCGCATTAGAACGAGCATTCTCGTCCTGTGTGACAGCCGTCTGTGCGCGCGATTGAGAGTGGGGCAGCGGCTGTAATACACAGTTATGGCCCCGCTCTAACAGCAGAGAGAAGAGAAACCTCTTCTCTCCGCCGTTAACCCTTTGAATGCCGCGATGAAACAGAAAATAACTGTGACACGATCAAAGCCCATAACTTGTATGGCCAGACAGCCCAGGGTCCATTGAAGGACTCCAGGGCTGTCTGAACATATTTCCTGTTGTTAGGGCATACTGAAGTATGCCCTAACAACTGCCTGTGTACAATCAGTACACAGGCTAATGTACGAGCATATAGATCTATGCCAGTACATTACAGTTAAAAAATCAAAATGATAAATCCCTTTATGGGATTAAAAAAAAAAAGTTAAATGAATGTAAAAAAAATAAATAAATAAAAAGTTAAAAAAAACACACAGAAATACAATTTTTTTTTTCATAATAAATAAACTTTTTAAAATATAAGTCCCAAAACAAGAAATAATATAGACATATTTGGTATCGCCATTACCGTAACAACCTGTACAACAAATGTATAACATTATTTATGATGATCGGTGTATGGTATAAAAAAATATATATTAAAACTGCCGCGGAACTGCTTTTTTTCTGCATTTTCGCCAACATAAAAATTTATAGAAATTAAACGATAATGTATTTGTACCAAAAAATGGTACTTACATAAAGTACAACTCGTCCCGCAAAAAACAAAAGTATCATACAACTACGTCGTACAAAAATTAAGAGTTATGAGAGTCGGGATGCAAAGAGGGAAATATAAAAAAAATTGTTCTGCCCTCAAAGCCAAAATTGTGTCCTTAAGGGGTTAATCTGTTTTCCCTTAGTTTTAGCAACAGCACAATAATGGAGTATTTCTGCCCCTGTGAACTAGTAGGACAGATGGAATCTATAATTTAATCAAACTAATTAACTAGAGTCTCCTCCCTACATAAGGACGTCTAGCCCCTCCTACCGTGTGTTTATTATAAAGTAGTCGCCTTACTTAGGGTGGGAAGCTTGTGCTGCTAGGACAAAAGGAAAACAGATTAACGTTAGAAATCTACTTTTCCATTACGTCCTGCAGTAACACAATACTGGGGAAATAGCAAGAAGAAACCCCATATGGAGGGCTCTCTTGACTGGTGGAACCCAAGATTGACCACTCAAGAGCCGTCCCTTCAGACAACCAAAATTCAGCCCATATTGGTTGATAAATATTAAGTGCGAGCTGCACAGTAAATTTGATCCAGTGGGATCAGACTTTATTCAGCCCAAGAGGTGTCCACTGCTCTAGTAGAGTAGTTTGAGACTAAATGAGGTGAGATCTAACACTGTAAGCAAGACTACTGGCCTCTACACTTCATCTACCCAGGGTAGGTTTAGTAGATTTTCAGTCTTTGTTTCTTTCAGGAAACAATAAATTTTCAACCTTCCTAATCTCTTACTCCAAGCCAACTGTAGCGTCTATGGCCGCGGGCCGTCAGGTTTACATGGATCCATGAGCGCTCGTCCCCATCTCCTTCCTAGGAGACGCCAGCGCTCACTTCTGCTCCGGTCTGCTGTGTCCCATAGGGTGCGCGCACGCTCGTGCCCAGCCTTAAAGGGCCAGCACGCGCACAAAGGAAATTGTCATCATCATCAACTGCCATGATTTCCCTGTCTATAAGAAGGCCCCAGGCCTTCTGAACCTTGCCTGAGCGTGGCTAGTTTTCCCAGTCTGTCTTGCAAATGGTCCCTTAGTGTTTCCCGTTCCAGTTGTTACCCATGCCTTGTTACCTGTTCCCCGTGCTGTGCCTATAGTATCGAGTCGTGCCCCGTCCTGTGTCATCTGCCATGTCCAGAGGAATCCGCCACGTCCTCTGTTATCTGCCACGTCCGGAGGAATCCGCCACGTCCTGTGTCATCTGCCACATTCAGAGGAATCCACCACGTCCTGTGTCAACTGCCACATCCGGAGGAATCCACCACGTCCTGTGTCATCTGCCACATACGGAGTAATCCGCCACATCTGGCGCAACATGCGGCACCTGTGTCATCCGCCACGTTTGGCGTTATCTGCTGCACCCATCTCCATCAGTGCCAAAGCTGCGGCCACTGTCTGGACAATCCAGGTACCCTTGTGCGGGACATTGTATTGCTGGGGTTTCCTGTTTGGCCAGCTGCCTCCCTGCTACGGCGGTACGGCCTAGCGGGTCCACTGACCCGATTCGTGACAGTACGCTCAGGCCATGGACCCTGCTGGTCAACCTGAGACCTTGACAACACAAGCCATGCTGGCCGAGATGGAGGATCTCCAGTCACGACAAGACCAACTCCTCCTGTCGGTGAACGCCATAGCCCATCGGCTGCTTGTTCCTACCACAGTCGTCACCGCATGCATTCCTGCTGTTCCTCCTGCTACACTTCCTGTCTGTACCGGTACAAATCCCCTGTGTTTCTTGCCCCTACCTCCACGCTATGACGGAGATCCGAGGTCCTGCAGGGGATTTTTGAATCAGTGCCTGATCCACTTCAGACTATATGCCAGGTCCTTCTCTTTGGATGACGTCAGGATCGCCTTCATCATCTCTCTCCTTACTGGTAAAGCCCTGGCATGGGCTAATCCTCTGTGGGAACATCAGTGTCCAGAGACCCGTGACTTGCAGTGCTTCTTACAGACCTTCTGCTCGACCTTTGAGAAACCTGGGAGAGTTTCTTCGGCTGCTGCATCCTTGCTGACCCTACATCAGGGAGACCTCTCCGTGGGCGAGTATGCCATTCAGTTCCGTATCCTGGCTTTATGAATTGACCTGGAACAACGAGGCTTTGGTGGCCACATTATGGCAGGGACTGTCTTCATGGATCAAGGACGAGCTGGCTGCTCGCGATCTGCCATCTACCCTGGACGATCTTATCATACTCGCCTCCCGGTTTGACATGAGGTTCCGAGAGCGTTCCCAAGAGGTTCTCCTGGAGAGAGAACTTCCTAGGCTGGATTCTACTTTTCAGCAATCCTCCTCAGTCGTCCCACCAGACGATCCGATGCAGAGTAACTATGTCAAATTGTCTACCCAGGAGAAACAATGCAGACGCACTTCTGGACTTTGTATTGCAGCCTCGGGGCCAATATTGTGTGCCTGTGTCCCCAGAGGCCAGAGAGACCCCATTGCCTAGGACTGATTGGAGAGACAACCCTAGATGGAACGGTACCTAATAAAGCATTCTGTTCCAAGCTGACTAATCCTGTGACCCTAGTATCCGGCGAGAGGACGCATCAAGTGTCTGCCTATCTTGAATGGTACCTACATAAAGTACAACTCGTCCCGCAAAAAACAAAAAGTCTCATACAACTACGTCGTACAAAAAATAAAAGAGTTATGAGCGTCGGGATGCAAAGAGGGAAATATAAAAAAAATTGTTCTGTCCTCAAAGCCCAAATTGGCCGTGTCCTTAAGGGGTTAATCTGTTTTCCCTTAGCAGCAGCACAATAATGGAGTATTTCTGCCCCTGTGAACTAGTAGGACAGATGGAATCTTTAATTTAATCAAACTAATTAACTAGAGTCTCCTCCCTACATAAGGACGTCTAGTCCCTCCTACCGTGTGTTTATTATAAAGTAGTCGCCTTACTTAGGGCGGGAAGCTTGTGCTGCTAGGACAAAAGGAAAACAGATTAACGTTAGAAATCTACTTTTCCCTTACGTCCTGCAGTAACACAATACTGGGGAAATAGCAAGAAGAAACCCCATATGGAGGGCCCTCTTGACTGGTGGAACCAAAGATTGACCACTCAAGAGCCGTCCCTTCAAAGAACCAAAATTCAGCCCATATTGGTTGATAAATATTAAGTGCGAGCTGCACAGTAAATTTGATCCAGCGGGATCAGACTTTATTCAGCCCAAGAGGTGTCCACTGCTCTAGTAGAGTAGTTTGAGACTAAATGAGGTGAGATCTAACACTGTAAGCAAGACTACTGGCCTCTACACTTCATCTACCCAGGGTAGGTTTAGTAGATTTTCAGTCTTTGTTTCTTTCAGGAAACAATAAATTCTCAACCTTGCTAATCTCTTACTCCAAGCCAACTGTAGCGTCTATGGCCGCAGGCCGTCGGGTTTACTTACCTCCCGACACCCGCAGCCATGGATCCGTGAGCGCTGGTCTCCATCTCCTTCCTAGGAGACGCCAGCGCTCACTTCTGCTCCGGTCTGCTGTGTCCCGTAGGGGGCGCGCACGCTTGTGCCCGGCCTTAAAGGGCCAGCACACGCACAAAGGAAATCGTTATCATCATCAACTGCCATGAATCCCTGGTCTATAAGAAGGCCCCAGGCCTTCTGAACCTTGCCTGAGCGTGGCTAGTTTTCCCAGTCTGTCTTGCAAATGGTCCCTTAGTGTTTCCCGTTCCAGTTGTTACCCGTGCCTTGTTACCTGTTCCTGTTCCCCGTGCTGTGCCTATAGTATCGAGTCGTGCCCTGTCCTGTGTCATCTGCCACGTCCAGAGGAATCCGCCACGTCCTCGGTCATCTGCCACGTAAGGAGGAATCCGCCACGTCCTGTGTTATCTGCCACGTCCAGAGGAATCCGCCACGTCCTGTGTCAACTGCCACATCCGGAGGAATCCACCACGTCCTGTGTCATCTGCCCCATCCGGAGGAATCCGCCACATCTGGCGCAACCTGCGGCACCTGTGTCATGCGCCACGTTTGCCGTTATCTGCTGCACACATCTCCATCAGTGCCAGAGCTGTGGCCACTGTCTGGACTATCCAGGTACCATTGTGCGGGATATTGTATTGCTGGGGTCTCCAGTTTGGCCAGCTGCCTCCCTGCTACGGCAGTACGGCCTAGCGGGTCCACTAACCCGATTCGTGACAGTACGCTCAGGCCATGGACCCCGCTGGTCAAACTGAGACCTTGACGACACAAGCCATGCTGGCCGAGATGGAGGATCTCCAGTCACGACAAGACCAACTCCTCCTGTCGGTGAACGCCATAGCCCATCGGCTGCTTGTTCCTACCACAGTCGTCACCGCACCCATTCCTGCTGTTCCTCCTACTATATTTCCTGTCTGTACCGGTACAAATCCCCTGTGTTTCTTGCCCCTACCTCCACGCTATGACGGAGATCCGAGGTCCTGCAGGGGATTTTTGAATCAGTGCCTGATCCACTTCAGACTACATGCCAGGTCCTTCTCTTCGCATGACGTCAGGATCGCCTTCATCATCTCTCTCCTTACTGGTAAAGCCCTGGCATGGGCTAATCCTCTGTGGGAACATCAGTGACCAGAGACCCGTGACTTGCAGTGCTTCTTACAGACCTTCTGCTCGATCTTTGAGGAACCTGGGAGAGCTTCTTCGGCTGCTGCATCCTTGCTGACCCTACATCAGGGAGACCTCTCCGTGGGCGAGTATGCCATTCAGTTCCGTATCCTGGCTGCTGAATTGACCTGGAACAACGAGGCTTTGGTGGCCACATTCTGGCAGGGACTGTCTTCAGGGATCAAGGACGAGCTGGCTGCTAGCGATCTGCCATCTACGCTGGACGATCTTATCCTACTCGCCTCCCGGTTTGACATCAGGTTCCGAGAGCGTTCCCAAGAGGTTCTCCAGGAGAGAGAACTTCCTAGGCTGGATTCTACTTTTCAGCAATCCTCCTCAGTCGTTCCACCAGAGGATCCGATACAGAGTAACTATGTCAAATTGTCTACCCAGTAGAAACAACGCAGACTTACTTCTGGACTTTGTCTGTATTGCGGCCCCGGAGCCAATATAGTGCGCCTGTGTCCCCAGAGGCCAGAGAGACCCCATTGCCTAGGACTTGTTGGAGAGACAACCCTAGATGGAACGGTACCTAATAAAGCATTCTGTTCTAAGCTGACTATTCCTGTGACCCTAGTATCCGGCGACAGGACGCATCAAGTTTCTGCCTATCTTGGCTCTGGTTCTGCTGCAAACGTCATCCAGAAAGAGCTTGTGGATCATCTCAGTTGCCCACAGTTCCCCTAGAGACGTCTTTGGCTGTTGCCTCAGTTAATGGACTGCCTCTGCCTGATCCCATCGTTTCTAAAACCAAGGCGTTGAAGCTCCAGGTTGGAGTCCTTCATTCTGAACTAATTTCTTTCCTTGTTTTGCCCAAGGCCATCAATCCTGTTCTGCTGGGCCTACCTTGGTTTCAACTACATGCCCCAGTCCTGGACTGGAATTCTGGAAAGGTTCTCCAATGGGGCTCCAAGTGCCATGGTCGTTGTCTGTTGCAGATCCATGCGGTCAAGCTTCCTCTGCCTCAGTCATTGGTGGGACTGCCTCCCCAGTTTGCTCAGTATGCAGATGTTTTCAGCAAAAGGAAGGCTGAGACGCTGCCTCCACATCAGACTTATGACTGCCCCATTGAACTGGTTCCTAATGCTTCTCTCCCCCGTGGTTGAGTCTTCCTCCCCGTCCGGGGCTGGATTCTTCTTCGTTAAAAAGAGGGACGGATCCCTCCGACCCTGCATTGACTACCGTGGTCTCAACCAGATCACGGTCAAGAACAAATACCCGTTGCCACTTATATCTGAGCTGTTTGATCGCATACGAGGAGCCAAAAAATTTTCCAAGCTAGACCTGCGGGGGGCTTATAACGTAGTCCGAATTCGCCGGGGTGATGAATGGAAGACGGCATTTAACACCTGGGACAGGCACTACGAATACCTAGTGATGCCTCTCAGACTGTGTAACGCTCCCGCAGTGTTTCAGGAGTTCGTTAATGATATCTTCCGAGATCTCCTCTATGTCTCTGTTGTTGTTTATCTCGATGATATCTAGATTTTTTCCCCAGATCCGACGACTCATCGGAGGCATGTCCGTCAGGTTCTACTACGATTAAGGGAGAATCATTTATACGCCAAGCTGGAGAAGTGCGTCTTTGAGAAGAGTTCTCTGCCCTTCCTGGGCTACATCTTCTCGGATCAAGGTCTCAAGATGGATTCTGTGAAAGTGAAAGCTGTCCTGGAGTGGTCACGTCCTCAAGGCTTAAGGGCCATACAGCGGTTACTGGGAATCACCAATTTCTACCGGCAGTTTATTCCTAACTACTCTTCTCTGAAAGCTCCCATCTCTACCCTTACCAAGAAAGGTGTGAATGCCAAGGTGTGGACTCCAGAGGCAGAGTCCGCATTTATTAGCCTCAAGAAAGCCTTCACTTCAGCTTCGATCCTCCATCATTCTGACGTATCTCGGCAGTTCTCACTGGAAGTGGACGCTTCCTCTGTTGGTGCAGGTGCGCTTCTGTTCCAGAGGAGCTCCAAAGGAAAGGCAGCAGTATGCGGCTACGACTCAAGACTTTTTTCTTCTGCTGAGCGCAATTACTCTATTGGAGATCGGGAGCTGCTGGCCATCAAATTGGCTCTGGAGGAGTGGAGACATCTTCTAGAGGGCGCTGCTCACCCCATCCTGATCTTCACCGACCACAAAAAACTTACCTACCTTCAGTCTGCACAACGACTGTATTCCCGTCAAGCCAGGTGGTTGCTGTTCTTCACCCGTTTCCAGTTTGTGCTCCACTACCGTCCCACGGACAAGAATGTGAGGGCCGATGCCCTGTCCAGATCGTTTGAGACGGAAGACACGGTGGAGTCCCTTCAGACTATCATAGACCCGTCCTGCATTGTCACTGCTAATCCTCTGCAGGTTAGAGACATCCCTCCGGGGAGGACTTTTGTTCGGTTGGCAGACAGGAGAAGAAATTCTCCGATGGGGACACAGTTCTAAACTGGCTGGGCACCCTGGTGTTTGTAAAAACTCGAGACCTGATTGTTCGTCACTTCTAGTGGCCCACGCTACCCAAGGATGTTGTGGACTTTGTCTCTTCTTGCACGGTGTGTGCTTCTAACAAGGTTACACAGGACTTGATAGCTCATCACTATTTGTGGCCCACTCTGCCTTGAGATGTTGCGGACTGTAGCGTCCGTGGCTGCGGGCCGTCGGGTCTACTCACCTCCTGACGCCCGCAGTCTTGGATCTGTGAGCGCTGGTCCCCATCTCCTTCCTAGGAGATGCCAGTGCTCACTTCCGCTCCGGTCCGCTGTGTCCTGTAGGGTGCGTGCGCACGCTCGTGCCCGCTCTTAAAGGGCCAGTGCGCGCACATGAAGGAAATCATCATCAACCCACATGATTTCCTGGTCTATAAGAAGGCCCCAGGCCTTCTGATCCTTGCCTGAGCGTTGTTAGCATATCCCAAGTCTGTCTTGCAAATGGTTCCTCAGTGTTTCCCGTTCCAGTTGTTACCCGTGCCCTGCTAACTGTTCCGGTATCCCGTACTGTACTCTTGTTCCTGTGCCTACTAGTTGGAGTCATGTCTACTGCACCTGCTGTTGTTTGCCACGTCCTGTGTCATCCTCCATGTCCTGTGTCATCTGCCACATCCAGAGGGATTCGCCACGTCTGGCGCAACCTGCGGCACCTGCTGTCATCCGCCACCTCTGGCGTTACCTACTGCACCCTCCTCCATCCGTGCCAGAGCTGCAGCCACTGTCTGGACTATCCAGGTACCCTTGTGTGGGACTTTGTATTGCTGGGGTTCCCTGTTGTTTGGCCAGCTGCCTCCCTGCTACTGCGGTGCGGCCTAGTGGGTCCACATACCCACAAACCGTGACACGGACTGTCTCCTCATGTATGAACTGTGCCTCGAACAAATCTACCCGCTCCAAACCTGCTGGCCTGCTACTTCCCCTGCCTTTTCCTGATGCCCCTTGGCAGCATATCGCTATGGACTTTATCACTGACCATCCTCCTTCAGCTGGATGTACCTACGATCTGGGTAGCAGTGGATTGTTTCTTTAACTAGACACATTTTATTCCACTGACTGGCCTCCCGTCTGCTACTCGCCTGGCAAATCTGTTTATTTTGCACATCTTCCGGCTACACGGACTTCCTCTGCATATTGTCTCGGACCGGGGTGTACAGTTTCCATCCAAGTTCTGGAGAGCCCTGTGCAACTTGCCAGACATAAAACTGGATTTCTCTTCTACCAATCATCCAAATTTCAATGGTCAAATGGAGAGGACCAACCAAGTTATAGAGAATTATCTTCGGCATTTTGTTTCTGCCCAACACGACAATTGGGTACAAGTCCTGCCATGGGCGAAATTCTCGTACAACAATCACACAAGTGAGTCTACTGCCTCGTCTCCTTTCTACATTGTGTACAGCCAGCATCCTCGAGTTCCTCTTCCTGTGCCAGCCATGACTCAAGTACCGGCAGCTAACTTATTTTGGGTATTTTATTCACATCTGGCAGCAAACTAGGGCTGCGATCCTTCAAGCAGTGGACCGCGTGAAAAAGCATGCCAATAAAAGAAGAAAAGTTCCTCCTCAATTCTCCCCTGGAGTCAAAGTCTGGCTATCCTCAAGAAACATTCGACTCGAGATGCCTTCTCACAAATTCGCTCCCATGTTCCTTGGTCCATTCGAGGTTCTGTAGTGGATAAACCCTGTGTCCTATAAACTTCGGATGCCTCCTACTCGGTCCATGTGTCCCTCCTTAAGCCTGTGGTCCTGAACCGCTACAGTAATGCTCTTGGTTCTTATTTGAGGTGAAGGAGATTTTGGACTGCAAGAGAGTAGGAGGTAGGACTTTCTATCTGGTAGACTAGAAAGGGTTTGGTCCTGAGGAGAGGTCTTGGGAGCTAGAAGAGAACCTTAATGCACCTACCCTCATTAAAATAATTCCTTTTACGCTCTGGACCCAAGAAGAGGGGCATAAGTGGGGGTTCTTTTACGACTACGGCCCGCCGCCGCTCACTTTCGGTGAATGGCCGCAATCGCAGCCTCCTGGCTGTTTGCCAGCGTCTCCGTCCCCGGAGACGCCAGCGAGATGCCATCTGGCGCAGCCTTTCCGTCCTGGACTGTGGTGTAGGGGTGTGTATAGAACGGAGCTGGAATCTATGGTTCAAACAATCCCACAACGCCAATGAAGAAGAGAGTAGTGGGCACAAAACAGATGGTCTTTGATTGGGTTTCAGCCACAACAACAGGTCTACAGGAATGTCAGGAGTAGCAGCTTGTTCAATGGGTACCCAGCTTTGTTGGTTATGCACTTTATAGAGTGAAACCAGGGAGGGGTCAGGCGAGCAGCATAATAATATTCAGTGAGGTTCGGTAACCCCAATCCCCAAGATGCTTTAGGAGAATATAGGGTACTCTGTGGAACTCCGCATTGTTTAGGGCCCCACACGAACCACAGAATAAGCTTCTGAAGGTCTTGTAAATAGGAGGAAGGACTTCCACTGGTAAGGTACGAATAAAATAGAGGATTCTAGGAAGAACCATCACTTTAATGGCTGCTATTCTGCCAAGCCAGGAAAGGGGCATAGAGGCCCAATGAAGCAGCTGTGTTTTCTATTTAAATGACTAATAAAAGGTTTGTTCTAAAAAGAATAAAGAACAACTACTACCTGCAACTGATTTTTAGCAACAAAATGAAATTGTTAATTCATACTTTCAAGCCTAGAAAGTTCCACAAATTAGAAGCTTAATAAAGTTAAATATTGCTGTAATCCTATTTCTTTCACAGGTGCTAATAAAACTGGCTAAAGTCTACTCTGCTAATGGTATAGAACTCAAAGTGCAAAGTAGAGCAGAGGAACCACCAACTGTCATAGTCTAAACTACAATAAAATAGAACTCCCTTAACTAACAAAAAGTAATACCAGATGATACAAAGAAATTAAGTCACTGTGTGCCTATGTAAGGGGGTCAGTAATATTGTTGTATGTTTATGTTTCATGTCAACATGCCTCCTTCTTACACATACTCCTAACACAGCCCGAGATATGAGTATTTGAAGTGACCCCCTTCCCTCCGGCCTAAATCTCTCACAGTGAGCCTCACGAAGAGCTGGTACTGTATGTGAAGCAGCCTCACGCTAATAGGACAGCATCAGAGGCTGTGAGGTAGCTCCGAAGAATCACTGATTTTGACCCCCTCTTGGCTAGTAAGCGATTCATTACCATATTTGGTGCCAAAACAACCGGAGGCCATATGTCGGCAATGGGGAGGGGGTGTAGAAATAAAATGAAAGCACTGCCGGTGTCCAGGAGACACCGGTAGTAAGTTAAGATTACTAACAATCCCACTGCAGTCTTCATCGCCTTGAAGCAGAGGCACCGTAGCCCACCCAACTATTTCAACAACTCAACATCGGCCATACTATCAAAAGCCTTAATAAGTAGCAGGCCTCCCCTGTGTTCACAGGACCAGGTACCATATGGGGGTTGCCCTTCCTAATAGCCACAAGAGCGGTATTATGGCCAACCTCCACCATCAGCTGCTGCTCATTGTTTTGCGAGTACATAACAAATGATCAAAAATAAACTAACTTAAAAAATGGCAAAAAACAGATGTAGAAACAAATCGGAAAATCAGGCAATAAATTAAAAGATTTTATCTTCCTCCACGAATCCGGTGTCAGGAAGTAGTTGGCATACAAGTCCCTGACTCTGAGTCCATCTGTTCCAAGTCTGGCATGGTAGGAGGTATCAGGAAGGGCATGGACTTTTGGCAGGTGTTGACCAACATCTGATGATGTTTTAAAAGTCCTGGTGAAGTCTGGCTGTTCTGCATGGATGTGTGAATTAAAAGTTCCCTAATCAGACTCCCTACATGTTTCACCACCTATAGTGGCCTCAGGAGAGATGGCTGTTTGTATTTCCAGTCCATTGTAGAGTACAAACACATTATCAACAGACATGTAGTTGGAATGATTTGTGCCAAATGCATTAAACGGTGCACAGCTCTTAATAAATTTGTTGCATTTTGACCTGTCACATACTGTATAATATTAAATCTACACATGCTTGCAAAGCTTTGCGACAAAAATGTGCGCCGTTTTCCATGATTTCACTTAATAAATTTGACTAATGGTAGGTTTGCACACGGCAGATTTGTTGCAAAAAAATCTGCAATTGTTCCATTTATCTGAATGGAAATTGCAGAAATTTATGCAAATGCTGCAGGAACAACCTAAGGCTAGATTCACACAAGCGTTGCAAACCTCGGACATGAAAAACTACAGTTTTTCACGTCCGAGGTGCATCCGTGCTGTACACCGCATGACGAGTTATTAACATCCCCCATAGACTAGAGTCTATGGCTAGTAATAGGATGTGTCCTATTTTTTCACGTACCCTTCACATGCTCCATTGAAACAACGGCCATGTGAATGGCCCCATTGAATTACATAGGTCTGTGTGACGGACGTTGTTTCAACGGCCGTCACACGGACGTATTCAACGCTCATGGGAATAAAGCCTAATTTAGATGTATGGAATGAAATTTCTGTAATGAATTTGCCATGTGCGAGCTTACCCTTAAAGGGGTTGTCCACTACTGGACCTATCCACCGGTATTTAAAATGATACAATCAGCTGATGAACTAGCATTTGCTCATTCATTGGCTGATCGTTACCCTGTTTACACGGGGCAATTATCGGGAATGAGCATTCTGTGAACGCTCGTTTGTCCGATAATTGCCCAGCGTAAAAGGGCCTTTAGACTAGGGATACACACAAAGTATTTTTCTCCCTACAAATAAAATCGCTTTGGCAAATTACTGTTCATTGAAATGCATTAGGCTATGGCTACACAATGAGGGGAATTTATTAAGACTGGCGTTTGAGATACAGAGCAGCTGTATCTCAAAAAGTAAAAATAATTTTTAATAAAAACTAATTATAAAGTTGCACCATTCACACGGATTGACCTTTTTAGTTAAAAAAAAAATCAATAAAAAATTTAACTGGGAATTAAAGTAAGATTTGTGACTGATAAATTCCCCCCACAGTGTATTAATCTCACTAAAAATATTGGTGAGATAAATCGCTGTCCATAGGAATGCATTGAGTAGATTGAAAATGTCTTCAAAATCGCTACAGTCAAGCGATTTGCTAGCGAATTATCTTTAATCGCTCCATGCTGGGATTTCAGAGCTACACACTTGTCTGGAGCGATTTTGTAGAGAGTTTCAAGCTACTTAATGCATTTCTATAGACAGCGATTTATCACAGTGATATTTGGAGTAAGATATCTCTAGCCTTTTACCACTCACTACAAAATACAATTTTAGGTCTAGCCCCAGCCCAATAGCTCGTTATTTGTGGTTCAGAAGGGGGCTCATGCACACGACCGTAGTGGCCGTCCGCAAATCAAGGGCCGTGCACATGGCCGTGCACATGGCCGTGTACATTCATTTCAATGAGCCTGGACCGAAAAATGCAGCCGTAATAAGACATGCCCTATCTTTTTGCGGTCCAGTCTCCTGGGCTATGCACGGACAGTGAAAACTACGGTCTTGTTCATGGGCCCATACAAATGAATGAGACCGCAATTCCCCTGCAGACTTGTAGGTGAATTGCAGCTGCAAAAACACACTGGTGTGCATGGGGCCTTAATTTTTACACTAATTACATTTATAAAAAGCAACAATATAAAGATGGACACAGGATTTTGCTTTAAAAAAAAACAAAAAAAACAGGGACAACTGGGAGTTACTTGACGTTCAGATTATTTTAGACCAATCGAAATCTATTCTGTAGGGTGTAGTCGAGGTTATAATAGAAAGGGACAGCATATCTGCAAATACTTTTCAAGTCAAACAGGATCGAAACCCTGTATTTCTTTACCTCTAGGGTACATTCACACGTGGCAGATTTACTCCATGAATTTCCACGATTGTTCCATTCATCTGAATTGAACTTGCAGAAATCCATGCACGTACTGCAGAAACAACCCCATTCAGATGCATGAAACTGATTTTAAGTCAAAGATATTTCTCCAACAAATCTGCCTTATGTGAATACACCAAAATTCTGGGGGTGGGGGGGGGGGGGGGATATAATCATGTAAGAGAAATGTATTGTAAGCAGTTCAATCATTAATGTTATTATTAGGGTATGTTCACACCTATTTTCAGCCGTTTTGTGTCAATAGAAAAACAGCTCCAAAAACGGCCATAAAAAACGCATCAAAGAAGCTTGATGCATAAAAAACAGCTGAAAATCAGAGGCTGTTTTCCCTTGAAAATAGCTCTGTATTTTACAGCCGTTTTTTGTTAAGTGTGTGAACATAGCCTTAGGCCGGATTCACACGAGCGTTGCGTTTTTGCGCGCGCAAACAACGCAGCGTTTTGTGCGCGCAAACACTATTTGACAGCTGCGTGTGTCATCCGTGTCTGATGCGCGGCTGCGTGATTTTCGCGCAGCCGGCATCATAGAGATGAGGCTTGTCGACGCCCGTCACTGTCCAAGGTGCTGAAAGAGCTAAATCTTTCAGCACCCTCGACAGTGAATGCCGAACACAACAGCGAAAAACCTGTTAAAAAAAAGATAAAGTTCCTACTTACCAAGAACTTCCCGGCCGTTGCCTTGGTGACGCGTCCTTGGTGACGCGTCCTTGGTGACGCGCCTCTCTTGACATCGAGCCCCACCTCCCTAGATGACGCGGCAGTCCAAGTGACTGCTGCAGCCTGTGATTGGCTGCAGCCAGTGCTTGGCCTGTGATTGGCTGGAGCTGTCACTTGAACTGAAGTGTCATCCCGGGAGGTCGGACTGCAGGAAGGAGACAGGAGTAATCGGTAAGTTAGAACTTCGTTTTTTTTTACAGGTTCATGTATTTTGGGATCGCAAGTCACTGTCCATGGTGCTGAAACAGTTTAACTCTTTCAGCACCATGCACAGTGAATGTCTCCCGACGTCGCGGACCGGAATTTTTTTTGCCGAGTTCGGCCAAAACGAGTTTGGCCGAACCCGGTGAAGTTAGCTTCGGTTGTCGGGTTTCGCTAATCGCAAAGACACTCCGTTTGGATGTTCGGAAACAGAAAAGCACGTGGTGCTTTTCTGTTTACATTCATCCTTTTGACAGCTGTTGCGCAAACACGCAGTTCGCACGGAAGTGCTTCCGTGCGACATGCGTGGTTTTCACGCACCCATTGACTTCAATGGGTGCGTGATGCGTTGAAAACGCTGAATCAACGGACATGTCGTGAGTTTTTTGCAACGGAGCAACGCTGCGCAAAAAACGCTGCCATGTCTGCACGGCCCCATTGTCTAATATAGCTACGGGCAACGCACGTGAAAATCACGCGCGTTGCACGCGCGTATTTTACGTTCGTCTGAATAAGCCCTAAGAATCACTCCCCTTGCATGTGGGGGGCCATTGTGAAAACAGGCCTGAAAACGGATGAACTCAAATTCTCCTGCTCCTACCCTGCAAATGCCGCCACCTGAACTTATGCACCGGCAGCAGGCTATTGGATTTTGCAGCGGTTCTGCTGGCTTATTTCAGGGATTGTTCCTGCTTATATAGAAAGAAATTTCAAACATTTTATATAAAGAAATTATTTATAGATTTCCACGATTTAAAAAAGTTTAATTTCCTAAAACTTTTTATTTAAATCTAGTCAGGGATAAATACAGATATTAGGCCTGCTTCACACACACACATAATTTTTCTGCCAATTTAAACTGCATCAACAAATGCTTCTTTAAACGCACGTCGCACGGACCTATGTTAGTGAATGGGGCCGTTCAGACTGTCAGTGATTTTCACGCAGCGCACATAAAACTCACGACATGTCCTATACTTGCCTGTGTTTCGCGCAGCACGCACCCATTGAAGTCAATGGGTGCGTGCAAATCGCGCACGGCACACGGAAGCACTTCCGGGTGACGTGCGTGATTCGCGCTACATTTGGTAAAGAAGAGAAGGGAAACATAAAATCTCCTCCTTCTTTACTGTGTCGTAACATAAAAAGGGAGTGTCCTAATGATGCCGGCTGCATGAAAATCACGCAGCCACGCACCATATACACGTCACACGGAATTTTGGACACGTTCGTGTGAATAAGGCCTTATACCGCTGTTTATGAACAATACAAGATTTTTTATGAAGATTATTTGCAAAGTTGCTTTTTCATGCATTGCAACAATAAAACAATGGTTGTAAACGCTGACATAGCCTGAACTATACTAAAATGTGGGAGTAGAATCTGCACGACTGTAGATTTTATCCGTAATTACAATCCATAATTATGGACCCATTAATTTCTATGTCCGACGGAAACCTTCCCGTATATTTACGGGAAGGTGTCCGGGCCGTAGAAACCTTCCGTAAAAAATAGGACATGTTTTTATTTTACAAATCGTGCTCCCATACTTTGTAACGATCGACTGCGATACTGATTCCGCCAAAAACAACGGAACCCTGTCACAACGGTGACAATCGGAAACCATTAGCATAGTTTCCGTCACTGTTGGGATTAACGGTGATGCAAACAGAAGCTAAGGTTTCCGTTTGCGCTTCCGTTGAGGAGTTCCCCAGACGGAAACCTCCGACGGAACCCCTCAACGAAAAGACAAGGCTAATGTGAACACAGCCTAAGCCAAAACCAGGAGTGGGTCCAAAATACAGAAGATGGACAAATGTTTCCATTATACTTTTTCTCTGTGCAGGTTCCACTCCTGGTTTTGGCTTCCAAACTCTGACACAAAATACTGATAAAATACAGACCAAAATACTGCCGTGTGTAAGGGGCCTACGGGTTGGAGCTCCATTCTCCTTCTTAGGCCAGATTAACACGAGCGTGTTGGATTTGTGATATAAGGTCCGCATTTCCCGGACCGAGCACAGTGCAGGGAGCCGGGCTCCTAGAATCCTAGTTATCTATGACGCTAGGTATCACTGCCTCGCTGCGGGAAATCTGTACCATACTTTAATGATTTTTTAAGTACGGGACAGTAGTTCCGCGGAGACTATGATAACTAGATAAGTATCATGCTAGGAGCCCGGCTCCCTGCACTGTGTTCGGTCCGGGAAATGCGGCCAACATGCGGACCGTATATCACGGACAAAACGCGCTCGTGTGAATCCGGCCTTACAGTATTAAATAGAAGAAATCTCGTGGTTGATCATGCATGTTTATGGGGCGATAGGGATAAGCAGCTGCCAAATAGCTCTGTCACTGCCTATCTTATAGTAGAACAAAAGCTTGTGTAGGCTAAAATTCAACATACCAAACTTTATTTCCCCCTTTTCCCATCAACAGATACTGGGGGACAGTGGGGCTACCCAACTGCATCTTATCCCTCCCTCACTTCGCTTGTCTGGATGGATGTTTCTATGAAGGTAGATAAGGGATAATAACATTTCAATGTATAGCATGAAGCGGGTGGTACCTGATGCCCACCATCTATCCAGATATGACTCCACTCTATGTGATGACATCCCACTCTATGGGATCTATGTAAACTATAAACCTGGAATTGTAAAGATGCTTATTAGGGTATTAATAGCTCTGCATGTTTTATATATTCATTATAGCGGGAGTGGTAAGTATTCATTTCTATAGTCGCATAGCATGAGGTCATTGGCCCGCAGATATAACACACCCAGGTACCCAATGCTGTGCCATTACAATGGCTGCTCCTCATGACAGAAAGCAATGAATGCGCACAAAAACCATTTAACATCACTCCTGCTTATCATCACAGCGGCTCTGAAGGAAGACATCCGTGCGCTCCCGCATAATGATGGGCGCACGGTGGTAACCTCTCGCCTGACAATATAGGCGGGGCTTTCATGTATCAGGGAGCCGGCAAAGCGGCGTCCACGTGACCGCATATGAAGCTACCGGTATATATAGCGCGGTAAAGCTCTGAGGGAATAATCTCTGCGGCTCTCATACGAGTTCATTCAGCATGGTGGACAAATTCCTAGGGACCTGGCGGATGGTAGACAGCAAGAATTTCGATGAATATATGAAAGCGCTTGGTGAGTAGGGCGAAAAATTATCAATAAAAAGAAAATGTTTTAACATAATGCTACATAGCAGCGTATGTGTATATATATATATATATATATATATTCTCGCTGAGGCAGGGAGTATGTCTGGCATATGAATGAGGGAAGGCAGACGACGCTTGGCAACGTGGGGTGAGTGACTGCAGCAGTGCAGCTGGTGTTTCTGTGCTGACACGAGGCTTTTACAGGGGGATGGAGACGCCACTGCAGGGGGTGAGGTCGGGCAGGACGAGGGTGAGGACTATAGGACAGGGTACTAATAATGATAGTATTATAGCATAGTCAAAGTATATCTCATGTCCTATGTTTTCCAGCTCCGTGTACACGTGGGGACGGGTATTAGAATAACATTGGTTTGTGCCTAAATGTTTATTTTTATATTTGCAAATAAAATCAAGTGTTCTAAAAACGACTCTTTACCGATGAAGCACGAGACGCCTGCTCCGTATTAAACCTTTTATAGCAGATACATTACCCCACCTCTTGTACAGTAGTCAATAATACATTTGGCACTAAAATCCTATTTAGCCATCGCCCTTTGGTGCATCATTTTTTTTAATCTGAACACTATGCAAAACCATAAAATGGCACAAGTCTCCTCTTTACATCTGGAATAGACACCTATAATAAAGGTAAAATAATGCAGCTCCTGCATGTCGTAGCCGTCTGATCTAATCGGCCATATACATGATCTACATACATGTACATGGGATTGGGATAAAGATCGGGTCCGCTCATTATCAGTCGGCGGCACGTTCGATCCATATGTTATAAGCGGTGACCCTTGACAGGCCGTGTAATGTTTCATGCTTCAGCGACTGCCACTACATTACTGTGACCTTAGGCTTCCCTGTAAGGACACACAAGTCGTTTCCGTGTATACGTATACATGCCATAAATTACTTCCTTTATTACCTAGCTTTGCTTTTCAATGGAAAACGCGGACTGTCCTTGAAGCCTATGGTATAATTTATGATTTCCGAGGAACTATATATATATATATATATATATTCTGTTCATTGGCGATGGCACTAAGTGGCATTGTATTAGAGCAAACAATACAGGAGTATGAACATATCATGTACAACACTTGCGTGCGCAGAGACCATTGGCATTTATCCGCATTTTTGCACTAATTTCATTCATCCGTTAATTTCTGACAATAGCACGGTTTTGTGCATGCGACCCTACTGCCCATGAACCACAATGAAGGGAAACTATGTAGTATTGTAGAAAGTGTGAACGTACCATAGATGCCGAAGAACAGAAAAAGTAATGTCCGTCTGTTGCACGACTAACCCCAATGACGCAAGCTGGACCTCATTGACCTAATGGTGTCTATCCGGTTCAGTCATAATGCCCATCGACTTGGTAGGAAAAATAGGGTTTGATGCTGTGCGATCCTTTCTGTCAAATGTGGTGATCCTGCTGACGATAGTGTGAACAGAGCCTTAGGTTGGTTCACATCTGCGTTAGTTGTTCTGTCGCAGTAACAGAAAAACGAAATAAAACGGAAGTGCCGGTTCTATCGAACATCAATGGCACCCTATTTAACCTATTAACTTCAATGGGTTCCATCGGCTTCCTGTCAGGATCTACAGTTTTGCCAGAAAAAATAGCGTAGCATGCTTTGCTTTTTTGCCTGCATTTCTGACCTAATGGCGCCTCCAACGCAGATGTGAACACAGAATTTGTTTGTTTTCAGTGTAAGTTGACAATTGTTACATTGTTGATAAATGTCCAGAAGTTTGAGGGGGGAGGGGGAGTGATCCTTTTGCAGCATAGTAGTGAATGTTTTCAGAGACAGCAGAGAAAATGAATGATTTTATTTTCACCCACAGCACAGTTGGCACACTAGAAATTTACATGGTACATATTTTATAGTACTACACAAATGACTGTAAGCTAAAGAAAATGGTCACTGGTTATAAAGAGATGTTTCGCTTGTAAGCCTTAAAGTGAAGCTAAATGTCCGACAAACTTCTGACACGTCATAGTGACATGTCAGACGTTTGGATTGGTGGGGGTCCGAGCACAGAGACCCCCACTAATCTCTAGAATGAAGCAGCTGAAGTGTTCGTGTGAGCGTTCAGCTGTTTCGTGTCTGTTCAGCTTTTTCCGGAAAGCCGATGTATCGTAGTACGGGCTCATAGACTTTGTATGGAGTCCGTACACTGATCCATTTATTTCCGTGAAAAGACACGAAGCAGCTGAGCGCTCACACGAGTGCTTCAGCTGCTTCATTCTAGAGATTGGTGGAGGTCTCAGTGCTCGGACCCCCCACCAATCCAAACTTCTGACATGTCAGAAGCTTGTTAAACGTTTAGCTTCACTTTAAAGAGGCTGTCACCAGTTTATAACTTCCCTATCTCCTACATAATCTAATAGGCGCTTTAATGTAGATGACTACTGTTTTTGTTTTGGTTTTTTAAACTTTTATTGTGCAAGTTATGAAAATATTTTGATTTGTGCAAATTTTTTCTAAATGTCCAACTAGGCTGTTTTTTTCTATTCACCAAGAGGGCGTAGTATAGAAAAATGTGACTGTCCAATCAGTGTCATACACTTCTCTTCTTTCCAGGACAGCATGATCCACAGTACAGCCTGATCTTGCGAGATCACGCTGTGACGTGACTTCCTCCCACAGGTCCTTCACTGGAGCGACAGAAGACTGCGCAGACATCGCCTGCAGCCACTGCAGATTTGGATAAACGTCCTGGCACAGCTGGAGGCGATGTCTGTTCAGTCTCCCGTCGCTTCGGTGAAGGACTTGCAGGAAGAAGTCCAATCAGAGTGATCTTGCGAGAGCACGCTGTGCTGTGGATCAAGCTGGGCTGGAATGAAGAGGTGTATGATGCTGATTGGTCAACATCCTAAACTTTTCTATACAACACCCATGTATTAGCATGAATAAAATAAAAAAAATTCATAAGGCCCCGTTCACACAGTTTTTTGACACAGAAACCACGTCTGAAAATGAGCCAAAAAATTTCCGAATATGCCTCATTGATTTCAAAGGGAGCCGTTTTTCCCCGCGAGCGGGAAAAAGCGACATGCCCTATCTTCAGGTGTTTATGCCCCTGACCTCCCATTGACATCAATGGGAGGTAGAGAAAGCGTATTTTGCTGCGTTTTTGCCCGTGGCGCTCAATGGTAGTGAGCGAAAAACGTGCCAAACTGTGTGCAGGCAGATCAAAATCTGCCTCATAATTACAAATGGAATTTTGAGGCAGAATTTTCTGCCTGCAAAAAACTCTGTGAACTCTGCCTAACTTGCTCAATAAAACGTTTAAAAAAACCAAAAACAGTAGTTCGCTACATCAAAGCGCCTATTGGACTAGGTAGGAGATAGGAAAGTTATAAACTGGTGACAGCCTCTTTAATAACCAAATATGGTGCATAAGAATTAGCTCCATATTAATAATTCAGCTCATGTCAGGACTATATGTGAGCAATTTGTTTTAAAGAGCTTTCATTTGACCTATCTTCTTGCCAAGAACATACAAGAGACCTGCCAGAAGAATCACATGGCCTATCTAAACGACCAACCTTCTTTTCATTGCCTCTGACCTTGTTGTGAAGGTTGTGTTCAGATGACCTCAGCATTGAGAGGCAGAATTATATATTGTGCAGATGTTTACATTTGTCTTGTCTGTGGTGTCAGTGTAAGGTTATATTTTTCTCGCATTCATTCTCGTGACAACCTATCTTACAATTTTTGCCTCCTGGAAAATATAAAAAAATAACTATGGTAGGGAGTAATGTTCCAGTATTAGTAACACTATTATCTTGAAACCTAAATCGATCATTGTTTTATCGTCAGGCAGTCGTACATGCACAAATTGTTATTTTTCTGTTATTTATTATAACAGGTGTAGGCTTTGCCACACGACAAATTGGAAATGTTACCAAACCCACAACCATAATCAGCTTAGATGGGGACCTTATTGTGCTGCAGACACAGAGCACGTTCAAGAACACTGAAGTCAAGTTTAAACTGAATGAGGAATTTGATGAGACAACAGCAGATGATCGGAAGGTTAAGGTGAGACCTATTTTACTGTGACATTTTCTTTCCTCCCTTAGATTCGTTAGTTGAATAGGGCGAGACTGTTTTGAACGTGTAAACTGACCACACTTATTGTGGGACTAAATCTAAATTTGAAGGTCCTGGTTTATAATATCCATTCTAGTTCATCCTAAAGGTGTCTGATGGGGGTGGAGGTAAGGGCTCTGCAAGTACTTCCACACCACTCACCCCACCATGCCTTTATAGACCTTGCTTTGTGCACTGGGGCACAGTCCTGCTGGAACTGAAAAGGGCCTTCATCCAAACTGTGCCTAAGCACTTGGCGACCCCACTCTAACTTAACGTGGTCTGGCACTTTGTGGAGGAGTTACTGTGGTTCCTAAACACTTCCACTTTGCAATAATATCACTTAGTTGATTGTGGAATATCTAGGAGTGAAGACTTGTTGCAACTGTGGGGTCCTAGTAAGTCTGGTTCCAACGGGTCGGATATGCTACGCAAAACTACGCAGCGTATCAGACCTAGAACCCACAGCACATTCCATCTGGAAAACCACACATTGTGGTGTAGTATTTCTTCTGCCGGAAACATTGTTAGAAAAAAACAAACATTCATACTTGCCCTGGCTGTACCCATGGTGACATGCCCCTCTGACATCCTGAAGCCCAGCCCCCTGAGAGGTTTCATCCCATGTGACTACTGCAGCCTGGGATTAGTTGCAGCAGTCACATGGGATGAAACGTCCTCCCTGGAGGCTGGGCTGGACACAGGAGCAGAGATGTGGGTAAGTATGAGATTTAAATTGTTTTTCTGGTGGGATTGTTGCAATTCAGTTGCAACACTTGGCTAATTGTTGCGGGTTTTCCATCCCCATTGAATGGGGATGGAAAACCTGCAACAAAAACGCAGCAAAAATTGAAATGCGGATTTAAAATCTGCACCGTAGGTGGATTTATGAATGTTTGCTGCGTTTTTTGGGCATGAGATTTTCTGAGACTGATACACTTTGTTGCTGCTGTAAATGTTGCAGAATTTCTGCACAGAATTCCGTTGTGCAAACTCTGCAGCATTTACTCTAAGTATGGTACTGTAAGGCTGGGTTCCCATGTAAATACAGTGAGCGCTCTAGAACAACTCATTCTTTCACAAATGTCTGCAATGCCTTATTCACACGAGCGTAGTTCACGTCGCACGGACCTATGTCAGTCAATGGGGCCGTTCAGACATTCCACGATTTTCACGCAGCGTGTCCACTGCGTAAAACTCACGACATGTCATGGGTGCGTGAAAATCACGTGCAGCACACGGAAGCACTTCCGTGTGTCGCGCATGATTCGCGCAACCGTGGATAAAGAAATGAAGGGAAAAATATAACCACTTCCTTAATTTTTTTTCTAAACCTCAAAACCACGTGTCAAAAGGATGGCATATGCGTGAAAAGTACGCAGCCACGCAGCAAACCTTTATGACACACGGAACTGCAACGCGCGCAAAATGCACACGTTCGTGTGAATAAGGCCTAAAGGCGACTGCATGGCTAGGTGCTGGATTTTATATACCTGTGGCAATGGGGCTGAATGGAAACACCTGCATTCAATGATTAAGAGGTCTCCCAATACTTATATCTAAAGTGTAGGGTTTTACATGGCTTTGTATGCACTAATGTGATTTGTCAGTATCTGACTTTTTTTTTTTGTCTGCACATGGAGTACAAATATACAGTATCACATGGAGATATGGAAACTTCCATAGGATAACATTACAACTGAATTACAGATGTTGTTGTTATATGCTTATAATGTCCTAATAATTTCTTGCCCAGCAGGGGTTATATGTAATTGAACATTCAACAATCCGTTACTTGGTAACTTTCATTTTATGACCAGATCTAAGCGCAATTACATCACTAAATCTGCCCCACGATTGTTACGTTCAATCAATGGTCTTTTTGGTTGAAGACACAAAGGAGGGCAGCCGCAGGAATGTTGCACTCCCAATTGTTGCTGACTGTAAAGGGGGATTCACCTAATATTCACCGTATATATGAGAATTGCTAGAAATGCAGTCCTCTAATGTATAAGCAAACATTTACCAATAGCGAGTCTTTGCTTTATGTAATTGTGTATTGTAGTGCTTATATGAATTGTGTCCCTAGTATTTGCAAGTATATTCTAGGTTTTGAAAAATATATAATTAATGATGGTTATAAGTAAGACACAAGACTAAATGCACAACTCTGGTTCTAAATCACTGTAGCGTTGTATAGACAGATGGGTATTAAATTGTGCCAAGGCAGATATATATATCTTGTGACATCACATGCTCTGGAAAGAAGTAGAATGGAAACTATTTTGCAGGATCCTGTCAAGCGGTGGATAGAAAAAAAAAATGCCTGTTGGCTTCAGAGATGTTTTATTCATGTCTACCAAGACATTTCCTTTAGGTTACTTGATGGTGACCTCACTTGAACTTTATTTCTTATAGCTTAAAAGGGTACTTTCACTTTTGAATATGGTGTATGGAGTTTACAAAAATTATCCTCACTTATTTTATACTACAAGATCATTTAGGCACGAGTCTTAAAGCGTACCTAACTTTTCAGGTGACTTTTCAGAATAAGCTGTCATATGTGCACATGAAGAATAACAAGTTCTGACCGTTATATAACTTGCATTCTGCATCATTTAGCAGTCTTCCCATATCTGCAGGCTCTATCTCGAATTCTCAGTTGTCTCTGAGCTAGTTGGCAGAGCCAGACTGCTATCTTGTCTCCTATACACTGCACACATAGAAGAGGAGAATCCTGCTCTCCTATCTCACATATATAGAAACTGCAGTAGCATGGAGGAGATTATACAGCAGTGTAGCTAAGAATCCAGTACTGGGGTGGCATATAACTTACCAGCAGCCTCTGTCTCCTGGGCTGCGTCATCTGTCTCGCAAATCCTGGTCCCCCTTCATAGACGTCTGTGGGCAGTGTCTGTCTCTATCACTCTGCTCCACCTTCCTAAACTTCTATGGGCAAGTAGTGAAGAGACACTCCCACTTCCAGCAGTCTGTCTCTAACTAGGGATGGATTTTGCTTGACAGGAGGTGGACAGCAGATTACTGCAACTAGGTGTCTCCCTTCCTGTAAAGGCCCTAATACAATGGGCCAATGATCGGGCAACAAGCGTTCATGTGAACACATGCCGATCATTGCCCTGTGTAATCGGGTCAACGATCAGCCGAAGAACAAAAACTCGTCGATCGGCTGTGCTCTTTTATGCAGTATTAAAAATAATCCGTGTCTGCAGCACATTTCTGTGTAATCGGGAGACGTGATGAAAATGTATAGGGACGAGTGAAAGGCGTAAACAAGAACCAATTAACTGGCCACCGTCTTGACGGCAGGTGGTGCAGGTCCCCTGCCTACAACGTCTTTTGGTGTCGCTGTAGATCAGGCTGATGAGCGCTCATCCTCCAAGCAGCTGTAACGAACAGCTCCTGATCTTAGAGAAGCCTCCTGAATACAGCTGGGGTCGGAAAACATTCGGACCCCCAGTTGTTTAACCCTTTGATCATGCAGCGGTCAGGGACCGTGGCAAAGGAAATTCCCTCTTTGATCGTATCACCGGGATTCTGGTGATGCAATCAAACACCGGGGAATCCCTCTGCAGTCAGCCCTGGGGACCTATAAAGGACACCAGGGCTGTCCTGTTTGCCTGCTGTTCGGGCACACCATGTGCTGCCCTAGCAGCAGCCTGTGTCATAGTGACGGTATACTGTATTAGCATACAAGAGTAAAAAATAGTTATCCCTTAATGGGATTAAAAAAAAGCCCCAAAAAAAAATGCATTTTGCATAAAATATATTTTATTGCCCCTACACTAAATAAAAACAAAAACCTACACATTAGGTATCTATACGATTTTAATAACCTGAAGAATTAATCTAATGGGTTATTTAGCGTGAAACTATATTCACGCTGTAAAAAAAAAATACTATACTATTTCTCTCGCATAAAACAAGGCCTCATACAGCCGTGTCAATAAAAAAAAATAGAAAGTTATGGCTGCTGAAAGGCAGAGGCAAAACCAGAAAGATTTAGCTTCAGTCTTTTCAGGCCCGGTCATTAAGGGGTTAACTAGCTGTCTCGCTGATCAGTGATTGTTTACATGGCCCATGTCGGGCTGTGTAATAGTACCCTAACTTCACACAGAATTTGCATGGATTAAATTACAAATTTGATCTATCAGATATACCATTATATTAGCATAATAGGTTTAAAGTTTTTGTATGTTTAAAGCTACCTGGTTTTAGTACAGTGGTTCAATCATGCCCTATAGCAATTTGTTCATAAGGATATGATCCAATTGTTTAGAGAAATGTTACTAGAAGTGTTAAATATCAGACATTTACCATGCTTGACCAGTGTTAGAGGCTGTCACCACATTATAAGTGCCCTATCTCCTACATCAGGGGTCTCAAGCACCCGGCCCACCGAGGGCACTGCAGCAGCATCCACCGAGGGCACTGCGGCATTATCTAGGGGTGTGGCAGCATCCGCCGAGGGCACTGCGGCATTATCTAGGGGTGTTGCAGCACCCGCCGAGGGCACTGCAGCAGCATCCACCGGTATCAAGTTTGAAAGTCATGTGGCCCGTCAACTTCCCACTTTTTTCTATATGCGGCCCACTTACCCGGCCAAGTTTGAGACCCCTGTCCTAAATGTGATCAGCGCTGTAATGTAGATAACAGTGTTTTTATTTTTATTTTGAAACAATCATTTTTGAGCAATTTTAGATTTATGCTAATTCGTTTCTTAATAGACAACTGGGCGTTGTAAAGAGAAGTGTGTGAGGCTGACCAATCGGCGTCATACACTTCTCACAATGTCCATTTGTACTCGGCACAGCGTGATCTTGCAGGATCACGCTGTGCTGTCACATATACCCACATTAACCTTACTGAAGTGTCTGGAGAATGGATATACATCACCTCCCGCCACGACGCGATGTCTATTCACTCCCGACACTTCGGTAATGTTTGTATGGGACTTACTCTCACAGCACGCTGTGCTGTCATACACAGCGTGATCTTGTGAGATCACGCTGTGCTGTAAGTCCCACACAAACTTTACCGAAGTGTCAAGGTTACGCCCTTTGTCTGAAGACATAGGTGAAGAAAACTGCCTTAATAAAAGCGTCAAACGGCAGCAAAATGGGGGTGTGGTGCAAAACCACTTAAAAAAAAAAAAAAAAAAACGGAGCTGATTTTACCAGGCAGAGTTTTCTGCCCGTAAATGGCTCAGTGTGAACACACCCTTAGGTTGAATTGTTATATGGACATCAGTCCTGGCCTGGTCCGGAAGTAACGATTTATTTATAAAAATATTTATTGTATAAATTACAGCAAAGTCAAGAGCGTAGTAAATAGACCCCTGATTAAAGTATTATTAAACATTGTTTTTTCAGTCTTTGGTAACTGTGGAAGATGGAAAACTAAAGCATGTGCAGAAATGGGATGGGAAGGAGACAACGCTGATAAGAGAAGTCAATGATGACAAACTTGTTTTGGTGAGTGCATAAATTTATTTAACTTAGACTTTGACACTGAGTAATTACAACTTCCAAAGCACTTCACATTTCAGAGCATGACCGCTACACCACCTCGTGTGAAGGTTGTTTTACCTTCCATGTACCTAAAACCATTCCTCACGTGTGTTTACCTAGATTTCTTGTCCACACTACTATTAACCTTTGTGCAGACAGAATGCGCACTTGCGTCTGCCTTGTAAGGATTGGGCAATGAGCGCCCTCTATTGAATAGCAGAAATAATGCATTTTACTGGACTTCACAACAATTGAGAGTACATCTTACACATACATTGCACACCGTACTTCTTGATACATCAAAGTTTAAAGAGTAAGTTTGCCTATTGGGGAATCTCATGCAGTGTACAGGAATTTCCTAATATACTTGTATTCTAAGCAGCAGTGATCCATTCATAAAAAAAAAAGTCTACAGACTACTGAACCCAGGTTTCATAGTGCAGCGGTGGGTAATCTTAATTTCTATGTTATGGAAATGCCTCCACTTATAAAAAAAGATTCTGTGAGTAGGTTAGGCAATTTTTGTATATGCAGTCTGTTTATTAAAACACCTTTATTGACACTGTAAATTTCTCACAACTTTTTCCAATATTTTGCAGTTTAATATATTTTGGTGGATAAAAAAGTTATGCCTATGGATGTTGTTTACAATGCCTCATAAATGTAATTCGCAGTGTTGTTGAACTGCTAATAGAACTCTACTAATACTGTGTTTTTGTTTTTACTCTCGACAGACTCTTACCCTGGGAGATATTGTCAGCACACGTCATTATGAAAAAGCCTAATTACTAAGCGCTCCTGTGTATCACCCTTTTTTTTTTTTTTTGTTCAGTCAAAAGCTGTGTTGTGTTTATAACCTCATCCTTGCCTGTTTCCTCTCACTGAATGGGCTACAACAGTGTTGGAGACTTTTGTAAGTTTTCAATTCAGTATTTGCTATGGACTTGCAAAGTTCTTTTTATTACGGTGCCAAAGACTTCTGCTTCCATGTTTTGGAAACTTATTTTGAAAACGACTTGAAGGGATCCCAACAATCTGCACATATACTCTGTAGTATTCTCCACAATTTGGCTGGCTTGTCAGTTCTGCCTGACTCATCCTCTAACATTAGCTTGATCTGAAGAGTATTCTGCTGAATGTAAGGAAATGTGTCCATGGACAGGATTTAATATAAATATAAAAACTTGAATCTGAATGTGCTCATTCTTAAGAACTAATCTGCTCACATTTATTTGTTTTCCTGAGAACTTGCTATAGGCTGCCCTTTGCAGAACCCGCTAGATTATGGGCTAAGTTACACATTACCTTGTATTGGTCCTGACAATAATCAACCATGAGACCTGGAGTGAATTCAATGCTTGTTTTATCCCTTTAAGGACCTGTTCACATCACCATTGCCCTTCTGCTGAGGGGTTCTGTCAGACGTTTGTCGGGTTAACCCCTCAACGGAATGGCAAACAAACCTAAGCTTCCATTTGCCATCACCATTGATTAGCAATGTTTCCATCACCATTGATATCAATGGTGATGGAAACATTGCTAAAGGTTTCCGTTTGTCACCATTGTGACAGGGTTCTGTTTTGACAGTCAATAGCGCAGTCAAACAAAGCCTAAGATGTTGGCTTAAGATTTCACCAGATAGTGCTTGTCCAGATAAGTTTCCACCAGACCGTTCTTAAATGCTGAACACTGTTCAAAACCGCTGAAATAAAATCTGACTTCTCAGGAACTGGGCTTGTATTGTATGCATCTGACATGTGCGAAAATATTCTACAATTTTGAATCCAGTATTTATAGAAGTGCAGCAGTTGCAAACTGTTTCACCTGAGGTGGACCATAGAGCTTGATGCAAGTTGCACAGTCCTGTAATACATTAGTCTTTGAGGCTTATGTGTAAAGTTCCTGATCTGCTGTATCTGATAAATTTGGATTTGAAGCCTGCATTTCCGAGTCTATAGCAATTGTATTTTGTATCAACGATTAAAAGCTGACAACCATACCTCATTGTGAAGGAGGTAACAAGCACTGAACATTGTGGTACTGTTTTTGGAGGATCCTACATGGGCTGTTAACCGTTATCTATTAAATCGTTAAACTAAATGACCCTTTATTGATGTGGTTTTTATACACTGACGCTAAATAAAAATGTTACTTTAACTTCATTTTGACACTGACTTTTTTCTTAATCAAAAAATAGTTGAAGAAAATATCACCAGGACAGACTTCTAGTAAGTGCATCTATTAGATGCTTGATAGGATATAGATCAGCAGGGGCTATTGCATCCCAGTTCAAAGCACCGATTCATCAATTTAGATAGTGTGTGCTTTAATATGCCATAAATATTTAATAGGTGTGGGTTCCAGAGGTAAAACATGCACCGATCTCCAGGAAATGTGCTCTGCTGTTCATGCAAATCCCATAGATATGAATAGAGCTGCACGCGAGTGGCCACCTCCATTTATTCTCCACCTGGATGTGCAGGCTGCCTCACCAGCCAGGAGTGGGTACAGGGGCCCCTATTCTGGAGAGAGTTGGTGTTAGAGGTAGAACCTGCTCCTATTAGATGTATTTATGGAATTCCTGGTGGGTATACTATAAATGTCTATAACCAATTAGCCCCTTCCCACCCTGTGCCACAACAGTACATCATGGGTTTTTCTTGCCACCTGCTGTACTAGTTCAGTGATGGTGTGGGCTCAGATCCTGAATTGCAGGTGTTATGCTGTATGACACACCTGACATCCTGGTCGTTTAACGCCTACTGTGGTGGCTATGAACCATGGCATCTAATGAGTTTGAAAATGGGAAAGGGCTTAACTGTTGACTTACTATAGCAGCCGGGGCCTAAAGGCCAATAAGTCAGCATTAACCCCTTAAGTATAAAGCCTATTTTGGCATTAAGGCCTGCAGGAATTTTATTTTCGAGAATCCTACGTTCAGAGAGCCTTAAACTGCTTTTTTGACAAACTTTTTTTTTTTTTTGCGGGACAAGTTGTATTTTTTTTAAAAGCACCAATTTGGGGTATATATAACCTGTTATGGGGGGGGAGGGGAGTAAATGGGCAAAAAAACTTACCTTTATTCTATGTAACCACAGCACTCCTTTAGATGTACAGAAAAAATATTTAATAGTGAATAAACTTTATTTAGATGTTTTCCAACATATTTTGCCTAGACTTTGGGAGATTTACTGTACTGTTATTACAAATACAATGTTTCGGTCCTGCCAGGACCTTGTTAACGGCAGTGACCTGTGAAAATGTACAAGATAGAAATTACAAAAGGTCGCCGTTCACCTAAAGTTGTAGTAAAAAGCAGACTGCCTACTATTTAAGTGGTGCAAAAACATTAAAAGATTAAAAATGTATCTTAGTATTGATCCATATTATAGGCAGACACACATTCCTATTTATAACACATATATAAATATCAAGCATAGAAGACTAGTAAAAGGGAGTAAATTGTCTGACAATATTATGGCATTAAAATGTTAAGTAAAGGAAATCAATAGTATGGATGGTCATTATTGCATAGCAAGACAAGAGTACCCCATAAGGCTGGAATATCCATAGGTTTAAAAAAACAGAATAAGCAGCAAAATATATCAGTCCATATATAGAAATAAATATTTCACTAAAGTATCGGGGCTTGTCCACAATTTCTGCAGCAATTCCGTTGTCAGGCTCTCCGCTGCAGCAAAAACGCACCATTTCCTGCAGTTTTTATGGCAGAAAATGGTATGTAAATTGCTGTGTTTTTCCCAATGTTAGGAGCTGGAGACATCTCTCAAATGCAGCAATTCTGCCCACTTTCCATAGCCGGAATTGACATGCTGCAGTCTGAAATATAAGCACTGCAGGTCAATTTCAGCTCGGAAATTTTAAGCAGCCTGTGGATGAGATTTGTTAAACCTCATCCACTATGCTGCTACTGTATTCTGTGCTTTTTCCGGCCGAAATCCTGGCCGGGAAAAAACGTGGCAATTCCGCAGTGTGGAGCAGCCCTTCATTAAAAAAAAAAATCATATTACAAACAGGCAACATGTATTTTCATAGAAGATAATTAACATACCTGTAGTTATAGTGAAAAAAAAAAGTCAAGAGGTCTGGATGGATGAATCATCTGGAAAGCAGGACTGCCAAATGTGTGACTTCTTATTTAACATCTGCTAGAAGTGCATAGGGGCAGCGGAGAGAAGGGAGCTCTTACCATAGTAGTAAACTGAGCTGTTGCCGTGTTAACTGTGCTTGCGTTCAGACTGAGCAGGCGCGGAAGAAAATACCGACGTGGATACTAGGCCATATAAATTCATAGATCTATAGGCGATTGTGCTAAGGAATATTGGCATGTATATCCACATGAGAAATATAAGGGTATGTTCACACAACCTATTCAGCTGTTTTTCGGGCTGCATACATCTGATACGGCTGATTTCAATGGGAAATACTGCGTTCTGTTTCGACAGGGCGTTTCTTTAGGCCTAATTTTTCATTGACTCCATAGAAAAACGGCTCCAAAAACGGCCGTAAAAAATGCAGCGAAAAACTAGTTTTGTTTAAAAAAAAAATGGCTGAAAATCAGGACCTGTCTTTGCTTGAAAACAGTGCTGTGGTTTTTTGTGCGTGTGAACATACCCTGAGTGCTAAGGAAGATAAGGGGGGGTAGTGAGATTAGAGTACCAGTATGTATGTTCACAATTCTAGGTATTATGTAGGACAAAAGCATATCCGATTGGAGAGGAATGACTCCAGAAGTATGTCATACAGTAATTATTAATGAGATCCAATTGCTCATCAATTTAATATCTGAAATGTAACTTATCATGTTCACTCCTAGTTATAGATGGCTAGAGATATTTTCCATAGACCATAACCTAGTCTAATGGTTTGATCTGGTTTATAGCGATACCTGTCATTATCAGTTAACGAGTTTGCAAAGAAAAAAAATTCAATATTTTATCATTTATATTAATGCAAAGGCCAGGTTAAATTTGCAATTGAGACCCCCTAGGAGAAAGGGATTACAGCAGACATTCTGGCCAAAAAACTGCGTACATTTTTGTTTTTTTTCGGCTGGAATACCCTGCGGCGTGCAGGGTGGATACGCTGTGTGCTATTAGGCAACTTATCCGCTCGGTGTGAACATATACTTGGCCCAATATCTGCTTTGACTAAAAAAATCATGAAGATTCTTCGGTTGTTACAATTTAGAAAAGCACAAGTTGCACAACTTCAGAATGCATTACTTACCCAATGTTGGCCAGTGCTTGCGTAAAACCTGGAAGTTTAGGCATCAAATGATGGTAAGTGTTGATGAAAGGTACTTGTTGTAAAGTAGGTCTAACAGTTGGGCGTCTCCAAATGGTGTACGGATTCATAGGCTTTCTATTGAACCTGTACACCACTTGCTCAGCTTCCTGAGGAAAGCCGATCAGAGACCAAGCGGCACGACGCTCACCCAAGCACTTCTGCAGCTTTGTTTTAGTGATCGTGGGGGTCTCGGTGCTTGGAACCCCACTGATCTCAGCTTCTGACATGTCAGAAGCTTGGAACCCCACTGTTGTAAGCTTCTGACATGTCAGAAGTTTTTTCAAATTTTGGACCGTTTTAATAAATGCGGCCCAAAGCGTCAACTCCATGTCTAATCTGAGATATTTGATAAGACTTTACCTGTAATTCCTGTTTATAAGTAACTTTTTCAAACTGAACACACTGCATGTAGTGTGGCTCCAGACATCAAGGTCAACCATACAGAACAGTGCTGAGTGCCACTGGTAAAAATTCCAATATACGCACATGTAAAAAAAAGCATATCACAAGATTTACTTTCAGTGCTGACCACTCTGCTTTGGTCAAAGTTTGCCTTGCAGCCGTGTCAATGAAGTGTGGGGATATCCACTGTGCTGGTTTTCGATTGAGTAGTTTGTGTGCTTTTTATCACACATGTTACTCATACAACAAGCATGCGCACAATATTAACAATGGGCGTTTTATAACAAACGCAACAAAGCATGGAACATACATCAATTTAAGGGTTTCACAGCTCTTGGTTGAAAAACCACGTATTATATAATGCCTTGCACATATTAGGGATCTGTTTAGGGCCAAATGCAGAAAACTAAAACTGGCGCCATAAGTGTCAAAGCCATATAGTATGGAAAGGGAGGAAACCTCCAGCTCACCGGTTTGTTGCGTCTCCGGACACTTCGCTCGGATCCCCGCTACTTCACATCCTGGGACTGCGTCTCCTTTTCAATTTTTTAATCCAATTTCTCCAATAAAAGTGGGAATGCCATTTCCTTTATAAACAAGACCTTGACACAGCGCTGGATCATTTCTTTCTTTTTCTATGTCAAAGCCATAATTAAGCTTACAACTTCCCTGTCTTAGACATCTAGTCTAGTAGCTATTAAAGGGTTGGAGAAGTTATAATCAAATTTATGATATTTGGTCCCTGAAAAACATGGGTTTAGTAGCATCTGCAAACAAATATCTAAAGGGTATTGTAAGCTTCTCCCAACCAGGGCCGGCCTTAGAGGTGCGCGATCGCACAGGGCGCTGCACCTTCCCAGCATGTAGGGGGCGCCACTGGGCTCTGCCTCCACTCTGTTCTTAGTTACACACATGGAGTAAATAAGAGCAGAGGAGCAAGAGAAGAGGAGGAAGCTCTGCCCACAGTCCGTCCTGCAAGAAGCCTGTGATCCTGTCAGCAAGGAGAGATGGCGAGTATGTGTGTGTATACAGTATGTGTCTGTGTATATGTTAGTGTGTCTCTCTCTCTGCATGTGTTTGGCTCTTTGTAAAACATTGTGTTCAATATTAAAGTAGAACAGATAAACCGAAGATATCTGTGCTGCCCCTTATATACACCTTCCTGCCCCTTATATAACCTGCTGTCCCTTATATACCCTGCTGCCCCTTATATACCTGCTGCCCCTTATATACCCTGCTGCCCCCTATATATACCCTGCTGCCTCCTATATATGCAGGTAACATCTACTACATTATCTGTACTCATAGAGTTATCACTGTGTGTTATCTGTGGTGTTACATAGGAGTGCAGATAATGTCTACTACATTATGTATGGAGTTATCACTGTGTGTTATCTGTAGTGTTACATAGGACTGCATGTGAAATCTACTACATTACATGTACAGGGGATATATGGGTCTGTTTGTGAATGTGTCTTTGTTCTTGTATATATGTGCCTTTTATGTATTTGTATATGTTCCTGTCAGTGTATTTATCTGCCGGTGTGTGTGTGTATATGTGGCTGTACGGCTATATATTTACCTGTATGTATATATTCCAGAATGGGTGTATGTATATTTGCCTGTATGTCTAAATACCTGTCTTTATGTATGTAAAGTATATATGTTCCAGTATGTGCGTGTCTGTGGTTAATTTTTGGTTTGTGTAGGGGGCGGCAATAGAGAGTCCCGCACAGGGTGCCATCCAACCTAAGGCTGGCCCTGCCCCCAATCAAAAAAAATCACAGGTGTCGGCAAAGATGGAAAAACAAAATGCACTGTAGTTGAGCTAAATAAAAATGTAGACAGCCTGGTACACTTTTATTCCCAGTTCACATGGAGTTTTTTGGAGCTGATTTTGATGCGGAAACCATGTCTGAATCAACGTCCGAGACCGCCTCCCTTTAATTTCAATGGGAGGTGGAGGTGGGTTCCCCCCCCCCCCGTGGTGGCTTTTAGTTGGTCGCAGGAAAAAAAGTGGCATGTTTTTTCTTGCCGCGCTTCTGCTTCTGACCTCCCATTGAAATAAATCATAGGCAGAAAAAGCGTGTTTTGCTGCTTTTTTTACCCGCGGCTCTCAATGGCCCATGGCAAGGAAGTGCAGGCAGGTAAAAATCTGCCTCAAAATTCCTGAAGGAATTATGAGGCAATTTTTTTTGTATGCAAAATCCTCCGTGTGAACAGGGCCTTAGGGTATGGGGCACATGGGGTGGATTAATTGTGTATTTTCCACAGTGGATTTTGTTGAACAAATCTCATTGAAGCGTTGCGGAAGAAATCTGCTGAGAAAATAAATTGATCTGCAGTCCAAATTTATAATCCGAAGCATGCGGCGATTCTGCAGCAGAAATTGCAAAAATTGCAAATCTGAAAAAAAAAGTCTATACTTCCCTAGCGTTGTCATAGCAACGGCTTCTTGTTATCTTGGCTGTTCTCTGTGTTGCTGGCCTCCTGGCATGCCGTTTTATGTCATGTGACTGCTGCAACCAATCACAGGCTGTAGTTGTCACATGGGCTGCAACGTCACCACAGGAGGCTAGGCTGCAAGGAGACCAGACAAATGCGTCGCTATGGCATCTTTTGTTTCTGCTGTTTTCCGCAGCGGCAATTCCGGACAAAAATCTGCACCACAGTTTGGTGCGGTCTTTTGGACGGGATTCCCTGCGAGTTCTAGGTCGGATATGCTGCATACTTTTTTGCAGCGTATCAGACCCATGTGCACATATCCTTAGGCCGGGTTCCCACGTAGCGTAAAATCTGTGGAATTCTGCCTGGAAATACCGCAGCATTTACAGCAGCAGCAAAGTGGATGAGATTTCAAGAATCTCATGCCCAGGCTGCGGTAAAAAAAAAACACAGCGTAAACGTTAATAAATCTGCTTGCAGTGCGGAATTTGCCACAGAATTTCAATTTATGCTGCGTTTTTGTTGCGGGCTTTCGCCCATTAAATTCAATGGGGGATGCAAAACCAGCAAAAGAAAGCCAAGTGTTGCGTCTTTTGCAGCGGAATCGCAGCGACAGAGCATGCCAAATGTGGAATTATTCACGTTTTAATGCAGGTTAAAGGTATGTTCCTACGTAGCGTAAACACTGTGGATTTTCTGTATCATATTACAGTAGCAGCAAAGTGGATGAGTTATGAACAAATCTCATCCACATGCTGAGTAAAAAAATCTGCTGAAAAACCGTTCATAAATAGACCTGCGGTGGGTTTTCTTAATCCATAGCACGTCAATTTATGCTTCAGAATCACTGCTTTTCAGTTGGGGGTTTCCCCTATTGAGTTCAATGGGGAGGTAAAACCCGCAACAAATAGCAAATGTTGTGACTTCTGTGGAAGAGAACCTCCGATTCCACTACAAAAATTACAGCTCAGAAAAAACAACTTTTTTTTGTGTAAAATGAATATCAAATGTTTATACTTGCAGCTCGGATGTTGCCATAGCGACGCTTTCTTCGGTTTTCTGTGCAGCCCGGCCTCCTGGGATGATGTTTTATTCCATGTGACTGCTGCAGCCAATCATAGGCTGCAGTGGTTACATGGGCTGCAGCGTCAGCACAGGCGGCCAGCCACGACGAGAACAGAAGAAAGCTGTGAAAACATAGACCAGGGTAAATATAAACGCTTTTTTTTTTTTTTCCAGCCACTGTATTCCGCAGCAGAGATTCTGCCCAAAAAACTGCACAATTTGGTGCGTTTTTTTATTCGGGCAGAATTCCCTGCGGGTTCCAGGACTGATGCGCAGTGTACTTTTACGCAGCTTATACGCCCTGTGTGAATATGGCCTAAATCTTACACTGTTTTGATGCAACTGGTGAAAAATATATGCAATAACTTGGCAAAATGCAACATTGGCTGCTGGAAAATGCAAGAGGACTGGAAGAAATTATAAGATCATTAAAGGACTTGTCCAGTTTAGAAAACTTTTTTTATGCAACCTATTAAGGAATTTAGAGTTTATAGAGGGGATCCTCTGTTCAGGATCGTTATCTCTAGGCTAGAGTGGAGAGCATCTCCAGAGGACCCGTCTTATATTGATCCGAATGGCCACGGTGTAATTCTTAAAATTGAACACTTACTGCCAAGTGTCCCCACAGATAACAGCAGATTGCTGGGGGTCCCAAGAGAACACCTTTCCATTCTAATAGGGTTAAGGTCTGTATTTAATACAATCCCTTTAGGAGTGAGGATGCGATACAACAGCACAGTGCTTAGCATAGGATTCCTCTTGCATGGTTATCCAGGAGAGCAGACAATAGATATGCAAACAATGGATAAGATTTTCTTTCTGCATATCCAGCTTTACACCAAATTGGGCCAAATCAAAATCAACATGGAGGAAAATATAACATAGGAAATGGAAGGCCAGTTTGTAGTGGAATCATCATTTTGAAGGTTGCTGGATGACAATATGTAGTCTTTATCAAGAGCAATCATAATCTGGTTTCTCTTAAATCAGGACATGAGGTCATTCTGTGGGTCAATATTCCACACTTAACTTCTGTATTTCATCAGTAATTGATGCATTAAGGCCCTTTTACACTCGGCCGGTGCAGCGAGCGCCAATCAACGAGACACTGTTGATCGGCGCTCGTTTACTCCTGTCACATGGCGCTATGGATAGGGACAAGCGGTCGTTACTGTGATGGCTCGTCCTCATACAATATCATGTCGGCAGCGCGTCTCCCTGTTTACACAGGGAGATGTGCTGCCGACAACGATTATATTTCACTTTTTTAAAACTATACGACCAGCAGATGATCGAGTTTGCTCGTTCATCTGCTGATCGTTCCAGTTTACACAGGGAAGTTATCGGCAATGAGCATTCGATCAACGCTCATCTACCCGATAATCGTCCAGTGTAAAACCCCCTTTAGACCTGCATATTGTGCAGGGGTGGCATTATCCATTGTGCTCTTTATGGCAATTCCGGAGTTGACAATAAGAATTCCTTGTACACCCTTCTGGCTCTGGATTCTCTTTAGGGTATGTTCACACGTGGCAGATTTGTTGCAAAAATTTCTGAGATTGAAAAGCTGTTTCATACATCTGAATAGGGTTGTTTCTGCAGCAGGTGCATAGATTTCTGAAAATCCTGTTCAGATAAATGGCACCGTTGCAGAAATTTCTGCCACGTGTGAACATTCCCCTAAGTTTGCCATAGTGGCCGCCTCCCCTCAGTTCTATTGCATTGGAATCTTGCAACAGTTTGACACCATAAGTTTAAACAATTTAATGATGTTCTATGTATAACATGATGCATAATTCAGCTCTTAACAATATTTCAGTTTAAAAATCGACATAAAAAGTTGAACGTTTTTGAAGCTTCTCTTTAGGGCTTAATTCTTTATGGATTATGAATGATCTTGGACAAGTTTAAAATTGGAAGTAAAAGGTACAGCACAAAGCCTGACCACTACAAAAAAAGTTTAAAAAAAAAAACCGCAAAAACGGTTATTGGAATTGCTTCTATGGGAGATAGCAAACCCACGTCATAATACTGCAAGTAAATGCATTAGTTTTACATGCAAATTTAATTGGGAATAAAAAGCAACCAATATACCAAGGAAAAGAATGCGGGAAAAAAAATAAATAAAAAAGAGTCAGCATATCCTACAAAATAAGTGTCTGCCACAGGTTTGAAAATCGAATTTCACTAGCATTAGAAGTCCAAGTGTGAACTTTTTGCATTGATAAGCTGAGTAAAATGTGTCCCGCTGCTGTGATTCCAACCCATCAACTAGAAGGCCCTGTTCAGTTTTTTTTGTGCTAATTTTGCCGTGGAAACCGTGTCTCAAATCAGCACTAAAAACCGCCACCCATTGAAATCAATGGAGGAGTTTTTTCCCCACTCATGCTTTTAGCCACTTGCAGGAAACAAAAAGCAACATGCGCTTTCATGGCTCGGTTCAGTCTCCGACACCCCTTTGAAATCAATGGGAGGCAAAGAAAGCTTTTTTTTTTACCCAAAAACCGCAGCACGAAAGTGCTGGCAGGTCAAAACCTGCCTCAAAATTCCTGAAGATTTTTATTCTGCCTGCAAAATATCATATGGTGGATGGAATTCAGCGGCAATACTCTGCAGCACCACCAGAGTGGAAATGAAACTGTACATAGTTTTCATTGAAATCAATGTACGTAATTGGACAAGCCGGTTCTTCATACAAAGAGATGCTTTGTAGGGACTCTGTGCTCTGGCGTACATATACAGGTCCCCCCTTTATTAACTTAGAATTACCTAATAGGATGTACAACTCCTTTAATTTTTACTCCATTTATTGCCATAACGGTTTTACAATTTTGCTGGTTGCCCTTGGAAAGAGAGAACAGTTTGTCTAGTTTGCAGTCAGAAATGTGATGCAACTGTCACCTGAGCTCACAAAATGCTCTCATTAAATAGCAATACATGATGATATTTACAGTATTTGCAAAGTTAGATGCAGAGCCATATTATGGCTTTACTCAACTTTTTTTATTTTCTTAAAAGTGTTTTTTTTTTAAAATAACAATGTGACAATGTGACCGCTTGTAGTCCGAATTGTACAAAATTTGAAATGGCAAATCGGAGACTGAACCTATGCCTGCTTTTATTTTCCAAGGGGCCTGCTCAACCAGATTCGGGAACTAATATTTCTAAGGCTCTTTAGAATATGAAAGCAGAGATTTGATTGGTTGCTAAAGTTATATGTATAATAGGTTATATAATATTAGTCGTATAATTTTGTTATACCAAAACGCCATGAATAGGGATTAATGTATATGGCAGCCATTTGTTCTGAATTACAAACAATTACACAGAGGTCCACTGGTTATTCATTTATTATGATGCATTCTTTATATACCGCTGGGACTAGACTATGGGAACAGGACAGCTTACATTTCACATAAAACGCCATATGGGAAATTGCTTCCTGTGGACTCAGAGAGGGTGTAAACCAGTCCCAGCACAACAGGACCACACCAGTGTAAACAGTGACCCTACTACTCAGTCCCTTTGTTTGTGCTTCTTGTGCTTTTTTTTCTTTTTCTTGGAGGTCTTTTTGCTCTTCTCTGTATGGCGTCTCTTCTTTCTGGAGGGCTCAGAGTCTGAACTTTCAGAACTGCTACTTGCGTTCTCTGTTCCTGAAGAATCCTCTTTGTCTTTTCGATGTACTTTTCTCTTCTTTTCCTGGTGGTGAGAAAGTAAAGCTGGTGAGACGGTAAACCGCCAACTATTTATTGGTTACCAACGGTGTTACAACAGCTTTGTATCACGCCAGAACTTTCTAAGAATGGAAATAAGAATTGAAGAACAGTCAGAAGCTTAAAAGCATAGCATTGAGCAAATGAGGACCTAATCTGTCCAGACAGTTTTTTTATTTTTTTTATTTATCATTACACGCAGAGAATAATTTGCGCTAAGTAATCTAACTCTTAAAATGCACCTTCAATAGTGTTGAACTATGTTTAGGGAGGACAAAATAAGAAATCTAGGCTCTGCAATGAAAGCTCCAGCTGTTGGCAGCCTGAATATGCATGGTCTTAAAGGGAAGGTGTTGCCAGCAAAACATGTTTTTTTTTTTTTAGTTAAACAATTAGTGTGTGGGTGATTAAACATTGTTCTAATTATTTTTATTTTTTTTCACGAGTCAGGAAATATTATAAATTGGATTCAATTTATAATATTTCCCAGCACTGGTCACTAGATGGAGCCATTCCCAAAATTGCAGCATTGCATGTGGTAAAGCAACCACATTGCTTTATGCTGCAAAATTGGGTAAAAATCCCTCGCTCTACTGAGCTCTCAGAATCCCCCCCTCCTTTATCCTGGCTAGTGCCGGGAGAAACGAGGGGTTTGAACGGTCTAACCTCCTACACTGTGTGTCGCCATTTTTTGAGCTAACACACAGTGTAGTAGGTTAACATACAGTAGTAAACACACAGTAAAACACGAACATACATAGAAATCACTTACCTGCTCCAGTCGCCGCCGCTCCCTCCGGTCCGTCCGCTCCGTCTGCTACCGCCGCTCCAAGTGCACAAGTCCGGAAGTAGTAATCTTACTGTCCGGCCGCGACTTCCGGTCCACAGGAAAATGGCGCCGGACGGCGCGCATTTCAAATTGAACTGTGTGGGAGCGGCGCATGCGCCGTTCCCACACAGCGGCGTACACGATAGTGGATGGAACGGGCCCCGTTCGCAGTCCCTATGGGACTGGAGCTGCCGTATTCCATGTCTGTATGTGTCGTTAATCGACACATACAGAAATGGGAAAAAAAATGGCAGCCCCCATAGGGAAGAAAAAGTGTAAAAATAAAAAAAAGTAACACACAAACACACAAATTAATCCAAACGTTTTGAATAAAGCACTAACATCTTTAACATATTAAAAACATTTTTGGGGTGACACTGTTCCTTTAAGACTGTCCACAGACTGACATAGTTTATGTACTAAATAGAAAAGAGAAACTACTGCTCATCTAGTCGACAATTATACCTTTTTTTTTTTGACAGGCTTGTCCGTTTTCTTGTGCTCGCCCTCCCCTTCATCGTCTTCTGGTACTAAACTGTATTTTGTTCCACCAGGCTGCATGAAACAGTCTTTGGAAAAGTGACCTAAAAGAATTAATGCAGCATTTAAAAAGAATATTAGGGGTTGTTAGGGCCGCGGAACGCAAACTCCACTTATCTGCCTCCCGCAGATCTTCCTCTTCCTGCCGACGTCTCCCTCCCCGGAGACACCAGCACATGCGTCCGCACTGTCCCGTAGTGTTCACTAGAGGGCGCGCACTGGTTCGCAGCCTTAAAGGGCCAGCGTGCGCATATGTAATTAATTATGCTCAGATCACCTTGAACTATAAAAAAAAGGGCCCTGCCCTTTTGATCCTTGCCTGAGCGTTGTTTGTAATTCCCATGTTAGTCTTGCAAATGGTTCCTTAGTGTTGTCCTGTCCCCAGTGTTCCTGTGCCCTGCTACCTGTATCCTGTGCTGTTTTAGTAGTGTCCTGCTGCACCTGTTGTCATCCGCCACGTCTGGCACAACCTACTGCACCGGATGTCATCCGCCACGTCTGGCGCAACCTGCTGCACCTACTACCATCCGTGCCAGAGCCCCTGCCACCATCTGGACTATTTCAGGTACCCTTGTGCTACGAACTTGTACAGACTTTTGCATAGACTGTAACTTGGCCAGCTGCCTCTCCGCTACGGCGGAGCGGCCTAGTGGGTCCAAATACCCCTAGATCGTTACAGGGGTGTCCTTTTGCCATGCTTTATGTCAAAAGGTTTAAAAGCGGTTTCCCTATGATTAAATATTACATTTCTCTGCTAGAACAGGCAAAAAATAACAATTTTCACATCGGGATTTTGCCAATACACACTTGTTATAGTGCCCCCTGGTGGTATTTTGATTCCCTCTCAGAATGTCCACTCAATGTCACCAGTACTGGGTAAAAGTAGCTGCTTATAGTGTGCCCATTCTGAATGGCTGGCCTGCACAATACCAGGAATCGCTTTGCCTCACATGTACAAGAGAAAACAGGTGGTGAAACTTAGCTACAGGGCATGTGTGACCACCGGCACTGGACACATTCGATGGATGTTCTGAGACAATCAAAAGAACACCAGGGGCACGATAGCAAGAATGTAACAGAAATACCTAGACACATTAGCAAAGAATTTGCAGGCGCTATATAAAGATTATAATACTACTCACTGATAACCAAGATCTTATAAACATTGCCAAAAGATCACGGTTACCAGTTTTACTAACATGGAGAAATGCAGGGTACCCACATGTGAAGAATAATTACAGTGGAACTTTTTTTCTCTTCTTAATAGAACCTGAACAATAAATGGCCTGCATAAGTGGGCAATGCTATAATTCTTGAACCACAAATTATTTTTATTTTTTTAGGAAAACATCTTCTGCATGCACACACATCTTAACAATATGTCATGCGTACATAGAAGTAGCATTAAATCTGTAAATTTATTACAATATTTTTTTTAGCTGCTGAGGACTCCTGACAGTGCCTTTGCTCTGATGGTACCTGATGGACCTTGCTCATGCTGAAGGCTACAGACAGGAACCTGTATCCTCAAACACACCATCTTGCCATACACCAGATGCTTTCCATCCAGGAGAGGCTCTCCGCGTAAACTTACCGGATGCTGCAGCAGAAGCCAAAGTATATAGACCCCGTTTATAGACTTCATCAGCTGCATGGTTACGCGAATGCTGCATTACTGCAACCTTACTGTAGGTCTATACATCTCTAACTACTTGCTCAATGGACCATAGGATTACATTTTTTATGTACAATTCACTTCTGACTTTAACAACCTATAAAAAGGAGTCTGTATAGTGGCTGCTTATCCTACCTTTACACCCGCACTTGTTACACACAGTGTTCAGCACAGCCTCCAGTGTAATCTTCTGCTTGCTGTAGTCCCTAAACTCCCGTCTTTTTCTCTCATCTTGCCTGAAGAGGACAAACAGCGTTAATGGAAACAGAAGATGGAATGAAACGAAGATTGCCGTCTTTGCCATCACTTACTCCAGCACCACATTATTGCTGTCCAAATCTTTTCCAGTTCCTTGGTGCACAACTTTCATGGATAAGGAGATTTTTTCCTTCCCATCTTTTATCTGAAACAAGAATGCTGACATTTTTCACTCTGAAAAAACGACAAACCCCTTAAATCTATTTACGCTCATTTGGATCCCAATGTAATTTGAGGTATTGCCTGTTGAAATTACAGAGATGGCCAACATGGGCTAAGAAAAGGTCTTCCATCATCACACTGCTGAAAAGAAGGCTTAAAATGAGTTCTCTACAACACTAACATTGATTCTTATTCTTAGGAAAGGTCATCAATGTTTAATCGGTGGATGTCTAACTTCCAGGACCCCTCTGGACAGCACAATGAACAGGCTATTGTGCTCCTGCAAGCACCGCCTCTCCTTCATTGCTTACACAAGCAGAGGCTCAGAATGGGGTGAGCTGCAGTACCAGGTACAGCCACTCATATGGATGAGCCAATTTGCCTATCTAACCAATGAAGAGGATGCGGCACTCTCAAGGGCATTACTAAATCTAAGGATAGGCCAGCAATGTTAGAATCCCAAAGATGCTGGAGGTGTCAACCACCCTCATTTTTACGGCAGAGATTCCATAGTCGCTATTGATAGCAGTATCTAAGCAGTTAAACAGCCAGGAACGGAGTTACCCACTTTCTCAGCCGTTGCAGTAAAATAAAATATCATTATGCTTACATTACCCCTGAGTCCCAACCCAGGATCCTCTGCTGTACAATCCCACCATAGCTATAAAATGATAAAGTGATAGTAGTACAAAAGATGGCTACAGACCAAACAATCCTATGTAGTCACCGGAAGAAGAGACGTGCGAAACACCTGTTGGGGTTTCTCTCCCAACCCTGGATTGTTTGGTCTGTATACCCTGACTTACTTTACGTGGTTTTGACTTTCTCGTGTGTGCATATTGTTAATGCTATGTCTGCACGTATATGAAACTTACAGTGAGGTAGCCATCCTTTGTACTACTAGCACTTTATCAATATATAGCTATGGTGGGATCGTACAGTAGACGATAGTGGGTAAGGACTCATGGCTAATGTATACACGATGATATTTTGTTTTACTAATAGTTGTTTTACTATGGACATTAATAAAATATATATGAATTGATTTTATTTCTGTGCATTAGTTCTCTTTGTTGGTGGTTAATAACTGATCTTAGATACATCTACCACCAAACAAATTTCCAAAACGAAGGAATTTCAGTGTTGTATAGAGCCTACGAACCTCTCTGATATTGCGGAGTTATTTTAAGCCACTGGAAATCTGACATAACCAGTATTAAAAATGTGTCCAAGAGGTCTGGGCACTGGTTTTGGAAATTGGCAGCTGTCCGAGTTGTTCTTCTGACATGTCTATGGCATGGAAGAACATCTATTTTGGATTAGTTTTCCTCTTTGGTTTTTTTACATTTAGTGAACATGGTCCACGGAGATGTTTTTTTTTATGGACGAGAAAGAGAAGGAGCTGCGTACATAGAGATCAATGTATGTGGCTTGTCTACATAGGCAGTCTGACAAGAAGCAAAACACATCCATACAGTGCCAGTTGCTGAAATTGTACAGTCTTACACAATAATTCACGTTTTGTACCTCACGGCCAATGACTTTCACCCACACTTTCTCTCCAACATCTACTACTTCAGATGGAAGTTCAACATGGGCAGATGACATGTGTGTTCTGTGAACAAGACCTGGTAAGTAGAAAAAAAAAATATTTGATAGAAACTTTGATTGAACATCCTAGGTTTTATTTTACAGTAGTTTAAGAAAATGGTTAGAAAAGCACAGTCCATCTTCTTACCTTGTCTTCTGCTGCCTGGTATTTTAATAAATGCTCCATAGTCGGTCACATTTGCAACCTGTGGATAATTAGATATTAGCATTGCTTCCAAAAGAGGCATGAATGACCCAGTATTATTAAAACACCATATGTGACTACAAGGCCAGATGTGAGAGAAAATACAGAGGGTTCACCACAAGGTGCAAACCATTAATCAGCCTCAAAAATAGAAAAGCCAGATTAGACTTTGCCCAACAACATGTAAAAAAAAGACAGCCCATTTCTGGAACAGCATGAAACTAAGATCAACCTGTACCAGAATGATGGGAGGAAGAAAGTATGTAGAGGTCTTGGAACGGCTCATGATCCGAAGCACACCACATCCTCTGTAAAACATGGTGGAGGCAGTGTGATGGCATGGGCATGCATGCTGCCAAAGGCACTGGGTCACTAGTGTTTATTGTTGATGTGACTGAAGACAGAAGCAGCTGGATGAATTCTGAAGTGTTCAGGGATTTACTTTCTGCTCAGATTCCACCAAATGCAGCAAGGTTGATTGGACGTCACTTCACAGTACAGATGGACAATGACCCAAAACATACTGCGAAAGCAACCCAGGAGTTCAAGACAAAGAAGTGGAATATTCTGCAATGGCCAAGTCAACCCGATCGAGCATGCATTTCACTTGCTTAAGACAAAACTTAAGGCAGAAAGACCCACAAACAAGCAACAACTGAAGACAGCTGAAGTAAAGGATGGGCAAAGAATCACAAAGGAGGAAACCCAGTGTTTGGTGATGTCCATGGGTTCCAGACTTCAGAAAGTCATTGCCTGCCAAGGATTCTCTACAAAGTATTTAAAAAAAAACATTTCATTTATGGTCATGTTAATTTGTCCAATTACTTTTGAGCCCCTGAAATGAGGAGGTTGTGTAGAAAAATGGTTGCAATTCCTAAACGTTTCACAGGATATTTTTGTTCAACCCCTTGAATTAAACCTGAAAGTCTACACTTCACTTGCATCTCAGTTGTTTCATTTCAAATCCAATGTGGTGGCATGCAGAGCCCAAATCATGAGGATTGTCTCACTGTCCAAATAATTCTGGACCTAACTGTACATTCCCTAATAGAATATTAAAGGCCACACACACACAATCAGATTTGGGCAGTATTGTGCATTCATTATTTTTTTTTTTACTTTTAAGCCAAAATCACAACTGGATGCAAATAAGGCGAAGTTCACACTTCCGTTAGTATACGTTTACCTCTCTTCCGTCAGAGGAAGAGAGGATCGAAAGATTAAACGGAAAGCAACGGTTCTGTTAGAATTACCATTGATTTCAATGGTAATTCCTTTGTTTCGTTGTCTCCATTCGTTAGGCTTCTGTTTTTTTTTGACAGAAACAAAAGTGCAGCCTGCAGAACTTTTGTTTCTGTAAAAAAAAAAAAAATCAAAACCTAGTGAACAGAGACAAACGGACAGCAACTGAAACAAAAGTATTACCATTGAAATCAATGGTAATTCTAACAGAACCGTTGCTTTCCGTTTAATCTTTCGATCCTCTCTTCCTCTGATGGAAGAGAGGTAAACTGATACTAACGGGAGTGTGGAAGAAGCCTAAGGGAAGTTTAAATGTTATACTAATTCAAACTACCAGCTTCCCACTCATCTGTCCCAGCGAGTGCCTGCTCAGTGAACAGCAAATGTTTCCCATTTTGATCCAGGATCTGGTCTTACAAGCGCACACATTTTGCACCCTCAAACAACTGTTCAAGGACTGGATACATTGCACAGGACGCACAGTATGGTTACTGTGAAGGATGGTTTATTTGCTTATATTCTCTGTATGAAATTACATTGTGAATTATCAAGCAGGAGGCCGAATTACTAAGATATGTATTATGTGAAAGTGATGATAATGTGTAAATGATTTAGTTTCGTGCAGCAGCCATCTTGTCTGGAGTTCCCATCTTGGTTCTTTTGTAGTGAATAGAAAAGTCATTGTTCCTTTAATACAAGTAATGTTGATTTCGTATGTTTTATCTTTGACCTTGGTTCCCATGCGAAGTTGGTAGAGAATGGACAAGGAGGGAGATGGGAGGGTGGCAAGTATGCGTGAAGGAAGGTCTCCCCCATCTCCACGGGAACATTCTGTCCAAAAGAGATAAGGCCACCTGCAAACCTAATGTGTGAAGAATTATAATGATGTATCTGGGATGTATCTTATTGTATGCTTTGTACTGAATAACAAATATTGTTACATTGTCTCTGATTGGTTAACCTCAAGCTTACACCCCTTCTGAATTTCAGTATAAGGCTGGGTTCACACGACCTATTTTCAGGCGTAAACGAGGCGTATTATGCCTCGTTTTACGCCTGAAAATAGGGCTACAATACGTCGGCAAACATCTGCCCATTCATTTGAATGGGTTTGCCGACGTACTGTGCAGACGACCTGTTATTTACGCGTCGTCGTTTGACAGCTGTCAAACGACGACGCGTAAATGGACTGCCTCGGCAAAGAAGTGCAGGACACTTCTTTGCCACGTAATTTGAGCCGTTCTTCATTGAACTCAATGAAGCACAGCTCAAGATTTACGAGCGTCTCAGACGCCTCACATAATACGAGGAGCTTTTACGTGTGAAACGAGGCAGCTGTTAACAGTCTGTCTTTTCACACGTAAATGCCTCTCATCGTGTGAACATATACCCTTATAGTTTGAGCTTGGAAATAAACCTTCAGAGGAGTATTTTGAGCATATCAGCAGCGTCTGTGTGTTTTCTTCTCCTCTCTCGATATATATCGGTGAAATATCCTAATTAGGATACTGAATAACGGGGCCTGGCCTGAGAGTCTGTTTGGACTCGTATAAATTTCAGTCTAATATATTTTGAGCCATTGATTTCCACGACATTACGAATAGGGATACCTTGTCATATTCCATATGAAAACACGGGAAAAAAAAAAAAAAAAAAAAAAAAAAAAAAAAAAGCACAAACAGAACAAAAATACTAGGCAAAGCATTTCATTTGCTCATGTTAAAGGGGTTCTCAGGATTATTTTTCCCAGTCCTTTTCATGAAGAATAAGAGGGCTTTTTAATTACTTGATTAACAAAAAACTTTTTTTTTAAATTTAGATCAAGCACTTTAAGCAGGATATAACAGTAAAATGAAAAAATAAAAACATTATTAAAAACCATTAACGAATTCAGAAAGATCATTAATTTATTTTACCTCTCCTTGAAAGACTTCATACAATTCTGGCAAGTCATCCATTGCTTTCCAGTACTGTTCTATAATAGGGGATTTTGGGTTGTTAATACTTAGGATATTTTACAATTCTGTAGGGAAAAATACAATTATTTTTTTTTACTATAGAACAGAAAGAGATTGAATTTATTAACATTTATTCAATGAGCGGCTAATGACCCGTTATCGATCGCATCTAAGTTATGAACTTACATGTGATTGGAAACAACTCGATCACACGCAGGAACCGTTGACACTGAACCCGTCATTCCCACTGGCCTTACGGATACAGGGTTCAGCGCAAGATACAGCTGCTCTGTATACAGAATACAAAGCAGCTGTATCTCAAAAAGTCAAAATCATTTTTTAATAAAATGTAATTAGAAAGTTGCACCAATCACAAATGATACGGAATCCTAGAGTCGCCTAAAATTTACAGTGGAACTTCTATTCTGGCTTTCTATAATAAATTAGTAGGTATAAGAATTTCTTCTGGAAAAATATATTTCTTTTAATAAAGTCTCCATTAAATTTGTTCACCGATACCACAGCACCTGCATGGAAGAAGTACTTGCAACTATGTTCATACAAATAATAAGTTATGTCTAAAGTACTTCCGGATGGAAACAATCTGATGTCCGGCAGCTTTTGAGGGGATTATTGTTGAACACTGCGTTGAGATACTATTATACAATGGCAATGCTTGAGTGCATGAAGATCTCTAAGGCACGGTACAGATTGTGCGTTTCTAACAGGCGTTTTCTTTTGTTTGATGAACTATTATTGAGAAACATGGGAGTTTATCTACCAAAACAAGAAAAAGTATGTTAAAAACGCACAATGTGAACTGTAAATCAATATGCACCAACGCTTCCTGGATTACATAACGTCCGAACAGTGCTAAATGTCCATTGCCAGGCATTCGTAAATTGTATTATTTCCTCTAGTTTAGGAGTCAAAAGCCTTCAGCACTCCGGCTGCCGTGAAACTACAACTCCCAGCATGCCAAGACAGCCAAAGGCTTTATTCTTCCATTCAAAGGCGCTCTTGGCATGCTGGGAGTTGTAGTTTCACGACAGCTGGAGTGCCAAAAGTTGCTGACCCTTTCTGTAGATAATTATTCTCCGCCAAAAAATGTTTGATCATCACATGTTGCTGCGGTTCACAGAGGACACTACAGCAAGGCTTTTATGGGTGGAGTTCCCCTTTAGAGGTCTCTTTTCAAACAGCCTATTAGGGAATTCTGAGTTACAAGATGGGGGTGCCCGTTCAGGATCCTCATCTATTAGCCAGAACTGAAAACAGCTACAAAAACTAACAGCATTACAGTCCATTGATTGCAACATTAAATGTGTAACGCTTTCCATTTCCCTGTGGTGGCGCTGCAGGTAAACTAAATACTTGCGACTGAGGACCCCCTACACATTACGACTAAATGATGTGGATCCCTGCAGTGCCCTGTGATCATCTTATCATCGAGACCCTAATAACAAAGTGGCTTTGTCCGAAATCACAATCACGGATTCACAGACCCGTATGTTAAAGTGCCAGGCGTCCAGAACAGTGAATCTAACAGCAGAACGTCATGATCACCGGGATCTAATACACAACCCTGATCCTGCATACCACCAAATTACCCCCCATTACTCCCGACGAGAACGTAAAACAGACCTCGAGTTCCTTTCAGTATTTACCTTGCGTATGCCGCCATGTTAAGTCTCCTCCCCCAACCACAGCTCAGTGACCAATAGCAGATCAGCGTCCACATTCTATAACAGAACACAGGGCGAATCTCCTCCCACACGACATCCCTCCGCCAGTCATCGGTTTCTACATGCCGCTTCCCCTTTGCCACGTGACTAGCAGTAACCTATCACTGTACTGTCCTAGTGATTTGCTAGGCGCGTGTGATTTACGTCATTTTTCAGGGCCGGAACGGTGCGGCCCAGTTGCATGTTAGGAGTCTGGAGGTTTATTCATTTGTTTACTTGATAGTTTTGGGGGAAAAAAACGAGCGACATGATCGAACAGAATAAGCGGAAAGGACTGGAGCTGGTCCCTGTGCCGGCGAAAAAGCCGCGAAATGAGGTGGTGGTGGTGGCGGCTGCGGTGAGTGATGCGAGCAGTGTGTGGACACGCCTGCCTGTCTGTTCTCGTTACTTCTCTGACCTGAATCCCTTCCCAATGACGTGGAAACAATTTCCTATTCCCACACGTGAAAATATTTAACCATTTCATGGGTGTTTTGGGGTCAAAGCTCTCCAAATACCCTATAACTCATTTGGAGAGACTTACAAATACGTGTCAGCTGTGTGTTATTGCGTTAAAAAATGCCATTATTTGAAAGTGATCTATATATTACCCACTGTATTCCCATCTTCGACATTTCTGGCATATCCCCAGGGTCCTACCTCTATCTCCAGAACAGGGGACCCTGTCCCACCTGGTGATGAAACCGCTGGACACCGCATCCATGAGGAGGACAAATGGAGAAACATCTAAGATGGGAATACCCATCTAAGAGGCGCAGACAACCTACCGTTGTTTAGTAGCATGCGCCTCTTGTTGAGGTGGTAAAACGCGTTGCTCGTAAATACCCCACACGAAGTGCTAAGTATATCTGACATCTGAACATGGCCTTATATCACTCCATTGCAGTGATCTCTGTATTCACAGGTTGCTTTTTAAAAAAAAAATAAAGCTTAACCCTTTTACTGCCAAGGACGTGAATTTAAACACATACCGCGACTCGAATATAAGCACTAGAACCTAGATCTTTGCATCGTAGCCCAGAATCGAAGTATTCGAATGATACCAGATGAAGGCTCTAGGTGTAACTTCGGGGCACAGCACTCGCTTGAAGTCAGGTAGCAGGATGAAAAGGTTTACATCTTGGTACTGTGTGTGTTTGAGGGGGGGGGGGCACCCAGAAAGAACACAGCCTGGTGTTCTCTCTCCTTGTCCAGCCTTCCAAACTTTTAGCCGCACACATGAATTTGTTATGCATTTTTTACGAACTTTTGCGCTTTGATGCAAAATTGCATGAAGGTACCAAGAAGTGTAAATTGCTGGGTGGCATTTTCCCAATGTGCCAGGAGTCTAATTTCAGAAAATATTTGGGTATGGAGGTATATGATTATTTAGTTTTATCCCGTTTTATTTGTGCATGTCAAGTGTTGAAATTGTCCTGGCCGCAAAATAATTGTATAATGAAAAGTTCTCCAACTTTTGTGTTTCATTTCCTCACCGTTTCAACATCTTTGTTGAGTGGATGAATACATACTTTGTTTACATTGCGGCTGAACATCTATTACGACGTAGTCCTGCAGAGAAGCAAAGTGTCCGGTTTATACCATCTTCTGAGAGCTCTGTATATGCACAACACACTCTCCTATCCTGGGAAATTGCTACAATGTATTAATGTTTACTCAATGTATTCACTGGATTAGCCCATTTAGGCTTCATTCACATCTGCGCTGTGGCATCCGTTTTAGCGGGTCCATTGAAAAAAAAAAAAAAGACTAACGGATGCCTGACCTACTGCATCAGAAGGTTAAGTATGTTTTTTTTGACAGGTCAGTTTAGCGAATTTGTAAAAAAAAAACGGACTCTCTTCTTTCCCTTTCCATCATTCATCATCAGTTGTACTCCGTTTTTATCTTTGCATCTTTCTTGCTTTCATTTTTAGGCTCTCCGTTAGGGGCCTCCGTCGCAGATCCGGCAACAATATTGTGACCGGTAAAATCACGGACACCCACAACGGAAAGCCGACGGAACCTATTAAAGTCAATGGGTTCCCTCCGCAATGGAACCGTTGACACTGTTATTCCCTTGTTCTGTTCCTCTGACGTTGCAGAACAGAATGTTTCAATGCAGGTGTGAACCTAGCCTCAGTCTGCGCATTTCCAGAAAAAAAAAAGTATCCATTAAACGTAATGCATAACTGATACAAATGGAGGGCATATATCAGTTTGTATCAATCATCCATTGACTTCGATTCTAAAAAAAAACAGGTTTTTTTTCTGTCAGGTTTCCGTCATTTTTGACAGAAACAATAGCGCACCAGACTACGCTATTGTTTCAGTCAAAAAAAGGATGCCTAACTGAGCACAACTGATGCAAAAGCAAAACCCATTGAAATCAATGTTTTTTTTTTGGACTGAAACGTTGACTTTATTGTTGTGGTCCTCTGAAGAATCCGCTAGAACGGAAGGCACAACGCAGATGTGAACAAAGCCTTACCAGCTTCTCATGTGAGAGCCTTTGACGTAAACAAGTGACTGAAAGCAGAGATATTGAAAACAGTGACGAATTGAAACGCAAAGTATATTAGAAAGCTGCCGAACTTTATTTACATAAAATCTGATAACCTCTTTCTTAACTCTTCCTTTATTGCCGTGATGGATGGATGGTAGGTGGTCACAATACTTATTCCTATTACGGAGTACCACAGCTTCTAAGAATGAAGTAGCTCTGTTCACACTACTGTCCGAGACTCTGGCAGATTTGTCATATTTGACGTGAAGAGCTAGACTTGTTAGGCGTGTTCCTTGCTGTGCATTGGTGTATTTAGTCATTGCAAAGTGTCCAGTCCATCGACTGCTGAGCAATCTAGTTTATTGCTTGCTGTGTTTGTAGGGTCCCCCAAGATCATCCAGTCTTCAAGCTCCTATTATGCTGTTATCTGGACACGAAGGAGAGGTTTACTGCTGCAAATTTCATCCCAATGGACTGACTTTGGCATCTGCAGGATTTGACAGGCTAATACGTAAGTATTTTCAGCTGCTAATGTGATATAAGACAGAATATTTTTTTTATTATATATTTTCTGGAGCTGGTTTTACAAAGTGAATGTATATGGTGTTGAGGCTTTAAAGGGGTTATCCGGGATTTTAAAATTCATGGCCTATCCTGTATGTTTGGTCAAGTTTTCATGTTTGGCAAGAGCTGCACTTTACCCCTGAAACCTGTGGTTGTTTTTTTGTGTCACATATAAATGTGTCTTGTTAACTACTACATACAGTTTGTTTTACAATCGGCAGTCCCTTGGTGATGAGTAAACTTACTTGCCTTTGGGGAAACTCTTATGTGCCTTCAATTTTCTCTTCTCCCTTCCAACCATCCACAGGGATCTGTAAGTTAAGTGTGACCCTCTTGGCTGCTCGGTGCCACAGCATCTGCTATGCCTACTACCCCAGTTGTTATACCCATGTGGGTGGATGTTATGGTGTTTTGGTTTTTTTCAACTTAAAGGTTAAAACGCAATTTGTGCCGGATCAGTCAGCATTGAAATCAATGGTGATGCAAATGGAAACCTATGGATTCCGTTCAATGGTTCCCCTGATGGAAAGCTCTGCCGGGACAGAGCTCTGACGCAGTTGTGTATGTTGAAGTAGAGTTGGGATTCAGTGAGTGACTGTGCTGCCTGCAGTAATCCTTCATTGTATCTGAATATTCAGTCGTCTTTGTTTTGCAGTTCTGTGGAATGTTTATGGAGACTGTGATAACTATGCAACTTTAAAGGGTCACAGCGGAGCCGTGATGGAATTACATTATAATACAGACGGCAGGTTGGTTAACAAGTCATTCTCTGACACGTGGAAGAAAACTGAAATTTAGGATTATTTAAACTTTGATGTGAAAGAGTAATATATATATATATATATATATATATAGGGAAACATGTCTTTTTACCACCAAGATCACAGACTGTTAACTATTCAGGAATTGTGTGATAAATTCCATTTTCAAACCCATCACTATTTACCGTACTGTCAATTGAAAAGTTTCTTAAAGTCGAAGTTGCTAGATTTCTCACTAGAATATGACAAATAATGGACTTGATGGTGGTGGAAAATCCCACCAATTAAGTTCCCATTATCTTTAGTATATATTAAAATCGGAGATAAGCTGATCTGTAATGAAAGTACAAATATATAAAATGTATTTCAAGATCCAGATATACCACATCAAATCTTAGATGGTGGGTGATAGTGAGGAAGGAGTTTATTAATGAATTTAGGTTAAATTTATTGTGTCACTTTTGGCTTCATTTTGCCCCACACCCAAATTCACCAGGCAGGTTACTCTCCATAACGAATTTGACCCCTATTATCTGGTCATGCTTCGTAACACAAACTTACTGGTCTAAGATCTTGAACCTTGTAAATTGTACATGGCAACTTGAGTTACCCTTTGAGCCTCAAATGTTATTTCATTCTGTATTAGAGGTTGTATCAGTACCACAAATTATCCAGGTTTATTAATAGACAAAAGGAGTCTTCTGAATGGCTTCAAACTACGGTACCCCTTGTATCGGAGGTAATTCAACAAACAAAATATTTTCTGAATATGGATAAGTGGGAAAGAGAACAAAAGAAACCGGCAACTAGCTATGTCAAGAAATGGAAAATCTTTATTGGTACATTTTTTCAACCAACAAGAGAAATAATTTAATGACTTCTTTCAGGTACACCTCCTAGTATTAAACAACTGACGTATTGGACTCCTTAGGAAATGTAAAGAGACGCTGGTTTTTAACCCCTTGGCAACATGTTACGGCGCTGCCACCAAGTGCAACGTAACTGTACATGATAGTAATGGTGATGGGTGTCCGCTGCATATTACAGCAGACACACTGCTGTAATGGCTAGCTAAGATCCCCACCGATTAACCCCTTAGATGCCGCCGTCTATTGCGACAGCGGCATATGTTGTATGAAAATGTAGTTCATAAGTGTTATGTAGAGTATCCACGAGAACAAGGGAGGGAGGAGGGAAGTTATTTTTGTAATCATGTGATGAAAATTTCTATACTACATCGAAATTCTGTTTTTAGTATTTGATTGTGTGAAAAGTTTTTAATACTGCTTTACGTTCCAAAAAAAAGCAATAAAAGACAAATAAAAAAAAACAGCTGCAGTACCAGTCTTAGCGGCCCGTTCGTACAGGGGACCTTTCATTGTACTTATTGGAAAGTGTTCCAGAGTTTGGACCCCCACCGTTTACACATTGATAGCCTGTCCAAAGTATCTGCCATCCATGGTAAAGTCCTGAAGAACCTTTTTAACAGTCTCCTTACTACCACTAACTTCCTTTTTTATTTTCTCAAAGGAGTTACTTTGGCATAGAAATGTAGCATGTTTTTTTTTCTGGCTCTTCTAGGAATTGCATGCAGATTAGAACATGCATGCTTATTCCTGTTTTTTTTTGTTTTTTGTTCTCCCAGCTTGCTGTTTTCTGCTTCAACTGATAAAACAGTTGCAATTTGGGACTGTGAAACAGGAGAGAGAGTGAAGCGTCTGAAGGGGCACACGTCATTCGTGAATTCCTGTTACCCTGCCAGACGAGGTCCCCAGCTAATCTGTACAGGCAGTGACGATGGTACTGTGAAGGTTGGTATACTGGTTTATATTTTCTTATTAATTTGGACAATCCCTTCTTGTTAAAAGAGTTCCTTGACAAAAAGTAGGTTCCAAAGTGTCCCCCTGCTGGGACCCCCAGCGTTCAGATGTTATCGGTCGGGAAAAGCTAACAGTAAGTGTTAAGTTTCCCTGCAGTGCCACCACAGGAAAAATTAAGTATTGCACGGTACCCATTTAAATCAATGGATTGTCTGTGTAATACAGGGCAGGTCCTCTAGAGCAAGAGACACTCTTTGTAACCGCTCTACACTATGATCAACGGATTAGGATCCTGCACAGAGGATCCTCCCTCTATTATGAAGAATTCCCTAATCGGGTATATGAAAATGTTTGTTTTTGTTAAACCTGTACAACCCCTTTTAACCCCTTCCCGACATTTGCCGTAAATGTACGTCATGGAAAGCATTGACTTCCCGCAAAATGGCGTACATTTACGGCAAATGTTTGGCACCGGCTCAGAAGCTGAGTCGGTGCCATCATCGACGGATCTCAGCTGTATCTTACAGCTGACATCCGACTGTAACGACGGGGACCGAAATGAGCTTCGATCCCCGCCATTAACCCCTTAAGTGCAGCGCTCAAACGCGATCGCTGCACTTAAGGTGTTTGCAGCTCATCGGAGGCCCAGCAATGAAATTGCCTAATACTGGCCTCCCGGTCTGCTTAGCACCGAAGCCGGTCAAGATCCGCCCGGCGGCGGAGTCTGATCGGCTTCCGTAGCTGCCGGCAAGATGGCGCTGGGTCAGGAGCTGATCCGGCGTCATCAGCGGTGGAAGTCAGCTGTACTGTACAGCTGACATCCACCTGTAACGGCAGGAACCGGAGCTAGCTCCGATCCCTGCCATTAACCCCTTCGATGCAGCAATCGAAAGCGATTGCTGCATCGTAGCGGCTACTAGCAGATCGCCAGCCCTGACAGGCAATCAGGACTGGCGACTGCTGTTATGGCAACAGGAGACACAATGGTCTCCTGCTCTGCCATTACGGAAGCCGATTTAGGCCCCGCCGGGAGGCGAAGCCTAATCGGCTTGCTGTCAGTGAATGACTGACAGATCTAATACATTGCACTACATAGGTAGTGCAATGTATTAGAAAAAAAAAAATCTGACCGTTGGACCTTCAAGTCCCCTAGTGGGACTTGAAGAAAAGTGTAAAAAAAAGTGCAAAAAATAAAATTTGAAAACAATAAAAGTTTCAAGTAATCAAATAAAACACAATCCCCCTTTTACTCTTATCAAGTCCTTTATTATTGAAAAATAATAATAAACCATATGTATTTGGTATCGCCACGACCGTAACGACCGGAGGTATCAAAATATTATATTATTTATTGCAAGCGGTGAACAGCGTAAAAAAAAAAAACTACCAGAGTTTCTGTTTTTTGGTCACTTTGCCCTACAAATATTAGAATAAAAAGTGATCAAAAAGTCGCACGTATCCAAAAATGGTACCTATAAAAACTATAGCTTGTCCCGCAAAAAACAAGCCCTCATACACCTCCGTCGACAAAAAAATTAAAAAGTTATGGTTCTCACAACTTGGCGACAGAAAAAATACATTCTTTTTACAAAAGTAATTTTATTGTGCAAAAAGTTGTAAAACATAAAGTCCTATAAATTAGGTATCGCCGGAATCGTACTGACCCGCAGAATAAAGTTAACATGTAGTTTATAACGCATGGTGAACGCTGTATAAAAAAAAAACTAAAAAAGCTGTGCCAGAATTGCGTTTTTTTGTTTACCTGGCATCCCAAAAAATAGGATAAAAGGTGATCATAAAGTCGCATGTACCCCAAAATGGTACCAATAATAACAACTACAGCTCGTCCCGCAACAAACCAGCCCTCATACCGCTACGTCTATGAAAAATAAAATTAGTTATGGCTCCAATAAGTCAGGAAATAAAAAAATATGCAGTTGTGCCCGAGGGGAACATTTCTTCTGTTTCAAGAGGCGATTTATCAAGGACCTAAAATTAGGGAACCAGGAAGGGGAGGGCCGAAACATATCTGGTGGAAGCGAGGGTGCCCGTATTATACCAGGACAACACTTTCCCAGCAAAATTCCCCAAACTACAAAAGGTGCGGAGTGTGGACCAAAAGGGGGGATAAGAAATGACACCATTTATCAGTGCGACACCGGCCTGTGCAGAAAGGATTGCTTCACAGCGTAACACACATCTATGGATTATTTTTTATTTTTTTATACCACCTGACTATGCCCCTTATATACTCCGCCCCGCTTACATGTACCCCCACATTATAAATGGAAACACCAGCAATACTCAAACAAATATAGTACCAAGCAAAATCCGCTCTCCAAAAGCCAAATGGTGCTCCCTCCGCTCTGAACCCTACAGCGTGCCCAAACAGCAGTTTCCTTCAACATATATGGCATAGTCATACCCGGGAGAACCCTTTTAACAATTTTTGGGGTGTGTGTCTCCAGCGTCATAAGCTTGGCATGACATATTTGCCACTGAATGGCATATCTAGGGAAAAATATAAATTTTTAATTTGCACCATCCGCAGCGCATTCATTTATGGAAAAGACCTGTGTGGTGAAAATGCTCACTACACCCCTTAATAAATGCCTTGAGGGGTGCAGTTTCCATAATGGGGTCACTTCTCAGGGGTTTCTTTTTATTATTTCACATCTGAGCCTCTGCAGTTGTGAACCAATACTTTGTAAATCGCCAAATTAGGCCTCCACTCCGCATGGTACTCTTCACTCCTGAGCCCTGTCATATGTCCAGGCAAAAGATTAGGGCCACATGTAGGGAGTTTCTAAAACCGGGAAACACCGCATAATAATTAGAGAGCTGTCTTGTTATGGTGGCACAAGCCGGGCACCACATATTGGCATATCTATGGAAAAAAATCCCATTTTCACTCTGCAACATCGAGTGAACACTAATTTCTACAAAACACCTGCAGGGTTAAAATGCTTGCTACACCCCTTGGTAAATGCATTGAGGGGTGTAGTTTCCAAAATGGGGTCACTTCTGGGGGGTTTCCACTGTTTTGGGCCCACAGGCGCCCAGAAACCAATCCAGCAACATCTGCACTCCAAATGGCGGTCCTTCCCTTCTGAGCCCTGCCGTTTGCCCAAACAGCAGTTTATGACCACATATGGGGTATTGCCGTACTCGGGAGAAATTGCTTTACAAATGTTGGGTTCTTTTTTTCCTTTATTTGTTGAGAAAATGAAAAAATTTGCGCTAAATCTATGTCTTATTGAAGAAAAAGGACTGTTTTTATTTTCACTGCCTAATTCTAATAAATTCTATGAAACATCTGTGTGGTCAAAATGCTCACTACACCCCTAGATGAATTCCTCAAGAGGTGTAGTTTCCTAAATGGAGTCCCTTTTTGGGCGTTTTCATTGTTTTGTCCCCTCAGGGGCTTTTGCAAATGTGACTTGGCCTCCGCAAACCATTCCTGCTAAATGTGATCTCAAAAAGCCAAATAGTGCTCTTTCCCTTCTAAGCCCTGCCGTGTCTCCAAACAACCGTTTATTACCACATGTGGGGTATTGTTTTACTTGGGAGAAATTGCTTTACAAATTTTGTGGTGCTTTTTCTCCTTCAGTCCTTCTGGAAATGAGAAAAAATTAGCTAAACCTAGATTTTTTTGGAAAAAATGTAGATTATTATTTTCAGGGCCTAATTCCAATAATTTCTGCAAAAAAACTGTGGGGTCAAATCGCTCACTATACCCCTAGATAATTTCCTCAATGGGTGTATTCTCCAAAATGGGGTCACTTGTGGGGGGTTTCCACTGTTTTGTCCCCTCAGGGGCTTTGTAAATGTGACATGGCCTCCGCAAACCATTCCTGCTAAATGTGGACTCCAAAAGCCAAATGGCACTCCATCCCTTCTAAGCCCTGCCGTGTGTCCAAACAGCCGTTTATTACCACATGTTGGGTATTGATTTACTCGGGAGAAATTGCTTTACAAATTTTGCGGTGCTTTTTCTCCTTTAGTCCTTGTGGATATAAGAAACAAAATCGCTAAACCTACATTTTATTTGAAGAAATGTTGATTTTAATTTTCACGGCCTACTTCCAATAATTTCTGTAAAAAACCTGTGCAAGAGCCCTTCAAACCTGACATGGTTCCTAAAATATATTCTAACAAAAATAAAGCCCCAAAATCCTCTAGGTGCTCCTTTGCTTCTGAGGCCGATGCTTCAGTCCAGTAGCACGCTACGGCCGCATGTGGGATATTTCCTAAAACTGCAGAAACTGGGCAATAAATATTGAGTTGCATTTCTCTGGTAAAACCTTCTGTGTTATAAAAAAAATTGTATTAAAAATTTATTTTTGCAAAAAAATATGAAATTTGTAAATTTCACCTCTACTTTGCTTTAATTGCTGTGAAATGTGTGAAGGGTTAAGACATTTTCTTTGAGGGGTGAAGTTTTTAAAATGGGGTGACTTTTTGGGGGTTTCTAATATAGAAGGACCTCAAAACCACTTCACAACTGAACTGGCCCCTGTAAAAATAGCCTTTTGAAATTTTCTTGAAAATGTGAGAAATTGCTGCTAAAGTTCTAAGCCTTGTGATGTCATAGAAAAATAAAAGGATGTTCAAAAAACGATGCCAATCTAAAGTAGACATATGGGGGATGTTAATTAGGAACAATTTTGTCTGTTATAACTGCCTGTCTTACAAGCAGATACATTTAAATTGAGAAAAATGCAAATTTTTGCAATTTTTCGCTAATTTTTGGTGTTTTTCACAATTAAATACTGAACATATCGAGCAAATTTTGCTAGTAACTTAAAGTGCAATGTGTCACGAGAAAACAATCTCAGAATCGCTTGGATAGGTGAAAGCATTCCGGAGTTATTACCACATAAAGTGAAACATGTCAGATTTGAAAAATGAGGCTCTGTCAGGAAGGTCAAAAGTGGCTAAAAAGGGAATGGGTTAAAGAACTTTACCTGTTTGTAATTGAGGTGGCATAAACGATACTGTGGTTAGTAAACCCACCTATTGCCTTATCTTGAAGTTTTCAGCCTCTCTGACTTAGTTTTAAAGGGAACTTGTCACGTTACGTGCTGTTTAATTTGCAGGCAGCATGTGTTAGAGCAGAAGTTAAGCAAACTGATATTTAGTTTTGTATGAAAAGGTTTAGTATAACTTGTAATTTAATAATTTAAAACCCTGCTAACACTGGGCTTAGAAGTGATTGAGCTATTTCTGTATGAACAAGGAAGGCTGTCAATCACTCATTAGAACCGCCCACTGGAGGGAGTTCTAAGCCCAGTGTTGGCAGGGTTTTAAATGAATAAATTACGAGTTCTACTGAATTCCCCCCAAAAAAACTATATATAAATCTACTTCGCTCCGCCTGCAGATCAGATAGCATTTTTAACATGACCGGTTCCCTTTAAAGCCTTTTCTATATGAACTGTAATTTAGTCTCTCTCCATACATTCCTATGAGACTTACATTGGGGCTCTCATAGGAATGAATACAGAGACTGACTTCCTGTTCACACAGCAGCCGCTGTAAGGTTCAGTTAGTCAGAACAGGGGTCATGTGACTGAACGCAGGCCTGGAACGGTGGCTCAAACTGCAAGATAAAGCCATAGGTGAGTTTTCTAACCACAGTATAATTTACCACATGTAAACTGCCACTTCTATTACAAGCGAATGGGCCCAAAACATCTTTGCTTAGAGTACTTTTTTTACCGGTGTTGTCTCATAAAAGACAATGCCTGGACATATAGATGTCGTAGGGGTGAGTGGGTCCTCTGCTCAGGATTCCCTTCTATAGGCCAGACCGGTGAACTGTTCCCATTTTGATAGACCTGGCCCATCCATGTATTACATGCCAGGTAATACTACATTTCCCCTGCAGCGGCCAGGGGATTAGTTGATAGCTGGTCCGATTTCTTTTCAAAAAGGTGTTGTCTTTGGGACGTATCCCCTTTTAAAGCATGGCATGACAAATCTCGGGAAGCAGGGTTCCAGTCAACCTAAAAAATTGCTATAGGCAACTCTTTCTGCTGTAAGTTTTACCTGAGTAACTTAAAGCATAGATCCTAAAGAACAATGTTATCAATGTGTGGTAAGCTAAAAACGAAGGGCCTCACTTATTAAAATGGTCTAACAGTAAGGAGTTAGCACCTTGCAGATTTTGCCCTTTCAAAGGGTAAAATCCGCTTTGAAAATCTACAACGTGTGAACTCGGCCTTAAACTACCCTTGTTGCCGATGTCAGCCTGCTTTCATTGCATAAATTGCTCTTTAAAAATTAAATCCGAGCTCTGGTTGCTATCGGGAACAACAACCCTTTTATTTTTGAGATTTGATAAATGAGGCTTTGTCTTCTTGAGAACTTGCTGTAAATCTGTGAAACAGTGGTAAAAAAAAGTTGTCTTCTGTCGTGTTTTTTTTTTTTTTTTTTAAGTTTTGCCTTTTAAAATGACTACTGCCATTAACTATATTTTTTTTTTGCTTTAGCTCTGGGACTTTAGGAAAAAGGCTGCAGTACAGACCTTCCAAAATACGTATCAGGTTTTGTCTGTCACATTTAATGACACCAGTGACCAGATCATCTCAGGGGGGATTGATAATGACATAAAGGTAAGTTCTGGTTACTTTTTTTATTTATTTTATTTTTCCTTTTAATTTTAATGTTTTACTCTCTCAATGTTTCCTGTAGTCCAACTGTATAATGCTTTTATTTGATTAACCAGACATTATTCTTAAAAATACTTGGTGTATGGTTCTCTATCAAACCTTTTTATTTGCTATGATCTCCTTTTTTAGATTTTTTTTTTTTTTTTTTTCCCCCCATCAGGTTTGGGATTTGAGGCAGAATAAGTTGATGTACACAATGCGAGGACATGGGGACTCCGTGACGGGCTTGAGCCTTAGTTCTGAAGGTTCTTACTTGCTCTCAAATGCCATGGATAACACAGGTATTGCAACAAAAAGTGTATCTGGAAACATGTAGAAATAGTTGAGCAGCTTTGCGTGAATGGTCTTGTGACCAGGATAACTGCAAACATATACAGCTGTTTTTTGGGGATTTTATAATCTAAAACTATCGAAGACAATAAGAGTAGTTGTTCTATGGATTAGAGGTTAAAGCACCTCCTAAGATGTTACCTAAAGTGTATCTTGAAGCCAGCGACATTTTATGAGTCAATGAAAAACTGCTCCAAAAATGTCCCAAGAAGTGACATGCACTTCTTTTTTTTTGGCTGAAAACACTACGTGTGCACATACCCTAAGGGTATGTCCACACAGCTTAATTTCGGCCGTTTTTCGGTCTGTAAAAATCGGAAGCAGCACGCTTCCAAACGTCTACCAATTGATTTCAATGGGAAATATGGCGTTCTGTTCCAAAGTGGAGTTGCTAAAAAAAAAAGTCTGAAAATCAGGAGCAGTTTTCCCTTGAAAACCGCTCCGTATTTTCAGACGTTTTTGATTTTGTGTGTGCACATACCCTAAGAATGATGAAAGTGAAGAGAATGACTTTTCATTTGACAGGTTTACACGGCGTGTATTTGACACGTTTTTTTGCGCATTTTACATGCCAAAAACCGCATAAAAAGCGCTTGATTACGCTTTTCATTTACATAATTGGTAAAGTACGCTGTTAGTACATACAACGCGCTCTTTTTACACGCGTTTTAAAAATATGCTTTGTGTAAATAAAGAAATGTCGAGTCAATAACTTTTGTCCGTAAAACCTGCCAAACCTGCCATTGATTTACATCAATGGGAAAGCAAGCCGTTAGTTTTTTACGCAAGCGTTTTTAAAAAACCGGGTTGCGTAAAAAAGAACAGTGGGGGGGTTGTGTGTGGCGCAGATGCATGTTTGGGGGGATTTGTGTGTGTGTGTGGTGGGGGGGGTGCTCGCCGCTAATTCTTCAAAACAGCTGATAAGTGGCTATGAAGGATCAGCGGCGCCCGTGCATTCTCCGCTGCACAAAAATAGGACACCGCTCTGCTGCGCACACTACACACACAGCTCTGCTACACATGCGCGCACGCAGTTCTGCTGCGCACACACACACACACACACACACACACACACACACGCATCTCTGCTGCGCCCGCGCACACAGGGGGGGCTGTGAGAGAGAGGGACAGACAGAGACGCACACACCTTACCTGCAGTGTGGCTGGTCTTCATAATTGCACCTGCTATCTCCCTACAAACCAGCTTCTCTGCTGGGTTGCTCTGAACTGCGCTTGCGCAGTACAGAGCCAGATGGCAGATGCAATGGACGGGAGCCGTTCATTGTGTCCTATGCATTGTGCTGCCATATTCCATCTGTGTATGTGTCGTTAAGAGACACTTACACAGATGAAATAAAACATCGCAGTCCCCAGTAAAGTAAGAAAGTGTTAATAAAAAAAAACATTGTGTGTGAAAAAATAAAGTCTATATAATATTTTATTAAATAAAAACACATTAATTAAAAAAAAGAAATCTTGACACTGTCCCTTTAACTGCCAAAAATGCAAATGCCATCACACATCCAATTCATGTCCATAGCTTTTTTTTACAACTCTGCTGAGCGGTAGACATTATTTAATTCTCCACTCTGTTCCCTGTAGCCCACTATCTAAGGCCTGCCTTTATTGTGCTTCTTATGAGCTGCCATGCAAGATATGTTGCAAGATGTAGAAATAAAAAAGATGAATGCTTATGTTTTTTGGTTATAGTTCGTGTATGGGATGTTCGCCCATTCGCCCCAAAAGAAAGATGTGTGAAGATCTTCCAAGGAAATGGGCACAACTTTGAAAAGGTGAGGAACTCTAACCACATTATCACTTTTCCAGCATGAGACGGAAGTTGTGATCATTAACAAACTTCTTCTATATTCCAGAATTTGCTGCGCAGTTCATGGTCTTCTGATGGCAGCAAAATAGCAGCAGGGTCAGCAGACCGGTAAGTGTCATCCACTTATGTGATCTCTCCCCCGCGGGTACCCTTGCTGCTTTCGCTGATCTTTAAATGGAGAATCCAGAGTTTCACGTTTTTATATTCTTCTCAAACAGATTTGTCTATGTTTGGGACACTACATCCCGCAGGATTTTGTATAAACTTCCTGGTCATGCTGGGTCTGTCAACGAAGTAGTCTTTCACCCTGAAGAGTCAATTGGTGAGCTTCCAATGATCTATTTATATTCCAGTTTACATTAACTGCTGTTATGGTTTATCACTTGCTTGCAGCTTGATCCACAGCTAAAAATAAGGTTTCCTTGCAGCTTCTGAACATGGGCAGGTTATATACTACTGTCAATAGGAGTCTATACTCCTGATTTTCTTGTTTCGCTTTAGATTGTGCCGGTTTGCAGCAGTAGAAACACTGTTAGAGCTTCGTGGATACTTATATATACATATATAATATATTAGCGAGTGCTCTTTTAAATTAAAGACTTTTTATTTATGACAAAAGTGAATTTGGTTAAAGGAAATGGCTAAAACGAATATATAAAGTTTCTTAACCCCTTAACGCTCAGTGACGTACTATTCCGTCAATGGAAACCATCCCGTTCGCGCTCCATGACCTAATAGTACGTCACAGTAATGGCCATTTTGGCCGTCTTCCCGACACATACAGGAGCTGTCACAGCTGCTGTCTTGTACAGCGGTTGCCGCAGCTCCTATAGCAGGGACCGATCCATGTGTCCCCGCTGATTAAAGCCTTAAAAGCTGGGTTCAATAGCGATCGCGGCTTCTTAGTGGTTAAACCACCATCGACGGCCTGCTACATGATAGCGGGCGGCGATGGTGGCTATGGCAACCGGATGCCTAACAATGGCGTCCAGCTATGCCATCTACGGAAGCCTAGTGGGTCCTGACTGCTTGCTGTCAGTGAGTAGCTGAAACTCGAAAACCATCGACTCCTTCTGAGACCTCCCATGGGCCCAAACAGCAGTTTATCGCCACAAATGGGGTTTTGCTACACTCAAGAGAAATTGGGCAACAAAATGGGGTATTTTGTTCCCTGTGAAAATAAGACATTTTGATGAAAAATGACAACTTATTGGAAAAAGTGTAATTTTTTTAATTTCACAGCCCAATTCAAATAGGTGCTGTGTAAAAACTGTTGTAGTCAAAATGGTAACAACAACCATAAATGAATTCCATGAGGGGTGTAGTTTCCAAAATGGGGTCACTATTGGGGGATTCCTACTGTTTTGGCACCTCAACACCTTTTCAAACCTGGCATGCTGCCTAAAATATATTCTAATAAAAAAGAGGCCGCAAAATGCACTAGGTGCTTCTTTGCTTCTAAGGGCTTGTGTTTTAGTCCACGAGCACACTAGAGCCACGTGTGGGACATTTCTAAAAACTGCAGAATCTGGACAATACATATTTAGTAGTGTTTCTGTGTTACAGAAAAAAATTTAATAAAATTGAAATTCAGCAAGAAAAATGAAATGTGCAAATTTCACCTCCACTTTGCTTTAATTCCTGTTAAATGCCTAAAGGGTTAAATAAACGTTCTAAATGCTGTTTTGAATACTTTGAAGGGTCTAGTTCTTAAAATGGGGGGTTTCTAATACATAGGCCCCTCAAAGCCACTTCAGAATTGAACACGTACCTTAAAAAAAAAAAGGCTTTTGAAATTTTCTTAAAAATATGAGAAATTGCGGTTTATGTTCTAAGCCTTGTAACGTCCAAGAAAAATATGTTCAAAAAATGATGCCAATCTAAAGTAGACATATGGGAAATGTGAACTAATAACTATTTTGGGGGGTATAGCCATCTGTTTTACAAGCAGATGCATTTGAATTCTGAAAAATACTATTTTTTTCTACATTTTCTCTAAATTTTGCAATTTTTTACAAATAAACACTGAATATATCGACCAAATTTTACCACTAACATAAAGCCCAATGTTTCACGAGAAAACAATCTCCTAATCGCTTGGATAGGTTTAAGTTATTACCACATAAAGTGAAATATGTCAGATTTGAAAAATGGGCTCTGAGCCTTAAGGCCAAAACTGGGCTGCGTCCTTAAGCGGTTAATATTTACAAAGGTCAATAAAGATTTATAACTAAAGGGTGTAGTAAGTAGCTTTATCCGATATTTGTCAATAGTCTCATGTAGGTCCAGTCAACTACTTTACTAGTAGGTCATCATAACACTATCATATGTCAGAAAATAACCCTGTTATTTTTTTCTTTTTCTCTTTCACTCTTCATAGTTCTCTCAGCTTCCAGTGATAAAAGACTTTACATGGGGGAAATACAATGAAGGAGCCAAAGACATGGGTTCTTAATCCTTTTACTGTGGATTGGGGGGGCTACTTTTTCACTGCTCCCCAGGTTCTTGGTATTAACTACACACATGTACAAAGATCAATGAGAATGAGTGGTGTATGTTGTGAAATATTTCTGGCCTGTTCTCACTTCAGAGATACAAGTTTGCTCTGTACCGATAGGAAATGTCCATGGCTGACTGATACAATGTGTCCCTCATCTGAGGTGCTTTTTATTTTGTATTATAAACTGTTTTATTACAAACGTGTGAATTGTCTTTGATTTTGGGTCCTATCGTGACATCAACTAATCTGGTTTCATTATCTGCATCCCAAAAGTTTACGGTGGACTTGCACCTACACTCCCAACTCTTCTGCACATGTTTCCTATATAAACCCAATCAACATTACCTTTCCACTATTCGTATTTAGAAATTAAAATATACCTGGTTGGATCCAAGGTAAAAAGCAACACAGGGCTTACAAATCCTACAATTTGATGCTTCGATAAATGGACATAGACACTTGAGTAAGCACATTTCAGTCAATGGGTTTACCTGTCTAACAAAGGGATTGCACATTTCTGCTCAGTGTAATGTTATATACAGTATCTGTGCTAGTTTTCGTATCTTGGAGTAGCAAATGAGGCTATGGGGTCTATGTGCATGAATTGTCGTCATGCTGTTCTTCCCCTTCAGAAATGTAATTCGGCCATGGCTTAAAGTGCCTGCTGTAACATTCTTTACTGTGGAAAAAATATTGCATGTAGTGTGCAGGACCAGCAGCCTTGAAACTATTTCATGCTTTGTTGGGCTGGATTTATTGATTCATTTCCATATAGTTATCGGGAGGGCGTTCTGGGCTCTGCAGTTTTAAGCAGAGATTTTTTGCTTGTATGGAACAGGGGAAAAAAAAATGTTTTTGCTATTCCCTATAATCCCGGTTTCCCCTATCACCCATTATTTAAAAACTAAAACCATTTTCCTAATATTGGAAAATCTTTTTTTCATTGTCTTAAAGGCTATGTAGACCTCTTGTAGCCTTTTTTTAATTATTATTAAATGTATGTGTTTTATATATATTTTTTTTACATCTTATTTGTTTTTTGCGCTTCACCATCTATGTATCCACTATATATGGAAGTTGTATAATTCTGCTGTAAGCCGAATCAGTCAGTAAGCTGGACTGTGGACTTGGCTGATGTTAGCTCCTGTGTGCCTCCCAGGGTATGTTCACACGACTGTAAAATACAGAGCTGTTTTCAAGGGAGCACAGCCTCTGATTTTCAGCCGTTTTTTAAACCACAAACATTTTTTGAGGTGTTTTTTTTTTGAGTTGTTTTTCTATTGACCCAATGAAAAACAGCTCAAGAAGTGACATGCACTTATTTTTACAGGGTTTTTTTTTACGTGCCGTTTTTTCAAACGGCTGCATAAAAAGCGCCCCTTCGGAATGAAACGCAGTTTTTCCCTTTTGAAATCAACAGGCGGATGTTTGGAGGCGTTCAGCTTCCGTGTTTTCAACAGTTTTTCTGAGCATTTATGGCCCGAAAAACATCTGAAAATAAGCCGTGTGAACCCGAACACTGAATATAACCCTTATAGCAATGAAATCTAAGTTGATAAATTTTGAAAGTTTACTTAACCTGTTAACGCTGAAGGACGGATATATCCGTCCTCTGCAGCTGCTAGTTTGCGCAGGAGGACGGATATATCCGCCCTGTGATGGCGCGGGTACTGACAATGTACACGCGATCAGCGGCAGGAGCACGGCTGTTATACACAGCCTGGCTCCTGCTGCAACTGCCGGAATCGCGCGCGCCGATTCCGGCAGTTTAACCCATTAAATGCCGCTGTCAATAGTGACAGCGACATCTAATGTGTTTGACAGAGGGAGGGAGCTCCCTCTCACCCCCGCAAAGAAATCGCGGGTCGCCGTCGGGTTTCCATGGCAGCCGGGGGCCTAAAAAAGACCCCCAGGTCGGTCTTCAGCAAATGCCTGTTAGTCAAAATCAAATAAAACGACTTTTTTTGCCCAAAAAGTGGTTTTATTTAGTAAATGTGTCAAAACAAATAACACGTACGCCTATATGCTATCCCTGCGATCGTAACAACTTGAACAATAAAATGAACACATTAATTAAACCGCCGGATGAACGGCGTCCAAAAAAACCCGCAAAGAATGCCAAAATTCTCTTCTCCCATTCCCCCCATTCAAAAGTTAATCTATAAGTCCTATGTACCCCAAAATAGTACTAATGAAAACTACACATTGGCCAGCAAGAATCAAGCCTACATACGGCCACATTGACGGAAAAATAAAAACGTTACGGCTCTTGGAATGCGGCGATGCAAAAACAGGTAATTTTTTTCTAAAAGGGTTTTTATTGTGCAAACGTAGGAAATCATAAAACCTTTACATATTTGGTATCCCCGTAATCGTGCCGACCCATAGAATAAAGTTAACATGTTATTTACGCTGCATAGTAAACGGCGTCAATTTATAACCTGAAAATCAATGCTGGAATAGCTGCTTATTTTCAATTCTCTCCTAAAATAAAGTTAATCAATATATTATAAGCATCTAAAAATGGTACAATTACAAAACACAACTCGTCCCGCAAAAAACAAGCCTTTATATGGCTATGTCGACAGAATAAAAAAAAAGTTACAACTCTTGGAATGTGACCGTGAAAAAACAAAAAATAATCCTTGGTTATTAATGTGCAAATGGTCATTAAGGGGTTAATCCTAATACCGATCAAATCTGATGCACAGGGGCCACTCTCAGCGAGCCTTCAATCCAGCTGATCGACTATATGAAATTTCCATGTATAGTAGATATACAAGCTGCAGGCCACATGACCATGCAGTATTTACGGTCAGTAAATACTGTACGAACGGGCCGCGAACCGTTCTCACAGTAAGTATAGGAGCACGATCCTTAAATGGAAAAAATAGGACGTCCTATTTTTTTGCTGGACATTTCTACGGCCCGGACACACCCGTAAATATAAAATATACAGGAAGGTGTCTGTGGCCGATAGAAATGATTGTGTTAGTATTTTATCTGCAATTGCGGATAAAAACTACAGTCGTGTACACGAGGCCTAAATAAATTTTTTAATGTCAACAGCAAAAATGTTTATAAACACACAACACATACTTTTAACCCCTTAGTGAATTTTAGGCCTTAATGACCAAGCTATTTTTTACGGTTTTCCATCTTCGCATTCAAAGAGATCTTTTTTTATTTTATTTTTGCGTTGACCTAGCTGTATACACAGTGTTCCAAATTATTATGCACATTGGATTTAAGTGTCATAAACATTTAATTATTAGTTTTTCAATTAAACTCATGGATGGTATTGTGTCTTGGGGCTCTTTGTAATTAATATCAGACACCTGTGATAATTAGTTTGCCAGGTGTGCCCAATCAAAGGAAAACTACTTAAGAAGGACGTTCCACATTATTAAGCAGGCCACCGGTTTCAAGCAATATGGGAAAGAAAAAGGATCTCTCTGTTGCCGAAAAGGGTGAAATAGTGCAATACCTTGGACAAGGTATAAAAACATTGGATATTTCAAGAAAACTTAAGCGTGATCATCGTACTGTGAAAAGATTTGTGGCTGATTCAGAGCACAGACGGGTTCGTTCAGATAAAGGCATAATGAGGAAGGTTTCTGCCAGACAAATTAATAGGATTAGGAGAGCAGCTACTAAAATGCCATTGCAAAGCAACAAACAGGTATTTGAAGCCGCTGGTGCCTCTGGAGTCCCGCGAACCTCAAGGTGTAGGATCCTCCAGAGGTTTGCAAGTGTGCATAAAGCTATTATTCGGCCACCCCTAAACAATGCTCACAAGCAGAAACGGTTGCAGTGGGCTCAGAAATACACGACTAATTTTCAAACCGTGTTGTTTACTGATGAGTGCCGTGCAACCCTGGATGGTCCAGATGGATGGAGTAGTGGATGGTTGGTGAATGGCCACCATGTCCCAACAAGGCTGCGACGTCAGCAAGGAGGTGGCGGAGTCATGTTTTGGGCTGGAATCATGGGGAGAGAGCTGGTAGGCCCCTTTAGGGTCCCTGACGGTGTGAAAATGATCTCTGCAAAGTACGTAGAGTTTATGACTGACCACTTCCGTGGTACAAAAAGAACCGTTACCTTCCGTAGCAAAATTATCTTCATGCATGACAATGCACCATCTCATGCTGCAAAGAATACCTCTGTGTCATTGGCTGCTATGGGCATAAAAGGAGAGAAACTCATTGTGTGGCCCCCATGTTCCCCTGACCTCAACCCTATTGAGAACCTTTGGTGCATCCTCAAGCAAAATATCTATGAGGGTGGGAGGCAGTTCACATCAAAACAGAAGCTCTGGGAGGCTATTCTGACATCCTGCAAAGATATTCAAGCAGAAACTGTCCAAATACAAGAATTGTGAAGGTGATATCAAAGAAGGGGTCCTATGTTAACATGTAACTTGGCCTGTTAAGTTTTTTTTGATTGAAAAAGCTTTTGATTTCTGTAAATATGACCTGATGCTGCAAATTCAACAAATTACCATTTTAGTTCTCTTTACAACCTTTAAAAAATTTTGATCTCTGTTGTGCATAATAATTTGAAACGGTGCATTTTGAGTTTTCTACTTCTAAAAAAAAATCTGTTATCATTTGGAGATTTGTTCAATAAAATTTGCATTATACTTCAAAGGTTGATGGCTTGAAGATTATACTGACTGTCATTTGCATCGACTATTTAGGAAAATCAGCGAAAAATAAAATTTGCATAATAATTTGGAATGCGGTGTAAGGTCTTGTTTTTTTGCGGGACAAGCTGTGGTTTTTAATAGCACCATTGTGGGGTACATGGAATTTATTGATTTAACTTTTACCCTTTCACCTATGACAGCACCCCGGGAAAGACATCCGATTCACTGGACAGGAAGCCTGATGATATAAAAAAAAAAAGGTCACACCTCTCCACACGCCCAGTCAGGTTTCCTGTCCTCCGGATGGGATTGTCCTGTGGATCAAGACACTCTCCAGGATTGCAGACACTCCAGCAGGTACTCACCTGTGTTCCTGGAGGTATTCTGAAGTTGTAAGTCTCTAAGTTAGTAACCTTAAGACTGGGGCTGTTATCCTCCTCTCCCAGTCACTGCTTCCCTCTTTCGAGGTGGTAAGCTCCTGCCGCGGGTGGGGTCTCCTTGGGGGGAAAAGCTTCTAGCGTCAGGCCTGGCTTCAGTTTACAGAGAGGGAGCCAGGACTCGTGGCCAAGCGTTCGGCCACTTCCGGCTCACTGCAGTGACCACTTCCGGTTGCGGTGCACGTCCCAGAAAGCAGTGTTCCGGCCCAGTTGGGGACTAGGGTCTACAGCACGTCATAGCCTGGGAGCCTCTCCACCCAATCCTAGGCCTATATTAGGTCTGAACCAAGATGGTTCCTTCTCCAACCAAGCAACCAGTATAGAAGCAGCAGGACGCGGCGAACGACCTGAGCGATCAGACCCAGCAAGATCCTCCAGTCCGGTACTTTAAACGGCATATCTTCTAGGAAGCATGGTGGGACAAACATTTTTAATTTATTTTGTCCTTGTAAATTACATGTTTCCTAGGTCAGAGAGGGTCCCAGGAAAAAGTTGGATAAGACTCGCAACAGAGAATGTGCTATGTGTTGTAGGAAGCTAGGAGCCTCCTTTCAGAAACGTTTATGCAAGTTATGTTTAGATAAAATCCTGGCAGAGGATTCCACCAGCCTTGTCACAAGCATAAAAGATATGGTGCGAACAGAGGTTAAGAATTCCCCTAGATCCCTCAGAAAGAAACATGGCCTTCCTGGCACCTCGCCTGGCAAGACTAGGGGTTTCTAATTCTTCTAGTGAAGAGGAGATATTTGAGGAAGAGGGGGAGCTATGCTCCTCTGAATATTCCTCTGACAAAGATGGAGGGGGGAAAAAACTTTCCAGCTGAGGATGTGGACCAACTTCTTAAAGCAGTCCGGGCCAGTATGAATATTGATGACCTCAAGGAACCCCCGGTCCACCCAGGACATTGTTTGAGCGCCTGGGCTTGGAAACAGGACTTTTCCTATTCACAAAAATGTGGCCAGCCTCATTAGAAGGGAATGGAAGAACCTTGACAGAAAGTTAGGCATTCCCAAAATTTTGTAAAGAAAATATCCCTTTGAGGATGAATTTAGTAAGGACTAGGGTCGTTTTCCCAGGCTGGATGCCCCAGTAGCTAAGATATCCAGGAAAAATGCCTTCCCTTTTAACCCCTTCCCGCTCCTTGACGTACTATTACGTCATGGCAGCTGTATCGTTCGCGCTCCATGACGTAATAGTACGTCACGGGAGTAACGGCCGTTTCGGCCGTCCTCCCGACACATACAGGAGCTGTGACGCTGCTGTCTTGTTCAGCAGCTGTCACAGCTCCTACAGCGGGGACCGATCGCTGTGTCCCCGTCGATTAACCCCTTAAAAGCCGCGTTCTATAGAGATCGCGGCTTTTTAGGGGTTAAGCTGCCATCGCCGGCCTGCTACGCGATAGCGGCCGGCGATGGTGACTATGGCAACCGGACCCCAAACAATGGCGTCCGGCTATGCAATAGACGGAAGCCTAGTGGGTCCTGACAACGTCAGGACCCACTATGCTTGCTGTCAGTGAGTAGCTGACAGTTCTAATACACTGCACTACGCATGTAGTGCAGTGTATTAGAATTGCGATCAGGGCCTCCTGCCCTCAAGTCCCCTAGTGGGACAAAGTACTAAAGTAAAAAAAAAGTTAAAAAAAGATGTGTAAAAATAAGAAAATAAAAGATTTAAAAGTAATAAAAGTAAAAATCCCCCCTTTTCCCTTATCAGTCCTTTATTATTAATAAAAATATATAAACAAACAAATAAACTATACATAATTGGTATCGCCGCGTCCGTAACGGCCTGAACTACAAAACTATTTCGTTATTTAGCCCGCACGATGAACGCCGTAAAATAAAATAATAAACCGTACCACAATCACAATTCTTTGGTCACTTCACCTCCCAAAAAATGGAATAAAAAGAGATCAAAAAGTCGCATGTACCTAAAAATGGTGCTGATCGAAACTACAGTTCGTTACGCAAAAAATAAATCCTCGCACGGCTTTATTGTTTGAAAAATAAAAACGTTCTGGCTCTTAGAATAAGGTAACACAAAAAGTGAATGATTGTTTACAAAACGTATTTTATTGTGCAAACGCCATAAGACATAAAAAAAAAATTAAACATCTGGTATCGCCGTAATCGTATCGCCCCGCAGAATAAAGTGAATATTTTATTTATAGCGCACGGTGAACGCTGTAAAAAAATAATAATAAAAAACAATAGTAGAATTGCTGTTTTTTAGTCACCACGCCACCTAAAAATAGAATAAAAACTGATCAAAAAGCCGCATGCACCCCAAGAAAACTACAATGGATTCCTCAAGGGGTCTAGTTTCCAAATTGGGGTCACTTTTGGGGGGTTCCCAATGTTTTGGCACCACAAGACCCCTTCAAACCGGACATGGTGCCTAATAAAAAAGAGGCCTCAAAATCCACTAGGTGCTTCTTTGCTTCGGAGGCCGGTGCTTCAGTCCGTTACCACACTAGGGCCACATGTGGGATATTTCTAAAAACTGCAGAATCTGGGCAATAAGTATTAATTTGCGTTTCTCTGATAAATCCTTTTGTGTTATAAAAAAAATGGTATAAAGAGGATTTTCTGACAAAAAAAAAAATATAAATTTCACCTCTACTTTGCTCTAAATTTTTGTGAAACACCTAAAGGGTTCATAAACTTTCTACATGCTTTTGTGAATACTTTGAGGGGTCTAGTTTCTAAAATGGGGTGTTTGATAGGGGTTTCTAATATATGGGTCCCTCAAAGCAACTTCAGAACTGAACTGGAACCTAAAAAAATAAATAAATGAGGCAATACTTCGCTTCTTACATTATACAGATAATGAGCCGTGCCCACCCCGAGATGACCCCAGTTTTGACCGTTTGTATAAACGGAGACCCCTATTAGACCGTTTCAGTGCCCGGTTTTCCCAAGCATACACCCCGAGAAGTGTATTTCTATTGATGAGTCACTGGTACATTTTAAAGGGAGGGTTCAATTCCGCGAGTACCTGCCGGGTAAGAGGGCAAGGTATGGCGTGAAGATGTATAAGCTGCGAGAGTGCATCCGGGTATACCTACAGGTTTAGGATATATGAAGGAAAGGCCACCCCCAAACCAGACTGCATCCTGGACTACAATAGGTACATGGGAGGGATGGACTTGTAAGATCAAGCCCTACAGCGCTATGCGGTGTGGTATAAGAAGCTGGCCGTGCACATCATACAGATGGCTTTGTACAATGCGTACGTGCTACGTCGATGTGCAGGCCAGACGGGAACTTTCCTGGAATTTAGGTGATTATCAAGAACCTAATCTTTAGGGACCAAGAAGGGGGGGCACCCAGTACTTCTGGAAGTGGGGCCACACGCATCGTACCAGGGCGGCAACACTTTCCAGGGGAAGTTCCCCAAACTGGCAAGAAGGGAAAAAGTCAAAAGAGGTGCAAAGTCTGCTATAAGAGGGCGATAAGGGATTACACAATATATCAATGTGACACGTGTCCCGAATAACCAGAGCTCTGTATGAAAGAGTGTTTTAAAATTTATCATACATCCCTTGGTTTATAATTTACCCCAGTTTTACTTACCCTGATGCCCTCCGCACAGCTTATCCCCCCTCGTCTTTCCCCTCTGAGCCCTGCTGTGTGCCCAGGCAGCTGATAACAGCCACATGTCGGGTATTGCCATACCCGGGAGAACCCACATTACAGTTTATGGGGTGTAGGTCTCCGGTCAAAATGCTCACTACACCTCTAGATGAATGCCTTAAGGGTGTAGTTTTTAAAACGGGGTCACTTCTTGCGGGTTTCATCTGTACTGGTACCTCAGGTGCTTCTGCATACATGACTTCACACTAGAAAATCCCCAGTAGGCCAAATGGTGGTCCTTTCCTTCTGAGCCATCCCATGGGCCCAAACGGCAGTTTATCACAACAAATGGGGTACTGCCGCACTCAGAACAAATTGCGCAACAGAATGGGGTATTTTGTTTCTTGTGAAAATAAGAATTTTTGAGCTAAAATGACATATTATTGGAAAAAATATATATTTATTTAATTCCCAGCCCAATTCAAATAAGTTCTGTGAAGAAACTATGGGGTCTAAATGGTCACATTACCCATAAATGAATTCCTTGAGGGGTGTAGTTTCCAAAATGGGGTCATTTGTGATTGGTTTCTATTGCTTTGATAGCTCTGGGGCTCTGCAAATGCGACATGGCAGCCGAAAACCAATCCAGCAAAATCTGGACTCCAAAGAACACAGCGCTCCTTCCCTTCTGAGGCCTCCCATGGGCCCAAACGGCAGTTTATTGCCACAAATGGGGTATTGCTGCACTCAGGAGAAATTGGGCAACAAAATTGAGCATTTTGTTCCCTGTGAAAATAAGAAATTTTGATAAAAAATTACATCTTATTGGAAAAAATTTCATTTTTTTAATGTCACAGCCCAATTGAAATAGGTGCTGTGAAAAAACTGTGTGCTCAAAATGCTAACAACAACCATAAATTAATTCCTTGAGGGGTGTAGTTTCCAAAATGGGGTCACTTTTGGTGGGTTACCATTGCTTTGATACCCCTGAGGCTCTGCAAATGCGACATGGCACCCGAAAACCAATCCAGCAAAATCTGGACTCCAACAAACATGGGCCCAAACGGCAGTTTATCACCACAAATGGGGTATTGCCACACTAAGGACAAATTGGGCAACCAAATGGGGTATTTTGTTCCCTGTGAAAATAAGAAATTTTGATCACAAATGACATTTTATAGGGAAAAATGAAATTTTTTTCATTTCACAGCCCAATTCAAATTCGTGCTGTGAAAAAACTGTGCGGTCAAAATGGTAACAACAACCATAAATGAATTCCTTGAGGGGTGTAGTTTCCAAAATGGGGTCACTATTGGGGGATTCCTACTGTTTTGGCACCTCAACACCTCTTCAAACCCGGCATGCTGCCTAAAATATATTCTAATAAAAAAAAGAGGACTCAAAATGCACTAGGTGCTTCTTTGCTTCTGGGGCTTGTGTTTTAGTCCGCGAGCGCAGTAGGGCCACATGTGGGACATTTCTAAAAACTGCAGAATCTGGACAATACATATTTAGTAGTGTTTCTCTGGTAAAACCTTCCGTGTTACAGAAAAAAAAATGAATAAAATTGAAGTTCCGCAAGAAAAATGAAATTTGCAAAGTTCACCTCCACTTTGCTTTAATTCCTGTGAAATGCCTGAAGGGTTAAAAAACTTTCTAAATGCTGTTTTGAATACTTTGAGGGGTCTAGTTTTTAAAATGGGGTGTTTTATCAGGGTTTCTAATACATAGGCCCCTCAAAGCCACTTCAGAACTGAACAGGTACCTTAAATAAAAGGCATTTGACATTTTCTTAAAAATATGATAAATTGCTGTTTATGTTCTAAGCCTTGTAACGTCCAAGAAAAATAAAAGAATGTTCAAAAAATGATGCCAATCTAAAGTAGACATATGGGAAATGTGAACTAGTGACTATTGTGGGTGGTATAACCGTCTGTTTTACAAGCAGATGCATTTAAATTCTGAAAAATGCAATTTTTTCAAAATTTTCTCTAAATTTTGCAATTTTTCACCAATAAACACTGAATATATCGACCAAATTTTACCACGAACATGAAGCCCAATGTGTCACGAGAAAACAATCTCAGAATCGCTTGGGTAGATTTAAGCATTCCCACGTTATTACCACATAAAGTGAAATATGTCAGATTTGAAAAATGGGCTCTGAGCCTTAAGGCCAAAACTAGGCTGCGTCCTTAAGGGGTTAAAGATCTGGGATCACTCAAATTCTTTCAGAAGGCCTATGTCCGTCCTGGATCTTCTAATCTCCTGTATTCCGGCCATAATGTGGGCACAGTTCAGGTCCAGACCTCTACATAAGGACATATTGGAGAAGTGGGACGAGCAAATTCTCCCTAGATCACTCCCTACACCTTTCCTCTGTAGCCAGACTATCTCTCTGAGGTGGTGGATGAAGATAGAAAATCTCAGGAAGGGTGTTTCATAGGAAATGTCTCCAACCCTGAACATTATAACAGATACCAGTCCTTGGGGGTGGGGAGCACATGTCAAATCCTCCTGCCTTCAGGGTCAGTGGGATCCTCAAACCTCTATAAAATCTTCCAACTTTCAGACAACACGACTACAGTGGCATACATAAATCGTCAGGGAGGTACAAGATCAGGACATCTGATGAATTTAGCCACAGAGATTTTTCCCCTAGCAGAGCTGCATCTATTGTCCCTTTCAACTGTCCATCTAAGGGGAAGTTATAATCAGGTAGCAGACTTTTTTGAGCGGAAGACAGTTGCTACAATCAGAATGGTCTCTAAACCAGGAAGTTTTCCAGATGATTGTGGCCAGGTGGGGGAATCCTTCCATAGATCTGTTCGCTACCAGGGAAAACCGGAAAGTGCTCAGATTCTTCTCCCTAGACCCCAGGGAATATCCAGTAGCAGTAGATGCTCTCCCCCAGTGGTGGAGCCAGGAACAGGGTTACGCCTTCCCCCCCCCCCTTTGTCTACTTCCAAAAGTTTTAAAAAAGATCAGGGAAGATAGGGACTCGATAATCTTTATTGCTCCATTTTGGCCAAAAAGACCATGGTTCACATGGATGAGGAAGCTGTCCTTAGCCCAACCATGGATTTTTCCAGACAGACCAGATCTCCTGTCCCAGGGCCCAGTAGTTCATCCCGACATCACCAGACTGCATCCCACAGCATGGAGACAGAGGATGGTCCTCAGAAAAAGAGGTGTTTCAGAATCTGTCATCTCTACTTTATTGGCAACATAAACAGGTTACCTCTAAAATATATTTAAGGGTCTGGAAAGCCTTTCTTACCTTTACAGGAATTGATATAGATAAATTAACTGATCCGCATATACCCCTGATATTCGACTTTCCAGTACATCCCTCATGACAGCACCACAGGAGTTTGCCCTATTGACCTCTATAGGGACAGGAAGACAGAGAGGTTAAAAGGCCCCTCCCACCACCCACTTGCCAGTGTTCTCCCTGTCCCTACAGGGTCAGGAGCAGAGAGACGTCACTCCTGGATAAAACTCGGGCACGGGGCGAGATCGGAGAGTCCGTGCACTCTCCCTTCTATTCCTCCTATGTGCCTAGGCTAACTACCTCTCAAACGAGAGGTCCCTTAGCTCCCAACTGAAACACCTACCTTACGGATCCTAGGCAGGGTCCGGTAGTGTGTGGGGTTCGGGTTTCCTAAGCAGGCTCCGGCTGGGGCTGCGTGACCATGCGGCAACATCCTCGTAAGCGGCCGCATAGCCGGAAGTTCTCAGCGCCGTCTATGACACGGCCGCATCTCAATGGAATAGCTGCGACCGGAAATGACGTCGGGCTACTTCCGGTCCGTGGCCATCTTGGAAGGCGGGAAATTCAAAACACCCAAATTTAAAAGGACCCGCAGAGGTATGTAGTTAGAGCTAATACCTCTAACGTGGAATTATATATACAGCCTTAAGCATATATCTTGTGGGGATATTGCATTTGACTATTGCTTGTTGCGGTGATGGAACTACCTCATTCTGACGGAATTCCAGACATGTCCCAGGGTACGTGAGTTTCACCCTTGGGGTAAGGGTTACGACTCCGTATGTAAGTACACCATACTTTACATGCCTTCTGTTTTCCCTAGGATGAAGATTCCTCTCAGAGACAAACTGATAAAAAGAAGGTTAAAAAAATGTGTGACTTGTGCGAAAAAACTGCCAGAGTCGCATAAGAAAAAAATTGTGTCAAGACTGTATTGCAAAACTACTTAAAGAGGAACAACCGACGTTTATGTCTGAACTTAGGGCTATGATTCGCGAGGAGGTGAGTCAGTCAATAGCCTCCCTCGCCCCTACTCAGGAAATTCCATCACACTCCCCGGCAAAAAGGCCATGGACTGAAGTGGAACAAAAATGGTGCCCGCCATCTCAGGGGTCGGACTCTGAGCAGGAGTGTTATTACTTTTCAGAGGGAGAGTTAGAAGAAGGAGAGGAACTCTTGCCTTCAGCCTCATCTACTCAGGAGAAAAAAAAATTCTTCTCTTCTGAAATATCTGACACCTTAATACAGGCAATACGGGAAACCATGGATATTCCCGAAGAAGACCAACCCCATACCATCCAGGATGAGATGTTTGGGGGCCTGACGGAGAAGAAAACAAAGATTTTTCCGGTAAATGAGAATCTAAAAAAAAAATGGTAACGATGGAATGGGAGGATTCTCTTCATCTCAAGAGAATTTAAAAACAGACTTCTCTTTGATCCAGAAGACACTAAACCTTGGGATGAGATCCCAAAAGTAGATATTCCAGTAGCTAGGGTTGCTAAAAAAAAAAAAATGCAATCCCCTTAGAAGATTCCTCTCAGTTGAATGACCCCATGGACCAGAAGGCAGGCGGGCTGCTGAAAAGCACTTGGAAATCGTCATCCGCTTTAATCTCGACAAATATCGTGAACACATCTGTAGCAAGGTCGATGTTTATATGGTTAAACCAACTGGAGACCCATTTAATGATGAAAACATCAAGAGAAGATCTATTAGAATCTCTACCCTTGCTAAAAATGGCAACCGGTTTCTTGGTTGATGCATCAGCTGAATCTATTAGATTTGCTGCCAGGAATGGGGCTCTCTCAAATGCTGCTAGAAGAGCATTATGGCTCAAAATGTGGTCAGGAGACACGAAATCCAAAAACAAGCTATGTTCTATCCCATTTACAGGATCTCTGATGTTTGGTCCTTGCCTGGATAACATGCTGGAGAGCGCAACGGATAGAAAAAAGGGGTTTCCAGAAGAGAAACCTAAAAAGCCCCCTCAGTTTCGGAGGTTTCGGCAACAGAGGGAAGTAACCCTACAGAACTACAGGAGGAAAGGGAAGTCTGGTCTCTGGAGTTACCCCAAGGTGGAAGGGGTCGAGGATATCTCCTCAACCCCAATAACTCATTTAAGCCCTCAAAGCAATGATGCCAAGAGTGTGGGGGGAAGACTCCTACATTTTTATTCCAACTGGACCAGAATAACCCAGAACCCTTGGGTTCTACAAATTATAGAAGAAGGGAACAAAATAGAATTCTCCATTCCTCCAGAAAAATTTCTAATAACCAGGTACCAAGCAAAAGATCTTAATCAAATCCTTATCCTGGACATCCAGAAACTGCTCGAATAAAAGCAATTACTCCAGTTCCCCACAACGAAAGGTTCAAAGGCCACTATTCAAAAATATTCTTAGTCAAGAAACCAAACGGTTCTTACAGGACGATAATCAACCTGAAGTTACTAAACAAATGGATGAAATATCGCAAGTTGAAAATGGAGTCTATCAGATCGACTATTCCTCTAATAAGGGAAGAAGCGTCAATGTGTACGATCGATTTAAAGGATGCGTACTACCACATCCCTATCCACCCCGCTTACCAGGGATTCCTCAGATTTGCGACTCAGAACGGTCCTTCCGTTCTCCACTTCCAATTTCTCTGTCTCCCCTTCGGCATTTCCTCCCCCACGAAAATGTAAAAAAAAATTATGGCAGAGATTATGGCATTCTTAAGAAGTCAGGGCATAGTCATTATCCCATATTTAGACGACTTCCTGTTGACAGCAGATACTCCGTCTATCTTAAACAGCTATCGGTTACAGGTTCTTTCCCTTCTACTGGAATGGGGATGGATAATCAACTTCGAGAAGTCAAGTCTTCCTCCCCAAAAACAGAAGATCTTCTTAGGAGTGCTGCTAGACTCCTCCCTTCAACATTCCTTTCTCCCAAGGGAGAAATAACTACTTCTAGTGACAGAAGTGAGGACATTTTGGGGAAGGAGCCCCTGTTCCATAAGAGAAGGAATGCGGATGTTGGGAATGATGATGTCTTGCATCCAATCCATTCCATGGAGTCAATTTCACTCCAGACTCTTACAGAATCTGATCCTGTCCCAGTGGGATCGAAAACAGGACTCCTTAAATTCAAGGATTCAGATTTCCGAAACAGTGAAGTCATCTATCCACTGGTGGCTCTGCCCAAACAACATAAGCAAGGGGGTCCCAGGAGAATGGTCCCTGAACAGGGACATTTTTCTGTCCTTAACCCGAAGGTGGGGCTATCCACAAATAGACCTATTTTCCACAAGGAAAAAACTCCCAGGTAGAAACATTCTTCTCCCTAAATCTCAAAGACAACCCATTGGGGGTAGATACATTATCCCATCCCTGGGATATGGCTCTGGCCTATGCCTTTCCTCCGTTTCCTCTAATACCAGTGGTATTAAGAAAAATCCAGGAAGATATGACCAAGCTTATCATCATTCTTCCCTATTGGCCAAAAAGAAGCTGGTTTCCAATCCTAAAGTACCTAGCATTGGAAGACCCTATCATGCTCCAAGTCAAGAAGAATCTTCTCTCCCAGGGTCCCTTATTCTTTCAGGGAATAGAAACTCTGAAGTTGTCCGACTGGATCATGAAAGGCAGATCTTGAGAAACCATGATCTGTCAGACGTGGTAATTTCAGCTATCTTATTAAGTCAAAAAATTTGGAAGTAATTCTGTTCCTGGTATGGAGATCCGGGACCAGACCTCTTTCTTCCCAACATCGCGAAAATCCTAGATTTCCTGCAATCCAGATTCAAAAAAGGCTTAGCCCTAGTACCTTAAAAGTGCAGATCTCAGCCTTAAGTAATTTTTTCAATACTCCTTTAGCGGAGCATCGGTGGATCAGAAGATTCACTCCAGCAGTTTCAAAATTGAAACCTTCCCTAAAAAAATCAGTACCTACCTGGAATTTAAATATAGTGTTAACGGCTCTTTGGGATCCCCCTTTGAGCCGCTCGACACGATTAATATGCATTTTTTAACTCTAAAAGCTGCATTTCTAGTCTCTATTACATCAGCAAGAAGGATTGGAGAAAACCAATCTCTGTCGGTCATAGAACCCTACCTAAAAGTACAAGAAAACAGGATCATTCTAAAGCTGGATCCTTCCTTTATTCCAAAAGTATCTACTGCCTTCCATAGGGAACCATTAATAATTCTACCTTTCTTTTGTCCAGATCCTAAAATGATCCTAAAATGAGCTCCTCGAAGCTATTATACCCTTTACAAACCCTGTCACTTCTTTTGAAGCGTACGGATGTCTCAAGGCTACAGTCGGCTTTTGGTCACTTCTTATGGAAAGGGAGGAGGCCTCGAATCCGCATAGACAAGCTCATGGCCACTAAGGAGAGGGGTGGTATTAACTTACCTAATATACGAGGGTACAATTTGGCCTGTTTAGCAAGACATCTCATAGACTGGGTGGCGTCTACTAGTTATCATTCAGATCACACGCTTGAATCACATTTTTGTGCCCCATGGGACCTCTGCACGCTCCTACAGTCGTCCCTATAAGCCATGCCTGGGTACATAAAGCAATCGGTGATCTGTAGAGATACTTTCATGACTTGGAGGGCGATGAGACGGAGTTATGGTTTATCTTTTCGAATTTCAAAATATCTTCCCAGATGGAATCATCCGGAATTCGCTCAAGGAATACATAGTAAGCTTTTTGCAGAATGGAGGGCGAGGGGCATTCTTAGGGTGGAACATCTAATCCATGACACGGATCCGAGATGGCTTACGGGTCAAGAATTGATAGACAAATTTGGGTTGAGACCTTTCCAAAGTATCAAATATGCTCAGGTCCAACATTTCTTTGGGAATGCGCTAAAGGGAGGTGGGTCGAGAGGTGATCGCAAACGAAATGGATAAAGCAATTCTTCAACATACTGGAATGCTGTCTGTATCACATATCTACTGCAAAATTAGGGATAGCTTGATTGTTACTCCGCCGGAATAATTTTTTACAAAATGGGAAGAACAATTAGGAGACGGGGACCTCAGGTACAAAATTTTGATAGGATGGGGTTCAGTTCGGAAACATGTGATGAGGGAGGTGTGGAGGGATACTCAGTTTCGCATAATGCACAGGGCAATCTTCGGTTTTAACCAGTTCAGGACCGGGCTATTTTGCGCCTTCAGGACCAGACACCGTTTAGCCATTTTTAGCACGTGTTAGTTAAATGGCTATAACGTTTTTATTTGTTGGGCTAACGACGTGATTTTTGCGATGTTTTTTCCATAGACAATGCAGGTTTCATTTTTTATCGTTTTTATACACACCTTTTTTGCTATTTTAGAATTTTTATTCATAAAGTTTGAAAATAATAGTAAAAAAATAAGCTTTTTTACGTTTCAGCTATTTTTTTTGGGTAATAACATAGTTTTAACCTAAAATAGACCTTTTATTTGTGATCGTCATTGTCTACCGTAAATTTTTATATATTACATGTCTATATTAGGGTAATTGGGTCAGCACTAGCGTTACAACAATGATTGGCGGGGGAACGGTTTTTTTTTGGGGGTGGGTATTTTATGTGTATTTATTATTACATTTTTTTTGCACTTTACTTTATTATTTTTTTATTACTATGGTCTGTCCCCCAAAGGTCAAAAAAGACCTTTGGGGAACTTTATATATTTTTTTTCTTTCTTTTACACCATCTTTTCCACTGTAACTGGAGCTGCACAGCAGCCCCAGTTACAGGGGAAATCAGCCCTCTCATAGTGACGATTGTCACTAATAGGGCTGTGCTGGGTCTTGTAAGACCCAGCAGCAGTCTGTCACTAACGGCACCCGGCGATCATGTGACCTGTCACATGATCACCGGGAGGAATAGAGACAGCGCCGCTGCTGCTGTCTCTATTCCTATACACAGCGTTCATTGAACGCTGTGTAAAAACACATCGGAGAAGACAGAAGCAGTGAAAGCTGCTTCTATCCTCTCCTCAGGGTCCCCGGCAGTCACTGACAGCCGGAGACCCGACATTCAGCTGCCCGATCGCGCGGGCAGCAAGTTAAAACCCGAGCCGTAAAAAGTCTATGGCTCGGGTTTTAAGGACCCTGACCGCAGGCCGTAAATATACAGCCAGCGGTCGGGAACCAGTTACTATACCGCCGAGCACTGCTATGCCTGACCGCATTGTGGCCTGTCCTAAATGTCATATTAAAAAAACAGATCTGTTCCACGGTTTATGGCAGTGCTCGGCAATTCAGCCCTTGTGGTCTCAGGTCCGTGACATTATGGATACATTGTGGGGATTGACTTTGCCAATGTCACATGTCCTTTTCCTTTTCCACTATTGGGAGGAGGAGACGGATGGTGGCAGAGCGGAAGGGAGACACCTGCCTCAACTGTTTCACCTGATCTGTTTGGTAGTTAAGCGACTACTGCTACAACAATGGTTGGTATCGACAATACCAACTATGCAAAATGTAATGAACCAACTAAAGCAATGTTTACACATAGAACGACTAAACGCGGAACGTATGAAAACCAAACGCACTATAAGATTTTTCATAAAATGGAAGGCATTTATGATACGGCATTTATCTGAATCGGAACTCAAACAGGCGGTGTCTCCCTTCACGCTCACCAAATGGTACTTGTTGGAAGTCTTAAAGGGTACGCTAGGTCGTCTGCATTTGCGGGACAGCTGAATTTCTTACCAAACTAAACTAGGATTTTCTCTTCCCGAGAAGGAGGGAGGGGTTTATGCCCCCCTTTTCCTTACTACTGCTTCATGTATTTTTTTTTTGGGATACAAACTAATGTGCAATTTCTTTATTTGTTATATTACACTTTGTGGTAATACTGTTTCATATGTTTGAGCCTGCGTGCTCTTATTTGTTGTATGGTTTTGTATAACTTGAAGAAAATAAAAAAAATGTAATAAAAAAAAAAAAAGACATATTACAATGATTCTTATAATCGCCTGTACTATTAATTTATGCAAAGTTTGTTGAAATGCCAGTGCCCATTTAAATGTCCCTTTAAGGATAATGCTACATTGCGACTTTGGCCGCGACACTGATCGCACGGCCAATGATCACTGTGAGATCACACTGGCTGCATCACAGTAATGAAAGTAAATTTTGCCACGCTGCAACCAACAGGTTACTGCGACATAACCGTTACAAGAACTCCATACTTGTAGGATTTCTTCTGGCTGTCAGGTCGCGGTCGTGGCAAACTGTGGTCGCAACACAACCACATTCACTTTTATTACTGCAATGCAGCTAGCATGACATTGAATTCCACAGCAGTCTTTGGCAGTGTAACCTGCGTGGTGACCAAAATCCTTGAAATAATATAATAATAATAAATCTTTATTTATACAGCGCCAACATATTACGCAGCACTTTACAATTTAGAGGGAACGCAAACACACAATATCAGACATTACATAGTGACAAAGTTAATTTACAATTCAGACAGGAGGAGTGAGGACCCTGCTCGCAAGAGCTTAAAATCTATGAGGAAATAAGGGAGACACAAAGTGTAAAAGTGTTTGGTCAGTACAATGGTCCAGCCATCTTTTATACACATGGGGTGGTACATAAAGCTGCATGAGCCAGTCACCAGCCAGTATCCCTGTATGACGGACATGAAGAGAGGGAGTGTGAGGGAATCTTATTCTGATGACTAATCTAAAAGGGGGGGGGCATGGAAAGGAGTCAGAAAATGAGAAGGGGGAATGCCCCTGGATCGCTTCACAGGGAATTCCTGTGACGCGATTAAGGGACATACCATATATGGGCAGACAGCCCAGGGTCTATTGAAGGACCCCAGGGCTGTCCTACCATATTTCCTGTTGTTAGGGCATACTGAGGTATGTCATAACAACTGCCTGTGTACTATCAGTACACAGGCTAATGTACTGGCATATAGCTATATGCCAGTGCATTGAAGTTTAAAAATAAAGTAAAAACAAAGTAATGTTAAATAAAAAAAATACACATACACCTTTTTTACAATAAACATTAAAATAAGTCTCAATACATAAAACATACACATAATCGGTATTGGCGCGGCCGTAATAACCTGCACAACTATTTTTTTGCATCATTTATGATGTGTACTCTGTAAAAAAATAAAATAAAAATTGCTTTCTATCACTTAGGCCCCATTCACACGACCGTGCCCGCAATCACGGCCCGCGGTTGCAGGCACGGCCGGCCGCCGACTGCCACCCGCATTTTCGGGCCGTGCTCCCATACAAAGTATGGGAGCACGGCCCGCAAAATGCAAATGGACGGACATGTTCCATAATTTTCGGAACATTTCTACGGCACGGTCACCCATCCGTAGCGCTACGGAAATGTGTCCGCGCTCAATGAAAGTGAATGGGTCCATTTTTGCAGACCGCAATTGCGGTCCGCAAAAACTGAGGTTATTTACGGTCGTGTGCATGGGGCCTAATTGTGAGGCACAAGGTGCGATGATGAATTTAACCTCCATGTGCCTCACATTAATAGTAATTAACCCCATCATGTACCTTACATATTAACCCATTATGACTGAGAAACATGATGGGGTTAATTACTATTAATGTGGGGCACATTCAAAATTCATCATCGCACCTCGCGCCTCACATTAGAAAACAAAATAACTTTTTTTTTTTATTACTGTTGGCAAAGTAAACGAAGTATCGGTATCGAAGTCCAAATTTTGGTATAGGGACATCCCTACACTGTGGGTCGCGTCCCCCTGGGGGTTCGTCAGTCACTCACCGAGGTCCCGGTTCCAATCAATGCTGGAGCAAGGAGCTGACATCTCCTTGATCTAGCATTCCCTGTGCCCTGAGCGGCTCGACGCAGGCAGGCGGGATGTAGCGACATCATCGAGTCACTCATAGCACACACCGGAGGAGGCGAAGGATCCTCCACTCTACGTGGGAACGGGGATAGGTAAGTAATTATGCACATATGGGGGCATTATACTGTATGGGGGGGGCTGATATTGTGGGGGGGGGCATTATACTGTATGGGGGGCTGATATGGGGAGCATTATACGGTATGGGGCTGTTATGGGGGGGCATTATACGTTATGGGGCATTATACTGTGTGGGGGCAGCTATGGGAGCATTAACTGTGTGGGGGCATTATACTATAGGGGCTGTTGGGCAAGGCCTCTGGGCATAGGAGCACGCAGGGGTCTGATGATGATGGTGGTGCTGGGAGGGGTAGGAGGGCCCAAGCTGAATTCTTGCACCCGGGCCCATGAGCCTTTAGCTACGCCCCTGCTGACAGTGCACCATCTTTTGAAGCCTCCCGGATGGTAATCCGACTTCAAAAAAACATGTTACTAGCTAGACAACTAGTAGAGAGAGCCTCCAATGTCTCCAGATAGGGGTAGATTTACTAATGTGATTGCGCCTAGCCCTTGTCGTAAAATGCACTAAAATCTGGTGCATAATGTGACCTCACGTTTTAGACCTATTTATGAAAGAAATGTGCCACAGGAACAGGTGTTTCTGCCTCACAAAACTTTGGGTTTTGTACGCAGCCAGAGACCTTACTGGAAGGAGCAGCTAAATGACAAAAAAAGATTTAAAACAAGCAGCATTTTTGCCAATGCTTCCTAGTATAAATCCTGTGCCATGTATGCTCTCCTTGAACAGCTGTGTGAGGGACCATATTGCAGTGCAGGGTGTATGAGAATTGACAATTTGGAAGCCCAGATTCTGGATCGAAGTGAGCAACTTTCAACACTGCAGGCAATTGACAACATGGAGAGGTGTTTGCTGCTCACTGAGCAAGCACTCCGTGGGGCAGATGCAGAGGAGGATGGTAGCAAGGAGGTTCAGACTGTTTAAGCAGCTACCTGGATAACAGTTAGAAGAGAGGGTAGAGTGTCAGGAGGACTAGTCCTGATCTGGAATACCCCAATAAGTTTGCCAAGTTGGCAAAAGAGGGGGACCTCAGTTAAGGGGTAACTGCTGCAGCTAGACACCTCCTCTAGGAACCAGGGGAATGTGCTCCAGTAAGCAGGTCCTGGTAGTGGTAGACTCTATTATTAGGGGAACAGATAGGGCAATCCGTCACAAAGACCGGGAGTACTGAACAGTTTGCTGTCTTCCAGGTGCTCAGGTTCGGCATGTGGCAGATCGTGTGACAGATTATTGGGAGGGGCTGGGGAAGACCCAGCGGTCATGGTGCACATTGGCAGAAATGACAAAGTTAGGTGGGAGGTACTAAAACATGATTTCAGGGACTTGGGTAACAAGCTCATGGCAAGGACCTCAAATGTAGTATATTCAGAAATACTACCTGTACCACATGCCACACCAGAGAGACAGCGGGAGATTAGGGGGATGAACAAATGGCTAAAGAATTGGTGTAGGAAGGATGGATTTGGGTTCTTAGAGAACTGCGCCGACTTCTCTGTTGGCTACAGATTCTAAGGTAGGGATGTGCAGCACCTAAATCCCCAGCCAGAGCGTCGGCCATGCTCTTGCCGGGGATTCTGCTCCTGGAGGATCCACTGATGCCACTTTCCATATATGGACAGTAACGTCAAGGGCTCAAGACAGGAGTCCCCGGCCAGAGAGCATGCATTGCTCTGGCCGGGGACTCCATAGTTGAAAGCCCAACAGCACTGTCCATATATTGACAGTGACGTCAAGGGCTTCCCCGGGATCAGCGCTTAAAGTAGTGCTGTGCCCAGGGAGTCCTCGACGAGTGGAGGAGCTCCTGCTGCTCCTCCACTCTGTACTATTGCTGAAGCAGGGAGCTGACGGTCCCTTGCTTCAGCATTGGATTCAACTGTATCTGCGTCCAGAGGACGCAGATACTGTTGACACGGGACATACCACCAGCTACCCAGGACAGCGGGACACCGCCTGGAATCTGGGACTATCACTCTGAATCCAGGGCAGTTGGGAGGTATGGGCCTGTAAGTTTAACCTCCATTGTGGGTAAAATATTTGAGGGTTTTCTAAGAGATGCTATCTTGGAGTAGTTCAATGAAAATAAACTGTTAACGCAGCTTTAGCATGGGTTAATGAGGGAGTCCTGTCAAAGTAATCTTAATAGCTTCTATGAGGAGGTAAGTTACAGACTGGATCTGGGTAAGCCTGTGGATGTGGTGTATCTAGACTTTTCAAATGCGTTTGATAATGTGCTGCATAAAAGGTTGGTATATAAAATGAAAATGCTGGGACTGGGGGAAAATATGTGTAATTGGGTTAACAACTGGCTCAGTTATAGAAAACAGAGGATTTTTATTAATGGTACATCCTCAGAGTGGGTCACAGTTACCAGTGGGGTTCCACAGGTGTCAGTATTGGGCCCTCTTCTTTTTAATATGTTTATTAATGACCTTGTAGAGCAGGGGTGGGGAACCTTTTCTCCGCCCAGGGCCATTTGGATATTTATAACATCATTCGCTGGCCATACAAAATTATCAACTTAAAAATTACCCTGCTATATTTGGTGAAACATTTTATTAACTCATTCCAAATGTGATTGCAGAACTGCTTCTCTTTGGTGAGGCATGTGATGTTAGCCGGTATTGATGATGTCGCTACTGCGTCGGTCAGTCTGGAGCGCAGTCGACTCTTTGCAATGGTAAGTTTTGAAAAGAACTGCTTGCAGCAATACGTTTTTCCGACTTACTTACTTAAAGGGGTTTTCCCATGAGGGACATTTATGACATATCCACTGGATATGTCATAAATGTCAGATAGATGCTGGTCCTGCACCTATCTCTAGAACGGGGCCCCCTAAACCTCTTTCTATCTCTCTGTGTTCCGGCTGATTTCCGACCATGAAGAAGAAAACAGCATATCTTTCTGAGCTACGCTGTTTCCTTAACTCCCATAGTAGTGAATGGCAGTTATGGAAGCAGCGTAGCATGCGAGTTACACTGTTTCCGTAACTACCATTCAGTTCTATGGGCTGTTTTCTTATTCATGGTCGGAAATCACAAGCTTCAGCCACAACACAAAGAGGTAGAACGGGGTTTAGGGGGCCCCGTTCTAGAGATAGATCTTGCACCCGCACCTATCTGACATTTATGACATATCCTGTGGATATATCATAAATGTCCTTGATGGGAAAACCCCTTTAAGTCACCCGACCTCACTTCATGCGTTTAGGTCACGTCCTGTGTCTACATTTAGGCCTCCGCTAAGTTTCTACATTTTAGGTCAGGAGCAGGAGACGGGCAGATGGTGCCAAGTACTGTCATTAACTGCTAGTGAATGAGGATGCGGCCGTCTGAGTGAGGAGGTCAGTGCGTGCCGGCCCGGGAGTGGACCAGTCAAGTCACCTGACCTCACGTCAGGTGACTCAGGTCAGGTGATTGAACTGGTCCACACCCGGGCCGGCACGCACCGGCCTCACTCAGACAGCCGCCCTCCTCTTGCTCCTAAATGTGAGTGAGTAGGGCGGACAGAGCAAAGCAGGGAATGACACGGCGGTCAGAGTGAGGTCAGGTGACCGGACTGGTCCGCTCTCGGGCCGCACGCACCGACTTCACTCAGACCTCCAGCGCCATACTTGGCTCAGTCCTCCTCCTAAATGTGAGTGAGTAGGGAGGACGAAGCCAAGTAGCGCAAGACGCGGCGGCAGCGTGGTCTGAGTGAGGTCGGGACAGACAAAATGATCTTGCGGGCCTTATACGGCCTGTGAGACGGACGTTCTCCTCCTCTGTTGTAGAGGGTTTACAGAGTATAATTTCAGTATTTTCAAAAGATACTAAGCTCTGTAAAGTAATCAACACAGAGGAGGATAAAGTAATACAACGGAGGGATCTGGGAAAGCTGGAAGTTTGGGCAGAGAAATGGCATATTAAGTTTAATGTCGATGAATGTAAGGTTATGCACTTGGGCCGAGGAGACAAATTTCACAATTATGCATTCACTGGTAAAACACTGGGTAAAACTGTTACTGAAAAAGATTTGGGGATATTGGTTGACAGTACATTTACCTTTAGCAACCAGTGCCAGGAAGCTGTTGCCAAGGCAAACAAAATCATGGGATGCATCAAAAGAGACATAGATGCTCATGACAAGAACATAGTTTTGCCTCTATACAAATTACTAGTCAGACCACACATGGAATATTATGTACAATTTTGGGCACTTGTGTATATTAAGGACATGGCTGAACTAGAACGGGTACAAAGAAGGGCGACTAAGGTAATTAAGGGAATGGGCAGATTGCATACCAAGAAAGGTTATCAAACTTGGGGCTATTCAGTTTAGAAAAAAGACGGCTTAGAGGCGATTTAATTACAATTTACAAATATATAATTTGACTGTACAGAGATTTTTCTAATGATCTTTTTACACCTAGGTCTGTAACAAGGACAAGGGGGCATCTTCTACATCTAGAGGAAAAAAGATGGGTATTCTTTACTGTGAGAGAGCCTATGGAACTCTGCCACAGGATGTTGAGATGGTTGGTTCTTTGAACAAGTTGAAGAAGGGCCTTGATGCCTTCCTTGAAAAATATATTCCACGTTATGAGTACTAGATACTGGAAATGGGATGTTGATCCAGGGATTTATTCCGATTGCCAAATTTGGAGTCCGAGAGAAATTTTTGCCCTAATCAGGCAATTTGCATCAACGTCATGGAGGTTTTAACTTCGATTAACACAGTAGGATTATAGGTTGGACTTGATGGACCTGTGTCTTTTTTTAACCTTATCAACTATGTAACTATGTAATTAGACAATTTTTAAAGGCTATGTAAACATTTGAAAGGTATTCCTTTTTTTTATTTTTATAAAAAGGTCAATCAATGTGATTGGTGCAGCTTTAAAATTAGTTTTTATTAAAAATTATTTTTCGTTTTTGAAATACAGCTGCTCTCTATGCAGAGCAGCTGTATCGTGCGCTAAATCCTGTTCCCGTCAGGTCTGCGGTACTGACGGGTTCAGGGAAAACAGGTCACGCAGGATCCACCTGTAATCTTTCACATTTAAGTTCGGAATTTACATGTGATAGTTTACAGATGGATCCGACACGCTCACACGGAACCCAACAGGTTCGCGGGACTGACGGATTCAGGTCTTACAGCTGCTCTGTATGCAGAATACAGAGCAGCAGTATCTCAAAGTAAAAATAATTTTTAATAAAAAATAATTTTACATTTCTTTTCAGCAGCGAGAAAGTCAATGAAGCATGGTGATCAGCGTCTCCAAGCACATAATGATCTCTCTCTCTCTCTTTCTTTCTCTTTCTCTCTCTTTCTCTCTCGATCTCTCTCTCTCTCTTTCTCTCTATTTCTCTCTCTCTTTCTCTCTCTTCCAGGGCCGAAGCCTATAAGGCGCTGGGAAGAATTCCTGCGCGGGCTGGTGTGATGACGTCACTGCATCACGCTGGTCTGCGCAAGCGCCCCGCCCAGAGGATTGTGCAGCGCCCCGTCCGTCGCGGGAATGGGGCAAGGTAAGTACAATATATTTTTTAGGGGGGGGGGGCTATGTGACAATATACAAGGAGGGCGATTGCTGTGTGGCACTATAAACAAGGGGGGAGCTGTGACACTATATAAAAGGGAGGGGGCTCTATTGCACTATATGCAAGCGGGGAGCTGTGTGGCACTATATACAAGGGGAGGGGAGCTGTGTGGCCCTATATACAAGGGGTGTGGGTGTGTCTGGCACTATCTACAGGGGGATGTGTGGGGCACTACCTATAGGGGGTCTGTGTGGTGCTCTCTATGGGGTGGGTTGTGTGGTGCTCTCTACGGGGGTGGGTTGTGTGGTTCTCTCTACGGCAGTGGGTTGTGTGGCGCTCTCTACAGGGGGGGTGGGATGCTGTCTACATGGGGAGGTGTGTGTACCGCTCTCTACGGGGAGGTCTGTGTGTGATGCTGTCTACAGGGGGCGGTGTGTGGCGCTATCTACAGGGACTGTGTGTGACGCTACCTACAAGGGCTGTGTGTGGTGCTATCTACAGGGGGTGTGAGGTGCTATCTACAGGATCTGTGTGTAGCACTATGTACACAATTTGACACAATTATATTCAGGGGCACAGTGTTTGGCACCATGATAATTTTATCTTCGTTTATAGGTGTGGAAATGTTGGAAAAGTGAGGAGCCGAAGACATCTGAATGTCAAATTCTGCAGAAATGGGTCATTGCCGGGAGAAGTCGTCATAAAGTCTGGACCGGATGGAGAAGAGTAAAAAAAGCTACTAGAATCTGAGAAGTTGTCACCTGTGAGTCACTAGATTTATAGAGACTCACCTCTCCTGACATGTTTATTATAAGAAATCCTTGTACTTCACAAAAAGTCTTTGTGCAGTCCAGGACTGACAGACAAATGGGTGTTACCATTCCCCTTGTCAGGAGGATGTGTCCCTGCACAGGGTGAAACTGTCAGTATATAGGGACACAGCCCTTTGACAAGGGGAATCATAACACCCAATTGTTAATGCTTGCACAAAAAGGTAGTGTTAACAATAGTTACGGTCCAATAGTTATGGGCCCAAGTTTGGGTAACAGCCAGGGTCCATGATCTACTTAATCCGCCACTGCCTCCTACTACTGGCAACCCGGTGATCGTGTGACCAGTAACATGACTACCGTGAACAGTAAAGGCAGCTGCTCTGCCTGTATTATATACACAGCGCTCATTGAACGCTGTGTACGTGAGTACAGAGAAGACAAAGGCGGTGAGAACCTCTTATGTCTCCTCTTCAGTGTCCCTGTCACCCAATATTCAGCTGCTTAGGCAGCAAAAGTAAGCACAGGCCATATATATATATATATATATATATATATATATATATATATATTTACATACATACAGTGGGTGGTCCGCAAACGGTTAAAAAAGTGTTTAGTAAAGAACGTGTGGCTTAGCAAAAAGGTGGCGTGGTTTAAAATGCGCCAAAGTGCACCGGGAATTGGCACAAAAAAGCAGTCATAAACTAATCATACCAAGTGGGGGTAATAAGGAAAGTGTATAACATGTCTAGCAAGTTGCGCCAAATTTATCAAGCATGCGCCACTGTAATACATTTGACACATTTTCTAACTGCTTGGTCTAAGTTTACGCTGTTTAAATCTTGGACAGCATTAGAAAATCTGCCCCACAGTGTTCAATGAGCGCTTACACCTCTTGCACACGACCGTGTTCGGGACGTGAAAAACGGTCCATGTGTACAGGTGAACGGGACTCCTGGCATCATAGACGTTTTATGATGCTAGGAGACCCTGCCTCCCCGCAGAACTGTTGTTCCGTACTGTATCATTTTGTTCAGTATGGAACAAAATGGTACCACGGTTACGCCAGGAAACGCGGCCGACACACGGTGTCAGTGTGCCTCCGTGCTGTTTTCTCTATTGGTCTTAGTAATCACATGATCGCTGAAAGAGTAGTCAAGTGACCCTGCTGATGTTTAAGTAGACCCAGCTCTGATTGTGACCGTAGAAGTAGAAGTACCGGCAGCTTGTTGCAGATGAAAAATGTACAGTAAAGCAAAAAAAAAATCTAATAAAATCATACTATCCAAAGGTCTTTCCAGACCTTGGGGGGAGGGGGGGACCCCCCAAAATAGGGATATAAATAAAAATCATAACTCCAACCCTCTCCCCACCCCCTTCACCCTGCTAAATGTGTCCATAATACTCATGCCAAAAGAATCACCCTATATGGGGGAAATTACATATTAAAATAATTTTTTTGTGGTGACTTTAGATGATGAAAACTTTATAGAAACTTTGTCTATTATGTGTATTATATTTATTACAAATTTTCATGTGTAATAAGCCTAATGTTGTGGTTTATTTTTTAATTGTATAAAAAAAGTCCTCTCAGTCAAACAGCAATGCAAAAAAAAACAACTACTTTAGCTTCATTATTAAACGGTAACTAAATGTTCAACAAACTTCTGACATGTCAGAAGTTTTGATTAGTGGGGGTTCGAGCACTGAGATCCCCACCAAACGCTAAAATGAAGCGGCAGAAGCTCTCGTGTGAGCGCTGAGCTGCTTCGTTTCTGTTCAGCTTTTTCCGGAAAGCCGATGTAGCAGTGTACGGGCTCATAGACTTTCTCTAAAAGGAGCCGAACAGAAACTAAAGCGACTCACATGAGCGCTTCTGCCACTTCGTTTTAGCGATTGGTGGGGGTCTCAGTGCTCGAATCCCCACCAATCAAAACTTCTAATGTGTCACTATGACATGTCAGAAGTTTGTTGAATGTTTAGTTTCCCTTTAAGTGTACCTGAAAAATATAAATATAGCTTCACTTTCATATTTAAAGGAAACTCCAGGCAAAATCGGAAAAAATCTGTGTTTGCCTTTAGTTTCGGTAAACTACCTACTCCCGAAATGTCACCACTGTCTTCTGATAGTTCAGCTTTACCAACACTAAAATTAAATCTACAGTAGATCCTCATTACTATTGTACAACATGTCTCCCAGAGTGTGTAATCCCCTCAAAATATGAATGCTCATCTCTGCCCAAGTTCAACACATACATTACTTTTCTTTGAAAGGGTTTAATGTTTACTAGAGATGAGCGAACTTATGAAAAGTTCGGTTCGGCAGGTTCGCCGAATTTCATGAAAAAGTTCGATTCGGACCGAACTAGTTCTGACCGAACCTGTAATACAAGAAAGCCCCTAAAAATCGTGTATAACACTGTTTAAAAGCCCTAGAAGCCCTGTATAACACTCTTAGGTCACCCATGAGTGTATCCAAGTACTTTTGAGCTGTCTTTAAGGCAAAGTTAGTGTCAAAGTTACGCCAACATGTATGGCTATAGGAAAACGGATGGGACACGGTGATAACTAACAGAAACCACTGCACTTGTGCATGTTGTATGCTTAATGCATTGTTAAAAAAGGTACAAAAATTAACCATTTTTGGCGGCAGATGCCTGCCAGGGTTCATACATATAAGGTGGTAAAAGAAGAAGCAATGGATTTTGACAAGCCCTCAAAAAATGTACCCTTTATGGTGGCAGATGCCTGCCGGGGTTCTTCCATACATGGATGTAAAAGCAACAAGCAATGGCTTTTCACAAGCCCTCCAAAAATTGACCCTTTTTTTTGGCAGATGCCTGCCGGGGTTCTTCCATACATGGATGTAAAAGCAACAAGCAATGGCTTTTCACAATCCCTCCAAAAATTGACCCTTTTTTTTGGCAGATGCCTGCCGGGGTTCTTCCATACATGGATGTAAAAGCAACAAGCAATGGCTTTTGACAAGCCCTCCAAAAATGGACCCTTTTTAAAAGCAACAAGCAATGGCTTTTGACAAGCCCTCCAAAAATGGACCCTTTTTATTGGCAGATGCCTGCCGGGGTTCTTCCATACATGGATGTAAAAGCAACAAGCAATGGCTTTTCACAAGCCCTCCAAAAATGTACCCTTTTTATTGGCAGATGCCTGCCGGGGTTCTTCCATACATGGATGTAAAAGCAACAAGCAATGGCTTTTCACAAGCCCTCCAAAAATTGACCTTTTTTTTTGGCAGATGCCTGCCGGGGTTCTTCCATACATGGATGTAAAAGCAACAAGCAATGGCTTTTGACAAGCCCTCCAAAAATTTACCCTTTTTATTGGCAGATGCCTGCCGGGGTTCTTCCATACATGGATGTAAAAGCAACAAGCAATGGCTTTTGACAAGCCCTCCAAAAATTGACCCTTTTTAAAAGCAACAAGCAATGGCTTTTGACAAGCCCTCCAAAAATTGACCCTTTTTATTGGCAGATGCCTGCCGGGGTTCTTCCATACATGGATGTAAAAGCAACAAGCAATGGCTTTTCACAAGCCCTCCAAAAATTGACCCTTTTTATTGGCAGATGCCTGCCGGGGTTCTTCCATACATGGATGTAAAAGCAACAAGCAATGGCTTTTCACAAGCCCTACAAAAATTGACCCTTTTTATTGGCAGATGCCTGCCGGGGTTCTACCATACATGGATGTAAAAGCAACAAGCAATGGCTTTTCACAAGCCCTCCAAAAATTGACCCTTTTTTTTGGCAGATGCCTGCCGGGGTTCTTCCATACATGGATGTAAAAGCAACAAGCAATGGCTTCTCACAAGCCCTCCAAAAATTGACCCTTTTTATTGGCAGATGCCTGCCGGGGCTCTTCCATACATGGATGTAAAAGCAACAAGCAATGGCTTTTCACAAGCCCTCCAAAAATTGACCGTTTTTTTGGGCAGATGCCTGCCGGGGTTCTTCCATACATGGATGTAAAAGCAACAAGCAATGGCTTTTGACAAGCCCTCCAAAAATTGACTGTGGTGGGGCAGGCCTCAGGCCTGCTTGTAGCAGATGGCAGTGGAGGTGTATTGGTGGTAGTAGAGGTAGCCAACGGATAGCAAGGGTGGTAGTAGTAGTAGCAGTAGCAGCACATTAAAAAAAGAGACTGGACAGTCACAGGACAAAGCCCTCTGGTGGGGCAGGCCTCAGGCCTGCTTGTGGCAGACGGCAATGGAGGTGTATTGGTGGTAGTAGAGGTAGCCAACGGACAGCAAGGGTGGTAGTAGTAGTAGCAGCACATTAAAAAAAGAGACTGGACAATCACAGGACAAAGCCCTGTGGTGGGGCAGGCCTGCTTGTAGCAGACGGCACTGGGGTGGATTGGTGGTAGAAGTAGTAGCAGCACCAACAGCGGCACATTAAAAAAAGAGTGGACAGGACAGAATCCCGTAGTAGCAGGCGGCAGTAGCAGGCGGCAGCGGCAGCAGCAGCAGCAATGTCAGATCTAATCAGTGGCATCAGGCACAGGGGTTTTAAAATCCTCACCGATCCACGCTTGATTCATTTTCAGAAACGTGAGATTTTCCAAGCTGTTGGCGGACAATCTTGTTCGCTTAGGGGTGACGAAGCCCCCTGCCGTGCTGAATACCCTCTCTGACGCTACACTGGAGGGTGGACAAGACAGTACACCCATGGCAAACTGGGCCAGTTCTTGCCAATGATCCAATCTGCTGACCCAGAAGTCCATGGGGTCTGGGATCAGCATTTCTGACGGAGAAAGGGCACAGTCCAGGTACGAGTGAACCTGGTTGTTTAGGTGCTGCACCTGGTGATGGTGAACATCCCTTTGGTGACTACGATGTGTGTCAGGTCGGGGTATTGGATGTAAAAATGTTATCATATTTTCCAAACTGAATTGGCTGCTGCTACTGCTGCTGCTGCTGCTGCTGCCGCGGCTGCCGCCTGTTGCAGAGGTAGCTCTGCCAGAGGCGGTGGAACGATGAGACAGTGGGGAGCGGAGAGTGGCCCCCCGGTCAGACATGCTTGCAGCAGGTGTTTGCCGTTTGAAAGCCGTGACAAGCTGGCTGCATAGCTTCTCTCGATAATAAGCCAATTTTGCCTCCCTCTCGGAAGGCGCAAAAAACTCCCCCATTCTGGCTTTATACCGAGGGTCTAAAAGTGTGGCTATCCAGTACACATCTCTTTGCTTCATGCTAACAATACGACAGTCAGCGCGCAAGTAACGAAGCATACAGCTCGCCATCCTGGCCAGCGTTTCAGAGGGCCCGGTTGGTTCCATCTCCGCCCCATACTGCCATGGTTGTCCATCATCAAGGTCGTCGTCAGACTCGTCATCACCACCATCACTGTCATGTTGTGCGGCTGCCTCATCCCCTATCCCTTCCTGTGAATCCATCTCCAAATCCAGCTCCTCTTCAGGTCCTGTTTCCTCATCCTCCTCCTCCTCCTCCTCCTCAACATCCATAGCCAGATGTGATCCTTCCTCCATCTTTTGCTGAATCATCGCTGTGAGCGTTTGCTCCATAATGAATATCAGCGGCATAACATCGTTCATTCCGCTAGCGTCACGGCTCACAAATCGTGTGGCCTCTTCAAAGGGCCTCAAAACGCGACATGCGTCTCTAACCAGCTGCCAGTGCCTGAGCTCGAAATTACACTGGCTCCAAACGCTGCCAGTCTGCTGCATCAGGAAATCATTCACGGCTTTCCGCTGTTCGTACAGACGGTCCAACATGTGCAGGGTGGAATTCCAGCGTGTTGGAACGTCGCAAATCAGGCTGTGTTCTGGGAGATTGTTTTGACGCTGCAAGTCCAGGAGGGCGTGCTTAAATGCATACGAACGTCTAAAGCGAACGCAAACCCTCCTGGACATGGCCAGCACACCCTTCAAACCAACATATGACTTTAAGAAGCGTGTTATGACCAGATTGATCACATGTGCCATGCAAGGAGCGTGTGTCAGGTGACCTAGACGCAGTGCAGCTACAACGTTCTTGCCGTTATCAGAGACAACATTGCCCAGTGTGAGTTTCAGAGGAGACAGCCAGCGTGCGATTTCCTCCTTGATGCACAGCAGCAGCTCCTGCCCTGTGTGGCTTTTCTCGCCCAGGCTCAGCAGGTGTAAGACAGCGTTGTGGCGCTTCACCTTGCACCTATGAAAAGAGGAGGGAGGAGGAGTGGAAGATACGCTGTGTCCTGTCGGGGACGGGAAGACCTCCAAGGAGGAAGGCAAGGAGGAGGAGTAGGAGGAGGAGGATGGTAGGCGCCTGGTGTCCGGAGTTGAACCAGAAAGATACAAGCGTGGAGGTGGTAATGCCTGGCATTGCTGCGGTGGTGCATCGGACTGCAAAATATTGACCTAGTGGGCCGTGAAAGACATGTACTGTCCCTGCCCATAGTTGCTGCTCCACGTGTCGACGGTGGCATGTACCCTGCTGCACACGGATAATTGCAAGGACTGGCACACCTTTTCCTCCACATGCTTGTGCAAGGCAGGGACAGCTGTTTTGGAGAAGTAATGTCGGCTAGGTATTCGCCACCTACGCTGAGCGCACGCCATCAATTCCTTGAAGCCGGGCGGAGTCGACCAGGTGGAACGGCAGCGACTGCACCACCAACAACTTAGCCAGGTGTGAATTAAGCCGCACGACAAGTGGATGACTGGGTATATATTGTTGCTTATTGGACAACGATTCCGTAATGGATAACTGAAGGGACGTAGGAGGAGCACTAGATGACAGTGATGATGATGATGACAACGACATGGTGGATAAGGCCTGGCTACTACTTAGATGACAGGGACTCGGAGCAGCAGCAGCAGCGGAAGAGGGGTCTTCATTAGATGTACATGATGATGGTGGGGCATGTCGATTGTCCCACATGGCCTTGTGATGCCGCTCCATGTGTTTACGTAGAGCGGTAGTTCCTACATTGCTGCCCTGCCCACGCCTTAGTTTCTGCTTGCAGATACGGCACTGTGCCATGTTTTCGTCCTCCGGGAAGGTACAGAAAAATTGCCACACGGCAGAGTACCGTAAAGAGGTAGTACCACGTAGATGCTCATGACAAGAACATAGTTTTGCCTCTATACAAATTACTAGTCAGACCACACATGGAATATTATGTACAATTTTGGGCACTTGTGTATATTAAGGACATGGCTGAACTAGAACGGGTACAAAGAAGGGCGACTAAGGTAATTAAGGGAATGGGCAGATTGCATACCAAGAAAGGTTATCAAACTTGGGGCTATTCAGTTTAGAAAAAAGACGGCTTAGAGGCGATTTAATTACAATTTACAAATATATAATTTGACTGTACAGAGATTTTTCTAATGATCTTTTTACACCTAGGTCTGTAACAAGGACAAGGGGGCATCTTCTACATCTAGAGGAAAAAAGATGGGTATTCTTTACTGTGAGAGAGCCTATGGAACTCTGCCACAGGATGTTGAGATGGTTGGTTCTTTGAACAAGTTGAAGAAGGGCCTTGATGCCTTCCTTGAAAAATATATTCCACGTTATGAGTACTAGATACTGGAAATGGGATGTTGATCCAGGGATTTATTCCGATTGCCAAATTTGGAGTCCGAGAGAAATTTTTGCCCTAATCAGGCAATTTGCATCAACGTCATGGAGGTTTTAACTTCGATTAACACAGTAGGATTATAGGTTGGACTTGATGGACCTGTGTCTTTTTTTAACCTTATCAACTATGTAACTATGTAATTAGACAATTTTTAAAGGCTATGTAAACATTTGAAAGGTATTCCTTTTTTTTATTTTTATAAAAAGGTCAATCAATGTGATTGGTGCAGCTTTAAAATTAGTTTTTATTAAAAATTATTTTTCGTTTTTGAAATACAGCTGCTCTCTATGCAGAGCAGCTGTATCGTGCGCTAAATCCTGTTCCCGTCAGGTCTGCGGTACTGACGGGTTCAGGGAAAACAGGTCACGCAGGATCCACCTGTAATCTTTCACATTTAAGTTCGGAATTTACATGTGATAGTTTACAGATGGATCCGACACGCTCACACGGAACCCAACAGGTTCGCGGGACTGATGGATTCAGGTCTTACAGCTGCTCTGTATGCAGAATACAGAGCAGCAGTATCTCAAAGTAAAAATAATTTTTAATAAAAAATAATTTTACATTTCTTTTCAGCAGCGAGAAAGTCAATGAAGCATGGTGATCAGCGTCTCCAAGCACATAATGATCTCTCTCTCTCTCTTTCTTTCTCTTTCTCTCTCTTTCTCTCTCGATCTCTCTCTCTCTCTTTCTCTCTATTTCTCTCTCTCTTTCTCTCTCTTCCAGGGCCGAAGCCTATAAGGCGCTGGGAAGAATTCCTGCGCGGGCTGGTGTGATGACGTCACTGCATCACGCTGGTCTGCGCAAGCGCCCCGCCCAGAGGATTGTGCAGCGCCCCGTCCGTCGCGGGAATGGGGCAAGGTAAGTACAATATATTTTTTAGGGGGGGGGGGCTATGTGACAATATACAAGGAGGGCGATTGCTGTGTGGCACTATAAACAAGGGGGGAGCTGTGACACTATATAAAAGGGAGGGGGCTCTATTGCACTATATGCAAGCGGGGAGCTGTGTGGCACTATATACAAGGGGAGGGGAGCTGTGTGGCCCTATATACAAGGGGTGTGGGTGTGTCTGGCACTATCTACAGGGGGATGTGTGGGGCACTACCTATAGGGGGTCTGTGTGGTGCTCTCTATGGGGTGGGTTGTGTGGTGCTCTCTACGGGGGTGGGTTGTGTGGTTCTCTCTACGGCAGTGGGTTGTGTGGCGCTCTCTACAGGGGGGGTGGGATGCTGTCTACATGGGGAGGTGTGTGTACCGCTCTCTACGGGGAGGTCTGTGTGTGATGCTGTCTACAGGGGGCGGTGTGTGGCGCTATCTACAGGGACTGTGTGTGACGCTACCTACAAGGGCTGTGTGTGGTGCTATCTACAGGGGGTGTGAGGTGCTATCTACAGGATCTGTGTGTAGCACTATGTACACAATTTGACACAATTATATTCAGGGGCACAGTGTTTGGCACCATGATAATTTTATCTTCGTTTATAGGTGTGGAAATGTTGGAAAAGTGAGGAGCCGAAGACATCTGAATGTCAAATTCTGCAGAAATGGGTCATTGCCGGGAGAAGTCGTCATAAAGTCTGGACCGGATGGAGAAGAGTAAAAAAAGCTACTAGAATCTGAGAAGTTGTCACCTGTGAGTCACTAGATTTATAGAGACTCACCTCTCCTGACATGTTTATTATAAGAAATCCTTGTACTTCACAAAAAGTCTTTGTGCAGTCCAGGACTGACAGACAAATGGGTGTTACCATTCCCCTTGTCAGGAGGATGTGTCCCTGCACAGGGTGAAACTGTCAGTATATAGGGACACAGCCCTTTGACAAGGGGAATCATAACACCCAATTGTTAATGCTTGCACAAAAAGGTAGTGTTAACAATAGTTACGGTCCAATAGTTATGGGCCCAAGTTTGGGTAACAGCCAGGGTCCATGATCTACTTAATCCGCCACTGCCTCCTACTACTGGCAACCCGGTGATCGTGTGACCAGTAACATGACTACCGTGAACAGTAAAGGCAGCTGCTCTGCCTGTATTATATACACAGCGCTCATTGAACGCTGTGTACGTGAGTACAGAGAAGACAAAGGCGGTGAGAACCTCTTATGTCTCCTCTTCAGTGTCCCTGTCACCCAATATTCAGCTGCTTAGGCAGCAAAAGTAAGCACAGGCCATATATATATATATATATATATATATATATATTTACATACATACAGTGGGTGGTCCGCAAACGGTTAAAAAAGTGTTTAGTAAAGAACGTGTGGCTTAGCAAAAAGGTGGCGTGGTTTAAAATGCGCCAAAGTGCACCGGGAATTGGCACAAAAAAGCAGTCATAAACTAATCATACCAAGTGGGGGTAATAAGGAAAGTGTATAACATGTCTAGCAAGTTGCGCCAAATTTATCAAGCATGCGCCACTGTAATACATTTGACACATTTTCTAACTGCTTGGTCTAAGTTTACGCTGTTTAAATCTTGGACAGCATTAGAAAATCTGCCCCACAGTGTTCAATGAGCGCTTACACCTCTTGCACACGACCGTGTTCGGGACGTGAAAAACGGTCCATGTGTACAGGTGAACGGGACTCCTGGCATCATAGACGTTTTATGATGCTAGGAGACCCTGCCTCCCCGCAGAACTGTTGTTCCGTACTGTATCATTTTGTTCAGTATGGAACAAAATGGTACCACGGTTACGCCAGGAAACGCGGCCGACACACGGTGTCAGTGTGCCTCCGTGCTGTTTTCTCTATTGGTCTTAGTAATCACATGATCGCTGAAAGAGTAGTCAAGTGACCCTGCTGATGTTTAAGTAGACCCAGCTCTGATTGTGACCGTAGAAGTAGAAGTACCGGCAGCTTGTTGCAGATGAAAAATGTACAGTAAAGCAAAAAAAAAATCTAATAAAATCATACTATCCAAAGGTCTTTCCAGACCTTGGGGGGAGGGGGGGACCCCCCAAAATAGGGATATAAATAAAAATCATAACTCCAACCCTCTCCCCACCCCCTTCACCCTGCTAAATGTGTCCATAATACTCATGCCAAAAGAATCACCCTATATGGGGGAAATTACATATTAAAATAATTTTTTTGTGGTGACTTTAGATGATGAAAACTTTATAGAAACTTTGTCTATTATGTGTATTATATTTATTACAAATTTTCATGTGTAATAAGCCTAATGTTGTGGTTTATTTTTTAATTGTATAAAAAAAGTCCTCTCAGTCAAACAGCAATGCAAAAAAAAACAACTACTTTAGCTTCATTATTAAACGGTAACTAAATGTTCAACAAACTTCTGACATGTCAGAAGTTTTGATTAGTGGGGGTTCGAGCACTGAGATCCCCACCAAACGCTAAAATGAAGCGGCAGAAGCTCTCGTGTGAGCGCTGAGCTGCTTCGTTTCTGTTCAGCTTTTTCCGGAAAGCCGATGTAGCAGTGTACGGGCTCATAGACTTTCTCTAAAAGGAGCCGAACAGAAACTAAAGCGACTCACATGAGCGCTTCTGCCACTTCGTTTTAGCGATTGGTGGGGGTCTCAGTGCTCGAATCCCCACCAATCAAAACTTCTAATGTGTCACTATGACATGTCAGAAGTTTGTTGAATGTTTAGTTTCCCTTTAAGTGTACCTGAAAAATATAAATATAGCTTCACTTTCATATTTAAAGGAAACTCCAGGCAAAATCGGAAAAAATCTGTGTTTGCCTTTAGTTTCGGTAAACTACCTACTCCCGAAATGTCACCACTGTCTTCTGATAGTTCAGCTTTACCAACACTAAAATTAAATCTACAGTAGATCCTCATTACTATTGTACAACATGTCTCCCAGAGTGTGTAATCCCCTCAAAATATGAATGCTCATCTCTGCCCAAGTTCAACACATACATTACTTTTCTTTGAAAGGGTTTAATGTTTACTAGAGATGAGCGAACTTATGAAAAGTTCGGTTCGGCAGGTTCGCCGAATTTCATGAAAAAGTTCGATTCGGACCGAACTAGTTCTGACCGAACCTGTAATACAAGAAAGCCCCTAAAAATCGTGTATAACACTGTTTAAAAGCCCTAGAAGCCCTGTATAACACTCTTAGGTCACCCATGAGTGTATCCAAGTACTTTTGAGCTGTCTTTAAGGCAAAGTTAGTGTCAAAGTTACGCCAACATGTATGGCTATAGGAAAACGGATGGGACACGGTGATAACTAACAGAAACCACTGCACTTGTGCATGTTGTATGCTTAATGCATTGTTAAAAAAGGTACAAAAATTAACCATTTTTGGCGGCAGATGCCTGCCAGGGTTCATACATATAAGGTGGTAAAAGAAGAAGCAATGGATTTTGACAAGCCCTCAAAAAATGTACCCTTTATGGTGGCAGATGCCTGCCGGGGTTCTTCCATACATGGATGTAAAAGCAACAAGCAATGGCTTTTCACAAGCCCTCCAAAAATTGACCCTTTTTTTTGGCAGATGCCTGCCGGGGTTCTTCCATACATGGATGTAAAAGCAACAAGCAATGGCTTTTCACAATCCCTCCAAAAATTGACCCTTTTTTTTGGCAGATGCCTGCCGGGGTTCTTCCATACATGGATGTAAAAGCAACAAGCAATGGCTTTTGACAAGCCCTCCAAAAATGGACCCTTTTTAAAAGCAACAAGCAATGGCTTTTGACAAGCCCTCCAAAAATGGACCCTTTTTATTGGCAGATGCCTGCCGGGGTTCTTCCATACATGGATGTAAAAGCAACAAGCAATGGCTTTTCACAAGCCCTCCAAAAATGTACCCTTTTTATTGGCAGATGCCTGCCGGGGTTCTTCCATACATGGATGTAAAAGCAACAAGCAATGGCTTTTCACAAGCCCTCCAAAAATTGACCTTTTTTTTTGGCAGATGCCTGCCGGGGTTCTTCCATACATGGATGTAAAAGCAACAAGCAATGGCTTTTGACAAGCCCTCCAAAAATTTACCCTTTTTATTGGCAGATGCCTGCCGGGGTTCTTCCATACATGGATGTAAAAGCAACAAGCAATGGCTTTTGACAAGCCCTCCAAAAATTGACCCTTTTTAAAAGCAACAAGCAATGGCTTTTGACAAGCCCTCCAAAAATTGACCCTTTTTATTGGCAGATGCCTGCCGGGGTTCTTCCATACATGGATGTAAAAGCAACAAGCAATGGCTTTTCACAAGCCCTCCAAAAATTGACCCTTTTTATTGGCAGATGCCTGCCGGGGTTCTTCCATACATGGATGTAAAAGCAACAAGCAATGGCTTTTCACAAGCCCTACAAAAATTGACCCTTTTTATTGGCAGATGCCTGCCGGGGTTCTACCATACATGGATGTAAAAGCAACAAGCAATGGCTTTTCACAAGCCCTCCAAAAATTGACCCTTTTTTTTGGCAGATGCCTGCCGGGGTTCTTCCATACATGGATGTAAAAGCAACAAGCAATGGCTTCTCACAAGCCCTCCAAAAATTGACCCTTTTTATTGGCAGATGCCTGCCGGGGCTCTTCCATACATGGATGTAAAAGCAACAAGCAATGGCTTTTCACAAGCCCTCCAAAAATTGACCTTTTTTTTGGGCAGATGCCTGCCGGGGTTCTTCCATACATGGATGTAAAAGCAACAAGCAATGGCTTTTGACAAGCCCTCCAAAAATTGACTGTGGTGGGGCAGGCCTCAGGCCTGCTTGTAGCAGATGGCAGTGGAGGTGTATTGGTGGTAGTAGAGGTAGCCAACGGATAGCAAGGGTGGTAGTAGTAGTAGCAGTAGCAGCACATTAAAAAAAGAGACTGGACAGTCACAGGACAAAGCCCTCTGGTGGGGCAGGCCTCAGGCCTGCTTGTGGCAGACGGCAATGGAGGTGTATTGGTGGTAGTAGAGGTAGCCAACGGACAGCAAGGGTGGTAGTAGTAGTAGCAGCACATTAAAAAAAGAGACTGGACAATCACAGGACAAAGCCCTGTGGTGGGGCAGGCCTGCTTGTAGCAGACGGCACTGGGGTGGATTGGTGGTAGAAGTAGTAGCAGCACCAACAGCGGCACATTAAAAAAAGAGTGGACAGGACAGAATCCCGTAGTAGCAGGCGGCAGCAGCAGGCGGCAGCGGCAGCAGCAGCAGCAATGTCAGATCTAATCAGTGGCATCAGGCACAGGGGTTTTAAAATCCTCACCGATCCACGCTTGATTCATTTTCAGAAACGTGAGATTTTCCAAGCTGTTGGCGGACAATCTTGTTCGCTTAGGGGTGACGAAGCCCCCTGCCGTGCTGAATACCCTCTCTGACGCTACACTGGAGGGTGGACAAGACAGTACACCCATGGCAAACTGGGCCAGTTCTTGCCAATGATCCAATCTGCTGACCCAGAAGTCCATGGGGTCTGGGATCAGCATTTCTGACGGAGAAAGGGCACAGTCCAGGTACGAGTGAACCTGGTTGTTTAGGTGCTGCACCTGGTGATGGTGAACATCCCTTTGGTGACTACGATGTGTGTCAGGTCGGGGTATTGGATGTAAAAATGTTATCATATTTTCCAAACTGAATTGGCTGCTGCTACTGCTGCTGCTGCTGCTGCTGCCGCGGCTGCCGCCTGTTGCAGAGGTAGCTCTGCCAGAGGCGGTGGAACGATGAGACAGTGGGGAGCGGAGAGTGGCCCCCCGGTCAGACATGCTTGCAGCAGGTGTTTGCCGTTTGAAAGCCGTGACAAGCTGGCTGCATAGCTTCTCTCGATAATAAGCCAATTTTGCCTCCCTCTCGGAAGGCGCAAAAAACTCCCCCATTCTGGCTTTATACCGAGGGTCTAAAAGTGTGGCTATCCAGTACACATCTCTTTGCTTCATGCTAACAATACGACAGTCAGCGCGCAAGTAACGAAGCATACAGCTCGCCATCCTGGCCAGCGTTTCAGAGGGCCCGGTTGGTTCCATCTCCGCCCCATACTGCCATGGTTGTCCATCATCAAGGTCGTCGTCAGACTCGTCATCACCACCATCACTGTCATGTTGTGCGGCTGCCTCATCCCCTATCCCTTCCTGTGAATCCATCTCCAAATCCAGCTCCTCTTCAGGTCCTGTTTCCTCATCCTCCTCCTCCTCCTCCTCCTCAACATCCATAGCCAGATGTGATCCTTCCTCCATCTTTTGCTGAATCATCGCTGTGAGCGTTTGCTCCATAATGAATATCAGCGGCATAACATCGTTCATTCCGCTAGCGTCACGGCTCACAAATCGTGTGGCCTCTTCAAAGGGCCTCAAAACGCGACATGCGTCTCTAACCAGCTGCCAGTGCCTGAGCTCGAAATTACACTGGCTCCAAACGCTGCCAGTCTGCTGCATCAGGAAATCATTCACGGCTTTCCGCTGTTCGTACAGACGGTCCAACATGTGCAGGGTGGAATTCCAGCGTGTTGGAACGTCGCAAATCAGGCTGTGTTCTGGGAGATTGTTTTGACGCTGCAAGTCCAGGAGGGCGTGCTTAAATGCATACGAACGTCTAAAGCGAACGCAAACCCTCCTGGACATGGCCAGCACACCCTTCAAACCAACATATGACTTTAAGAAGCGTGTTATGACCAGATTGATCACATGTGCCATGCAAGGAGCGTGTGTCAGGTGACCTAGACGCAGTGCAGCTACAACGTTCTTGCCGTTATCAGAGACAACATTGCCCAGTGTGAGTTTCAGAGGAGACAGCCAGCGTGCGATTTCCTCCTTGATGCACAGCAGCAGCTCCTGCCCTGTGTGGCTTTTCTCGCCCAGGCTCAGCAGGTGTAAGACAGCGTTGTGGCGCTTCACCTTGCACCTATGAAAAGAGGAGGGAGGAGGAGTGGAAGATACGCTGTGTCCTGTCGGGGACGGGAAGACCTCCAAGGAGGAAGGCAAGGAGGAGGAGTAGGAGGAGGAGGATGGTAGGCGCCTGGTGTCCGGAGTTGAACCAGAAAGATACAAGCGTGGAGGTGGTAATGCCTGGCATTGCTGCGGTGGTGCATCGGACTGCAAAATATTGACCTAGTGGGCCGTGAAAGACATGTACTGTCCCTGCCCATAGTTGCTGCTCCACGTGTCGACGGTGGCATGTACCCTGCTGCACACGGATAATTGCAAGGACTGGCACACCTTTTCCTCCACATGCTTGTGCAAGGCAGGGACAGCTGTTTTGGAGAAGTAATGTCGGCTAGGTATTCGCCACCTACGCTGAGCGCACGCCATCAATTCCTTGAAGCCGGGCGGAGTCGACCAGGTGGAACGGCAGCGACTGCACCACCAACAACTTAGCCAGGTGTGAATTAAGCCGCACGACAAGTGGATGACTGGGTATATATTGTTGCTTATTGGACAACGATTCCGTAATGGATAACTGAAGGGACGTAGGAGGAGCACTAGATGACAGTGATGATGATGATGACAACGACATGGTGGATAAGGCCTGGCTACTACTTAGATGACAGGGACTCGGAGCAGCAGCAGCAGCGGAAGAGGGGTCTTCATTAGATGTACATGATGATGGTGGGGCATGTCGATTGTCCCACATGGCCTTGTGATGCCGCTCCATGTGTTTACGTAGAGCGGTAGTTCCTACATTGCTGCCCTGCCCACGCCTTAGTTTCTGCTTGCAGATACGGCACTGTGCCATGTTTTCGTCCTCCGGGAAGGTACAGAAAAATTGCCACACGGCAGAGTACCGTAAAGAGGTAGTACCACGTCCACCACCACCACCACCACCACAACCACCCGAGCTTGCCCCTTGTCTGGCAGGCTTTTTTCGGGAGCCTACACCAGCATCTGTGTCGCCGTCACCGGCTCCTGAGCTGACCCTACCGCTGCAACGTTTTACAGATTGACTTCTGCCCCTACCTCGGCTTCGGCTGTTTATCACGTCCAGTGCCGCCACTACTACCCTCCTCCTCTGACGCCGTCATCACCTCGTCACCTGGTTCCCACGTCCTGTCTAAAACAACATCATCATCATAGCCTTCCTCATCATCCCCGCCACTTCTGTCACTGTGTTGTGAATGTGATGTGACATCATGGCGGGCTCCATGCCCCCCCTCATTACTGCGTCTGCCACCACGGCTACCACCACCAACACCCCCACTGCCGCAGCTATGCGTCTCGGACACCGCTTCCACTTCCACCACCGCCGCAACACACTCCGTTGGCTGACTCGCGGAAAACAAATCATCATCATCATCACTATGTTGTTCAGTATCTTCCTTCGAACCCGAGGAGATGTCTCTTAGGACTCTCAGGAAAGATGGCTTCCCGCTAGGAAGGGGGAGCGAAGACATAGATGATGGAATGGAAACGCTAGAAATACCTATATTACTACTGTCACTGTGCCAAGGAACTGTAGAGGATCTGGAATCCAACGAAACCTGGCTTGAAGCCAGATCGTCAGAGTCTTCCTGCTGAGATGACCGCGAGCCAGCCAACCAGTCCACAATGGCCGTATTGTCTAAAGTAACCCGCCCACCGGAGGAGATGGACAAGTCTGGCTTGCTGATACTACTACCAGCAGGCACATGGCAGCTGCTACTAGTGGAACTGGGCACATGTCTTGTGCCACAAATGCTGGTACTGGGTCTGGCACAAACAGATCCAACATTTGGACTGGAAGAGGAGACGGCATGGGTGTTTTTTCCTCTACCCCGTCCTTTCACAGCCTTTTTTTTCCCAGACATTTCAGAGCCCCTTCTAAAAGCGTATTCACACACTGACACTGGCTTGCCAAATGGCAATGAATGAGAATTTCTATCAGCCACGCCGCAGTGCACTCAGGGAATGCTGGGCTTTGTAGTACTACTACTACCACTACTACAAAGGCTGCCTGTATTGCAAGTTGTATTGTTATTTGTTTGTTATGTTAACGGGACGGGGATGAGCCCCTTCTAAAAGCGTATTCACACACTGACACTGGCTTGGCAAATGGCAATGAATGAGAATTTCTATTAGCCTCGCTGCAGTGCACTCAGGGAATGCTGGGCCTTGTAGTACTACTACTACCTCTACTACAAAGGCTGCCTGCATTGCAAGTTGTATTGTTATTTGTTTGTTATGCCGTTTGCAAGGCATTATGGGGTAGCCTGATGTCAGGTGATCTTGTGAAATCCTCCATTTTAGATGTAACATGTGGCAGGCGCCAAAATGTAGCCGGGTTCGGTCAAAACGGGTTCGGCCGAACCCGGTGAAGTTCGGATTCGCTGCGAACCGAACTTTTCCGGAAGTTCGGACCGAAACCGGGTTCGGTTGTCCCGGTTCGCTCATCTCTAATGTTTATCTATATTTTTACTACATACGACCGCTCCTCATGGTAGTATTGATGTTTATTGAAACCTTGGGTGTGTGGTATCAGAATGCAGGTATAGTTACTTTATACTGGGCTTAATTTTTGAAGGACAGACCAGGAGATGGCCGTTTTGAGAAGTTGCTGCATTGCCATCAAGATATTTTTGGCAGAGCCTAGTTCTGCCGTGGTCTAAGATTCTTTTGAGTTTTATTTTATTTTTGTAGGATAAAATTGCTTCCATCCCACCATACATTTATGGAAGTAGCTCATTCCACTGTCTCATAAACTATACTTCATACGAAATTCTCTTGTGAAAAAAACAACATTACTGCACTTCTTACAGCTTAGTATGCAGAATTTAACTATAGTTTGGGTCAGTAAGTGTTAAAACGTGAGCTTAGCTCGCACTGTTTATATAATATTTAGCTTGCCTGGCACAGAGATGGGAGAATATGATGTAAATCAAGTCTTATCTGCCCATCAATTATTTACCTGCCAGGTAAGAAGGAAATGTACACAAGTACACTTTCAATTTGCCATGCTCACATTTTCAGGGTTAAATTTTTGTGTGAACAACCTTGTAATATGCAACGGTAGCCATTTTTTCCAGGTTAATGTGGATTTTCCAATAGAATTATTTAAAGAGGCTCTGTCACCAGATTTTGCAGCCCCTATCTGCTATTGCAGCAGATAGGCGCTGCAATGTAGATTACAGTAACGTTTTTATTTTAAAAAAACGAGCATTTTTGGCCAAGTTATGACCATTTTTGTAGTTATGCAAATGAGGCTTGCAAAAGTCCAAGTGGGTGTGTTAAAAAGTAAAAGTCCAAGTGGGTGTGTATTATGTGCGTACATCGGGGCGTTTTTAATACTTTCACTAGCTGGGCGCTCTGATGAGAAGTAACATCCTCTTCTCTTCAGAACGCCCAGCTTGTGACAGTGCAGATCTGTGACGTCACTCACAGGTCCTGCATCGTGACGGCCACATCGGCAGCAGAGGCTACAGTTGATTCTGCAGCAGCAACAGCGTTTTTGCAGGTAAGTCGATCTTACCTGCAAACGCTGATGCTGCTGCAGAATCAACTGTAGCCTCTGCTGCCGATGTGGCCGTCACGATGCAGGACCTGTGAGTGACGTCACAGATCTGCACTGTCAGAAGCTGGGCGTTCTGAAGAGAAGAGGATGTTACTTCTCTTCACAGCGCCCAGCTAGTAAAAGTATTAAAAACGCCCCGATGTACGCACATAATACACACCCACTTGGACTTTTACTTTTAAACACACCCACTTGGACTTTTGCAAGCCTCATTTGCATAATTACAAAAATGGTCATAACTTGGCCAAAAATGCTCGTTTTTTAAAAATAAAAACGTTACTGTAATCTACATTGCAGCGCCGATCTGCTGCAATAGCAGATAGGGGCTGCAAAATCTGGTGACAGAGCCTCTTTAAACTGTTACATAATTATTTCTTTATCGACTTATAAAAGTTTGTAATTTAGGAAAATTTCAGGGAGAAATATAGTTCTGTCATTTTAAGCATTGGTGGCATATCACAAAGGATTTTTAAAGGAATATCTCCAAATTAATTGGTGTGCAGAGTGGAGATGGCAAAATGTATTCTAATATAGTCACTTTGCCAAGCTTTTGGTGGTTTAGGGTGGTTATGGATTAATACCTAATATCCCTAGTTATTTAGGCTGGTGTAGTGCATTACAGGTTAAAAGTGTATATATAATTTCATTTTATTTATATAAATAGGTCAAAAATTCTGTGCTTTTTCATATAAAACTATATTTTCATTTTCAGTTTTTCAGTTACAGAGCACCAAATCCCCTGCTTCTTTTAACACCATAAAAGCTCACTGCATACGCATTTTTACAGCTTCCTATGAACTCAATACTGTATGAAAATATATGTAAGTGCTATCCATAGTGGCGGCTGCAGGCAGAAATAATTTCTCATTTAACTCGAAGATTGGATGGTTGCTTCAAGAAAATGGGGCTGATTTGCAGAAATAGAGACAGTAGACAGATTAGAGTGGTCCTGTGTCTGGTAAAACTTCAATGTGCTCAGTGAAACTATGATGGTCAGTGATAGGTTGGGGTCCCATCTGTCAGATCCACATGATCACACATTAATGGCGTATCTTAAAGATAGACCATCAATGATTAAAGGTACAGAACCTGTAAAAATGTACATTCGTGCAGCTCTTTCCATTCTGTTCAATGGTAGTTACGGAAACAGCCGAGCTAGAGCTACTCGGCTGTTTCCATAACAACCATACAACAAGAAAGAGTGCTACCTTCTCTCCACTAGTCTCCACCTGGTTTCTGCTGTCAATTCTAGATATAGGTGCGGGTCCTGTGGATATGCCATAAATGTCTAAGATGGGATAAATCCTTTAATACAGCTGTGCGGCTCCAGCCCTGGAACGCTGTGAAGACAGCGCGAGGACCCTGGCAGACTCACCGAAAGTCGGCCCGAGCATATGCGCGTTGTTGTCGTCATGACAATGGTAGTTCACTGCCGGGAGCCAGGACGTGCTCGGGCATGCGCAGGAAGAAGTAAGCCACGTTAGAGACCAGAAGGAAGAGGTCGGGAGGACGCAGGGCTGGAGGAGGAGAGGAAAGGGGCACGACGAGAAGAGAGGAGCGGGATAAGGAGCGGGAGCTTCCGAAGGAGCGGAGATCAGTGTGTGTGAGGTGAGGAGAAAGTAAGAGGCAGCATAGGAGAAAAGAGGAGAGGGGGAAAGAGAGACAGAGCGGGAAGAGAAGACCCATGCAGGACAAGGTTGTCCATATCAGAGGCCGCAGTGAGCACCCAGCCCCCTCAACCCAGCCTCCACCAACACGAGCCGCCCATCAGCCACCAGCATCAGTAGCCCAGCAGTCCAGCGGTGTAGCAGTCCAGCCGTGCAGTAGCCCAGCAGTCCAGCCGTGTAGCAGTCCAGTCATGCAGTAGCCCAGCAGTCCAGTGGTGTAGCAGTCCAGCCGTGCAATAGCCCAGCAGTGTAACAGTCCAGTGGTGTAGCAGTCCAGCCAAGCAGTAGCCTAGCAGTGTAGCAGTCCAGCCGTGCAGTAGCCCAGCAGTCCAGCAGTGTAGCAGTCCAGCCGTGCAGTAACCCAGCTGTCCAGCGGTGTAGTAGTCCAGCCGTGCAGCAGCCCAGCAGTCCAGTCAGACCCTGGATGCGGTCCTAGGAATGAGACAGACGAAGCTGAGGAGCACAGGTACTGAGCTTGTTTCCCCTTGATCAAGGACAAGGAACCATAGATCCTGTACTGTAGGCCAGTACACCAGGGCCTTCGCGATTCGGGGGAGACTAAATAGAAGTTGAGCCGCGCACCGCAACGTCCCAACCTGCCATTAGCGGTTACCACATGCCCGTGTTCCTGCGCCATCTATTAAGACATTTGTTACCGGAAGTATATGTCATAACTAAAAAGATATCCTGGTCTGATTGTCTTCAGTAAAAAGCTAAACCAGCAGCGGTGTAGAATCTATTGTCCACTACAACGGCCACCCCCCTACAAGCTGCTCGGCTTTTTCCATAACAACCATACAACAGAAATGAGTGCTACCTTCTCTCCACTAGTCTCCAACTGGATTCTGCTGTCAGTTCTAGATATAGGTGCGAGTCCTGTGGATATGCCATAAATGCCTAAGATGGGATAAATCCTTTAATACAATAGAGTGAAATCGAGTGACTCACCGATGACGTCTTCTCAGATTGGGGTCGCTCACTTTTCCTTTTTTTTTTTCATCCGGCCCACATTGCCCTGACGCCTTCTCCCGACTACTAATCACCTCTGCAGAATTTGCAACACAAACATCTTTGCCTTCTCGCTTTTCTAGCACCTCCCCACCCTCTACAAAAACCTCACCATTTATAGTGCCCCAGATGTAAGTAATGCCCCCTCAGTGCCACACACTATAATAGTACCCCTCTTTAAGCATACCTCCCAACTTTTGAATTCGGAAAAGAGGGATATTTTAAGCCACGCCCCTAACCACGCCCAATATCCTGCATAAGCACATTAAATCACGGCCAGATCCTTCTTCAAATAACAAGCGCATATTCTCACTGCAGATCTCTAGACTGTATGGATATCACAGATATTATGGATCAGGTAATATCGTCTTTGTGTTAACTTGGGTATAACATTTGCTCATCACGGCAGCAGCAGCTGCAGGACAAACCAAAAGGCTGAGAACAATGAAAGTCCAGAGGGAGACCCTGTGGTGGATGACTTTTCAGTTGACAGCAGAGTTACATGATGGGGCATTTTTTTTTTCCTGTTCTGTAACTCTGCTACCTGTCAATGGAAAAATCATCTGCCAGAGGGAAAAATGTTTCCCCATGGCGGTGTACCACAAATAAACACCTGGGAATCAGACATGATGGGGTAAACCTTTTTCCCTGTGGTGGATGACTTTTCAGTTAACAGGTAGCAGAGTTACATGAAGGGGAATTATCTTTCATTGACGTCTAGTTTCTATCGCAGCGCTGGGAAGACAGAAGACGCTGGAGGTGAAGTTGTTTTATTCTTCATATTACTAACTTTCTTTTTTTTGTTTTGCAGGTTCCGCTGGACCATTTGTACTACGTCGTAGATTCGTTGGACTACTTCGATGAGCTACAGGTTTTTTTTAAAATAAAATGGTCAAAGAGGGTTGTGTGGGGGAGTTCTTATTTCAATAAAAAATATTTTCTTATGTGTGTTTTTTTTTAATCCTTTATTAGCGCCTTAGTAATGGCAGTAGTCTGATTGACACCGTCCATTACTAAGGTGGGGCTTAGTGTGAGCCAGTTAAAAGGCTGCAACTAATCCCCCATTATTATCCCGGTACCCACCGCCACCGCCACCAGGGGTGTCGGGGAGAACCGGGTACGATCCAGTACCCGACCATCTGTAGTGACGGCCGCAGGCTGGTAGTATCAGGCTGGGAAAGGCCAGAAACAGTGGGCCTTCCCGCTCTTTTACCACTAATACTATTCTCTCTCTCCTGCCAGGAGAGGGAGAAGTTACAGCAGTCCCACGAGGTGGGCCGCAAAAAGAATGTGCCTGGAGACACGAGTTTCTGAAATCATAAAATAATGTCATTTATTTTATCATTTTAGAAACGCTAGTGTTCCCAGGCACTACATTTAAACTGTGTACTCACTGTCCTGTGGCTTCTTTTTCTCTGCAGTGCTCTGCTCCGGTGTGTATGCTATGCTCTGCTCCTTCGCTCCAGGCGAATTGCTATTGCTGTGTTGCACTGAGCGTCACAGTGACGTGGTCACGCTGAGCGCAGGCAGCGTGATTGTTGGGGGGCATGGCTGGCAACAGGGAGGGTCTGGGGCTGGGCGGGACATTGTTCCGCTGGATCCGGGACGGTTGGGAGCTATGCTTTAGGCCCCACACAGTAATAGTGTCACACACAGCTCCCTGTAGAATATCATTTATAGTTGATCTTGGAATATCTAGGAGGGAAGAAGTTCCACAAACTGACTTGTTACAAGGGTGGTGCCCTATTACAGTACGACAATTGAATTCAGTGATCTCTTTAGAACGACCCATTCTTTCACAAATGTTTGTAAAGGCGACTGCAGGGCTAGGTGCTGGATTCTATACACCTGTGGCAATGGGACTAAACGAAACACCTGCATTTAATGATTAAAACATGTGTCCAAATACTTTTGTTCATATAGTGTATGTGAGAAGTATGTCTTAGGCACTGTTCACACAGAGTTCTTTGCAGGCAGAAAAAATCTGCCTCAGAATTCCTTCGGGAATTTTGAGCAGATTTTAAACTGCCTGCGCTTAATTTTCCTTTTTTTATTTGCAGCATTTTTCACCCAGCAAATAAAGAAACCCTCACATAACTGAATTGACAAAACAATAAGTATGGCTCTCAAAATATGGCGACACAAAACAAATTTTATTTTTAACAATCGCTTTTTCCCACTTTTTCCTTGTAAAAGTAAAACACAAAAAAACAATATATATTTGGTATGGCTGTAATCATATTGACCCGCAGGATGAAGTTAACATGTTGTTTTTACTGCACGATGAATGCCATAAAAATGAAACCCATAAGAGGATTCACTGTTTTTTTTCCCCAATCCACCTCGCAAAATTTTTTTCCCAGTTTCATAGTACATTATATGGTACAATGAATGGTCCATGGAAAACTACAACTCGTCCTGCAAAAAACAAGCTCTCATACGGTTATATCGACGGAAAAATAAAAGTTATGGCTTTTGGAAGGTGGGGAGGAAAAAGCAAAAATGAAAAATTGAACAATGTCTGACGAGGGAAGGGGTTAAAGAGGCTCTGTCACCAGATTTTGCAGCCCCTATCTGCTATTGCAGCAGATAGGCGCTGCAATGTAGATTACAGTAACGTTTTTATTTTTAAAAAACGAGCATTTTTGGCCAAGTTATGACCATTTTTGTAGTTATGCAAATGAGGCTTGCAAAAGTCCAAGTGGGTGTGTTTAAAAGTAAAAGTCCAAGTGGGCGTGTATTATGTGCGTACATCGGGGCGTTTTTAATACTTTTACTAGCTGGGCGCTCTGACGAGAAGTATCATCCACTTCTCTTCAGAACGCCCAGCTTCTGGCAGTGCAGATCTGTGACGTCACTCACAGGTCCTGCATCGTGTCAGACACATCGGCACCAGAGGCTTCAGTTGATTCTGCAGCAGCATCGGCGTTAGCAGGTAAGTCGATGTAGCTACTTACCTGCAAACGCCGATGCTGCTGCAGAATCATCTGTAGCCTCTGGTGCCAATGTGTCCCCGCTCGTCTGACACGATGCAGGACCTGTGAGTGACGACACAGCGTGATCTCTCGAGAACACGGCTGTGTCTGCACTGCCAGAAGCTGGGCGTTCTGAAGAGAAGTGGATGATGCTTCTCATCAGAACGGCCAGCTAGTAAAAGTATTAAAAACGCCCAGATGTACACACATAATACACGCCCACTTGGACTTTCACTTTTAAACACACCCACTTGGACTTTTGCAAGCCTCATTTGCATAACTACAAAAATGGTCATAACTTGGCCAAAAATGCTCGTTTTTTAAAAATAAAAACGTTACTGTAATCTACATTGCAGCGCCTATCTGCTGCAATAGCAGATAGGGGCTGCAAAATCTGGTGACAGAGCCTCTTTAAGCATGGTGTTATAACCCCATTACTGAGAAAACTATCTCTTGACCTGTCTAGCGCTGCTAACTACCGACCTGTCTTTAATCTCCCTTTAATCTCTAAACTCCTGGAACGTTTGGTGTACTCTCGCCTAATCATCCATCTTTTTGCTCTCTTCTTGACTCCATACACTCTGGTTTCCGCACTCTACAGAAACTGCCCTTATTAAAGTCTCAAGTGATCTGATGGTTAAATCTAATGGCTACTATTCTCTACTGATTCTTCTGGATCTCTCTGCAGCATTTGACACTTTAGACCACCAACTCCTACTCAATATGCTCCACTCTATTGGCCTAAGGCCTTATTCACACGAATGCGTCCAATTTGAGTCTGCAAAAAACTAGCCATTTTTAATGCATATGACTGAGTTGGTCAGTGTGGTTTTCGTGTGTCATACGTTTTTCTTGTCTGTGTTTTTCCTCTGCAAGCACTTTTTTTCTGCATTTTCAAAAACATGACTTAATTTTCCCTCAACCTTGAAGGAAGGGTGTTGCAAAAAAAATTTTTTTGCGATCAATTTGCTTTTAGTGTTTTATGAAAAAAATTTGGATTTATTTGTGAGTTTGTGTTTTACTTTTTTTTTTTCAAACTTTTTCTTCACTATGGGGGCTGCCATTTTTGTATCGATTAACGACACATACAGAGATGGAATATGGCACATACATCCCCATAGAGAATGCGAACGGGAGCCGTTCGCATTCACTATGTTGTACGCCGTCTGTGTGGGAATGGCGCATGCGCCGCTCCCACACAGGCCAAATGGAAGGTCTTTGGCCAAGCGACATCCGGCGCCATTTTCTTGTGGACCGGAAGCCGCGGCCGGACAGTAAGATGACTACTTCCGGTCGCGGCTTCCGGACATGTGTTCTGAAGCAAGCACTAAGAGTGGAGGGAGCAGACGGACCGGAAGGAGCGGCGGCGGCAGGAGCAGGTAAGTTATGTCTGTGTATGTTCGTGTTTTAGTGTGTGATTACCACTGTATGTAAGCCTACTACACTGTGTATTCGCTCAAAAAATGGCGGCACACAGTGTAGGAGGCTTGAACATTCAATCCCCTCCTTTTTCCTGGCACTAGCCAGGATAAGGGAGGAGGGATTCTGTGAGCTCACTAGAGCGTGTGTGTTTACACCAAATTTTCAGCATAAAGCAATGTGGTTGCTTTACCACATGCCAATGCTGCAATTTTGGGAATTGCTCCCTCTAGTGACCAGCACAGGGAAATGTTATAAATTAGAATCTAATTTATAATATTTCCTGACTTGTGAAAAAATGTAAAAAAATTCTAACAATGTCTAATCATGTATACACTAAGGCCTCATGCACACGACCGTAAAAACTCCCGTTATTACGGGTCGTAATTACGACCCGTAATAACGGGCTCATAGACTTCTATTGGCCACGGGTACCTTCCCGTTTTCTTACGGGAAGGTGCCCGTGCCGTTAAAAAAGATAGAACATGTCCTATTTCAGGCCGTAATAACAGCACGGACAGTCCATAGAAGTCTATGGAGCTCCCGTAATGACGGGTGGCTACATGTGTGCACCCGTCATTACGGCAGTGTTGCTAAGCGACGTCAGTAAATAGTCACTTTCCAGGGAGCTGAAAGAGTTAACTGATCGGCAGTAACTCTTTCAGCACCCTGGACAGTGACTACCGATCAGAATAAAGAGCAACCTGTAAAAAATAAAAATAAAAGACGTTCATACTTACCGAGAACTTCCTGCTTCCTCCAGTCCGGTCTCCCGGCCATTGCCTTAGTGACGCATCCCTCTCGACATCCGGCCCGACGTCCTGGCCGTCCCTGGATGACGTTTCAGCCCATGTGACCGCTGCAGCCAATCACAGGTCAATCACAGGCTGCAGCGGTCACATGGACTGCCGCGTCATCCAGGGATGTCGGGCTGGATGTGAAGAGAGGGACGCGTCACCAAGACAACGGCCGGGTAAGTATGAATTTCTTTAACTTTTATTACAGAAAGGGCTGTCCCTTCTCTCTATCCTGCACTGATAGAGAGAAGGGGCTGCCGATTAGTGCAGTGCCAAAAACGTGCCCGTAAATACGGGTGACACCGGACCCATATTTATGGGCACGGGTCTGTAAATACTGGTGCAAAACGGGTCGAATACGTGTGACACCGGACCCGTATTTACGCCAGTATTTACGGGTGGGAAAAAATACGGTTGTGTGCATGAGGCCTAACTGTTTAACTAAAAAAAAAAATAAAAAAAATTTCTAGTGACACATTCCCTTTGAGTAAATAAAAATGCTTGTACACGCCCTCATCATCTCTCGCCTAAACTACTACAACATTGTTTTTGGCCTCCCATTAAACACTCTGGAACCCTTCAAATCCACTTTTAATGCTGCTAACCCGGTTAATCAACCTATCCCCTCATTCCATCTCTGCCTCTCCCCCTTACTAATCACTTCACTGGCTACCCATTGCCCAGGAATTCAGTTCAAAATAATAACCCTAATATACAAGGCAGTCCACAACCTGTACCCTCCAAATATCTTTGCCCTAAGCTCCTGATATTTCCCAACACGTCATCTCTGGTCCTCACAAAACTTTGTTCATTTGCTCTCCCCTTGCCTGTTCCTCACATTATCATCTCTAAGATTTCTGCCACCATCCAAAACTTTAAAAGCAACCTGAAAACCTACCCCTTCAGAAAAGCTTACAGCCTACAGTAACCTTGCTACCACTACACTTCCAGATAAACAGCTTCTACCCTCACCTTCTATCTCCTTCCCCTTTGCCCTGAAGATTGTAAGCCCTAACGGGCAGGGTCCTGTCTCCTTCTGTACCAGTCTGTACTTGTACTTGGTACTTGTTTCTTATTATCTAATGTTACGTACTTAAACCCATTTTATTATGTAAAGTGCCCTGAAATTAATGTCACTTTCACCCTTCCTGACATTCACCGTATATATACGGTGCAATTAGGAAGGAGTTCCCACAAACCGTGTCACAGTTATGACATGGTGAGGGCTGAGCAGCACCTTCACCTGTATATTACAGCTGAACTTTGCTGCAAAAACCAAGTTCAAAGACCAAAAATCTCCCTTTATTCCCATAATGAGTCTTTTATTATTGGAAAGAACAAAAAAACAAACTATAAATCATTTGTAATTTCTGCATCCATATAAAACTATTATGTTATTTATCCCACACGGTGAACATGGAAGAAAAAAATAATATGAAAAACAATGCCAGAATTGCTATTTTTTGGTCACCCCTCCTCCCAAAAAATTTAATAAAAAGTGATCAAAAAGTCACATTTACCCCAAAATGGTGCAAATAAAAACTACAGCCCATCCCGCAAAATACAAGCCATCACACAGCTTTATCAATGCAAAAATAAAAAAGTTATGGCTCTTAGAATATGGCAACACAGGAAACAAATGTGTTGTTTTTTTTTAAAGGTAATTTTAGTGTACAAAAGCTGTAAAACATAAAATAAAACTATATAACTTTGGTATCGCCGTAATTATATCGACCCGCAGAATGAAGTTGACATGGCATTCATTGTGCCTGGTGTACACGGAAAAAAAAAGATTAAAAAACAATTCCAGAATTGCTGTTGGTCATCTCCCCTTCCAGAAAAGGAAGCAAAAAATGATAAAAGAAATGTATGTGTCCCAAAATTGTACAAATAGAAACTACAGCTTGTCTTGCAAAAAACAAGTCCTTACACCGCTCCATCAACAGAAAAATAAAAATATTATGGCTTTAGTAAGGCAGGGATCAAAAAACATCCTGATGTGCAGGCCAAAGGTGAACTTTCCTTTTGTTTCAAGAAGTGGTTTGCATGGCCTAATATTTGGGAACCAGGAAGAGGCGCGCCCAAGCATATCGGCTGAAAGTGAGGGTGCCCATATTATACCAGGCAACACTGCAAATTTTCTTTGAGCGGCATAGTTTCCTAACTGGGGTCACATTTGGAGGTCTCTATTGTTTTGGTACCTCAGGGGCTCTGGAAATGCGACATAGTGCCAAGAAACCAATCCAGCAGAGTCTGCGCTCCAAAAGCTAAATGGCGCTCCTTCCCTTCTGAGCCCTGCCGTGTGCCTCTCCACATATGGGCTATTACCGTACTCGTGAGAAGTTGCTTTACAAATGTTGGGGTGCTAAAGGTTAAGCTAAAACCTCAAAATGGAGTCATTTGAGGGTTGTTGTTTTGGTTTTTTTTGGCGCCTCAAGGCCTCTACAAACCTTTAGTGGTGCCTAGAAAACATCCTAATAAACAGGAGGCCCCAAAATACACAAGGTGCTCATTCAATTGTGAGGCCTGTGTTTGGGTCTAGTAGCAATTTTTTTTTTAGCAGTTTTAAAAACTGCAGAATCTAGATAGTAAATATGCGTTTCTCTGTTAACACTTGCTGTATACAGGAAAAAAAATGATTAAAATTGAATATCTGCAAAACATCGTAAAACCCATTGAAAGCAATGGCCAGGTGTTTGTAGGCGTAATGGAGCCATTTTTTCAGGCGTAATTCGAGGTGTAAAACGCGTGTGAACATACCCTTACTTTGCTTTCATTCTTTTGAAACGCCTAAAGGGTTAATAAACTCGCAAAATGCTGTTGAATACTTTGTGGGGTGCATTTTTTAAATGGGGTGACTTAAAGGGGGTTTCTAACATATAGCCCCCTTTAAAAGCCACTTTGGAACTGAATTGGTCCCCAAAAAAATTGGTTTTGGGAATGTTCTTGAAAATGTGAGAAATTGCTGCTTATGTTCTAAGCCTTGTAACATCCTAGAAAAATAAAAGAATGTTCAATAAATGATGCCAATCTAAAGTAGACATATGGGAAATGTTAATTAGTAACTATTTTATGTTGTATTACTGTCTGTCTTAGAAGTAGATACATTGAATTTTCCCAAATTGTCTCCAATTTTTTTTGCTTTTCACAAATAAACATTGAACGTATCAACCAAATTTTACCACTAACATAAAGTACAACATTTCACGAGAAAACCATCTCAAAATTGCTTGGATTAGTGAAAGCATTCCAAAGTTATTACCACATAAAGTGAGACATGTCAGATTTAAAAATCAGGCTCTGTCAGGAAGGTCAAAACTGGCTGCAGCGGCAAGTGTTTGAAAAAATAAAACATAATAATAATATATAGGGTAATAGTCTTCTTAAGTTTTTCCATCATGTCAAGATATGTACGCTTGCCTAAATTCCAATAAATTTTTGTAAACGCACCAAACATTAATTCTACATACTTTAATAGCAGTAAGTACCAAAATTGGAAAACACTAGAAGACCAATAAAATACCAACAATCTCAGAATTTATCACAGGTATTAATAGTAACTGCTGGTATAAATCCATAATTGCTTCCTCTTTAAACAAGGGTCATGCATTTCGCAATAGATGGGATATTTGGGTCTCGTGCAAATACAACACAGTTTCTTTGTAACATGGTCTACGGTTATTTGTCTCTCTCCTGATCTCAACCCACTCTTACCTGTGTACATCACATTTAAAGGTATTTACTAATATTTCAAAGTAGTGCAAGGAATGTATTTGTTTTGATTGTTATGTTCTCATTGCTCTGCCTCTACTATAGACAGACTTGTTTGTACTTTATATTTTTCCTCTTGTGCACAAAATATATAACGTAACTCCTGTATTTATTGTAGTTAGTTTAAAAAAATCACAATAAAAACAAATGTGAAAAAAAAGTTGTTTAGATCTGTAGCAGACACAGAACTGGTAAAAGATGAAAATGGGCAGGAAAAAGGTCTCATTCGGTTATCTGAAAATAACTGCTCCTTCTTTCTGATATAAACATAGGAAGGGAGAATAATAAACTAATCTGACCTTAATAGATTACAGAAAAGCCTTGTGAAAAAAAGGTCAGAGGTTACCAAGCCACTTCCATTGTACCGAACAAAGCAATTCATAGACACCTCAGAGGCTTAGAGATCTGCTCATCAAATATGATGCTCATGTGAATTTTGGATAGAGCATAGAGGTGAAGGACCAATATTCATGTTCTATATAATGCTGCACTATATACACTGAATGGATCTGCTTTTCTTCTGCAATGTAACAAAAGAGCTTTTGCAGCTGGCACTCGTTCTCTGGTGGGTATTAAAAAGGAAGGGGGTGGCAAATGGTGTTTTCTGGTCTGCACCCCCCTCTCTAGCTGTCGTTCACCTCCTCCTCCTCCTCTCTCCACACCCAAGGACTGGCCAGGAAGGAGTGAATAGCATGCTCCCTACTATCCAAGAGGAGGGGAGGGTGAATCCTTATAGGGTGGGTGGGTGTGTGGCTTGTCCTCTCTGCCTGCCACTCCTATCCTCCCCCCTCTTATACACAAAACACACAATAGACCAACACAAAGAGGACATAAGGTTGATTGCTCCTCCTCTCCTATATAGCATGTAGATTTGTAGGGTGGCATTGCTAAACATGGTCCTGTAAGCCATCAGGCCTTTTCTTTACAGGGGAAAATGCAGAATATCCTTGGCTGAGGAGCTGACATTTGTAGGATTACCTTATCTGATCAGGATTGTCTACACCAAAGCCTGCTGTTTGTAGGATCTCAAGCTGTCCGCTATGGGCAAATGCACTGGGAGATGTACCTTGGTTGGGATCTGCTGCCTGCAGCTGGTGAGTTAAAACAATAACCGGTTTGATGGGATTCTGGGAAACATTAACAAGATTAACACATCATTCCTGCATTTACAATAATTATGCTATCCAAATGACTTTACAGCATCCTATTATATCAATATTCCCATTGTAAGATTCCAAACACTTCTAATTCATCCTGTACAGGCAAAGTCTCCTTGTAAACCATCATTCCCATTTGCATTATAGATAGTCATTTATTACTATTAAGATGATTTTAGACACATTAAAAAATACTTACGTCCTGAATGCTCATGAATACCATTGTCATGTGTGACACGATGCATCTGTAAATACAAAAGTAAGTCTGTCTTTCTTAGAACATATAGCATTTACATGTATGCTATTCATATTACTCTGTGTGCTATAATGCGTCCTCTGAAAATGCAATCATGGTTTTTTTCAACACTTATTGAAAAGGTTCAGTATTTGAATTTTAGTTGTTTTACCCAATGAAATTAGCATATTGCGCCATTAAAAATAATTTAATCTGTGTATATCTTTCCAATTATTTTACATGCGACCACACTAATGGCACCATCTAATATCCTCCAATATTCTAAGTATGGATGTTTTTTTGGACAGAGTTTTATGCTGTGACATTTGACAGAAAGTAGAACCCCCCCCCCCACACACTTTCAGATTGCTCACTGTACTTACTGTATTTACTAACTTCTCTTTATAGATTTTAAATGATTTTTCATGTGAAGTGGATTATTGAAGCTATTACAACTAGTTTCATTCATTCATAAGGACACATGTTCAGATTTTGTGCTTCTAGTTACAAATATGAATCATGAGTGATTCCCAGTTTTCTGAATTGACAAATAAGGACACATAGTTTGTTTCTAGAGTTCAGCTTTAATGGCTGTCATAGCATTTCGAGCTTTATTATCTATGACAGGCAACCTGCCTTGTTCTATTTTCTAGTATCTGGGTTTACAAATTTAGACCGTACACATCTCGTTGTTTAAATAAAATGTTGGCGTATGCGCTGGGAAATCTCCTTGTGTATGTACCGAACATAGCCATAGACCCCCATTCACCCTACAGAGGCCAAAAGAGTGTCCAGCTGGCCTCCATCGGAGTGGTATGCATCGACATACTTTTTTTTTTAGTGTATAGAAAAGCACAGCATTCTGAAAAATTTTACCTCCCCAAAAATGTATACCGGGCTGTATCCATTTTTTTTTTTTCAATTGTGGCCAATTTGCCAGTGTGGCCAATTTATACAGTGGCATATGTTGGAGGTATAGGTAAGGGAATACGCCAAATGTATACTTCCGATGTATACAAAAATGAAATGAACAGAACCTAAGAGTTTGTCCCCAGCTTTCCTTCACCCTACTCAATAATGGCTTATTGGCGCTCCTTCTGACTCTCAGGGCACATGCTATGCAAGCCCGCTATTATCTACACCCCTTGCCCCGGTCAGATGGAATACATAAATAATTGTCTTTGTCACCTATTTACTCATAGATATTTTGTTCTGATGGGAGCAATATTACAAAAAGGTATTCCCCACGTTGCAAGATAAAACCCTGTTATTTCCTCAATCACAGTGAATATGGTGATTATTAGTTTTAACAGATGAGATCTCTTTTTCAGATGGGTTTGCAGATTATTGTTACCATTTGCCCTTTTGTATACGATTGTGGCAAAAATGGCAGTTAGTAAACCAATACTATACTTCTCAACCAGGTAAATAAAGATATTTTATAGGGTTTCAGCTGGAATTTAAAGGAATAGCTAAGCAAACACATCAGTGGCCTAGAGATGCCACCATGTATGGGACAACGTGTCGGTTGGTTCAGGCAGATTCAGCCTCATTGATCCATACAATATGTGTAAAATGAATGAGCCCCAACATTGGATCATAGATTCAGGGGAACACAGACATGCATTAGGTGCCATGGTGGAGTAGCCTAGAGATACCAACATGTATGGGACGTGTTGGTTGGTTCAGGTAGATTCAGCCTCATTGCTCTATACGTGTAAAATGAATGAGCCCCAACATTGGATCATAGATTCAGGGGAGCACAAACATGCATTAGGAGTCGTGATGTAGTGCAGGCCTAAATGAAGCTTTACTTAAAATAGTTGCTTCACAGTGCTGGGTCCATGTATTCTAGTCAGAAAAGAGCAGCATCAGCATTTGTCATTTGTTCTCCCCAAGTTACGTGCGTAATATTTACTAAGGAAAAGCGACCTCTAGTGCCACGTAATACAAGGGAAGGTAGGAACAGTTGGATTGGTTGACAGTGACACCCTAAGACATCTCTAAGCTTCCTGAAAATATCAGAACCCACCTACATTAAAAAAATGTTCATGGTTGGTTTTATTCCAAAAACATACTATTAGGTCAATCAGCCTTGTGTTGCTTGCATACTATTATTTTGAACATAAACTGATTATGTCCGATGGTGTCTACTAGAATCACTGTGTATAAATCCTGAAAAATCTATAATTTTCATCAGAAGACTTTGAAGTATTTTTCAGACGACAAGAGAAATTTCTTAGAAAATAGTGTCATCTGTGGTTGAGGTATTTGTGCATAGAGCTGTAAGATCCCAGCTGAGCTGTTAGGGTGTGTCTGTCAGCACAGTGCTGACTGATTTCAGTTGCTTCCATCAGTTTTCTGAATGCATCATTGAATATTCACAAGATATAATGCAGGATTCAACTCAAAATTAGCACAAAACACGTAAAGAAATGTGACCTTTTGATGAACAGAATTAAATATAATTTATTTTACATTATTATTTTGTATTCTTTGTATTTTTTTTTTTGCAAATGATTGTGTAAAACTTTCGGCATTTGGAATAAGTTGCAATATTTATATCCTTATTGGGTAAACATTAGCTCCAATCTTTGAAGATCGCATTAATCACAAACAACTGTCCGAATGGTCAAATCGAAAGTTTCATTTTATCTTAAAAAGAATCTCACATCCCTCCTGACATGTCTATGCCATTCCTCTGTGATTCCTCCTGAAATGTATGAATGCATTATGTTTTTTAGTTTTGTATAGATTTTTGCTGAACAGTTTTTAAAAAAATAAAAATAAAGTAACAGTAATTGGGCCTGTGGGGCCACATGTACAAAAAGACATTGCATTATGTTTTTTAAGAAAAGATTCTCCAGTTATATTCTCCAGAATAGATTTTTCAAAACTATATTACTAAATTAGACATGCCAGGAGAGCTAACAGTTCCCCTTTAAACAGCTGGGATTTTCTATGATATGGTGTTTTTAATACAGGGATTATGCCTCTCATTTTCTAAACTAACACAGATTTTTTGGCAGATAGATTCCAGAACAGGAAGTTTTATCTATTAAAGTCAGTTCCCATTTTAGGGCAGGAAAGGACCTCAGGTCCCTAGAACTGTAGTGTCAGCTGTGCCTTAAAGTGACTGTTTGGTAAAAGAAACCCCTGTCCACATGTGCTATTAGGGCATATAAACTTCTTGCGGAGGGGTCCCCCACTCTGATGGACTTGAGCAGTCCATGTATGATAGGTAACGATAATTCTTAATGATATTACTAGAAACAACAATCAATAATGATTACTACTATGTTTGTTCTATCGATCATGGCAAATTTGGGATTTGCTTCAAAGTTTTCCCTGTCATTACTCATTAAATACTACAATGTGACATTTAATCGGTTGTCATGTGAGAAAATATGCATTAACAATATTTGTAAAATCAGAATAATTTTTCACAGGCAAAGTCATCCTGATATTTCTAGCTATCTAGCAATGTATGATCCTAGAACAAGCAACATCCCTATAGTGACAAATATTGGAAAGCTTATCAGATTGGCTCCAGCTTGACCTTTGTATTGCCCGCCATACACATGAGATAAATGTCAGCCAACCCCGCTGATTTCAGCGAGATTGTCTGATAAGCTGATGTGTATGGGACAGATCCTTGATATCTGTCATCGGGGGAAAAAAGGGATCTGGCATGTTGGATTTCAATCTCGGCCAATCTAAACGTGCATGTTTATGGGGGAGTCAGAAGATAGATGTTTGATAACAGCAATTTCATGTGTATGTTCAGCATTAGGCCAGCTTTAGAGGCATATAAGAGGAATGACGTTTGGTATTTATCATATAATAATATAAAAATGTGCCCCCTGACCCAGTAATACTCGGGTGTGCCTTGAATGACAAGGTTTATTTCTCTATTCTAAGCAGTCAGCTAAAGCAATCACTATTTTCTGGCTTGGTAACACTGTGGTTTTAACCTTTGTGGTTACTGCACTGGAAATTTATTTTCTTGACCTTATTACGGTATATTTATGGTCTTTATTTGATCAGATGCTGAGTCTAGAACTAATGTTTGTCCAGTAATACAGCAGTAGAAATGACACCTATTAAAGTCTGTAACCATTTGTAACCTTGCCACTCATCAGAGGGAAAGAAGGCAGAAACCTTTTGTATATAGTCATCTGAACCGATGCGACCAACAGCAGAAACCAGATAAAACAAAGGTTGCGCTAGTTAAGGAATTAAAGGTATACAGTAACTTTTACTTGTACATCTTAACATTGACCATGATGAATGACGAGACTATCCAGATAATTACGCAATATATTATAATAATGATAAATACCTATATACGTAGATTCGGCTCGAATAGCCATATCCTCACCATGATAATGTTTACGCTTCACTGAAATCTGATAATGAGTATCTTACATGTATTTCAAGCCTTTTAGTTGACTCGTCCTTTAATTCAAAAGAGGTATGAAATATTCATTTTGCAGGGTTGGTTGACTGAGTTGCTGTGGGAATTCTCATCCTATGCAGTACAAACATCCCCAGTCTGTCTCTGACCTTTAGCCTTTGCACTTTCTTATTCCTTGTCCTTTTCATGTCTGACTCTGGAAACAAGCAGTGGTCCTCTATATATGTTAATTCCTTTCTTATGGTCGTGAAGCCTTACTCTTTTGAGATATCTTGTAGATGCTATTTAAAAAAAAAAACATTATTCCTATGCAAACATTTACTTTCATGTAATATGGAGCCACATATGCGTAATTAGATCCTCACCATAAAGCTCAGGCTTTGCAGGGAATTCCCAACTCCTGCATGGAGGAGCATCTGGCTTTTAACACATGGGTGTATGTACTGCTGGATAAACTCCACATATTAATTGACGGAAAGGTCTATGTCATGAATGGGGATTTAATTTCCGAGTAAATGATTTGCACAATATGTAAACCGTCTTTATTGTATAGCGGATATACACAGATTGTAATCTTTTTGGTCTTATTTCACTGCTATATCATGTGTAACGGCAGTAAAATATTTATCTACCATCCACATGACTCCAGCTTGGACAGTGATATTCTTCTAGTGGAGTCCACCCCAGTCGGGGAGCACCCACTCACTGATATCAGCATTTTAACTGCTACTTGTCCCCTGCTGACATGGGAGGTGCACACAGCTCTTTGTTAGTTGCAGACATAGACACTGTATCCAGACGGCTTCTGCGATAGGAACAAATAGGCCAATTTTGATTTTTATTCTGTAGTGTTAATATGGCTAGAGGATGTAGACTAGAACCCTACTCTGGGCTAGACGGCATATAAAATATAGTCTGTAAGATGCTTGTGCGCAGAGTATAAGAATAACAATTTATTTGGAGGAAATAAGTGTTGAGAAATAAGTGACATTACTGACATCCGCTTGCATTTATTATCTAAACCTTTTTAGCAAAATGATAGGCAGCCTAAAATATAGGTTATTACATTGTAATGCCTGCCATACGTGGTCAAAAATTGCCAACTGAAATTACTTTTGGGCAACAATTAGAGGAACATTGTGCAAAACAAAGCAGAGCCTAAGGGGGAGGAGCATGACACAGAAATTTAAAGGACACCAATGAAATAGGGATTGTACTATGCATGACACAGTGTATCTGTTTTGCCTTGAGTGTTCTTTTAAAGTAACCAATTTCACCATCAACAGGCAGGGTCACCTCCGTCTAATGTGCATGTTAATTCTATGAAAGCATGAGGGGATGAGAGGTTGCCAGTCGCCTCTGGTACCATTAAGTTTGGGGTAAATAAGAGACTAGGGCAGGACTGATCGAGACAAAATATCCAACGTCTATGACCACTTTACCTCTCCTGGCATTTGATATCTAAATTTTTTTCTGTACAGGGTAACACGCTGACAAACAGCTCAACTGATATAATTTATTTTCAAGTATGGTGGCATTTTATGTCTCACTCTACACTGTCTTCCATACGTTTTCATAGTGTGATTGATTAGAATCAACGAATATTCGATTCTGATAATCTTAAAATCGACCTAATGTTCCCTCCATAATCACTTTATCAATTATCTGATTTTTATTAGCTGTAGATGACAGCCCAACATTAAAGGGGTTTTCCAACTATAGGAATTGATAGCATATCCCTAAAATCGGCAGGGTCCAACTAACAGGACCCCACAATTCTCAGAATGTGAGAGCCATAGCACAAGTTGAGCTCTGTGGCTACTGAAACGTTCTGAGGCACCTGCTGTGCAGGGAGCTACAACACAGTGCTATTCATGTGAATGGAGCTGTGTTGCAGTTCCCTTCACAGTGGGTGGCTGGCAGTGCCGCTGTGCTGGAGAACTGTTGGAGGGACCTTGGTTCCTTGGTTTTCGGGATAGTTGGGAGTCCTGGTGGTCAGACACCCACCAACCAGAATCCTAGCGATATATCATAACATTCTAAGATAAGAATATCCCTTTAATAATATGTATTACTATTGATGTGTACACCATACGTTTTACACACCCAACATGATCTTTTCACGTTTCCATTTTTACCAAAGTAGATTTTCTACAAATTAGGTTTACCTAACCGCCTGTTTCAAAGTTAGAACGAAATCCATTTTAAGGTCTAAAACAATTATATTTAAGCAACTACGTACCCCATTACTGGTGGCTATTTATTTTCTTTAGTGTTGGCTTCTTTTAAAACTCTGGTCTTTTAGGGTATGTTCACCCACCGTAAACACTGCAGATATTGCCCAACATAATACAGTAGCAGCAGAGTGGATGAGATGTGAACGAATCTCATGCACACGCTGCAAGAAAAAATACGCTGAGAAACCGTTCATTAATTAACCTGCGGTGCGTAATTTTTAATCGACTGCGTGTCAATTTCTGCTGGGAAATCACTGCCCTTTTGTTGCAGGTTTTCCTTTAATGGGGAGGTAATAACACCCAAGTAGCAAATCTTGTAGTGCAAAAGTTGCAATTCTGCAGCAACTTTTTTTAAATGTAAAATTAATAAAAAGGTTAATACTTACTAACCAATCATGGCCAACATTCCTTTATTGTACAGCTATTTGTTTCATCCCATGTGACTGTTGCAGCCAATCACATCTTTTTTCAAGCACTGTTTTCCGCAGTAGAGATTCTGCCAGAAAAACTGCAGCACAATTTGGTGCGGTTTTTCAGCTCGAATTTCCTGCTGGACTTAGGACAGAAGGGCTATGTATTTTTACATAGCATATCCGCCCTGTGTGAACATACCCTTAGGCCTCGGCTATGGTCAGTGACTCCATCTTAGCTGCAATGTCTGTTGAAGTCTTTGGTTGCCTGAAAATATATCTCCTGTCTCAGTAGTTCAGGCCGCTGCTTTATCCCTGCCCCATGCTATACACTGTGGCTCTGTGTGCTGAGATTGGCTGATGTGGAAAAGCACATGCAAAAAATGAGGTCAGTGCAAATGATTTCCTTCAGATTTTAGAATAATTATAAACTACAAATGACAAATTACTCACTGCTACACATATACTAAGCCAAATAAACCTCAGTGACATGGAGAGGGCTCTACGGCAATGAATTTATTATTTTATATTATTCTCAAATACAGAAATATATATTCCTCTTTAATGACATTCTGGAATTATCACTGCCCACACCATCTGGATTTTCTTTCCTTATTTTGTGCTGTCTCACAATTCCATGTGTCTGATTTTTCAGCGTCTTCCATTTTTCAGTCCAGTGAGTTTGTTCATATACACTCTTTTCAATCCCAAATACTACTTGTCTCCAATTTACAGCAAGCAGAAGAGCAAGGAGCTTAGAGGGTGCAGAAAGGGACGGTACTAAGACTGTAAAACCCTCATGAATAAATTACATATGCTTCTCAACTGAGTCAGTGCGGATTGAGCATTGTGAAAGTTATCCACGCTGATGCACTTCTGTTAACTAAAACATGGGTGACCCTGTCCCCACTTTAGGACTCTCACACTACTTATACTACACACAGAAATGCAGGTAGATAAAAACAATGGGAACCAGATGGAATCCACTGTGAAAAAGAGGCACCATCCAGGCGCAATACTTCCAACACGTCCAACACGTTTTTAGGAAAAAATATAATTTATTGTGTAAAACAATAGATCATGATAAAATGTACATAAAAAAGTGAGAGAGTCTCTTGAGGTACAACGCGTTTCGGGGAAACAGAAACCCTTTATCAAGTAAATATGAGACAATGTAGTCATGTTTACTTGATAAAGGGGTTCTGTTTCCCCGAAAACGCGTTGTACCTCAAGAGACACTCTCTTTTTTATGTACATTTTATGATTATCTATTGTTTTAGACAATAAATTATATTTTTTCCTAAAAACGTGTTGGACTCGTGCAAGTATTGCGCCTGGATGGTGTCTCTTTTTCACAGTGGATCCCACCTAGTTCCCATTGTTTTTGTCTACCTGCATTTACTCCCCGGCGAGGTTGGCGCCTGACGCTCTAGGGATTACAGCAGCGGCAGCATCCTTCCTAACCAACTGGCTCCGCAATAGTCTTGTGCCTATCCATGCACAACACCTGAAGGTGAGCCTCCGTTTACTCACCCTATGTAGCGCCTATTTGTTCTCTCTGTTCTCTGTGCCCAACCAGCCTTTATATACGTACACACAGAAATGGGAAGACTACCCGTCAAGACTAGGAGATATTTAAATTCAGTGCTCTGCACTACCAGGTTCTGCATCTATGGTCGGATAATACATGTGCAATATGTAACTAGATATGTATTATATATACACATTGGGATCCATAAATCGGAAAGCACTAGTAATAATGTTTTGTTTTCTAATTTAATCCAAAATTTCTCATTACAAATTATTTTATCAGCATAATAATTTGAGATAGGGTATGTTCCACGTGGTAGATTTGTTGTAGAAATTACGTCCCATACTGAACTGGGTATTCCATATCTAAATTGGGTTATTTATGCAACATGTGCCACATTTCTGCAAATCCCATTTAGAATTGTTTGTAACAAACTTCTGCATGTGGACATACTCTAAAAAGTATAATCTTTGAAATATTGAATATGAATTTCAGAATTTGGTATTTCCTCCTTTGTTTTAAATGGATTGACCCATCTGGACAACTGCTTTCTGAAGCCTCTTTCAGACGAGCGTATGTTGCATCCGTATTCCAACCATTTTTTTTTACAGACCGTAATACAGAGCTAATGTCATTCAATGACGGTATTCACATAGGTGTATAAAATTTTCTTTTAAAAATGCAGCATGCACTACTTTGATGCATATTGCGGATGGAAAACACCCATTCAAGTCTATGGAGAGTGATTAAAATATGGATGCACCTGTATTTGGTCCGTATCTCATCCATTTTTTCAAAGGAGCTGTCTTATGTCATTTAATTATCTCCCTAGAAGACAGCCCATCAGTAATACGGATATGTAATATTGATGCAATACTGATGGCATACTGATGCAATATCATTCGTAATACGTCCGTATCGCGGGTCCGTATTAAGTATGTTTACAAATTACGCTAGGCTGAAAGAGGCCTAAATGAGAAAATGCTGGCAATCAGCTGGTGTTTCTGGGAAATACTGCAAGCAACTATGTAATACCATGTATGGCTAAGCTGAGTCCTCCAGGTATCATATAGACGCGCACTTGGCTCCTATAGACGTCAATAGAAAGAGCCTCATAGCAGGCGCTCCTCGTCTTCTCCTATTTGAGGCCACCACCGAAAGCCGTGGATTAAAAAATAAGGGACTCCCGCCTACCGGACAGTTATGGTGTATCCTGTGGCTATGCCATCAATATCTTTGGTTGAAATACTCCTATAAATATGACTCCACTAAAAACATTTCTCCAATAGCCGACCAATTTTCAAAGTTCATTTACCTTGGTAATATTTAAAGGGGAATTCAGAAAATAACATTGTTGGGGTATCAAAGTTTTCCGTCACTCTCTGAAACTGTGAATCTCTGACATAGCGATGACAGTGCTGACAAAACCCACCTATGTTTTTTTCCAATATGCCAAATTACAATCTGATGATATATGTACAGTTTTTGACATAAAAAAATGTTTTTAAATATCACCGGTTACAATTTTTCAGTATATGATTAATGAGTAAAAGGAGAGAATTATAAGGGTCTGAATACTTCTAAAAAATGCACCGTATATTTCTGTGTGCAAATATATTTGAGTGCATTGTGGTGCTTTAAATACTTTCTTTTCAATAATCCAGTTAAGGTTTTTAATCAATAAATGCTTCTTCAATATTATTGATAGTATTGTTTTAACCCTCTTGTTCCCTGCACCTTTGCAGTATAATATACACACACTATTTAGTTTGTGCATGTGTTTGCCTGATTCAATAGCATTTTTAAAGCCCGTGGAAAGGCCCTATAAATATTGAATGGAAGTTGTGAATTATCATTAGGTCACTTTGTTCCCTTTGGTCCAACAAATCATAATGCTTGACCACTTTACTACCTTGAGAGACTGACCATTTACCTCATGGATTTTTGTATTAAATTATGATAGGCAGCTGCACTACAAAGGCAAATATTCGACTTCCTCGGCTACCAGTGGGCTCCAATATTAGCCAATTTCCTGCACATTATGGCTGTCATCCTGGGGATATTCGGCACTTTACATTACAGATCTAGATACCTGATCTTGGTAAGTAATAACATTTCAGCTAAACAGCTACTACAATTGTAGAGGATGATGTAGATAAAATACACATAGGTATATTAATCATAAATTCATTCAGTACCTTCTAAACAACCCATAAATGGGATTTGACCACCCAGACAGAGTGGGAGATTTACTAAGCAAAAAATGCAAAAAAAATGGCAAAAAAGTGCACCACTGTGATAAGTTTGGCGCAGTTTCTGCCTGTCTGGTCTAGTTTTATCCGGTCTTAAATTGGTATAGTATTGGATAACAGAGTGATATAAATCAGTAGGTTAAAAATCTGTGGTTTGGTGTTTGGGCAAAAAGGACTAGATTACTGAGATTACATACTGTATAATTATTGTATACGCAAATGTCTAACTAATGAAGGGGGCCTAATACTTTTTGGTCCCAAAGATTGTGATTATTGACCAGCTATTGTTGCAGGAGTTGTTTCATTTAAAGGTGTTTTCTGGGATTACCAAAACGTTTGCATAACTGCCTAAAGCAGAAAAATAATAAACATAGCCATATACTTACTCACCTTCTTAAAGATTCTCCTTATCCCCGCTGCCGCTGTCCAGACCTACACCACTTCTGTTTACTTTGCTGAAATAATGACTTGTTGGACGACAAATGTATGGACAACACATCCCAAGAGCGAGGCGGCCAAACACAGGATTCCACAGAAACGTTTGTTCCCAATCATTCATCTGCTGATCTTTTAAACAGGCAAAAAGAGGTTACTAGTTGGCACATCCCTCTGTGTAAACAGGAAGATGTGCTTCCTACATGATGCAAATGCATTGTTTCATCTCCATACTTAACTGTCATTGCTCTGTTTAAATGGAGCCAACGAGCACCGTTTGACAATCTGTATTGTCGATCAGCACTCGTAAAGGTGGTAAACACGGACGAATATCTGTCCGTGTAAAACTACTTAAGGGAAGATGTTAGGCAAAGTTCAGACTTTATGTTGTGATGCAGCTAAAATGTGCATTACCATTGCAAAGTGAAAAGTGCAGCAATACTGCATGTATGTTTTATGTTAAAGTAACAGGGCGGTGATATTAGGAAGATTGTCCGATCTATTTTAAGATAACCGAATAATCCAGGGGAAGTTAATGGAGGAATCTTCATCCTCAATATTATATAGGACAATTATCTCCTTCCCGAAATTTGACGTACAGTTATGTCTTAGCCGGGAAGAGTGAGTATGTTACAGCTGACACCTCACTGCAACGACAAGGATCGCAAATAACTCTGATCCCAGGAGTCAACAGCAACCGCGGCATCTACGCTGTTAGAAAGGGGGGGTCAGCCCCCTCTGTCATCCCATCGCCCCCCTGAGATGCGGTAACGTGGTGCCAATAGTTATCATAGCAGACTGGGGGCCTACTGCTACCCCCCTAAGGCCCCCAGGTCTGCCATCTTCTTGCTCCTATTAAGCATATGTATTGCAGTATATTGTGCAAGTGATCCAACGATCACGTGATCAAGTCTAACACTATCTCTGAGAAGGGAATGCTGTTAAACCCTTATCAGCTTTAATAGGTGGAAATAGGGAGAGTAGTCCATTCTAAAGCCGTAAAGACTACACATCATATCCGACCTAGAACCCGCAGCACATTCCATCCGAAAAACTGAACCACATTATGGTGCAGTTTTTCGAGCGGAATTTCCAATGCAAAAAGCAGTGCTAGAAAAAAAGTTTATACTTACCCCGGCCGTAGTTATGGCGACGCGTCCGTCTGTTGACAAGTAGTCCGGCCTCCTGAGATGACCCTGTAGCCCATGTGACGGCTGCAGCCTGTGAATGGCTGCAGCAGTCACATGGAATGAAACGTCATCCCAGGAGGCTGGCCTGGAAGAAGAACAGAAGATAGCGTCGCTATGACAACGCCTGGGTTGTAAGTATAAACGTGTTTTTTTTTTCTGAGTTGCTTTTTTTGCGACTGAAAAGTCACAACACTTGGCTATTTGTTGCAGGTTTTACATCCCCATTGAATTCAATGGGGAAAACTCGCAACTGAAAAGCAACGAAAATGCAGCATAAATTGACATGCTGCAGATTTAAAATCACAGGCCAATTTCTGAACGTTTACTCTGCGATTTTTTTCCGCAGCATGGGCATGAGATTTTCTAAATCTCATACAATTTACTACTGTAAATGCTGTGGAATTTGCGCACAGAATTCCGTTGCGGAAATTCCCCAGCGTTTATACTACATGGGAATCCGGCCTTACATTTTCAATCTAACCAGCTAAAAAGCTTTTTTGTAAAAACAAAAGAGCAGGCAAACATCTGGCAGGCTCTAACACCGCTAGAATGAGCTCTGATTATTCCACAAACAGCGCTTCACCTGATATATAAATATTATACACTACGGCAACCGATTTAGATGGATATGCATACAAACTTTTCTTTCAAATCAGAACTGGGGTCCGTGACAACAGACAGTGAATGGAAATCAGCGTTTGCTATCTTACTTAACTCCATTTCGATGTTCTCTTTTTGGAAATTAATTATAAAACTATTTATGGAGCCCGTGAACCCGCTCCATACTGCCCCCCCCCTTACTGACAATGACGTACACTTGCGGCAAGCGGTTAAATTATCCCCACATTATTTTCTGTCTTTAGGAGGCCGCAGACGTTAAATATTTGTTGGCGATTCTAATAATTTTGGAGGTATCAGCCAACAGTTTAATGTCTATGTGAGACTATCTGATGTCAAGGGAAATTCTACCATTCCATCTGAGACATGACAGCGCCAGAAGTGTCTCATAACTGCTTATCTCCATCCGAACCAAACTTACATGTTCATAGGGGAATCTTAACTGTTGGCAAGCTTTACATTGAATTCTATTACAACTTTTATATTTATATTCTATTTTGTTTTTATGCAGTATTCTGTGTGGCTGGCAATATGGGTGGCATGGAATGCCTTTATAATCTGTTTTTACCTGGAAGTAGGGCATTTATCACAGGTAAGACATTATCTACTATCTTCAGGACACTGAATTCTTTTATCCTCGTACATGTATTACTATATTTGATATCACTTTTATGACTATTACTTCTAAGATTCCATCCTGTGGGATCACAAAAAAGTTTCCAAACCTTTAAAAAGGATGGAATCTGATCGTGTCTTTGACTAAATATACTGTTTTTGAGTCATTCCTGTCATTGATGTTTCCAGCACAGGGACCTGATAATGAATTTTAACACCTCCTTGCATCGGTCATGGTGGATGGAGAATGGGCCAGGCTGCCTTGTGACACCTGTTCGTACACCACCCCTATCACTGGCTGATCATCACATGGTCACAGTGACTGGCTGTCTGCTCGATTACCCCTACATTGAAGCTCTGAGCAGTGCACTACAGATTTTTTTGGCGGTGAGCATGAATGAAAACATGAGAGTTCTTGCTTTGAGGGTCCATTAATAATTACAGACTCGACTAGAAATGCTGTTGATTTCCCAAACCCCCATAATTATACCTATGGGGTGTCTGCAGTGTCCAAGAGGGATGTAAATGAGAGAAAATTATTACCTGCCTATCTATTTTTCACTTCATATACCTCTTCAACCAACAGCGGCAAAGACAAAGAGTGTCGGCATGAACCCTCTCATTGCTTTTGTATAAAATTAAAGTTTTGCGGAGACTGAAGGTCATAATTGTATATCTAACTAAAGCCTGTAAAGCTAATTAAGAATTCAATTCATTTGATTAAAGCCATAAAATAGTTATTATGTGTGTTGAAGAGAACAGCTGACTATGCACGTCGTAATCAATATATCAAATGCAAGTACCAAATAAAATAACTACACGTACACAAATATTAGTATAACTGAGAACACATAGTAGATAGCTATAACGTATCTATAATCAATATACATGACTATTGAGTGAAAAGTCTGTGACCTACTGATGCCTGGCTGCATGTTCTTCTGAGTACTAATTTCAGAGTATGTGTCAAATATGTATGAGGTCAGTCTGAGCATTGCTCCGAAACTGTGCTTTAGATTGGTGATATAGAACCTAATTCTAAAGCCTGAGTCAATGATTGGATGGGAATAACTCATGTGCGCGAGAGATCTAATACACTTTATTTGGAAAACCTTGGTGCAATAAACTCAATTCTACCCCTATAGAAATTGTATTCACCGCTCATGAGTGTCCCAAAATCTATTAATGTCAATATTTGCACACAGGGGATTTGAGCATTGGCAAATGTGTCAATAGTTGTTAGTGTCAATGAATCAATTGCCTGTGTATGGTTATATTGATATCCAATATTTAGAATCTGTAATTCTATAAATGGGCCTATTGTTTCTTGTTAAAGTGAATCTGTCACTGACAGGTCTGACTATAAACATGGGGCATCTGGTACATGGCCTTATTAACAGATCTAGTTGGAGATTATGCACCCACTTAATGGCTCACCCAATCTCCAATTTCCAATTACCTTGTTGTTTCTAAGCAAGTCTGCCAAGTATGGTATAGTTCCCGAGTCAGTGCTCAAGGATGTGAGTCACCCTCCCACACAAAATAATATTCATTTGTTACTGTACTTGTAGGTCACAAGAAGTTAAGGTTCTATACAGGCCTTACTTAACCTATAAACAAAACCCAATTTAAAATGTTTAAAATTCGCATTTGAAAATGTGTTCCCTTTATTTATATTCTATAATTTTTCTTTCTTTTTTCCGCCTACTCACAGCTCTTTGGCTTTGTGTATGCCTGTTATGTCAGCAAAGTTTTTATGGATGAAGAAGACAGCTGTGAGTATTATTTATAAGGTGCCTTCATAATATATAATTAGAAATGTGATTTTTTTTAACTGACACACCGGAAAGGCGTTAGACTTAGGCCCCATGCACACGAACTTGCTTTTGCGGCCGCAATCCCCCGAAAATCCACGGGAGAATTGCGGCCCCATTCATTCCCATGGGGCCATGCACACGACCGTGGTTTCCACGGTCCGTGCATGGCCCAGGAGCCCGCAGATAGAACGGGGAAGTCTTATTACGTAAACGACGTAAAAAAAACCTTAAAAAATAATGCCAAAATTTGTTTTTTTGGTCACTTTGCCCTACAAAAAAATGGAATAAAAAGTGATCAAAAAGTCTCATGTATCCAACAATGGTATCCTTTAAAAACTATAGCTCATCTCGCAAAAAAGCAAGCCCTCATTCCGCTCCCTCGACAATTAGTTTTAAAACTGATGGTTCTCACAACATGGAGACAGAAAAAAAGACATTCTTTTTACAAAAGTAATTTTATTGTGCAAAAAGTTGTAAAACATAAAAAAGTGCTATAAATTAGGTATCGCCGGAATCGTACTGGAACTTATACAGCATGATGAACGCTGTATGAAAAAACCCTAAAAAACTATGCCAGAATTGCTGTTTTTTGGTCACCTTGCCTCCCATAGAATAGGATAAAAAAAGAACAAAGATTCGCATTTTCCCCCGAAATGGTACCAATAATAACTACAGCTTATCCCGCAAAAAAGCAGCCCCCATGACACTACGTCTATGAAAAATGAAATTAGTTAAGGCTCCAATAAGCCAGGAAATAAAAAATATGAAGTTGTGCAGGCCTGAGGGGAACATTTCTTCTGTTTCAAGAGGCGATTTATCAAGGCCCTAAAATTAGGGAACCAGGAAGGGTAGGGCCCAAACATATCTGCTGGAAGCTAGGGTGCCCGTATTATACCAGGACAACACTTTTCCATCAAAATTCCCCAAACTGCAAAGGTGCAGAGCGTGTAAAAGGGGGATAAGAAAGGACACCGTTCATCAGTGCGACACTGGCCTGTACATAAAGGATTGTGTGACAGTGTAACAAATATCTATGGATTGTTTTATTGTGGTTTTTTTACCCCATTATTATACCACCTGACTATGCCCCTGATGTACTCTTCCAAGCTTACATATACCCCCACATTGTAAACGGAAATACGAGTAAAATTCCAAACAAAACTACTACCAAGAAAAATCCACGCTCCAAAAGCCAAAAGGCGCTTCCTCTTTTCTGAACCCTACAGTGTGCCCAAACACTTCCACATATATAGCATCACCATACCCGGGAGAACCCTTTTAACAATTTTTGGGGTGTGTGTCTCCAGCTGGGCGGGACATATTTGCCTCTGAAATGGCATATCTAGGGAAAAATGTAAATGTTTACTTTGGACCATCTGCAGCGCAATCGTTTATGGAAAAGACCTGTGGGGTGAAAATTCTCATTAAACCCCTTAATAAATGCCTTGTGGGGTGTAGTTTCCAAAATGGGGTCACTTCTCAGGGATTTCTTTTATTATTTCACATCAGAGCCCTACAATTTTGAACCAATACTTTGTAAATCGATAATTAGGCCTTAACTTCGAATGGTACTCTTTCACTTCTCAGCCTAGTGGAATGTCCAGGAAAAAGATTAGGGCCACATGTAGGGTGATTCTAAAACCGGGAAACATAGCATAATAATTAGTGAGCTGTCTTGTTATGGTGGCACAAGCTGGGCACCACATATTGGCATATCTATGGAAAAAATCACATTTTCACTCTGCAACATCGAGCGCACACACTTATTTCTGCAAAACACCTGCGGGGTTAACATGCTCACTACACCCCTAGGTGAATACCTTGAGGGGTTTAGTTTCCAAAATGGGGTCACTCCTGGGGGGTTTCCACTGTTTTGGTCCTACAGGGAATTTGCAAATGCAACATGGCACCCAGAAACCAATCCAGCAAAGTCTGTACTCCAAAAGCCAAATGGCGCTCCTTCCCCTCTGAGCCCTAATGTGTGCCCAAACAGCAGTTTATTACCATAAATGGGGTATTGCCGTACTCGGGAGAAATTGCTTTACTAATGTTGGGGTTCTTTTTTTCCTTTATTTGTTGAAAAAAGGAAAGTTTTGAGCTAAAACTACGTCGTATTGAAGAAAAAGGATTGTTTTTATTTTTACTGCCCAATTCTCATAAAATCTACAAAACACCTGCTGGGTCAAAATGCTGATTACACCCCTAGATTAATTCCACAAGGTGTGTAGTTTCCTAAATGAAGTGGCTTTTTGGGTGTTTTCACTGTTATGGTTCCTCAGGGGCTTTGCAGATACGACATGGCCTTGCTTTTTCTCCTTTAGTCCTTGTGGAAAGGAGAAAAAGTTAGCTAAATCTTTGAAATTTGAATTGCCTACTTCCAATAATTTCTACAAAAAACCTGTGGGTTCAAAATGCTCACTATACTCCTATATAATTTCCTCAAGGGGTGTAGTTTCCAAAATGTGGGGAGTTTCTACGGTTTTGTCCCTTCGGGGGCTTTGCAATTGCGACATGGCCTCCGCAAACCATTCCTGCTAAATTTGAGCCCTTCAAACCTGACACGGTGCCTAAAATATATTCTAATAAGAAGGAGGCCCAAAATCCACTAGGTGCTCCTTTGATTCTGAGGCCTGTGCTTCAGTCCATAAGCACACTAGGGCCACATGTGGGATATTTCCTAAAACTGCAGAATCTGGGCAATAAATATTGAGTTGTGTTTCTCTGGTAAAACTTTGTGTGTGACAAAAAAAAATTATTAACAATGAATTGCTGCAAAAAAAAAAGAAGTTTGTAAGTTTCACCTCTACTTTGCTTTAATTCCTGTGAAACGTCTAAAGGGTTAAGAAACTTTCTAAATGCTGTTTTGAATACTTTGAGGGGAGAAGTTTTTTTAAATGGGTGACTTATTGGAAGTTTCTAATATATAAGGCCCTCAAAGCCAATTAAAGGAACAGTGTCATCACAATTTTTTTTTTTATATGTTAAAGATGTTAGTGCTTTATTAAAAACGTTTATATTTATTTGTGTGTTTGTGTTTTACTTTTTCTTATTTTTACACTTTTTCTTCCCTATGGGGGCTGCCATTTTTTGTTCCATTTCTGTATGTGTCGATTAACGACACATACAGACATGGAATACGGCAGCCACAGTCCCATAGGGACTGCGAACGGCTCCCGTCCCATCCACTTCTGTGTACGCCGTCTGTGTGGGAACTGCGCATGCGCCGCTCCCACACAGTCCAATTTGAAATTGGCGCCGTCGGCGCCATTTTCCTGTGGACCGGAAGTCGCGGCCGGACAGTAAGATTACTACTTCCGGTCGCGGCTTCCGGACTTGTGCACTTGGACCAGCGGCAGCAGACGGAGCGGACGGGCCGGAGGGAGCCGCGGCGGCAGGAGCAGGTAAGAGATTTCAATGTATGTTCGTGTTTGTGTACGTTTACTACTGTATGTAAACCTACTACACTGTGTGTTAGCTCAAAAAATGGCGACACACAGTGTAGGAGGATACACCGTTCAAACCCCTCGTTTATCCCGGCACTAGCCAGGATAAAGGAGGGGGGGATGCTGAGAGCTCACTAGAGCGAGGGCTTTTTACCCAATTTTGCAATGCTGCAATTTTGGGAATAGCTCCATCTAGTGACCAGCAATGGGAAATATTATAAATTAGAATCTAATTTATAATATTTCCTGACTCCTGAAAAAAATAAAAAAAATTTGAACAATGTTTAATCACCTACACACCTACACACTAAATGTTTAATTAAAAAAACAAAAACATGTTTTTCTGGCAACACATTCCCTTTAACAACTTTAACAACTGAACTGGCCCCTGTAAAAATAGCCTTTTGTAATTTTCTTGAAAATGTGAGAAATTGCTGCTAAAGTTCTAAGCCTTATAACCTCCAAATAAAAGGATGTTCAAAAATAGATGTCTAAAGTAGACATATGGGGGATGTTAATTAGCAACAATTTTGTGTGGTATAACTGCCTGTCTTACAAGCAGATATATTTAAATTTATAAAAATGCTAATTTTTGCCATTTTTCACGAAATTTTGGTGTTTTTGACAATTAAATACTGAATGTAATGAGCAAATTTTGTCATATATGGACAGCGATGCTGTGACGACATCAGAACCCGGTGGCCGAGTGGGCCCCCCCAAGTGTAGTGGGCCATGGCATTTGCCCTGGTTCGCCGCGTGCTGACGCCGACCCTGCCTGCTGTCACCAAAGCCTTCAATCCCGCTGACCTAACGGGGATACATAGAAGCTGCATCTGGAAAACTAAAAAAAATGTTTTTTTTTAAATAAAAATAAATTACAAAGTTGCACTAAACACTGAAAAACAAAGTCTTCAAAAGTTTATATAGCCTTTAATGCTTAATAACGCACAAAGATGAAACACTCCAAACAAAACAGACGGATAATTACAATGTAGAACACGATCACAAAAATGTGAGAATATTAGAGATTCCAAATGCATTTTACGTTAGTTAAATAAGGATTACATCAAGGGAAAATATTAAAACATAATTGACCTTCTGATCATTGACTACACTTATTCTCTTTTTTTTTTGCAGTTGATTTCATTGGCTCCTATGATTCCTACGGATATCAGGCTCCCATGAAGACATCACACCTCCAATTGCAGCCACTGTACAAGTACGTCTGTTACATATGCCACTTGTGATGCCTTTGTATACTTATCACCATTGTTAAGCATTTGAAGATAAATATTTTCTGGCCAATTGGTCGGAGAATGTTAGAATACTATGTAATAAGTCCTGCCCCAGCGCTAAGGACCAGTACTCATATTCTCCAGCAACACCACAGGCAAAATTATGGCGACACATCACCAATTTACACCATGAGCACTTCTTATGACCATGTTTGACTCCACAAGAGAATGATTACTTCACTTCCATAATAAGGTTCAATATGTACTGAACATGGCTGGCTACAATTAAGCCTGGCTGTGTTGAATCAGCTGAATTTAATCCTAAAACACATTTGCTCAATTTTGTGATTGAGTGACTACTTCTCATTGTGCTGTTTCTTAAAGGGAATGTATCTTCAGAAATGTAAACATTTAAATAAATAAAAAATATTTAAATATTACCGTTTTCACACTGACTATTAGAGCAGTTACATTAAACTTATATTTCCTGTTCTCTGTAGCTTACTTGTCTGATTTGCTGCACAGGATTAGGGGAATCATCTCATTATCATTAGAGGGTGGGCAAGTTAATGACAGCTTTACTGTATTAATGGAAGCCTAGATAAGGGTCCTTTTACACATACAACGATATAGCAAGTCAATTGGTGCTCATTTAGCTCCATTTAGATGGAGTAGTCATCGGTACTTTGCGACCGAATGATTGTTAGTGCAAACGTTTTATTATTGTTGGCAGCACATCCCTTTTTACATTGGAAGATGTGCTGCAAACGAATTGTGAACAGCCGACGAATGAGCGTTTGCTCGTTGATCGAAAGTGCACTCGTTCGTCTGATCATCAGCCTATGTGAAAGGGACTTAATGAGGCACTGTCACCAGTTTCATACTTCCCTGACACCTACCTGATCTAATAGGTGCTGTGTTGTAGATAACTGTGTTTTTTAAAAATAAAAAAAAAGTTTATTAGTGACAAAGTTATGAGCATCTTAACATTTAGCAAATTTTTGGTAAAAGCCCAACTAAGCGTTTTTTTTTTAACTTTAACGAAGTGGGCGTTGTAAAGAAAAGTGTATGACGCTGACCAATCAGAATCATACACTTCTCTTCATTCATGCAAAAGCTTTAGTCACAGCACAGCATCATCTCGTGAGGTCACAGCACAGCGTGATCTCATGAGATCACGCTGTGCCGTCACTTACTCCCACAGTTCCTTCAACGGATCGACGGGACAATGACCAGACATAACCTCCAGCTGGCTCTATGCTGTGACGTAGCTCCACCTCAGGGGAATCGCTTGTCTCAGGAACCCACTTTTCTAATAAAGGCTAATTTACATATTTAGAAGAAAGCTTATAACTTTTGAAATAATAAACTTTTTGGGACACAATTTTCACTAGCATTATTAGCGTGATAGCGGATATTAGATTAGCTAGGAGATAGGGCATTACTAAACTAGTGACACAGCCTCTTTAACCCCTTCCCGCATATCAGCGATACTGTACGTCATTTTTAGCGGTGCGTTCCCACAAATGGGCGTACAGTAACGCCCTGAGGATGAAGCGGGCACAGAAACTGTCCGTAATTTCAGACGTATTTTGCGTTTGCGTGTGAACATACCCTGTGGCAGGGCTTAAGAGATGTCTGTAAAAATGACGATATACTGCAATACGTTAGTATTGCAGTATATTGTACCAGTGATCTAACAATCGCTGGTTCAAGTCCCATAGGGGCGCTAATAAAGTGTGTGAAAAAAAGTGAAAAACTAGTGATTTTTTTATTTAAATATTAAAAGTTAAAAAACCCCCCCTTTTCCCATTTTCCCCCTAAAGTAATGTCAAAAATAAAAAAAGGAAACAAAATTGGTATCGCTGCATCCGTAAAAGTCTGAACTATTACAATATATTGTTATTTAATGTGCACGGTGAACGCCGTAAAAAATAAAAAAAATAAAACCGCCAAAATCGCTGTTTTTTTTGTCAACTTAGATTTACATTTTTTTTTGTTGATAAAAAGCGATCAAAAAATCCCGATAAATAAATAAGCCCTCACACTGCTCAATCAGTGAAAAAATAGAAAAGTTACGGCTCTCAGAATGTGGGGGCACAAAACATTTTTTTTTTAAACAAAAAGTTTATTATCAATAAAAGTAGTAAAATATATAAAAACCTATATAAATTTGGTATCACCGTAATCTTATTGAGCCACAGAATAAAGATAAGTTGTCATTTTTACCGCACGCTGAAAGCCGTAAAAACAAAACCCAAAAAAGAATTGAGGAATCGCAGTTTTATCCATTTTCAGCCCGCAAATAATTTTTTTCCGTTTCCCAGTACATTATATGGAACTATAAATGGTACTAAAAGAAACTACAACTCCTCCCGCAAAAAATAAGCCCTCACACCACTCTATTGATGGAAAAATAAAAAACGAAAATAAAAAATGGCTTCGTCCCGAAGGAGTTAACTATTTATGGAGTGTGTGTCTCCAGTGGTACAAGATGGATACAACTCATTGGGCACTGAAATAGCATATCTGTGGAAAATGGCAATTTTCAATCTTCCATCTACTGTGCACTAATTTCTGTAAAACCTTTGGGGTCAAAACGCTCACTACACTTCTAGATGAATTCCTTGAGGGGTGCAGTTTCGTAAGTGGTGTCACTTCTCGGGGGTTTTCACTATACTGGTACCTCAGCGCAATGCAAAATGGTGCCAAAAACCAATTTAGTAAAATCTCCATTCCAAAAACGAAATTGCGCTTTTTCGCTTTAGACCCTTGCTAATTTCTACTATACTGGTACTACAGGGTCTCTGCAAATGCCACATGGTCCCCAGAAACCAATTCAGCAAAATCTGAGCTGCAAAATCCGAATGGTGCTCCGTCCCTTCTGAGCCCAGTAGTGGGTCCAAACAGCAGTTTATTACCACATATGGGGTATTGCCGTAATCAGGAGAAATTGCTTTACAAATGTTGGATTGCTTTTTCTCCTTTATTCCTTATAAAAATTAGAAAATTCTATGTTTTTTCAGAAAAAAAGTAGATTTTCATCTTCACAGACTAATTCCAATAAATTCATCAAAAAAACTGTGGGTTCAAAATGCTAACTATACCACTAAAAAAATTCCTTTAGGGGTATAGTTTCCAAAATGGGGTCACTTTTGGGGAGTTTCCACTGTTTAGGTCCCTCCAGTGTGTTGCAAACGCGACACGGCACTGAAAACCATTCCACTAAAATCAGTGCTCCAAAATCCATATGGCGCTCCTTCCCTTCTGAGCACTGCCATGGGTTCAAACAGCAGTTTATTACTACTTATGGGGTATTTCCTTAATCGGGAGAAATTGTTTTACAAATGTTGGGTTGCTTTTTCTCCTTTATTCCTTGAAAAATTGTAAAAATTCTACGTTTTAATGCTAACTATACTCGTAGATAAATTCCCTGAGGGGTGTAGTTTAAAAAATGGGGTCACTTTTGGGGGTTTCCACTGTTTTGGCACTACAAGACCGCTTCAAACCTGACATGGTGCCTAAAATATATTCTAATAAAAAGGAGGCCCCAAAATCCACTAGGTGCTCCTTTGCTTCAGAGGCCGGTGTTTCAGTCCATTAGCACACTAGGGCCACATGTGGGATATTTCTAAAAACGTTAGAATCTGGGCAATAAATATTGAGATGCATTTCTCGGGTAAAAACTTCTATGTTACAGAATTTTTTTTATTACACATGAGTTTTGGCAAAAAAAAAAAAAAATTTGAAAATTTCACCTCTACTTTCCTTCAATTCCAGTAAAATGACTAAAGGGTTGAAACACTTTCTGAATGCTGTTTTGAATACTTTGAGGGGTGCAGTTTTCAAAATGGGGTGTTTATGGGGGTTTCTAATATATAGTGCCCTCAAAACCACTTCAGAACTAAACTCGCCCCTGAAACTATAGCCTTTTAAAATTTTCTTAAAAATATGAGAAATTGCTGCTAAAGTTCTAAGCCCTGTAACATCCTAGAAAAATAAAAGGATGTTCAAAAAACGATGCCAATCTAAAGTAGAAATGTTAATTAGTAACTATTTTGTGTGGTATTACTATCTGCTTTACAAGCAGATACATAAAAAATTTGAAAATCATAATTTTTTGAAATTTTGGTGTTTTTCACAAATAAGCAATGAATTTATCAACCAAATTTTTTCACTAACATAAAGTACAATATGTCACGAGAAAACAATCTCATAATCGCTTGGATAGGTAAAAGCATTCCAAAGTTATTACCACATAAGTTGACACATGTCAGATTTGAAAAAACGGGTCTGGTCCTGAATGCAAAAATGAGCTTGGTCCTGAAGGGGTTAAGCATAGTACAAATATAAACTACACACAAATAAGATTCTGTATGTAAATACAATGCAATTACAGTAGTAATTCTAAAAATGTGTTTTCTCAGGTTTACTCTGTTGACATTTTTTTTTGACGGTCAAACAAATTCAGTGCAATAAATATGTAATAGTAGAGGTTATCTGGAAGGGGCCAAATAATTTATCATATCATGTAGCAGTTCCCCAGTTCATGTATTTTTCTCCGAACCCTTGCTGCCCTTCCATAGGACAAAAATTACTTATGGGAAATGCTTCCCTAGTACAACACATTTAATGGGGAGAAGACAATATTTCTGGCCCACTAGCCCCCTTTACCTGCCTACTATCTTTTACTTTGTTTCATATCATTCTTGTACACAATAATATTCTTATGTATTGTAGATGTGGTAACCATTATATTTTTCACTAACCAAACGTGTTTATGTGTTTTCTTCTGCAGGCCCGGCTAGACTTACTCCACAATTCTTCATTCACTGCACTTCTTACCCAGTCGAAGCCCTTCCCGTAACTCTACACATCTCATTTAAGTTCCCCACTTATATTCCTGATCAGTGGTCGAAATGCCTTAAAACACCATAACACAGCAGTAGTAATGTTCAGATGTATCTGGACTGGTTGCACTCATTTAGCATTGCAACTATGTTTCTAATTTGGGATGGCATAAACCTCCATTACATTTGTATGCCTTGGCTGGTTCCATCATAACTGGCTATGTGTGAAACACTGAGCAGCCGGGAATAAGGTAGCTATGGCTTCCCCAGAGGTTAGGTAGGTAATACAAGATTATTTGTAAGTAAAATCCACGTCAAATAGACCACTCTTAGAATAGTAGGAAGGAGATTTACATTTTTTGTTTGAGCTTTTGGAATTTTTTTCTTATTCAGGAGGAACAATAGACCTTGCCAAATATGACAACATTAAGGGATTGTCATACTTTAAGTATCCAGCTGTCACCCAATAGTATATTGAAGCCATCTTAAGATACCAAGCGTCACATAACAAGTAGTATTGTCTAGAACAGAACTATAGATGGAAACACAAAAGTCAGACTATTTGTAGTCATGTGAGAAGCAAATAAGAAGCCTCACCTGTGAAAATGACAATGGAAATTTAGCTAAAGCACCAATAATGGATCAAAAAAAAAATTCTGACTACTTGGCTGTGTTCCTTCAAAAACTGACTTAGAACCTATTGTTATTTATTGTATATGTCCAAAGTTCTGTTCTAGAACTGCAGGGGACATTGAAAGGATATTTACACTTTTGCAATTCTTTTTTGTTATTGCACCAATGCATCTAAAATAAAAAATATGATGCAACAATCCTTCACCTTTGTGTTTTCAGCTGCGATTCAGACCTATGTACAGTACAGTATCTCCTCATATAGTTACTGTAGGTGAGCAAGAAGAGGGAGCAGATGAAGGAGAGAAGCATATATGACTGCAGGAGCAGACTACACAAGATTTATTTGTAATCTGCAACTGTGAAAGACTTACGTTTGCATAGGGGCTGTATACACTAAACGGTGGGATACTTTGGAAAAATACTATTTGCTTCACTTTTTGTTTTAGATGCAATGGAGCAATACAATTGGTTACAAAAGGGCACATAGCTTTTGAACTTTACAAAAATGTGCAGACTATCACAAAGATATGGTTGTAAATGGTTATTTCAGATTGCAATATCTGTAAAAACATCAAAAAATAGCCGTAATAAGCAAAGACATAGTTGGAAAAGAAGTCAGATAAGAAAATTGTATATATGTCTTGGAGGTTGTATATTCACGAGGTGGCTGACATATACTGACCACGGTATTCAGATAGGGATATTCCGAATATCTGCGGTATTGGCAGTTTGTAAAAAGTGGAATTGGATTTGCATTAGGGATTTGAAGAGGTAGAACACAACACTGAGACAGCTTCTACAAGGTTATATTCAATAGGTACTCTGTGCTGACTCATTTCTTTACTATACATTTATTTATATATATCTAAAAGGAACAAATAATCCTTGGTCAAAGAAATAGCATCCTTTTAAGACGTTACTAACATTGGCAAGGAAATGTCTTGGCCAGCTCCGATGAAGATCTACGACTCTGAATGGAAAATGAATATGAGGATGCTCTTAACTTGACCAGGATAAAGTCAAAAAGCATTTTAACAGGTCATTCTTACAGGGAAATAAAAAATCTGTTAAAGGGGGTAAAAAATAAAATCAATGATCCCTTATTTTACATGGGGATGTAAATGGTTAAATTCTGCAAACTCAGGTGAAAGCGAGGCAACACAGACAACGAAACTAAACGTGGCAATATCCTTGGAGGGCACTTTGTCCGTTACTGGGAGGAAATTAGTGGGAATATTCTATGTACTTCCTGTCTTTTTAGTTGTTTGATATATAATGTGCAAACCTACTACTGTACAGATTACATCAAAAATGTCAGTTTTAGCCTTAATGGTACTTAATGGTCTGTACGTGACTCCATCGTCACAGCTGGAACATTTCAGGAAAGTAACAATTTTAATGTTACCTTCGAGCAGTTTGTATAAATATCTTCAAGAAAGCAATAGCACATATTCAGTTTACAAATTCATTGTGTTCATTTCTACCCATGTATTGCTATTTTGTTAGACATGAATTTTCTACCATTGTATGAAGAGAAATTTAGCATGGCACGCACTGTAGCCATGAAGTCCTAATGTAATAGTGTGTGCACTGTCGATGAAACAGGGGTACAAATGAGGGATCGCAAGAAGGCAACAATAATCAAATATGCTGGTCGGTAAAGTAATGATAAAATGGGCAAATAGCAGAGCACAATGGTTGAGCTTCCTTAACATATATGATGGGGAATATTGGCACTGGTGTTGCACCTGCACTGTGAATGCAATAGTATATAATGGCCAGAATGGCCGTGCCATTGTAGGAACACCATAACGTACATGCATAAGCACAATATGGACATCAAGTGGTACCAATGTCAGTACAGTGCTCCTGTATGCGTGTTATGTGTACAAATATGAGAGAGATGTTTGTATTAATTTTAGTATATGTGAAGTTTAAACACTCTCAAACACCATATAAATGATGAGTTTAGAGTTTGATGGTGTGCTACATTACCGTAGGCGTTGGTATGTAGGAACATAGAGTTTACCATCTGGAAGAGATTACAGCAAAGTTAACTTATAAAACACTTACAGGTCCTTCTGATTCCCAGGAATGAAAGAAAATGCACCCTGGTCTAATTTAATGTATGTATGGGATTTCTTTTATAATGTACCTCAGATTATGTCCATTTTTGTATATTTGAATTAAACAGTGTTTTGATTCTTTCCCTGTCTGTATTATTTCATGGATTTTTGCATATATGCCAAATATGTGGTGTTAGGCTAGGTTCACGTCACGTTTTCCCCGATATCAGATGTATACTGAAGAAAAACAGATCCGTCAGAAAAGTATACAGCTGGAATACAGTTAACAACCGTTTAATGTAATGTTTTGCCTTTTTTCTTCTTTGCATGGATCCATATGTATACTGCACAAATACAGTTCTTCCTCAAGTCATGATTGATTTTCTCCAAAACGACCATTGTAATTTGGAAATATTGTAACTTGAGACTATAACTCTATGGAAAACTAGTAATTAGTTCCGAAGCCTCCAAAGTGTTAACTCAAAATAAGAAGTCAGCATAAAGTAGTGACAGTGTATTTATGAGCTGCCTCTCCCTCCCACCAAGCCGTCTCTGATTCACAGATTTTCCCCTATTACCGTGCAAAGCTAGAAATCCGTAAGCAGCGGCAGGGTAGAGGGACCAGCAGTTCATGGATACACTGGGCACATCTCTAGCAGGGCACTGTAAAGATTAAAATGTAAGTTCCCCAAAATGGTTTCAGATTAACATATAAGTGAAAGACCACTGAAATCAGCGTGTCATTCGCTACTTAATGAGGACAGCATAACGGAGGTGACAGGTTCCCTTTAAGAAAATAAGAACAAAAGTAATGCAGATATACAGGGGCGTAACTAGGAAAGACTGGGCCCCATAGCAAACTCTTGACCGGGGCCCCCCTGGGTGCCACAAGCAGCCCCCCTTATAAATAGTGCCCCCTGTAGAATGTGCCATACAGCCCCCCTGTAGACAGTGCTATTTAGCCCCACCTATAGACAGTGTCACACCCCATTTGTAGTTAGCGCCCCCACTTCCCCCTTGTAGATAGTGCCATACAGCCCCCCTGTAGATATCGCCATAAAGCCCCCACTGTATACAGCGCTATACAGCTCCCACTGTATATAGTGGCACACAGCCCCCCTCCATGGTATATAGTGCCACACAGCCCCCCCTTAGTAGAAAGTGCAGCACAGCCCCCCTTAGTAGAAAGTGCCACACACAGACCCCTGTAGATTGCGCCACACTCAGCCCCCTGTAGATAGAGCCACAGCCCTCCCCCTTGTAAATAGTGCCATACAGTTCCCCCTTGTGTATAGTGCCACACAGCTCCCCCTTGTGTATAGTGCCACACAGCTCCCCCTTGTGTATAGTGCCACAAAGCCCCCCCTTGTGTATAATGCCACACAGCCCCCTTGTGTATAGTGCCACATAGCCCCCCTTGTGTATAGTGCCACACAGCCCCCCCCCCATTATGTATAGTGCCACAAGGCAATGGCGCATCCGAGAAAGTTGTATCAGCCAGGGAGATGTCACTCAAACATGGAAAGGTGGGTGTGGAGGCAGGACTATGTGACTCATCAGGATAGAGGCACCGCCCCATGACCCTCTAATGAGTAATTAGCATATAGTGTGTGAGGTTTTAAAAGTGGATTTTAAGAATTCTGCTGCATCTGAAAAAAACATACAAGGGAATGTTTGGAAATATTGTCAGGTCATGTATTACCGCATGGTGGCGGTTCAAGGGGTTAAAACTAGATTTCCCATTAAATATACAATGAATTGAGAACAATTTCATCTGACCTGCAATTTTGTTATTAGAAATATATCCTATATAATTACAGCTCCAGAACCAAGCTCTGACATATACTGCTCCAGAACCAAGCTCAATACATATATAGAGCACCGGAACCGAGCTCAGTACATAAATACAGCACTAGAACAAAGCTCTGACATATATACAGCACTAGAACCAAGCTCATACATGTATACGGCACGAGAGCCAAGCTCATACATATATAAAGCACCAGAACCAACCTCAGTACATAAATACAGTACTAGAACAAAGCTCATACATATATACGGCACGAGAGCCAATCTCATATATACCGCACCAGAACCAACCTCAGTACATAAATACAGAACTAGAACCAAGCTAAGTACATATAGACAGCACCTGAACCAAGCTAAGTACATATAGACAGCACCTGAACCAAGCTCAGTACATATATACAGCACCAGAACCAACCTCAGTACATATATACACAGCATCAAAACCAATCTCATACGTATATACAGCACCAGAACCAAGCTCAGTACTTACATACAGCATCAGAACCAAGATCAGTACATATATACAACACCAGAACAAATACAGCTCAATTTAGTGCAACCCCTGCCGTAGAGGTTTGTACGGCGTAAAATTACAGCTCCCAGCATGGCCCGAACAATGGCAAGGATATGCTGGGAGATGCTGTTTCACAAAAAAAAAATCATATCATAATCATCTCGCAGCAGATCATACAATGACTACAGTGCTGATTAGAGGCAGAATAAACATTTACATTAACTGACTCACCGGTGACGTCTCAGATTCTAGTTCTTTTCTTCTCCCTCCGGTCCAGACATCTATGATGGATTTCTACCGGCAATAACCCATTTCTGCCGGCCATAACCCATTTCTGCAGTTTTCCGCTCAGATGTCTTTAGCTTCTCACTTTTAAAACATTTCTGCACCTATGAACAAAGTTAAAATTCTCAACACCTCTAAATATAATAAAGCAGCATACACTGCACGTCTAATTATAATAGCTCCATACACTGTGTCCCTGATTATAATAGTACCATACACTGTCACACACACCGTGCCCCCTGTAGATAGTGCCCCCATAGCCCCCTGTAGATAGTGACCCCCATAGAGCCTCTGTAGATAGTGACCTACATAGAAGTCCCTGTAGATAGTGCCCACATATGCACTCCAGAGCTGCAAGGCAATAGTGCTAACCACTGAGCCACCATGCTGCCCTACATATAGCTTCCCCTATAGATAGTGCTCTATGTATAGCCCACCTCTGTAGACAGTGTCCTACATATAGCCACCCTGTTGCTAGTGCCCCACAGGTAACCCACCCCTGTATAGAGTGCCCCACATATAGCCCTCCCCTATAGAAAGTGGCCTAAAAAAAATAGCTCCCCTATAGATAGTGCTCTACATATAACCCACCCCTGTATAGTGTCTCACATATAGCTCCCCCTGTATATAGTGCCCCACATATAGACCACCCTGTAGATAGTGCCCCACATCCCCACGTATAGAACCCCCTGTAGATAGTGGCCCACATATAGACCCCCCTGTATATAGTGGCCCACATATAGACACCCCCTGTAGATTGTGCCCCACATCCCCACATACAGACCCCCCCTGTATATAGTGTCCCACATATAGACGACCACCCTGTAGATAGTGCCCCCACTATAGATAATGCCATTAACAGTTTTATCAGGGAAAAAAGCCCAAAAACTTGACATACTCACATGATCCTGTTCCCACGCTATTCACTGGCGATGCAGATCTGCTCTCTTCTGAGCGGGTCTGTAGGAGCTGAACGAGCGTCGTCCAATGACGCTAATTGGCAGGGCAGAATGACTTGCCCCGTCAATCAGCGCCTTTCAAGCATGGAAGCGTTGCGATGACGTCATCGCGCCGCTAGCCAATCAGCATCATTTTAATGCGCTGAATGGTCGGGCACGGAACATGCCCGGCCATTCAGCGCTAATGCATGTATTTGGCCTACAGGCATGAGAAGGCCTGTGTCACCCGGCACATACTTGTTGGAGGCTCGGCGTCGAAGGCCCCATAGCAGCGGCGCTACCGCTGTAGCAGTCATAACGGCTGCTAGCGGCGCCACCGAGCATATGGGGGGGCGTGTTGGCTGGCGGCCCGGGCCCCCTCAAGCCGCGGGCTCCATAGCAGCCGCTACGGCTGTTACCGCGGTAAATACGCCACTGCAGATAAAGCAAGTCCTCACATATAAACATCAGGAAGAGCTGTTGGAAGCTGGTGAATCACGTTCCATGTAGAAGACAGCAGCTTCTTGATGGTCCTGTACAGTACATACAGCCATAGCTCCCAACCATCCCGGATCCGGCGGGATAGTCCCGCTTTTTCACCACTGTCCTGCCGTCCCAGGTGGTCTGAACAATGTCCCGCCCTGGCCCGGACCCTCCCTGTTGCAAGCCACACCCTGCCCCCCCCCCCCGCAACGATGCTGCTGTCCTCCACTTGACCACATCATTGTGACGCTTAGCGCAACACAGCAGCAGTCTGCCTGGAGCGGGGGAGCAGAGCATAGCAGACACACCGGAGTGGAGCACTGCAGAGAAAAGAAGCCACAGGACAGCGAGTACACAGTTTATATATAGCGCCTGGAAACACTAGCGTTTCTAAAATCATAAAATAAATGACATTATTTTATGATTTCAGAAACTCTTGTGTCTCCAGGCACATTCTTTTTGTGCCCCCCCTGTCACCTCGCGGCCCCCCCTCATGCCCCCCCTCGTGGGACTGCTGTAACTTCTCCCTCTCCTTGCAGGAGAGGGAGAATAGTATTAGTGGTAATAAAAAAACAAAAAACATTTCTCCATTAAACATCTATCTATCTATCTATCTATCTATCTATCTATCTATCTATCTATCTATCTATCTATCTATCTATCTATCTATCTATCTATCTATCTATTATCTATCTATCTATCTATCTATCTATCTATCTATCTATCTATCTATCTATCTATCTATCTATCTATCTACAATACATCTATCTATCTATCTATCTATCTATCTATCTATCTATCTATCTATCTATCTATCTATCTATCTATCTATCTATCTATCTATCTATCTATCATCGCATATCTATCTATCTCATTTCCATCTATCTCATAGCTCCCAACCGTCCTGGATCCGGCGGGACAGTACCTGTTTCTCACCGCTGTTCCGCCGTCCCTGGCGGTCTGAAAAATATTCCGCTGTGTTCTGCGGCGCCCCAGACTCCCTGTTGCCAGCCTCACCCCCCCCAACGACGTAATAACTGCACCCAGGTATGACATTATTTTATGATTTAGAAACATTAGTTTCTCCAGGAACATTCTTTTTAGGGGGGATTCACACGAGCGTGTATTCGGTCCGTGCGGGCCGCGTGGTTTTCACGCGGCACGCATGGACCAATACAAGTCTATGGGGCAGTACAGACAGTCCGTGCTTTTTGCGCAGCGTTTGTCTGCTGCGCAAAAAGCGCGACAGGTTCAATAACTCTGCGTATTTCGCGCATCACGCACCCATTGAAGTCAATGGGTGCGTGAAAATCACGCGCACCACACGGAAGCACTTCCGTGGGACGAGCGTGATTCGCGCAACAGCAGTGAAAAGGATGAATGAAAACCGAAAAGCACCACGTGCTTTTCTGTTTCCGAACATCCAAACGGAGTGTCTTTGCGATGAGCGAAGCCGGACAAGCGTACCGAACTTCACCGGGTTCGGCCAAACTCGTTTTGGCCGATCCCGGCAAAAAAATTATCGGTACGCGACGTCAGGAGATAGTCACTGTCCATGGTGCTGAAAGAGTTAAACTGTTTCAGCACCATGGACAGTGACTTGCGATCCCAAAATACATTAACCTGTAAAAAAAAAACGAAGTTCTAACTTACCGATTACTCCTGTCTCCTTCCTGCAGTCCGACCTCCCGGGATGACACTTCAGTTCAAGTGACAGCTCCAGCCAATCACAGGCCAAGCACAGGCTGCAGCCAATCACAGGCTGCAGCGGTCACTTGGACTGCTGCGTCATCCAGGGAGGTGGGGCCCGATGTCAAGAGAGGCGCGTCACCAAGGACGCGTCACCAAGGACGCGTCACCAAGGCAACGGCCGGGAAGTTCTCGGTAAGTAGGAACTTTATCTTTTTTTTTTACAGGTTTTTCGCTGTTGTGTTCGGCATTCACTGTCGAGGGTGCTGAAAGATTTAGCTCTTTCAGCACCTTGGACAGTGACGGGCGTTGACAAGCCTCATCTCTATGATGCCGGCTGCGCGAAAATCACGCAGCCGCGCATCAGACACGCATGACACACGCAGCTGTCAAATGTTTTTTGCGCTCGCAAAACGCTGCGTTGTTTGCGCGCGCAAAAACGCAACGTTCGTGTGAATCTGGCCTTATAGTGTAGCTAAACGTTTAACAAACTTCTGACATGTCGTAGTGCTCAGCTGCTTCGTGTCTGTTCAGCTTTTTCCGGAAGTCAATGTATTGGAGGACGGGCACAATAGAAAGTCTATGAGCCCGTACTCTGAAACATTGGCTTTCCGGAAGCCGAACAGACACGAAGCGGCTGAGCGCTCACACGAGCGCTTCAGCTGCTTCATTCTAACGATTGGTGGGGGTCTCCGTGCTCAGACCCCCACCAATCCAAACTTCTGACATGTCACTATGACATATCAGAAGTTTGTTAAATGTTTAGCTACACTATAAATATAAAAATGCCTGAATTGATGCTTTGTATGGAGTAGGGGTTATTCAGTCCCTAAAAATTCATGACCTATCCTCAAGATAGGCCATCAAAAGATTATGGGTCGGGGTCCGACTCCCAGGACCGCCACTGATCAGCATTTTCGAAGGGTGTGCAGTGATCGTACGAGCGCTGCTTCCCCTTCATTTTTTCTTGCTCACTGTGAATCTCCGACACAGATGCAGTGGCGATTCACAGTATTGCAGCCTTCTAACATTGAAGTGAATTGGGAGAACAGGCTGAAATACCTGTGAATCGCGGCTACATCTGTGTCGGAGATTCCCAGTGAGCAAGAAAAAACTAACGGGAAGCAGCGCACGTACAAGCGCTGCACCCCCTTCAAAACAGCTGATTGGCGGGGGTCCCGGGAGTCGGACCCCGACCCATCAGCTATTGATGGCCTATCCTGAGAATAGGCCATACATTTTTAGGGATTGCAAAACCCCTTTAAAGGGGTTTTCCCACAAACACATGTATCCCCTATCCACAGAATAGGGGATAAATGTGTGATTGCTGGGGGTCTGACCACTGGTGTGAGGGATCATTAGTATGTATATTGCTTGCAAAAACATTATTACCCTTACATAAGCTACATATCAGTATATTTCACAAAGAATCTATGCAACAAGATGGTGCCTGCATTCAGGACAACGCCCATAGAGACACCGCCCTGGAATGCAAGAGGAATGTGCAAATGAACGTCACAACTGAATAGAAACAATGGGGCTTAAGCACGTCCCACATTTTTACTGAGAAAACTTGTAACTCTTGGGTAATAAAGTGCAGTTGCATTTCCTGCTTCACTGAGAGAGGAACCGTACCAACACTTCTCTGGCTGGTGTATTTCTTCTACGCATGCACTCAGTTTAAAATTTACAGAGGTGGTTATTTGGTGTGAAATCACAGGGAAAGGAACCCTGACACTGGGACCCCCAGTGATGAGATCGGGGGACTGAAATTCCCCCAGAGTGCACTTGCTTGACCATTGCTTCATTCATTTTTATGGTCCCCTAAGTCCCTAGAAATTAATGGAGCGCTGGCCACTTCGGGGGACTTTCGGTCCCCAGGTCTCATCGCTGGGGGCCCCAGTGGTCGGACTCCCAGCAATCACACCTGTATCCCCTATCCTGTGGGTAGGGGATACCTGTGTTTGTGGGGAAAACCCTTTTAATTTGTAATATATGACGTTTCAGAAGTTCATTGATGTCTAGTTTCTATTGCTTCACAAGGGAGAAGACAGAAGTCACTGAAGGTGACTATAAGATTTTTTATTTTTCATATTGCTAACTTTATTTTTTTGTTTTGCAGGTTCCGCTTGACTGTTTTGACTACGTTGTAGATTCGTTGGACTACTTCGATGATCTACATTTCTTTGTTTTTTAATAAAATGGTGAAAGAGGATTGTGTGGGTAAGTTCTTATTTTTCAATAAAAAAAATATTTTCTTATGCGTCTGTGTTTTCTTTAATACTTTAATAGCGCCTTAGTAATGGCAGTAGTCTGATTGACAGGGTCCATAACTAAGGTGGGATTTAGTGTTTGCCAGTAAAAAGGCTGCAACTAACCCCCCATTATTACCCTGGTACCCACTGCCACCAGGGGAGCTGGGAAGAGCCAGGTACGATCCAGTACCCGACCATCTGTAGTGATGGGCGGACACTGCGCGGCAACAGGCTAGTATTATGAGGCTGGAAATGGCCAAAAACCGTGGCCCTTCTCACCCTGGTAATGCTAGCCTACTGCTGCTGTGTTGTGTCTGGCTGGTTATGAAAAATAGGGGGGACCCCACATCGTTTTAAAAAAAAATTAAAAAAAATTAAGAAAATGATATTGGGTCCACCCCATTTTCATAACCAGCCAGATACAACATAGCAGCAGGCAGCATTACCAGGGGGGGGGGGGGGGGGGAAGCAATCAGACATCTGCCATTACCAAGGCGCTAATAAAGTATTAAAAACACAGACACATAAGAAAATATTTTTTATTGAGATAAGAACTCCCCCACACGACCCTCTTTGATCATTTTATTAAAAAAAACAAAACGTAGATCATCACATTAGTCCAACGGATCTACGGCGTAGTCCAAACAATCCAGCGGAGCCTGCAAAACAAAAAAAAAAATGAGGTTTGTAATGTGAAAAATAAAAAAAACTTCTCCTCACCCCCATCGACTTCTGTCTTCTTCCCTGCGCTGTAATAGAAACTAGACGTCAATGAAAAATAATTCCCCTTCATGTAACTCTGCTACCTGTCAGCTGAAAAGTCATCCACCACAGGGGAAAATGTTTCCCCATCATGTCTGATTCCCAGGTGTTTATTTGTGGTACTCCATCATGGGGAAACATTTAGCAGAGTTAGGGTATGTGCACACACACTAATTACGTCCGTAATTGACGGACGTATTTCGGCCGCAAGTCCCGGACCGAACACAGTGCAAGGAGCCGGGCTCCTAGCATCATACTTATGTACGATGCTAGGAGTCCCTGCCTCGCTGCAGGACAACTGTCCCGTAGTGTAATCATGTTTACAGTACGGGACAGTTGTCCTGCAGAGAGGCAGGGACTCCTAGCACCGTATATAACTATGATGCTAGGAGCCCGGCTCCCTGCACTGAGTTCGGTCCGGTACTTGCGGCCGAAATACGTCCGTCAATTACGGACGTAATTAGTGTGTGTGCACATACCCTTACACAACAGGAAAAAAAATCCCCATCATGTGACACTGCTAACTGTCAACTGAAAAGTTATCCACCACAGGTTCTCCCTCTTGACTTTCATTGTTCTCAGCCTTTTGGTTTGTCCTGCAGCTGCAGCTGCTGCTGCTATGATGAGCAAATGTTATACCCAAGTTAGGAAAAGTAACACAAAGACAACATAACCTGATCCATATCCAAAGAAAGACGAGGCTGGATGGCAGCACGGAGGGCTTAAGGGAAAGCCTCCATGACTGCCATAGGAGGGAAAGGTTAGCCAATAGGAAGGGAAAGGGTTAGTGGAGGCAGGGAAAAGGGAGGAGATGGAGAGGGAGGAGGCGGGGATGAGGTATCTGTTCCTCCCGCTGTTTTTGGCATTGAGCCGGAAGCAGCGGGAGGAACAACAGGTAGAAAATTAGCTCCCACTGCTCCTACTTATGATGTCGTCTCCGGTCACATTGCTCGAGCAGCTGCGGGCAGCAGCTGCGTACCATGATCCGGGCTGGCAGGAAGAGACAGTAGCGGCGCTGGCCCGGATCCCTCAGGCGGGCCCGTCTTCGCGCCGAGCCCGGCGCTCTGTGTCGGCAGTTAGCACAGATGCGCTCCCCTCCCCCGCCCCCTTCGCAGGCGCTGGTGATATGGCAGCGGGGGGAGAGTTGATTCTTGCTGCCCCTGCTCCGATAAAGCAGAGGGCGTCATCGGGAGCGGCGGTTGCTCAGGCTCAGTCACCCCGCCGCTCCCGGTGGTCCCGTCCACCAGAGCGTCTGAGTCCAGATGTGGCCCCGCGGGCCCGGCGTCTCAGAGGGAGCCCTTCTAAGGACGCTGCAGGCCAGGTTGCTGGGACGGGCGCCTCCTCCCAGGGCCTGCGTCCTGGCAGGAATCCCCAGCCGCGACGGGGCTCGGCGGTTAATAGGGAGTCGCAGGCTGGGCTCCCTGTCACGCCCCCGCCTTCAGACACAGTGTTCCGGGTGCAGTCCACGGCCGCCCCGCATGGTGATGTGCCGGCCAGGGGGCAGGCTTCCTCGAGATCATCGGTGAGGACGCCAAGATCAGCGACGACGACGAGGCAACAGGTCCGGTCAGAGGTCTGGGTCCCTACGGTCGGGCGGCAGGTTGTCGGCCCCTCTGCCAGCGTGTCGGGGTCCCCGTGTCGGAGATGTCGGTGCGAGTACCAGTCGGTAGCGAGAGAGGATCTGGAAGATGGAGAGCTGGATGAGTCGCAGTGCGGTCAGAATTTTCCGGCTGGCGGGAACACAGCGCCTGGGCAGCCTGGTGAGTGTGTAACTCCTACTTTACCGTATCCAGCAATTTTCATGTTGGGTGTTGGGGGTGGGGCAGCGAGCGTGGAGGTATCGGCTGTCGATAGCGGCGTTGTCGGGCACGATGGCTTATCGGATTTGGTGGGTTGTTTGCGTGAGTTAGTCGGGCGCTTAGATAGGGCAGCGGCGCCTGTAGTTCCGGCGGCGTCCCCGGTGGTGGTATGGGAAGGTCCTCGTGATGTACAGCCGCGGTCCATGGTTGGTGATGTTCCGGGGGTGTTCAAGGAAGCAGTAGCAGTGTCTGCCCAAACTGAGGCGCAGAAGGATGGGGATAGAATTCGGCTTGATGATCGTGCTCGGGGCGAGTTTTACGTCTGTTTTGAGGGTCCTTTAGGGGCTCACCTTAAACGGGAGGTTAGGTAACGGATTTGGAAGGATGAGTACGTGGAAATGTTTTCTCTTATGCCGCTTGCGAAGTTCAACTTGGATAAGGGCAAGCGGGATAAGATTAAGAAGGAGGAAGAGGAACGCCGGCGGGATAGGCTTATCCCGCAGACGTTCGTTAATTGGTCGCAAGCTTTTGCTATTTTGGCAAGTGTGATCAGGGAAAAGGCGCCGGAAAATTGCTCGGCGTTGTCTTTTATTTCGATGCCATCAGGGAGGCCTATCGGGCGTACGGGGGTCAAGCGTGGTTGCGGTATGATGAGCAATTTTGCCAGCGGAAGGCGGTCCGGCCGGCGATTCGGTTGGATCAAAAAGATATTGCGCTATGGTTGCGGGTTACGGCCCCGGTTAAGCAGTCCTTTCCCGGGAGCGTTGGCCAAGGAGGTCAGTCTAGTCAGTTCGGACAGGGTTCCGGGTCAAAACTTGGGTTCTGCTGGCAATTCAATGATGGCCAGTGTAAGTTCGGGGCCACATGTAAATTTAAACATGTCTGTTCGGAGTGCAACGGCCGCAAATTTTTTTTCGAAAAGGGAAGCGGTCAGGCCCTCAGTCCTCCTCCGTTGGTCAAGGGGCGGTCGCCGGTGAGGGTGGAAAGGATGGCCCCGTATCTAAATGAATATCCGAATAGGGTTGCAGCCAGGTTAATTTATGAGGGGTTTTTGTTTGGTTTTGGTATTCCCCCTCCTCCGTATGAGGTTCCGGTTACACGGCGCAACCTTAAGTCGGCTTATTTGCACTCGGCGGTTGTTTCGGAAAAACTTTTGAAAGAAGTTTTGTTGGGTCGCATGGCCGGGCCTTTTGTCGAGCCGCCGATTGAGAATCTAGTGGTATCCCCCTTGTGAATTGTGCCGAAGCGGAAGCCCCATAAATTCCGTTTGATTCAGCATTTGTCTTTTCCCAGGGGATCGTCGGTAAATGATGGGATAGATCACGATTTATGCTGGGTTGTTTACACGTCATTTGATAAAGCGGTGGCGTTAGTGCGTGAGGCGGGACCTGGGGCGTTGTTGGCGAAGACGGACATTGAGGCGGCTTTTCGCTTGCTGCCGGTACATCCGGAGAGCCAACGGCTGTTGAGTTGCTTCTGGAATGGGGGGTTTTATGTCGATAGGTGTCTTCCAATGGGGTGTTCTCTTTCTTGCGCATATTTTGAGGATTTTAGTAGCTTCGTGGAATGGGTGACGAAGGGCGTAGCAGGGGTGGACTCATTGATACATTATCTTGATGATTTTTTGTGTCTCGGCCCTAGCGGTTCCCCTGTTTGCGGTAACTTATTGTATTCCTTGCAGAAGGTTGCGACGGATTTTGGAATTCCTTTGGCACCTGGTAAAACTGAGGGCCCGGTCTCTACCATCTGTTTTTTAGGGATCGCAATTGATTCGGTTGCTATGGAGTGCAGGCTGCCTGAGGATAAATTACTGCCATTGCGGCATGAGGTGAGGCGGGCCTGCCGATTGAAGAAGATCACTTTGCGCGATCTCCAGTCGCTGCTGGGGAAGTTGAACTTTGCCTGTCGGATTATGCCAATGGGTAGAATTTTTAGTAGGCGATTGGCGGCAGCGACGGCGGGTATCCGGGTATCCCATCATTTTGTGAGGATTGGGTTGGAACACATGGCAGATCTGCACGTCTGGGATGCATTCCTTGGGCAATATAATGGTAGATCGTTGTGGATGTCACCGGTGCAGGATATGAGCGAGTTGGAGTTGTTTACTGACGAGGCGGGGTCCGGTGGTTTTGGTGCGTATGCAGGAGGTCAATGGTGTGTGGGGATCTGGCCGGACAGCTGGGTGATCAGTGGCCTTACGCGGAATCTGGCCCTGCTCGAGCTGTTCCCCATCGTGGTTGCGGTGACCATTTGGGGGGACAGGCTCAGGGATAAAAAGGTTCGTTTCCACTGCGATAACATGGGGGTGGTGTTAGCAATTAACAACTTGTCAGCATCTTCTCTGCCTGTGGTTCAGTTGTTGCGTCACCCAGTTTTGGTGAGCTTGTCTTTAAACACGTGGGTAGTTGCGGTGCATGTATCAGGGGTTTCCAATTGTATTGCTGATGCTCTTTCTCGCTCGCAGTGGGATCGCTTTCGTCAATTGGCACCAGGAGCGGAGCTGTTCAGCTTGGCTTGCCCGGAGCATGTCTGGGATCTCGTTTCGGTCCCGTGGAACGGTTGATTGAACGGTCGTTGGCTAGTGCAACTTGGAGCGCTTATTCGGCTTGTTGGCAGCAGTGGGAGGAGTGGATAAGAGTGTTGGATAACGTCAGCACAGAGCAAGACAGGTTGGTGGCATTGTTGTACTGGTTGGGGGATGCTTAGAAGGCGGGGTTTTCTCTGGCTAAGGTGAATCGTTTTGTTGCTGGTTTGGCGTTTGGATTTAAATTACGGGGTTTTCAGGATGTGTCCAAGCATTTTCTAGTAAGGCAAGCTTTAAAAGGTTTGCGGCGCGGCAGGGCTGAAACAGATCAGAGGCGACCCGTGTCATTTACCCTCCTTGGTTCGCTGGGCGCATCACTGGGGGCTGTTTTTAATTCGCCTTATGAGGTAGAGTTGTTTCGGTTGGCTTTTTCCCTCGCGTTTTTTGGAACACTCAGAATTAGGGAGTTTGTTTCTCCTAGTACGGCGAGGGCTGGGGGATTGTGACAGGCGGATGTGGGTCTATACGGGGATAGACTCGAGTTGTTTTTGCGGCGTTCCAAGACTGATCAATTGGGACGGGGTAAGCGGATAGTGTTGTTTTCCCTCCCCGGGTCGGCGATGTGTCCGGTTGCTTGTATGGTTGCGTTCAAGCCACGGGGCGAGGTGCCTGAGTCGCCATTGCTCCGCCATGAGAATGGCTCGTTTTTGTCCAGGTATCAATTTGATGCTGTATTCAAAAAATGCTTGGCTGAGGTTGGAGTTGGGTACGGGTATTACTCATCTCACTCGTTCAGGATCGGTGCGGCTATAGAAGCTGGGCGTTGGGGGTTGGGTGACGAGGGTGTGCGTCGCATTGCCCGCTGGGAGTCTAATAGGTTTAGGACTTATGTGCGCCCTCATTTGTTGTGAGTTTGTAAATTGTTTCTGATGGCCTTTATTTGCGTTTGCTTGTCCTTTCATTTCAGATCATCGCCCCTGTTTAGTTTGGCTGTTAGGACATTCTTATGTGCACTGGGGGGCACTGCGGGCGGACGTTCGCCCGGATGGCCGCCAGCTTCGCATTCTGCGGCAAGATGCGGTTTTACATTGGCTGGGATTTCGAGGTATGTTATGGAGCCGGGTATTGACCGAGTTTCAAACATACTCTCAGCTAGAGTCCCGGAGGTTTTGGTGTTACATGTTGGGGGGAACGATCTGGGAGTACGCCCTTTTCGCGAGCTAGTGCGGGATATAAAGCACAATTTGTTGTGTCTGTGGGCGTCTTATCCATCCTTAGTGATTGTTTGGTCGGACATAGTTCCAAGGAAGTTTTGGCGCTTGGCAAGATCAGTGGAGAGGGTTAATAAAGCCTGCATCAAGGTGAACCGGGCAGTGTCACGTTTTGTTGCCAAGAAAGGGGGCATTTGTGTTCGACACAGGGATTTGGAGTCTGTAGTCGGAAATTATTGGCGGAGTGATGGGGTACATTTGACCGAGGTTGGAATTGATCTGTGGAGCCTGGCCTTAGCAGAAGGAATTGAGAGGGCGGTGGTGGTATGGAGGGACTCACAGGCTTAAGGTAGTCAAAGCCTGTTTCGCTGTGGCAGGGGGAGTCCTTGAGGTTGGTCAGTACAAAATGGTGGGGGGGGTCGCATCGGGGGTATGCGTCCCCCAAAAAGGTATATCATTTGAAGACTTCATAGGGTGTTATCCCTTTGAAGTGGTCTTCTGGTGGTTGGAGCCATCTGCAGAGGTGAGCGGGGCCTCCGAGCTGGTTTACGGCTGGAGGTAAAGAGTTGGTGGTGGTTTGCAGATGGCTAACTTAAAGGAAATCCGGTTTAAATGGCTTCAAGGATTTCCCCTGCTCTGTTAAGTGTTAATAATGTTGATTGTTATTTCTGATTCTGACCCATGTTGGGTCAGGTGAATTATAGGAGGAATTCTCTGGTCGAATTCCTAAGGGAGTTATCCGAATGTTTCGGATTAAATTGCATTTAAAATAATGTAAATAAATAAACGGCTGCTGTGGCCATTTCACATCCAACCTCGGTTGTCACGTGTTGTTATTTGGTGGTGGGCAAGAAAGGGTGAATAAAAGTTAAATGGTTTAAATAACACATGACTCTACTTAGGCCAGTCAAGTATGGGCAGCACAGCAGAACACAAACCTCTAGGGTATCAGGGTGCAGGCCCCTAGGGATCCGACTTGTAAATCCCCAAATGTAGACAGAATAGGAAGAAGAGGCAGCACTCCAAAGTTCGTATAAAAAATGAAATAGTTTATTCACACATCAGTGAAAAGAAGATTGCAACGTTTCAGCTGCTCCATGCAGCCTTTTTCAACCTGATCCATAATATCTGTTATATCCAGACAGTCCGGAGATCCGCAGTGAGAATATGCGCTTGTTATTTGAAGAAGGATCTGGCCGTGATTTGATGTGCTTATTGGGCGTGGTTAGGGGGCGTGGCTTAAAATGTTCCTCTTTTCCAAATTCAAAAGTTGGGAGGTATGCATACAACGAATACTATAAATAAAATGGAGCCATCCTCAGCTGGTGTCCAAAGGAGCATCCTGGCACAGGTAGCTAGTAATACAGTATATTTTGCACTAGACCATCAATCGCAGGATGCTTTTCAGCAATATTGCCCCCAAGTTTGTCTCTACTTGCCCCCATTGTGATTAGCTGAGTGGCAGTTCACTGTGTCCAATCACAGGCATTTTTTTTCAATGTAATGCCTATGCTCATTGGTTGGATCTTTCAGCCAATTGCATGCGCTGCAAATCTGCACTGTCTGTGGCATTATCATTTAAATTAATTTGTATACAAATTAGTAAATAGACCTTATGATACATAGAGGTGTTATGTGCCACTGGGATGCTTCATGTAATCTCAGATATAGTCAAAATGTAGAGATAGGCACATCAAAAAATGAAAAGACAACAACCTGTTAAAGTTGAAAAAATATATAGTCTTTGTATAAATATGATGGTGTACAAAATCACTATAATAATAGTGCGAAAGTGTAAAAAAGTAATCACTCCATATGGAGAAGTCCTTTCAATCAGATAAGCCGGTGAGATGTCGGGTATTCCGGACTTGAGATCTGGAGGACTTCAACAGAGACCTATGTGGAGGATAAGTCGGCGTTTGACTACGCCAGGTGCGATGTTTCGGGGGACCTCCCCCTTTCTTAATTTAAATTACTTTACAATGACCCAAGAAAGGCCATTGTAATTTCAAAATATGCTAACCTGAGGGACCTCTCTATATGGATACATTTAGATCTGTTTGCCATTGACAATTGGATAGGCGTCCTGTTGCATCCTATTTTAAAGGTACCTTTTTTTCTAATCATGGAAAAAACAGTACCCTTCAACAGGATGCAAACATGTGGTGTGAACAGAGCCTTATTGTGCATAAATAAAAACCGCTGGCTGTGGAGACTTATATATGTGGACTGTTGTGAGACTACACAAGCTTAAAGTGACCCTCCGGTGCCAGGACAACATTTTGAATAGGGGGTATATGGAGTAAAATTAGCTGGTTCCCTCCAGTTGGGCCCACCTGCCATGGATCCGCCATTTTATGGTCTCCTCTTTTCTGTCCAAAAATGGCTAGAGCACTCCTTAAACTATGAGTCTGAGTCACTCCCACTGTTCTCGGATTGGCCAGAGCTGCTTACTTGAGCAATTCTGTCCAATCCATGAACAGAGGGAGTGTCTTAGACTCAGTTTGAGAAGTGCTGTGACCATTTTGAGCCAATAAAGAGGGGGCCCTAAAACGGTAGATCCACAGTAGAGGGGCACAACTGGAGGGCACCAGTTAATGTTACTCCATATACCCCATCACATTTATAATTTTGTCTTAAGACTGGAGGATCACTTTAAGTCTCCAATGATGCTGCTTGTCAATTACAATGGCAAATGACATGTGAGAAGACATTTACCAAGCTCAAGGAATGCAGAGTTCCTAAAAACCTGGACATGGCATCATACTCCGAAAAATAAAACATTTCTCAGCTGCAATGGAAGATGACCAGAATCTAAAACTAGAACTTCACATTCTTTCTGTAATTTCTTGGAGATAATCAAATCACTACCACCTTGAATTGCACAATGTCACTTGCACTTGGCACCAGGTTTAGAATAATAGGGTCAATACAGTACAATTGAACCAAAAGGTAAAGCACGTCAGGTAATAATAGTATCAGGGATCTCACAGGATTACTGAGGGGGCGCGCCCTGCGGGAAACAGTCCGATGACCTGGAAGTGAGTGCCGGCATCTCCCTGGAGGGAGCTGACGCAGAGAAGACAGACATCTATGGCCGGGGCCGTCAGAGGGTAAGTCTGAACAACGGCCCCCGGCCATAGACGTTACAGCCACATACCATTGACTTGCCCTTGGAACTCTCTGGAACAGGAGTGCACCAGCACAGACAGATGAGGCATCCACCTCCAACGAGTACTGTCGCAAAACATCTGGATGATGGAGGATAGAGGCTGACATGAAGGCAAGCTTCAGGCTATTAAATACGGACTCTGCTTCTGGAATCCACACCTTGGCGTTCATGCCTTTCTTGGTGAGGTTAGAGATAGGAGATGTCAGTGAGGAGAAGTTTGGAATGAACTGTCTGTAGAAATTGGCGAATCCCAGGAAGTGCTGTATGGCCCTCAAGCCTTGAGGGCGTGGCCATTCCAGACTTTACCTTTTCAGGATCCATCTTGAGGCCTTGATTCGAGATGATGTAGCCCAGGAAGGGTAGGGCATCTTTCTCAAAAACGCACTTCTCCAACTTAGCGTACAGACGATTCTCCCTTAACCGCAGCATAACTTGACAGACATGTCTCCGATGAATCATTGGATCTGGAGAAAAAAAATCAAGATTTCATCAAGATAGACCACAACACAAACATAGAGGAGGTCATGGAAGATGTCATTAACGAACTCGTGGAAGACAACGGGAGCATTACACAGGCCAAAGGGCATTACCAGATATTCATAGTGTCCTTCACGGGTGTTAAATGCCGTCTTCCATTCGTCACCCCAGCAAATCCAGATTAGGGTGTAAGCCCCACGCAGGTCTAGTTTAGAAAAAAACTCTTGGCACCACGTATACGATCAAACAGTTCAGAAATCAATGGCAACGGATACCTATATTTCACCATGATCTGGTTGAGACCCCGGTAGTCAATGCTAGGACGCAGAGAACCATCCTTTTTTTTTACGAAGAAGAACCCGGCTCCTGCCGGGGAGGAAGACTTCCGTATGAAGCCCCTTTCCAAGTTCTCTTTAACATAGGCAGACATGGACAGAGTCTCCGGCAAGGAGAGAGGATATACCCTACCACGGGGAAGGGAAGCACCAGGAACTAGGTCGATAGGACAGTCATACACCCGGTGTGGGGGCAGCGTCTCCTCCTCTTTCTTGCTGAAGACGTCTGAAATGCAGAATAATGACCAGGCAATCCTGCCAAGGACCGAGGCAGATGGAGCTGAGCCGAACTAATCTGTACCAGGCAACGGTTGAGACACTTGGAGCCCCACTGGAGAACCTCTCCAGAATTCCAGTCCAGGACTGGGGCATGTAGTCAGAGACAAGGCAGACCTAGCAGCACCGGGTTGACGGCCTTGGGCAGGACAAAGAACTAGAGGAGCTCAGAGTGTAGGGCTCCCACTTGGAGCCTCAGCGGCTTGGTCACAGCTATAATTGGGTCTGGCAGAGGTAATCCATTTACAGATGCAACCATCAACAGCCTCTGCAGAGGGGAGGGGTAGTGGGCAATTGGAGAAGAACCACCGGGTCTCTACGAATGAAATTAGCAGTGGATCCAGAGTCCAGATATGCAGAGACCTGATGCGTTGACTCGCCGGACACTATGGTCACGGGGATGGACAATTTCGACGAAAGTAGTTCTTTACCCAAGGTAGACTCTAGGGCTTTTGAGGATACAGACACACAAGATTGCCCCTGAAGTCGCAATATAGACAGAGTCCCGAGATGCGTCTGCGTTTTCTGTCCTGGGTAAATAGCTTAAACTGGTCCGTCCTCACAGAATCCTTAGGGGGATCGGCATCTGAGGACAGCAGGGGTTGCTGCAAAGTAGGGACCGGACTAGGGAGTCCTTTCTCCCAACGAGCTTCTTGGAGCCGTTCTCGGATCCTTATATCAATCCGGGCGGACAGAAGGATGAGGTCATCCAGGGTAGACGGTAGATCTCAAGAGGCAAGCTCGTCCTTAATCTTAGGAGACAGTCCCTGCCAGAATGTAGCCGCCAAGGCCTCATTGTTCCACAACAGTTCTCCCGCCAGGGTGCAGAAGTGGATGGTGTACTCGTCCACAGAGGTTTCTCCCTAGCATAGGTTCAGCAAGGAGGCGGCTGCAGACGAGACTCGTCCAGGCTCCTCAAACACTGTACGAAATGTCAGGAGGAACCCCTGGAAGTCACGGGTCTCTGGTCCTTGCCTCTCCCAGATAGGATTCGCCCATGCAAGGGCCCTGCCAGTGAGGAGAGAGATGATAAAAGCGACCCTTGTGCCATCAGACGATCAGCACTGCCAGGTGGTGTAGTTGGAGGATCAGTATTGCAAGGAGGTGTAGTAGGAGGAACGGAAGCTTGCACCTCCAGCTGACGTGCAAAAATTTTCAAGGTCTGGAAGAGTTGGTCCTGTTGAGACCGGAGGGCTAGCATATCCGCCCGCATCTCTTATGATGTCACCATGGTCTTGGATTGACCAGCGGGGTCCATGGTCTGATCGTACTTTCACATTGGGTACCTGGACCCACTGGGCTGTACCGCTTTTACGGTATGGCAGCTGGCCAACAGGACACAGGTCACAGTCTATAGTTCTTATAGTGTACCTGTGGAAGCTCAGACAGTAGCAAGACAGGCTCGGCTGGGACTAGGCAGCAGGCAGCAGGCAGGCTCCAGGCGTGGTGTAGCAAAACAGGCGTGGTATACGGCACGGCACAACTTCAGTTCAACACGGTACTTGACCAGGATAGCACGGGATACAGGTTACAGGTAGCAGGAGCGAGAAACACTGGGAACTGGGAAACACTAGGAGACCATTTGCTTAGGGATAATAGGATAACGACAACGCTCAGGCATTGCAGGGAGGATCACAGCCCTTCTTATAGCCCAGGGTGCTCTGGGAGCAATCAGCTCAATCTCCCACCTGTGAGCGTTTTGGCTCCTTATGTCTGGACTGAGCATGCGCATCCTGGTGGTCACTGTGGAACAGGACGGCCGTATGTGCAGAAATCTCTGGAGAGAAGGGCGTCGACTGAATGGAAGGAGTTCGTGGTCAGCGACCACGGACGTTACACCCATCTGGCAACATCAAACCTTTGTTGTCCCCTTCTAGTTGGCGATGACGAATGACTACACCCCCTTTCGATCTGACATGTCTGCACACCTGCATGTTGACCATGCGTTTCGCTCTCTCAAGCATGGAGGAAAACCTTGTCCGTAGCTATCTCTGGATGAGATTGTTCTTCTTTGAAATAACGTCACCTCGCGTGCCCCGCCACCTCTGCTGTGGTGGGCACGTCTTTCTTGATACGGCAGGTGACTGTTCCTTCATAATCCCTTACTTGAATGGACAAGGTCCTTCCACACCGCCATAGGGGTGAGGTGTACCCCTACACCAAGCTCCTGTACCCACCGGCCAAAAGAAAAAGGGCCCTCTCAATAGCATCCTGAAGACCGGACAAGAAAATGTCCAGACCTATATCATTCAAATGAACCCCATCTCGCAACATCAAACCTTTGTTGTCCCCTTCTAGTTGGCGATGATGAATGACCACACCCCGTTTTGATCTGACATGTCTGCACAGCCGCATGTTGACCATGTGTCTCGCTCTCTCAATGGCTGAGTGATTGCGAGCGCCATTTCACAGGACTCTGAGGACTATCTCTGACCAAATTAACATTAAATCGGGAAAAAACGTAGCAAAACGGTCAAAATCGGCCCTTATGACCGATATAAGTTCCGCCACTCTGACAGAACAAAGACCATTTCCCCCAGCATGCACGACCAAAACCGCAGGCCCATGCGTCACTTTGCGCAGGGTAAAAATTTCGTGGAGAACCTGGAGCCATTGGAGACCCCGGAAACCTTTCCAGGAAACCTCAGCTTGAGGAAAACCGAGATTGGTGCCCCCAGGCCGATTCGAAGCGCGTCATGTATACGAGTGCCCCAGTAGCCACACCAACGGCCTCCTGAAACCTGGAAAATAATAGAAAAATAAAACCATTATTATGCCAACAAATGAGGACGAACATAGCGCCGGAATGCGTCCAACTTCCAATGACCAATCCTTTTAACCTCAGAGTCTGACATCCCTGCTGCTTCCGCTATCGTCGCTGCCCCAATGCGAAATGAATGAGTACCAAAGTCCAAAGGGTTAATGCCCAATATACCCAAACACTTCTTGAACACATTAGAAAATTGTAACTTTGTCAGGGGAGAACCGTCATGGTGAAACAGGAAACTAGGACCCTGGGAGCGAGCTGAGGCATAACTAGAAATAACAGCTACCGGGCATAAGGCTGCAGTGAGCCTAAATATAGATAACCAAGTACCCCTGCCATATATATCAGTCTGGGAATGACTGACGCGAACCCTGACAGAGTCTTGCAGGATGACTACATCCTGATTAAGAAGGCCCGATACCCGCAGCCACGATGGGGAAACCAACTCACTAACACGCAAAGCTCAAAAAAAAAAGAATGCCAATGTGAACGCACATTGAAACAATAAACTCTTGTATGGTGACTGGCAAACCTCCGCTGTGCTAACAACCAGACGCTGCAATAGCAAAAAGGAAACTGGCCTACGCATATCTAAAGATGTATTTTCCATTTTCCAACCCCATAGGATCAATGAGAAAACCGGGCTATCAGTGGCGTCTGGCAAACTCAATAGCTTAAAAGCGCAGCCAAGGGGCGTGTCCTGGGAGCCGATGGAGTGAGTCGCATGGTCCGGAGCTCCTCTGATCATCAGCCGTAACACAGCGTTTTTTACTCGGTGTAGCCTCCCGAGAATCTAATAAAGACTTACCGATGATGGTGAGACGGTCAGCCAAGAGGATGGAGTCCAAGCAGGTACTCCCCGGAGCCCCGAGGAGCGGCACTTTGGATGCCTTCTTCTCTGATGCGCCGACAGGACAGGCGCCATTACTGCCGGCCTCACACGAGGAGGCGTCGCAGTCCTCCAGATCCCCATCGGTCATAGAGGATCAAGATGTGGTCAGATCACAGCCGCTGACCGACGGAGAGACACTACAGCCGGAGGAGGATCTGCAGGAGGAGCAAAGAGAGGGATGGCCGCCATCTTCGGAGCCAGCCTCACACGTGGCTGGTGAGGAGTTGGAGACGCCATACACTGCGGAGTCACCCTCCCCCACAAGAAGGAACATGCAGGTTAGTGGCTCAACATTAAGGGTTGGGAAACACCTATTACCCCCTCAGCCACCCTTACCCTGCAGACTGGACACTGCTATGTCAAAACGACCTAGGGACATAATAACAGCAGGGAAAAATTCTGAGATGGAAACGCTCCCTATAGCAGGCCATATACAGCCATATGCTCAAGGAGAGGATGCACAGCCGTGGCTTTCTTCCTCTGACTCTGAGAGCCCCGCTCCTAAACGTCAGGAATGGAAGTCTTTTTTGCAGCAGCTCCCCACCCGAGAGGACTTTAAGTCGCTTATAGCGGAGGTGAAAGATACCTGCAACACGGCTATTGCAACAGTCAGGCAAGACATACAAAAAATGTCCCACAGAATAGAGTCACTGGAAGATGACCATGATTGCACTCGCCAATATGTATCACGACTACAAACCACAGTAGTGGCACAGCATGCTGCTCTTTCTGATTATCAAAAGCATTTGGAGGACCTAGATAATAGAGGCAGAAGACATAATATCAGAGTTCGGGGTGTCCCTGAAGCTACCCAGGACGAAAACTTAAAGGAGCTATTGGCGACCATTTTTAATGAAATCCTAGATGCTCCACCTGATCATCCTATCAAGTTAGATAGAGCCCATAGAGCTCTCAGACCTAAAGGAGCTTCGCCGTTACCTCGTGATATTATTTGCTGTGTGACGGATTACGAGCTGAAAGAAGCCATTATGAATAAAGCCAGAGCTCATAGAGTCATTCAACACAAAGGAACCACTGTCCAACTGCTACCGGACTTATCCTGGATCACACTTCATAGGCGCAGACAATTGCGCCCTTTACTTGCTTCTCTGAGAGAAAATAATATCCTCTACAGATGGGGATTCCCGTTTAGCCTTACAGCCAGACGAGATGGTCGCTCGGCGGTTCTGAGAACATCGTCGGATATTCGAGCTTTTTGTGACACTATGGACATTCCAGTCCCGAAACTGCCTGAGTGGGAACTCACCCCGCCTCCACCCCCTCCGTCACCTGTCTGGCAAAAGGTCCCTTCACAAAGGAAGACCGGGAATCAGCGAGGGTCCATGTCTGAACATGGACCTAAGCCAACATTTCAGCGTTAATGTATTGAATAAGGGAGGCTCATAATCTTTCTTACATGTTTATATGCTTAGATCGCATTAATAGTTCATTGTATGGAAAAAAGAAAAAAAAAAAAAAGGGGGATTTTTATGCCCTGGATTATTTTTTATAGGCTGCAGAGGAGTTTTGTTTGTACGGAATGTACAGAATTGGCCTGTCTCAGTTATTGGGTCTGTTGGCTATGTTCCTGACGGAATTGGCTCTCGGTGATTCTTCTCCCTTATGGAGACAGTATACCCTCCTAGTGCAGTCGAGGCATCTAGGGGTTGACGCGATATCTAAATGTGTAAATTGTTCTAATATACTAGTCTCCACATGGAATCTAGATTCCATTCATTGTCGTTCGACCGACTTTATGCTTCAAGTATGTTTTTTGATTTATTTTCTGTCTGTAGTTGTCTGTTTATGTCTTCCCCCTCCCTCCCCCTCTTTCCCTCCCCTTACTTCCGTGAATAGGAAACCAGGTGTGTGGACTGAGAACATATCACCGAAATGGCGACGTCCTTCCTGGACAACACGAGCTATGCCCAACTTGATAGATCATCTGGGTACGTTGTACATACTTGCTTTCAGGCCTAAAGAATTGTCATGGCGCGCATAGTATCTTTGAATGTTAAGGGATTAAATTCCAATGTTAAGAGGCGGCTAGCACTTAGAGAGTTGAGACACCTGAGAGCAGATATCGCCTTTCTACAAGAAACGCACCATGACAGTTCGGGGTCTTTCAAATTTGCACTACCCCATTTTCCTAAAGCATATGCAGCTATACACTCTAAGAAAAGCGCAGGGGTGGCTATTCTAATTTCAAGGGATTGTCCACTACAAATAACAAGATCAATAGTAGACCCACAGGGGAGATATGTCATCCTCGCAGGGACCCTGAAAGGTGTCCCGATTACTTTATGCAACCTATATGCACCAAATACATTACAAATTGCTTTTTTGGAAAAAGTCTTCTCCAAAATTTCCCGCCTGCCGCCAACTACTTTGTTCATAGGGGGGGATTTTAACCTCCCTTTTTCAGAAAGCATGGACAGACACTCGCTTAGTGCTCCCTCTCCGCCCACGGAATTGCGACAACGCGCTTCGGCATTTCGACGCTTGATTCGCAAGCACAATCTTTATGACCTATGGCGTATCTCAAATCCGTCGGCTAAACAATATACCTTTTACTCACACCCACATAAAACACATACTCGGATAGATCTATTCCTTGGCAACGTACCAGGACTTCGTTCAACCTCATCGGCTGAAATAGGGGCTATTACATGGTCAGACCATGCTCCAATTATGTTGGACCTGCTTTCTGACTTACGAACGACCCGGATATGTCACTGGAGGTTGAATGAACGACTGATTAAATCTCCGGAGCATAGGGACACACTTAAAACACACATTGAATCCTACTTTGCCCTTAATAAAGACTCAGTTCCTTCGTTGGCCACAATTTGGGAGGCGCACAAAGCGGTAATTAGAGGGCAATGTATCTCTCTCGCCTCACATATTAAGAGGGATAAAGCTCAGCAGAGATTAGAGCTGTCGGCGGCCCTTACTAAATTAGAACGTAAAATGAATCTATACCCCTCGACGTCTACTCTTCGACAAATCATTGCCACGCGGGGAAAATTAAAGGATCTTTCTATTGCTAATGTAGAGAAGATGCTTCTATATACCAAACAAAGATATTATGAGAGAGGGAATAAAGCGCATTCTTTACTTGCTGCTCAGCTAAGAGATAAAAAGGCTCAGTCGACCCCATCTGCTCTCCGTGATACAGGAGGTCAATTGATCTATGATCCCAATTTGCAGGCGGACATGTTTTACCAATATTACTCAAAATTATACTCTCTCACATCCCAACTTTCTACAGATCCTTCCATTCGGGAACAACAAATATTGGAATACTTAAAGTCCTGCCCACTTCCCACTATCATGCCGGATGATGGCCTTATGCTCAATGCCCCCATCACGGAAGAGGAATTACAGAACACCATACAAGACTTGCCTAATGGAAAATCTCCAGGGCCCGATGGATTTCCATATTTATATTATAAGGTCTTTAAAGATGTATTAACACCACATTTAGTAACCCTTTTTAATTCCTTTCTATCGGGAGCGGGCATCCCCCCTTCCATGCTTCATTCTTTCATCACGGTTATTCCCAAACCAGGGAAGGACCAGTCTGATTGTTCTAATTATCGGCCAATTTCTCTGTTGAATGCAGATCTCAAAATATTCACTAAAATACTGGCCGATAGACTTGGCTCATTGCTCCCGGGCCTGATTCACAAAGATCAGGTGGGCTTTGTCATGCATAGGCAGGCAGGAGACAATACTAGACGGACTATTGATCTGATCGAAGTTCTTAACAAAACAGAGTCTCCTGGCCTGCTCCTCAGTTTAGACGCTGAAAAAGCCTTTGACCGATTGGACTGGTCCTTCCTCTTTGCCACACTAAAAACAATAGGTATTTCAGGGCCCTTCCTCACCGCTTTACATTCATTGTATACCTTACCAAATGCTGTAGTTAAATTACCACATGCGATTTCTAAACGATTTGATATTTTTAATGGGACTCGTCAGGGCTGCCCCCTCTCCCCCCTGCTTTACGTCCTATGCATAGAACCTCTAGCGGCCCGTATCAGGAGTAATCCAGATATCCAAGGTTTTTTAGTGCGAGATAGGGAATTTAAGATCTCTCTATTTGCAGATGATGTTCTTTTGACTTTACGCAACCCGCAAGTTACCCTACCAAACTTACATACAGTATTGAAAGAATATAGTCTGTACTCGGGATATAAGCTTAATAACTCTAAGACGGAAGCTCTGCCACTTAATATTTCCCCGCAGCTCATTTCGACACTACAAACAACATTTAAATATACATGGAAAGAGGAAGGGATCAAATATCTAGGTGTCCAGATCACCCGCACATATGCCTCCCTCTATAAAAATAACTTCTCCCCATTTTTTCAAGAAATAAATACGCTACTGTCTAAATGGTCTTCCCTCCCGCTGTCCTTCTTTGGTAGAATATCTGCAGTGAAAATGACTATTCTACCAAAGTATTTATACCTTTTGGAAACTCTCCCGGTGCCTATACCACGTAGCGAAATTCGTAGGTTCCAAACAGCCTTATTGAAATACATCTGGGCAGGGAAGCGTCATAGAATACCAAAAGCAGTCCTACTTTCTACTATGACAGTAGGAGGCCTGGCTGTCCCTGATGTGTATCGGTACTATTTAGCAGTACATCTTCGTAGAATTCCTGGCTGGACTTCAAGGTGGGCATATACTAAATGGGCAGAGATTGAGAAGCTGTGGGTAGCTCCTATTCACCCGAATTCGCTACTGTGGTCTGGAAAGGTGGAGACTTGCCCAAAATCCCTATTAGGTCCCATGTTGTTCACCAAAAACATATGGAAGCTAGCTAACACCTTATACCCCCTGTCTTCTCCCAAATCTCCCATGACTTCTTTTCTATTTAACCCGGCTCTACCGGATGGGCTCACTGCGAGGATGACTAGACCGTGGGCAGAAGCTGGATTGTTCTACTTTGCAGACATAATAGACCCCTGTTTGAGAACGGTTTTGCCATTCTCGACGCTGCAGTCTAAATATAAGTTACCGCCCAATGCACATTTTAGTTACCTACAGATCACCCACTTTGCCAATTCTCTCCCTGGAGATGGCAGCTTTACTAAACCTACGCACTTTGAAGTTCTCTGCAGGAATACTGCCTCCACTAGGGGATTAATTTCGGATATATACAGTGTCCTCTCATCTCCAGGGGGAAATGAGATCCCAAAACATAACTATATGACCAAATGGGAGACGTACATGGAGAGGGAGATACCCCTATCGCTGTGGCAAATTATATGGTCGCAAGCCGCGAAATCTTCTCTTTGCGCTGCATATAGAGAGAACCAATATAAAATTTTGATGTATTGGTATCATACCCCAGACTTTCTCCATCATATATATCCCCTTGTTTCGGATAGATGTTGGAGGTGCTGCAGCGAGAGGGGGACACTTCCTCACATTTTTTGGGACTGTCGGTTAATTCGCCCCTTCTGGAGAGAGGTTGCGGGTTTACTCCAGACACTGCTGGGGGTCAGGGTTCCATTGTCTGTGCTAACTTTCCTGCTTAATGTACCGCCGAAAGGGCTCAGTAAGGTCTCCTCTAGATTATTATTACATGTGCTCACAGCAGCTAAGTGTCTCATTTCGGCGCGATGGAAGAGAACTGATCCCCCTGTAGTTGCTGACTTATATTTAAGAATAAGGGAGGTCAGAAGAATGGAGTCTTTGACAGCCTCTATGAATAATAGCTTAACACGATTCAAAGAAGTCTGGTCACCATGGGATACATTTGATTCATCTAGACCACCCTGAACGCATAACACTAGTTCATAACTGCGCTAGTGCACCCAGATCAAACCAGGATACTGTTCTGTTTTTTTTTTTTTCTTTCTTTCCCTTCCTTCCCCCCCCCCCCCCCTCCATTGTCTTGTCATGTGTATTGTAGATGTTGGTTAATTTTTCGTGTCATTCCTACGAAAGCAGAGTTAAGATGACGGATAGAAAAAAAAAAAAAAGGGGATTTCACCATACCAAAGTATTAGTTATTAACAGGACTGATTGTTCTTAAGATCACTGTGAAATGTATGATATTCCTGTCATTCCTGATGTGCAACATGTTGTAACTTCACACTACCCCTGTCATGACTTATACTCTATATTATATTGAATTGATACCATGTATGTTCTTGTTCATATGGAAAAAATAAAAATATATAATTATAAAAAAAAAAAAAAGCGCAGCCAAGATAGATAAGCAACCGTAATGCCATGGCAATTTTGAGGGGAAAGAGGTAAATCTCCATCCGCACAAGACAGCCATTCGCACCATGCCTTACCGTGACCGCTCCATGTAGCAGGAGCAGCCGAGGACTGTACTAACGGAATCAGATGTTCACCGAGAGATCCCAAAGAAAAGAGGGGCATAGGTAACCCTTCATGACCACCATAGGGTGCAGGTCCCTGAAACGATGCCACTTAAAATGAGACAAAGCATCAGCAACATCCAGGGGCGTAACTAGGAGAGACTGGGCCCCATAGCAAACTTTTGACTGGGGCCCCCCTCCCCTGGGTGTCACACAATTCCCCCTTGTAGATAGTGCCTTTTTTACAGCCCCCCCTGTAGATAACGCCATACAGCCCCCTCTGTAGATAACGCCATACAGCCCCCTCTGTAGATAACGCCATACAGCCCCCTCTGTAGATAACGCCATACAGCCCCCCTGTAGATAACGCCATACAGCCCCCCTGTAGATAACGCCATACAGCCCCCCTGTAGATAACGCCATACAGCCCCCTGTAGATAACGCCATACAGCCCCCGTGTAGATAACGCCATACAGCCCCCTCTGTAGATAACGCCATACAGCCCCCTCTGTAGATAACGCCATACAGCCCCCCTGTAGATAACGCCATACAGCCCCCTCTGTAGATAAATCCATACAGCCCCCTCTGTAGATAGCGTCATACAGCCCCCTCTGTAGATAACGCCATACAGTCCCCACTGTAGAGAACGCCATACAGCCCCCACTGTAGAGAACGCCATACAGCCCCCACTGTAGATAACGCCATACAGCCCCCTTTGTAGATATCTACAGAGGGGGCTGTATGGCGCTATCTACAAAGGGGGCTGTATGGCGTTATCTACAAAGGGGGCTGTATGGCGTTATCTACAGGGGGGGGCTGTATGGCATTCTCTACAGTGGGGTCTGTATGGCGTTCTCTACAGTGCGGTCTGTATGGCGTTATCTACAGGGGGGGGCTGTATGGCGTTCTCTACAGTGGTGGCTGTATGGCGTTCTCTACAGGGGGACTCTGTATGGCGTTATCTACAGGGGGGCTGTATGGCGTTATCTACAGGGGGGGCTGTATGGCGTTATCTACAGTGGGGGCTGTATAGCGTTATCTACAGGGGGGCTGTATGGCGTTATCTACAGGGGGTCTGTATGGCGTTATCTACAGGGGGGCTGTATGGCGTTCTCTACAGGGGGGGCTGTATGGCGTTATCTACAGTGGGGGCATTATGGCGTTATCTACAGTGGGGGCTGTATAGCGTTATCTACAGGGGGGCTGTATGGCGTTATCTACAGGGGGTCTGTATGGCGTTATCTACAGGGGGGCTGTATGGCGTTATCTACAGAGGGGGCTGTATGGCGTTATCTACAGGGGGGCTGTATGCCGTTACCTACAGGGGGGGGCTGTATGGCATTACCTACAGGGGGGTCTGTATGGCGTTATCTACAGGGGGGCAGTATGGCGTTCTCTACAGTGGGGGCTGTATGGCGTTATCTACAGGGGGACTCTGTATGGCGTTATCTACAGGGGGGGCTGTATGGCGTTATCTACAGGGGGGCTGTATGGCGTTATCTACAGGGGGGCTGTATGGCGTTCTCTATGGTGGGGGCTGTATGGCGTTATCTACAAGGGGGGCTGTATGGCGTTATCTACAGTGGGGGCTGTATGGCGTTATCTACAGTGGGGGCTGTATGGCGTTATCTACAGAGGGGGCTATATGTCTTTTGTTTAATGGCAGAGCGGGGAGATACCTCGCTGCTCTGCCGTAGTGTTCAGTGGCGTCGCGCTGTAGCAGCCATAGCGGCTGCTAGTGGAGCCTCCGGCCATGGTGGGGGCCCGTGCCGGCGGGCGACACGGACACCCTCATGCCGCGGGCCCCGTAGCAGCCGCTACGGCTGCTATGGCGGTAGTTACGCCACTGGCAACATCGTTACATACACCAGGCACGTGACGCGCCTTGACAACCAAATTAATGGATAAACATATGAATACAAGGTGTACCGGAGGAGAACTTGATGTAAGCTTATTTATCACTATAACGGTACTCTCATTGTCTGACCAAAACAATATCCTTTTATTACGCATATCCCCCATATATCCAAGGAAACAACAATCAGGAATAGCTCGAGCAAAGTCAGATTCTTAGTAAAACCATTCGTCACCCAATCCTGGGGCCAATTGTGCGCAGACCATTTTGAACCAAAAATAGCCCTGTAACCCAATGACCCAGCAGCATCCGTGTACAATTCAAAATCAGAGTTGCACCTCTCCCGTTCCGAGAAACATGAGAGGCCCTCGTATGCCGACAGAAAAGCTTCCACATACTCAAATCATCCTTTGAGGCAACTGATAGTCGTATAAAATGGTGAGGTTGTTTAATCCCTGCCGTCGCTAGGGATAGGCGATGCGAAAAACTCTGCCCATTGGGAATATGCGACACGCAAATGCCAGTTGAACATAACTTTTTTAACCCTGAGGCATAGGCCTATGCAATCCCGGAGACGGGCTAATTTATCCTCCGGTAAGCTAAGGATCATTCTCTCCGTATCAATCATGATACAGAGGAAAGACAAACAAGTGGGGGGCCCTCCGTTTTACCTTCAGCTAAAGGAACGCCAAAGAGAAAAATAAAATAACTAAAAGAATTCAACGTATGCTGACACAACGAGGAGTTACAGGGACCGACGAACAAATAATCGTCGAGGTAATGTAAGATTGCCGTATTTCCCGACTCAGATCTCACCACCCATTCGAGAAAGGTGCTATACATCTCGAAGTAACGACAAGACATTGAGAAACACATAGGAAAACACAGATCGACATAATAAGGCCCTAAAATGCCACTTCAGAACTGAACTGTGTTGCAGTACATACCCATCAGTCACTTTCCTTTTCCCAGGACACCAGCTCTTCCTGACGATGCAGAGGACTCCAGGGTATGGGTAAGTACTATCATCCAGCCGCTGAGGTACACAGCTCTCCTGCACATAAGCGCCACGTGTCTGGCGGCAGTGCACTCTGAGCTCTCTGGTATCAAGTTGTTAGCCACATCTGCTTATGGGAAAGCTGGGTGACATGTCCACCATAAGGGTATGTGCACACGACCTATTTTCAGACATAATGGAGGCGTTTTACGCCTCGAATTACACCTGAAAAGACGGCTCCAATACGTCGGCAAACATCTGCCCATTGCTTGCAATGGGTCTTACGATGTTCTGTGCAGACGAGCTGTAATTTTACGCGTCGCTGTCAAAAGACAGCGCGTAAAATTATGCCCGCGTCAAAGAAGTGCAGGACACTTCTTGGGACGTAATTGGAGCCGTTTTTCATTGACTCCATTGAAAAACAGCTCCAATTACGTCCATAATGGACGCCGCAAAAAACGCTTGCACTTCTAAAAACGTCTGAAATTCAGGGGCTGTTTTCGCCTGAAAACAGCTCCGTAATTTCAGACGTATTTTGCGTTGCTGTGTGAACATACCCTAACAGCTCCTACAGCCATTCCCCCCAGCAGTCTTCTTATTCTGAACAGCAAGTCTGCCGAGTTATACAGTAAGATGTGGGATATTGTGTAACATGGCACTTTTGCCATTCAGGTTTCTGGGAAAGATGGATGACAATACCTGCGACAGTTGTAATGTTGAACATATTTGTTATCATCTAGCTTTTCCACAAACACATGACTTAGGCTAAGTTCACATCTCGTTTTTACTTTACATCTGACGTGCACGTTTTGACGTGAAAAAGCAGTGTCAAAACGTGTACCACAGCATGCACATTGATTTCTATTGTCAGGACGGATGCTCTAAAGCCTCATGCCCACGACCGTTGTGCCACTCAGGCCGTTTTTTACGGCATCCGAGTGGCACCCGATAGTCTTCACGGACCCATTCACTTTAGCGGGTTAATTGGGTCAGTGAAAAATAGTCCGAGTCTCCGATCCGAGGAAAGATAAAACATGTCCTATCTTTCCTCGGATCACTGACGGTTTTCGGATGGCACACACGGTCGTGTGCATGAGGCGTAATGGTGTAGTTGTGCATACATTTTGTGTGCCTACGTTCTATCCTTTTTTTTTTTTCCATGTCCTGAGAAGCGTAGTCTTCTACGCTTTTCAGTACTTTTCCAATACTTATACCACACGTATACGTTTCTATTTGTATTAAAGTCAATGGCGACATATGGATGACGTTTGCAATATTAAACCCTACGTTTGCATAAGTAAAGCGTATACGTTTTTGTCACCATATATGGAAAATCTTGACTTTACAAAGTTTGATTTAGCTCAAGAACAAAGAAAGTATAAGTTTTTAGAAAAAAGAACGGACACAAACATATAAAAGCGTATACGACGCATACTACAAAAAACGTAAGCGTATGTTACAAATGTATACAATTTTGTAACTTTAAAAACGTATGCGTCGTCGATTACCACAAACGTGCGCACAAAACGAGATGTGAACAAAGGCCTAATTCACACGAGCGTGTTCGGTCCGTGATATACGGTCCGTGTGTCGGCCACATTTCCCGGACCGAACACACTGCAGGGAGCATGGCTCCTAGCATCAAAGTTATCTATGACGCTAGGTGTCACTGCCTCGCTGTGGGACAACTGCCCCGCACTGTAATCATGTTTTCAGTACGGGACAGTAGTGCCAACGAGAGGTAGTGACACCTAGCGCCATAGAGAACTAGGATGATAGGAGCCCGGCTCCCTGCAGTGTATTCGGTCCGGGAAATGCAGCCGACACACGGACCGTATATCACGGACTGAACACGCTCCTGTGAATTAGGCCTTAGCCTAAGTAATATCTGAATTGAATTTTTAACAACCTGACAGGAGAGGACAAATCAAGGAATTAGTCATTACAAGAATTATTATATGTCGCATCATACACACAGACCCTGTTGTAGAAAAATTGCCATCATTTTATCTAGTGGGAAATTAATGGCAGTGATGATGAATGTTGTGACAGATTTACCATGTGATGTATGTTGTGACAGATTTTCCATGTACACGTGTGATCAAAAATTTGTTACAACATATATCAATAAATTAGCCGAGCGTTCACTTAGATCTTGACTAAAATTACACCACTTTGTATACCTGTGGGTCAATAACTTAACCTGAGGATGTGTACCCACCTATTGTAATTGTGTACTTACATACATGGGGGGCAACCATTGGGGCAAACACAGGGAGGTTATTGGCTCATGTGGAAAGGAGATATCTGTCTATTTGTAATATGTGATGGAACCCAAACAAAATAAATCAAACCAAAAACTGTACAATAAATACACAGAACAATTTAATTTGTTGTTAAATAGCCAAAATTGTATTTTGGCAATATATGGGTAACCCCTGACTCACGAAAAGTCACCCTCCAGCACTCAGGAGAGGAAAAACCCCCTGTGGAGGAAACCTCTAGGGAAACCATGGCTGGAGGATTGCCCTTCCTCTGGACTTAGGAGGTTAACGCCAACTAATAATTTATCATAAACATTGGTAGCACTGTAATCTTGGGTGAATTGGCTTCACATCCGGGTCCGTGTCTTGTGGGGTCGTCAAACTCAAGGTCCTCAAGCGCATTAAATATGGCGCTGCACGTGGTGGTATGGTCTTTTATAGAATCTTCATTCATGGGTTTTTTATTATATAAACATATGTATTATGACATCAGCACAGTTTTCATGGTTCCTACAGGTGTTTAATGCTGATACATGTCTCATTCATTATGAAGTCACGCACAGAATTCTGAAGTATTAACCCTTTAATGAATGCCTATGTGCCTTACTACAGAGACTGTTATAATGCACTTGTCACCATTCAGACCCCACTCATAAGAAGTCTCAATAAAATATATATACGGCGCTATCGGGCAGCAGTTCCCGCAAACGGCAGTACAGTTGTGTCGCGGTGATCGTGAACGCACAGGAGCTAAAACCGCTCTATCACCGCCGAGTGGCATCTGTATGTTACAGCTGACACCATGATGTAACGGCTAAGACCGGATCTAGCCTCCGATCCGTCCGATTATCTGAAGGGTTATTAGCCACCGGCACCCCAGCAACCTGATCAATGGGTTGCCGGTGGCTGCAATAGCAACCGGAGGCTAATTCTGGCCTCTCAGTCTGCCAGCTGCGGAAGCCTTCTATACCCCGCTCGGAGACGGGGCCTAAAAGGTTTCCGGTTTGGTCGGCAAGATGGCGCTGGCTGTACAGTGGTGTCCACTGTACGTTACAGCGGACACCCTGCTGTAACGGCCGGAACTGGTGCTAGCTATGATTTCTGCCATTAACCCCTTTATGCAGTAAACGAAAGCGATCGCTGCATCTTAGTGGTTTGTAGCAAATCGGCAGCCCTGCCATGTCCCTAATAAAAATTTTAAAAAATACAAGTTTCAAGTAATATAAATAAAACATAATCGCACTTTTTCCCTTATCAAGCCATTTATTATTGAAAAAAATAAATAAACCATACATATTTGGTATCGCCGCGTCTATAACGGCCTCAACTATAAAAATAAACATTTTTTATCCCGCGCAGTCAACGCCCTAAAAAGAACTAAAAAACATTGCCAGAATAACTGTTTTTTCCAAAAATTGAAATAAAAAGTGATCAAAAAGTCGCATGTATTCAAAAATGGTACTTATATAAACTATAGCTCGTCTCGCAAAACAACAAGCCCTCATATAGTTCCATCGACTAAAAAAATTAAAAAATTATGGCTCTTACAACATGGCGGCAGAAAAAATACATTCTACATAATTTTATTGTGCAAAAAGTTGTAAAACGTAAAAAAGTGCTATAAATTTAGTATCTCCGGAATCGTACTGACCCGCAGAATAAAGTTAACATGTAATTTATAAAGCGTGGTGAACGCTATATATATAAAAAAAAAAAACTATGCCAGAATTGCTGTTTTTTGGTCACCTTGACTCCCAAAAAAAAAGGATAAAAACTGATCAAAAAGTCACATGTACCCCAAAATGGTACCAATAAAAACTACAGCTTGTCCTGCAAAAAAACAGCCCTCATACCACTACGTCTATGAAAAATAAAGTAAGTTAAGGCTCCAATAAGTCAGGAAATAAAAAATATGCAGTTGTGCAGGCCCGAGGGGAAATTTTTTTCTGTTTCAAGCGGCGATTTATCAAGGCCCTAAAATGAGCGAACCAGGAAGAGCATATCTGCTAGAAACGAGGGTGCCCGTATTATACCAGGACAACACTTTCTAGCAAAATCAGCCAAACTGCAAAGGTGCAGAGTGTGTGTCAAAGGGGGGGGGGGGTTATAAGAAAGGACAACAATTATCAGTGGGACACTGGCCTGTGCATAAAGGATTGCTTCACGGCGTATATCAAATATCTATGGATTATGTTATTGTTTTTTTCACCCCATTATTATACCACCTGACTATGCCCCTGATGTACTCTGCCAAGCTTACATATGCCTCCACATTGTAAACTAAAATACCAGTAAAACTCCAAACAAAACTACTACCAAGCAAAATCCACGGTCCAAAAGCCAAATGGCGCTCCCTCCCTTATGAACCCTACAGCGTGCCCAAACAGCAGCTTACTTCCACATATATGGCATTGCCAAACCAGGGAGAACCCTTTTAACAATTTTTGGGGTGTGTCTTCAGTGGCACAAGCTGGGCACGACATATTTGCCACTGAAATATCATATCTGGGGAAAAACTGCAATTTTTACTTTGCACCATCCGCTGCATAGTCATTTATGGAAAAGACCTGTGGGGAGAAATGCTCACTACACGCCTTAATAAATGCCTTGAGGGGTGCAGTTTCCAAAATCGGGTCACTTCTCAGGAGTTTCTTTTATTATTTCACATCAGAGCCTCTGCAATTGTGATCCAATACTTTGTAAATTGCCAAATTTTACATGGTACCCTTTTAATCCTGAGCCTGGTCGAATGTCCAGGCAACAGATTAGGGCCACATGTAGGGTGTTTCTAAAACCGGGAAACACAGCATAATAATTAGAGTGCTGTCTTGTTATGGTGGCACAAGCTGTGCACCAGATATTGGCATATCTATGGAAAAAAAATCCCCTTTTCACTCTGCAACATCGAGTGCACACCAATTTCTGCCAATCACCTGTGGGGTTAATATGCTCACTACACCCCTAGGTGAATACCTTGAGGGGTGTAGTTTCCAAAATGGGGTCACTTCTGGGGGATCCACTGTTTTGGTCCCACAGGGACTTTGCAAATACGACATAGTGCCCAGAAACCAATCCAGCAAAATCTGTACTCCAAAAGCCAAATGGCGCTCCTTCCCTTCTGAGCCCTACTCTGTGCCCAAACAGCAGTTTATGACCACATATGTGGTATTGCCGTACACAGCAGAACTTGCTTTACAAGTGTTGGAATGCTTTTTTTCCTTTATTTGTTGAGAAAATGAAAAATGATCAGCTAAAACGACGTCTTATTGAAGAAAAATTTTTTATTTTTATTTTCACTTGCTAAGTCAAATAAAATCTATGAAACACCTGTGGGATCAAAATGCTCACTACACCCCTAGATGAATTCCTCAAGGGGTGTAGTTTCGTGAATCGAGTCACTTTTGGGGAGTTTCCACTGTACTGGTACCTTAGGAGCTTTGCAAAAGTCACATGGTGTCAAGAAACCAATCCAGCAAAATCTGTGCTCCAAAAGCCAAATGGCGCTCCTTCTCTTCTGATCCATCCTTGTGCCCAAACAGCAGTTTATGACCACAAATGGGGTATTGCCGTACTCCAGAGAAGTTGCTTTACAAATATTGGGGTTGTTTTATTCCTTTATTTGTTTAAAAAATGAAAAATTTTGAGCTAAAGCTACGTCTTATTGGAAATAAAGGATTTTTTTTATCTTTGCTGCCCAATTCTAATAAAAGCTATGAAACCCCTGTGGGGTCAAAATTCTCACTACACCCCTAGATGGATTCTTCAAGGGGTGTAGTTTCCTAAATGGAGTCACTTTTTTGGCGTTTTCACTGTTTTGGTGCCTTAGGCAGGGGCGTAGATAGGGGGGGGGGGCAAGCGGGGCACGTGCACCGGGCGCAGTTCAGAGGGGGGCGCCAGAGCCCCCTCCTCCTGCACTATAATTGTACCTGTGTCGCAAGGACACAGGTACAATTAGAAGCAATGAATGACCGGGCACGTTCCGTGCCCGGCCATTCAGCGCCTCTCCACGAATGAAGCGACTGGTACCTTTTGTACCAGTGACGCTTCCATCGATGAAAGGCGCTGACTGACTGGCAGGGAAAGTCATCCTGCCCAGCCAATCAGCGCCTTTCATAGACGCCGCGTTCAACCCCCAGGAGACCTGCGCAGAAGAGAGCAGGTCTCCATGGCTGCCGGACGGCGTGGGACCGGGAATAAGGTGAGTTTGAAATGTTTTATTTTTTTTAAATTGTAATAGAAGTGCGTGGCTGTATCTGCGGGGGGACAGGACTTTGTCTACACGGGGGACTTTATCTACGGGGGGTGTTTATCTACAGGGGGACTATATCTACAGGGCTGGGCTATATACAGGGGGACTATATCTGCTGGGCTATATACAGGGGGACTATATCTACAGGGCTGGGCTATATACAGGGGGACTATATCTGCTGGGCTATATACAGGGGGACTATATCTGCTGGGCTATATACAGGGGGACTATATCTGCTGGGCTATATACAGGGGGACTATATCTACAGGGGGGCTATATACAGGGGGACTATATCTACAGGGGGGCTATATACAGGGGGACTATATCTACAGGGGTGGGCTATATACAGGGGGACTATATCTGCTGGGCTATATACAGGGGGACTATATCTACAGGGGGACTATATCTACAGGGGGGCTATATACAAGGGGACTATAGCTACAGGGCTGGGCTATATACAGGGGGACTATATCTACAGGGCTAGGCTATATACAGGGGGACTATATCTACAGGGGGACTATATACAGGGGGACTATATCTACAGGGGTGGGCTATATACAAGGGGACTATATCTGCTGGGCTATATACAGGGGGACTATATCTACAGGGGGACTATATCTACAGGGGGGCTATATACAGGGGGACTATAGCTACAGGGCTGGGCTATATACAGGGGGACTATATCTGCTGGGCTATATACAGGGGGACTATATCTACAGGGGGGCTATATACAGGGGGACTATATCTACAGGGGGGCTATATACTGGAGTGGGCTGTCTATAGAGCACCATATACAGGGGTGGGCTATATAGTATATAGCCCCCTGTAGATATAGCCCACCCCTGTATATGGTGCCCCATAGATAGCCCACCCCAGTATATAGCCCCCCTGTAGATATAGTCACCCTGTATATAGCCCAGCCCTGTAGATATAGCCCCCTGTAGATATATTCCCCCTGTATATAGCCCACCCCTGTATATAGCCCCCCTGTGTATAGCCCACCCCTGTAGATATAGCCCCCCTGTGTATATCCCAGCCCTGTGTATAGCCCAGCCCGTAGATATGGTCCCCCTGTAGATATGGTCCCCCTGTAGATATGGTCCCCCTGTAGATATGGCCCCCCATTAGATATAGTCCCCCTGTAGATATAGCCCACCCCTGTATATAGTCCCCCTGTAGATATAGCCCACCCCTGTATATAGTATCCCACAAATAGCTCCCCCCTATAGTGCTCCACAGAAAGCCCAGCCCTGTATATAGCCCCCTTGTACATATAGTCCACCCCTGTATATAGTGCTCCACAGATAGCCCACCCCTGTATATACTATATACAAGGGTGGGCTATCTGTGGAGCACTATATACAGGGGTGGACTATCTAGTGGAGCACTATATACAGGGGTGGACTATATGTACAAGGGGGGGCTATATACAGGGGTGGGCTATCTGTGAAACACTATATACAGGGGTTGACTATATGTGGAGCACTATATACAGGGGTGGGCTATATCTACAGGGGGGCTACATACATGGTTGGGCTATCTGTAGAGCTCTATATACAGGGGTGGGCTATATCTACAGGGGGCTATATACAGGGGTGGGCTATCTGTAGAGCACTATAGGGGGAGCTATTTGTGGGACACTATATACAGGGGTGGTCTATATGGGGGCACTATCTACAGGGGCTCTATGGCAGGCACTATCTACAGGGGGCACAGTGTGTGTGTGGGACACGGTGTATGGTGCTATTATAATTAGAGGTGCAGTGTATGTCACTATTATATTTAGGGGCGTAGTGTGTGGTATAATGATAACTTTATATTTATTTATAGGTGCAGAAATGTTGGAAAAGTGAGAAGCTGAAGACATGTGAGCGGCAAACTGCAGAAATGGGCTGTGACTGGGAGAAGTCATCATAGAGGTCTGGACCAAATGGAGAAAAAGAACTAGAATCTGAGACGTCACCGGTGAGTCACTTAATGTAAATGTTTATTCTGCCTCTAATCAGCACTGTAGTCACTGTATGATCTGCAGCGAGATGATGGGTGGTGTGATTATGATAGGATTTATTTTTTGTGAAACGGCATCTCCCAGCATATCCTTACCATTGTTCGGGCCATGCTGGGAGCTGTCGTTTTACGCCGTACACACCTATATGGCAGGGGTTGCACTAAATTGAGCTGTATTTGTTCTGGGGCTGTATATATGTACCGAGCTTGGTTCTGGTGTTGTGTATAGAACCATATTGCTTGTGAAATGTACAAATAATTTTATGCTCGCGTTACATAAAAAGAAATGACACGTCGATTGCTAGAGAAAACAAACACGGCGAGGGGGAAGGAGATGTCGGGAAAGAGGTTGGGGGGGGGGCGCCAAACTGAATCTTTGCCCCGGGTGCTGGAGAACCTAGCTACGCCTCTGCCTTAGGGGCTTTGCAAATGCGACGTGGTTTGCAAAACAAAGAAAACAAATATCTGTGGGAGAACCCTCTGAAGTGAGCAATAATTAAACAACACAGATTTAGAAACCTTATTTATGTGGACTTATTTGCTGTCTTAAAAATCATCTTGAAAATGCGGATTATGAATAACACATGAAAAATCGCATGCAACTTTGGCATAGGAAAAGCTTTTATGTGCATATGTCGCAAATTACAAATGTTTTAACAAAAAAACTGTAAAAGTTAAATTTTATATACACTCCGGATCTATCCTCATTTTTTGTCATAATATTACGGAGAACGCATTTAAAATAATTATTGTCTATGTGGTGGACCATAAATAATACCATGAATATCCATCGTAATATATAAGGCCCTAAAATCCGCTTCACAACTGAACTGGCCCCTGTAAAAATAGCCTTTTGAAATTTTCTTGAAAATGTGAGAAATTGCTGCTAAAGTTCTAAGCAGTCACCAGATTATCAAATCCCTATCTCCTATTGCATGTGATCGGCGCTGCAATGTAGATAACAGTAACGTTTTGTTTTTTTTAAAACGATCATTTTTGGCTAAGTTATGAGCAATTTTATATTTATGCAAATGAGCCTTTCTAATGGACAACTGGGCCTGTTTTCTCTTATTTCCAACTGGGCGTGTATTGTGTTTTTAGCAACTGGGCGTGTTTACTTCTTTCACTGCACAATCACACTGTGCTGTGGATCATGCTGGGCTGGAACAATGAGAAGTGCAGGACACTGATTAGTCACTGATTGGTCAGGGTCATACACTCCTCTGTATAACACCCAGTTGGTAAAAAGTAAAAACATGCCCAGTTGTCCATTGAGAAACTCATTAGCATAAATCTAAACTAGCTCATAACTTGCTCAAAAATGATCGTTTTTCAAAATAAAAACCACTGCTGTTATCTACATTACAGCGCCAATCAGATTATGTAGGAGATAGGGCACTTATAATCTGGTGACAGAGCCTCTTTAAGGGTATGTGCACACGAGAACTGTCTTTTACGTCTGAAAAGACAGACTGTTTTCAGGAGAAAACAGCTGCGTCGTTTCAGACATAAAAGCTCCTCCTCGCATTTTGCGAGGCGTCTTTGACGCCCGTAATCTTGAGCTGCTCTTCATTGACTTCAATGAAGAACGGCTACAATTACGTTGCAAAGAAGTGTCCTGCACTTCTTTGCCGAGGCAGTCATTTTACGTGTCGTCGTTTGACAGCTGTCAAACGACGACGCGTAAATGACAGGTCGTCGGCACAGTACGTCGGCAAACCCATTCAAATGAATGGGCAGTTGTTTGCCGACGTATTGAAGCCGTATTTTCAGACGTAAAACGAGGCATAATACGCCTCGTTTACGTCTGAAAATAGGTCGTGTGAACCCAGCCTAAGGGGTTAAGGCTCAGAGCCCATTTTTGAAATCTGACATATTTCACATTATGTGGTAATAACTTCGGAATGCTTAAACCTATCCAAGCGATTCTGAGATTGTTTTCTCGTGAGACATTGGGCTTTATGTTAGTGGTAAAATTTGGTCAATATATTCAGTGTTTATTTGTGAAAAATTGCAACACTTAGAGAAAATGTAGAAAAAATAGCATTTTTCTGAATTTAAATGCATCTGCTTGTAAAACAGATGGTTATACCACCCAAAATAGTTACTAGTTCACATTTCCCATATGTCTACTTTAGATTGGCATCATTTTTTGAACATTCTTTTATTTTTCTTGGACGTTACAAGGCTTAGAACATAAACAGCAATTTCTCATATTTTTTAGAAAATTTCAAAAGCCTTTTTTTTAAGGTACCTGTTCAGTTCCGCAGTGGCTTTGAGGGGCCTATGTATTAGAAACCCCCATAAAACACCCCATTTTAAAAACTAGACCCCTCAAAGTATTCAAAACCACATTTAGAAAGTTTATTTAACCCTTTAGCCATTTCACAGGAATTAAAGCAATGTGGAGGTGAAATTTGCAAATTTCATTTTTCTTGCTGAATTTCAATTTGATAAAAAAAAATTTCCTGTAACACAGAAGGTTTTACCAGAGAAACACTACTAAATATGTATTGTCCAGATTCTGCAGTTTTTAGAAATGTCCCACATGTGGCTCTAGTGTGCTCATGGACTAAAACACAAGCCCCAGAAGCAAAGAAGCACCTAGTGCATTTTGAGGCCTCTTTTTATTAGAATATATTTTAGGCAGCATGCCAGGTTTGAAGAGGTGTTGAGGTACCAAATCAGTAGGAATCCCCCAAAAGTGACCCATTTTGGAAACTACACCCCTCAAGGATTTTATTTATGGTTGTTGTTACCATTGTGACCTCACAGTTTTTTCACAGCGCATATTTGAAATGGGCTGTGAAATAAAAAATATTAAATTGTTTCCAATAAGATGTCATTTTTTTATCAAAATTTCTTATTTTCACAGAGAACAAAATACCCCATTTTATTGCCCAAATTCTTCTGAGTGCAGCAATATCACATTTGTGGTGATAAACTGCCATTTGGGCCCATGGGAGGGATCAGAAGGAAAGGAGCGCTATGTGTTCTTTGGAGTCCAGATTTTGCTGGATTGGTTTTCGGGTGCCATGTCGCATATGCAGGGCCCCAGAGGTATCAAAGCAATGGAAACCCACCAGAAGTGACCCCATTTTGAAAACTACACCCCTGAAGGAATTCATTTATGGGTGTTGTGACCATTTAGACCCCATAGTTTTTTTCACAGAACGTATTTGAATTGGGCTGTGAATTAAACAATTTGTATTTTTTTCCAATAAGATGTAGTTGTGGCTTAAAATTTCTTATTTTCACAAGAAATAAAATACCCCATTTTGTTGCCCAATTTGTCCTGAGTGTGGCAATACCCCATTTGTGGTGATAAACTGCCATTTGGGCTCATGGGAGGGTTCAGAAGGAAAGGACCACCATTTGGCCTACTGGCAATTTTCCGGTTCGAAGTCATGTATTCAGAAGCCCCTGAGGTACCAGTACAGTTGAAACCCCCGAGAAGTGACCCTGTTTTAAAAACTACACCCTTTAAGGCATTCATCTAGACGTGTACTGAGCATTTTAACCGGAGACATACACCCCATAAACTGTATTGTGGGTTCTCCCGGGTATGGCAATACCCTCAATGTGGCTGTTAACAGCTGCCTGGGCACACAACAGGGCTCAGAAGGGAAAGATGAGGGGGGATAATCTGTGCGGAGTGCATCAGGGTAAGTAAAACTGGGGTAGATTAAAAATGAAGGGATGTATGATAAATTTTAAAACACTTTCATACAGAGCCCTGGTTTTTCGTCACATTGATATATTGTGTCCTTCCTTATCCCCCTCTTATAGCAGACTTTGCACCTCTTTTGACTTTTTCCCTTCTTGCCAGTTTGGGGAACTTCTCCTGGAAAGTGTTTCCCTGGTACGATGCGTGTGGCCTCGCTTCCATAAGTACTGAGTGCCAAACCTTCTTGGTCCTTAACCCCTTCACGCTCCTGGACATACTATTAGGTCATGGTAGCTGTATCGTTCGCGCTCCATGACCTAATAGTATGTCAAGGGAGTAACGGCCATTTCGGCCGTCTTCCCGACACATGCAGGAGCTGTGACAGCTGCTGTCTCGTACAGCAGTTGCCGCAGCTCCTACAGCGGGCACCGATCGCTGTGTCCCCGCTGATTAACCCCTTAGAAGCCGCGTTCAATAGCTATCGCGGCTTTTTAGGGGTTAAGCTACCATCGCCGGCCTGCTACCCGATAGCGGCCGGCGATGGTGGCTATGGCAACCGGACGCCTAACAATGGCATCCAGCTATTTCGTCAGGACCCACTATGCTTGCTGTCAGTGAGTAGCTGACAGCTCTAATACACTGCACTACGCATGTAGTGCAGTGTATTAGAATAGCGATCAGGGCCTCCTGCCCTCAAGTTCCCTAGTGGGACAAAGTAAAAAAGCAAAAAAAAAAAGTTGTGTAAAAATAAGAAAATAAAAGTTTTAAAAGTAATAAAAGTAAAATCACCCTTTTTCCCTTATCAGTCCATTATTATTAATAAAAATAGATAAAAATACAACTAAACTATACATAATTGGTATCGCCGCGTCCGTAACTGCCTGAACTACAAAATTATTTCATTATTTATCCCGCGCGGTGAACGCTATAAAAGAAAATAACAATAAACCATACCAGAATCACAATTGTTTTGTCACTTCACCTCCCAAAAAATGGAATAAAAAGAGATCAAAAAGTCGCATGTACATAAAAATGGTACTGATTGAAACTACAGTTAGTTACGCAAAAAACAAGTCCTCGCACAGCTTCCTTGATGCAAAAATAAAAAAGTTATGGCTGTTAGAATAAGGTAACACAAAAAGTAAATGATTTTTTACAAAAAGTACTTTATTGTGCAAACGCCATAATACATAAAAAAAACTATAAACATCTGGTATCGCCATAATTGTATCGCTCCGCAGAATAAAGTGAATATGTCATTTATAGCGCACGGTGAACGCTGTAAAAAAAATAGAATAAAAAAAATTGCTATTTTTTTGTCACCACGCCACCTAAAAATAGAATAAAAACTCATCAAAAAGTCGCATGCACCCCAAGAAAACTACAATGGATTCCTCAAGGGGTCTAGTTTCCAAAATGGGGTCACTTTTGGGGTTTTTCCACTGTTTTGGCACCACAAGACCTCTTCAAACCGGACATGGTGCCTAATGAAAAAGAGGCCTCAAAATCCACTAGGTGCTCCTTTGCTTCGGAGGCCGGTGCTTCAGTCCATTACCGCACTAGAGCCACATGTGGGATATTTCTCAAAACTGCAGAATCTGGGCAATAAGTATTGAGTTGTGTTTCTCTGGTAAAACCTTCTGTTTTACAGAAAAAAAATGGAATAAAAAGGATTTTCTGACAAAAAAAAATATTTAAATTTCACCTCTACTTTGTTCTAAATTACTGTTAAACACCTAAAGGGTTAATAAACTTTCTAAATGCTGTTGTGAATACTTTGAGGGGTCTAGTTTCTAAAATGGGGTGTTTGATGGGGTTGTCTAATATATAGGCCCTCAAAGCAACTTCAGAACTGAACTGGAACCTAAAAAAAAAAAAATTAGGCAATACTTTGCTTCTTACATTAAAACTGATAATGAGCCGTGCACATCCCGAGATGACCCCAGTTTTGACCGTTTGTATAAACGGAGACCCCTATTAGGCCATTTCAGTGCCCGGTTTGCCCAAGCATACACCCCAAGAAGTGTATTTCTCCTTGGTACATTTTAAAGGGAGGCTTCAATTCCGCCAGTACCTGTCGAGTAAGAGGGCAAGGTATGGCGTGAATATGTATAAGCTGTGCGAGAGTGCATCACGGTATACCTACAAATGTAGGATATATGAAGGGAAGGACACCAGTATTCAGCCCCCGGAATTTCATTTACACAATGATTTTGTTCTATCACTGCTACAATTCCTTCTCACACACAATTTTTTTACTTTTGATAGGAAGTATTATAAACAAATTAAAGGCACGGCTATGGGGACTGTCTGTGCACCCACTTATGCAAATTTATTTCTAGGGTGGTGGGAAGACACTATTATTTTCACAGATAATTTACTCAATTTCACATCACATATTCTGTTCTGGGGGAGATTTATCGACGACATTCTCATCTTCTGGGACGGTGACACTGACTTATTTAATGATTTCGTTCTGACACTTAACAACAATAATATTGGCATGAGATTCACTCATGAAACACATAAGAGCGAGATCAACTTTCTTGACCTTACGATCTCCTTGGACCCTGGCGGTAGTGTCCATACCGACATATTTCGTAAAGCCACTGCCACAAACAGCCTTTTACATTGGCAGAGCCATCATCCACTGCCCCTTAAAAGAGGTATACCGATAGGGCAATACTTGAGAGCTAAGAGAAACTGTTCTGACGAACAATCTTTCCAGATCGAATGTGATGTACTATACAATAAATTTGTGGCTCGTGGTTATCCAAAAAAGTGGCTACACAGGGCCTATGCTAGGGCTAGGGCAACTAATAGACAGAATCTGATCCAGAATAACGGGACCAACCCTGTTAAAACCGAGTCATCCAGTGCCATACGCTGCATTGGTACATATGATGTTTGCTCCTCTCAAGTTGTGAACATCCTTAAAAAACATTGGCCAATACTCACTATTGACCCAGACCATAAAAAAGTCATTTCTGCAACTCCAAGCATTACGTATCGTAGGGGTAAAAACCTACGAGAACTTTTGGTACATAGTCATTACTCTACCAAACGCAAGTCTCAACAAACCTGGTTAAAATCCCCAGTTAGGGGCTCCCACCCATGTGGTCGTTGCTCCTTCTGTCCTCTCATGCCTATGACAAAAACCTTTACAAATCCATCTGACGGGAAAGTTTATACGATTAAGCAGTTTATCAACTGCCAGAGCAGCGGGGTAATATATATAGTGAAATGCCCCTGTCCCAAGCTATACGTAGGCAAAACCGTACAGGAACTGAGAAGGAGAATCTCGAGACATCTGAGCACTATCAATCATAAAGAAGATACTACGCTATCCAGACACATGCACCAGCTACATGGTGGCGATACTAAGCTACTTCAGTTCTGGGGTGTCACCCAGATTAAATTAGGACCAAGAGCTGGGAATCTAGACCGCATGCTATTGCAAGAGGAGGCACGATGGATTCATCGTTTGCATTCTCTTAGCCCCTCGGGTCTTAACGAAGGTTTTACATTTACGGCATTTCTCTGAGATTCTTATATCAATATATGTAGTTTAGTGCCACTATTACAGTGGTACTTGTCCATAATCCGATTTTTATCCTTACACTTTCCACTTTATATATTGGACACTGTACAGAATTACAGACACTGTCCAACTATTGAGTTCTGGCGGACTCTGACTCTCCCCGTTTCATTTGGGGTATCCTCGAAAAAAATTTTTGGGATGAATTCAATGATTAAAGAACCATCTACATGAGTTTTGAGAAGCATTTATTTGTGCTCATGTGTATCATTTCAGTATACTATATATGGATCCCTCTCCCTGTTAGAGGTTTATTATGTGTGCTTGCTTAAAATTAATGTACATGTGAATACAACATCTGTATCTGTAGTATCTTTATTATAATGGCATCACTACCTTACTACATTTTTTATAGCTTTGTGCCTCATCACCCTAAATATCCTGCAGTGATATGGAGATACATCAGCGGTTTCCATCTGTTCCTTAGCAGTCTATTGCTATATACCGGCATTAGCATAGATCGGCACAAAGATCGGCTCATTTGTATATATTTTTTTATCTATCTATTATTTTCTAGCACAATAATATAAGCATTTCTAACATCAGCTAATTCGCACCCATAATGGATGTGAACACAAACCATAATTCACACATCTCAACTCCTGAGAGTGGTCTATTAATACAAGAGTCACTATGGCCCTAGTACGCATCCGTGGGCGTTCCTACTTGGACGTTCGGGCTATTGACTACTTCATTGGCATTTGTAGCTGCCACTCAAGTGGTGGGCTGATGGTTCCCACCCACCTTCACAGTCATTGGTCCAACCTACATACACACCCCCCTAAGACGTCACTGAGGATTCCCATAATACTGAGAGTTTCTCGGCGCGCCGCCAGTAGCCCCATGAACCCCTGAGGACGCTACATACGTAGCGAAACATGTCGGGGGGGCTCTCTGTTCTATTTTAATACATGCTGGAGTTTAGGGCAATACTATCTAATAATCTAACAATTTAACTGCCTAGAAATCCGTTGCTGGTATCGGTGACCGCTGAACTTGCCTGTCTGCAGATACAGACGACAGACACACGTGCTCACTGGTATAGCTACTGTTTATACAGACGGTACACTGCTGCCACTACGGACGATACAGACGGCAGGCACATGTGCACACTAGCATAGCCACGCACGGCTATTGTCCCTATCCATGCATTGAAAATTTTAACCCTGTATGTTGGTTTTGTCTGTATGTCTGTTTGCTGCAATAGCATAATAAAGATTATAAACATAATTTAATGGTAGTTGGGAAATAGGGTTCTCTCTGCCTCTGGCATTCGTTTTCCAATTGTTATATTAGACCTGCCAACTACTAAGGGTCCAAACCTTTTCTATCTTGCAATTTATAGGGTTAATTACCCCTTCCTTTCTGGGCCCTGTTCACACTGCTGTACATTTGATTACCTATTGACACACTCAGGTTATGGCTGGCTTCTTATCCAAAAAGCCCAATCCAGAGAGCTTCATTGCTGAGGCTGCATATGTATTTACCAAAGAAAAGATTCCTTTACACCAATTTGATATGAACACAGCGTTCAAAGATTTACAAAAAACGTATCAAAAATTTATTTGATCCAGTTGGGAGATAGCAAGTCTGGAAACCTATATACAGCAGAAAATAGTGTATAGAGGATTACGAATTAATATTACACCAAGTTTATATCGGAATGATAGTACCTTCATCAAAGGTTGGGAAGAGTTGCTAACGGATAGCTCGCTTCGCATGCTTAGTTACCTCTTAGAGTTTGAGAAACGCGACCATAACACCACTGCCGTTCAACTTGAAAAAGAATTTGAGGATATACAGATATTTAAATCCTCCCCAGAGTTCAGTATATCTGAAATTAAGCTACAAAAAAATATTGAGAAAGTGCAAGGGGAAATAAAAGAACGTAAGCATCGCAAATACATCCGTGACTGCAGGGACTTCGATACAGGACAAGCATACACATACAAAACACGCTCAAAGCCCATATTTAAACAAACTGCAGTCTATACAGACTTTTCAGAATCTGATACATCTGGTACTGATGACTCCAGACTACCCAGGGAGAACTTGAGACTGGGTACTAAACGTAAAATCAAGGTTAACAATGAAAACAATAAATACAATTCATCTAAAAGGACCTCTTCTGTATCTAGGTCCCCCACAAGAGACCCCTATCTTAATCAAAACGGGGGATGTCCATCTACCAGCTTCAAAGCTACGTCCTCTACCTCTTGTGCCTGCCGTTTATTAGGCTTTCAAAATACGCTTCAGATACCTCATACTCTGGATGTGGAACAAGCAGTCAGTGGAAACAACCCCAGGTTACTAAGCAGTACAATTACACCTATGACTCCCATTGCCACTTTTCCTTTTTTTAGGACCACCCAACCCACGGTGGGGTCCGAAATAACAACACCAGTTGGCTCATATGACTCTAGGAGTGACAATATGCAGATCTTCAATCTATCCTCCCTACACTTAAATCCCCACCAAGAAACTTTATTATGTAGGGGACTGTCATATACACCTGCACCTGCTTTTGATGACTTCGTCTGGTCAAAAGATATTAATCTTTTTGCTAGGAAACTAGCACTACACAAATACTTCAAAAACCTTACCCGAGATGGCACATCATATAGCCATGAGGAACTCAAAACCCTGAGAGATCTTGAAACTCTACTGGAGGAAAATAAATTTGGAGCTGTGACCGCCACCGGCCCCTTCTCCTCCTTACGACCAAAATCCAAACTTACTCCGCCATTTTCCCAGTATAGTCACATCGACATTTTTGTCAAGATAGTGTGTACTGACCTAGGGAAACTGAAAAATGAGAGATCTAGGGTCTTTGGGAACCTAAGTGCTAGCGAGAAATTGGCACTGGATGACTTATGTAATAATGATGAGATAGTTTTAAAACCCTCTGACAAGGGAGGAATTGTGGTTGTGATGAACCGACTAGATTACGCGCAAATGGTGCATAAATTATTAGATGACACCACCACCTATGTCATAATGACAGGTAATCCCACTGACCGTTTTTTGGCCGAACTACATCTCCTCCTTTCGGAGGCGAAAGATAAGAATTTACTAACCACGGATGAATTCAAACGACTGTATAACCCTAGCCCTACTATAGCAACCTTTTATGCCCTGCCGAAAATCCACAAGGCTGTACGTCCACCTCCCGGGAGACCAATTGTGTCAGGAAATGATAATCTCACACAGGGGATAAGCCTCTATGTGGACGAAATCTTGTCACCGTTTGTCTCTTCCCTGCCCTCCTTTTTAAGGGACACCAAGGACACTGTCGCCAGGATCCAGGAGATCCATGTCACTCAAACCACTATGCTTGCTACCATCGACGTCGAATCACTATACACTAACATTCAGCACCAATTAGGTTTAGATGCAGTTAAACACTTCTTAAGCACTAAAGGCACTCAATTTCATTTACACAATGATTTTGTTCTATCACTGCTACAATTCCTTCTCACACACAATTTTTTTACTTTTGATAGGAAGTATTATAAACAAATTAAACGCACGGCTATGGGGACTGTATGTGCACCCACTTATGCAAATTTATTTCTAGGGTGGTGGGAAGACACTATTATTTTCACAGATAATTTACTAAATTTCACATCACATATTCTGTTCTGGGGGAGATTTATCGACGACATTCTCATCTTCTGGGACGGTGACACTGACTTATTTAATGATTTCGTTCTGACACTTAACAACAATGATATTGGCATGAGATTCACTCATGAAACACATAAGAGCGAGATCAACTTTCTTGACCTTACGATCTCCTTGGACCCTGGCGGTAGTGTCCATACCGACATATTTCGTAAAGCCACTTCACAAACAGCCTTTTACATTGGCAGAGCCATCATCCACTGCCCCTTAAAAGAGGTATACCGATAGGTCAATACTTGAGAGCTAAGAGAAACTGTTCTGACGAACAATCTTTCCAGATCGAATGTGATGTACTATACAATAAATTTGTGGCTCGTGGTTATCCAAAAAAGTGGCTACACAGGGCCTATGCTAGGGCTAGGGCAACTAATAGACAGAATCTGATCCAGAATAACGGGACCAACCCTGTTAAAACCGAGTCATCCAGTGCCATACGCTGCATTGGTACATATGATGTTTGCTCCTCTCAAGTTGTGGACATCCTTAAAAAACATTGGCCAATACTCACTATTGACCCAGACCTTAAAAAAGTCATTTCTGCAACTCCAAGCATTACGTATCGTAGGGGTAAAAACCTACGAGAACTTTTGGTACATAGTCATTACTCTACCAAACGCAAGTCTCAACAAACCTGGTTAAAATCCCCAGTTAGGGGCTCCCATCCATGTGGTCGTTGCTACTTCTGTCCTCTCATGCCTATGACAAAAACCTTTACAAATCCATCTGACGGGAAAGTTTATATGATTAAGCAGTTTATCAACTGCCAGAGCAACGGGGTAATATATATAGTGAAATGCCCCTGTCCCAAGCTATACGTAGGCAAAACCGTACAGGAACTGAGAAGGAGAATCTCGAGACATCTGAGCACTATCAATCATAAAGAAGATACTACGCTATCCAGACACATGCACCAGCTACATGGTGGCGATACTAAGCTACTTCAGTTCTGGGGTGTCACCCAGATTAAATTAGGACCAAGAGCTGGGAATCTAGACCGCATGCTATTGCAAGAGGAGGCACGATGGATTCATCGTTTGCATTCTCTTAGCCCCTCGGGTCTTAACGAAGGTTTTACATTTACGGCTTTTCTCTGAGATTGTTATATCAATATATGTAGTTTAGTGCCACTATTACAGTGGTACTTGTCCATAATCCGATTTTTATCCTAAGGGTATGTTCACACGGCCTATTTACGGACGTAAATCGGGCGTTTTTGCCCCGAATTACGCCCAAAAATAGCGCCTCAATAGCGCTGACAAACATCTGCCCATTGAAAGCAATGGGCAGACGTTTGTCTGTTCACACGAGGCGTATATTTACGCGCCGCTGTCAAAAGACGGCGCGTAAATAGACGCCCGCGTCAAAGAAGTGACCTGTCACTTCTTTGGCCGTAATTAGAGACGTTATTCATTGACTCCAATAAATAGCAGCGCTAATTACGCCCGTAATTGACGCGGCGTTCAAGCGCCTGCACATGCCGGTACGGCTGAAATTACGGGGATGTTTTCAGGCTGAAACATCCCCGTAATTTCAGCCGTAACGGACGCCCTCGTGTGAACATACCCTTACACTTTCCACTTTATATATTGGACACTGTACAGAATTGCAGACACTGTCCAACTATTGAGTTCTGGCGGACTCTGACTCTCCCCGTTTCATTTGGGGTATCCTCGAAAAAAAAATTTGGGATGAATTCAATGATTAAAGAACCATCTACATGAGTTTTGAGAAGCATTTATTTGTGCTCGTGTGTATCATTTCAGTATACTCTATATGGATCCCTCTCCCTGGTAGAGGTTTATTATGTGTGCTTGCTTAAAATTAATGTACATGTGAATACAACATCTGTATCTGTAGTATCTTTATTATAATGGCATCACTACCTTACTACATTTTTTATAGCTTTGTGCCTCATCACCCTAAATATCCTGCAGTGATATGGAGATACATCAGCGGTTTCCATCTGTTCCTTAGCAGTCTATTGCTATATACCGGCATTAGCATAGATCGGCACAAAGATCGGCTCATTTGTATATATTTTTTTATCTATCTATTATTTTCTAGCACAATAATATAAGCATTTCTAACATCAGCTAATTCGCACCCATAATGGATGTGAACAGAAACCATAATTCACACATCTCGACTCCTGAGAGTGGTCTATTAATACAAGAGTCACTATGGCCCTAGTACGCATGCGTGGGCGTTCCTATTTGGACGTTCGGGCTATTGACTACTTCATTGGCATTTGTAGCTGCCACTCAAGTGGTGGGCTGATGGTTCCCACCCACCTTCACAGCCATTGGTCCAACCTACATACACACCCCCCTAAGACGTCACTGAGGATTCCCATAATACTGAGAGTTTCTCGGCGCGCCGCCAGTAGCCCCATTTACCCCTGAGGACGCTACATACGTAGCGAAACATGTCGGGGGGGGGGGGCTCTCTGTTCTATTTTAATACATGCTGGAGTTTAGGGCAATACTATCTAATAATCTAACAATTTAACTGCCTAGAAATCCGTTGCTGGTATCGGTGACCGCTGAACTTGCCTGTCTGCAGATACAGACGACAGACACACGTGCTCACTGGTATAGCTACTGTTTATACAGACGGTACACTGCTGCCACCACGGACGATACAGACGGCAGGCACATGTGCACACTAGCATAGCCACGCACGGCTATTGTCCCTATCCATGCATTGAAAATTTTAACCCGTATGTTGGTTTTGTCTGTATGTCTGTTTGCTGCAATAGCATAATAAAGATTATAAACATAATTTAATGGTAGTTGGGAAATAGGGTTCTCTCTGCCTCTGGCATTTGTTTTCCAATTGTTATATTAGACCTGCCAACTACCAAGGGTCCAAACCTTTTCTATCTAGTTTCCAAAATGGGGTCACTTTTGGGGGATTCCTACTGTTTTGGCACCTCAACACCTCTTCAAACCTGACATGCTGCCTAAAATATATTCTAATAAAAAAGAGGTCTCAAAATGCACTAGGTGCTTCTTTGCTTCTGGGGCTTGTGTTTCAGTCCATGCCACATGTGGGACATTTCTAAAAACGGCAGAATCTGGACAATACATATTTAGTAGTGTTTCTCTGGTAAAACCTTCTGTGTTACAAAAAAAATGGAATAAAATTGAAATTCAGCAAGAAAAAGGAAATTTGCAAATTTCACCTCCACTTTGCTTTAATTCCTGTGAAATGCCTAAAGGGTTAAGAAAAACTTTCTAAATGCTGTTTTGAATACTTTTAGGGGTCTAGTTTTTAAAATGGGGTGTTTTATGGGGGTTTCTATTACATAGGCCCCTCAAAGCCACTTCAGAACTGAACAGGTACCTTAAAAAAAAGGCTTTTGAAAATTTTCTTAAAAATATGAGAAATTGCTGTTTATGTTCTAAGCCGTTTAACGTCCAAGAAAAATAAAAGAATGTTCAAAAAATGATGCCAATCTAAAGTAGACATATGGGAAATGTGAACTAGTAACTATTTTGGGTGGTATAACCATCTGTTTTACAAGCAGATGCATTTAAATTCAGAAAAATGCTATTTTTTCAACATTTTCTCTAAATTTTGCAGTTTTCCACAAATAAACACTGAATATATCGAACAAATTTTACCACTAACATAAAGCCCAATGTGTCACGAGAAAACAATATCAGAATCGCTTGGATAAGTTAAGCATTCCGCAGTTATTACCACATAATGTGAAATATGTCAGATTTCAAAAATGGGCTCTGAGCCTTAATAGGCTCAGTCACCAGATTATCAAATCGCTATCTCCTATTGAATGTGATGAGCGCTACAATGTAGATAACAGCAGACACAGCGTGACGTCACCCACAGGTCCTTCAACCTTGTCGTCGGACAAAGAAGATATATCGGCTCCAGGTTAATATGCTCGTCTCTAGGGAGTTTGCTATGCTTACTTGCACATGGTTTTGCTGCTGCAAATTCAACTGTGCTCTGACACCTGGAGCGGATGTGTCTTCTCTCTTCCGACGCTGTGTCTGCAGTGAAAGAAACTGGCTGGGAATGATGACGTCACCCACAGGTCCTTCAACCTTGGCGTCGGAAGAGAGAAGACACATCAGCACCAGGCATCAGAGAGTACAGTGCAGGGTATGTGCAGGTAAGCATAGCAAACTCCCTAGAGACGAGCATATTAACCTTTTGGATGCCTGGAGCCGATGTATCTTCTTTGTCCGACGACGAGGTTGAAGGACCTGTGGGTGACGTCACGCTATGTCTGCTGTGAAAGAAGCTGTGTGGGAACGATGAGAAGTGTATGATGCTGATTTGTCAGCGTCATACACTTCTATTCACAACGCCCAGTTGGTAAAAACACAATACACGCCCAGTTGGGGGGGTTAAGGTTTGAAATAGGCTGGTCATTAAGGGGTTAAGTGTTGTAACCAAATAAGTTGATGGGCCATTTGGTCCAATAATAGTTGCGTGTTCCGTAAAGATAATTATCCAACGTTCATTTGGTCTGCGATTGTATTTGTTTTGATGCGGCACTACTTGAGTAAGCCCTGCGTTACAGAACGACCAGCTAGGAGTAGAAGAATTTTTTATATGGCCCCATCACAATCCATGTCCATGATTGGAAGTATTTATGGTGATAGTCTAAGGCCCCATGCACACGAACGTATTTTTGCGGCCGCAATTCCCCCGAAAATCCACGGGAGAATTGAGGCCCCATTCTTTTCTATGGGTCCATGCACACGACCGTAGTTTTTGCGGTCTTTGCATGGCCCGGGAGCCCGGACCGCAGAAAGAACGGGCATGTCTTATTACGGCCGTGTTCTGCGGTCCGGGCTCATTGAAAACAATGGCGGCGGCCATGTGCATGTCCCGCGATTTGCGGGCGGCCTGCGGCTGACAGTCCGCAGCCGGCCGACGCGAAAATCACGGCCGTGCACACAGCTACGGTCGTGTCCATGAGGCCTAAGAGAAAATATTCTTGAGATTATTGTTTCCATATCCGCACTGAACACACAAGTCACACCTGAGCTGTTATTTGCAGATAAATGTTGTATAAACCATACAACCATATGCATTGTATATCTTTTATTTTGACAATCTTGTGAGTCCACAAGTGAATACATTCTTTATTTAGTGTTTTACATTTACAAGTTGTATTTAGGACAATCTCTACTAAAATATTTAACATAACTTTGGGTGAAGTTGACAAAGTATGATAAAATTATTAATGATTACTCTCATCATCAGACAGTTGATTTTATATTGTCCATTTTTATTGTAAGTTTACACAGGTTGGATTTGCTGCGGAAAACGATGCAGTAAATCCGACTTAGGCCTCATGCACACGACAGTAGCCATGTGCACGGCTGTGATTTTCGGGTCGGCCAGCAGCGGACTGTCAGCCGCGAGCCGCCTGCAAATCGCGGGCCATGCACATGGCTGCGGCCATTATTTTCAATGAATACGGCCGTAATAAGACATGTCCGTTCTTTCTGCGGTGCGGGCTCTCGGGCCATGCTTGGACCGTAAAAACTATGGTCGTGTGCATGGCCACATAGAAATGAATGGGGCCGCAATTCTCCCGTGGATTTTTTGGGGGAATTGCGGCCGCAAAAGCACGTTCGTGTGCATGAGGCCTTAGATACTCTAGGGAACTCCGGACAAAAGTTTACTCCAAATCGTGTTTGATTTGGTGCAGATTTTTGACCAGATTTGCCGCTGCAGAGGAGATCAGGGGGGAATAGGGGATTTAAAAAAAGACCATACTCACCTACTCAGGCATTCCTGCAGCGATCAATCACTGCACCCCCTCCTGGGATGACGTTGCTTTCCATGTGACCTGCTGCATCCTGTGATTGGCTGCAGTGGTCACATGGGATGAAATGTCATCCCAGGAGGCTGGCTGTACAGAGAAAAACCCAGGAGAGCAGTGAGGCATTGCTACTGGATCGCCAGAGGGAGAAGTATGTTTTGTTTTTATTTTAAAGTTAAAAAAAAATCCTTTTTCTTGCTTGTTATTTTTCCTGTGGCGTCTCAGCTTTTCTGCAGGGTAACTCCCGACACTGATCATTTGCTGCAGATTTTTCCTTTCTCATTGAACTCAATGGGGAAATCTGAAACAAATGCGCAACCATTTTGCAGCATTAATTGACATGTTGCAGATTAAAAATTCTTAACCGCAGCTCAATTTCTGCAGCAATTTCATTACGTGTAAACAGCCTAAGTAACCATTAAGGGCACATTCACACGTGACGGAATTGCTGTTGAATTCCGCTGCGGACAGTCCGCAGTGGAATTCTGCAGCAGCCGTTTTTTTACATTTGTTTCTATACATTTTTAGGAAACAGTTCAGACGTTGCAGAAAATAACTGCAGAAATCAGGCTGCGGTGCAGAATTTCCCCTCAGCATGCTCATGACGTTGCGGAGAAGAAGCGGAATTTCACTGCGTATTTCAGCCTTTGCAATGCAAAAACATAAATCTGTGGCAAGTCCGCTGTGATATCTGCAACGTCTGAATTACCTGTCAAGTATGCAAATGTTGGTGCAGATTCGTTGTGTAATTGCCCCAAATCTGCACCAACATTTGCAGCGGAAAAATTCTGTTACGTCTGAACATGCCCTAAGTTTTAAAAACTGTCTGGAAAAATAGTAACTTGCCCTTTAATTATACTTTTATATGTAAAATTTTGAATTTTAAATCAACCAATCAGTAATCAAACAAGGACTGAACCATAGATGGGTGGATAAAATAAAAGAGCAGGTAAACTGCAGCAAAATGCTTAAAAAAAAGAGCAGCGAGACGCAGAACTTTCACTTTTTCATGTTTTTAATTGTATGGCTGCCTTTCTATATCATATTTTTTATTTTGGTGACTTACCTGTTTTTGTAGTGGTACATTCCATTGTTTGTTGGCAGAGTTGGGCTCAGTTGCTATGACAGCTGTGATGCTGCAGCACTGGTCAGTTCAACTGCCACCCTACAGACCGCTTGAAGACCATTACAAGACCAGCGCTGGTGAATACAGATGCCACCCAGACACCAGCATGTCTACTAAAAGTGTTGGTACAGAGGTAAATGCCCTCATTTCACTACTAAATATTCCAGACCCCGTCATCCAGTGTAAAAGTGGCCAAGCATGGGAAGTCACCCTCCATTAATGTCTATGGGAGAAACGGTAACAGCTGAGCATGCTCCATCCTAGGGACCAGTGGGGTCCTATTGGTCAGACTCCCACCAATCAAACACATATCAAATTAATCTCCCTTAAATGTCCTTCACAGGAAAAAAAAAAAAAACCTTTATAATGTCTCATGTTTTTCCCTATAGCTCATATTTTGTATGCCTTTTTTCAGAAAAAAAAAGAAAACATGAAATCACCTTTTTTTTTTTTAAAAAACAAACATGTTTTTTATTACCCTCATTGCTCTTCTTTCATTTTCTAAGTGACTTTTCATATAAAAGAAGATTCTGAAATTTTATGGTTATAATGCTGGTCACTGACTGCTCATTTTCAATAGGGAAAAACCACTGCAGAACCGCCAGAGATAAAATTCGGGGATCATTTATAATTAGTGTGATCAAAGTGAATAATGATTTATACAGGATCACTGGGCGAGATTTATTAAAACTAGTGCAAGGGAAAAGTGAAGCAGTTGCCCATGGCAACCAATCAAATTCCAGCTGCCATATCTCAGTGGCCCTTTGGAAAATGAAAGCAATGACCTGATTGGTTACTATGGACAACTGCTCCACTTTACCTTGCCCAGTGAGCTTGTATAAATTTGTTTTCAGTTTGCTCCCTCTTGTGGCATCCTTGTGCTGCAACTTTATTTTTTTTATTAAATGTATATTTTAGCTGTTTTGAAATATTTTTTATGTTGACTTTTATTAAACATTTTCTATAATTTTTCAGATGCGGCCTTCATATATCCTCTATACTTAGAAGCTGCATCATTCACTAACACCCAAATCTGTCACTCAGCTGAAATGATGGCTCAGCTAAGAGCGGGTGTTGATCACATCTAAGTTGTTCAGCTTAGATGTGATCAATATTATCGGGATCCTGTGTGTTAGAGACACACAGGACCCACTCTCAGCCAAACCGTCAGTTCAGCTGAGCGATGGATACGGCTGATAGCGAACAAAGCAGCTTAAGTAGCAAGACTTGAAGAAATGGATAATAGTCCCATATATCAGAGAACCCATATAGTGGTGCTAGATAGCAGAAAGCCACCAACTTTGTAATCTCCACAAAAAGGAACAATGTTCTTGCACCTGATTGAGCCCTCTAGACCTCTGGGCCCTCATGCAGCTGCTATGGCTGTTACGGCTATAGTTACACCAATGTATGAACCTCAGCGCCATGAATCTGTTTGCAAATCATGAAGTTAAGGTAGAATTAGGCCAGACAATGCTGTTAGGAAATGTCATGATCTTTTTGTTTCACAGCATTTGAGCACCATGGCTGGCACTATGCATCGGCCCAGCTGGCCTCTTTTTGTTTAAAGTGGCAGCATGGCTGACACTGTTTATGGGGTTAGCAGGCACTTTTTATGTGGCAGCTGGTAGGCAATGTGGTAGACAATGTATACCATGGTAATGCAACTGGGTTACTATGTCATCTAAAACATTTATTTTTTGTGCCCTGCTAGTGTCGAGACTTTAATTTGCCGAAGAGTAAAGTCGTAGCTGTAAGAACACTTCACAATGGTCTAGCCCTGACAAAAATGAAAAGTAAAGCGAACCACCTCAACCGTAAGTCACTGGATTTAAAGGAGTTGTCCGTACGCGGTTTTTTTATACATATGTTCGGAGGGGGCCCGACACCCGGACTCCGAACCGATCCGCTGTTTCGGCTGCCTCTGGAAGTTATGCAGTGGTCAGTGCCGGAAGCAGATGGTTTCATTCACAGGATAACGGCCATGCTGCAGGACTGCAGCTTTGCTCCTATTCAAGTGAATAGGAGCAGAGTTGCAGTACTGCAGCATGGCTGCTATACAGTGTACGAGTCATCTGCTTTCGGCACCGGGCACTGCTTAACATCCGGTGCCTGGAGGAAGCCGGAACAGCTGTTTGGTTCGAGGTCTGGGTAGGGATGTCACGATACCAGAATTTTGACTTCGATACCGATACTTCGTTTAGTATTGCGATTTCGATACCAATTTCGATACTTTGCCAACAGTAATAAAAAAATAATAATTCTTCTGTTTTCTGATGTGAGGCGCGACGTGTGATGAATTTTGAATGCGCCTCATATTAATAGTAATTAATTCCATCATGTTTCTCAGTCATAATGGGTTAATGTGCGAGGTACATGATGGGGTTAATTACTATTAATGTGAGGAACATAGAGGTTAAATTCATCGCACCTAGCGCCTCACATTAATAAGTGAATGAAAGCAGTGTTTATTTCATTTTTTTACAGCGTACACATTATAAATGATGCAAAAAAATTGTTGTGCGCGCCATTACTGAATGTGTGAATATTTTATGTATTGAGACTTATTTTAATGTTTATTGTAAAAAAGGTGAATGTGTATTTTTTTTTACATTTAACAATACTTTGTTTTTACTTTATTTTTAAACTTTAATGTACTGACATATATCAGATATGTGCCAGTACATTAGCCTGTGGACAGATGGCACACAGGCAGTTGTTAGGACTTACCTCAGTATGCCCTAACAACAAGAGATATGGTAAGACAGCCCTGGGGTCCGTCAATAGACCCTGGGCTGTCTGCCCATATATGGTATGGCCCTCGATCGCGTCACAGGAATTTCCTGTGACGCGATCCAGGGGCATCCCCCCTTCTCATTTTCTACTGAATGCTGCAGTCAGCTGTGATCGCAGCATTCAGGGGAATAACGGCGGAGATGAGAGGTTTCTCTGATCTCCGCCGTTATAGAGCGGGGCTGCGGCTGTGTAATACAACCATTGTCCCGCTCCTGACAGGAAGTGCGTGCGCGGTCAGCATGAGGAGGTGCGGCCGGCACTGCACTAATGAGCGGCAGTTCAGGCACTGGAGACAGAACATGGGGGTGTTTTGTAGAGCGCCCGCCATGTTCTGTCTTCAGTGCCGCCGCTCATTAGTGCAGCGCCGGCCGCATCGCATCACCCTGACCCCGCGCACTTATCATGACTCTGGAGCGGGGCTGTGGCTGAATTACACAGCCGCAGCCGCGCTCCCATACATTCATGTATTACTATACTGAGCTGTGTGGCTGCGCAGCTCAGTATCGCAATACAGGAAATAGCGGTATCGAACCGTTTAGGGATGCAGAGTATCGAAACTGTATCGAAGTTTCGATGCACCGTGCATCCCTAGGTCTTGGTGTCGGACCCCCACCTATCATATACCGATAACCTATCTTATGGATAGGTCATCAGTATGGAAAACTGTCCCATGGTCAGACAGCCCCTTTAGCCCATTAGTGACCGCCAATACGCCTTTTCACGGCGGCCACTAATGGGCTTTATTCTGATGCATATGCCTTTTCACAGTGCTGCATCAGAATAAATAAACAGAGCATGGAGCCGTTAAATCTCCCTGCTCTCAGCTACCTATGGTAGCTGAAGGCTGGGGGCGTCCCTGCTCCAACGGGTGTGATTGATATCAGTATCAATCTCACCTGTTTAACTCCTCAGATGCGGCGCTCAATAGCGAGCGCCGCATCTGAGTTATGGAGAGAGGGAGGGAGCTCCCTCTCTCTCCTACCGACACCTGGCGATAAGATCGCTGAGTGTCTGTGTCTCCGATGGCAGCCGGGGGCCTAATAAAAGCCCCCAGGTCTGCTTGTAGTGAATGCCTGCTAGGTCATGCCAGAGGCATGGCCTAGCAGATGCCTGTCCGTTTTAAACGAACAGGCAGTAGAACACTGCAATACAAAAGTATTGCAGTGTATTATAAAAGTGATCGGAGGATCGCATATTAAAGTCGCCTAGTAGGACTAGTAAAAAAGTACAAAAAAGTTTAATAAAGTTAATTAAAAATAAAAGTGAAAAAAAATTAAAAACCACTTTTTCCCCTTACAAAATGCTTTACTATTAAAAAAAACAAAATAAAGTAAAAAAGTTACACATATTTGGTATTGCTGCGTATGTAACGATCTCAACTATAAAGCTCTTACATAATTTAACCCACATGGTGAACGCCGTAAAAACTAATATAAAAAACAATGGTAAAATTGCTGTTTTCTGTGAATCCTGCCTTAAAAAAAATGTGATAAAAAGTGATAAAAAAGTCGCATCTGCTCCAAAATGGTACGAATAAAAACTTTAAGGCGTCCTGCAAAAAAAAAGCCCTCATACAACTGCATCGTCGGAAAAATAAAAAGTTATTGCTCTTCAAATATGGAGACACGAAAACAAATAATTTTGAAAAAAGGGTTTTTACTGCGTATGCATATTTGATATTGTTGCAATCGTAACAACCCGCTGAATAACGATGTTGTGTCATTTATACCACACGGTAAACGACGTAGATTTAGGACGTAAAAAAGAGGTGCGAAATTTGAGTTTTTTTCCCGATTTTCCCACAAAAAAGTTAATAAAATTGATGAATAAAATATACGCCAAAATGATGCTATTAAAAAACACAACTTGTCCTCCAAAAAACAAGACCTTATACAGGTATGTTAACGCAAAAATAAAAAAGTTATAGCTCTTTTAATGAGATGATGGAAAAACGTAAAAAATGGCTTGGTCATTAAGGTCTAAAATAGGCTTGTCATTAAGGGGTTAATGTTTTTTTGTTCCATTTTTTACTATGCATTTCCCTGCACATGATCAATATTATAATTATTATGATATGCCTAGTCTGAATTGTGATGATGCCCTTTATATCTCTTTATTTGGCCAGTCTATGGTAACATTGGAAATGGCCAGTGCATTTGTATATAATCTAAAAATGTAATTTAGTAAAACATCAATGGAAAAAGCCATAGTTTCTATAATAATAGGTACACTACCGTTCAAAAGTTTAGGGTCACTTAGAACTTTCCTTATTTTTGAAAGAAAAGCACAGTTTTTTTCAATGAAGATAACATTAAATTAATCAGAAATACACTCTATACATTGTTAATGTGCTAAATGACTATTCTAGCTGCAAACGTCTAGTTTTTAATGCAATATCTACATAGGTGTATACAGGCCCATTTCCAGCAACCATCACTCCAGTGTTCTAATGGTACATTGTGTTTGCTAACTGTGTTAGAAGGCTAATGGATGATTAGAAAACACTTGAAAATCCTTGTGCAATTATGTTAGCACCGCTGTAAACAGTTTTGCTGTTTAGAGGAGTTATAAAATTGACCTTCCTTTGAGCTAGTTGAGAATCTGGAGCATTACATTTGTGGGTTCGATTAAACTCTCAAAATGGCTAGAAAAAGAGAGCTTTCATGTGAAACTCGACAGTCTATTCTTGTTCTTAGAAATGAAGGCTATTCCATGCGAGAAATTGCCAAGAAACTGAAGATTTCCTACAACGGTGCGTACTACTCCCTTTAGAGGACAGCACACACAGGCTCTAACCAGAGTAGTAAGAGAAGTGGGAGGCCCCGCTGCACAACTGAGCAACAAGACAAGTGCATTAGAGTCTCTAGTTTGAGAAATAGACGCCTCACAGGTCCTCAACTGGCAGCTTCATTAAATAGTACCCGCAAAACGCCAGTGTCAACGTCTACAGTGAAGAAGCGACTCCGGGATGCTGGCCTTCAGGGTAGAGTGGCAAAGAAAAAGCCATATCTGAGACTGCCTAATAAAAGGAAAAGATTAATATGGGTAAAAATCACACAGACATTGGACAGAGGAAGATTGGAAAAAAGTGTTATGGACAGACGAATCGAAGTTTGAGGTGTTTGGATCACACAGAAGAACATTTGTGAGACGCAGAACAACTGAAAAAGTGCTGGAAGAGTGCATGACGCCATCTGTCAAGCATGGTGGAGGTAATGTGATGGACTTGGGTTGCTTTGGTGCTGGTAAAGTGGGAGATTTGTACAAGGTAAAAGGGATTTAGAATAAGGAAGGCTATCACTCCATTTTGCAATGCCATGCCATACCCTGTGGACAGTGCTTGATTGGAGCCAATTTCATCCTACAACAGGACAATGACCCAAAGCACACCTACAAATTATGCAAGAACTATTTAGGGAAGAAGCAGGCAGCTGGTATTCTAGCTGTAATGGAGTGGCCAGCGCAGTCACCAGATCTCAACCCCATAGAGCTGTTGTGGGAGCAGCTTGACCGTATGGTACGCAAGAAATGCCCATCAAGCCAATCCAACTTGTGGGAGGGCCTTCTGGAAGCATGGGGTGAAATTTCTCCCGATTACCTCAGCAAATTAACAGCTAGAATGCCAAAGGTCTGCAATGCTGTAATTGCTGCAAATGGAGCATTCTTTGACGAAAGCAAAGTTTGAAGGAGAAAATTATTATTTCAAATAAAAATAATTATTTATAACCTTGTCAATGTCTTGACTATATTTTCTAGTCATTTTGCAACTCATTTGATAAATATAAGTGTGAGTTTTCATGGAAAACACAAAATTGTCTGAGTGACCCCAAACTTTTGAACGGTAGTGTATGAGGAATAGTATAATGTGCATGTGTTGCATAGTAATACAAGGGAAAACAGGGCTTTTACTTCAAGTTGATGGGAAAATACCATGGTAAAAAATGCAACAACACTCCAATGGATAAACCATACAGTTTATGGCTGCATTGTGTGAATAGAATTTTGCAAAACCCTATTCACAACAATGACACATTTACCGCAAGTAATAACCTTGTTATGTAAATGTTCTGTACCGTAAAACGTAAAAGTAGAAATCATTTATAACTGCGATCCTCAACTGCATGTAAGAGAGAAGAACATCAGCCAACACAAGTTCATTAAAGGATTGTCCCATCAGAGACGAGAAAGGAGGAAGGGAAATGTAATATTGCATAGTGACAAGTCAAATGAATGGCTATTTATGTTATATATAGACGACTCCAGTCCTCCAGAACAGGAACCGCTTTAACATATTGTGTCTCCATTTTGGCTCATAGACTGGGGGTTCCTGAGCGTCTAATCACCTTCTAAATCTTCTTCATATACATGTCTTCATGAGACAACCCCTGTAAACCGCACGTCCAGTATAGAAAACCTATATGTAGACATATCAGCGGTTTTCATCACTGGGGTGGAGTCTCTGATACCTCCCACCATTCCCTAGAAAGAAGATGCTTGTAGCTCATTGGTGTCTCAGGAGAGTTGAAGCCTGTAGACTTGCATCATAGTCTATCCATTGTTTTTAGCTCACCCAAGTAAATCCATAAAAAGTTGTCAGGATGATGAAAGCTTTTGATATGTCTCTGTGACATATCAGAAGTATTATATAACGGAAGGTACTTAAAGGTTTTGTTTTTTTCAAATGGTAAATTATTGCTGGGAAATGCCATCATTTACTGATAGCTGAAGCTTCCTGGGACCCTACTGATCTCTGCAACGAAAGAGCTGCAATGATAAGAAAGCGCAGAGGCTCCTTTGGGGAATTAAATATTGTCATTCATGGAGGTTCAATGTCCCGTTATATTTCCCTTATACAGATCAATACTACCCTGAGTTATGTAATATTCAAGGCCACTACTGCCCAGAATAATACCACAATGAGAACACTGAGGGCAACCCTTACTTTGTGCACTGATGCACGGATGAGCTGGCTTCTCTAGAACTCAGTGGAAATAGGTTTGTCTGTACAGCAACAAGGACAAGTCTGCAGCCGCTCTGACAGCTCCTTGCTCCCCTTTACATATTGCATCTATTTACAGAGGCAGAATTGGAATACATTATATATTACTTATCACTTTAGGTGCTGACACTTTTTAACATTTATTTACATTAGTACAGAATTACTTCAACTAATACTGCCATTCAGTAACCAAGCAGCAGTGTCCTAGTCACTTACTAGGAACTGAATTTTGTAGCACCTCAACTCAGAGTTCAAATAATATCACCATCCCATGCCAAAACGATACTGCTTTAGAGTGCCAAAAATGGGCACTTTATAGTAAGGCCTTACATTTCTAGAGTAAAACCAACTGAAAATGCCTGACTAAAGCCACAAGGAAGTGCTGTAATACCGCCCAGCTACATGAATTTTGTAATAATATAAATTAAAGTTACTTTGTAATATACATCGTATTGAAATTTTGTTCCATATAGCAGCTACAAAAAGAACAGAATAAGCTTAATCTACTTCCTTTGAGTTTTAAGTCAACAAATCCTTGTTCCCTCAATTATTCTGTGTTCGACGAAAAGTAAAAAAACAACAACGTATCAGGATTGATTGATATTGGTACAATATGTCATGAAGATGTAGTAGGTGCCGGTGTGACTGCTAGGACTGCCGCCTGTGAAGAGAATAATGCTGCATCTGCACTGGTTGGATTGACACTGCTCCTTCCGCTATGTCTGGCATCTCTTGACCAGTGTTACTTAAGGCGGTCAGACATTATATTTGTTGGCATGTCCTAGAGATATGCCAGTAATTATGATAGGTAAACAACCCTTACATGTAATAATATAGAGGTTACACTATAATAATAATGTGGTCGTCCAACCCCATGACAATTTTTACAAATAGCTTACATGTGTTTACAATAACAAAAGAAGTAATACTCACCATACCAATACCCTGCCACTCCTGTTCCGACACTACGCTTTCATTGTCCCTCGCCAATATCTGTTCAGCTATAATGTGTCGACAAGACATGTGACTGCTGCAGACATTCACTGACTACAAAGGTAAACCCAGAGGTGTCGACATATCACCACTACAGCCAGTGATTGACTACAGTGGTCACATGTCATGTCGACACATCATTGCTGAGGTCGGAAGAACAGGGAGTAGCAGGCAACCAGGGACACGCCAGCATGGGAGCAAAGGGGATTAAAAAAATTAGTATTACTAGTTTTTTTTATTATTGGTAAGGTGAGTATTATTCTATTATTTCAATTTTATTGGTAAGGTGAGTGTTGCTCAATTTATTTTGTTATACCTATGTAAGTTGTTTGAAATTGTTTTTATTTTAGCCTGTTTGTTTTAAAATTATGGATTAACAGAATTACTGAGTTTTGATTCTAGGCTATTGCAAATTTACTGTTTGCTGCTTTACGAGTAAGGCAAAGAATTAATAATAATGACAATTTTGTTTGAGAAATGGATGAATGTTTATTTGTATATTGTGCTTACAGGAATATTCACCATCTTAAATATTTATGACATATATTAAGCGACAGCCTTACCAAGCGGGTATGCTATCAGGGATCTCCTGTCCTCAAAATTAGTGCGGGTCCTACAGCTATTACCCGCATCCATCAGACATTTATACTCTGGATATGCCATAAATATCTAAGATGAGAATATCCTTTTAAGGGCGAAGTCTGAAGCGGTGCCAAAACTTTAGAGATAAAAAACCCGGACTGAAGCAGATTGGGAGAGTTTACGTGGGAAGATGAATTCTGTCGTCTTAGGATATCCACGTGATATTGTACGTGATGGCCTTGTTTTCCAAAGTGTAGCTATCATGTGTGTTACTAAAAAATCTATACATTTTGTTTCTGTTGAGCTATAAAAAAAAAAGTTAGATTGTACAGGGGTGTACACTCCTGACTGAATTAATTTTTCTGCGTTTTCCCATTTACTATAACAAAAAAATGGTTATTCTTTGTATAGTTTTCAAAAATGTTTTATAGTTGCAATCTTGTCATGTAAATGTTGTCCTCTCATTTATTTTTGATTGGTTGTGTATAATCATGGAGATTTTATCCAGATTTTTTACCAGAGTAGTATGTGATATCTGATAGACAGGGATTTGAAACTAACTGGTTTGCTGGATGATGAGGTCCCCTTAGGATATGAGAACTTGACTGTGTGCTGCTATTTACAATAAGTGACAGCAAAGATTGGTAAAGACACCAATTTTGGAGATGGAGAGGGAGGGGAGGAGGTGAGGAGGAGGAGAAGGGGAGGAGGAGGTCTTTATTTGAACATAACAATAATTGTGTTGTTATGTTCAAAAGTCTTACCTAGTAAATTTCCCATAGCTCGCTATCTCTTTGCCCATATTTTTTACGTACCCACTATCTGACCAATATAATAGAAGTAGCATTATTTTCTCAGCTAATATTCCAAGAGCTGTTTTACAAATGGTTAGAGACACATATGTAAATTGTGCTTAAAGCCAATGCCTGTAGTGGTGCCATAGGTTTAGATAAAGAACCAAAACTGAAGCAGATTGGGAGAGCTTTTGTGTGACTATAAATGGTGTATATTTAGGATATCCAAACCTTGTATGTATTCCAATATGTAGCTATCATGTGTTGTACTATAGAATCAATACATTTTGTATCTGTAGAGCTACAAAAAAAAGTTAGATTGTAAAGGGGTATACACTTCTGGGTGAATTAATTCTGTGTTTTCCTGTTTTCTGTGAAAAAGTTGGGATTTTTTGGTATAGTTTTCAATTTTGTTTTATACTTGCACACTTTTCAAGTTAATGTTGTCCTCTCATTTGGTTTTGATTGGTTGTGTATAATCATGGAGATTTTATCTAGAATATTTTACTATATTTTATATGTTATTCTGTTACGTTGAAGTTAGATGTACCTCAAATCATTATCGTTACATTGGTGGTATGGTGAGATTGCTATCTTATCACTGTGTCATTTCCATTACCTTTATCTAATTTCCAATGGAGATGTCTGGTCAGAAGTGGTTTGTTTGGTTCAGTTGCTGGGCCCTCCTTGGATATTGGTGTTTCATGTGTAGTAGAATATTTTAGGGTTGGTCCCTTTTGCTGGATTTGGTCAGTGCAATAAAGAGAGATGTAATGCTTATGTAATTGCTCTACTCTCTCTCTCTCGGTAAAATTCTGTGGTCTGAGATGGTATCATGTTTGTTTTGGAGAAATTACAGAGACCAATAGCCTTGAAAGGTATTGGGAATAAAGATATCTGCTTTTTCAAAATTCTGTTTAGGTGTCGTAGTATGGCACCATTTGATGGTTAGGAAGTCATCTGACCTCATTTTAGTGATGTTGTTCACTGTGTTTTTTTAGTCTTTGAAACCAGTGACTCCACAGGGACTTGGTTTTGGTAAATTTGTCACCAGTCTCTACTTCTATGTACCAGAGTAATATGTGATATCTGATAGCCAGGGGTTTGAAGCTATTTTTTTTAAGAATTCTGTACTGACTAGATTTCCGGATGATGGGGTCCTAGGCTATAGGAACTATAATATTTGCTGCTATTTACAATAAGTGACACAAAAGATTGGTAAAGACACCAATTTGGAGATGGAGAGGCAAGGCTGAAGGGGAGGAGGAGGCCTTTATTTGAACATAACAATAATTGTGTTGTTATGTTCAAAAGTCTTACCTAGTAAATTTCCCATAGCTCGCTATCTCTTTGCCCATATTTTTTACGTACCCACTATCTGACCAATATAATAGAAGTAGCATTATTTTCTCAGCTAATATTCCATGAGCTGTTTTACAAATGGTTAGAGACACATATGTAAATTGTGCTTAAAGCCAATGCCTGTAGTGGTGCCATAGGTTTATAGATAAAGAACCCGGTCTGAAGCAGATTAGTAGAGCTTTTGTGTGATGATAAATTGTGTAGATTTAGGATATCCAGGCCTTGTTTGTTTTCCAACATGTAGCTATCATGTGTATTACTAAAGACTCTATACATTTTGTATCTGTCGAGCTATAAAAAAAGTAAGATTATAAAGGGGTGTACTCTTCTGGCTGAATTAATTCATCTGCATTTTCCTGTTTACTGTAAAAAAGTTGAGATTTTTTATATAGTTTTCAATTTTGTTTTAAACTTGCACACATATCATGTTAATGTTGACCTCTCATTTGCTTTTGATTGGTTGTGTATAATCAAGGAGATTTTATCTAGATTTTTTTAATTATATTTGTATAGGTTATTCTGTTACATTGAAGTTAGATGTACCTCAAATAATGATGGTCACATTGGTAAAATGATGAAATTGCTATCATGTCACTGTGTTATTTCCATTTTTTTCACCTAATTTCCAATGGAGGTGTCTGTTCAGAAGTGGTTTGTTTGGTTCAGTTATTAGGCCCTTCTTGGATATTGGTGCTGCATGTGTAGTGGAATAATTTAGGGTAGGTCCCTTTAGCTGGATTTGGACAGGGCAATAAAGAGAGTTGTTATGTTTACGTTATTGCTCCTCTCTCAAGGTACAATTGTGTGGTCTCAGATGGTATCATGTTTGTTTTGGAGAAATGCCCGAGACCAATAAACTTGGAAGGTATTGGGAATAGAGACGTGTTTTTTTCAAAACTCCATGTAGGTGTCGTTGTATGGCACCACTTGCTTGTTAGGAAGTCATATGAGTTTATTTTACATGATGGTGTTCACTATGTTATTTTAGTCTTTGAAACCAGTGACTCCATAGGGACTGGGTTTTTGGTAAATTTGCCACCAGTCTCTACTAATTTGCCAAGAGTAGTATGTGATATCTGATAGGCAGGGATTTGAAACTATTTTTTAAAGAATTCTGGACTGACTGGTTTCCTGGATGATGAGGTCCTAGGCTATGGGAACTTTACTGTTTGCTGGTTTTAATAATAAGTAACGCAAAGGATTGGAAAATACACCAATTTTGGAGATGGAGAGGCAAGGCTGGAGGGGAGGAGGAGGCCTTTATTTGAACATAACAACTCTTGTGTTGTTATGTTCAAAAGTCTTATCTATTAAGTTTCCCATAGCTCGCTATGCTTTTGTCCAAATTCTTCACGTACCAACTATCTGACAAATATTATAGAAGTAGCATTATTTACTCACCTAATATTCCAAGAGCTGTTTTACAAATGGTTGGAGACTCATATGTATATTGTGCTTAAAGCCAATGCCTGTAGTGGTGCCATAGGTTTAGATAAAGAACCAAAACTGAAGCAGATTGGGAGAGCTTTTGTGTGATGATAAATTGTGTAGATTTAGGATATCCAGACCTTGTATGTATTCCAATATGTAGCTATCATGTGTTGTACTATAGAATCAATACATTTTGTATCTGTAGAGCTACAAAAAAAAGTTAGATTGTAAAGGGGTATACACTTCTGGGTGAATTAATTCTGTGTTTTCCTGTTTTCTGTGAAAAAGTTGGGATTTTTTGGTATAGTTTTCAATTTTGTTTTATACTTGCACACATTTCAAGTTAATGTTGTCCTCTCATTTTGTTTTGATTGGTTGTGTATAATCATGGAGATTTTATCTAGATTATTTTACTATATTTTATATGTTATTCTGTTACGTTGAAGTTAGATGTACCTCAAATCATTATCGTTACATTGGTGGTATGGTGAGATTGCTATCATATCACTGTGTCATTTCCATTACGTTTATCTAATTTCCAATGGAGATGTCTGGTCAGAAGTGGTTTGTTTGGTTCAGTTGCTGGGCCCTCCTTGGATATTGGTGCTTCATGTGTAGTAGAATAATTTAGGGTAGGTCCCTTTTGCTAGATTTGGTCAGTGCAATAAAGAGAGATGTAATGCTTATGTAATTGCTCTACTCTCTCTCTCTCGGTAAAATTCTGTGGTCTGAGATGGTATCATGTTTGTTTTGGAGAAATTACAGAGACCAATAGCCTTGAAAGGTATTGGGAATAAAGATATCTGCTTTTTCAAAATTCTGTTTAGGTGTCGTAGTATGGCACCATTTGATGGTTAGGAAGTCATCTGACCTCATTTTAGTGATGTTGTTCACTGTGTTTTTTTAGTCTTTGAAACCAGTGACTCCACAGGGACTTGGTTTTGGTAAATTTGTCACCAGTCTCTACTTCTATGTACCAGAGTAATATGTGATATCTGATAGCCAGGGGTTTGAAGCTATTTTTTTTAAGAATTCTGTACTGACTAGATTTCCGGATGATGGGGTCCTAGGCTATAGGAACTATAATATTTGCTGCTATTTACAATAAGTGACACAAAAGATTGGTAAAGACACCAATTTGGAGATGGAGAGGCAAGGCTGAAGGGGAGGAGGAGGCCTTTATTTGAACATAACAATAATTGTGTTGTTATGTTCAAAAGTCTTACCTAGTAAATTTCCCATAGCTCGCTATCTCTTTGCCCATATTTTTTACGTACCCACTATCTGACCAATATAATAGAAGTAGCATTATTTTCTCAGCTAATATTCCATGAGCTGTTTTACAAATGGTTAGAGACACATATGTAAATTGTGCTTAAAGCCAATGCCTGTAGTGGTGCCATAGGTTTATAGATAAAGAACCCGGTCTGAAGCAGATTAGTAGAGCTTTTGTGTGATGATAAATTGTGTAGATTTAGGATATCCAGGCCTTGTTTGTTTTCCAACATGTAGCTATCATGTGTATTACTAAAGACTCTATACATTTTGTATCTGTCGAGCTATAAAAAAGTAAGATTATAAAGGGGTGTACTCTTCTGGCTGAATTAATTCATCTGCATTTTCCTGTTTACTGTAAAAAAGTTGAGATTTTTTATATAGTTTTCAATTTTGTTTTAAACTTGCACACATATCATGTTAATGTTGACCTCTCATTTGCTTTTGATTGGTTGTGTATAATCAAGGAGATTTTATCTAGATTTTTTTAATTATATTTGTATAGGTTATTCTGTTACATTGAAGTTAGATGTACCTCAAATAATGATGGTCACATTGGTAAAATGATGAAATTGCTATCATGTCACTGTGTTATTTCCATTTTTTTCACCTAATTTCCAATGGAGGTGTCTGTTCAGAAGTGGTTTGTTTGGTTCAGTTATTAGGCCCTTCTTGGATATTGGTGCTGCATGTGTAGTGGAATAATTTAGGGTAGGTCCCTTTAGCTGGATTTGGACAGGGCAATAAAGAGAGTTGTTATGTTTACGTTATTGCTCCTCTCTCAAGGTACAATTGTGTGGTCTGAGATGGTATCATGTTTGTTTTGGAGAAATGCCCGAGACCAATAAACTTGGAAGGTATTGGGAATAGAGACGTGTTTTTTTCAAAACTCCATGTAGGTGTCGTTGTATGGCACCACTTGCTTGTTAGGAAGTCATATGAGTTTATTTTACATGATGGTGTTCACTATGTTATTTTAGTCTTTGAAACCAGTGACTCCATAGGGACTGGGTTTTTGGTAAATTTGCCACCAGTCTCTACTAATTTGCCAAGAGTAGTATGTGATATCTGATAGGCAGGGATTTGAAACTATTTTTTAAAGAATTCTGGACTGACTGGTTTCCTGGATGATGAGGTCCTAGGCTATGGGAACTTTACTGTTTGCTGGTTTTAATAATAAGTAACGCAAAGGATTGGAAAATACACCAATTTTGGAGATGGAGAGGCAAGGCTGGAGGGGAGGAGGAGGCCTTTATTTGAACATAACAACTCTTGTGTTGTTATGTTCAAAAGTCTTATCTATTAAGTTTCCCATAGCTCGCTATGCTTTTGTCCAAATTCTTCACGTACCAACTATCTGACAAATATTATAGAAGTAGCATTATTTACTCACCTAATATTCCAAGAGCTGTTTTACAAATGGTTGGAGACTCATATGTATATTGTGCTTAAAGCCAATGCCTGTAGTGGTGCCATAGGTTTAGATAAAGAACCAAAACTGAAGCAGATTGGGAGAGCTTTTGTGTGATTATAAATTGTGTAGATTTAGGATATCCAGACCTTGTATGTATTCCAATATGTAGCTATCATGTGTTGTACTATAGAATCAATACATTTTGTATCTGTAGAGCTACAAAAAAAAGTTAGATTGTAAAGGGGTATACACTTCTGGGTGAATTAATTCTGTGTTTTCCTGTTTTCTGTGAAAAAGTTGGGATTTTTTGGTATAGTTTTCAATTTTGTTTTATACTTGCACACATTTCAAGTTAATGTTGTCCTCTCATTTTGTTTTGATTGGTTGTGTATAATCATGGAGATTTTATCTAGATTATTTTACTATATTTTATATGTTATTCTGTTACGTTGAAGTTAGATGTACCTCAAATCATTATCGTTACATTGGTGGTATGGTGAGATTGCTATCATATCACTGTGTCATTTCCATTACATTTATCTAATTTCCAATGGAGATGTCTGGTCAGAAGTGGTTTGTTTGGTTCAGTTGCTGGGCCCTCCTTGGATATTGGTGCTTCATGTGTAGTAGAATAATTTAGGGTAGGTCCCTTTTGCTAGATTTGGTCAGTGCAATAAAGAGAGATGTAATGCTTATGTAATTGCTCTACTCTCTCTCTCTCTCGGTAAAATTCTGTGGTCTGAGATGGTATCATGTTTGTTTTGGAGAAATTACAGAGACCAATAGCCTTGAAAGGTATTGGGAATAAAGATATCTGCTTTTTCAAAATTCTGTTTAGGTGTCGTAGTATGGCACCATTTGATGGTTAGGAAGTCATCTGACCTCATTTTAGTGATGTTGTTCACTGTGTTTTTTTAGTCTTTGAAACCAGTGACTCCACAGGGACTTGGTTTTGGTAAATTTGTCACCAGTCTCTACTTCTATGTACCAGAGTAATATGTGATATCTGATAGCCAGGGGTTTGAAGCTATTTTTTTTAAGAATTCTGTACTGACTAGATTTCCGGATGATGGGGTCCTAGGCTATAGGAACTATAATATTTGCTGCTATTTACAATAAGTGACACAAAAGATTGGTAAAGACACCAATTTGGAGATGGAGAGGCAAGGCTGAAGGGGAGGAGGAGGCCTTTATTTGAACATAACAATAATTGTGTTGTTATGTTCAAAAGTCTTACCTAGTAAATTTCCCATAGCTCGCTATCTCTTTGCCCATATTTTTTACGTACCCACTATCTGACCAATATAATAGAAGTAGCATTATTTTCTCAGCTAATATTCCATGAGCTGTTTTACAAATGGTTAGAGACACATATGTAAATTGTGCTTAAAGCCAATGCCTGTAGTGGTGCCATAGGTTTATAGATAAAGAACCCGGTCTGAAGCAGATTAGTAGAGCTTTTGTGTGATGATAAATTGTGTAGATTTAGGATATCCAGGCCTTGTTTGTTTTCCAACATGTAGCTATCATGTGTATTACTAAAGACTCTATACATTTTGTATCTGTCGAGCTATAAAAAAGTAAGATTATAAAGGGGTGTACTCTTCTGGCTGAATTAATTCATCTGCATTTTCCTGTTTACTGTAAAAAAGTTGAGATTTTTTATATAGTTTTCAATTTTGTTTTAAACTTGCACACATATCATGTTAATGTTGACCTCTCATTTGCTTTTGATTGGTTGTGTATAATCAAGGAGATTTTATCTAGATTTTTTTAATTATATTTGTATAGGTTATTCTGTTACATTGAAGTTAGATGTACCTCAAATAATGATGGTCACATTGGTAAAATGATGAAATTGCTATCATGTCACTGTGTTATTTCCATTTTTTTCACCTAATTTCCAATGGAGGTGTCTGTTCAGAAGTGGTTTGTTTGGTTCAGTTATTAGGCCCTTCTTGGATATTGGTGCTGCATGTGTAGTGGAATAATTTAGGGTAGGTCCCTTTAGCTGGATTTGGACAGGGCAATAAAGAGAGTTGTTATGTTTACGTTATTGCTCCTCTCTCAAGGTACAATTGTGTGGTCTGAGATGGTATCATGTTTGTTTTGGAGAAATGCCCGAGACCAATAAACTTGGAAGGTATTGGGAATAGAGACGTGTTTTTTTCAAAACTCCATGTAGGTGTCGTTGTATGGCACCACTTGCTTGTTAGGAAGTCATATGAGTTTATTTTACATGATGGTGTTCACTATGTTATTTTAGTCTTTGAAACCAGTGACTCCATAGGGACTGGGTTTTTGGTAAATTTGCCACCAGTCTCTACTAATTTGCCAAGAGTAGTATGTGATATCTGATAGGCAGGGATTTGAAACTATTTTTTAAAGAATTCTGGACTGACTGGTTTCCTGGATGATGAGGTCCTAGGCTATGGGAACTTTACTGTTTGCTGGTTTTAATAATAAGTAACGCAAAGGATTGGAAAATACACCAATTTTGGAGATGGAGAGGCAAGGCTGGAGGGGAGGAGGAGGCCTTTATTTGAACATAACAACTCTTGTGTTGTTATGTTCAAAAGTCTTATCTATTAAGTTTCCCATAGCTCGCTATGCTTTTGTCCAAATTCTTCACGTACCAACTATCTGACAAATATTATAGAAGTAGCATTATTTACTCACCTAATATTCCAAGAGCTGTTTTACAAATGGTTGGAGACTCATATGTATATTGTGCTTAAAGCCAATGCCTGTAGTGGTGCCATAGGTTTAGATAAAGAACCAAAACTGAAGCAGATTGGGAGAGCTTTTGTGTGATTATAAATTGTGTAGATTTAGGATATCCAGACCTTGTATGTATTCCAATATGTAGCTATCATGTGTTGTACTATAGAATCAATACATTTTGTATCTGTAGAGCTACAAAAAAAAGTTAGATTGTAAAGGGGTATACACTTCTGGGTGAATTAATTCTGTGTTTTCCTGTTTTCTGTGAAAAAGTTGGGATTTTTTGGTATAGTTTTCAATTTTGTTTTATACTTGCACACATTTCAAGTTAATGTTGTCCTCTCATTTTGTTTTGATTGGTTGTGTATAATCATGGAGATTTTATCTAGATTATTTTACTATATTTTATATGTTATTCTGTTACGTTGAAGTTAGATGTACCTCAAATCATTATCGTTACATTGGTGGTATGGTGAGATTGCTATCATATCACTGTGTCATTTCCATTACATTTATCTAATTTCCAATGGAGATGTCTGGTCAGAAGTGGTTTGTTTGGTTCAGTTGCTGGGCCCTCCTTGGATATTGGTGCTTCATGTGTAGTAGAATAATTTAGGGTAGGTCCCTTTTGCTAGATTTGGTCAGTGCAATAAAGAGAGATGTAATGCTTATGTAATTGCTCTACTCTCTCTCTCTCTCGGTAAAATTCTGTGGTCTGAGATGGTATCATGTTTGTTTTGGAGAAATTACAGAGACCAATAGCCTTGAAAGGTATTGGGATTAAAGATATCTGCTTTTTTCAAAATTCTGTTTAGGTGTCGTAGTATGGCACCATTTGATGGTTAGGAAGTCATCTGACCTCATTTTAGTGATGTTGTTCACTGTGTTTTTTTAGTCTTTGAAACCAGTGACTCCACAGGGACTTGGTTTTGGTAAATTTGTCACCAGTCTCTACTTCTATGTACCAGAGTAATATGTGATATCTGATAGCCAGGGGTTTGAAGCTATTTTTTTTAAGAATTCTGTACTGACTAGATTTCCGGATGATGGGGTCCTAGGCTATAGGAACTATAATATTTGCTGCTATTTACAATAAGTGACACAAAAGATTGGTAAAGACACCAATTTGGAGATGGAGAGGCAAGGCTGAAGGGGAGGAGGAGGCCTTTATTTGAACATAACAATAATTGTGTTGTTATGTTCAAAAGTCTTACCTAGTAAATTTCCCATAGCTCGCTATCTCTTTGCCCATATTTTTTACGTACCCACTATCTGACCAATATAATAGAAGTAGCATTATTTTCTCAGCTAATATTCCAAGAGCTGTTTTACAAGTGGTTAGAGACACATATGTAAAATGTGCTTAAAGCCAATGCCTGTAGTGGTGCCATAGGTTTATAGATAAAGAACCCGGTCTGAAGCAGATTAGTAGAGCTTTTGTGTAATGATAAATTGTGTAGATTTAGGATATCCAGGCCTTGTTTGTTTTCCAATATGTAGCTATCATGTGTATTACTAAAGACTCTATACATTTTGTATCTGTCGAGCTATAAAAAAGTAAGATTATCAAGGGGTGTACTCTTCTGGCTGAATTAATTCATCTGCATTTTCCTGTTTACTGTAAAAAAGTTGAGATTTTTTATATAGTTTTCAATTTTGTTTTAAACTTGCACACATATCATGTTAATGTTGACCTCTCATTTGCTTTTGATTGGTTGTGTATAATCAAGGAGATTTTATCTAGATTTTTTTAATTATATTTGTATAGGTTATTCTGTTACATTGAAGTTAGATGTACCTCAAATAATGATGGTCACATTGGTAAAATGATGAAATTGCTATCATGTCACTGTGTTATTTCCATTTTTTTCACCTAATTTCCAATGGAGGTGTCTGTTCAGAAGTGGTTTGTTTGGTTCAGTTATTAGGCCCTTCTTGGATATTGGTGCTGTAAAGGATCTGCCAGGCACTGCTTCAGGGTTAACTCCCAGAATTAATCAGTCAACACCTGAGTGTACATCCCTGAGACAGACACCAGCTTCCTCCACTCAGGCTGGCAGGCTTAGGAGTGGGAGAGCCTATCGCAACCTGGCCAGACTCAGCTAGCTCCCGCCCTCGGTCTATTTAAGCCTGCTCTTCCTGTCCATCTGTGCTTGTGAATTTCTTTCCTTGAGGTTTCCTGGCCCAGCTACAGCTCCTGCTACTTTTTGATCCTGCTCCATACAGACCCCGGCTTACCGACTACTCTTCTGCTTTTCGCTTTGTACCTCGCACTCTCCTGGCTTGACTCGGCTCGTTCACTACTCTGTTGCTCACGGTGTTTCCGCGAGCAACTGCCCATTTCCCTTGCTTGTGTTCCCTTGTTTGTTTGTCGTGTTTGTCATGCACTTACTGAGCGCAGGGACCGCCGCCCAGTTGTACCCCGTCGTCTAGGGCGGGTCGTTGCAAGTAGGCAGGGACAGAGTGGCGGGTAGATTAGGGCTCACTTGTCCGTTTCCCTACCCCCCCCCACCATTACAAATTCACAAGCCCTATACCTAGTCTACCCTGGTCCCTGACACCATTATGGAACCCCGTGAAACCCTGGCTCAGCAAATGCAGGGTCTCTCCCTACAGGTCCAGGCCCTGGCTCAGAGGGTCAACCAGCCTGATGCTACCTTGGTAGTTCCCCTCACCGCACCCCTTGAACCCCACCTCAAGTTGCCCGACCGGTTCTCAGGTGACCGGAGGGCTTTTCTCTCCTTTCGGGAGAGTTGTAAGCTTTATTTTCGCTTAAAACCTCACTCCTCAGGTTCTGAGAGCCAGCGGGTGGGTATAATTATGTCCCGGCTCCAGGAAGGGCCCCAAGAGTGGGCCTTCTCCTTGGTTCCTGGCGCCCCTGAACTTTCCTCCGTTGATTGTTTCTTTTCTGCTCTCGGACTTATTTATGACGAGACTGACAGAACTGCCTTTGCCGAGAGTCAGCTGGTGACCTTACGTCAGGGTAAGAGACCTGTTGAGGAGTATTGCTCTGACTTTCGGAAGTGGTGCGTAGCTTCTCGGTGGAATGACCCTGCCTTAAGGTGCCAGTTTAGGTTGGGTCTGTCGAACGCCCTGAAAGACCTGCTAGTTAGTTATCCCTCTTCTGACTCCTTAGACCAGGTTATGGCTTTAGTGGTACGACTTGACCGACGTCTCAGGGAACGACAACGTGAACGTTTATGTGTTTTTTCCTCCGACTCCCCCATGATGCCTCCCGAAGTCCCGTTGCTTCGTTTCTCCCCTAAAGACTCAGAAATACCTATGCAACTCGGGGCCTCCGTGTCCCCTCAACAACGTAGAGAATTCCGCAGGAAGAATGGTCTCTGCTTCTACTGTGGGGATGTCAAGCATCAAGTAAACAACTGTCCCAAGCGTAAGAATGCTGCCAGAGAGCTCCCGCGTCTAAGTGATCATCGGGGAGGTCACTTGGGCGCACAGGTATTTCCCGTAAATATGAAACGTACTAAGATATTGCTTCCCTTTCAGGTCTCGTTTGGTGGTAGGTCTGCTACCGGCAGTGCCTTCGTGGATTCAGGGTCCTCTACTAATATCATGTCTGTGGAATTTGCTATGTCTCTCGCTATGCCTCTGATTGATTTGCCTAAACCTGTTCCGGTAGTGGGTATCGACTCCACTCCTCTTGCTAATGGTTATTTTACACAGCATACCCCTGTTTTTGAACTCCTTGTTGGCTCCATGCATTTGGAGCAATGCTCTGTACTATTGATGCAGGGATTATCGTACGATTTGGTTCTAGGTCTTCCCTGGTTGCAGTTGCATAATCCTACGTTTGACTGGAATACTGGGGAGCTAACCAAATGGGGTAATGAATGTTGTACGTCATGTTTTTCTGTTAATTCTATTTCTCCCCCTAAGGAGGTGAATACGCTACCCGAGTTTGTTCAGGACTTCGCTGATGTTTTCTCTAAAGAGGCCTCCGAAGTATTACCGCCTCATAGAGAATACGATTGCGCTATCGAATTGGTACCAGGAGCTAAGCTTCCTAAGGGTAGGATATTTAACCTTTCTTGTCCCGAACGTGAAGCCATGAGGGAGTATATCCAGGAATCCCTGGCCAAGGGTTACATTCGTCCCTCTTCTTCTCCGGTAGGTGCTGGCTTCTTCTTCGTAGGGAAGAAGGATGGGGGTCTTAGGCCATGCATTGACTACCGTGGCCTGAATAAGGTCACGGTAAGGAACCAGTATCCCCTTCCTTTGATTCCTGATCTCTTTAATCAGGTTCAGGGGGCCCAATGGTTCTCTAAATTGGATCTACGGGGGGCGTATAACCTTATTCGCATCAAAGAGGGGGATGAGTGGAAGACTGCGTTTAACACGCCCGAAGGCCATTTCGAATACCTCGTCATGCCCTTTGGGTTGTGCAATGCCCCTGCGGTCTTCCAGAACTTCATAAATGAGATTTTGAGAAATTACCTGGGGATATTTCTTGTAGTGTACCTTGATGACATATTGGTGTTTTCCAGGGACTGGTCCTCCCACATAGAGCATGTCAGGAAAGTGCTCCAGGTCCTTCGAGAAAACAAACTGTTTGCCAAAATCGAAAAATGTGTATTTGGGGTACAGGAGATACCATTTTTAGGTCAAATCCTCACTCCTCATGAATTCCGCATGGACCCTGCCAAGGTTCAGGCTGTGGCTGAATGGGTCCAACCTGCCTCCCTGAAAGCGCTACAGTGTTTTTTGGGGTTCGCTAACTATTACAGGAGATTTATTGCTAACTTCTCGGTCGTCGCTAAGCCTCTTACGGACCTCACTCGCAAGGGTGCTGATGTCCTCCATTGGCCCCCTGAGGCCGTCCAGGCTTTTGAGACCCTCAAGAAGTGCTTTATCTCGGCCCCCGTGCTGGTTCAGCCCAACCAAAGGGAGCCATTTATTGTGGAGGTTGACTCGTCCGAGGTGGGAGTGGGGGCCGTCTTGTCCCAGGGTACCAGCTCCCTCACCCATCTCCGCCCCTGTGCTTACTTTTCTAGGAAGTTTTCGCCCACGGAGTGTAACTATGATATTGGCAACCGCGAACTTTTAGCCATTAAATGGGCATTTGAAGAGTGGCGCCACTTCCTGGAGGGGGCTAGGCACCAGGTAACGGTCCTTACCGACCACAAGAATCTGGTTTTCCTAGAATCTGCCCGGAGGCTAAACCCGAGACAAGCTCGATGGGCGTTGTTTTTTACCAGATTCAATTTTTTGGTTACCTATAGGGCCGGGTCTAAAAATATTAAGGCGGATGCACTGTCGCGTAGCTTCATGGCCAGCCCTCCTTCGGAGGAAGATCCTGTTTGTATTTTGCCTCCAGGTATAGTCATTTCCTCTATCGAGTCCGATTTAGTCTCTGAAATTGCTGCTGATCAAGGTTCAGCTCCTGGGAACCTTCCTGAGAACAAGCTGTTTGTTCCCCTGCAATTCCGGCTAAGGGTACTTAGGGAAAATCACGACTCCGCACTATCTGGCCATCCAGGCATCCTGGGTACCAAACACCTCATTACCAGAAATTATTGGTGGCCTGGTTTGCCTAAAGACGTTAAGGCCTACGTTGCCGCCTGTGAGGTTTGTGCCAGGTCCAAGACTCCCAGGTCCCGACCAGCGGGCTTACTGCGTTCGTTGCCCATTCCCCAGAGACCGTGGACACATATCTCCATGGATTTTATCACCGATTTGCCTCCATCCCAAGGCAAGTCGGTGGTGTGGGTGGTGGTAGACCGCTTCAGTAAAATGTGCCACTTTGTGCCCCTCAAGAAACTACCCAACGCCAAGACGTTGGCTACCTTGTTTATCAAACACATCCTGCGTCTCCATGGGGTCCCCGTCAATATTGTTTCTGACAGAGGGGTACAATTTGTTTCATTGTTTTGGAGAGCCTTCTGTAATAAGTTGGGGATTGATCTGTCCTTCTCCTCTGCCTTCCATCCTGAAACCAATGGCCAAACGGAGAGGACTAATCAGTCTCTAGAACAATACTTAAGATGTTTTGTCTCTGACTGTCAATTTGATTGGGTTTCTTTCATTCCCCTCGCCGAATTTTCCCTTAATAACCGGGTCAGTAACTCGTCAGGGGTCTCTCCCTTTTTCTGTAATTTTGGGTTTAATCCACGGTTCTCCTCCGTTTCACCTGGTTGTTCCAACAATCCCGAGGTGGAGGTCGTTCATCGGGATCTGTGCACAGTCTGGGCCCAGGTTCAGAAGAACCTAGAGGCGTCCCAGAGCATACAGAAGGCTCAGGCCGATAGAAGACGTTCTGCTAACCCCCTGTTTGTGGTCGGGGATCTGGTGTGGTTGTCATCCAGGAACTTGCGTCTCAAGGTTCCGTCCAAAAAGTTTGCTCCCCGGTTTATTGGGCCGTATAAGGTCATTGAGGTCCTCAGTCCTGTCTCTTTCCGGCTGGAGTTACCCCCGTCTTTTCGTATACACAACGTGTTTCATGCCTCCCTCCTGAAACGCTGCTCCCCGTCCTTGGCCCCCTCGAGGAAACCTCCTGTTCCCGTCCTCACCCCTGAGGGGGTGGAATTTGAGGTGGCCAGGATCGTGGACAGCAAGATGGTCCAAGGCTCCCTCCAGTACCTGGTCCATTGGAGAGGATACGGGCCCGAGGAGAGGACTTGGGTACCCGCCCGGGATGTTCACGCTGGGGTATTGGTCAGGAGGTTCCACCTGCGTTTCCCCAGTAAGCCAGGTCCACTTAGAAAGGGTCCGGTGGCCCCTCATAAAAGGGGGGGTACTGTAAAGGATCTGCCAGGCACTGCTTCAGGGTTAACTCCCAGAATTAATCAGTCAACACCTGAGTGTACATCCCTGAGACAGACACCAGCTTCCTCCACTCAGGCTGGCAGGCTTAGGAGTGGGAGAGCCTATCGCAACCTGGCCAGACTCAGCTAGCTCCCGCCCTCGGTCTATTTAAGCCTGCTCTTCCTGTCCATCTGTGCTTGTGAATTTCTTTCCTTGAGGTTTCCTGGCCCAGCTACAGCTCCTGCTACTTTTTGATCCTGCTCCATACAGACCCCGGCTTACCGACTACTCTTCTGCTTTTCGCTTTGTACCTCGCACTCTCCTGGCTTGACTCGGCTCGTTCACTACTCTGTTGCTCACGGTGTTTCCGCGAGCAACTGCCCATTTCCCTTGCTTGTGTTCCCTTGTTTGTTTGTCGTGTTTGTCATGCACTTACTGAGCGCAGGGACCGCCGCCCAGTTGTACCCCGTCGTCTAGGGCGGGTCGTTGCAAGTAGGCAGGGACAGAGTGGCGGGTAGATTAGGGCTCACTTGTCCGTTTCCCTACCCCCCCCCACCATTACAGGTGCTGCATGTGTAGTGGAATAATTTAGGGTAGGTCCCTTTAGCTGGATTTGGACAGGGCAATAAAGAGAGTTGTTATGTTTACGTTATTGCTCCTCTCTCAAGGTACAATTGTGTGGTCTGAGATGGTATCATGTTTGTTTTGGAGAAATGCCCGAGACCAATAAACTTGGAAGGTATTGGGAATAGAGACGTGTTTTTTTCAAAACTCCATGTAGGTGTCGTTGTATGGCACCATTTGCTTGTTAGGAAGTCATATGAGTTTATTTTACATGATGGTGTTCACTATGTTATTTTAGTCTTTGAAACCAGTGACTCCATAGGGACTGGGTTTTTGGTAAATTTGCCACCAGTCTCTACTAATTTGCCAAGAGTAGTATGTGATATCTGATAGGCAGGGATTTGAAACTATTTTTTAAAGAATTCTGGACTGACTGGTTTCCTGGATGATGAGGTCCTAGGCTATGGGAACTTTACTGTTTGCTGGTTTTAATAATAAGTAACGCAAAGGATTGGAAAATACACCAATTTTGGAGATGGAGAGGCAAGGCTGGAGGGGAGGAGGAGGCCTTTATTTGAACATAACAACTCTTGTGTTGTTATGTTCAAAAGTCTTATCTATTAAGTTTCCCATAGCTCGCTATCCTTTTGTCCAAATTCTTCACGTACCAACTATCTGACAAATATTATAGAAGTAGCATTATTTACTCACCTAATATTCCAAGAGCTGTTTTACAAATGGTTGGAGACTCATATGTATATTGTGCTTAAAGCCAATGCCTGTAGTGGTGCCATAGGTTTAGATAAAGAACCAAAACTGAAGCAGATTGGGAGAGCTTTTGTGTGATTATAAATTGTGTAGATTTAGGATATCCAGACCTTGTATGTATTCCAATATGTAGCTATCATGTGTTGTACTATAGAATCAATACATTTTGTATCTGTAGAGCTACAAAAAAAAGTTAGATTGTAAAGGGGTATACACTTCTGGGTGAATTAATTCTGTGTTTTCCTGTTTTCTGTGAAAAAGTTGGGATTTTTTGGTATAGTTTTCAATTTTGTTTTATACTTGCATACATTTCAAGTTAATGTTGTCCTCTCATTTTGTTTTGATTGGTTGTGTATAATCATGGAGATTTTATCTAGATTATTTTACTATATTTTATATGTTATTCTGTTACGTTGAAGTTAGATGTACCTCAAATCATTATCGTTACATTGGTGGTATGGTGAGATTGCTATCATATCACTGTGTCATTTCCATTACGTTTATCTAATTTCCAATGGAGATGTCTGGTCAGAAGTGGTTTGTTTGGTTCAGTTGCTGGGCCCTCCTTGGATATTGGTGCTTCATGTGTAGTAGAATAATTTAGGGTAGGTCCCTTTTGCTAGATTTGGTCAGTGCAATAAAGAGAGATGTAATGCTTATGTAATTGCTCTACTCTCTCTCTCTCTCGGTAAAATTCTGTGGTCTGAGATGGTATCATGTTTGTTTTGGAGAAATTACAGAGACCAATAGCCTTGAAAGGTATTGGGATTAAAGATATCTGCTTTTTTCAAAATTCTGTTTAGGTGTCGTAGTATGGCACCATTTGATGGTTAGGAAGTCATCTGACCTCATTTTAGTGATGTTGTTCACTGTGTTTTTTTAGTCTTTGAAACCAGTGACTCCACAGGGACTTGGTTTTGGTAAATTTGTCACCAGTCTCTACTTCTATGTACCAGAGTAATATGTGATATCTGATAGCCAGGGGTTTGAAGCTATTTTTTTTAAGAATTCTGTACTGACTAGATTTCCGGATGATGGGGTCCTAGGCTATAGGAACTATAATATTTGCTGCTATTTACAATAAGTGACACAAAAGATTGGTAAAGACACCAATTTGGAGATGGAGAGGCAAGGCTGAAGGGGAGGAGGAGGCCTTTATTTGAACATAACAATAATTGTGTTGTTATGTTCAAAAGTCTTACCTAGTAAATTTCCCATAGCTCGCTATCTCTTTGCCCATATTTTTTACGTACCCACTATCTGACCAATATAATAGAAGTAGCATTATTTTCTCAGCTAATATTCCAAGAGCTGTTTTACAAGTGATTAGAGACACATATGTAAAATGTGCTTAAAGCCAATGCCTGTAGTGGTGCCATAGGTTTATAGATAAAGAACCCGGTCTGAAGCAGATTAGTAGAGCTTTTGTGTAATGATAAATTGTGAATATTTAGGATATCCAGGCCTTGTTTGTTTTCCAATATGTAGCTATCATGTGTATTACTAAAGACTCTATACATTTTGTATCTGTCGAGCTATAAAAAAGTAAGATTATCAAGGGGTGTACTCTTCTGGCTGAATTAATTCATCTGCATTTTCCTGTTTACTGTAAAAAAGTTGAGATTTTTTATATAGTTTTCAATTTTGTTTTAAACTTGCACACATATCATGTTAATGTTGACCTCTCATTTGCTTTTGATTGGTTGTGTATAATCAAGGAGATTTTATCTAGATTTTTTTAATTATATTTGTATAGGTTATTCTGTTACATTGAAGTTAGATGTACCTCAAATAATGATGGTCACATTGGTAAAATGATGAAATTGCTATCATGTCACTGTGTTATTTCCATTTTTTTCACCTAATTTCCAATGGAGGTGTCTGTTCAGAAGTGGTTTGTTTGGTTCAGTTATTAGGCCCTTCTTGGATATTGGTGCTGCATGTGTAGTGGAATAATTTAGGGTAGGTCCCTTTAGCTGGATTTGGACAGGGCAATAAAGAGAGTTGTTATGTTTACGTTATTGCTCCTCTCTCAAGGTACAATTGTGTGGTCTGAGATGGTATCATGTTTGTTTTGGAGAAATGCCCGAGACCAATAAACTTGGAAGGTATTGGGAATAGAGACGTGTTTTTTTCAAAACTCCATGTAGGTGTCGTTGTATGGCACCATTTGCTTGTTAGGAAGTCATATGAGTTTATTTTACATGATGGTGTTCACTATGTTATTTTAGTCTTTGAAACCAGTGACTCCATAGGGACTGTGTTTTTTGTAAATTTGCCACCAGTCTCTACTAATTTGCCAAGAGTAGTATGTGATATCTGATAGGCAGGGATTTGAAACTATTTTTTAAAGAATTCTGGACTGACTGGTTTCCTGGATGATGAGGTCCTAGGCTATGGGAACTTTACTGTTTGCTGGTTTTAATAATAAGTAACGCAAAGGATTGGAAAATACACCAATTTTGGAGATGGAGAGGCAAGGCTGGAGGGGAGGAGGAGGCCTTTATTTGAACATAACAACTCTTGTGTTGTTATGTTCAAAAGTCTTATCTATTAAGTTTCCCATAGCTCGCTATCCTTTTGTCCAAATTCTTCACGTACCAACTATCTGACAAATATTATAGAAGTAGCATTATTTACTCACCTAATATTCCAAGAGCTGTTTTACAAATGGTTGGAGACTCATATGTATATTGTGCTTAAAGCCAATGCCTGTAGTGGTGCCATAGGTTTAGATAAAGAACCAAAACTGAAGCAGATTGGGAGAGCTTTTGTGTGATTATAAATTGTGTAGATTTAGGATATCCAGACCTTGTATGTATTCCAATATGTAGCTATCATGTGTTGTACTATAGAATCAATACATTTTGTATCTGTAGAGCTACAAAAAAAAGTTAGATTGTAAAGGGGTATACACTTCTGGGTGAATTAATTCTGTGTTTTCCTGTTTTCTGTGAAAAAGTTGGGATTTTTTGGTATAGTTTTCAATTTTGTTTTATACTTGCACACATTTCAAGTTAATGTTGTCCTCTCATTTTGTTTTGATTGGTTGTGTATAATCATGGAGATTTTATCTAGATTATTTTACTATATTTTATATGTTATTCTGTTACGTTGAAGTTAGATGTACCTCAAATCATTATCGTTACATTGGTGGTATGGTGAGATTGCTATCATATCACTGTGTCATTTCCATTACGTTTATCTAATTTCCAATGGAGATGTCTGGTCAGAAGTGGTTTGTTTGGTTCAGTTGCTGGGCCCTCCTTGGATATTGGTGCTTCATGTGTAGTAGAATAATTTAGGGTAGGTCCCTTTTGCTAGATTTGGTCAGTGCAATAAAGAGAGATGTAATGCTTATGTAATTGCTCTACTCTCTCTCTCTCGGTAAAATTCTGTGGTCTGAGATGGTATCATGTTTGTTTTGGAGAAATTACAGAGACCAATAGCCTTGAAAGGTATTGGGAATAAAGATATCTGCTTTTTCAAAATTCTGTTTAGGTGTCGTAGTATGGCACCATTTGATGGTTAGGAAGTCATCTGACCTCATTTTAGTGATGTTGTTCACTGTGTTTTTTTAGTCTTTGAAACCAGTGACTCCACAGGGACTTGGTTTTGGTAAATTTGTCACCAGTCTCTACTTCTATGTACCAGAGTAATATGTGATATCTGATAGCCAGGGGTTTGAAGCTATTTTTTTTAAGAATTCTGTACTGACTAGATTTCCGGATGATGGGGTCCTAGGCTATAGGAACTATAATATTTGCTGCTATTTACAATAAGTGACACAAAAGATTGGTAAAGACACCAATTTGGAGATGGAGAGGCAAGGCTGAAGGGGAGGAGGAGGCCTTTATTTGAACATAACAATAATTGTGTTGTTATGTTCAAAAGTCTTACCTAGTAAATTTCCCATAGCTCGCTATCTCTTTGCCCATATTTTTTACGTACCCACTATCTGACCAATATAATAGAAGTAGCATTATTTTCTCAGCTAATATTCCATGAGCTGTTTTACAAATGGTTAGAGACACATATGTAAATTGTGCTTAAAGCCAATGCCTGTAGTGGTGCCATAGGTTTATAGATAAAGAACCCGGTCTGAAGCAGATTAGTAGAGCTTTTGTGTGATGATAAATTGTGTAGATTTAGGATATCCAGGCCTTGTTTGTTTTCCAACATGTAGCTATCATGTGTATTACTAAAGACTCTATACATTTTGTATCTGTCGAGCTATAAAAAAGTAAGATTATAAAGGGGTGTACTCTTCTGGCTGAATTAATTCATCTGCATTTTCCTGTTTACTGTAAAAAAGTTGAGATTTTTTATATAGTTTTCAATTTTGTTTTAAACTTGCACACATATCATGTTAATGTTGACCTCTCATTTGCTTTTGATTGGTTGTGTATAATCAAGGAGATGTTATCTAGATTTTTTTAATTATATTTGTATAGGTTATTCTGTTACATTGAAGTTAGATGTACCTCAAATAATGATGGTCACATTGGTAAAATGATGAAATTGCTATCATGTCACTGTGTTATTTCCATTTTTTTCACCTAATTTCCAATGGAGGTGTCTGTTCAGAAGTGGTTTGTTTGGTTCAGTTATTAGGCCCTTCTTGGATATTGGTGCTGCATGTGTAGTGGAATAATTTAGGGTAGGTCCCTTTAGCTGGATTTGGACAGGGCAATAAAGAGAGTTGTTATGTTTACGTTATTGCTCCTCTCTCAAGGTACAATTGTGTGGTCTGAGATGGTATCATGTTTGTTTTGGAGAAATGCCCGAGACCAATAAACTTGGAAGGTATTGGGAATAGAGACGTGTTTTTTTCAAAACTCCATGTAGGTGTCGTTGTATGGCACCACTTGCTTGTTAGGAAGTCATATGAGTTTATTTTACATGATGGTGTTCACTATGTTATTTTAGTCTTTGAAACCAGTGACTCCATAGGGACTGGGTTTTTGGTAAATTTGCCACCAGTCTCTACTAATTTGCCAAGAGTAGTATGTGATATCTGATAGGCAGGGATTTGAAACTATTTTTTAAAGAATTCTGGACTGACTGGTTTCCTGGATGATGAGGTCCTAGGCTATGGGAACTTTACTGTTTGCTGGTTTTAATAATAAGTAACGCAAAGGATTGGAAAATACACCAATTTTGGAGATGGAGAGGCAAGGCTGGAGGGGAGGAGGAGGCCTTTATTTGAACATAACAACTCTTGTGTTGTTATGTTCAAAAGTCTTATCTATTAAGTTTCCCATAGCTCGCTATGCTTTTGTCCAAATTCTTCACGTACCAACTATCTGACAAATATTATAGAAGTAGCATTATTTACTCACCTAATATTCCAAGAGCTGTTTTACAAATGGTTGGAGACTCATATGTATATTGTGCTTAAAGCCAATGCCTGTAGTGGTGCCATAGGTTTAGATAAAGAACCAAAACTGAAGCAGATTGGGAGAGCTTTTGTGTGATTATAAATTGTGTAGATTTAGGATATCCAGACCTTGTATGTATTCCAATATGTAGCTATCATGTGTTGTACTATAGAATCAATACATTTTGTATCTGTAGAGCTACAAAAAAAAGTTAGATTGTAAAGGGGTATACACTTCTGGGTGAATTAATTCTGTGTTTTCCTGTTTTCTGTGAAAAAGTTGGGATTTTTTGGTATAGTTTTCAATTTTGTTTTATACTTGCACACATTTCAAGTTAATGTTGTCCTCTCATTTTGTTTTGATTGGTTGTGTATAATCATGGAGATTTTATCTAGATTATTTTACTATATTTTATATGTTATTCTGTTACGTTGAAGTTAGATGTACCTCAAATCATTATCGTTACATTGGTGGTATGGTGAGATTGCTATCATATCACTGTGTCATTTCCATTACATTTATCTAATTTCCAATGGAGATGTCTGGTCAGAAGTGGTTTGTTTGGTTCAGTTGCTGGGCCCTCCTTGGATATTGGTGCTTCATGTGTAGTAGAATAATTTAGGGTAGGTCCCTTTTGCTAGATTTGGTCAGTGCAATAAAGAGAGATGTAATGCTTATGTAATTGCTCTACTCTCTCTCTCTCTCGGTAAAATTCTGTGGTCTGAGATGGTATCATGTTTGTTTTGGAGAAATTACAGAGACCAATAGCCTTGAAAGGTATTGGGATTAAAGATATCTGCTTTTTTCAAAATTCTGTTTAGGTGTCGTAGTATGGCACCATTTGATGGTTAGGAAGTCATCTGACCTCATTTTAGTGATGTTGTTCACTGTGTTTTTTTAGTCTTTGAAACCAGTGACTCCACAGGGACTTGGTTTTGGTAAATTTGTCACCAGTCTCTACTTCTATGTACCAGAGTAATATGTGATATCTGATAGCCAGGGGTTTGAAGCTATTTTTTTTAAGAATTCTGTACTGACTAGATTTCCGGATGATGGGGTCCTAGGCTATAGGAACTATAATATTTGCTGCTATTTACAATAAGTGACACAAAAGATTGGTAAAGACACCAATTTGGAGATGGAGAGGCAAGGCTGAAGGGGAGGAGGAGGCCTTTATTTGAACATAACAATAATTGTGTTGTTATGTTCAAAAGTCTTACCTAGTAAATTTCCCATAGCTCGCTATCTCTTTGCCCATATTTTTTACGTACCCACTATCTGACCAATATAATAGAAGTAGCATTATTTTCTCAGCTAATATTCCAAGAGCTGTTTTACAAGTGGTTAGAGACACATATGTAAAATGTGCTTAAAGCCAATGCCTGTAGTGGTGCCATAGGTTTATAGATAAAGAACCCGGTCTGAAGCAGATTAGTAGAGCTTTTGTGTAATGATAAATTGTGTAGATTTAGGATATCCAGGCCTTGTTTGTTTTCCAATATGTAGCTATCATGTGTATTACTAAAGACTCTATACATTTTGTATCTGTCGAGCTATAAAAAAGTAAGATTATCAAGGGGTGTACTCTTCTGGCTGAATTAATTCATCTGCATTTTCCTGTTTACTGTAAAAAAGTTGAGATTTTTTATATAGTTTTCAATTTTGTTTTAAACTTGCACACATATCATGTTAATGTTGACCTCTCATTTGCTTTTGATTGGTTGTGTATAATCAAGGAGATTTTATCTAGATTTTTTTAATTATATTTGTATAGGTTATTCTGTTACATTGAAGTTAGATGTACCTCAAATAATGATGGTCACATTGGTAAAATGATGAAATTGCTATCATGTCACTGTGTTATTTCCATTTTTTTCACCTAATTTCCAATGGAGGTGTCTGTTCAGAAGTGGTTTGTTTGGTTCAGTTATTAGGCCCTTCTTGGATATTGGTGCTGCATGTGTAGTGGAATAATTTAGGGTAGGTCCCTTTAGCTGGATTTGGACAGGGCAATAAAGAGAGTTGTTATGTTTACGTTATTGCTCCTCTCTCAAGGTACAATTGTGTGGTCTGAGATGGTATCATGTTTGTTTTGGAGAAATGCCCGAGACCAATAAACTTGGAAGGTATTGGGAATAGAGACGTGTTTTTTTCAAAACTCCATGTAGGTGTCGTTGTATGGCACCATTTGCTTGTTAGGAAGTCATATGAGTTTATTTTACATGATGGTGTTCACTATGTTATTTTAGTCTTTGAAACCAGTGACTCCATAGGGACTGGGTTTTTGGTAAATTTGCCACCAGTCTCTACTAATTTGCCAAGAGTAGTATGTGATATCTGATAGGCAGGGATTTGAAACTATTTTTTAAAGAATTCTGGACTGACTGGTTTCCTGGATGATGAGGTCCTAGGCTATGGGAACTTTACTGTTTGCTGGTTTTAATAATAAGTAACGCAAAGGATTGGAAAATACACCAATTTTGGAGATGGAGAGGCAAGGCTGGAGGGGAGGAGGAGGCCTTTATTTGAACATAACAACTCTTGTGTTGTTATGTTCAAAAGTCTTATCTATTAAGTTTCCCATAGCTCGCTATCCTTTTGTCCAAATTCTTCACGTACCAACTATCTGACAAATATTATAGAAGTAGCATTATTTACTCACCTAATATTCCAAGAGCTGTTTTACAAATGGTTGGAGACTCATATGTATATTGTGCTTAAAGCCAATGCCTGTAGTGGTGCCATAGGTTTAGATAAAGAACCAAAACTGAAGCAGATTGGGAGAGCTTTTGTGTGATTATAAATTGTGTAGATTTAGGATATCCAGACCTTGTATGTATTCCAATATGTAGCTATCATGTGTTGTACTATAGAATCAATACATTTTGTATCTGTAGAGCTACAAAAAAAAGTTAGATTGTAAAGGGGTATACCCTTCTGGGTGAATTAATTCTGTGTTTTCCTGTTTTCTGTGAAAAAGTTGGGATTTTTTGGTATAGTTTTCAATTTTGTTTTATACTTGCACACATTTCAAGTTAATGTTGTCCTCTCATTTTGTTTTGATTGGTTGTGTATAATCATGGAGATTTTATCTAGATTATTTTACTATATTTTATATGTTATTCTGTTACGTTGAAGTTAGATGTACCTCAAATCATTATCGTTACATTGGTGGTATGGTGAGATTGCTATCATATCACTGTGTCATTTCCATTACGTTTATCTAATTTCCAATGGAGATGTCTGGTCAGAAGTGGTTTGTTTGGTTCAGTTGCTGGGCCCTCCTTGGATATTGGTGCTTCATGTGTAGTAGAATAATTTAGGGTAGGTCCCTTTTGCTAGATTTGGTCAGTGCAATAAAGAGAGATGTAATGCTTATGTAATTGCTCTACTCTCTCTCTCTCTCGGTAAAATTCTGTGGTCTGAGATGGTATCATGTTTGTTTTGGAGAAATTACAGAGACCAATAGCCTTGAAAGGTATTGGGATTAAAGATATCTGCTTTTTTCAAAATTCTGTTTAGGTGTCGTAGTATGGCACCATTTGATGGTTAGGAAGTCATCTGACCTCATTTTAGTGATGTTGTTCACTGTGTTTTTTTAGTCTTTGAAACCAGTGACTCCACAGGGACTTGGTTTTGGTAAATTTGTCACCAGTCTCTACTTCTATGTACCAGAGTAATATGTGATATCTGATAGCCAGGGGTTTGAAGCTATTTTTTTTAAGAATTCTGTACTGACTAGATTTCCGGATGATGGGGTCCTAGGCTATAGGAACTATAATATTTGCTGCTATTTACAATAAGTGACACAAAAGATTGGTAAAGACACCAATTTGGAGATGGAGAGGCAAGGCTGAAGGGGAGGAGGAGGCCTTTATTTGAACATAACAATAATTGTGTTGTTATGTTCAAAAGTCTTACCTAGTAAATTTCCCATAGCTCGCTATCTCTTTGCCCATATTTTTTACGTACCCACTATCTGACCAATATAATAGAAGTAGCATTATTTTCTCAGCTAATATTCCAAGAGCTGTTTTACAAGTGGTTAGAGACACATATGTAAAATGTGCTTAAAGCCAATGCCTGTAGTGGTGCCATAGGTTTATAGATAAAGAACCCGGTCTGAAGCAGATTAGTAGAGCTTTTGTGTAATGATAAATTGTGTAGATTTAGGATATCCAGGCCTTGTTTGTTTTCCAATATGTAGCTATCATGTGTATTACTAAAGACTCTATACATTTTGTATCTGTCGAGCTATAAAAAAGTAAGATTATCAAGGGGTGTACTCTTCTGGCTGAATTAATTCATCTGCATTTTCCTGTTTACTGTAAAAAAGTTGAGATTTTTTATATAGTTTTCAATTTTGTTTTAAACTTGCACACATATCATGTTAATGTTGACCTCTCATTTGCTTTTGATTGGTTGTGTATAATCAAGGAGATTTTATCTAGATTTTTTTAGTTATATTTGTATAGGTTATTCTGTTACATTGAAGTTAGATGTACCTCAAATAATGATGGTCACATTGGTAAAATGATGAAATTGCTATCATGTCACTGTGTTATTTCCATTTTTTTCACCTAATTTCCAATGGAGGTGTCTGTTCAGAAGTGGTTTGTTTGGTTCAGTTATTAGGCCCTTCTTGGATATTGGTGCTGCATGTGTAGTGGAATAATTTAGGGTAGGTCCCTTTAGCTGGATTTGGACAGGGCAATAAAGAGAGTTGTTATGTTTACGTTATTGCTCCTCTCTCAAGGTACAATTGTGTGGTCTGAGATGGTATCATGTTTGTTTTGGAGAAATGCCCGAGACCAATAAACTTGGAAGGTATTGGGAATAGAGACGTGTTTTTTTCAAAACTCCATGTAGGTGTCGTTGTATGGCACCATTTGCTTGTTAGGAAGTCATATGAGTTTATTTTACATGATGGTGTTCACTATGTTATTTTAGTCTTTGAAACCAGTGACTCCATAGGGACTGGGTTTTTGGTAAATTTGCCACCAGTCTCTACTAATTTGCCAAGAGTAGTATGTGATATCTGATAGGCAGGGATTTGAAACTATTTTTTAAAGAATTCTGGACTGACTGGTTTCCTGGATGATGAGGTCCTAGGCTATGGGAACTTTACTGTTTGCTGGTTTTAATAATAAGTAACGCAAAGGATTGGAAAATACACCAATTTTGGAGATGGAGAGGCAAGGCTGGAGGGGAGGAGGAGGCCTTTATTTGAACATAACAACTCTTGTGTTGTTATGTTCAAAAGTCTTATCTATTAAGTTTCCCATAGCTCGCTATCCTTTTGTCCAAATTCTTCACGTACCAACTATCTGACAAATATTATAGAAGTAGCATTATTTACTCACCTAATATTCCAAGAGCTGTTTTACAAATGGTTGGAGACTCATATGTATATTGTGCTTAAAGCCAATGCCTGTAGTGGTGCCATAGGTTTAGATAAAGAACCAAAACTGAAGCAGATTGGGAGAGCTTTTGTGTGATTATAAATTGTGTAGATTTAGGATATCCAGACCTTGTATGTATTCCAATATGTAGCTATCATGTGTTGTACTATAGAATCAATACATTTTGTATCTGTAGAGCTACAAAAAAAAGTTAGATTGTAAAGGGGTATACACTTCTGGGTGAATTAATTCTGTGTTTTCCTGTTTTCTGTGAAAAAGTTGGGATTTTTTGGTATAGTTTTCAATTTTGTTTTATACTTGCACACATTTCAAGTTAATGTTGTCCTCTCATTTTGTTTTGATTGGTTGTGTATAATCATGGAGATTTTATCTAGATTATTTTACTATATTTTATATGTTATTCTGTTACGTTGAAGTTAGATGTACCTCAAATCATTATCGTTACATTGGTGGTATGGTGAGATTGCTATCATATCACTGTGTCATTTCCATTACGTTTATCTAATTTCCAATGGAGATGTCTGGTCAGAAGTGGTTTGTTTGGTTCAGTTGCTGGGCCCTCCTTGGATATTGGTGCTTCATGTGTAGTAGAATAATTTAGGGTAGGTCCCTTTTGCTAGATTTGGTCAGTGCAATAAAGAGAGATGTAATGCTTATGTAATTGCTCTACTCTCTCTCTCTCGGTAAAATTCTGTGGTCTGAGATGGTATCATGTTTGTTTTGGAGAAATTACAGAGACCAATAGCCTTGAAAGGTATTGGGAATAAAGATATCTGCTTTTTCAAAATTCTGTTTAGGTGTCGTAGTATGGCACCATTTGATGGTTAGGAAGTCATCTGACCTCATTTTAGTGATGTTGTTCACTGTGTTTTTTTAGTCTTTGAAACCAGTGACTCCACAGGGACTTGGTTTTGGTAAATTTGTCACCAGTCTCTACTTCTATGTACCAGAGTAATATGTGATATCTGATAGCCAGGGGTTTGAAGCTATTTTTTTTAAGAATTCTGTACTGACTAGATTTCCGGATGATGGGGTCCTAGGCTATAGGAACTATAATATTTGCTGCTATTTACAATAAGTGACACAAAAGATTGGTAAAGACACCAATTTGGAGATGGAGAGGCAAGGCTGAAGGGGAGGAGGAGGCCTTTATTTGAACATAACAATAATTGTGTTGTTATGTTCAAAAGTCTTACCTAGTAAATTTCCCATAGCTCGCTATCTCTTTGCCCATATTTTTTACGTACCCACTATCTGACCAATATAATAGAAGTAGCATTATTTTCTCAGCTAATATTCCATGAGCTGTTTTACAAATGGTTAGAGACACATATGTAAATTGTGCTTAAAGCCAATGCCTGTAGTGGTGCCATAGGTTTATAGATAAAGAACCCGGTCTGAAGCAGATTAGTAGAGCTTTTGTGTGATGATAAATTGTGTAGATTTAGGATATCCAGGCCTTGTTTGTTTTCCAACATGTAGCTATCATGTGTATTACTAAAGACTCTATACATTTTGTATCTGTCGAGCTATAAAAAAGTAAGATTATAAAGGGGTGTACTCTTCTGGCTGAATTAATTCATCTGCATTTTCCTGTTTACTGTAAAAAAGTTGAGATTTTTTATATAGTTTTCAATTTTGTTTTAAACTTGCACACATATCATGTTAATGTTGACCTCTCATTTGCTTTTGATTGGTTGTGTATAATCAAGGAGATTTTATCTAGATTTTTTTAATTATATTTGTATAGGTTATTCTGTTACATTGAAGTTAGATGTACCTCAAATAATGATGGTCACATTGGTAAAATGATGAAATTGCTATCATGTCACTGTGTTATTTCCATTTTTTTCACCTAATTTCCAATGGAGGTGTCTGTTCAGAAGTGGTTTGTTTGGTTCAGTTATTAGGCCCTTCTTGGATATTGGTGCTGCATGTGTAGTGGAATAATTTAGGGTAGGTCCCTTTAGCTGGATTTGGACAGGGCAATAAAGAGAGTTGTTATGTTTACGTTATTGCTCCTCTCTCAAGGTACAATTGTGTGGTCTGAGATGGTATCATGTTTGTTTTGGAGAAATGCCCGAGACCAATAAACTTGGAAGGTATTGGGAATAGAGACGTGTTTTTTTCAAAACTCCATGTAGGTGTCGTTGTATGGCACCACTTGCTTGTTAGGAAGTCATATGAGTTTATTTTACATGATGGTGTTCACTATGTTATTTTAGTCTTTGAAACCAGTGACTCCATAGGGACTGGGTTTTTGGTAAATTTGCCACCAGTCTCTACTAATTTGCCAAGAGTAGTATGTGATATCTGATAGGCAGGGATTTGAAACTATTTTTTAAAGAATTCTGGACTGACTGGTTTCCTGGATGATGAGGTCCTAGGCTATGGGAACTTTACTGTTTGCTGGTTTTAATAATAAGTAACGCAAAGGATTGGAAAATACACCAATTTTGGAGATGGAGAGGCAAGGCTGGAGGGGAGGAGGAGGCCTTTATTTGAACATAACAACTCTTGTGTTGTTATGTTCAAAAGTCTTATCTATTAAGTTTCCCATAGCTCGCTATGCTTTTGTCCAAATTCTTCACGTACCAACTATCTGACAAATATTATAGAAGTAGCATTATTTACTCACCTAATATTCCAAGAGCTGTTTTACAAATGGTTGGAGACTCATATGTATATTGTGCTTAAAGCCAATGCCTGTAGTGGTGCCATAGGTTTAGATAAAGAACCAAAACTGAAGCAGATTGGGAGAGCTTTTGTGTGATTATAAATTGTGTAGATTTAGGATATCCAGACCTTGTATGTATTCCAATATGTAGCTATCATGTGTTGTACTATAGAATCAATACATTTTGTATCTGTAGAGCTACAAAAAAAAGTTAGATTGTAAAGGGGTATACACTTCTGGGTGAATTAATTCTGTGTTTTCCTGTTTTCTGTGAAAAAGTTGGGATTTTTTGGTATAGTTTTCAATTTTGTTTTATACTTGCACACATTTCAAGTTAATGTTGTCCTCTCATTTTGTTTTGATTGGTTGTGTATAATCATGGAGATTTTATCTAGATTATTTTACTATATTTTATATGTTATTCTGTTACGTTGAAGTTAGATGTACCTCAAATCATTATCGTTACATTGGTGGTATGGTGAGATTGCTATCATATCACTGTGTCATTTCCATTACATTTATCTAATTTCCAATGGAGATGTCTGGTCAGAAGTGGTTTGTTTGGTTCAGTTGCTGGGCCCTCCTTGGATATTGGTGCTTCATGTGTAGTAGAATAATTTAGGGTAGGTCCCTTTTGCTAGATTTGGTCAGTGCAATAAAGAGAGATGTAATGCTTATGTAATTGCTCTACTCTCTCTCTCTCTCGGTAAAATTCTGTGGTCTGAGATGGTATCATGTTTGTTTTGGAGAAATTACAGAGACCAATAGCCTTGAAAGGTATTGGGATTAAAGATATCTGCTTTTTTCAAAATTCTGTTTAGGTGTCGTAGTATGGCACCATTTGATGGTTAGGAAGTCATCTGACCTCATTTTAGTGATGTTGTTCACTGTGTTTTTTTAGTCTTTGAAACCAGTGACTCCACAGGGACTTGGTTTTGGTAAATTTGTCACCAGTCTCTACTTCTATGTACCAGAGTAATATGTGATATCTGATAGCCAGGGGTTTGAAGCTATTTTTTTTAAGAATTCTGTACTGACTAGATTTCCGGATGATGGGGTCCTAGGCTATAGGAACTATAATATTTGCTGCTATTTACAATAAGTGACACAAAAGATTGGTAAAGACACCAATTTGGAGATGGAGAGGCAAGGCTGAAGGGGAGGAGGAGGCCTTTATTTGAACATAACAATAATTGTGTTGTTATGTTCAAAAGTCTTACCTAGTAAATTTCCCATAGCTCGCTATCTCTTTGCCCATATTTTTTACGTACCCACTATCTGACCAATATAATAGAAGTAGCATTATTTTCTCAGCTAATATTCCAAGAGCTGTTTTACAAGTGGTTAGAGACACATATGTAAAATGTGCTTAAAGCCAATGCCTGTAGTGGTGCCATAGGTTTATAGATAAAGAACCCGGTCTGAAGCAGATTAGTAGAGCTTTTGTGTAATGATAAATTGTGTAGATTTAGGATATCCAGGCCTTGTTTGTTTTCCAATATGTAGCTATCATGTGTATTACTAAAGACTCTATACATTTTGTATCTGTCGAGCTATAAAAAAGTAAGATTATCAAGGGGTGTACTCTTCTGGCTGAATTAATTCATCTGCATTTTCCTGTTTACTGTAAAAAAGTTGAGATTTTTTATATAGTTTTCAATTTTGTTTTAAACTTGCACACATATCATGTTAATGTTGACCTCTCATTTGCTTTTGATTGGTTGTGTATAATCAAGGAGATTTTATCTAGATTTTTTTAATTATATTTGTATAGGTTATTCTGTTACATTGAAGTTAGATGTACCTCAAATAATGATGGTCACATTGGTAAAATGATGAAATTGCTATCATGTCACTGTGTTATTTCCATTTTTTTCACCTAATTTCCAATGGAGGTGTCTGTTCAGAAGTGGTTTGTTTGGTTCAGTTATTAGGCCCTTCTTGGATATTGGTGCTGCATGTGTAGTGGAATAATTTAGGGTAGGTCCCTTTAGCTGGATTTGGACAGGGCAATAAAGAGAGTTGTTATGTTTACGTTATTGCTCCTCTCTCAAGGTACAATTGTGTGGTCTGAGATGGTATCATGTTTGTTTTGGAGAAATGCCCGAGACCAATAAACTTGGAAGGTATTGGGAATAGAGACGTGTTTTTTTCAAAACTCCATGTAGGTGTCGTTGTATGGCACCATTTGCTTGTTAGGAAGTCATATGAGTTTATTTTACATGATGGTGTTCACTATGTTATTTTAGTCTTTGAAACCAGTGACTCCATAGGGACTGGGTTTTTGGTAAATTTGCCACCAGTCTCTACTAATTTGCCAAGAGTAGTATGTGATATCTGATAGGCAGGGATTTGAAACTATTTTTTAAAGAATTCTGGACTGACTGGTTTCCTGGATGATGAGGTCCTAGGCTATGGGAACTTTACTGTTTGCTGGTTTTAATAATAAGTAACGCAAAGGATTGGAAAATACACCAATTTTGGAGATGGAGAGGCAAGGCTGGAGGGGAGGAGGAGGCCTTTATTTGAACATAACAACTCTTGTGTTGTTATGTTCAAAAGTCTTATCTATTAAGTTTCCCATAGCTCGCTATGCTTTTGTCCAAATTCTTCACGTACCAACTATCTGACAAATATTATAGAAGTAGCATTATTTACTCACCTAATATTCCAAGAGCTGTTTTACAAATGGTTGGAGACTCATATGTATATTGTGCTTAAAGCCAATGCCTGTAGTGGTGCCATAGGTTTAGATAAAGAACCAAAACTGAAGCAGATTGGGAGAGCTTTTGTGTGATTATAAATTGTGTAGATTTAGGATATCCAGACCTTGTATGTATTCCAATATGTAGCTATCATGTGTTGTACTATAGAATCAATACATTTTGTATCTGTAGAGCTACAAAAAAAAGTTAGATTGTAAAGGGGTATACACTTCTGGGTGAATTAATTCTGTGTTTTCCTGTTTTCTGTGAAAAAGTTGGGATTTTTTGGTATAGTTTTCAATTTTGTTTTATACTTGCACACATTTCAAGTTAATGTTGTCCTCTCATTTTGTTTTGATTGGTTGTGTATAATCATGGAGATTTTATCTAGATTATTTTACTATATTTTATATGTTATTCTGTTACGTTGAAGTTAGATGTACCTCAAATCATTATCGTTACATTGGTGGTATGGTGAGATTGCTATCATATCACTGTGTCATTTCCATTACATTTATCTAATTTCCAATGGAGATGTCTGGTCAGAAGTGGTTTGTTTGGTTCAGTTGCTGGGCCCTCCTTGGATATTGGTGCTTCATGTGTAGTAGAATAATTTAGGGTAGGTCCCTTTTGCTAGATTTGGTCAGTGCAATAAAGAGAGATGTAATGCTTATGTAATTGCTCTACTCTCTCTCTCTCTCGGTAAAATTCTGTGGTCTGAGATGGTATCATGTTTGTTTTGGAGAAATTACAGAGACCAATAGCCTTGAAAGGTATTGGGATTAAAGATATCTGCTTTTTTCAAAATTCTGTTTAGGTGTCGTAGTATGGCACCATTTGATGGTTAGGAAGTCATCTGACCTCATTTTAGTGATGTTGTTCACTGTGTTTTTTTAGTCTTTGAAACCAGTGACTCCACAGGGACTTGGTTTTGGTAAATTTGTCACCAGTCTCTACTTCTATGTACCAGAGTAATATGTGATATCTGATAGCCAGGGGTTTGAAGCTATTTTTTTTAAGAATTCTGTACTGACTAGATTTCCGGATGATGGGGTCCTAGGCTATAGGAACTATAATATTTGCTGCTATTTACAATAAGTGACACAAAAGATTGGTAAAGACACCAATTTGGAGATGGAGAGGCAAGGCTGAAGGGGAGGAGGAGGCCTTTATTTGAACATAACAATAATTGTGTTGTTATGTTCAAAAGTCTTACCTAGTAAATTTCCCATAGCTCGCTATCTCTTTGCCCATATTTTTTACGTACCCACTATCTGACCAATATAATAGAAGTAGCATTATTTTCTCAGCTAATATTCCAAGAGCTGTTTTACAAGTGGTTAGAGACACATATGTAAAATGTGCTTAAAGCCAATGCCTGTAGTGGTGCCATAGGTTTATAGATAAAGAACCCGGTCTGAAGCAGATTAGTAGAGCTTTTGTGTAATGATAAATTGTGTAGATTTAGGATATCCAGGCCTTGTTTGTTTTCCAATATGTAGCTATCATGTGTATTACTAAAGACTCTATACATTTTGTATCTGTCGAGCTATAAAAAAGTAAGATTATCAAGGGGTGTACTCTTCTGGCTGAATTAATTCATCTGCATTTTCCTGTTTACTGTAAAAAAGTTGAGATTTTTTATATAGTTTTCAATTTTGTTTTAAACTTGCACACATATCATGTTAATGTTGACCTCTCATTTGCTTTTGATTGGTTGTGTATAATCAAGGAGATTTTATCTAGATTTTTTTAATTATATTTGTATAGGTTATTCTGTTACATTGAAGTTAGATGTACCTCAAATAATGATGGTCACATTGGTAAAATGATGAAATTGCTATCATGTCACTGTGTTATTTCCATTTTTTTCACCTAATTTCCAATGGAGGTGTCTGTTCAGAAGTGGTTTGTTTGGTTCAGTTATTAGGCCCTTCTTGGATATTGGTGCTGCATGTGTAGTGGAATAATTTAGGGTAGGTCCCTTTAGCTGGATTTGGACAGGGCAATAAAGAGAGTTGTTATGTTTACGTTATTGCTCCTCTCTCAAGGTACAATTGTGTGGTCTGAGATGGTATCATGTTTGTTTTGGAGAAATGCCCGAGACCAATAAACTTGGAAGGTATTGGGAATAGAGACGTGTTTTTTTCAAAACTCCATGTAGGTGTCGTTGTATGGCACCATTTGCTTGTTAGGAAGTCATATGAGTTTATTTTACATGATGGTGTTCACTATGTTATTTTAGTCTTTGAAACCAGTGACTCCATAGGGACTGGGTTTTTGGTAAATTTGCCACCAGTCTCTACTAATTTGCCAAGAGTAGTATGTGATATCTGATAGGCAGGGATTTGAAACTATTTTTTAAAGAATTCTGGACTGACTGGTTTCCTGGATGATGAGGTCCTAGGCTATGGGAACTTTACTGTTTGCTGGTTTTAATAATAAGTAACGCAAAGGATTGGAAAATACACCAATTTTGGAGATGGAGAGGCAAGGCTGGAGGGGAGGAGGAGGCCTTTATTTGAACATAACAACTCTTGTGTTGTTATGTTCAAAAGTCTTATCTATTAAGTTTCCCATAGCTCGCTATCCTTTTGTCCAAATTCTTCACGTACCAACTATCTGACAAATATTATAGAAGTAGCATTATTTACTCACCTAATATTCCAAGAGCTGTTTTACAAATGGTTGGAGACTCATATGTATATTGTGCTTAAAGCCAATGCCTGTAGTGGTGCCATAGGTTTAGATAAAGAACCAAAACTGAAGCAGATTGGGAGAGCTTTTGTGTGATTATAAATTGTGTAGATTTAGGATATCCAGACCTTGTATGTATTCCAATATGTAGCTATCATGTGTTGTACTATAGAATCAATACATTTTGTATCTGTAGAGCTACAAAAAAAAGTTAGATTGTAAAGGGGTATACACTTCTGGGTGAATTAATTCTGTGTTTTCCTGTTTTCTGTGAAAAAGTTGGGATTTTTTGGTATAGTTTTCAATTTTGTTTTATACTTGCACACATTTCAAGTTAATGTTCTCCTCTCATTTGGTTTTGATTGGTTGTGTATAATCATGGAGATTTTATCTAGATTATTTTACTATATTTTATATGTTATTCTGTTACGTTGAAGTTAGATGTACCTCAAATCATTATCGTTACATTGGTGGTATGGTGAGATTGCTATCATATCACTGTGTCATTTCCATTACGTTTATCTAATTTGCAATGGAGATGTCTGGTCAGAAGTGGTTTGTTTGGTTCAGTTGCTGGGCCCTCCTTGGATATTGGTGCTTCATTTGTAGTAGAATAATTTAGGGTAGGTCCCTTTTGCTGGATTTGGTCAGTGCAATAAAGAGAGATGTAATTCTTATGTAATTGCTCTACTCTTTCTCTCTCTCTCTCTCTTTCTCTCTCTCTCTCTCTCTCTCTGTAAAATTGTGTGGTCTGAGATGGTATCATGTTTGTTTTGGAGAAATTACAGAGACCAATAGCCTTGAAAGGTATTGGGAATAAAGATATCTGCTTTTTTCAAAATTCTGTTTAGGTGTCGTAGTATGGCACCATTTGATGGTTAGGAAGTTATCTGACCTCATTTTAGTGATGTTGTTCACTGTTTTTTTTAGTCTTTGAAACCAGTGACTCCACAGGGACTTGGTTTTGGTAAATTTGTCACCAGTCTCTACTTCTATGTACCAGAGTAGTATGTGATATCTGATAGCCAGGGGTTTGAAGCTATTTTTTTAAGAATTCTGTACTGACTAGATTTCCGGATGATGGGGTCCTAGGCTATAGGAACTATAATATTTGCTGCTATTTACAATAAGTGACACAAAAGATTGACCTCATTTTAGTGATGTTGTTCACTGGTTTTTTTTAGTCTTTGAAACCAGTGACTCCACAGGGACTTGGTTTTGGTAAATTTGTCACCAGTCTCTACTTCTATGTACCAGAGTAGTATGTGATATCTGATAGCCAGGGGTTTGAAGCTATTTTTTTAAGAATTCTGTACTGACTAGATTTCCGGATGATGGGGTCCTTGGCTATAGGAACTATAATATTTGCTGCTATTTACAATAAGTGACACAAAAGATTGGTAAAGTCACCAATTTGGAGATGGAGAGGCAAGGCTGAAGGGGAGGAGGAGGCCTTTATTTGAACATAACAATAATTGTGTTGTTATGTTCAAAAGTCTTACCTAGTAAATTTCCCATAGCTCGCTATCTCTTTGCCCATATTTTTTACGTACCCACTATCTGACGAATATAACAGAAGTAGCATTATTTTCTCAGCTAATATTCCATGAGCTGTTTTACAAATGGTTAGAGACACATATGTAAATTGTGCTTAAAGCCAATGCCTGTAGTGGTGCCATAGGTTTATAGATAAAGAACCCGGTCTGAAGCAGATTAGTAGAGCTTTTGTGTAATGATAAATTGTGTAGATTTAGGATATCCAGGCCTTGTTTGTTTTCCAATATGTAGCTATCATGTGTATTACTAAAGACTCTATACATTTTGTATCTGTCGAGCTATAAAAAAGTAAGATTATAAAGGGGTGTACTCTTCTGGCTGAATTAATTCATCTGCATTTTCCTGTTTACTGTAAAAAAGTTGAGATTTTTTGTATCGTTTTCAATTTTGTTTTAAACGTGCACACAAATCATGTTAATGTTGACCTCTCATTTGCTTTTGTTTGGTTGTGTATAATCAAGGAGATTTTATCTAGATTTATTTTAATTATATTTGTATAGGTTATTCTGTTACATTGAAGTTAGATGTATCTCAAATAATGATGGTCACATTGGTAAAATGATGAAATTGCTATCATCTCACTGTGTTATTTCCATTTGTTTCACCTAATTTCCAATGGAGGTGTCTGTTCAGAAGTGGTTTGTTTGGTTCAGTTATTAGGCCCTTCTTGGATATTGGTGCTGCATGTGTAGTGGAATAATTTAGGGTAGGTCCCTTTAGCTGGATTTGGACAGGGCAATAAAGAGAGTTGTTATGTTTACGTTATTGCTCCTCTCTCAAGGTACAATTGTGTGGTCTGAGATGGTATCATGTTTGTTTTGGAGAAATGCCCGAGACCAATAAACTTGGAAGGTATTGGGAATAGAGACGTGTTTTTTTCAAAACTCCATGTAGGTGTCGTTGTATGGCACCATTTGCTTGTTAGGAAGTCATATGAGTTATTTTACATGATGGTGTTCACTATGTTATTTTAGTCTTTGATACCAGTGACTCCATAGGGACTGGGTTTTTGGTAAATTTGCCACCAGTCTCTACTAATTTGTCCAGAGTAGTATGTGATATCTGATAGGCAGGGATTTGAAAGAAATTTTTTAAGAATTCTGGACTGACTTGTTTCCTGGATGATGAGGTCCTAGGCTATGGGAACTTTACTGTTTGTTGGTTTTAATAATAAGTAACGCAAAGGATTGGAAAATACACCAATTTTGGAGATGGAGAGGCAAGGCTGAAGGGGAGGAGGAGGCCTTTATTTGAACATAACAACTCTTGTGTTGTTATGTTCAAAAGTCTTATCTAGTAAGTTTCCCATAGCTCGCTATCCTTTTGTCCAAATTCTTCACGTACCAACTATCTGACAAATATTATAGAAGTAGCATTATTTACTCACCTAATATTCCAAGAGCTGTTTTACAAATGGTTGGAGACTCATATGTATATTGTGCTTAAAGCCAATGCCTGTAGTGGTGCCATAGGTTTAGATAAAGAACCAAAACTGAAGCAGATTGGGAGAGCTTTTGTGTGATTATAAATTGTGTAGATTTAGGATATCCAAACCTTGTATGTATTCCAATATGTAGCTATCATGTGTTGTACTATAGAATCAATACATTTTGTATCTGTAGAGCTACAAAAAAAAGTTAGATTGTAAAGGGGTATACACTTCTGGGTGAATTAATTCTGTGTTTTCCTGTTTTCTGTGAAAAAGTTGGGATGTTTTGGTATAGTTTTCAATTTTGTTTTTTACTTGCACACATTTCAAGTTAATGTTGTCCTCTCATTTGGTTTTGATTGGTTGTGTATAATCATGGAGATTTTATCTAGATTATTTTACTATATTTTATATGTTATTCTGTTACGTTGTAGTTAGATGTACCTCAAATCATTATCGTTACATTGGTGGTATGGTGAGATTGCTATCATATCACTGTGTCATTTCCATTACCTTTATCTAATTTCCAATGGAGATGTCTGGTCAGAAGTGGTTTGTTTGGTTCAGTTGCTGGGCCCTCCTTGGATATTGGTGCTTCATGTGTAGTAGAATAATTTAGGGTAGGTCCCTTTTGCTGGATTTGGTCAGTGCAATAAAGAGAGATGTAATGCTTATGTAATTGCTCTACTCTCTCTCTCTCTCTCTCTCTCTAGGTAAAATTGTGTGGTCTGAGATGGTATCATGTTTGTTTTGGAGAAATTACAGAGACCAATAGCCTTGAAAGGTATTGGGAATAAAGATATCTGCTTTTTTCAAAATTCTGTTTAAGTGTCGTAGTATGGCACCATTTGATGGTTAGGAAGTCATCTGACCTCATTTTAGTGATGTTGTTCACTGTTTTTTTTAGTCTTTGAAACCAGTGACTCCACAGGGACTTGGTTTTGGCAAATTTGTCACCAGTCTCTACTTCTATGTACCAGAGTAGTATGTGATATCTGATAGCCAGGGGTTTGAAGCTATTTTTTTAAGAATTCTGTACTGACTAGATTTCCGGATGATGGGGTCCTAGGCTATAGGAACTATAATATTTGCTGCTATTTACAATAAGTGACACAAAAGATTGGTAAAGACACCAATTTGGAGATGGAGAGGCAAGGCTGAAGGGGAGGAGGAGGCCTTTATTTGAACATAACAATAATTGTGTTGTTATGTTCAAAAGTCTTACCTTATAAATTTCCCATAGCTTGCTATCTCTTTGCCCATATTTTTTACGTACCCACTATCTGACCAATATAATAGAAGTAGCATTATTTTCTCAGCTAATATTCCATGAGCTGTTTTACAAATGGTTAGAGACACATATGTAAATTGTGCTTAAAGCCAATGCCTGTAGTGGTGCCATAGGTTTATAGATAAAGAACCCGGTCTGAAGCAGATTAGTAGAGCTTTTGTGTAATGATAAATTGTGTAAATTTAGGATATCCAGGCCTTGTTTGTTTTCCAATATGTAGCTGTCATGTGTATTACTAAAGACTCTATACATTTTGTATCTGTCGAGCTATAAAAAAGTAAGATTATAAAGGGGTGTACTCTTCTGGCTGAATTAATTCATCTGCATTTTCCTGTTTACTGTAAAAAAGTTGAGATTTTTTATATAGTTTTCAATTTTGTTTTAAACGTGCACACATATCATGTTAATGTTGACCTCTCATTTGCTTTTGATTGGTTGTGTATAATCAAGGCGATTTTATCTAGATTTTTTTTAATTATATTTGTATAGGTTATTCTGTTACATTGAAGTTAGATGTACCTCAAATAATGATGGTCACATTGGTAAAATGATGAAATTGCTATCATGTCACTGTGTTTTTTCCATTTTTTTCACCTAATTTCCAATGGAGGTGTCTGTTCAGAAGTGGTTTGTTTGGTTCAGTTATTAGGCCCTTCTTGGATGTTGGTGCTGCATGTGTAGTGGAATAATTTAGGGTAGGTCCCTTTAGCTGGATTTGGACAGGGCAATAAAGAGAGTTGTTATGTTTACGTTATTGCTCCTCTCTCAAGGTACAATTGTGTGGTCTGAGATGGTATCATGTTTGTTTTGGAGAAATGCCCGAGACCAATAAACTTGGAAGATATTGGGAATAGAGACGTGTTTTTTTCAAAACTCCATGTAGGTGTCGTTGTATGGCACCATTTGCTTGTTAGGAAGTCATATGAGTTTATTTTACATGATGGTGTTCACTATGTTATTTTAGTCTTTGAAACCAGTGACTCCATAGGGACTGGGTTTTTGGTAAATTTGCCACCAGTCTCTACTAATTTGTCCAGAGTAGTATGTGATATCTGATAGGCAGGGATTTGAAACTATTTTTTTAAGAATTCTGGACTGACTGGTTTCCTGGATGATGAGGTCCTAGGCTCTGGGAACTTTACTGTTTGCTGGTTTTAATAATAAGTAACGCAAAGGATTGGAAAATACATCAATTTTGGAGATGGAGAGGCAAGGCTGAAGGGGAGGAGGAGGCCTTTATTTGAACATAACAACTCTTGTGTTGTTATGTTCAAAAGTCTTATCTAGTAAGTTTCCCATAGCTCGCTATCCTTTTGTCCAAATTCTTCACGTACCAACTATCTGACAAATATTATAGAAGTAGCATTATTTACTCACCTAATATTCCAAGAGCTGTTTTACAAATGGTTGGAGACTCATATGTATATTGTGCTTAAAGCCAATGCCTGTAGAGGTGCCATAGGTTTAGATAAAGAACCAAAACTGAAGCAGATTGGGAGAGCTTTTGTGTGATTATAAATTGTGTAGATTTAGGATATCCAAACCTTGTATGTATTCCAATATGTAGCTATCATGTGTTGTACTATAGAATCAATACATTTTGTATCTGTAGAGCTACAAAAAAAAGTTAGATTGTAAAGGGGTATACACTTCTGGGTGAATTAATTCTGTGTTTTCCTGTTTTCTGTGAAAAAGTTGGGATTTTTTGGTATAGTTTTCAATTTTGTTTTATACTTGCACACATTTCAAGTTAATGTTGTCCTCTCATTTGGTTTTGATTGGTTGTGTATAATCATGGAGATTTTATCTAGATTATTTTACTATATTTTATATGTTATTCTGTTACGTTGAAGTTAGATGTACCTCAAATCATTATCGTTACATTGGTGGTATGGTGAGATTGCTATCATATCACTGTGTCATTTCCATTACGTTTATCTAATTTCCAATGGAGATGTCTGGTCAGAAGTGGTTTGTTTGGTTCAGTTGCTGGGCCCTCCTTGGATATTGGTGCTTCATGTGTAGTAGAATAATTTAGGGTAGGTCCCTTTTGCTGGATTTGGTCAGTGCAATAAAGAGAGATGTAATGCTTATGTAATTGCTCTACTCTCTCTCTCTCTCTCTCTCTCTCTAGGTAAAATTGTGTGGTCTGAGATGGTATCATGTTTGTTTTGGAGAAATTACAGAGACCAATAGCCTTGAAAGGTATTGGGAATAAAGATATCTGCTTTTTTCAAAATTCTGTTTATGTGTCGTAGTATGGCACCATTTGATGGTTAGGAAGTCATCTGACCTCATTTTAGTGATGTTGTTCACTGTTTTTTTTTAGTCTTTGAAACCAGTGACTCCACAGGGACTTGGTTTTGGTAAATTTGTCACCAGTCTCTACTTCTATGTACCAGAGTAGTATGTGATATCTGATAGCCAGGGGTTTGAAGCTATTTTTTTAAGAATTCTGTACTGACTAGATTTCCGGATGATGGGGTCCTAGGCTATAGGAACTATAATATTTGCTGCTATTTACAATAAGTGACACAAAAGATTGGTAAAGACACCAATTTGGAGATGGAGAGGCAAGGCTGAAGGGGAGGAGGAGGCCTTTATTTGAACATAACAATAATTGTGTTGTTATGTTCAAAAGTCTTACCTAGTAAATTTCCCATAGCTCGCTATCTCTTTGCCCATATTTTTTACGTACCCACTATCTGACCAATATAATAGAAGTAGCATTATTTTCTCAGCTAATATTCCATGAGCTGTTTTACAAATGGTTAGAGACACATATGTAAATTGTGCTTAAAGCCAATGCTTGTAGTGGTGCCATAGGTTTATAGATAAAGAACCCGGTCTGAAGCAGGTTAGTAGAGCTTTTGTGTAATGATAAATTGTGTAAATTTAGGATATCCAGGCCTTGTTTGTTTTCCAATATGTAGCTGTCATGTGTATTACTAAAGACTCTATACATTTTGTATCTGTCGAGCTATAAAAAAGTAAGATTATAAAGAGGTGTAGTCTTCTGGCTGAATTAATTCATCTGCATTTTCCTGTTTACTGTAAAAAAGTTGAGATTTTTTATATAGTTTTCAATTTTGTTTTAAACGTGCACACATATCATGTTAATGTTGACCTCTCATTTGCTTTTGATTGGTTGTGTATAATCAAGGAGATTTTATCTAGATTTTTTTAAATTATATTTGTATAGGTTATTCTGTTACATTGAAGTTAGATGTACCTCAAATAATGATGGTCACATTGGTAAAATGATGAAATTGCTATCATGTCACTGTGTTATTTCCATTTTTTTCACCTAATTTCCAATGGAGATGTCTGTTCAGAAGTGGTTTGTTTGGTTCAGTTATTAGGCCCTTCTTGGATGTTGGTGCTGCATGTGTAGTGGAATAATTTAGGGTAGATCCCTTTAGCTGGATTTGGACAGGGCAATAAAGAGAGTTGTTATGTTTACGTTATTGCTCCTCTCTCAAGGTACAATTGTGTGGTCTGAGATGGTATCATGTTTGTTTTGGAGAAATGCCCGAGACCAATAAACTTGGAAGATATTGGGAATAGAGACGTGTTTTTTTCAAAACTCCATGTAGGTGTCGTTGTATGGCACCATTTGCTTGTTAGGAAGTCATATGAGTTTATTTTACATGATGGTGTTCACTATGTTATTTTAGTCTTTGAAACCAGTGACTCCATAGGGACTGGGTTTTTGGTAAATTTGCCACCAGTCTCTACTAATTTGTCCAGAGTAGTATGTGATATCTGATAGGCAGGGATTTGAAACTATTTTTTTAAGAATTCTGGACTGACTGGTTTCCTGGATGATGAGGTCCTAGGCTATGGGAACTTTACTGTTTGCTGGTTTTAATAATAAGTAACGCAAAGGATTGGAAAATACATCAATTTTGGAGATGGAGAGGCAAGGCTGAAGGGGAGGAGGAGGCCTTTATTTGAACATAACAACTCTTGTGTTGTTATGTTCAAAAGTCTTATCTAGTAAGTTTCCCATAGCTCGCTATCCTTTTGTCCAAATTCTTCACGTACCAACTATCTGACAAATATTATAGAAGTAGCATTATTTACTCACCTAATATTCCAAGAGCTGTTTTACAAATGGTTGGAGACTCATATGTATATTGTGCTTAAAGCCAATGCCTGTAGAGGTGCCATAGGTTTAGATAAAGAACCAAAACTGAAGCAGATTGGGAGAGCTTTTGTGTGATTATAAATTGTGTAGATTTAGGATATCCAAACCTTGTATGTATTCCAATATGTAGCTATCATGTGTTGTACTATAGAATCAATACATTTTGTATCTGTAGAGCTACAAAAAAAAGTTAGATTGTAAAGGGGTATACACTTTTGGGTGAATTAATTCTGTGTTTTCCTGTTTTCTGTGAAAAAGTTGGGATTTTTTGGTATAGTTTTCAATTTTGTTTTATACTTGCACACATTTCAAGTTAATGTTGTCCTCTCATTTGGTTTTGATTGGTTGTGTATAATCATGGAGATTTTATCTAGATTATTTTACTATATTTTATATGTTATTCTGTTACGTTGAAGTTAGATGTACCTCAAATCATTATCGTTACATTGGTGGTATGGTGAGATTGCTATCATATCACTGTGTCATTTCCATTACGTTTATCTAATTTCCAATGGAGATGTCTGGTCAGAAGTGGTTTGTTTGGTTCAGTTGCTGGGCCCTCCTTGGATATTGGTGCTTCATGTGTAGTAGAATAATTTAGGGTAGGTCCCTTTTGCTGGATTTGGTCAGTGCAATAAAGAGAGATGTAATGCTTATGTAATTGCTCTACTCTCTCTCTCGCTCTCTCTCTCTAGGTAAAATTGTGTGGTCTGAGATGGTATCATGTTTGTTTTGGAGAAATTACAGAGACCAATAGCCTTGAAAGGTATTGGGAATAAAGATATCTGCTTTTTTCAAAATTCTGTTTAGGTGTCGTAGTATGGCACCATTTGATGGTTAGGAAGTCATCTGACCTCATTTTAGTGATGTTCTTCACTGTTTTTTTTAGTCTTTGAAACCAGTGACTCCACAGGGACTTGGTTTTGGTAAATTTGTCACCAGTCTCTACTTCTATGTACCAGAGTAGTATGTGATATCTGATAGCCAGGGGTTTGAAGCTATTTTTTTAAGAATTCTGTACTGACTAGATTTCCGGATGATGGGGTCCTAGGCTATAGGAACTATAATATTTGCTGCTATTTACAATAAGTGACACAAAAGATTGGTAAAGACACCAATTTGGAGATGGAGAGGCAAGGCTGAAGGGGAGGAGGAGGCCTTTATTTGAACATAACAATAATTGTGTTGTTATGTTCAAAAGTCTTACCTAGTAAATTTCCCATAGCTCGCTATCTCTTTGCCCATATTTTTTACGTACCCACTATCTGACCAATATAATAGAAGTAGCATTATTTTCTCAGCTAATATTCCATGAGCTGTTTTACAAATGGTTAGAGACACATATGTAAATTGTGCTTAAAGCCAATGCTTGTAGTGGTGCCATAGGTTTATAGATAAAGAACCCGGTCTGAAGCAGGTTAGTAGAGCTTTTGTGTAATGATAAATTGTGTAAATTTAGGATATCCAGGCCTTGTTTGTTTTCCAATATGTAGCTGTCATGTGTATTACTAAAGACTCTATACATTTTGTATCTGTCGAGCTATAAAAAAGTAAGATTATAAAGGGGTGTAGTCTTCTGGCTGAATTAATTCATCTGCATTTTCCTGTTTACTGTAAAAAAGTTGAGATTTTTTATATAGTTTTCAATTTTGTTTTAAACGTGCACACATATCATGTTAATGTTGACCTCTCATTTGCTTTTGATTGGTTGTGTATAATCAAGGAGATTTTATCTAGATTTTTTTAAATTATATTTGTATAGGTTATTCTGTTACATTGAAGTTAGATGTACCTCAAATAATGATGGTCACATTGGTAAAATGATGAAATTGCTATCATGTCACTGTGTTATTTCCATTTTTTTCACCTAATTTCCAATGGAGGTGTCTGTTCAAAAGTGGTTTGTTTGGTTCAGTTATTAGGCCCTTCTTGGATATTGGTGCTGCATGTGTAGTGGAATAATTTAGGGTAGGTCCCTTTAGCTGGATTTGGACAGGGCAATAAAGAGAGTTGTTATGTTTACGTTATTGCTCCTCTCTCAAGGTACAATTGTGTGGTCTGAGATGGTATCATGTTTGTTTTGGAGAAATGCCCGAGACCAATAAACTTGGAAGGTATTGGAAATAGAGAAGTGTTTTTTTCAAAACTCCATGTAGGTGCCGTTGTATGGCACCATTTGCTTGTTAGGAAGTCATATGAGTTTATTTTACATGATGGTGTTCACTATGTTATTTTAGTCTTTGAAACCAGTGACTCCATAGGGACTAGGTTTTTGGTAAATTTGCCACCAGTCTCTACTAATTTGTCCAGAGTAGTATGTGATATCTGATAGGCAGGGATTTGAAACTATTTTTTTAAGAATTCTGGACTGACTGGTTTCCTGGATGATGAGGTCCTAGGCTATGGGAACTTTACTGTTTGCTGGTTTTAATAATAAGTAACGCAAAGGATTGGAAAATACACCAATTTTGGAAATGGAGAGGCAAGGCTGAAGGGGAGGAGGAGGCCTTTATTTGAACATAACAACTCTTGTGTTGTTATGTTCAAAAGTCTTATCTAGTAAGTTTCCCATAGCTCGCTATCCTTTTGTCCAAATTCTTCACGTACCAACTATCTGACAAATATTATAGAAGTAGCATTATTTACTCACCTAATATTCCAAGAGCTGTTTTACAAATGGTTGGAGACTCATATGTATATTGTGCTTAAAGCCAATGCCTGTAGTGGTGCCATAGGTTTAGATAAAGAACCAAAACTGAAGCAGATTGGGAGAGCTTTTGTGTGATTATAAATTGTGTAGATATAAGATATCCAGACCTTGTATGTATTCCAATCTGTAGCTATCATGTGTTGTACTATAGAATCAATACATTTTGTATCTGTAGAGCTACTAAAAAAAGTTAGATTGTAAAGGGGTATACACTTCTGGGTGAATTAATTCTGTGTCTTCCTGTTTTCAGTGAAAAAGTTGGGATTTTTTGGTATAGTTTTCAATTTTGTTTTATACTTGCACACATTTCAAGTTAATGTTGTCCTCTCATTTGGTTTTGATTGGTTGTGTATAATCATGGAGATTTTATCTAGATTATTTTACTATATTTTATATGTTATTCTGTTACGTTGAAGTTAGATGTACCTCAAATCATTATCGTTACATTGGTGGTATGGTGAGATTGCTATCATATCACTGTGTCATTTCCATTACGTTTATCTAATTTCCAATGGAGATGTCTGGTCAGAAGTGGTTTGTTTGGTTCAGTTGCTGGGCCCTCCTTGGATATTGGTGCTTCATGTGTAGTAGAATAATTTAGGGTAGGTCCCTTTTGCTGGATTTGGTCAGTGCAATAAAGAGAGATGTAATGCTTATGTAATTGCTCTTCTCTCTCTCTCTCTCTCTCTCTAGGTAAAATTGTGTGGTCTGAGATGGTATCATGTTTGTTTTGGAGAAATTACAGAGACCAATAGCCTTGAAAGGTATTGGGAATAAAGATATCTGCTTTTTTCAAAATTCTGTTTAGGTGTCGTAGTATGGCACCATTTGATGGTTAGGAAGTCATCTGACCTCATTTTAGTGATGTTGTTCACTGTTTTTTTTAGTCTTTGAAACCAGTGACTCCACAGGGACTTGGTTTTGGTAAATTTGTCACCAGTCTCTACTTCTATGTACCAGAGTAGTATGTGATATCTGATAGCCAGGGCTTTGAAGCTATTTTTTTAAGAATTCTGTACTGACTAGATTTCCGGATGATGGGGTCCTAGGCTATAGGAACTATAATATTTGCTGCTATTTACAATAAGTGACACAAAAGATTGGTAAAGACACCAATTTGGAGATGGAGAGGCAAGGCTGAAGGGGAGGAGGAGGCCTTTATTTGAACATAACAATAATTGTGTTGTTATGTTCAAAAGTCTTACCTAGTAAATTTCCCATAGCTCGCTATCTCTTTGCCCATATTTTTTACGTACCCACTATCTGACCAATATAATAGAAGTAGCATTATTTTCTCAGCTAATATTCCATGAGCTGTTTTACAAATGGTTAGAGACACATATGTAAATTGTGCTTAAAGCCAATGCCTGTAGTGGTGCCATAGGTTTATAGATAAAGAACCCGGTCTGAAGCAGATTAGTAGAGCTTTTGTGTAATGATAAATTGTGTAGATTTAGGATATCCAGGCCTTGTTTGTTTTCCAATATGTAGCTATCATGTGTATTACTAAAGACTCTATACATTTTGTAACTGTCGAGCTATAAAAAAGTAAGATTATAAAGGGGTGTACTCTTCTGGCTGAATTAATTCATCTGCATTTTCCTGTTTACTGTAAAAAAGTTGAGATTTTTTATATAGTTTTCAATTTTGTTTTAGCCCCTTAATGACCGGGCCTGTTTGGGCCTTAATGATCAAGCCAGATTTGTTAAATCTGGTATGTCTGACTTTATCAGAGAATAACTCAGCGAAAGTTTTGAATATCCAAGTAATTCTGACATTGTTTTTTTCGTCACATGTTGTACTTTATTTTAGTAGTAAAAGTAGACTGATACGATTTACGTAAATTAATAAAAAAATAGAAAAAATGAAGAAATTTTGTAAAAATTATCATTTTTCCCTATTTTTAATGGCAATATGTCACATATGTACATACATACAGTACAATTTTTTTTATTAAATATATATTTCCATCTCTTTACTCTATTTTGGCAGCACTTTTGAAAAAAAATTATTTTTTTTGAGCAATTTAGAAGACTTACAAGTTTAGTAATAATTTTATACATTTTGAAGTACATTTGGTTTTCCTGCACCAAGCCAGGTTTTCAGAGGCTCATAGGTGTCAGAATGGTGGAAACCCCCACAAGTGACCCCATTTTGCAAACTACACCCCTTAAGGTATTTATTAAGGGGTGTTGTAAGTATTTTAACCCCACAGTTTTTTTGTAAGAATTCATGCAAAGCAGGCGTAAAAAAATATAATCTCACTTTTTTCATAAAAGTATAACTTTGAAGACCGATTTCTTTGTAAAGCGACCATGAGAATGAAGAAACACACCCCAAAATCTATCACGCTGTTTCTCCTGTTTTCAAAAATGTCCCCATTGTGACTCTAATGCATTGCCTGGACACACAGCAGGGCTTGAAAGGAAGGGAGCACCCGGAGGCTTTCAGGACTCATATTTTGCTTGAAAATGTTTTAGGCCCCACTGTATATTTGGAGAGGTTTTGAACTACCAGAACGATAGAAACTCCCCATAAACGACCCCATTTAGAAAACTAGACCCCTTAAGGTATTTATCTAGGGGTGTAGTGAGTATTTTGACCCCACAGTTTTTTGCTAAATTTAATGCATAGCAGGTGAAAAAAAATAAAAAATCACTTTTTTCATAAAAGTATCACTTTGAAGACAGATTTCTGTGTAAATCGACCATAAGAATGAAGAAACACCCCCCAACATCTATCACCCTGTTTCTCCTGTTTTCAAAAATGCCCCCATTGTGACCCTAATGCATTGCCTGGACACACAGCAGGGCCCCAAAGGAAGGGAACACCCGGAGGCTTTCAGGACTCCTATTTTGCTTGAAAATGTTTTAGGCCCCAATGTGCATTTGGAGAGGTTTTGAGCTGCCAGAACGATAGAAACTCCCCATAAACGACCCCATTTAGAAAACTTGACCCCTTAAGGTATTTATCTGGGGGTGTAGTGAGTATTTTGACCCCACAGTTTTTTGCTAAATTTAATACATAGCAGGTGAAAAAAAATTAAACTTCACTTTTTTCATAAAAGTATCACTTTGAAGACCGATTTCTTTGTAAAGCGAACATGAAAATGAAGAAACACACCCCAAAATATATCACCCCGTTTCTCCTGTTTTCAAAAATACTCTCATTGTTGCCCCAATCTGCTTATTAGACGTGTGGCTGGGCCAAAAAGAGAGGGAGCACCCTTTGGCTTTCAGGGCACAATTGAATAAATTCTAGGCCCCACATCATGCATTTAGAGGCATTGAGCTGCCTGAACAAAAAAAAAAAACACGCAGAAATGACCCCATTTTAAAAACAAAACCCCTAAAGGTATTCATCTAGTGGTGTAGTGGGCATGCGGACCAAAAATTTTTTAAAGGAGGAAATAATGGGTATCATTTCAGACACTATGGGTATATAATGTTTTCTTCAAACTCTTATTACGTTTCCACATGAAATAGAGGAGACATGGTAGAAGGTTATTTTGTTAGAAATATGCCACATTAATACATTTGTGCGGCACAGAATAGAAGTGAAGCCGTGCATTCATAATGGATACATGTTGCTATAGACGTATTTGCCTGTACTTATGACTATGTCTTGCTGAAGAAGCAGTTGGTGCCATTATGATGTCATTGTGGACAGAATTCTGTCCTAATATAAAATCAGTCAGAGAGGAAAAAATAAACTGTACTGGAGTGACGGGCAATATCTTCAAACAAATGGAGGAAAATGTATCCAACTATGTTGCAAACTCGAGTCTGTTCACTAGATAGAAGAACACCTGCAGGGCTGTCAAGACAAGGTTTTTTTTTTTCAGTGACTGGTTGTACAACGTCTCTTTAGCTCCATCAATCCTTATGAGGGACGAATGTGCCAAGTGACGCGGTACACCATAACAGGCCCCTGCCCGGCAAGGTAGGAACCGCTATGTGCACAAAACAACCAATCACCTACAGAATATAAAAAGGGACAGTGTCCAAAACCATCTATAGGAACAGTAAAGGATCACTAATCCCCAAAATGATGTCAGTATTTCCAGAAGAACCGTAACAAAGCCCATGGTGTATTGATAAGGAACAGCTCGATTATTAGAGATCCTCCAAAAAAAAAATATCATGCCCGTATCACGGTACAGAATTAGGAATGTAACAGCTGTATGTGGCAGGACATAGTCATAAGAAAAAGGAAATACATCCCCAATTTATTCTTGTAACCATTGCTAAAATGCACGACTTCCACTAATTCAGGGGCGGCACGGGCCGCAGGTGTTGGATTTATCTACTAATAAATGCAATGCCCAAATTTATTTTTTATTTCAAGAACACTTGTGGGGTCCATGTTCTGAATAGACAGATGTGGGCTCCTGCACAATAAACTGTATTCATTTGTGAGTGATCAAGTCCTGGATTTAATTGTCCAAGAATTGTATAAAAAAAATCATAAAGGGGAAATTTAGTTTTACAGTCTGAAATAAATAAACCTCCCCATGAGAATCCATCCCTCCCTTGGAAAGCCCAGAAACTAAACAAAAAAATATGCATAAATGAAATTGACTCCCTAAAAAGAATCCCCCCCCCACCCCACCCTTTTTGGTTTTCCCTAAATTATAGATAAAATTAATAATTAGAAACGGTGTGGTAGGTCTCAAAACAGGGGTAGTTGCACAGGCCTGGATTTGAAGGGCACATGGGGCAGTAAAACCGGGAATCGCTCCTCCTTCCGTGTTTACTGCACACCCGGCATCTCTTTTGGGGGTATCTTTGGTTCACAGAGGCAGGGACGGGGTGAAGGAAGTGGTGCTCAGTGAGCCTTTTGACATCCTCTGACTCGAAGGAGTCTCTAGGTGCGGGGGAGTCAAACAGGAGGTGCTCTATAATTTTCTCCTGATACTGGAGGAAACTGAGCGTTCCCTGGGTCTTGTAGAGCACATAGCTGTTGTAAGTGGCCATTTGGATAAGGTAGATCGCTACCTTTTTATACCAGGCCCTAGTTTTGCGCTTGACCAGGTACGGTTGTAGGACCTGGTCAGATAGATCGACTCCCCCCATGAACTTGTTATAGTCCACCACGCAGACCGGTTTCCTCTTATCAGAGGTAGCGCCCCTCTCTCTTACTGCCACTGTGGTGTCCTCGTGCATGGTGGAGAGCATGTACACGTCCTTTTTGTCACTCCATTTGACAGCGAGCAACTGGTCACTTGCAAATGAGAGTGACGCACCCCTTACTAGTCGCCTGGACACCAGTCGTTGAGGGAAGCCGACTCTATTTTTTCGTACCGTCCCACAGGCCCCTGTATTCGCAGCATGGAGGGACTTATACAGGGGGACACTGGTGTAGTAATTGTCAGTGTACACATGGTACCCTTTTTGTAGGAATGGCACCATGAGTTCCCAGACAATTTTCCCACTAATGCCAATATCCTCTGGGCATCCTGGGGGATTAAGGTGGCGGTCCCTGCCCTCATAAATGAAAAAGCCACAGGTGTAGCCCGTTGTGCTCTCGCACACCTTATAGAGTTTCACTCCGTATCGGGCTCTTTTGGAGGGGATGTATTGTCGAAACGATAGACGGCCCTTGAAGGACATAAGGGACTCATCTACCGCTAGTTTTTGGCCTGGGGTGTATAAATTGAAAAATGAGTCACTTAGGAGAGAGATTAGGGGTCTAAGTTTGTTGAGGCGATCATAGGCTGGATCACTTCTTGGGGGGATTTGTGTATTGTCAGAAAAACTCATGAAACGCATTAGAGTCTCATAGCGCGTTCGGGCCATAACGGCTGCAAATACAGGCGTGCTATGGATAGCGCTGGTAGCCCAATAGGAGCGGATAGAGGTTTTTTTTACTATCCCCATGTTTAGGGTAATTCCCCCAAAAATTTTTATTTCAGAAACTGTTGTGGGGATCCATCCTCTGGCATAGCAAGACCTGGGATTTTGGGTGCCAAATTGCCTGGCGTATAAATTCGTCTGCTGGACGATTAGTTCCAGGACCTGATCGCCTATAAACAAATGAAAAAAATTATAGGGACTAAAATTTGAGACATCTGCGTTGATGCCTGGAGTCGCTGTAAATGGCAAAACTTGGGGGGAGAAAGCAATTGCAGGATCCCAAATTGCGGAAGGGACTGCAGTACTAGGCCCGTCTCCTGACGCTTCACCGCTGACCGCTGCGTCCACCACCATAGGGCTGGGGGGTCCAGTGGCAGAAGCAGAACTTGTGTCGCTTTCTGAGCCAAGTTCTGCTTCTGACGCAGTGTCCGTATCACTGCTGGAACCGCTAGAGCATAGCATGGCGTATGCCTGCTCTGCAGAGAACATTCTGCGGCTTCTGTGGTTCATGTTCACCACACTAATAATTTTTATTTTTTTATTTTTTTTAGAATACAAACAAAAAAACGGGGGTGATTACGTGTAATCTGGTGTGATTACTGGTAATCTGGGGTAATTACGGGTAATCTGGGTTAATTACGGGTAATCTGGGGTAATTACGGGTAATCTGGGGTAATTACGGGTAATCTGGGGTCATTACGGGTAATCTGGGGTGATTACGGTAATCTGGGGTGATTACGGGTAATCTGGGGTAAATTACGGACAATATTCGGATAATATCGGAACACTGGCGAGTAAGTATGTGGTGTATTTTACAGTATAATACAGCACAAGATTTGTATAGTATCTCTCTCTCTCCTCTCACAGATCAACTACAGTGAGAGGAGGGAGGGAAAGAGCACAAATCTTGTGCTGTATTTTGAAAATATGGGACTATGGTCACTGTGATAGGTATATCACAGTGACCATCTGATCAGGGACCAATTATAACAGAATAGCTGCCTTTCAACTGACAGCGCATGCGTGCGCCATTTATTTATTTTTTTCCCGGCGATTGGGGGAAGGGGGGGGCACGATCGGAGGCCTAACAAGTAGTTTTTTATCTCCTCTCACCAAACATTCATGGTGAGAGGAGATAAAAAGTTAGATTTCAATGCTGCATTAATTGTAACGGCGATCGCCGGTATTCGTTGAATACCGGCGATCGCCGGTTTGGGGACCGCAAACAACGGTCCCCAGACTGTACTCCAAGCCCTCAGCTACCTCTGGTAGCTGAGGGCAGGGAGCTATCACTCTGCACGGCGACGCAATCTTAATTAGATTGTGTGCGCATGCGCGGGCGCCATTTTTTTTCTCTTCCCGGCAGCTGTGGGAGGAGAAGAGAAGGGGGGCACGATCGCGGGCATCGGAGGCCCTTCAGGTTAGTTTTTTTATCTCCTCTCACCAAACATTCATGGTGAGAGGAGATAAAAATGTCGATTTTCCACCGCTGCGTTAATTGTAACGGCGGTCGCCGGTATTCGTTGAATACCGGCGATCGCCGGTTTGGGGACCGCAAACAACGGTCCCCAGAGTGTGCTCCAAGCCCTCAGCTACCTCCGGTAGCTGAGAGCAGGGAGCTATCTCTTTTCACGGAGCCGCAATTTTATTCTGATGTAGTGCCGTGAAAAGGCCTATGCATCAGAATAAAGCCCGTTAGTGGCCGCCGTGAAAAGGCGTATTGGCGGTCACTAACGGGTTAAACTTGCACACATATCATGTTAATGTTGACCTCTCATTTGCTTTTGATTGGTTGTGTATAATCAAGGAGATTTTATCTAGATTTTTTAAAATTATATTTGTATATGTTATTCTGTTACATTGAAGTTAGATGTACCTCAAATAATGATGGTCACATTGGTAAAATGATGAAATTGCTATCATGTCACTGTGTTATTTCCATTTTTTTCACCTAATTTCCAATGGAGGTGTCTGTTCAGAAGTGGTTTGTTTGGTTCAGTTATTGGGCACTTCTTGGATATTGGTGCTGCATGTGTAGTGGAATAATTTAGGGTAGGTCCCTTTAGCTGGATTTGGACAGGGCAATAAAGAGAGTTGTTATGTTTACGTTATTGCTCCTCTCTCAAGGTACAAATGTGTGGTCTGAGATGGTCTCATGTTTGTTTTGGAGAAATGCCCGAGACCAATAAACTTGGAAGGTATTGGGAATATAGACGTGTTTTTTTCAAAATTCCATGTAGGTGTCGTGGTATGGCACCATTTGCTTGTTAGGAAGTCATATGAGTTTATTTTACATGATGGTTTTCCCTATGTTATTTTAGCCTTTGAAACCAGTGACTCCATAGGGACTTGGTATTGGTAAATTTGCCACCAGTCTCTAGTAATTTGTCCAGAGTAGTATGTGATATCTGATAGGCAGGGATTTGAAACTATTTTTTTAAGAATTCTGGACTGACTGGTTTCCTGGATGACGAGGTACTAGGCTATGGAAACTTTACTGTTTGCTGCTTTTAATAATAAGTTACACGAAGGATTGGTAAAGACACCAATTTTGGAGATGGAGAGGCAAGGCTGAAGGGGAGGAGGAGGCCTTTATTTGAACATAACAACTCTTGTGTTGTTATGTTCAAAAGTCTTATCTAGTAAGTTTCCCATAGCTCGCTATCCTTTTGTCCAAATTCTTCACGTACCCACTATTTGACAAATATTATAGAAGTAGCATTATTTACTCACCTAATATTCCAAGAGCTGTTTTACAAATGGTTGGAGACTCATATGTATATTGTGCTTAAAGCCAATGCCTGTAGTGGTGCCATAGGTTTAGATAAAGAACCAGAACTGAAGCAGATTGGGAGAGTTTTTGTGTGATGATAAATTGTGTAGATTTAGGATATCCAGACCTTGTATGTATTCCAATTTGTAGCTGTCATGTGTTGTACTATAGAATCAATACATTTTGTATCTGTAGAGCTACAAAAAAAAAGTTAGATTGTAAAGGGGTATACACTTCTGGGTGAATTAATTCTGTGTTTTCCTGTTTTCTGTGAAAAAGTTGGGATTTTTTGGTATAGTTTTCAATTTTGTTTTATACTTGCACACATTTCATGTTAATGTTGTCCTCTCATTTGGTTTTGATTGGTTGTGTATAATCATGGAGATTTTATCTAGATTATTTTACTATATTTTATATGTTATTCTGTTACGTTGAAGTTAGATGTACCTCAAATCAATATCGTTACATTGGTGGTATGGTGAGATTGCTATCATATCACTGTGTCATTTCCATTACGTTTATCTAATTTCCAATGGAGATGTCTGGTCAGAAGTGGTTTGTTTGGTTCAGTTGCTGGGCCCTCCTTGGATATTGGTGCTTCATGTGTAGTAGAATAATTTAGGGTAGGTCCCTTTTGCTGGATTTGGTCAGGGCAATAAAGAGAGATGTAATGCTTATGTTATTGCTCCACTCTCTCGCGCTCTCTCTGGGTAAAATTGTGTGGTCTGAGATGGTATCATGTTTGTTTTGGAGAAATTACAGAGACCAATAACCTTGAAAGGTTTTGGGAATAAAGATATCTGCTTTTTCCAAAATTCTGTTTAGGTGTCGTAGTATGGCACCATTTGCTGTTTAGGAAGTCATCTGACCTTATTTTAGTGATGTTGTTCACTGTGTTTTTTTTAGTCTTTGAAACCAGTACCTCCACAGGGACTTTGTTTTGGTAAATTTGTCACCAGTCTCTACTTCTATGTACCAGAGTAGTATGTGATGTCTAATAGTCAGGGGTTTGAAACAAATTTTTTAAGAATTCTCTACTGACTGGATTTCCGGATGATGGGGTCCTAGGCTATAGGAACTGTAATATTTGCTGCTATTTATAATAAGTGACACAAAAGATTTGTAAAGACACCAATTTGGAGATGGAGAGGCAAGGCTGAAGGGGAGGAGGAGGCCTTTATTTGAACATAACAATAATTGTGTTGTTATGTTCAAAAGTCTTACCTAGTAAATTTCCCATAGCTCGCTATCTCTTTGCCCATATTTTTTACGTACCCACTATCTGACCAATATAATAGAAGTAGCATTATTTTCTCAGCTAATATTCCATGAGCTGTTTTACAAATGGTTAGAGACACATATGTAAATTGTGCTTAAAGCCAATGCCTGTAGTGGTGCCATAGGTTTATAGATAAAGAACCCGGTCTGAAGCAGATTAGTAGAGCTTTTGTGTAATGATAAATTGTGTCGATTTAGGATATCCAGGCCTTGTTTGTTTTCCAATATGTAGCTACCATGTGTATTACTAAAGAATCAATACATTTTGTATCTGTAGAGCCATAAAAAAGTAAGATTATAAAGGGGTGTACTCTTCTGGCTGAATTAATTCATCTGCATTTTCCTGTTAACTGTAAAAAAGTTGAGATTTTTGGTAAAGTTTTCAATTTTGTTTTAAACTTGCACACATATCATGTTAATGTTGACCTCTCATTTGCTTTTGATTGGTTTTGTATAATCAAGGAGATTTTATCTAGATTTTTTAAATTATATTTGTATATGTTATTCTGTTACATTGAAGTTAGATGTACCTCAAATAATGATGGTCACATTGGTAAAATGATGAAATTGCTATCATGTCACTGTGTAATTTCCATTTTTTTCACCTAATTTCCAATGGAGGTGTCTGGTCAGAAGTGGTTTGTTTGGTTCAGTTATTGGGCCCTTCTTGGATATTGGTGCTGCATGTGTCGTGGAATAATTTAGGGTAGGTCCCTTTAGCTGGATTTCATCAGGGCTATAAAGAGAGTTGTAATGCTTACGTTATTGCTCCTCTCTCAAGGTACAATTGTTTGGTCTGAGATGGTATCATGTTTGTTTTAGAGAAATGCCCGAGACCAATAAACTTGGAAGGTATTGGGAATATAGACGTGTTTTTTTTTTTATTCCATGTAGGTGTCGTTGTATGGCACCATTTGCTTGTTAGGAAGTCATATGAGTTTATTTTACATGATGATGTTCACTATGTTATTTTAGTCTTTGCAACCAGTGACTCCATAGGGACTGGGTTTTTGGTAAATTTGCCACCAGTCTCTACTAATTTGTCCAGAGTAGTATGTGATATCTGATAGGCAGGGATTTGAAACTATTTTTTTAAGAATTCTGGACTGACTGGTTTCCTGGATGATGAGGTCCTAGGCTATGGGAACTTTATTGTTTGCTGCTTTTAATAATAAGTAACGCAAAGGATTGGAAAATACACCAATTTTGGAGATGGAGAGGCAAGGCTGAAGGGGAGGAGGAGGCCTTTATTTGAACATAACAAGATAATGTTTCTAATCCCAGACATTCTGGATTAACCGATTCAGGAACAGGCTATTTTGAGCCTGGAAAATACATTGGTTAGCCATCGTTAGCATGCATTAATTAACCCCCTTGAGGACCAATAATAATAAGGTAAAAAAAAATAATAAAATAATCCATAGATGTTTGTTACGCTGTGATCGATCCTTTCTCCACAGGCCGGTGTCGCACTGATAAATGTCCTTCCTTATCCCACTTTTGGTCCACACTCCGCACCTTTGCAGTTTGGGGAATTTTGCCGGGAATGTGTTGTTCTGGTATAATACGGGCGACCTCGCTTCCAGCAGATATGTTTGGGCCCTCCCCTTCCTGGTTCCCTAATTTTAGTACCTTGATATATCGCCTTTTGAAACAGAAGAATTGTTCCCCTCGGGCTGCAAAACTGGATATTTTTCTTTCCTGACTTATTGGAGACTTAACTTATTTTATTTTTTCATCGACATAGTGGTATGAGGGCTGTTTTTTTGTGGAACGAGCTGTAGTTTTTATTAGTACCATATTGGGGTACATGCGACTTTTTGATCACTTGTTATCCTTTTTTTGGGAGGCAAGGTGACAAAAAAAACAGCAAACCTGGCATAGTTTTTTAGGGTTTTTTTTATACAGCGTTCACCATGCATTATAAACAACATGTAACCTTTATTCTGCGGGCCAGTACGATTCTGGCAATACCTAATTTATAGAACTTTTTTATAACTTTTTTCACAATAAAATTACTTTTGGAAAGAGAATGTATTTTTTCTGTCACCATGTTGTGAGAGCCATAATTTTTTAATTTTTTTCGTCGATGGAGCTGTATGAGGGTTTGTTTTTTGCGAGACGAGTTATAGATTTTATAGGCACCATTTTTAGATACATGCGACTTTTTGATTACTTTTTATTTCAATTTTTGGAAGACAAAGTGACCAAAAAAACAGCAATTATGGCAGTGCCTTTTAGGTTTTTTTTTACGGCATTCACTGTGCTGGATAAATAATATAATATTTTTATAGTTTAGGTTGTTATGGTCGGAGCGATACCAAATATGTATGGTTTATTTATTTTTTTCAATAATAAATGACTTGATAAGGGAAAAAGGGGGAGATTCTGTTTTATTTTATTACTTGAAACTTTTATTGTATGTTTTACAACTTTTATTTTTACTTTTTTTTACACTTTTTTTTACACTTTTCTTTAGTCCCACTAGGGGACTTGAAGTTCCAACTGTTTGTTTGATGTTCTAATACATTACACTACCTATGTAGTGCAATGTATTGGAACTGTCAGTTGTTCATTGACAGCAAGCCGATCAGGCTCCGCCTCTGGGCGGGGTCAAATCAGCTTCCGTGATGGCAGACAGGAGGCCATTGTTAGGGCTCCTGTTGCCATAGTAGAAGTCGCCAGCCCTGCCATCGCATGGCAGGCTGCCGATTTGCTACTAACCTCTAGGATGCAGCAATCGCAATGGATTGCTGCATCGAAGGGGTTAATGCCAGGAATCGGAGCTAGCTCCGGTTCCTGCCGATAGATCGGGGTATCCGCTGTAACATACAGCTGACACACCCTGCTGATGACGCCGGCTCAGCTTCTGAGCCGGAAGCTGAGCCGGCACCATCTTGCCGATGGTACCGGAACAGTGGCGGATTAAGTAGACCATAGGCCCTGGGCTGTTACCCATAGTTGGGCCCCCCTTCTCCACCGCCGCCCTGTAACTATTGTTAACACTTCCTTTTTGTCCAGACATTAACAAATGGCTGTTACTACTCCCCTTGTCAAAAGGCTGTGTCCCCACATACTGACAGTCTCCAACCATCGCTGACATTATCGCACCGTGTAAGGACACATTCTCCTGACAAGGGGAATAGTAACACTTATTTGTCTATCAGTCCTGGACTGCACAAAGACTTTGTGAAATACAAGGATTTCCTATAATAAACATGTCAGTAGAGATGACATATTGTCTATAAATCTAGTGACTCACAGGTGACGACGTAGTTTTTTTCCTCTTCTCCATCCATTCCAGACTTCATGACGACTTTTCCCGGCCATGACCCATTTCTGCAGAATTTGCCACTCAGATGTCTTTGGCTCCTCACTTTTCCAACATTTCCACACCTATAAACAAAGATAATATTATCATGGTGCCACACACTGTGCCCCTACATATAATAGCACCAAACACTGCGCCCCTGAATAAAATAGTACAAACACTGTGCCCCTAAATATTATAGCACCATAGACTGCGCCCCTGAATATAATTGTGTCAAACACAGTAGATAGCACCACACACAGCCCCCTGTAAATAGCGCTACACAGTCCTCCCCCTCTGTAAATAGCGTCACATAGCCCTCCCCCTCTTGTATATAGTGCTACTCAGCAATCCCCCTTAGATATAGTGATACACAGCGCTCCCTTCTATATAGTGCTATACAACAATCCCTCCTTGTATATTGTGCTACACAGCGTCTACCCCCTTGGACCTGCAGCTCTTGTAATTGCTCAGTATAATGTCCCCCGTAGCTGCCCCCACAGTATATTGCCACCCATAGCTGCCCCCACAGTATAATGCCCTTCATAGCTGCCTCTACACAGTATAATGCCTCCATAGCTGCGACACAGTATAATGCCTCCATAGCTGCGACACAGTATAATGCCCCATAGCTATGACACAGTATAATGCCCCCATAGCTGCAACACAGTATAATGCCCCCATAGATGTGACACAGTATAATGCCTCCATAGCCGCAACACAGTATAATGCCTCCATAGCCGCAACACAGTATAATGCCCCCATAGCTGTGATACATTATAATGCCCCCATAGCTGTGACACAGTATAATGCCCCCATAGCTGTGACACAGTATAATGCCTCCATAGCCGCAACACAGTATAATGCCTCCATAACCGCAACACAGTATAATGCCCCCATAGATGTGACACAGTATAATGCCCCCATAGCTGTGACACAGTATAATGCCCCATAGATGTGACACAGTATAATGCCTTCATATGTGCGTACCTAATAAATAAAAAAAACATAATTACTTACCAATCCCAGTTCCCACGACGGTGGGGGATGCTTCTCCTCCTCTGCACTGTCCTGTGAGTGACTCCGTGCAGACAGGCGCGATGACGTCACTACATCGCGCCTGCCTGCACCGAGCCGCTCACGGCAGAGTGAATGCTGGAGCGAGGCTCCAGCATTCAACCCAACTGAATCTGCGTTCTGCGGACACAGATTCAGTTGGAAGCGGGCAGCACGGCAAAGCGGCAGCGCGGTAGCGCTGCATAGTCTTTTAAGATTGTGTGAGGTTCGGGCCGCGATGGGCCCCCTGGCAGCCTCGGGCCCCGGGCGGCTGCCCGAACCGCCCATATTATAATCCGCCATTGTACCGGGAGCCTTTTAGGCCCTGCCGCCGAACGGGGCATAGAAGGCTTCCGTTGCTGGCAGACTGGGAGGTAAGTATTAGGCCTCCGATCGCCTTTGCAGCCACCGGCAACCCAGCGATCACGTTGCTGGGGTGCCGGTGGCTAAAAACTCCTCACATGCTGCGATCTCTATTGAACGCAGCATCTGAGCGGTTAATCGGCCAGATTGGATGCTAGCTCCGGTCCTGGCCGATACCTCAGGGTGCCAGCTGTAACATACAGCTGTCATCTGGCGGTGATGGTGCGGGCTCAGCTCCTGAGCTAGCTTCATCTCCACCACATACAGTAACGTGAAGAGGCGTTAAGACACCAGTTTTCATCACGTTATTGTACGTGATTGGGCGGGAAGGGGTTAAATGCCTATAACGTTTTTATTTGTTACGCTAAGGACGTGTTGTTGTTGTTGTGAATTTTTTTTCATAAATAATGTAGGTTTGTTGGTTTCTAATTTTTAGGCACATCCTTTTTGCTTTTTTAACATTTTTAGACCTATAATTTGAATATAATAGTAAAATAATAAGCTTTTTTTACTCTCTCGCTTTTATTGGGTGGGTATTTTATGTGTATTTATTATTTCATTAAGTTTTGTTTTTTCTTTACTTTTTTTATTATTATAGTCTGTTCCTCAATGGTCAAAAAAGAGCTTTGGGGGACTTTATTTTTTTTCTATTTCCCCATGTTTTTCCAATGTAAGCGCATGTCTACACAGGGTGGATATGCTGCGTAAAAGCCCAAAGCGTATCCGCCCTGTGTGCCGCAGGGAATTCCGGCCCAAAAGCCGCACCAAATTGTGGTGCAGTTCTTCAACTGGAGTGTCTGCTAGGAAAAACTGCCACCTAAAATAAAATTAAAAAAAAAATGTATACTTACGTAGCCATGGTGATGCATCCCTCCACCGTCCTGCATCCCGGCCTCCTCGGATGACGTTACATCCAATGTGACCGCTATAGCCTGTGATTGAAACGTCATCACAGGAGGCCGGCCTGGACAAAGACACACATAATTCTAGGTAATTTTTTTTTAAATTACTTCCGCCGCAAAAAAAGCAGCAGCTTCTATCTGCTCTCCAGGATTCCCAGCAGTCTCTCCCTGCCGGGCACCCGACATTTAGCTTCCCGATCGCTCAGACAGCCAGCTAAAGCCTGCGCCGTAGATATATATATATATATATATATATATATATATATATATATATATATATATGAACAGTATAGTATTGTTTGAGCCACTGAACTACTGTAAAAAAGTACTCTAAGAGAACTGTATAAAACAAAATAACATTTAAAACACACATTCATGACACTATGAAGTCTTAAGTGTTGTAACCAAATAAGTTGATGGGCCATTGTAATAATAGTTGTGTGTTCCGTAAAGATAATTGTCCAACGGTCATTTGGTCTGCGATTGTATTTGTATTGATGGGGCGCTACTCGAGTAAGCCCTGCATTACAGAACGACCAGCTAGGAGTAGCAGAATTTGTAATATGGCCCCATCACAATCCATGTCCATGTTTGGAAGTATTTATGGTGATAGTCTAAGAGAAAATATTCTTGAGATTATTGTTTCCATATCCTCACTGAACACACAAGTCACACCTGAGCTGTTATTTGCAGATAAATGTTGTATAAACCATACAACCATATGCATTGTATATCTTTTATTTTGACAATCTTGTGAGTCCACAAGTGAATACATTCTTTATTTAGTGTTTTACATTTACAAATTGTTTTTAGGACAATTTCTACTAAAATATTTAACATAACTTTGGGTGTAGTTGACAAAGTATGATAAAATTATTAAAGGGGTTGTCCAGGAATTTATTTTTTTCTAAAAAGTATCCCCCAGCCTTGGTTTGCCTTCCCTAATACCCCATATGAACCATCTAACCAGTTTGTTTGATCTCAATCGTCACTGTTGCTCTTTCTGTTTGTTTACATCCCTTGCTTTTGGTCCTGGCTGTTTCCTGTATTGTAACCCACCATACCCATGATCCCCTGCTGCATCTGAGGCGACAGCTTGCATCCCCCGCTTCCTCCAAAGCATCTCAGCTATTTGCATACTGCCACACCCCTCTATGTTCACAGGTCCTTCCCTGATCTAATTCCAGGCAGCTCCCTCCCTGCACACTGTCTTACACACTAATAATCATCATTATCCTTTATGCCTCCATCTATCCCTGATCTAAGTACAGGCACCCATCTCCCTCCCCCGCCGCTTTCACAGCCTAATAAATGCAAATCTTCCCACTCCACCTATGTCAGACATCTTGGTACACACAATCCAGTCAGCACATTTTCCTCACCTGCTGCTGGAACTCTTTTTTATTTTATAGAAAAATACAAAACATATCTACAAAATTCATAACTAAAAACAAAATCTTAACAAAAAATGCATTGCTGTATATATAACACCTGACCTGGCCCGATATACTCCACTCATACAGCCACATTCACACCTTATCCAAAACAACAACAACTAGATTCTCAAAAAAGACAAAACCAAAAAACTACAGAACAAAACAATAGCAAAAAGGAACCTACTCCCACCCATGCCAACCAAAGTGCACAGAAACAATAACAATAAAACAAATAAATAACTAACACCCCAAACAACAAAACACCCTTTTTTTTTCCAATTTTTTATTTTTTATTTTTTTTTCCCTTCACCATAATAAATGTCACCCACACACATATCCTATCTTTCCCTATCCTTACATATCCTAACCTTCACCACCCCAAGCCGGCATCTCACATCATGTCCTCTCATGTCCGCGTAGTCCAGATGCTGGCCCCTACTACAACACCCAACACCCCAGCTCAGCCCCCCGCCCCATGTCCTCCCATGTCCGCATACTCACCTGCTGCTGGATCTGTTCCAAGAGATCCTGTATTAGGCTCTGTTCACACTGAGTTTTTTTGCAGGCAGAAAATTCTGCCTCAAAATTCTGTCTGGAATTCCGAGGCAGATTTTAATCTTCCTGCACGCCGTTTGCTGCGTTTTTCGCAACATTTTTGCCCGCGGCCATTGAGCGCCGCGGGCAAACACGCAGCAAAAACTCTTTCTCTGCCTCCCATTGATGTCAATGGGGGGGTCAGAGACGTAAACTCCCGAAAATAGCGCATGCCACTTCTTTTTCCCGCGAGCGGTAAAACTGGTAAAAACGCCTCCGCTTTCCATTGAAACCAATAGGAGGCATTTTTGGCCGTTTTTGGCGCATTTTCCGACACGGTTTCCTCAGTATAGGCCATCAATATCTGATCTGTCAGGGTCCGACACCCGGAAACCCCGTCGATCGGCTGTTTTGAAGGGGCCACAGTGCTCGTACGAGCGCTGCTTCCCCTCCATTTCCTTTACTGCTCACACTGTGAATTACGGACACACTTGTAGCGGCGGTTCACAGAATTACAGCTTTCTCCCATTCAAGTGTATACTGTAATACTGTGAACCGCCGCTACAAGTGTGTCCGCAATTCACAGTGTGAGCAGTAAAGGAAATGGAGGGGAAGCAGTGCTCGTACGAACATCGCGGCCCCTTCAAAACAGCCGATCTGCAGGGAGACGGGCCACGACCCATCAGATATTGATGGCTTATACTGAGGATAGGCCATCAATTTTTGTGGACTGGAAAACCCCTTTGACACCCCAAATATGATTACTTTATGGAAAGTAGACCCCAAGGTATTAATTTAACGACATATCAAAGATTTGAAAATCTTCCGTGTAAAATGTCTGCAGCATGCAGATGAGTTTTGTAAAATCTCATCTACTTGCCTCGTACTCCGTGTGTTACATGGTGACTTTGGCCACGACACAGGTTGTCCGACCAAAGATCGCTATGTCCCATAGTCTACACCGCAAGTAATGAAAGTTAATGTGGTCGCGTTGCGACCTGCAAGTAACTGCGACACGACAGTTTGGATTTCTTGCAACTGTCATGTTGTGGCAACTTTCGCGTTGCGACACAACCACATTGACTTTTATTACATGCAATGTAGGCTACGGGACATAGTAATCTTTGGCTGGTCGACCTGTGTCGTACGTGGCCAAAGTCGCCATGTAGCAGATAGACATATTTATTTATAGAGGACATTTTTATTGAAAAAATAGTGTGTTATGGTTTTTTTTACATTACATTATTCTTCTCCCTCTCTGGGAGAATGCTAGAGAGGGAGAAGATGCAACTGGTGATCGCTGTGACAGCGATCATCTGGCCAGAGACCACTCTGAAGCCCGGTGATACAGATGTCTCTAGACAGCTGCATCATGGAGCTCCTTACCGTCGGCACCCATGTGATCGCTGTGAAAGGCTGTCACAGCGTTCACTTAGCTGAGCGCCTTACCGTCTGCATGGATGTGATCGCTGTGACAAGCTGTCACAGCGTTCACATAGCTGAGCGCCTTACCGGCGGCGCACAAGCGCTGCTGGGAGGAGCAATGTAATCTCTGTGACATGCTGTCACAGCGATCACATGACCGGAGACCACACTGAGTGGTCTCCGGGTGAAAGCTCCGTGATATCAGCTGTCTCTAGACAATTATATCACAGAGCTCCTCACAGTCGGCGCGTAAGCGCTGCTGTTAGGAGCAATGTGATCGTTGTGATAGGTTGTCACAACAATCACATGACCGGAGACCATGCTGAGTGGTCTCTGGTTAAAGTTGCATGATACAGCTGTCTAGAGACAGCTGTATCACGGAGTTAAATGCCGCCGGGGAGCGGCAAACATGCTAACTCTGCAGGACGTTCTGGAACGGCCCTGCAGAGTAAATTGCGGACCGCCCGGACGTGGCTAAACAGATGAGGAAACACGTGGTACAGTTACGTCATTTGTGACGTAACCGTACACTCTGCTAACCGGAAACAGGAACTTAGCTATCGGAGCTAATGGACGGGTCTGCAGAGGAAGTGCCAATTTTGGATTCGCAAGTGGTCACGTGACTGAAGATCGGATACGACGCTACATTCATCAGATCCAACGTAAGTATATTACAAAGTTACTTGTTTTGCTTTGTTTAGTTTAACTAAATGTGATTATTTGCTTCCGGAAAACCCCTTTAATGATTACTCTCATCATCAGACAGTTGATTTTATATTGTCCATTTTTATAGTAAGTTTACACAGGTTGGATTTGCTGCGGAAAAAGATGCAGTAAATCCGACTTAGGCCTCATGCACACGACCGTAGCCATGTGCACGGCCGTGATTTTCGGGTCGGCCGGCAGCGGACTGTCAGCCGCGAGCCGCCCGCAAATCGCGGGCCATGCACATGGCCACAGCCATTATTTTCAATGAGCCCGGACCGCAGAACACGGCCGTAATAAGACATGTCCGCTCTTTCTGCAGTGCGGTCTCCCTGGCCATGCACGGACCGTAAAAACTACGGTCGTGTGCATGGCCACATAGAAATAAATGGGGCCGCAATACTTCCGTGGATTTTCGGGGGAATTGCGGCCGCAAAAGCACGTTCGTGTGCATGAGGCCTTAGATACTCTAGGGAACTCCGGACAAAAGTCCTCTCCAAATCGTGTTTGATTTGGTGCAGATTTTTGACCAGATTTGCCGCTGCAGAGGAGATCAGGGGGGAATAGGGGATTAAAAAAAAGACCATACTCACCTACTCAGGCGTTCCTGCAGCGACCAATCACTGCACCCCCTCCTGGGATGACGTTGCTTTCCATGTGACCTGCTGCATCCTGTGATTGGCTGCAGTGGTCACATGGGATGAAATGTCATCCCAGGAGGCTGGCTGTACAGAGAACAACCCAGGAGAGCAGTGAGGCATTGCTACTGGATCACCAGAGGGAGAAGTATGTTTTGTTTTTATTTTAAAGTAAAAAAAAATCCTTTTTCTTGCTTGTTATTTTTCCTGTGGCGTCTCAGCTTTTCTGCAGGGTAACTCCCGACACTGATCATTTGCTGCAGATTTTTCCTTTCTCATTTAACTCAATGGGCAAATCTGAAACAAATGCGCAACCATTTTGCAGCATAAATTGACATGTTGCAGATTAAAAATTCTGAACCGCACAATTTCTGCAGCAATTTCATTACGTGTAAACAGCCTAAGTAACCATTAAGGGCACATTCACAGGTGGCGGAATTGCTATTGAATTCCGCTGCGGACAGTCCGCAGTGGAATTCTGCAGCAGCCTTTTTATACACTTTTAGGAAACTTAGTTCAGACGTTGCAGAAAATAACTGTGCAGAAATCAGGCTGCGGTGCAGAATTTTCCCTCCACAACATGCTCATGACGTTGCTGAGAAGAAGTGGAATTTCACTGTGTATTTCAGCCTTTGCAATGCAAAAACTGAAATCTGTGGCAAGTCCGCTGTGATATCTGCAACGTCTGAATTACCTGTCAAGTATGCAAATGTTGGTGCAGATTCGTTGCGTAATTGCCCCAAATCTGCACCAACATTTGCAGCGGAAAAATTCTGCCACGTCTGAACGTGCCCTAAGTTTTAAAAACTGTCTGGAAAAATACTTAGTAACTTGCCCTTTAATTATACTTTTATAGGTAAAATTTAGAATTTTAAATCAACCAATCAGTAATCAAACAACGGACTGAACCATAGATGGGTGGATAAAATAAAAGAGCAGGTAAACTGCAGCAAAATGCTTGAAAAAAAGGAGAAGAGAGCAGTGAGACGCAGAACTTTTACTTTTTCATGTTTTTAATTGTATGGCTGCCTTTCTATATCATATTTTTTATTTTGGTGACTTACCTGTTTTTGTAGTGGTACATTCCACTGTTTGTTGGCAGAGTTGGGCTCAGTTGCTATGACAACTATGATGCTGCAGCACTGGTCAGTTCAACTGCCACCCTACAGACCGCTTGAAGACCATTACAAGACCAGCGCTGGTGAATACAGATGCCACCCAGACACCAGCATGTCTACTAAAAGTGTTGGTACAGAGGTAAATGCCCTCATTTCACTACTAAATATTCCAGACCCCATCATCCAGTGTAAAAGTGGCCAAGCATGGGAAGTCACCCTCCATTAATGTCTATGGGAGAAACGGTAACAGCTGAGCATGCTCCATCCTAGGGACCAGTGGGGTCCCATTGGTCAGACTCCCACCAATCAAACACATATCAAATTAATCTCCCTTAAATGTCCTTCACAGGGAAAAAAACCTTTATAAGGTCTCATGTGATTCCCTATAGCTCATATTTTGTATGCCTTTTTTCAGAAAAAATAAAACATGAAATCACCTCTTTTTTTTAAAAAAAGAACATGTTTTTTATTACCCTCATTGCTCTTCTTTCATTTTCTAAATGACTTTTCATATAAAAACAGATTCTGAAATTTTATGGTTATAATGCTGGTCACTGACTGCTCATTTTCAATAGGGAAAGACCACCGCAGAACCGCCAGAGATCAAATTCGGGGATCATTTATAATTAGTGGGATGAAAGTGAGTAATGATTTATACAGGATCACTGGGCGAGATTTATTAAAACTAGTGCAAGGGAAAAGTGAAGCAGTTGCCCATGGCAACCAATCAAATTCCAGCTGCCATATCTCAGTGGCCCTTTGGAAAATGAAAGCAATGACCTGATTGGTTACTATGGACAACTGCTCCACTTTACCTTGCCCAGTGAGCTTGTATACATTTGTATTCAGTTTGCTCCCTCTTGTGGCATCCTTGTGCTGCAACTTTATTTTTTTTATTAAATGTATGTTTTAGCTGTTTTGAAATATTTTTTATGTTGACTTTTATTAAACATTTTCTATAATTTTTCAGATGCGGCCTTCATATATCCTCTATACTTAGAAGCTGCATCGTTCACTAACACCCAAATCTGTCACTCAGCTGAAATGATGGCTCAGCTAAGAGCAGGTGTTGATCACATCTAAGTTGTTCAGCTTAGATGTGATCAATATTATCGGGATCCTGTGTGTTAGAGACACACAGGACCCACTCTCAGCCAAACCGTCAGTTTAGCTGAGTGATGGATATGGCTAATAGCAAACAAAGCAGCATAAGTAGCAAGACTTGAAGAAATGGATAATAGTCCCATATATCAGAGAACCCATATAGTGGTGCTAGATAGCAGAAAGCCACCAACTTTGTAATCTCCACAAAAAGGAACAATGTTCTTGCACCTGATTGAGCCCTCTAGACCTCTGGGCCCTCATGCAGCTGCTATGGCTGTTACAGCTATAGTTACACCAATGTAACCAATCTGTTGGCGAATCATGAAATGAAGGTAGAATTAGGCCAGACAATGCTGTTAGGAAATGTCATGATCTTTTTGTTTCATAGCATTTGAGCACCATGGCTGGCACTATGCATCGGCCCAGCTGCCCATTTTTTGTTTAAAGTGGCAGCATGGCTGACACTGTTTAAGGGGTTAGCAGGCACTTTTTATGTGGCAGCTGGTAGGCAATGTGGTAGACAAAGTATACCATGGTAATGCAACTGGGTTATTACTATGGCATCTAAAACATTTATTTTTTGTGCCCTGCTAGTGTCGAGACTTTGATTTGCCGAAGAGTAAAGTCGTAGCTGTAAGAACACTTCACAATGGTCTAGCCGTGACAAAAATGAAAAGTAAAGCGAATCACCTCAACCGTAAGTCACTGGATTTGAAGGAGTTGTCCGCACGCGTTTTTTTTTTATACTAGCGACATATCCACAAGACAGGTCATCAGTATATGATCGGAGGGGGCCCGACACCCGGACTCCGCACCGATCGCTGTTTCGGCTGCCTCTGGAAGTTATGCAGTGGTCAGTGCCGGAAGTAGATGGCTTCATTCACAGGATAACAGCCATGCTGCAGAACTGCAGCTTTGCTCCTATTCAAGTGACTAGGAGCAGAGCTGCAGTACTGCAGCATGGCTGCTATACAGTGTACGAGTCATCTGCTTCCGACACCGGGCACTGCATAACATCCGGTGCCCGGAGGAAGCCGGAACAGCTGTTTGGTTCGGGGTCTGGGTGTCGGACCCCCACCGATAATATACCGATAACCTATCTTATGGATAGGTCATTAGTATGGAAAACTGTCCCATGCCCAGACAGCCCCTTTAATGTTTTTTTGTTACATTTTTTTTACTATGCATTTCCCTGCACATGATCAATATTATAATTATTATAATATGCCTAGTCTGCATTGTGATGATGCCCTTTATGTCTCTTTATTTGGCCAGTCTATGGTAACATTGGAAATGGCCAGTGCATTTGTATATAATCTAAAAATGTAATTTAGTAAAACATCAATGGAAAAACGCCATAGTTTCTCAAATAATAGGTATGTGGAATAGTATAACGTGCATGTGTTGCATAGTAATACAAGGGAAAACAGGGCTTTTACTTGAAGTTGATGGGAAAATACCATGGTAAAAAATGCACAACACTCCAATGGATAAACCATACAGTTTATGGCTGCATTGTGTGAATAGAATTTTGCAAAACCCTATTCACAACAATGACACATTTACCGCAAGTAATAACCTTTTTATGTAAATGTACTGTACCGTAAAACTGAAAAGTAGAAATCATTTATAACTGCGATCCTCAACTGCATGTAAGAGAGAAGAACATCAGTCAACACAAGTTCATTAACTGGTTCCCGACCGCTGGCTGTATTTTTACGGCCAGCGGTCAGGGTCCTTAAAACCCGAGCCATAGACTTTTTCTGGCTCGGGTTTTAACTTGTTGCCCGCGCGATCGGGCAGCTGAATGTCGGGTCTCCGGCTGTCAGTGACTGCCGGGGACCCTGAGGAGAAGATAGAAGCAGCTTTCGCTGCTTCTGTCTTCTCCAATGTCTTTTTACACAGCGCTCAATGAACGCTGTGTATAGGAATAGAGACAGCAGCGGTGCTGTCTCTATTCCTCCCAGTGATCATGTGACTGGTCACATGATCGCCGGGTGCCGTTAGTGACAGACTGCTGCTGGGTCTTACTAGACCCAGCACAGCCCTATTAGTGACAATCGTCACTATGAGAGGGCTGATTTCCCCTGTAACTGGGGCTGCTGTGCAGCTCCAGTTACAGTAGAAAAGCATGGTGTAAAAGAAATAAAAAATATATATAAAGTTCCCCAAAGGTCTTTTTTGACCTTTGAGGGACAGACCATAGTAATAAAAAAATAATAAAGTAAAGTAAAGTGCAAAAAAATCAATAATAAATACACATAAAATACCCATCCCAAAAAAAACTTTCCCCTCCCGCCAATCATTGTTGTAACGCTAGCGCTGACCCAATTACCCTAATATAGACATGTAATATATTAAAATTTACGGCGGACAATGACGATTACAAATAAAAGGACTATTTTAGGGTAAAACTATGTTATTACCAAAAAACAATAGCTGAAACGTAAAAAAGTTTATTTTTTTACTATTATTTTCAAACTTTAGGAATAAAAATTCTAAAATAGCAAAAACGGTGTGTATAAAAATGATGCAAAAAGAAACCTGCATTGTCTACGGAAAAAAACGTCGCAAAAATCACGTCGTTAGCCCAACAAATAAAAAAGTTATAGCCATTTAACTAACACGTGCTAAAAATGGCTAAACGGTGTCTGGTCCAAAAGGCGCAAAATAGCCCGGTCCTGAACTGGTTAAAGGATTGTCCCATCAGAGACGAGAAAGGAGGAAGGGAAATGTAATATTACATAGTGACAAGTCAAATGAATGGCTATTTATGTTATATATAGACGACTCCAGTCCTCCAGAACAGGAACCGTTTTAACATATTGTGTCTCCATTTTGGCTCATAGACTGGGGGTTCCTGAGCGTCTAATCACCTTCTAAATCTTCTTCATATACATGTCTTCATGAGACAACCCCTGTAAACCACACGTCCAGTATAGAAAACCTATATGTAGACATATCAGAGGTTTTCATCACTGGGGTGGAGTCTCTGATACCTCCCACCATTCCCTAGAAAGAAGATGCTTGTAGCTCATTGGTGTCTCAGGAGAGTTGAAGCCTGTAGACTTGCATCATAGTCTATCCATTGTTTTTAGCTCACCCAAGTAAATCCATAAAAAGTTGTCAGGATGATGAAAGCTTTTCATATGTCTCTGTGACATATCAGAAGTATTATATAACGGAAGGTACTTTTTAAAGGTTTTGTTTTTTCAAATGGTAAATTATTGCTAGGATATGCCATAATTTACTGATAGCTGAAGCTTCCTGGGACCCTACTGATACCTGCAACGAAAGAGCTGCAATGATAAGAAAGCGCAGAGGCTCCTTTGGGGAGTTAAATATTGTCATTTATGGAGGTCCAATGTCCCGTTATATTTCCCCTATACAGATCAATACTACCCTGAGTTATTTAATATTCAAGGCCACTACTGCCCAGAATAATACCACAATGAGAAAACTGAGGGCAACCCTTACTTTGTGAACTGATGCACGGATGAGCTGGCTTCTCTAGAACTCAGTGGAAATAGGTTTGTCTGTACAGCAACAAGGACAAGTCTGCAGCCGCTCTGACAGCTCCATGCTCCCCTTTACATATTGTATCTATTTACAGAGGCAGAATTTGAATACATTATATATTACTTATCACTTTAGGTGCTGACACTTTTTAACATTTATTTACATTAGTACAGAATTACTTCAACTAATACTGCCATTCAGTAACCAAGCAGCAGTGTCCTAGTCACTTACTAGGAACTGAATTTTGTAGCACCTCAACTCAGAGTTCAAATAATATCACCATCCCATGCCAAAACGATACTGCTTTAGAGTGCCAAAAATGGGCACTTTATAGTAAGGCCTTACATTTCTAGAGTAAAACCAACTGAAAATGCCTGACTAAAGCCACAAGGAAGTGCTGTAATACCGCCCAGCTACATGAATTTTGTAATAATATAAATTAAAGTTACTTTGTAATATACATCGTATTGAAATTTTGTTCCATATAGCAGTTACAAAAAGAACAGAATAAGCTTAATCTACTTCCTTTGAGTTTTAAGTCAACAAATCCTTGTTCCCTCAATTATTCTGTGTTCGACGAAAAGTAGAAAAACAACAACAACGTATCAGGACTGATTGATATTGCTACAATATGTCATGAAGATGTAGTAGGTGCCGGTGTGACTGCTAGGACTGCCGCCTGTGAAGAGAATAATGCTGAATCTGCACTGGTTGGATTGACACTGCTCCTTCCGCTATGTCTGGCATCTCTTGACCAGTGTTACTTAAGGCGGTCAGACATTATATTTGTTGGCATGTCCTAGAGATATGCCAGTAATTATGATAGGTAAACAACCCTTACATGTAATAATATAGAGGTTACACTATAATAATAATGTGGTCGTCCAACCCCATGACAATTTTTACAAATAGCTTACATGTGTTTACAATAACAAAAGAAGTAATACTCACCATACCAATACCCTGCCACTCCTGTTCCGACGCTACGCTTTCATTGTCCCTCGCCAATATCTGTTCAGCTATAATGTGTCGACAAGACATGTGACTGCTGCAGACATTCACTGACCACAAAGGTAAACCCAGAGGTGTCAACATATCACCACTACAGCCAGTGATTGACTACAGCGGTCACATGTCATGTCGACACATCATTGCTGAAGTCGGAAGAACAGGGAGTAGCAGGCAACCAGGGACACGCCAGCATGGGAGCAAAGGGGATTATAAAAATTAGTATTACTAGTTTTTTTAATTATTGGCAAGGTGAGTATTATTCTATTTTTTCAATTTTATTGGTAAGGTGAGTGTTGCTCCATTTTTTTTGTTATACCTATGTAAGTTGTTTGAAATTGTTTTGATTTTAGCCTGTTTGTTTTAAAATTATGGATTAACAGAATTACTGAGTTTTGATTCTAGGCTATTGCAAATTTACTGTTTGCTGCTTTACGAGTAAGGCAAAGAATTAATAATAATGACAATTTTGTTTGAGAAATGGATGAATGTTTATTTGTATATTGTGCTTACAGGAATATTCACCATCTTAAATATTTATGACATATATTAAGCGACAGCCTTACCAAGCGGGTATGCTATCAGGGATCTCCTGTCCTCAAAATTAGTGCGGGTCCTACAGCTATTACCCGCATCCATCAGACATTTATACTCTGGATATGCCATAAATATCTAAGATGAGAATATCCTTTTAAGGGCGAAATCTGAAGCGGTGCCAAAACTTTAGAGATAAAAAAACCCGGACTGAAGCAGATTGGGAGAGTTTACGTGGGAAGATGAATTCTGTCGATTTAGGATATCCAGACCTTGTACGTGATGGCCTTGTTTTCCAATGTGTAGCTATCATGTGTGTTACTAAAAAATCTATACATTTTGTTTCTGTTGAGCTATAAAAAAAAAAGTTAGATTGTGCAAGAGGTGTACACTCCTGACTGAATTAATTTTTCTGTGTTTTCCCGTTTACTATAACAAAAAAATGGTTATTCTTTGTATAGTTTTCAAAAATGTTTTATAGTTGCAATCTTGTCATGTAAATGTTGTCCTCTCATTTATTTTTGATTGGTTGTGTATAATCATGGAGATTTTATCTAGATTTTTTACCAGAGTAGTATGTGATATCTGATAGACAGGGATTTTAAACTAACTGGTTTGCTAGATGATGAGGTCCCCTTAGGCTATGAGAACTTGACTGTTTGCTGCTATTTACAATAAGTGACGGCAAAGATTGGTAAAGACACCAATTTTGGAGATGGAGAGGGAGGGGAGGAGGTGAGTAGGAGGAGAAGGAGGAGGAGGAGAAGGGGAGGAGGAGGTCTTTATTTGAACATAACAATAATTGTGTTGTTATGTTCAAAAGTCTTACCTAGTAAATTTCCCATAGCTCGCTATCTCTTTGCCCATATTTTTTACGTACCCACTATCTGACCAATATAATAGAAGTAGCATTATTTTCTCAGCTAATATTCCATGAGCTGTTTTACAAATGGTTAGAGAAACATATGTAAATTGTGCTTAAAGCCAATGCCTGTAGTGGTGCCATAGGTTTATAGATAAAGAACCCGGTCTGAAGCAGATTAGTAGAGCTTTTGTGTAATGATAAATTGTGTCGATTTAGGATATCCAGGCCTTGTTTGTTTTCCAATATGTAGCTATCATGTGTATTACTAAAGACTCTATACATTTTGTATCTGACGAGCTATAAAAAAGTAAGATTATAAAGCGATGTACTCTCTGGCTGAATTAATTCATCTGCATTTTCCTGTTTACTGTAAAAAAGTTGAGATTTTTTATATCGTTTTCAATTTTGTTTTAAACTTGCACACATATCATGTTAATTTTGACCTCTCATTTGCTTTTGATTGGTTGTGTATAATCAAGGAGATTTTATCTAGATTTTTTTTAATTATATTTGTATAGGTTATTCTGTTACATTGAAGTTAGATGTACCTCAAATAATGATGGTCACATTGGTAAAATGATGAAATTGCTATCATGTCACTGTGTTATTTCCATTTTTTTCACCTAATTTCCAATGGAGGTGTCTGTTCAGAAGTGGTTTGTTTGGTTCAGTTATTAGGCCCTTCTTGGATATTGGTGCTGCATGTGTAGTGGAATAATTTAGGGTAGGTCCCTTTAGCTGGATTTGGACAGGGCAATAAAGAGAGTTGTTATGTTTACGTTATTGCTCCTCTCTCAAGGTACAATTGTGTGGTCTGAGATGGTATCATGTTTGTTTTGGAGAAATGCCCGAGACCAATAAACTTGGAAGGTATTGGGAATAGAGACGTGTTTTTTTCAAAACTCCATGTAGTTGTCGTTGTATGGCACCATTTGCTTGTTAGGAAGTCATATGAGTTTATTTTACATGATGGTGTTCACTATGTTATTTTAGTCTTTGAAACCAGTGACTCCATAGGGACTGGGTTTTTGGTAAATTTGCCACCAGTCTCTAGTAATTTGTCCAGAGTAGTATGTGATATCTGATAGGCAGGGATTTGAAACTATTTTTTTAAGAATTCTGGACTGACTGGTTTCCTGGATGATGAGGTCCTAGGCTATGGGAACTTTACTGTTTGCTGGTCTTAATAATAAGTAACGCAAAGGATTGGAAAATACACCAATTTTGGAGATGGAGAGGCAAGGCTGAAGGGGAGGAGGAGGCCTTTATTTGAACATAACAACTCTTGTGTTGTTATGTTCAAAAGTCTTATCTAGTAAGTTTCCCATAGCTCGCTATCCTTTTGTCCAAATTCTTCACGTACCAACTATCTGACAAATATTATAGAAGTAGCATTATTTACTCACCTAATATTCCAAGAGCTGTTTTACAAATGGTTGGAGACTCATATGTATATTGTGCTTAAAGCCAATGCCTGTAGTGGTGCCATAGGTTTAGATAAAGAACCAAAACTGAAGCAGATTGGGAGAGCTTTTGTGTGATTATAAATTGTGTAGATTTAGGATATCCAAACCTTGTATGTATTCCAATGTGTAGCTATCATGTGTTGTACTATAGAATCAATACATTTTGTATCTGTAGAGCTACAAAAAAAAGTTAGATTGTAAAGGGGTATACACTTCTGGGTGAATTAATTCTGTGTTTTCCTGTTTTCTGTGAAAAAGTTGTTTTTTTTTTGTATAGTTTTCAATTTTGTTTTATACTTGCACACATTTCAAGTTAATGTTGTCCTCTCATTTGGTTTTGATTGGTTGTGTATAATCATGGAGATTTTATCTAGATTATTTTACTATATTTTATATGTTATTCTGTTACGTTGAAGTTAGATGTACCTCAAATCATTATCGTTACATTGGTGGTATGGTGATATTGCTTACATATCACTGTGTCATTTCCATTACGTTTATCTAATTTCAAATGGAGATGTCTCGTCAGAAGTGGTTTGTTTGGTTCAGTTGCTGGGCCCTCCTTGGATATTGGTGCTTCATGTGTAGTAGAATAATTTAGGGTAGGTCCCTTTTGCTGGATTTGGTCAGTGCAATAAAGAGAGATGTAATGCTTATGTAATTGCTCTACTCTCTCTCTCTCTCTCTCTCTCTCTCTCTCTCTCTCTCGGTACAATTGTGTGGTCTGAGATGGTATCATGTTTGTTTTGGAGAAATTACAGAGACCAATAGCCTTGAAAGGTATTGGGAATAAAGATATCTGCTTTTTTTTAAATTCTGTTTAGGTGTCGTAGTATGGCACCATTTGATGGTTAGGAAGTCATCTGACCTCATTTTAGTGATGTTGTTCACTGTGTTTTTTTAGTCTTTGAAACCAGTGACTCCACAGGGACTTGGTTTTGGTAAATTTGTCACCAGTCTCTACTTCTATGTTCCAGAGTAGTATGTGATATCTGATAGCCAGGGGTTTGAAGCTATTTTTTTAAGAATTCTGTACTGACTAGATTTCCGGATGATGGGGTCCTAGGCTATAGGAACTATAATATTTGCTGCTATTTACAATAAGTGACACAAAAGATTGGTAAAGACACCAATTTGGAGATGGAGAGGCAAGGCTGAAGGGGAGGAGGAGGCCTTTATTTGAACATAACAATAATTGTGTTGTTATGTTCAAAAGTCTTACCTAGTAAATTTCCCATAGCTCGCTATCTCTTTGCCCATATTTTTTACGTACCCACTATCTGACCAATATAATAGAAGTAGCTTTATTTTCTCATCTAATATTCCATGAGCTTTTTTACAAATGGTTAGAGACACATATGTAAATTGTGCTTAAAGCCAATGCCTGTAGTGGTGCCATAGGTTTATAGATAAAGAACCCGGTCTGAAGCAGATCAGTAGAGCTTTTGTGTAATGATAAATTGTGTAGATTTAGGATATCCAGGCCTTGTTTGTTTTCCAATATGTAGCTATCATGTGTATTACTAAAGACTCTATACATTTTGTATCTGTCGAGCTATAAAAAAGTAAGATTATAAAGGGGTGTACTCTTCTGGCTGAATTAATTCATCTGCATTTTCCTGTTTACTGTAAAAAAGTTGAGATTTTTTATATAGTTTTCAATTTTGTTTTAAACTTGCACACATATCATGTTAATGTTGACCTCTCATTTGATTTTGATTGGTTGTGTATAATCAAGGAGATTTTATCTAGATTTTTTAAAATTATATTTGTATAGGTTATTCTGTTACATTGAAGTTAGATGTACCTCAAATAATGATGGTCACATTGGTAAAATGATGAAATTGCTATCATGCCACTGTGTTATTTCCATTTTTTTCACCTAATTTCCAATGGAGGTGTCTGTTCAGAAGTGGTTTGTTTGGTTCAGTTATTAGGCCCTTCTTGGATATTGGTGCTGCATGTGTAGTGGAATAATTTAGGGTAGGTCCCTTTAGCTGGATTTGGACAGGGCAATAAAGAGAGTTGTTATGTTTACGTTATTGCTCCTCTCTCAAGGTACAATTGTGTGGTCTGAGATGGTATCATGTTTGTTTTGGAGAAATGCCCGAGATCAATAAACTTGGAAGGTATTGGGAATAGAAACGTGTTTTTTTCAAAACTCCATGTAGGTGTCATTGTATGGCACCATTTGCTTGTTAGGAAGTCATACGAGTTTATTTTACATGATGGTGTTCACTATGTTATTTTAGTCTTTGAAACCAGTGACTCCATAGGGACTGGGTTTTTGGTAAATTTGCCACCAGTCTCTACTAATTTGTCCAGAGTAGTATGTGATATCTGATAGGCAGGGATTTGAAACAATTTTTTTAAGAATTCTGGACTGACTGGTTTCCTGGATGATGAGGTCCTAGGCTATGGGAACTTTACTGTTTGCCGGTTTTAATAATAAGTAACGCAAAGGATTGGAAAATACACCAATTTTGGAAATGGAGAGGCAAGGCTGAAGGGGAGGAGGAGGCCTTTATTTGAACATAACAACTCTTGTGTTGTTATGTTCAAAAGTCTTATCTAGTAAGTTTCCCATAGCTCGCTATCCTTTTGTCCAAATTCTTCACGTACCAACTATCTGACAAATATTATAGAAGTAGCATTATTTACTCACCTAATATTCCAAGAGCTGTTTTACAAATGGTTGGAGACTCATATGTATATTGTGCTTAAAGCCAATGCCTGTAGTGGTGCCATAGGTTTAGATAAAGAACCAAAACTGAAGCAGATTGGGAGAGCTTTTGTGTGATTATAAATTGTGTAGATTTAGGATATCCAAACCTTGTATGTATTCCAATGTGTAGCTATCATGTGTTGTACTATAGAATCAATACATTTTGTATCTGTAGAGCTACAAAAAAAAGTTAGATTGTAAAGGGGTATACACTTCTGGGTGAATTAATTCTGTGTTTTCCTGTTTTCTGTGAAAAAGTTGGTTTTTTTTGGTATAGTTTTCAATTTTGTTTTATACTTGCACACATTTCAAGTTAATGTTGTCCTCTCATTTTGTTTTGATTGGTTGTGTATAATCATGGAGATTTTATCTAGATTATTTTACTATATTTTATATGTTATTCTGTTACGTTGAAGTTAGATGTACCTCAAATCATTATCGTTACATTGGTGGTATGGTGATATTGCTTTCATATCACTGTGTCATTTCCATTACGTTTATCTAATTTCCAATGGAGATGTCTGGTCAGAAGTGGTTTGTTTGGTTCAGTTGCTGGGCCCTCCTTGGATATTGGTGCTTCATGTGTAGTAGAATAATTTAGGGTAGGTCACTTTTGCTGGATTTGGTCAGTGCAATAAAGAGAGATGTAATGCTTATGTAATTGCTCTACTCTCTCTCTCTCTCTCTCTCTCTCGGTACAATTGTGTGGTCTGAGATGGTATCATGTTTGTTTTGGAGAAATTACAGAGACCAATAGCCTTGAAAGGTATTGGGAATAAAGATATCTGCTTTTTTTTAAATTCTGTTTAGGTGTCGTAGTATGGCACCATTTGATGGTTAGGAAGTCATCTGACCTCATTTTAGTGATGTTGTTCACTGTGTTTTTTTAGTCTTTGAAACCAGTGACTCCACAGGGACTTGGTTTTGGTAAATTTGTCACCAGTCTCTACTTCTATGTTCCAGAGTAGTATGTGATATCTGATAGCCAGGGGTTTGAAGCTATTTTTTTAAGAATTCTGTACTGACTAGATTTCCGGATGATGGGGTCCTAGGCTATAGGAACTATAATATTTGCTGCTATTTACAATAAGTGACACAAAAGATTGGTAAAGACACCAATTTGGAGATGGAGAGGCAAGGCTGAAGGGGAGGAGGAGGCCTTTATTTGAACATAACAATAATTGTGTTGTTATGTTCAAAAGTCTTACCTAGTAAATTTCCCATAGCTCGCTATCTCTTTGCCCATATTTTTTACGTACCCACTATCTGACCAATATAATAGAAGTAGCTTTATTTTCTCATCTAATATTCCATGAGCTTTTTTACAAATGGTTAGAGACACATATGTAAATTGTGCTTAAAGCCAATGCCTGTAGTGGTGCCATAGGTTTATAGATAAAGAACCCAGTCTGAAGCAGATCAGTAGAGCTTTTGTGTAATGATAAATTGTGTAGATTTAGGATATCCAGGCCTTGTTTGTTTTCCAATATGTAGCTATCATGTGTATTACTAAAGACTCTATACATTTTGTATCTGTCGAGCTATAAAAAAGTAAGATTATAAAGGGGTGTACTCTTCTGGCTGAATTAATTCATCTGCATTTTCCTGTTTACTGTAAAAAAGTTGAGATTTTTTATATAGTTTTCAATTTTGTTTTAAACTTGCACACATATCATGTTAATGTTGACCTCTCATTTGATTTTGATTGGTTGTGTATAATCAAGGAGATTTTATCTAGATTTTTTAAAATTATATTTGTATAGGTTATTCTGTTACATTGAAGTTAGATGTACCTCAAATAATGATGGTCACATTGGTAAAATGATGAAATTGCTATCATGCCACTGTGTTATTTCCATTTTTTTCACCTAATTTCCAATGGAGGTGTCTGTTCAGAAGTGGTTTGTTTAGTTCAGTTATTAGGCCCTTCTTGGATATTGGTGCTGCATGTGTAGTGGAATAATTTAGGGTAGGTCCCGTTAGCTGGATTTGGACAGGGCAATAAAGAGAGTTGTTATGTTTACGTTATTGCTCCTCTCTCAAGGTACAATTGTGTGGTCTGAGATGGTATCATGTTTGTTTTGGAGAAATGCCCGAGATCAATAAACTTGGAAGGTATTGGGAATAGAAACGTGTTTTTTTCAAAACTCCATGTAGGTGTCATAGTATGGCACCATTTGCTTGTTAGGAAGTCATACGAGTTTATTTTACATGATGGTGTTCACTATGTTATTTTAGTCTTTGAAACCAGTGACTCCATAGGGACTGGGTTTTTGGTAAATTTGCCACCAGTCTCTACTAATTTGTCCAGAGTAGTATGTGATATCTGATAGGCAGGGATTTGAAACAATTTTTTTAAGAATTCTGGACTGACTGGTTTCCTGGATGATGAGGTCCTAGGCTATGGGAACTTTACTGTTTGCCGGTTTTAATAATAAGTAACGCAAAGGATTGGAAAATACACCAATTTTGGAAATGGAGAGGCAAGGCTGAAGGGGAGGAGGAGGCCTTTATTTGAACATAACAACTCTTGTGTTGTTATGTTCAAAAGTCTTATCTAGTAAGTTTCCCATAGCTCGCTATCCTTTTGTCCAAATTCTTCACGTACCAACTATCTGACAAATATTATAGAAGTAGCATTATTTACTCACCTAATATTCCAAGAGCTGTTTTACAAATGGTTGGAGACTCATATGTATATTGTGCTTAAAGCCAATGCCTGTAGTGGTGCCATAGGTTTAGATAAAGAACCAAAACTGAAGCAGATTGGGAGAGCTTTTGTGTGATTATAAATTGTGTAGATTTAGGATATCCAAACCTTGTATGTATTCCAATGTGTAGCTATCATGTGTTGTACTATAGAATCAATACATTTTGTATCTGTAGAGCTACAAAAAAAAGTTAGATTGTAAAGGGGTATACACTTCTGGGTGAATTAATTCTGTGTTTTCCTGTTTTCTGTGGAAAAGTTGGTTTTTTTTGGTATAGTTTTCAATTTTGTTTTATACTTGCACACATTTCAAGTTAATGTTGTCCTCTCATTTGGTTTTGATTGGTTGTGTATAATCATGGAGATTTTATCTAGATTATTTTACTATATTTTATATGTTATTCTGTTACGTTGAAGTTAGATGTACCTCAAATCATTATCGTTACATTGGTGGTATGGTGATATTGCTTTCATATCACTGTGTCATTTCCATTACGTTTATCTAATTTCCAATGGAGATGTCTGGTCAGAAGTGGTTTGTTTGGTTCAGTTGCTGGGCCCTCCTTGGATATTGGTGCTTCATGTGTAGTAGAATAATTTAGGGTAGGTCACTTTTGCTGGATTTGGTCAGTGCAATAAAGAGAGATGTAATGCTTATGTAATTGCTCTACTCTCTCTCTCTCTCTCTCTCTCTCGGTACAATTGTGTGGTCTGAGATGGTATCATGTTTGTTTTGGAGAAATTACAGAGACCAATAGCCTTGAAAGGTATTGGGAATAAAGATATCTGCTTTTTTTTAAATTCTGTTTAGGTGTCGTAGTATGGCACCATTTGATGGTTAGGAAGTCATCTGACCTCATTTTAGTGATGTTGTTCACTGTGTTTTTTTAGTCTTTGAAACCAGTGACTCCACAGGGACTTGGTTTTGGTAAATTTGTCACCAGTCTCTACTTCTATGTTCCAGAGTAGTATGTGATATCTGATAGCCAGGGGTTTGAAGCTATTTTTTTAAGAATTCTGTACTGACTAGATTTCCGGATGATGGGGTCCTAGGCTATAGGAACTATAATATTTGCTGCTATTTACAATAAGTGACACAAAAGATTGGTAAAGACACCAATTTGGAGATGGAGAGGCAAGGTTGAAGGGGAGGAGGAGGCCTTTATTTGAACATAACAATAATTGTGTTGTTATGTTCAAAAGTCTTACCTAGTAAATTTCCCATAGCTCGCTATCTCTTTGCCCATATTTTTTACGTACCCACTATCTGACCAATATAATAGAAGTAGCTTTATTTTCTCATCTAATATTCCATGAGCTTTTTTACAAATGGTTAGAGACACATATGTAAATTGTGCTTAAAGCCAATGCCTGTAGTGGTGCCATAGGTTTATAGATAAAGAACCCAGTCTGAAGCAGATCAGTAGAGCTTTTGTGTAATGATAAATTGTGTAGATTTAGGATATCCAGGCCTTGTTTGTTTTCCAATATGTAGCTATCATGTGTATTACTAAAGACTCTATACATTTTGTATCTGTCGAGCTATAAAAAAGTAAGATTATAAAGGGGTGTACTCTTCTGGCTGAATTAATTCATCTGCATTTTCCTGTTTACTGTAAAAAAGTTGAGATTTTTTATATAGTTTTCAATTTTGTTTTAAACTTGCACACATATCATGTTAATGTTGACCTCTCATTTGATTTTGATTGGTTGTGTATAATCAAGGAGATTTTATCTAGATTTTTTAAAATTATATTTGTATAGGTTATTCTGTTACATTGAAGTTAGATGTACCTCAAATAATGATGGTCACATTGGTAAAATGATGAAATTGCTATCATGCCACTGTGTTATTTCCATTTTTTTCACCTAATTTCCAATGGAGGTGTCTGTTCAGAAGTGGTTTGTTTAGTTCAGTTATTAGGCCCTTCTTGGATATTGGTGCTGCATGTGTAGTGGAATAATTTAGGGTAGGTCCCGTTAGCTGGATTTGGACAGGGCAATAAAGAGAGTTGTTATGTTTACGTTATTGCTCCTCTCTCAAGGTACAATTGTGTGGTCTGAGATGGTATCATGTTTGTTTTGGAGAAATGCCCGAGATCAATAAACTTGGAAGGTATTGGGAATAGAAACGTGTTTTTTTCAAAACTCCATGTAGGTGTCATTGTATGGCACCATTTGCTTGTTAGGAAGTCATACGAGTTTATTTTACATGATGGTGTTCACTATGTTATTTTAGTCTTTGAAACCAGTGACTCCATAGGGACTGGGTTTTTGGTAAATTTGCCACCAGTCTCTACTAATTTGTCCAGAGTAGTATGTGATATCTGATAGGCAGGGATTTGAAACAATTTTTTTAAGAATTCTGGACTGACTGGTTTCCTGGATGATGAGGTCCTAGGCTATGGGAACTTTACTGTTTGCCGGTTTTAATAATAAGTAACGCAAAGGATTGGAAAATACACCAATTTTGGAAATGGAGAGGCAAGGCTGAAGGGGAGGAGGAGGCCTTTATTTGAACATAACAACTCTTGTGTTGTTATGTTCAAAAGTCTTATCTAGTAAGTTTCCCATAGCTCGCTATCCTTTTGTCCAAATTCTTCACGTACCAACTATCTGACAAATATTATAGAAGTAGCATTATTTACTCACCTAATATTCCAAGAGCTGTTTTACAAATGGTTGGAGACTCATATGTATATTGTGCTTAAAGCCAATGCCTGTAGTGGTGCCATAGGTTTAGATAAAGAACCAAAACTGAAGCAGATTGGGAGAGCTTTTGTGTGATTATAAATTGTGTAGATTTAGGATATCCAAACCTTGTATGTATTCCAATGTGTAGCTATCATGTGTTGTACTATAGAATCAATACATTTTGTATCTGTAGAGCTACAAAAAAAAGTTAGATTGTAAAGGGGTATACACTTCTGGGTGAATTAATTCTGTGTTTTCCTGTTTTCTGTGAAAAAGTTGTTTTTTTTTGGTATAGTTTTCAATTTTGTTTTATACTTGCACACATTTCAAGTTAATGTTGTCCTCTCATTTGGTTTTGATTGGTTGTGTATAATCAAGGAGATTTTATCTAGATTTTTTTTAATTATATTTGTATAGGTTATTCTGTTACATTGAAGTTAGATGTACCTCAAATAATGATGGTCACATTGGTAAAATGATGAAATTGCTATCATGTCACTGTGTTATTTCCATTTTTTTCAACTAATTTCTAATGGAGGTGTCTGTTCAGAAGTGGTTTGTTTGGTTCAGTTATTAGGCCCTTCTTGGATATTGGTGCTGCATGTGTAGTGGAATAATTTAGGGTAGGTCCCTTTAGCTGGATTTGGACAGGGCAATAAAGAGAGTTGTTATGTTTACGTTATTGCTCTCTCAAGGTACAATTGTGTGGTCTGAGATGGTATCATGTTTGTTTTGGAGAAATGCCCGAGACCAATAAACTTGGAAGGTATTGGGAATAGAGACGTGTTTTTTTCAAAACTCCATGTAGGTGTCGTTGTATGGCACCATTTGCTTGTTAGGAAGTCATATGAGTTTATTTTACATGATGGTGTTCACTATGTTATTTTAGTCTTTGAAACCAGTGACTCCATAGGGACTGGGTTTTTGGTAAATTTGCCACCAGTCTCTACTAATTTGTCCAGAGTAGTATGTGATATCTGATAGGCAGGGATTTGAAACAATTTTTTTAAGAATTCTGGACTGACTGGTTTCCTGGATGATGAGGTCCTAGGCTATGGGAACTTTACTGTTTGCTGGTTTTAATAATAAGTAACGCAAAGGATTGGAAAATACACCAATTTTGGAGATGGAGAGGCAAGGCTGAAGGGGAGGAGGAGGCCTTTATTTGAACATAACAACTCTTGTGTTGTTATGTTCAAAAGTCTTATCTAGTAAGTTTCCCATAGCTCGCTATCCTTTTGTCCAAATTCTTCACGTACCAACTATCTGACAAATATTATAGAAGTAGCATTATTTACTCACTTAATATTCCAAGAGCTGTTTTACAAATGGTTGGAGACTCATATGTATATTGTGCTTAAAGCCAATGCCTGTAGTGGTGCCATAGGTTTAGATAAAGAACCAAAACTGAAGCAGATCGGGAGAGCTTTTGTGTGATTATAAATTGTGTAGATTTAGGATATCCAAACCTTGTATGTATTCCAATATGTAGCTATCATGAGTTGTACTATAGAATCAATACATTTTGTATCTGTAGAGCTACAAAAAAAAGTTAGATTGTAAAGGGGTATACACTTCTGGGTGAATTAATTCTGTGTTTTCCTGTTTTCTGTGAAAAAGTTGGGTTTTTTTTGGTATAGTTTTCAATTTTGTTTTATACTTGCACACATTTCAAGTTAATGTTGTCCTCTCATTTGGTTTTGATTGGTTGTGTATAATCATGGAGATGTTATCTAGATTATTTTACTATATTTTATATGTTATTCTGTTACGTTGAAGTTAGATGTACCTCAAATCATTATCGTTACATTGGTGGTATGGTGAGATTGCTTTCATATCACTGTGTCATTTCCATTACGTTTATCTAATTTCCAATGGAGATGTCTGGTCAGAAGTGGTTTGTTTGGTTCAGTTGCTGGGCCCTCCTTGGATATTGGTGCTTCATGTGTAGTAGAATAATTTAGGGTAGGTCCCTTTTGCTGGATTTGGTCAGTGCAATAAAGAGAGATGTAATGCTTATGTAATTGCTCTACTCTCTCTCTCTCTCTCTCTCTCTCTCTTGGTAAAATTGTGTGGTCTGAGATGGTATCATGTTTGTTTTGGAGAAATTACAGAGACCAATAGCCTTGAAAGGTATTGGGAATAAAGATATCTGCTTTTTTCAAAATTCTGTTTAGGTGTCGTAGTATGGCACCATTTGATGGTTAGGAAGTCATCTGACCTCATTTTAGTGATGTTGTTCACAGTTTTTTTTAGTCTTTGAAACCAGTGACTCCACAGGGACTTGGTTTTGGTAAATTTGTCACCAGTCTCTACTTCTATGTTCCAGAGTAGTATGTGATATCTGATAGCCAGGGGTTTGAAGCTATTTTTTTAAGAATTCTGTACTGACTAGATTTCCGGATGATGGGGTCCTAGGCTATAGGAACTATAATATTTGCTGCTATTTACAATAAGTGACACAAAAGATTGGTAAAGACACCAATTTGGAGATGGAGAGGCAAGGCTGAAGGGGAGGAGGAGGCCTTTATTTGAACATAACAATAATTGTGTTGTTATGTTCAAAAGTCTTACCTAGTAAATTTCCCATAGCTCGCTATCTCTTTGCCCATATTTTTTACGTACCCACTATCTGACCAATATAATAGAAGTAGCATTATTTTCTCAGCTAATATTCCATGAGCTGTTTTACAAATGGCTAGAGACACATATGTAAATTGTGCTTAAAGCCAATGCCTGTAGTGGTGCCATAGGTTTATAGATAAAGAACCCGGTCTGAAGAAGATTAGTAGAGCTTTTGTGTAATGATAAATTGTGTAGATTTAGGATATCCAGGCCTTGTTTGTTTTCCAATATGTAGCTATCATGTGTATTACTAAAGACTCTATACATTTTGTATCTGTCGAGCTATAAAAAAGTAAGATTATAAAGGGGTGTACTCTTCTGGCTGAATTAATTCATCTGCATTTTCCTGTTTACTGTAAAAAAGTTGAGATTTTTTATATAGTTTTCAATTTTGTTTTAAACTTGCACACATATCATGTTAATGTTGACCTCTCATTTGCTTTTGATTGGTTGTGTATAATCAAGGAGATTTTATCTAGATTTTTTTTAATTATATTTGTATAGGTTATTCTGTTACATTGAAGTTAGATGTACCTCAAATAATGATGGTCACATTGGTAAAATGATGAAATTGCTATCATGTCACTGTGTTATTTCCATTTTTTTCAACTAATTTCTAATGGAGGTGTCTGTTCAGAAGTGGTTTGTTTGGTTCAGTTATTAGGCCCTTCTTGGATATTGGTGCTGCATGTGTAGTGGAATAATTTAGGGTAGGTCCCTTTAGCTGGATTTGGACAGGGCAATAAAGAGAGTTGTTATGTTTACGTTATTGCTCTCTCAAGGTACAATTGTGTGGTCTGAGATGGTATCATGTTTGTTTTGGAGAAATGCCCGAGACCAATAAACTTGGAAGGTATTGGGAATAGAGACGTGTTTTTTTCAAAACTCCATGTAGGTGTCGTTGTATGGCACCATTTGCTTGTTAGGAAGTCATATGAGTTTATTTTACATGATGGTGTTCACTATGTTATTTTAGTCTTTGAAACCAGTGACTCCATAGGGACTGGGTTTTTGGTAAATTTGCCACCAGTCTCTACTAATTTGTCCAGAGTAGTATGTGATATCTGATAGGCAGGGATTTGAAACAATTTTTTTAAGAATTCTGGACTGACTGGTTTCCTGGATGATGAGGTCCTAGGCTATGGGAACTTTACTGTTTGCTGGTTTTAATAATAAGTAACGCAAAGGATTGGAAAATACACCAATTTTGGAGATGGAGAGGCAAGGCTGAAGGGGAGGAGGAGGCCTTTATTTGAACATAACAACTCTTGTGTTGTTATGTTCAAAAGTCTTATCTAGTAAGTTTCCCATAGCTCGCTATCCTTTTGTCCAAATTCTTCACGTACCAACTATCTGACAAATATTATAGAAGTAGCATTATTTACTCACCTAATATTCCAAGAGCTGTTTTACAAATGGTTGGAGACTCATATGTATATTGTGCTTAAAGCCAATGCCTGTAGTGGTGCCATAGGTTTAGATAAAGAACCAAAACTGAAGCAGATCGGGAGAGCTTTTGTGTGATTATAAATTGTGTAGATTTAGGATATCCAAACCTTGTATGTATTCCAATATGTAGCTATCATGTGTTGTACTATAGAATCAATACATTTTGTATCTGTAGAGTTACAAAAAAAAGTTAGATTGTAAAGGGGTATACACTTCTGAGTGAATTAATTCTGTGTTTTCCTGTTTTCTGTGAAAAAGTTGGGTTTTTTTTGGTATAGTTTTCAATTTTGTTTTATACTTGCACACATTTCAAGTTAATGTTGTCCTCTCATTTGGTTTTGATTGGTTGTGTATAATCATGGAGATTTTATCTAGATTATTTTACTATATTTTATATGTTATTCTGTTACGTTGAAGTTAGATGTACCTCAAATCATTATCGTTACATTGGTGGTATGGTGAGATTGCTTTCATATCACTGTGTCATTTCCATTACGTTTATCTAATTTCCAATGGAGATGTCTGGTCAGAAGCGGTTTGTTTGGTTCAGTTGCTGGGCCCTCCTTGGATATTGGTGCTTCATGTGTAGTAGAATAATTTAGATTAGGTCCCTTTTGCTGGATTTGGTCAGTGCAATAAAGAGAGATGTAATGCTTATGTAATTGCTCTACTCTCTCTCTCTCTCTCTCTCTCTCTTGGTAAAATTGTGTGGTCTGAGATGGTATCATGTTTGTTTTGGAGAAATTACAGAGACCAATAGCCTTGAAAGGTATTGGGAATAAAGATATCTGCTTTTTTCAAAATTCTGTTTAGGTGTCGTAGTATGGCACCATTTGATGGTTAGGAAGTCATCTGACCTCATTTTAGTGATGTTGTTCACAGTTTTTTTTAGTCTTTGAAACCAGTGACTCCACAGGGACTTGGTTTTGGTAAATTTGTCACCAGTCTCTACTTCTATGTTCCAGAGTAGTATGTGATATCTGATAGCCAGGGGTTTGAAGCTATTTTTTTAAGAATTCTGTACTGACTAGATTTCCGGATGATGGGGTCCTAGGCTATAGGAACTATAATATTTGCTGCTATTTACAATAAGTAACACAAAAGATAGGTAAAGACACCAATTTAGAGATGGAGAGGCAAGGCTGAAGGGGAGGAGGAGGCCTTTATTTGAACATAACAATAATTGTGTTGTTATGTTCAAAAGTCTTACCTAGTAAATTTCCCATAGCTCGCTATCTCTTTGCCCATATTTTTTACGTACCCACTATCTGACCAATATAATAGAAGTAGCATTATTTTCTCAGCTAATATTCCATGAGCTGTTTTACAAATGGCTAGAGACACATATGTAAATTGTGCTTAAAGCCAATGCCTGTAGTGGTGCCTTAGGTTTATAGATAAAGAACCCGGTCTGAAGCAGATTAGTAGAGCTTTTGTGTAATGATAAATTGTGTAGATTTAGGATATCCAGGCCTTGTTTGTTTTCCAATATGTAGCTATCATGTGTATTACTAAAGACTCTATACATTTTGTATCTGTCGAGCTATAAAAAAAGTAAGATTATAAAGGGGTGTACTCTTCTGGCTGAACTAATTCATCTGCATTTTCCTGTTTACTGTAAAAAAGTTGAGATTTTTTATATAGTTTTCAATTTTGTTTTAAACTTGCACACATATCATGTTAATGTTGACCTCTCATTTGCTTTTGATTGGTTGTGTATAATCAAGGAGATTTTATCTAGATTTTTTTAAATTATATTTGTATAGGTTATTCTGTTACATTGAAGTTAGATGTACCTCAAATAATGATGGTCACATTGGTAAAATGATGAAATTGCTATCATGCCACTGTGTTATTTCCATTTTTTTCACCTAATTTCCAATGGAGGTGTCTGTTCAGAAGTGGTTTGTTTGGTTCAGTTATTAGGCCCTTCTTGGATATTGGTGCTGCATGTGTAGTGGAATAATTTAGGGTAGGTCCCTTTAGCTGGATTTGGACAGGGCAATAAAGAGAGTTGTTATGTTTACGTTATATCTCCTCTCTCAAGGTACAATTGTGTGGTCTGAGATGGTATCATGTTTGTTTTGGAGAAATGCCCGAGACCAATAAACTTGGAAGGTATTGGGAATAGAGACGTGTTTTTTTCAAAACTCCATGTAGGTGTCGTTGTATGGCACCATTTGCTTGTTAGGAAGTCATATGAGTTTATTTTACATGATGGTGTTCACTATGTTATTTTAGTCTTTGAAACCAGTGACTCCATAGGGACTGGGTTTTTGGTAAATTTGCCACCAGTCTCTACTAATTTGTCCAGAGTAGTATGTGATATCTGATAGGCAGGGATTTGAAACAATTTTTTTAAGAATTCTGGACTGACTGGTTTCCTGGATGATGAGGTCCTAGGCTATGGGAACTTTACTGTTTGCTGGTTTTAATAATAAGTAACGCAAAGGATTGGAAAATACACCAATTTTGGAGATGGAGAGGCAAGGCTGAAGGGGAGGAGGAGGCCTTTATTTGAACATAACAACTCTTGTGTTGTTATGTTCAAAAGTCTTATCTAGTAAGTTTCCCATAGCTCGCTATCCTTTTGTCCAAATTCTTCACGTACCAACTATCTGACAAATATTATAGAAGTAGCATTATTTACTCACCTAATATTCCAAGAGCTGTTTTACAAATGGTTGGAGACTCATATGTATATTGTGCTTAAAGCCAATGCCTGTAGTGGTGCCATAGGTTTAGATAAAGATCCAAAACTGAAGCAGATCGGGAGAGCTTTTGTGTGATTATAAATTGTGTAGATTTAGGATATCCAAACCTTGTATGTATTCCAATTTGTAGCTATCATGTGTTGTACTATAGAATCAATACATTTTGTATCTGTAGAGCTACAAAAAAAAGTTACATTGTAAAGGGGTATACACTTCTGGGTGAATTAATTCAGTGTTTTCCTGTTTTCTGTGAAAAAGTTGTTTTTTTTTGGTATAGTTTTCAATTTTGTTTTATACTTGCACACATTTCAAGTTAATGTTGTCCTCTCATTTGGTTTTGATTGGTTGTGTATAATCATGGACATTTTATCTAGATTATTTTACTATATTTTATATGTTATTCTGTTACGTTGAAGTTAGATGTACCTCAAATCATTATCGTTACATTGGTGGTATGGTGAGATTGCTTTCATATCACTGTGTCATTTCCATTACGTTTATCTAATTTCCAATGGAGATGTCTGGTCAGAAGTGGTTTGTTTGGTTCAGTTGCTGGGCCCTCCTTGGATATTGGTGCTTCATGTGTAGTAGAATAATTTAGGGTAGGTCCCTTTTGCTGGATTTGGTAAGTGCAATAAAGAGAGATGTAATGCTTATGTAATTGCTCTACTCTCTCTCTCTCTCTCTCTCTCTCTCTCTCTCTCTCTCTCTCTCTCTCTCTCTTGGTAAAATTGTGTGGTCTGAGATGGTATCATGTTTGTTTTGGAGAAATTACAGAGACCAATAGCCTTGAAAGGTATTGGGAATAAAGATATCTGCTTTTTTCAAAATTCTGTTTAGGTGTCGTAGTATGGCACCATTTGATGGTTAGGAAGTCATCTGACCTCATTTTAGTGATGTTGTTCACAGTTTTTTTTAGTCTTTGAAACCAGTGACTCCACAGGGACTTGGTTTTGGTAAATTTGTCACCAGTCTCTACTTCTATGTTCCAGAGTAGTATGTGATATCTGATAGCCAGGGGTTTGAAGCTATTTTTTTAAGAATTCTGTACTGACTAGATTTCCGGATGATGGGGTCCTAGGCTATAGGAACTATAATATTTGCTGCTATTTACAATAAGTGACACAAAAGATTGGTAAAGACACCAATTTGGAGATGGAGAGGCAAGGCTGAAGGGGAGGAGGAGGCCTTTATTTGAACATAACAATAATTGTGTTGTTATGTTCAAAAGTCTTACCTAGTAAATTTCCCATAGCTCGCTATCTCTTTGCCCATATTTTTTACGTACCCACTATCTGACCAATATAATAGAAGTAGCATTATTTTCTCAGCTAATATTCCATGAGCTGTTTTACAAGTGGTTAGAGACACATATGTAAATTGTGCTTAAAGCCAATGCCTGTAGTGGTGCCATAGGTTTATAGATAAAGAACCCAGTCTGAAGCAGATTAGTAGAGCTTTTGTGTAATGATAAATTGTGTAGATTTAGGATATCCAGGCCTTGTTTGTTTTCCAATATGTAGCTATCATGTGTATTACTAAAGACTCTATACATTTTGTATCTGTCGAGCTATAAAAAAGTAAGATTATAAAGGGGTGTACTCTTCTGCCTGAATTAATTCATCTGCATTTTCCTGTTTACTGTAAAAAAGTTGAGATTTTTTATATAGTTTTCAATTTTGTTTTAAACTTGCACACATATCATGTTAATGTTGACCTCTCATTTGCTTTTGATTGGTTGTGTATAATCAAGGAGATTTTATCTAGATTTTTTTAAATTATATTTGTATAGGTTATTCTGTTACATTGAAGTTAGATGTACCTCAAATAATGATGGTCACATTGGTAAAATGATGAAATTGCTATCATGCCACTGTGTTATTTCCATTTTTTTCACCTAATTTCCAATGGAGGTGTCTGTTCAGAAGTGGTTTGTTTGGTTCAGTTATTAGGCCCTTCTTGGATATTGGTGCTGCATGTGTAGTGGAATAATTTAGGGTAGGTCCCTTTAGCTGGATTTGGACAGGGCAATAAAGAGAGTTGTTATGTTTACGTTATATCTCCTCTCTCAAGGTACAATTGTGTGGTCTGAGATGGTATCATGTTTGTTTTGGAGAAATGCCCGAGACCAATAAACTTGGAAGGTATTGGGAATAGAGACGTGTTTTTTTCAAAACTCCATGTAGGTGTCGTTGTATGGCACCATTTGCTTGTTAGGAAGTCATATGAGTTTATTTTACATGATGGTGTTCACTATGTTATTTTAGTCTTTGAAACCAGTGACTCCATAGGGACTGGGTTTTTGGTAAATTTGCCACCAGTCTCTACTAATTTGTCCAGAGTAGTATGTGATATCTGATAGGCAGGGATTTGAAACAATTTTTTTAAGAATTCTGGACTGACTGGTTTCCTGGATGATGAGGTCCTAGGCTATGGGAACTTTACTGTTTGCTGGTTTTAATAATAAGTAACGCAAAGGATTGGAAAATACACCAATTTTGGAGATGGAGAGGCAAGGCTGAAGGGGAGGAGGAGGCCTTTATTTGAACATAACAACTCTTGTGTTGTTATGTTCAAAAGTCTTATCTAGTAAGTTTCCCATAGCTCGCTATCCTTTTGTCCAAATTCTTCACGTACCAACTATCTGACAAATATTATAGAAGTAGCATTATTTACTCACCTAATATTCCAAGAGCTGTTTTACAAATGGTTGGAGACTCATATGTATATTGTGCTTAAAGCCAATGCCTGTAGTGGTGCCATAGGTTTAGATAAAGAACCAAAACTGAAGCAGATCGGGAGAGCTTTTGTGTGATTATAAATTGTGTAGATTTAGGATATCCAAACCTTGTATGTATTCCAATTTGTAGCTATCATGTGTTGTACTATAGAATCAATACATTTTGTATCTGTAGAGCTACAAAAAAAAGTTAGATTGTAAAGGGGTATACACTTCTGGGTGAATTAATTCTGTGTTTTCCTGTTTTCTGTGAAAAAGTTGTTTTTTTTTGGTATAGTTTTCAATTTTGTTTTATACTTGCACACATTTCAAGTTAATGTTGTCCTCTCATTTGGTTTTGATTGGTTGTGTATAATCATGGAGATTTTATCTAGATTATTTTACTATATTTTATATGTTATTCTGTTACGTTGAAGTTAGATGTACCTCAAATCATTATCGTTACATTGGTGGTATGGTGAGATTGCTTTCATATCACTGTGTCATTTCCATTACGTTTATCTAATTTCCAATGGAGATGTCTGGTCAGAAGTGGTTTGTTTGGTTCAGTTGCTGGGCCCTCCTTGGATATTGGTGCTTCATGTGTAGTAGAATAATTTAGGGTAGGTCCCTTTTGCTGGATTTGGTAAGTGCAATAAAGAGAGATGTAATGCTTATGTAATTGCTCTACTCTCTCTCTCTCTCTCTCTCTCTCTCTCTCTCTTGGTAAAATTGTGTGGTCTGAGATGGTATCATGTTTGTTTTGGAGAAATTACAGAGACCAATAGCCTTGAAAGGTATTGGGAATAAAGATATCTGCTTTTTTCAAAATTCTGTTTAGGTGTCGTAGTATGGCACCATTGGATGGTTAGGAAGTCATCTGACCCCATTTTAGTGATGTTGTTCACTGGTTTTTTTTAGTCTTTAAAAACCAGTGACTCCACAGGGACTTGGTTTTGGTAAATTTGTCACCAGTCTCTACTTCTATGTTCCAGAGTAGTATGTGATATCTGATAGCCAGGGGTTTGAAGCTATTTTTTTAAGAATTCTGTACTGACTAGATTTCCGGATGATGGGGTCCTAGGCTATAGGAACTATAATATTTGCTGCTATTTACAATAAGTGACACAAAAGATTGGTAAAGACACCAATTTAGAGATGGAGAGGCAAGGCTGAAGGGGAGGAGGAGGCCTTTATTTGAACATAACAATAATTGTGTTGTTATGTTAAAAAGTCTTACCTAGTAAATTTCCCATAGCTCGCTATCTCTTTGCCCATATTTTTTACGTACCCACTATCTGACCAATATAATAGAAGTAGCATTATTTTCTCAGCTAATATTCCATGAGCTGTTTTACAAATGGCTAGAGACACATATGTAAATTGTGCTTAAAGCCAATGCCTGTAGTGGTGCCATAGGTTTATAGATAAAGAACCCAGTCTGAAGAAGATTAGTAGAGCTTTTGTGTAATGATAAATTGTGTAGATTTAGGATATCCAGGCCTTGTTTGTTTTCCAATATGTAGCTATCATGTGTATTACTAAAGACTCTATACATTTTGTATCTGTCGAGCTATAAAAAAGTAAGATTATAAAGGGGTGTAACTCTTCTGGCTGAATTAATTCATCTGCATTTTCCTGTTTACTGTAAAAAAGTTGAGATTTTTTATATAGTTTTCAATTTTGTTTTAAACTTGCACACATATCATGTTAATGTTGACCTCTCATTTGCTTTTGATTGGTTGTGTATAATCAAGGAGATTTTATCTAGATTTTTTTAAATTATATTTGTATAGGTTATTCTGTTACATTGAAGTTAGATGTACCTCAAATAATGATGGTCACATTGGTAAAATGATGAAATTGCTATCATGTCACTGTGTTATTTCCATTTTTTTTCAACTAATTTCTAATGGAGGTGTCTGTTCAGAAGTGGTTTGTTTGGTTCAGTTATTAGGCCCTTCTTGGATATTGGTGCTGCATGTGTAGTGGAATAATTTAGGGTAGGTCCCTTTAGCTGGATTTGGACAGGGCAATAAAGAGAGTTGTTATGTTTACGTTATATCTCCTCTCTCAAGGTACAATTGTGTGGTCTGAGATGGTATCATGTTTGTTTTGGAGAAATGCCCGAGACCAATAAACTTGGAAGGTATTGGGAATAGAGACGTGTTTTTTTCAAAACTCCATGTAGGTGTCGTTGTATGGCACCATTTGCTTGTTAGGAAGTCATATGAGTTTATTTTACATGATGGTGTTCACTATGTTATTTTAGTCTTTGAAACCAGTGACTCCATAGGGACTGGGTTTTTGGTAAATTTGACACCAGTCTCTACTAATTTGTCCAGAGTAGTATGTGATATCTGATAGGCAGGGATTTGAAACTATTTTTTTAAGAATTCTGGACTGACTGGTTTCCTGGATGATGAGGTCCTAGGCTATGGGAACTTTACTGTTTGCTGGTTTTAATAATAAGTAACGCAAAGGATTTGAAAATACACCAATTTTGGAGATGGAGAGGCAAGGCTGAAGGGGAGGAGGAGGCCTTTATTTGAACATAACAACTCTTGTGTTGTTATGTTCAAAAGTCTTATCTAGTAAGTTTCCCATAGCTCGCTATCCTTTTGTCCAAATTCTTCACGTACCAACTATCTGACAAATATTATAGAAGTAGCATTATTTACTCACCTAATATTCCAAGAGCTGTTTTACAAATGGTTGGAGACTCATATGTATATTGTGCTTAAAGCCAATGCCTGTAGTGGTGCCATAGGTTTAGATAAAGAACCAAAACTGAAGCAGATCGGGAGAGCTTTTGTGTGATTATAAATTGTGTAGATTTAGGATATCCAAACCTTGTATGTATTCCAATATGTAGCTATCATGTGTTGTACTATAGAATCAATACATTTTGTATCTGTAGAGCTACAAAAAAAAGTTAGATTGTAAAGGGGTATACACTTCTGGGTGAATTAATTCTGTGTTTTCCTGTTTTCTGTGAAAAAGTTGGGATTTTTTGGTATAGTTTTCAATTTTGTTTTATACTTGCACACATTTCAAGTTAATGTTGTCCTCTCATTTTGTTTTGATTGGTTGTGTATAATCATGGAGATTTTATCTAGATTATTTTACTATATTTTATATGTTATTCTGTTACGTTGAAGTTAGATGTACCTCAAATCATTATCGTTACATTGGTGGTATGGTGAGATTGCTATCATATCACTGTGTCATTTCCATTACGTTTATCTAATTTCCAATGGAGATGTCTGGTCAGAAGTGGTTTGTTTGGTTCAGTTGCTGGGCCCTCCTTGGATATTGGTGCTTCATGTGTAGTAGAATAATTTAGGGTAGGTCCCTTTTGCTGGATTTGGTCAGTGCAATAAAGAGAGATGTAATGCTTATGTAATTGCTCTACTCTCTCTCTCTCTCTCTCTCTCTCTTGGTAAAATTGTGTGGTCTGAGATGGTATCATGTTTGTTTTGGAGAAATTACAGAGACCAATAGCCTTGAAAGGTATTGGGAATAAAGATATCTGCTTTTTTCAAAATTCTGTTTAGGTGTCGTAGTATGGCACCATTTGATGGTTAGGAAGTCATCTGACTTCATTTTAGTGATGTTGTTCACAGTTTTTTTTAGTCTTTGAAACCAGTGACTCCACAGGGACTTGGTTTTGGTAAATTTGTCACCAGTCTCTACTTCTATGTTCCAGAGTAGTATGTGATATCTGATAGCCAGGGGTTTGAAGCTATTTTTTTAAGAATTCTGTACTGACTAGATTTCCGGATGATGGGGTCCTAGGCTATAGGAACTATAATATTTGCTGCTATTTACAATAAGTGACACAAAAGATTGGTAAAGACACCAATTTAGAGATGGAGAGGCAAGGCTGAAGGGGAGGAGGAGGCCTTTATTTGAACATAACAATAATTGTGTTGTTATGTTCAAAAGTCTTACCTAGTAAATTTCCCATAGCTCGCTATCTCTTTGCCCATATTTTTTACGTACCCACTATCTGACCAATATAATAGAAGTAGCATTATTTTCTCAGCTAATATTCCATGAGCTGTTTTACAAATGGCTAGAGACACATATGTAAATTGTGCTTAAAGCCAATGCCTGTAGTGGTGCCATAGGTTTATAGATAAAGAACCCGGTCTGAAGAAGATTAGTAGAGCTTTTGTGTAATGATAAATTGTGTAGATTTAGGATATCCAGGCCTTGTTTGTTTTCCAATATGTAGCTATCATGTGTATTACTAAAGACTCTATACATTTTGTATCTGTCGAGCTATAAAAAAGTAAGATTATAAAGGGGTGTAACTCTTCTGGCTGAATTAATTCATCTGCATTTTCCTGTTTACTGTAAAAAAGTTGAGATTTTTTATATAGTTTTCAATTTTGTTTTAAACTTGCACACATATCATGTTAATGTTGACCTCTCATTTGCTTTTGATTGGTTGTGTATAATCAAGGAGATTTTATCTAGATTTTTTTTAATTATATTTGTATAGGTTATTCTGTTACATTGAAGTTAGATGTACCTCAAATAATGATGGTCACATTGGTAAAATGATGAAATTGCTATCATGTCACTGTGTTATTTCCATTTTTTTCAACTAATTTCTAATGGAGGTGTCTGTTCAGAAGTGGTTTGTTTGGTTCAGTTATTAGGCCCTTCTTGGATATTGGTGCTGCATGTGTAGTGGAATAATTTAGGGTAGGTCCCTTTAGCTGGATTTGGACAGGGCAATAAAGAGAGTTGTTATGTTTATGTTATTGCTCTCTCAAGGTACAATTGTGTGGTCTGAGATGGTATCATGTTTGTTTTGGAGAAATGCCCGAGACCAATAAACTTGGAAGGTATTGGGAATAGAGACGTGTTTTTTTCAAAACTCCATGTAGGTGTCGTTGTATGGCACCATTTGCTTGTTAGGAAGTCATATGAGTTTATTTTACATGATGGTGTTCACTATGTTATTTTAGTCTTTGAAACCAGTGACTCCATAGGGACTGGGTTTTTGGTAAATTTGCCACCAGTCTCTACTAATTTGTCCAGAGTAGTATGTGATATCTGATAGGCAGGGATTTGAAACAATTTTTTTAAGAATTCTGGACTGACTGGTTTCCTGGATGATGAGGTCCTAGGCTATGGGAACTTTACTGTTTGCTGGTTTTAATAATAAGTAACGCAAAGGATTGGAAAATACACCAATTTTGGAGATGGAGAGGCAAGGCTGAAGGGGAGGAGGAGGCCTTTATTTGAACATAACAACTCTTGTGTTGTTATGTTCAAAAGTCTTATCTAGTAAGTTTCCCATAGCTCGCTATCCTTTTGTCCAAATTCTTCACGTACCAACTATCTGACAAATATTATAGAAGTAGCATTATTTACTCACCTAATATTCCAAGAGCTGTTTTACAAATGGTTGGAGACTCATATGTATATTGTGCTTAAAGCCAATGCCTGTAGTGGTGCCATAGGTTTAGATAAAGAACCAAAACTGAAGCAGATCGGGAGAGCTTTTGTGTGATTATAAATTGTGTAGATTTAGGATATCCAAACCTTGTATGTATTCCAATATGTAGCTATCATGTGTTGTACTATAGAATCAATACATTTTGTATCTGTAGAGCTACAAAAAAAAGTTAGATTGTAAAGGGGTATACACTTCTGGGTGAATTAATTCTGTGTTTTCCTGTTTTCTGTGAAAAAGTTGGGATTTTTTGGTATAGTTTTCAATTTTGTTTTATACTTGCACACATTTCAAGTTAATGTTGTCCTCTCATTTTGTTTTGATTGGTTGTGTATAATCATGGAGATTTTATCTAGATTATTTTACTATATTTTATATGTTATTCTGTTACGTTGAAGTTAGATGTACCTCAAATCATTATCGTTACATTGGTGGTATGGTGAGATTGCTATCATATCACTGTGTCATTTCCATTACGTTTATCTAATTTCCAATGGAGATGTCTGGTCAGAAGTGGTTTGTTTGGTTCAGTTGCTGGGCCCTCCTTGGATATTGGTGCTTCATGTGTAGTAGAATAATTTAGGGTAGGTCCCTTTTGCTGGATTTGGTCAGTGCAATAAAGAGAGATGTAATGCTTATGTAATTGCTCTACTCTCTCTCTCTCTCTCTCTTGGTAAAATTGTGTGGTCTGAGATGGTATCATGTTTGTTTTGGAGAAATTACAGAGACCAATAGCCTTGAAAGGTATTGGGAATAAAGATATCTGCTTTTTTCAAAATTCTGTTTAGGTGTCGTAGTATGGCACCATTTGATGGTTAGGAAGTCATCTGACCTCATTTTAGTGATGTTGTTCACAGTTTTTTTTAGTCTTTGAAACCAGTGACTCCACAGGGACTTGGTTTTGGTAAATTTGTCACCAGTCTCTACTTCTATGTTCCAGAGTAGTATGTGATATCTGATAGCCAGGGGTTTGAAGCTATTTTTTTAAGAATTCTGTACTGACTAGATTTCCGGATGATGGGGTCCTAGGCTATAGGAACTATAATATTTGCTGCTATTTACAATAAGTGACACAAAAGATTGGTAAAGACACCAATTTGGAGATGGAGAGGCAAGGCTGAAGGGGAGGAGGAGGCCTTTATTTGAACATAACAATAATTGTGTTGTTATGTTCAAAAGTCTTACCTAGTAAATTTCCCATAGCTCGCTATCTCTTTGCCCATATTTTTTACGTACCCACTATCTGACCAATATAATAGAAGTAGCATTATTTTCTCAGCTAATATTCCATGAGCTGTTTTACAAATGGCTAGAGACACATATGTAAATTGTGCTTAAAGCCAATGCCTGTAGTGGTGCCATAGGTTTATAGATAAAGAACCCGGTCTGAAGAAGATTAGTAGAGCTTTTGTGTAATGATAAATTGTGTAGATTTAGGATATCCAGGCCTTGTTTGTTTTCCAATATGTAGCTATCATGTGTATTACTAAAGACTCTATACATTTTGTATCTGTCGAGCTATAAAAAAGTAAGATTATAAAGGGGTGTAACTCTTCTGGCTGAATTAATTCATCTGCATTTTCCTGTTTACTGTAAAAAAGTTGAGATTTTTTATATAGTTTTCAATTTTGTTTTAAACTTGCACACATATCATGTTAATGTTGACCTCTCATTTGCTTTTGATTGGTTGTGTATAATCAAGGAGATTTTATCTAGATTTTTTTTTAATTATATTTGTATAGGTTATTCTGTTACATTGAAGTTAGATGTACCTCAAATAATGATGGTCACATTGGTAAAATGATGAAATTGCTATCATGTCACTGTGTTATTTCCATTTTTTTCAACTAATTTCTAATGGAGGTGTCTGTTCAGAAGTGGTTTGTTTGGTTCAGTTATTAGGCCCTTCTTGGATATTGGTGCTGCATGTGTAGTGGAATAATTTAGGGTAGGTCCCTTTAGCTGGATTTGGACAGGGCAATAAAGAGAGTTGTTATGTTTATGTTATTGCTCTCTCAAGGTACAATTGTGTGGTCTGAGATGGTATCATGTTTGTTTTGGAGAAATGCCCGAGACCAATAAACTTGGAAGGTATTGGGAATAGAGACGTGTTTTTTTTCAAAACTCCATGTAGGTGTCGTTGTATGGCACCATTTGCTTGTTAGGAAGTCATATGAGTTTATTTTACATGATGGTGTTCACTATGTTATTTTAGTCTTTGAAACCAGTGACTCCATAGGGACTGGGTTTTTGGTAAATTTGCCACCAGTCTCTACTAATTTGTCCAGAGTAGTATGTGATATCTGATAGGCAGGGATTTGAAACAATTTTTTTAAGAATTCTGGACTGACTGGTTTCCTGGATGATGAGGTCCTAGGCTATGGGAACTTTACTGTTTGCTGGTTTTAATAATAAGTAACGCAAAGGATTGGAAAATACACCAATTTTGGAGATGGAGAGGCAAGGCTGAAGGGGAGGAGGAGGCCTTTATTTGAACATAACAACTCTTGTGTTGTTATGTTCAAAAGTCTTATCTAGTAAGTTTCCCATAGCTCGCTATCCTTTTGTCCAAATTCTTCACGTACCAACTATCTGACAAATATTATAGAAGTAGCATTATTTACTCACCTAATATTCCAAGAGCGGTTTTACAAATGGTTGGAGACTCATATGTATATTGTGCTTAAAGCCAATGCCTGTAGTGGTGCCATAGGTTTAGATAAAGAACCAAAACTGAAGCAGATCGGGAGAGCTTTTGTGTGATTATAAATTGTGTAGATTTAGGATATCCAAACCTTGTATGTATTCCAATATGTAGCTATCATGTGTTGTACTATAGAATCAATACATTTTGTATCTGTAGAGCTACAAAAAAAAGTTAGATTGTAAAGGGGTATACACTTCTGGGTGAATTAATTCTGTGTTTTCCTGTTTTCTGTGAAAAAGTTGTTTTTTTTTTGGTATAGTTTTCAATTTTGTTTTATACTTGCACACATTTCAAGTTAATGTTGTCCTCTCATTTGGTTTTGATTGGTTGTGTATAATCATGGAGATTTTATCTAGATTATTTTACTATATTTTATATGTTATTCTGTTACGTTGAAGTTAGATGTACCTCAAATCATTATCGTTACATTGGTGGTATGGTGAGATTGCTATCATATCACTGTGTCATTTCCATTACGTTTATCTAATTTCCAATGGAGATGTCTGGTCAGAAGTGGTTTGTTTGGTTCAGTTGCTGGGCCCTCCTTGGATATTGGTGCTTCATGTGTAGTAGAATAATTTAGGGTAGGTCCCTTTTGCTGGATTTGGTCAGTGCAACAAAGAGAGATGTAATGCTTATGTAATTGCTCTACTCTCTCTCTCTCTCTCTTGGTAAAATTGTGTGGTCTGAGATGGTATCATGTTTGTTTTGGAGAAATTACAGAGACCAATAGCCTTGAAAGGTATTGGGAATAAAGATATCTGCTTTTTTCAAAATTCTGTTTAGGTGTCGTAGTATGGCACCATTGGATGGTTAGGAAGTCATCTGACCCCATTTTAGTGATGTTGTTCACTGGTTTTTTTTAGTCTTTGAAACCAGTGACTCCACAGGGACTTGGTTTTGGTAAATTTGTCACCAGTCTCTACTTCTATGTACCAGAGTAGTATGTGATATCTGATAGTCAGGGGTTTGAAGCTATTTTTTTAAGAATTCTGTACTGACTAGATTTCCGGATGATGGGGTCCTAGGCTATAGGAACTATAATATTTGCTGCTATTTACAATAAGTGACACAAAAGATTGGTAAAGACACCAATTTGGAGATGGAGAGGCAAGGCTGAAGGGGAGGAGGAGGCCTTTATTTGAACATAACAATAATTGTGTTGTTATGTTCAAAAGTCTTACCTAGTAAATTTCCCATAGCTCGCTATCTCTTTGCCCATATTTTTTACGTACCCACTATCTGACCAATATAATAGAAGTAGCATTATTTTCTCAGCTAATATTCCATGAGCTGTTTTACAAGTGGTTAGAGACACATATGTAAATTGTGCTTAAAGCCAATGCCTGTAGTGGTGCCATAGGTTTATAGATAAAGAACCCAGTCTGAAGCAGATTAGTAGAGCTTTTGTGTAATGATAAATTGTGTAGATTTAGGATATCCAGGCCTTGTTTGTTTTCCAATATGTAGCTATCATGTGTATTACTAAAGACTCTATACATTTTGTATCTGTCGAGCTATAAAAAAGTAAGATTATAAAGGGGTGTACTCTTCTGGCTGAATTAATTCATCTGCATTTTCCTGTTTACTGTAAAAAAGTTGAGATTTTTTATATAGTTTTCAATTTTGTTTTAAACTTGCACACATATCATGTTAATGTTGACCTCTCATTTGCTTTTGATTGGTTGTGTATAATCAAGGAGATTTTATCTAGATTTTTTTAAATTATATTTGTATAGGTTATTCTGTTACATTGAAGTTAGATGTACCTCAAATAATGATGGTCACATTGGTAAAATGATGAAATTGCTATCATGTCACTGTGTTATTTCCATTTTTTTCACCTAATTTCCAATGGAGGTGTCTGTTCAGAAGTGGTTTGTTTGGTTCAGTTATTAGGCCCTTCTTGGATATTGGTGCTGCATGTGTAGTGGAATAATTTAGGGTAGGTCCCTTTAGCTGGATTTGGACAGGGCAATAAAGAGAGTTGTTATGTTTACGTTATTGCTCCTCTCTCAAGGTACAATTGTGTGGTCTGAGATGGTATCATGTTTGTTTTGGAGAAATGCCCGAGACCAATAAACTTGGAAGGTATTGGGAATAGAGATGTGTTTTTTTCAAAACTCCATGTAGGTGTCGTTGTATGGCACCATTTGCTTGTTAGGAAGTCATATGAGTTTATTTTACATGATGGTGTTCACTATGTTATTTTAGTCTTTGAAACCAGTGACTCCATAGGGACTGGGTTTTTGGTAAATTTGCCACCAGTCTCTACTAATTTGTCCAGAGTAGTATGTCTTATCTGATAGGCAGGGATTTGAAACAATTTTTTTAAGAATCCTGGACTGACTGGTTTCCTGGATGATGAGGTCCTAGGCTATGGGAACTTTACTGTTTGCTGGTTTTAATAATAAGTAACGCAAAGGATTGGAAAATACACCAATTTTGGAGATGGAGAGGCAAGGCTGAAGGGGAGGAGGAGGCCTTTATTTGAACATAACAACTCTTGTGTTGTTATGTTCAAAAGTCTTATCTAGTACGTTTCCCATAGCTCGCTATCCTTTAGTCCAAATTCTTCACGTAGCAACTATCTGACAAATAAAATAGAAGTAGCATTATTTACTCACCTAATATTCCAAGAGCTGTTTTACAAATGGTTGGAGACTCATATGTATATTGTGCTTAAAGCCAATACCTGTAGTGGTGCCATAGGTTTAGATAAAGAACCAAAACTGAAGCAGATTGGGAGAGCTTTTGTGTGATTATAAATTGTGTAGATTTAGGATATCCAAACCTTGTATGTATTCCAATGTGTAGCTATCATATGTTGTACTATAGAATCAATACATTTTGTATCTGTAGAGCTACAAAAAAAAGTTAGATTGTAAATGGGTATACACTTCTGGGTGAATTAATTCTGTGTTTTCCTGTTTTCTGTGAAAAAGTTGGGATTTTTTGGTATAGTTTTCAATTTTGTTTTATACTTGCACACATTTCAAGTTAATGTTGTTCTCGCAATTGGTTTTGATTGGTTGTGTATAATCATGGAGATTTTATCTAGATTATTTTACTATATTTTATATGTTATTCTGTTACGTTGAAGTTAGATGTACCTCAAATCATTATCGTTACATTGGTGGTATGGTGAGATTGCTATCATATCACTGTGTCATTTCCATTACGTTTATCTAATTTCCAATGGAGATGTCTGGTCAGAAGTGGTTTGTTTGGTTCAGTTGCTGGGCCCTCCTTGGATATTGGTGCTTCATGTGTAGTAGAATAATTTAGGGTAGGTCCCTTTTGCTGGATTTGGTCAGTGCAATAAAGAGAGATGTAATGCTTATGTAATTGCTCTACTCTCTCTCTCTCTCTCTCTCTCTCTCTCTCTCTCTCTCGGTAAAATTGTGTGGTCTGAGATGGTATCATGTTTGTTTTGGAGAAATTACAGAGACCAATAGCCTTGAAAGGTATTGGGAATAAAGATATCTGCTTTTTTCAAAATTCTGTTTAGGTGTCGTAGTATGGCACCATTTGATGGTTAGGAAGTCATCTGACCTCATTTTAGTGATGTTGTTCACAGTTTTTTTTAGTCTTTGAAACCAGTGACTCCACAGGGACTTGGTTTTGGTAAATTTGTCACCAGTCTCTACTTCTATGTTCCAAAGTAGTATGTGATATCTGATAGCCAGGGGTTTGAAGCTATTTTTTTAAGAATTCTGTACTGACTAGATTTCCGGATGATGGGGTCCTAGGCTATAGGAACTATAATATTTGCTGCTATTTACAATAAGTGACACAAAAGATTGGTAAAGACACCAATTTAGAGATGGAGAGGCAAGGCTGAAGGGGAGGAGGAGGCCTTTATTTGAACATAACAATAATTGTGTTGTTATGTTCAAAAGTCTTACCTAGTAAATTTCCCATAGCTCGCTATCTCTTTGCCCATATTTTTTACGTACCCACTATCTGACCAATATAATAGAAGTAGCATTATTTTCTCAGCTAATATTCCATGAGCTGTTTTACAAATGGCTAGAGACACATATGTAAATTGTGCTTAAAGCCAATGCCTGTAGTGGTGCCATAGGTTTATAGATAAAGAACCCGGTCTGAAGAAGATTAGTAGAGCTTTTGTGTAATGATAAATTGTGTAGATTTAGGATATCCAGGCCTTGTTTGTTTTCCAATATGTAGCTATCATGTGTATTACTAAAGACTCTATACATTTTGTATCTGTCGAGCTATAAAAAAGTAAGATTATAAAGGGGTGTACTCTTCTGGCTAAATTAATTCATCTGCATTTTCCTGTTTACTGTAAAAAAGTTGAGATTTTTTATATAGTTTTCAATTTTGTTTTAAACTTGCACACATATCATGTTAATGTTGACCTCTCATTTGCTTTTGATTGGTTGTGTATAATCAAGGAGATTTTATCTAGATTTTTTTTAATTATATTTGTATAGGTTATTCTGTTACATTGAAGTTAGATGTACCTCAAATAATGATGGTCACATTGGTAAAATGATGAAATTGCTATCATGTCACTGTGTTATTTCCATTTTTTTCAACTAATTTCTAATGGAGGTGTCTGTTCAGAAGTGGTTTGTTTGGTTCAGTTATTAGGCCCTTCTTGGATATTGGTGCTGCATGTGTAGTGGAATAATTTAGGGTAGGTCCCTTTAGCTGGATTTGGACAGGGCAATAAAGAGAGTTGTTATGTTTACGTTATTGCTCTCTCAAGGTACAATTGTGTGGTCTGAGATGGTATCATGTTTGTTTTGGAGAAATGCCCGAGACCAATAAACTTGGAAGGTATTGGGAATAGAGACGTGTTTTTTTCAAAACTCCATGTAGGTGTCGTTGTATGGCACCATTTTCTTGTTAGGAAGTCATATGAGTTTATTTTACATGATGGTGTTCACTATGTTATTTTAGTCTTTGAAACCAGTGACTCCATAGGGACTGGGTTTTTGGTAAATTTGCCACCAGTCTCTACTAATTTGTCCAGAGTAGTATGTGATATCTGATAGGCAGGGATTTGAAACAATTTTTTTAAGAATTCTGGACTGACTGGTTTCCTGGATGATGAGGTCCTAGGCTATGGGAACTTTACTGTTTGCTGGTTTTAATAATAAGTAACGCAAAGGATTGGAAAATACACCAATTTTGGAGATGGAGAGGCAAGGCTGAAGGGGAGGAGGAGGCCTTTATTTGAACATAACAACTCTTGTGTTGTTATGTTCAAAAGTCTTATCTAGTAAGTTTCCCATAGCTCGCTATCCTTTTGTCCAAATTCTTCACGTACCAACTATCTGACAAATATTATAGAAGTAGCATTATTTACTCACCTAATATTCCAAGAGCTGTTTTACAAATGGTTGGAGACTCATATGTATATTGTGCTTAAAGCCAATGCCTGTAGTGGTGCCATAGGTTTAGATAAAGAACCAAAACTGAAGCAGATCGGGAGAGCTTTTGTGTGATTATAAATTGTGTAGATTTAGGATATCCAAGCCTTGTATGTATTCCAATATGTAGCTTTCATGTGTTGTACTATAGAATCAATACATTTTGTATCTGTAGAGCTACAAAAAAAAGTTAGATTGTAAAGGGGTATACACTTCTGGGTGAATTAATTCTGTGTTTTCCTGTTTTCTGTGAAAAAGTTGTTTTTTTTTGGTATAGTTTTCAATTTTGTTTTATACTTGCACACATTTCAAGTTAATGTTGTCCTCTCATTTGGTTTTGATTGGTTGTGTATAATCATGGAGATTTTATCTAGATTATTTTACTATATTTTATATGTTATTCTGTTACGTTGAAGTTAGATGTACCTCAAATCATTATCGTTACATTGGTGGTATGGTGAGATTGCTTTCATATCACTGTGTCATTTCCATTACGTTTATCTAATTTCCAATGGAGATGTCTGGTCAGAAGTGGTTTGTTTGGTTCAGTTGCTGGGCCCTCCTTGGATATTGGTGCTTCATGTGTAGTAGAATAATTTAGGGTAGGTCCCTTTTGCTGGATTTGGTCAGTGCAATAAAGAGAGATGTAATGCTTATGTAATTGCTCTACTCTCTCTCTCTCTCTCTTGGTAAAATTGTGTGGTCTGAGATGGTATCATGTTTGTTTTGGAGAAATTACAGAGACCAATAGCCTTGAAAGGTATTGGGAATAAAGATATCTGCTTTTTTCAAAATTCTGTTTAGGTGTCGTAGTATGGCACCATTTGATGGTTAGGAAGTCATCTGACCTCATTTTAGTGATGTTGTTCACAGTTTTTTTTAGTCTTTGAAACCAGTGACTCCACAGGGACTTGGTTTTGGTAAATTTGTCACCAGTCTCTACTTCTATGTTCCAGAGTAGTATGTGATATCTGATAGCCAGGGGTTTGAAGCTATTTTTTTAAGAATTCTGTACTGACTAGATTTCCGGATGATGGGGTCCTAGGCTATAGGAACTATAATATTTGCTGCTATTTACAATAAGTGACACAAAAGATTGGTAAAGACACCAATTTAGAGATGGAAAGGCAAGGCTGAAGGGGAGGAGGAGGCCTTTATTTGAACATAACAATAATTGTGTTGTTATGTTCAAAAGTCTTACCTAGTAAATTTCCCATAGCTCGCTATCTCTTTGCCCATATTTTTTACGTACCCACTATCTGACCAATATAATAGAAGTAGCATTATTTTCTCAGCTAATATTCCATGAGCTGTTTTACAAATGGCTAGAGACACATATGTAAATTGTGCTTAAAGCCAATGCCTGTAGTGGTGCCATAGGTTTATAGATAAAGAACCCGGTCTGAAGAAGATTAGTAGAGCTTTTGTGTAATGATAAATTGTGTAGATTTAGGATATCCAGGCCTTGTTTGTTTTCCAATATGTAGCTATCATGTGTATTACTAAAGACTCTATACATTTTGTATCTGTCGAGCTATAAAAAAGTAAGATTATAAAGGGGTGTACTCTTCTGGCTAAATTAATTCATCTGCATTTTCCTGTTTACTGTAAAAAAGTTGAGATTTTTTATATAGTTTTCAATTTTGTTTTAAACTTGCACACATATCATGTTAATGTTGACCTCACATTTGCTTTTGATTGGTTGTGTATAATCAAGGAGATTTTATCTAGATTTTTTTAAATTATATTTGTATAGGTTATTCTGTTACATTGAAGTTAGATGTACCTCAAATAATGATGGTCACATTGGTAAAATGATGAAATTGCTATCATGTCACTGTGTTATTTCCATTTTTTTCAACTAATTTCTAATGGAGGTGTCTGTTCAGAAGTGGTTTGTTTGGTTCAGTTATTAGGCCCTTCTTGGATATTGGTGCTGCATGTGTAGTGGAATAATTTAGGGTAGGTCCCTTTAGCTGGATTTGGACAGGGCAATAAAGAGAGTTGTTATGTTTACGTTATTGCTCTCTCAAGGTACAATTGTGTGGTCTGAGATGGTATCATGTTTGTTTTGGAGAAATGCCCGAGACCAATAAACTTGGAAGGTATTGGGAATAGAGACGTGTTTTTTTCAAAACTCCATGTAGGTGTCGTTGTATGGCACCATTTTCTTGTTAGGAAGTCATATGAGTTTATTTTACATGATGGTGTTCACTATGTTATTTTAGTCTTTGAAACCAGTGACTCCATAGGGACTGGGTTTTTGGTAAATTTGCCACCAGTCTCTACTAATTTGTCCAGAGTAGTATGTGATATCTGATAGGCAGGGATTTGAAACAATTTTTTTAAGAATTCTGGACTGACTGGTTTCCTGGATGATGAGGTCCTAGGCTATGGGAACTTTACTGTTTGCTGGTTTTAATAATAAGTAACGCAAAGGATTGGAAAATACACCAATTTTGGAGATGGAGAGGCAAGGCTGAAGGGGAGGAGGAGGCCTTTATTTGAACATAACAACTCTTGTGTTGTTATGTTCAAAAGTCTTATCTAGTAAGTTTCCCATAGCTCGCTATCCTTTTGTCCAAATTCTTCACGTACCAACTATCTGACAAATATTATAGAAGTAGCATTATTTACTCACCTAATATTCCAAGAGCTGTTTTACAAATGGTTGGAGACTCATATGTATATTGTGCTTAAAGCCAATGCCTGTAGTGGTGCCATAGGTTTAGATAAAGAACCAAAACTGAAGCAGATCGGGAGAGCTTTTGTGTGATTATAAATTGTGTAGATTTAGGATATCCAAGCCTTGTATGTATTCCAATATGTAGCTATCATGTGTTGTACTATAGAATCAATACATTTTGTATCTGTAGAGCTACAAAAAAAAGTTAGATTGTAAAGGGGTATACACTTCTGGGTGAATTAATTCTGTGTTTTCCTGTTTTCTGTGAAAAAGTTGTTTTTTTTTGGTATAGTTTTCAATTTTGTTTTATACTTGCACACATTTCAAGTTAATGTTGTCCTCTCATTTGGTTTTGATTGGTTGTGTATAATCATGGAGATTTTATCTAGATTATTTTACTATATTTTATATGTTATTCTGTTACGTTGAAGTTAGATGTACCTCAAATCATTATCGTTACATTGGTGGTATGGTGAGATTGCTTTCATATCACTGTGTCATTTCCATTACGTTTATCTAATTTCCAATGGAGATGTCTGGTCAGAAGTGGTTTGTTTGGTTCAGTTGCTGGGCCCTCCTTGGATATTGGTGCTTCATGTGTAGTAGAATAATTTAGGGTAGGTCCCTTTTGCTGGATTTGGTCAGTGCAATAAAGAGAGATGTAATGCTTATGTAATTGCTCTACTCTCTCTCTCTCTCTCTTGGTAAAATTGTGTGGTCTGAGATGGTATCATGTTTGTTTTGGAGAAATTACAGAGACCAATAGCCTTGAAAGGTATTGGGAATAAAGATATCTGCTTTTTTCAAAATTCTGTTTAGGTGTCGTAGTATGGCACCATTTGATGGTTAGGAAGTCATCTGACCTCATTTTAGTGATGTTGTTCACAGTTTTTTTTAGTCTTTGAAACCAGTGACTCCACAGGGACTTGGTTTTGGTAAATTTGTCACCAGTCTCTACTTCTATGTTCCAGAGTAGTATGTGATATCTGATAGCCAGGGGTTTGAAGCTATTTTTTTAAGAATTCTGTACTGACTAGATTTCCGGATGATGGGGTCCTAGGCTATAGGAACTATAATATTTGCTGCTATTTACAATAAGTGACACAAAAGATTGGTAAAGACACCAATTTAGAGATGGAAAGGCAAGGCTGAAGGGGAGGAGGAGGCCTTTATTTGAACATAACAATAATTGTGTTGTTATGTTCAAAAGTCTTACCTAGTAAATTTCCCATAGCTCGCTATCTCTTTGCCCATATTTTTTACGTACCCACTATCTGACCAATATAATAGAAGTAGCATTATTTTCTCAGCTAATATTCCATGAGCTGTTTTACAAATGGCTAGAGACACATATGTAAATTGTGCTTAAAGCCAATGCCTGTAGTGGTGCCATAGGTTTATAGATAAAGAACCCGGTCTGAAGAAGATTAGTAGAGCTTTTGTGTAATGATAAATTGTGTAGATTTAGGATATCCAGGCCTTGTTTGTTTTCCAATATGTAGCTATCATGTGTATTACTAAAGACTCTATACATTTTGTATCTGTCGAGCTATAAAAAAGTAAGACTATAAAGGGGTGTACTCTTCTGGCTAAATTAATTCATCTGCATTTTCCTGTTTACTGTAAAAAAGTTGAGATTTTTTATATAGTTTTCAATTTTGTTTTAAATTTGCACACATATCATGTTAATGTTGACCTCACATTTGCTTTTGATTGGTTGTGTATAATCAAGGAGATTTTATCTAGATTTTTTTAAATTATATTTGTATAGGTTATTCTGTTACATTGAAGTTAGATGTACCTCAAATAATGATGGTCACATTGGTAAAATGATGAAATTGCTATCATGTCACTGTGTTATTTCCATTTTTTTCAACTAATTTCTAATGGAGGTGTCTGTTCAGAAGTGGTTTGTTTGGTTCAGTTATTAGGCCCTTCTTGGATATTGGTGCTGCATGTGTAGTGGAATAATTTAGGGTAGGTCCCTTTAGCTGGATTTGGACAGGGCAATAAAGAGAGTTGTTATGTTTACGTTATTGCTCTCTCAAGGTACAATTGTGTGGTCTGAGATGGTATCATGTTTGTTTTGGAGAAATGCCCGAGACCAATAAACTTGGAAGGTATTGGGAATAGAGACGTGTTTTTTTCAAAACTCCATGTAGGTGTCGTTGTATGGCACCATTTGCTTGTTAGGAAGTCATATGAGTTTATTTTACATGATGGTGTTCACTATGTTATTTTAGTCTTTGAAACCAGTGACTCCATAGGGACTGGGTTTTTGGTAAATTTGCCACCAGTCTCTACTAATTTGTCCAGAGTAGTATGTGATATCTGATAGGCAGGGATTTGAAACAATTTTTTTAAGAATTCTGGACTGACTGGTTTCCTGGATGATGAGGTCCTAGGCTATGGGAACTTTACTGTTTGCTGGTTTTAATAATAAGTAACGCAAAGGATTGGAAAATACACCAATTTTGGAGATGGAGAGGCAAGGCTGAAGGGGAGGAGGAGGCCTTTATTTGAACATAACAACTCTTGTGTTGTTATGTTCAAAAGTCTTATCTAGTAAGTTTCCCATAGCTCGCTATCCTTTTGTCCAAATTTTTCACGTACCAACTATCTGACAAATATTATAGAAGTAGCATTATTTACTCACCTAATATTCCAAGAGCTGTTTTACAAATGTTTGGAGACTCATATGTATATTGTGCTTAAAGCCAATGCCTGTAGTGGTGCCATAGGTTTAGATAAAGAACCAAAACTGAAGCAGATTGGGAGAGCTTTTGTGTGATTATAAATTGTGTAGATTTAGGATATCCAAACCTTGTATGTATTCCAATGTGTAGCTATCATGTGTTGTACTATAGAATCAATACATTTTGTATCTGTAGAGCTACAAATAAAAGTTAGATTGTAAAGGGGTATACACTTCTGGGTGAATTAATTCTGTTTTCCTGTTTTCTGTGAAAAAGTTGGTTTTTTTTGGTATAGTTTTCAATTTTGTTTTATACTTGCACACATTTCAAGTTAATGTTGTCCTCTCATTTGGTTTTGATTGGTTGTGTATAATCATGGAGATTTTATCTAGATTATTTTACTATATTTTATATGTTATTCTGTTACGTTGAAGTTAGATGTACCTCAAATCATTATCGTTACATTGGTGGTATGGTGAGATTGCTTTCATATCACTGTGTCATTTCCATTACGTTTATCTAATTTCCAATGGAGATGTCTGGTCAGAAGTGGTTTGTTTGGTTCAGTTGCTGGGCCCTCCTTGGATATTGATGCTTCATGTGTAGTAGAATAATTTAGGGTAGGTCCCTTTTGCTGGATTTGGTCAGTGCAATAAAGAGAGATGTAATGCTTATGTAATTGCTCTACTCTCTCTCTCTCTCTCGGTAAAATTGTGTGGTCTGAGATGGTATCATGTTATTTTTGGAGAAATTACAGAGACCAAAAGCCTTGAAAGGTATTGGGAATAAAGATATCTGCTTTTTTCAAAATTCTGTTTAGGTGTCGTAGTATGGCACCATTTGATGGTTAGGAAGTCATCTGACCTCATTTTAGTGATGTTGTTCACTGGTTTTTTTTAGTCTTTGAAACCAGTGACTCCACAGGGACTTGGTTTTGGTAAATTTGTCACCAGTCTCTACTTCTATGTACCAGAGTAGTATGTGATATCTGATAGCCAGTGGTTTGAAGCTATTTTTTTAAGAATTCTGTACTGACTAGATTTCCGGATGATGGGGTCCTAGGCTATAGGAACTATAATATTTGCTGCTATTTACAATAAGTGACACAAAAGATTGGTAAAGATACCAATTTAGAGATGGAGAGGCAAGGCTGAAGGGGAGGAGGAGGCCTTTATTTGAACATAACAATAATTGTGTTGTTATGTTCAAAAGTCTTACCTAGTAAATTTCCCATAGCTCGCTATCTCTTTGCCCATATTTTTTACGTACCCACTATCTGACCAATATAATAGAAGTAGCATTATTTTCTCAGCTAATATTCCATGAGCTGTTTTACAAATGGCTAGAGACACATATGTAAATTGTGCTTAAAGCCAATGCCTGTAGTGGTGCCATAGGTTTATAGATAAAGAACCCGGTCTGAAGAAGATTAGTAGAGCTTTTGTGTAATGATAAATTGTGTAGATTTAGGATATCCAGGCCTTGTTTGTTTTCCAATATGTAGCTATCATGTGTATTACTAAAGACTCTATACATTTTGTATCTGTCGAGCTATAAAAAAGTAAGACTATAAAGGGGTGTACTCTTCTGGCTAAATTAATTCATCTGCATTTTCCTGTTTACTGTAAAAAAGTTGAGATTTTTTATATAGTTTTCAATTTTGTTTTAAACTTGCACACATATCATGTTAATGTTGACCTCACATTTGCTTTTGATTGGTTGTGTATAATCAAGGAGATTTTATCTAGATTTTTTTAAATTATATTTGTATAGGTTATTCTGTTACATTGAAGTTAGATGTACCTCAAATAATGATGGTCACATTGGTAAAATGATGAAATTGCTATCATGTCACTGTGTTATTTCCATTTTTTTCAACTAATTTCTAATGGAGGTGTCTGTTCAGAAGTGGTTTGTTTGGTTCAGTTATTAGGCCCTTCTTGGATATTGGTGCTGCATGTGTAGTGGAATAATTTAGGGTAGGTCCCTTTAGCTGGATTTGGACAGGGCAATAAAGAGAGTTGTTATGTTTACGTTATTGCTCTCTCAAGGTACAATTGTGTGGTCTGAGATGGTATCATGTTTGTTTTGGAGAAATGCCCGAGACCAATAAACTTGGAAGGTATTGGGAATAGAGACGTGTTTTTTTCAAAACTCCATGTAGGTGTCGTTGTATGGCACCATTTGCTTGTTAGGAAGTCATATGAGTTTATTTTACATGATGGTGTTCACTATGTTATTTTAGTCTTTGAAACCAGTGACTCCATAGGGACTGGGTTTTTGGTAAATTTGCCACCAGTCTCTACTAATTTGTCCAGAGTAGTATGTGATATCTGATAGGCAGGGATTTGAAACAATTTTTTTAAGAATTCTGGACTGACTGGTTTCCTGGATGATGAGGTCCTAGGCTATGGGAACTTTACTGTTTGCTGGTTTTAATAATAAGTAACGCAAAGGATTGGAAAATACACCAATTTTGGAGATGGAGAGGCAAGGCTGAAGGGGAGGAGGAGGCCTTTATTTGAACATAACAACTCTTGTGTTGTTATGTTCAAAAGTCTTATCTAGTAAGTTTCCCATAGCTCGCTATCCTTTTGTCCAAATTTTTCACGTACCAACTATCTGACAAATATTATAGAAGTAGCATTATTTACTCACCTAATATTCCAAGAGCTGTTTTACAAATGTTTGGAGACTCATATGTATATTGTGCTTAAAGCCAATGCCTGTAGTGGTGCCATAGGTTTAGATAAAGAACCAAAACTGAAGCAGATTGGGAGAGCTTTTGTGTGATTATAAATTGTGTAGATTTAGGATATCCAAACCTTGTATGTATTCCAATGTGTAGCTATCATGTGTTGTACTATAGAATCAATACATTTTGTATCTGTAGAGCTACAAATAAAAGTTAGATTGTAAAGGGGTATACACTTCTGGGTGAATTAATTCTGTTTTCCTGTTTTCTGTGAAAAAGTTGGTTTTTTTTGGTATAGTTTTCAATTTTGTTTTATACTTGCACACATTTCAAGTTAATGTTGTCCTCTCATTTGGTTTTGATTGGTTGTGTATAATCATGGAGATTTTATCTAGATTATTTTACTATATTTTATATGTTATTCTGTTACGTTGAAGTTAGATGTACCTCAAATCATTATCGTTACATTGGTGGTATGGTGAGATTGCTTTCATATCACTGTGTCATTTCCATTACGTTTATCTAATTTCCAATGGAGATGTCTGGTCAGAAGTGGTTTGTTTGGTTCAGTTGCTGGGCCCTCCTTGGATATTGATGCTTCATGTGTAGTAGAATAATTTAGGGTAGGTCCCTTTTGCTGGATTTGGTCAGTGCAATAAAGAGAGATGTAATGCTTATGTAATTGCTCTACTCTCTCTCTCTCTCTCTCGGTAAAATTGTGTGGTCTGAGATGGTATCATGTTATTTTTGGAGAAATTACAGAGACCAAAAGCCTTGAAAGGTATTGGGAATAAAGATATCTGCTTTTTTCAAAATTCTGTTTAGGTGTCGTAGTATGGCACCATTTGATGGTTAGGAAGTCATCTGACCTCATTTTAGTGATGTTGTTCACTGGTTTTTTTTAGTCTTTGAAACCAGTGACTCCACAGGGACTTGGTTTTGGTAAATTTGTCACCAGTCTCTACTTCTATGTACCAGAGTAGTATGTGATATCTGATAGCCAGTGGTTTGAAGCTATTTTTTTAAGAATTCTGTACTGACTAGATTTCCGGATGATGGGGTCCTAGGCTATAGGAACTATAATATTTGCTGCTATTTACAATAAGTGACACAAAAGATTGGTAAAGATACCAATTTAGAGATGGAGAGGCAAGGCTGAAGGGGAGGAGGAGGCCTTTATTTGAACATAACAATAATTGTGTTGTTATGTTCAAAAGTCTTACCTAGTAAATTTCCCATAGCTCGCTATCTCTTTGCCCATATTTTTTACGTACCCACTATCTGACCAATATAATAGAAGTAGCATTATTTTCTCAGCTAATATTCCATGAGCTGTTTTACAAATGGCTAGAGACACATATGTAAATTGTGCTTAAAGCCAATGCCTGTAGTGGTGCCATAGGTTTATAGATAAAGAACCCGGTCTGAAGAAGATTAGTAGAGCTTTTGTGTAATGATAAATTGTGTAGATTTAGGATATCCAGGCCTTGTTTGTTTTCCAATATGTAGCTATCATGTGTATTACTAAAGACTCTATACATTTTGTATCTGTCGAGCTATAAAAAAGTAAGATTATAAAGGGGTGTACTCTTCTGGCTGAATTAATTCATCTGCATTTTCCTGTTTACTGTAAAAAAGTTGAGATTTTTTATATAGTTTTCAATTTTGTTTTAAACTTGCACACATATCATGTTAATGTTGACCTCTCATTTGCTTTTGATTGGTTGTGTATAATCAAGGAGATTTTATCTAGATTTTTTTTAATTATATTTGTATAGGTTATTCTGTTACATTGAAGTTAGATGTACCTCAAATAATGATGGTCACATTGGTAAAAGGATGAAATTGCTATCATGTCACTGTGTTATTTCCATTTTTTTCAACTAATTTCTAATGGAGGTGTCTGTTCAGAAGTGGTTTGTTTGGTTCAGTTATTAGGCCCTTCTTGGATATTGGTGCTGCATGTGTAGTGGAATAATTTAGGGTAGGTCCCTTTAGCTGGATTTGGACAGGGCAATAAAGAGAGTTGTTATGTTTACGTTATTGCTCTCTCAAGGTACAATTGTGTGGTCTGAGATGGTATCATGTTTGTTTTGGAGAAATGCCCGAGACCAATAAACTTGGAAGGTATTGGGAATAGAGACGTGTTTTTTTCAAAACTCCATGTAGGTGTCGTTGTATGGCACCATTTTCTTGTTAGGAAGTCATATGAGTTTATTTTACATGATGGTGTTCACTATGTTATTTTAGTCTTTGAAACCAGTGACTCCATAGGGACTGGGTTTTTGGTAAATTTGCCACCAGTCTCTACTAATTTGTCCAGAGTAGTATGTGATATCTGATAGGCAGGGATTTGAAACAATTTTTTTAAGAATTCTGGACTGACTGGTTTCCTGGATGATGAGGTCCTAGGCTATGGGAACTTTACTGTTTGCTGGTTTTAATAATAAGTAACGCAAAGGATTGGAAAATACACCAATTTTGGAGATGGAGAGGCAAGGCTGAAGGGGAGGAGGAGGCCTTTATTTGAACATAACAACTCTTGTGTTGTTATGTTCAAAAGTCTTATCTAGTAAGTTTCCCATAGCTCGCTATCCTTTTGTCCAAATTCTTCACGTACCAACTATCTGACAAATATTATAGAAGTAGCATTATTTACTCACCTAATATTCCAAGAGCTGTTTTACAAATGGTTGGAGACTCATATGTATATTGTGCTTAAAGCCAATGCCTGTAGTGGTGCCATAGGTTTAGATAAAGAACCAAAACTGAAGCAGATCGGGAGAGCTTTTGTGTGATTATAAATTGTGTAGATTTAGGATATCCAAGCCTTGTATGTATTCCAATATGTAGCTATCATGTGTTGTACTATAGAATCAATACATTTTGTATCTGTAGAGCTACAAAAAAAAGTTAGATTGTAAAGGGGTATACACTTCTGGGTGAATTAATTCTGTGTTTTCCTGTTTTCTGTGAAAAAGTTGTTTTTTTTTGGTATAGTTTTCAATTTTGTTTTATACTTGCACACATTTCAAGTTAATGTTGTCCTCTCATTTGGTTTTGATTGGTTGTGTATAATCATGGAGATTTTATCTAGATTATTTTACTATATTTTATATGTTATTCTGTTACGTTGAAGTTAGATGTACCTCAAATCATTATCGTTACATTGGTGGTATGGTGAGATTGCTTTCATATCACTGTGTCATTTCCATTACGTTTATCTAATTTCCAATGGAGATGTCTGGTCAGAAGTGGTTTGTTTGGTTCAGTTGCTGGGCCCTCCTTGGATATTGGTGCTTCATGTGTAGTAGAATAATTTAGGGTAGGTCCCTTTTGCTGGATTTGGTCAGTGCAATAAAGAGAGATGTAATGCTTATGTAATTGCTCTACTCTCTCTCTCTCTCTCTTGGTAAAATTGTTTGGTCTGAGATGGTATCATGTTTGTTTTGGAGAAATTACAGAGACCAATAGCCTTGAAAGGTATTGGGAATAAAGATATCTGCTTTTTTCAAAATTCTGTTTAGGTGTCGTAGTATGGCACCATTTGATGGTTAGGAAGTCATCTGACCTCATTTTAGTGATGTTGTTCACAGTTTTTTTTAGTCTTTGAAACCAGTGACTCCACAGGGACTTGGTTTTGGTAAATTTGTCACCAGTCTCTACTTCTATGTTCCAGAGTAGTATGTGATATCTGATAGCCAGGGGTTTGAAGCTATTTTTTTAAGAATTCTGTACTGACTAGATTTCCGGATGATGGGGTCCTAGGCTATAGGAACTATAATATTTGCTGCTATTTACAATAAGTGACACAAAAGATTGGTAAAGACACCAATTTAGAGATGGAAAGGCAAGGCTGAAGGGGAGGAGGAGGCCTTTATTTGAACATAACAATAATTGTGTTGTTATGTTCAAAAGTCTTACCTAGTAAATTTCCCATAGCTCGCTATCTCTTTGCCCATATTTTTTACGTACCCACTATCTGACCAATATAATAGAAGTAGCATTATTTTCTCAGCTAATATTCCATGAGCTGTTTTACAAATGGCTAGAGACACATATGTAAATTGTGCTTAAAGCCAATGCCTGTAGTGGTGCCATAGGTTTATAGATAAAGAACCCGGTCTGAAGAAGATTAGTAGAGCTTTTGTGTAATGATAAATTGTGTAGATTTAGGATATCCAGGCCTTGTTTGTTTTCCAATATGTAGCTATCATGTGTATTACTAAAGACTCTATACATTTTGTATCTGTCGAGCTATAAAAAAGTAAGATTATAAAGGGGTGTACTCTTCTGGCTAAATTAATTCATCTGCATTTTCCTGTTTACTGTAAAAAAGTTGAGATTTTTTATATAGTTTTCAATTTTGTTTTAAACTTGCACACATATCATGTTAATGTTGACCTCACATTTGCTTTTGATTGGTTGTGTATAATCAAGGAGATTTTATCTAGATTTTTTTAAATTATATTTGTATAGGTTATTCTGTTACATTGAAGTTAGATGTACCTCAAATAATGATGGTCACATTGGTAAAATGATGAAATTGCTATCATGTCACTGTGTTATTTCCATTTTTTTCAACTAATTTCTAATGGAGGTGTCTGTTCAGAAGTGGTTTGTTTGGTTCAGTTATTAGGCCCTTCTTGGATATTGGTGCTGCATGTGTAGTGGAATAATTTAGGGTAGGTCCCTTTAGCTGGATTTGGACAGGGCAATAAAGAGAGTTGTTATGTTTACGTTATTGCTCTCTCAAGGTACAATTGTGTGGTCTGAGATGGTATCATGTTTGTTTTGGAGAAATGCCCGAGACCAATAAACTTGGAAGGTATTGGGAATAGAGACGTGTTTTTTTCAAAACTCCATGTAGGTGTCGTTGTATGGCACCATTTGCTTGTTAGGAAGTCATATGAGTTTATTTTACATGATGGTGTTCACTATGTTATTTTAGTCTTTGAAACCAGTGACTCCATAGGGACTGGGTTTTTGGTAAATTTGCCACCAGTCTCTACTAATTTGTCCAGAGTAGTATGTGATATCTGATAGGCAGGGATTTGAAACAATTTTTTTAAGAATTCTGGACTGACTGGTTTCCTGGATGATGAGGTCCTAGGCTATTGGAACTTTACTGTTTGCTGGTTTTAATAATAAGTAACGCAAAGGATTGGAAAATACACCAATTTTGGAGATGGAGAGGCAAGGCTGAAGGGGAGGAGGAGGCCTTTATTTGAACATAACAACTCTTGTGTTGTTATGTTCAAAAGTCTTATCTAGTAAGTTTCCCATAGCTCGCTATCCTTTTGTCCAAATTCTTCACGTACCAACTATCTGACAAATATTATAGAAGTAGCATTATTTACTCACCTAATATTCCAAGAGCTGTTTTACAAATGGTTGGAGACTCATATGTATATTGTGCTTAAAGCCAATGCCTGTAGTGGTGCCATAGGTTTAGATAAAGAACCAAAACTGAAGCAGATCGGGAGAGCTTTTGTGTGATTATAAATTGTGTAGATTTAGGATATCCAAACCTTGTATGTATTCCAATTTGTAGCTATCATGTGTTGTACTATAGAATCAATACATTTTGTATCTGTAGAGCTACAAAAAAAAGTTAGATTGTAAAGGGGTATACACTTCTGGGTGAATTAATTCTGTGTTTTCCTGTTTTCTGTGAAAAAGTTGGGATTTTTTGGTATAGTTTTCAATTTTGTTTTATACTTGCACACATTTCAAGTTAATGTTGTCCTCTCATTTGGTTTTGATTGGTTGTGTATAATCATGGAGATTTTATCTAGATTATTTTACTATATTTTATATGTTATTCTGTTACGTTGAAGTTAGATGTACCTCAAATCATTATCGTTACATTGGTGGTATGGTGAGATTGCTTTCATATCACTGTGTCATTTCCATTACGTTTATCTAATTTCCAATGGAGATGTCTGGTCAGAAGTGGTTTGTTTGGTTCAGTTGCTGGGCCCTCCTTGGATATTGGTGCTTCATGTGTAGTAGAATAATTTAGGGTAGGTCCCTTTTGCTGGATTTGGTCAGTGCAATAAAGAGAGATGTAATGCTTATGTAATTGCTCTACTCTCTCTCTCTCTCTCTCTCTCTCTCTCTTGGTAAAATTGTGTGGTCTGAGATGGTATCATGTTTGTTTTGGAGAAATTACAGAGACCAATAGCCTTGAAAGGTATTGGGAATAAAGATATCTGCTTTTTTCAAAATTCTGTTTAGGTGTCGTAGTATGGCACCATTTGATGGTTAGGAAGTCATCTGACCTCATTTTAGTGATGTTGTTCACAGTTTTTTTTAGTCTTTGAAACCAGTGACTCCACAGGGACTTGGTTTTGGTAAATTTGTCACCAGTCTCTACTTCTATGTTCCAGAGTAGTATGTGATATCTGATAGCCAGGGGTTTGAAGCTATTTTTTTAAGAATTCTGTACTGACTAGATTTCCGGATGATGGGGTCCTAGGCTATAGGAACTATAATATTTGCTGCTATTTACAATAAGTGACACAAAAGATTGGTAAAGACACCAATTTAGAGATGGAGAGGCAAGGCTGAAGGGGAGGAGGAGGCCTTTATTTGAACATAACAATAATTGTGTTGTTATGTTCAAAAGTCTTACCTAGTAAATTTCCCATAGCTCGCTATCTCTTTGCCCATATTTTTTACGTACCCACTATCTGACCAATATAATAGAAGTAGCATTATTTTCTCAGCTAATATTCCATGAGCTGTTTTACAAATGGCTAGAGACACATATGTAAATTGTGCTTAAAGCCAATGCCTGTAGTGGTGCCATAGGTTTATAGATAAAGAACCCGGTCTGAAGAAGATTAGTAGAGCTTTTGTGTAATGATAAATTGTGTAGATTTAGGATATCCAGGCCTTGTTTGTTTTCCAATATGTAGCTATCATGTGTATTACTAAAGACTCTATACATTTTGTATCTGTCGAGCTATAAAAAAGTAAGATTATAAAGGGGTGTACTCTTCTGGCTGAATTAATTAATCTGCATTTTCCTGTTTACTGTAAAAAAGTTGAGATTTTTTATATAGTTTTCAATTTTGTTTTAAACTTGCACACATATCATGTTAATGTTGACCTCTCATTTGCTTTTGATTGGTTGTGTATAATCAAGGAGATTTTATCTAGATTTTTTTAAATTATATTTGTATAGGTTATTCTGTTACATTGAAGTTAGATGTACCTCAAATAATGATGGTCACATTGGTAAAATGATGAAATTGCTATCATGTCACTGTGTTATTTCCATTTTTTTCAACTAATTTCTAATGGAGGTGTCTGTTCAGAAGTGGTTTGTTTGGTTCAGTTATTAGGCCCTTCTTGGATATTGGTGCTGCATGTGTAGTGGAATAATTTAGGGTAGGTCCCTTTAGCTGGATTTGGACAGGGCAATAAAGAGAGTTGTTATGTTTACGTTATTGCTCTCTCAAGGTACAATTGTGTGGTCTGAGATGGTATCATGTTTGTTTTGGAGAAATGCCCGAGACCAATAAACTTGGAAGGTATTGGGAATAGAGACGTGTTTTTTTCAAAACTCCGTGTAGGTGTCGTTGTATGGCACCATTTGCTTGTTAGGAAGTCATATGAGTTTATTTTACATGATGGTGTTCACTATGTTATTTTAGTCTTTGAAACCAGTGACTCCATAGGGACTGGGTTTTTGGTAAATTTGCCACCAGTCTCTACTAATTTGTCCAGAGTAGTATGTGATATCTGATAGGCAGGGATTTGAAACAATTTTTTTAAGAATTCTGGACTGACTGGTTTCCTGGATGATGAGGTCCTAGGCTATTGGAACTTTACTGTTTGCTGGTTTTAATAATAAGTAACGCAAAGGATTGGAAAATACACCAATTTTGGAGATGGAGAGGCAAGGCTGAAGGGGAGGAGGAGGCCTTTATTTGAACATAACAACTCTTGTGTTGTTATGTTCAAAAGTCTTATCTAGTAAGTTTCCCATAGCTCGCTATCCTTTTGTCCAAATTCTTCACGTACCAACTATCTGACAAATATTATAGAAGTAGCATTATTTACTCACCTAATATTCCAAGAGCTGTTTTACAAATGGTTGGAGACTCATATGTATATTGTGCTTAAAGCCAATGCCTGTAGTGGTGCCATAGGTTTAGATAAAGAACCAAAACTGAAGCAGATTGGGAGAGCTTTTGTGTGATTATAAATTGTGTAGATTTAGGATATCCAAGCCTTGTATGTATTCCAATATGTAGCTATCATGTGTTGTACTATAGAATCAATACATTTTGTATCTGTAGAGCTACAAAAAAAAGTTAGATTGTAAAGGGGTATACACTTCTGGGTGAATTAATTCTGTGTTTTCCTGTTTTCTGTGAAAAAGTTGTTTTTTTTTGGTATAGTTTTCAATTTTGTTTTATACTTGCACACATTTCAAGTTAATGTTGTCCTCTCATTTGGTTTTGATTGGTTGTGTATAATCATGGAGATTTTATCTAGATTATTTTACTATATTTTATATGTTATTCTGTTACGTTGAAGTTAGATGTACCTCAAATCATTATCGTTACATTGGTGGTATGGTGAGATTGCTTTCATATCACTGTGTCATTTCCATTACGTTTATCTAATTTCCAATGGAGATGTCTGGTCAGAAGTGGTTTGTTTGGTTCAGTTGCTGGGCCCTCCTTGGATATTGGTGCTTCATGTGTAGTAGAATAATTTAGGGTAGGTCCCTTTTGCTGGATTTGGTCAGTGCAATAAAGAGAGATGTAATGCTTATGTAATTGCTCTACTCTCTCTCTCTCTCTCTCTCGGTACAATTGTGTGGTCTGAGATGGTATCATGTTTGTTTTGGAGAAATTACAGAGACCAATAGCCTTGAAAGGTATTGGGAATAAAGATATCTGCTTTTTTCAAAATTCTGTTTAGGTGTCGTAGTATGGCACCATTGGATGGTTAGGAAGTCATCTGACCCCATTTTAGTGATGTTGTTCACTGGTTTTTTTTAGTCTTTGAAACCAGTGACTCCACAGGGACTTGGTTTTGGTAAATTTGTCACCAGTCTCTACTTCTATGTACCAGAGTAGTATGTGATATCTGATAGCCAGGGGTTTGAAGCTATTTTTTTAAGAATTCTGTACTGACTAGATTTCCGGATGATGGGGTCCTAGGCTATAGGAACTATAATATTTGCTGCTATTTACAATAAGTGACACAAAAGATTGGTAAAGACACCAATTTGGAGATGGAGAGGCAAGGCTGAAGGGGAGGAGGAGGCCTTTATTTGAACATAACAATAATTGTGTTGTTATGTTCAAAAGTCTTACCTAGTAAATTTCCCATAGCTCGCTATCTCTTTGCCCATATTTTTTACGTACCCACTATCTGACCAATATAATAGAAGTAGTATTATTTTCTCAGCTAATATTCCATGAGCTGTTTTACAAGTGGTTAGAGACACATATGTAAATTGTGCTTAAAGCCAATGCCTGTAGTGGTGCCATAGGTTTATAGATAAAGAACCCAGTCTGAAGCAGATTAGTAGAGCTTTTGTGTAATGATAAATTGTGTAGATTTAGGATATCCAGGCCTTGTTTGTTTTCCAATATGTAGCTATCATGTGTATTACTAAAGACTCTATACATTTTGTATCTGTCGAGCTATAAAAAAGTAAGATTATAAAGGGGTGTACTCTTCTGGCTGAATTAATTCATCTGCATTTTCCTGTTTACTGTAAAAAAGTTGAGATTTTTTATATAGTTTTCAATTTTGTTTTAAACTTGCACACATATCATGTTAATGTTGACCTCTCATTTGCTTTTGATTGGTTGTGTATAATCAAGGAGATTTTATCTAGATTTTTTTAAATTATATTTGTATAGGTTATTCTGTTACATTGAAGTTAGATGTACCTCAAATAATGATGGTCACATTGGTAAAATGATGAAATTGCTATCATGTCACTGTGTTATTTCCATTTTTTTCACCTAATTTCCAATGGAGGTGTCTGTTCAGAAGTGGTTTGTTTGGTTCAGTTATTAGGCCCTTCTTGGATATTGGTGCTGCATGTGTAGTGGAATAATTTAGGGTAGGTCCCTTTAGCTGGATTTGGACAGGGCAATAAAGAGAGTTGTTATGTTTACGTTATTGCTCCTTTCTCAAGGTACAATTGTGTGGTCTGAGATGGTATCATGTTTGTTTTGGAGAAATGCCCGAGACCAATAAACTTGGAAGGTATTGGGAATAGAGATGTGTTTTTTTCAAAACTCCATGTAGGTGTCGTTGTATGGCACCATTTGCTTGTTAGGAAGTCATATGAGTTTATTTTACATGATGGTGTTCACTATGTTATTTTAGTCTTTGAAACCAGTGACTCCATAGGGACTGGGTTTTTGGTAAATTTGCCACCAGTCTCTCCTAATTTGTCCAGAGTAGTATGTGATATCTGATAGGCAGGGATTTGAAACAATTTTTTTAAGAATTCTGGACTGACTGGTTTCCTGGATGATGAGGTCCTAGGCTATGGGAACTTTACTGTTTGCTGGTTTTAATAATAAGTAACGCAAAGGATTGGAAAATACACCAATTTTGGAGATGGAGAGGCAAGGCTGAAGGGGAGGAGGAGGCCTTTATTTGAACATAACAACTCTTGTGTTGTTATGTTCAAAAGTCTTATCTAGTAAGTTTCCCATAGCTCGCTATCCTTTTGTCCAAATTCTTCACGTACCAACTATCTGACAAATATTATAGAAGTAGCATTATTTACTCACCTAATATTCCAAGAGCTGTTTTACAAATGGTTGGAGACTCATATGTATATTGTGCTTAAAGCCAATGCCTGTAGTGGTGCCATAGGTTTAGATAAAGAACCAAAACTGAAGCAGATTGGGAGAGCTTTTGTGTGATTATAAATTGTGTAGATTTAGGATATCCAAACCTTGTATGTATTCCAATGTGTAGCTATCATGTGTTGTACTATAGAATCAATACATTTTGTATCTGTAGAGCTACAAAAAAAAGTTAGATTGTAAAGGGGTATACACTTCTGGGTGAATTAATTCTGTGTTTTCCTGTTTTCTGTGAAAAAGTAGGGATTTTTTGGTATAGTTTTCAATTTTGTTTTATACTTGCACACATTTCAAGTTAATGTTGTCCTCTCATTTGGTTTTGATTGGTTGTGTATAATCATGGAGATTTTATCTAGATTATTTTACTATATTTTATATGTTATTCTGTTACGTTGAAGTTAGATGTACCTCAAATCATTATCGTTACATTGGTGGTATGGTGAGATTTCTATCATATCACTGTGTCATTTCCATTACGTTTATCTAATTTCCAATGGAGATGTCTGGTCAGAAGTGGTTTGTTTGGTTCAGTTGCTGGGCCCTCCTTGGATATTGGTGCTTCATGTGTAGTAGAATAATTTAGGGTAGGTCCCTTTTGCTGGATTTGGTCAGTGCAATAAAGAGAGATGTAATGCTTATGTAATTGCTCTACTCTCTCTCTCTCTCTAGGTAAAATTGTGTGGTCTGAGATGGTATCATGTTTGTTTTGGAGAAATTACAGAGACCAATAGCCTTGAAAGGTATTGGGAATAAAGATATCTGCTTTTTTCAAAATTCTGTTTAGGTGTCGTAGTATGGCACCATTTGATGGTTAGGAAGTCATCTGAACTCATTTTAGTGATGTTGTTCACTGTTTTTTTTAGTCTTTGAAACCAGTGACTCCACAGGGACTTGGTTTTGGTAAATTTGTCACCAGTCTCTAATTCTATGTACCAGAGTAGTATGTGATATCTGATAGCCAGGGGTTTGAAGCTATTTTTTTAAGAATTCTGTACTGACTAGATTTCCGGATGATGGGGTCCTAGGCTATAGGAATTATAATATTTGCTGCAATTTACAATAAGTGACACAAAAGATTGGTAAAGACACCAATTTGGAGATGGAGAGGCAAGGCTGAAGGGGAGGAGGAGGCCTTTATTTGAACATAACAATAATTGTGTTGTTATGTTCAAAAGTCTTACCTAGTAAATTTCCCATAGCTCGCTATCTCTTTGCCAATATTTTTTACGTACCCACTATCTGACCAATATAATAGAAGTAGCATTATTTTCTCAGCTAATATTCCAAGAGCTGTTTTACAAATGGTTATAGACACATATGTAAATTGTGCTTAAAGCCAATGCCTGTAGTGGTGCCATAGGTTTAGATAAAGAACCAAAACTGAAGCAGATTGGGAGAGCTTTTGTGTGATTATAAATTGTGTAGATTTTGGATATCCAAACCTTGTATGTATTCCAATGTGTAGCTATCATGTGTTGTACTATAGAATCAATACATTTTGTATCTGTAGAGCTACTAAAAAAAGTTAGATTGTAAAGGGGTATACACTTCTGGGTGAATTAATTCTGTGTTTTTCTGTTTTCTGTGAAAAAGTTGGGATTTTTTGGTATAGTTTTCAATTTTGTTTTATACTTGCACACATTTCAAGTTAATTTTGTCCTCTCATTTGGTTTTGATTGGTTGTGTATAATCATGGAGATTTTTTCTAGATTATTTTACTATATTTTATATGTTATTCTGTTACGTTGAAGTTAGATGTACCTCAAATCATTATCGTTACATTGGTGGTATGGTGAGATTGCTATCATATCACTGTGTCATTTCCATTACGTTTATCTAATTTCCAATGGAGATGTCTGGTCAGAAGTGGTTTGTTTGGTTCAGTTGCTGGGCCCTCCTTGGATATTGGTGCTTCATGTGTAGTAGAATAATTTAGGGTAGGTCCCTTTTGCTGGATTTAGTCAGTGCAATAAAGAGAGATGTAATGCTTATGTAATTGCTCTACTCTCTCTCTCTCTCTCTCTCTCTCTCTCTCGGTACAATTGTGTGGTCTGAGATGGTATCATGTTTGTTTTGGAGAAATTACAGAGACCAATAGCCTTGAAAGGTATTGGGAATAAAGATATCTGCTTTTTTCAAAATTCTGTTTAGGTGTCGTAGTATGGCACCATTTGATGGTTAGGAAGTCATCTGACCTCATTTTAGTGATGTTGTTCACTGTTTTTTTTTTAGTCTTTGAAACCAGTGACTCCACAGGGACTTGGTTTTGGTAAATTTGTCACCAGTCTCTACTTCTATGTATCAGAGTAGTATGTGATATCTGATAGCCAGGGGTTTGAAGCTATTTTTTTAAGAATTCTGTACTGACTAGATTTCCGGCTGATGGGGTCCTAGGTTATAGGAACTATAATATTTGCTGCTATTTACAATAAGTGACACAATAGATTGGTAAAGACACCAATTTGGAGATGGAGAGGCAAGGCTGAAGGGGAGGAGGAGGCCTTTATTTGAACATAACAATAATTGTGTTGTTATGTTCAAAAGTCTTACCTAGTAAATTTCCCATAGCTCGCTATCTCTTTGCCCATATTTTTTACGTACCCACTATCTGACCAATATAATAGAAGTAGCATTATTTTCTCAGCTAATATTCCATGAGCTGTTTTACAAATGGTTAGAGACACATATGTAAATTGTGCTTAAAGCCAATGCCTGTAGTGGTGCCATAGGTTTATAGATAAAGAACCCGGTCTGAAGCAGATTAGTAGAGCTTTTGTGTGATGATAAGTTGTGAAGATTTAGGATATCCAGGCCTTGTTTGTTTTCCAATATGTAGCTATCATGTGTATTACTAAAGACTCTATACATTTTGTATCTGTCAAGCTATAAAAAAGTAAGATTATAAAGGGGTGTACTCTTCTGGCTGAATTAATTCATCTGCATTTTCCTGTTTACTGTAAAAAAGTTGAGATTTTTTATATAGTTTTCAATTTTGTTTTAAACTTGCACACATATCATGTTAATGTTGACCTCTCATTTGCTTTTGATTGGTTGTGTATAATCAAGGAGATTTTATCTAGATTTTTTTTAATTATATTTGTATAGGTTATTCTGTTACATTGAAGTTAGATGTACCTCAAATAATGATGGTCACATTGGTAAAATGATGAAATTGCTATCATGTCACTGTGTTATTTCGATTTTTTTCACCTAATTTCCAATGGAGGTGTCTGTTCAGAAGTGGTTTGTTTGGTTCAGTTATTAGGCCCTTCTTGAATATTGGTGCTGCATGTGTAGTGGAATAATTTTGGGTAGGTCCCTTTAGCTGGATTTGGACAGGGCAATAAAGAGAGTTGTTATGTTTACGTTATTGCTCCTCTCTCAAGGTACAATTGTGTGGTCTGAGATGGTATCATGTTTGTTTTGGAGAAATGCCCGAGACCAATAAACTTGGAAGGTATTGGGAATAGAGACGTGTTTTTTTCAAAACTCCATGTAGTTGTCGTTGTATGGCACCATTTGCTTGTTAGGAAGTCATATGAGTTTATTTTACATGATGGTGTTCACTATGTTATTTTAGTCTTTGAAACCAGTGACTCCATAGGGACTGGGTTTTTGGTAAATTTGCCACCAGTCTCTAGTAATTTGTCCAGAGTAGTATGTCATATCTGATAGGCAGGGATTTGAAACTATTTTTTTAAGAATTCTGGACTGACTGGTTTCCTGGATGATGAGGTCCTAGGCTATGGGAACTTTACTGTTTGCTGGTCTTAATAATAAGTAACGCAAAGGATTGGAAAATACACCAATTTTGGAGATGGAGAGGCAAGGCTGAAGGGGAGGAGGAGGCCTTTATTTGAACATAACAACTCTTGTGTTGTTATGTTCAAAAGTCTTATCTAGTAAGTTTCCCATAGCTCGCTATCCTTTTGTCCAAATTCTTCACGTGCCAACTATCTGACAAATATTATAGAAGTAGCATTATTTACTCACCTAATATTCCAAGAGGTGTTTTACAAATGGTTGGAGACTCATATGTATATTGTGCTTAAAGCCAATGCCTGTAGTGGTGCCATAGGTTTAGATAAAGAACCAAAACTGAAGCAGATTGGGAGAGCTTTTGTGTGATTATAAATTGTGTAGATTTAGGATATCCAAACCTTGTATGTATTCCAATGTGTAGCTATCATGTGTTGTACTATAGAATCAATACATTTTGTATCTGTAGAGCTACTAAAAAAAAGTTAGATTGTAAAGGGGTATACACTTCTGGGTGAATTAATTCTGTGTTTTCCTGTTTTCTGTGAAAAAGTTGGGATTTTTTGGTATAGTTTTCAATTTTGTTTTATACTTGCACACATTTCAAGTTAATGTTGTCCTCTCATTTGGTTTTGATTGGTTGTGTATAATCATGGAGATTTTATCTAGATTATTTTACTATATTTTATATGTTATTCTGTTACGTTGAAGTTAGATGTACCTCAAATCATTATCGTTACATTGGTGGTATGGTGAGATTTCTATCATATCACTGTGTCATTTCCATTACGTTTATCTAATTTCCAATGGAGATGTCTGGTCAGAAGTGGTTTGTTTGGTTCAGTTGCTGGGCCCTCCTTGGATATTGGTGCTTCATGTGTAGTAGAATAATTTAGGGTAGGTCCCTTTTGCTGGATTTGGTCAGTGCAATAAAGAGAGATGTAATGCTTATGTAATTGCTCTACTCTCTCTCTCTCTAGGTAAAATTGTGTGGTCTGAGATGGTATCATGTTTGTTTTGGAGAAATTACAGAGACCAATAGCCTTGAAAGGTATTGGGAATAAAGATATCTGCTTTTTTCAAAATTCTGTTTAGGTGTCGTAGTATGGCACCATTTGATGGTTAGGAAGTCATCAGACCTCATTTTAGTGATGTTGTTCACTGTTTTTTTTAGTCTTTGAAACCAGTGACTCCACAGGGACTTGGTTTTGGTAAATTTGTCACCAGTCTCTACTTCTATGTACCAGAGTAATATGTGATATCTGATAGCCAGGGGTTTGAAGCTATTTTTTTAAGAATTCTGTACTGACTAGATTTCCGGATGATGGGGTCCTAGGCAATAGGAATTATAATATTTGCTGCAATTTACAATAAGTGACACAAAAGATTGGTAAAGACACCAATTTGGAGATGGAGAGGCAAGGCTGAAGGGGAGGAGGAGGCCTTTATTTGAACATAACAATAATTGTGTTGTTATGTTCAAAAGTCTTACCTAGTAAATTTCCCATAGCTCGCTATCTCTTTGCCAATATTTTTTACGTACCCACTATCTGACCAATATAATAGAAGTAGCATTATTTTCTCAGCTAATATTCCAAGAGCTGTTTTACAAATGGTTAGAGACACATATGTAAATTGTGCTTAAAGCCAATGCCTGTAGTGGTGCCATAGGTTTAGATCAGTGGCGGACACAGACTGCAAAAGGCCCCTGTGCAGATAATGTGCCAGGGCCCCCCCGCCCCCCCCCCCCCCCAATACCGACAAAGTTACCTAAACATATATATGCATATAAAAATAAACCTTACTAATAAAAATTATGAAGGAAGATTTATATTGTACATTTTATTACCAGTTTAGAACACAAGTAACACATTTTTTTCCGGGTTAAATTCTTATCTAAACTAAGTCCCTAAATGTGGGCAAAGAAAATGAAAAACCTATACTCACCTCCTCCGGCGCCTCCGTTCCCCCTCCGCAGCCCCTATCCCTTTCTGTGTTTACAAAGCTGCTGTGGTGACGCGCGGTCGATGGCACATGACCGCTGCAGCCAATCAATGCCCTCAACAGCGATTTGCTGTGGAACTACTGTCCTCAGCAGCACACCAATGAGGAGTTATTGGCAGCAGCGGTCACGTGCCATCGGCAGCGCGTCACCAGTGCAGCCTTGTACACTTGTAACACAGACCGAGACAGGAGGATGGGGGCTGCGGCGGGTGAACGGAGGCGAGGGAGGAGGTGAGTATAGTTTTTTTATTTTCTTTGCCCACATTTAGAGACTTAGGTTAAATTGAATCATTGAATATAACACAAAGCACTCATGCAACTGAGATGCAATAATTTAGATGATCTTATCATGCTTAGCTTACTGCACTGTTACCTATCAAGCAGGACTGAATCTCAAGATATCTACAGAGGGGGCTGTATGGCGTTATCTACAGGGGGGACTGTATGGCGCTATCAACAGAGGGGGCTGTATGGCGTTATCTACAGGGGGGACTGTATGGCGCTATCTACAGAGGGGTCTGTATGGCGCTATCTACAGGGGGGTCTGTATGGCGCTATCTACAGGGGGGACTGTATGGCGCTATCTACAGGGGGGACTGTATGGCGCTATCTACAGGGGGGACTGTATGGCGCTATCTACAGGGGGGACTGTATGGCGCTATCTACAGGGGGGACTGTATGGCGCTATCTACAGGGGGGACTGTATGGCGCTATCTACAGAGGGGGCTGTATGGCGTTATCTACAGGGGGGCTGTATGGCGTTATCTACAGGGGGCTGTATGGTGTTATCTACAGGGGGGACTTTATGGCGTTATCTACAGTGGGGTCTGTATGGCGTTATCTACAGGGGTTCTGTATGGCGTTCCCTACAGGGGGGGTCTGTAGGGAAAGTCATACAGCCCCCCCCTGTAGGGAACGCCATACAGACCCCCCTTTAGGGAACGCCATACAGACCCCCCTGTAGGGAACGCTATACAGCCCCCCCTGTAGGGAACGCTATACAGCCCCCCCTGTAGGGAACGCCTTACAGCCCCCCCCTGTAGGGAACGCTATACAGCCCCCCCCCTGTAGGGAACGCCATACACCCCCAATCACTCAAAAAAATGCGACCTACAGTGTGAAAAGACAAAAGACATGTATCCCCTATCCACAGGATAGGGGATACATGTGTGATCGCTGGCATTGATAGGGAGAGCGGGGGACCGAAAGTCCCCCGAAGTTCTCCATCACTCACCTCTGACTTCCGGTGTCTGCGCAGCTCAAGTGTGACCGGCGCTCCATTCATTTCTACGGAGCTGCCGACACAGACCCCGGAAGTCCGAGGTTTGTGATGGAGAACTTCAGGGGACTTTCGGTCCCCCGTTCTCCCTATCAATGCCAGCGATCACACACGTATCCCCTATCCTGTGGATAGGGGATACATGTCTTATGTTTAATGGCAGAGCGGGGAGATACTCCCTGCTCTGCCGTAGTGTTCCGTGGCATCGCGCTGTAGCAGCCATAGCGGCAGCTAGCGGAGATTCCGGCCAAGGTGGGGGCCCGTGCCGGCAGGTGACGCGGGCCCCCTCATGCCGCGGCCCCGTAGCAGCCGCTACGGCTGCTATAGCAGTAGTTACGCCCCTGTGTTAGGGGGAGTTCACACTGCGGTTTTTTTCGCGAAAAACGTCAGAAAGTGCCTCCCATTGAAATCCATGAAATTTTTCCTGCGAGCAGTAAAAACCGCATGCGGGAAAAAGAAGCGCAATGCCCTTTCTTCGGGCGTTTCTGTCTCTGACTTCCCATTGACAACAATGGCAGGCAGAAAATGCGTTTTTTGCTGCGTTTCCCTGCCCACGGCCCGATGGCCGAAAAACGCCACAAAAAAACGCAATGAAAAACGCGGGAAGTGTTCTACCGGCAGGTCAAAATATGCCTCAAAATTCCGGAAGGAATTATGAGGCAGATTTTTCTACATAAAAACTTCTCCCTTCTGACATGAACTTTTTAACTTCATCTACCTGTCCTCTGCAGTCTGCACGTCCTCCACTCGTCCTGTGTCTGTCCTCCGCTCATCCTATGAGTTCTCCGGCAGTCCTGACTGTACTGTCCAGCCGCCCGAAGTCTTACGTCGCACCGCCCCCTGTCCTCTCCCCTGCCTGAGCGCTCCTCCTACCACCAGCATCGCCGTCCTGTCCTATTCATCTGTGCCAGATTGGCAGTGCAGTGTAGCGGCTATCACCGGGCCCGGGCACCCGCCCCCTCCCTCCCGATTGGTAGTGCAGTGTGGCGGCTATCACCGGGCCCCCGCCCCCTCCCTCCCCTCATGCCTAGTGTTGTGATGCTACTAGGCATGAGGGGGCCCGTGCCGCCAGGCCTGGTACATAAAATGTAATGTGCCTGTCAGGGCGACACGGGCCCCCCCATGCCGCGGGCCCCGTAGCAGCTGCTACGGCTGCTACTGTGGTAGTTACGCCACTGAACGGGCCCCCTTCCCACGCGGGGCCCTTGTGCAGCTGCACCGGCTGCACATGCGGTATGTCCGCCCCTGGTTTAGATAAAGAACCAAAACTGAAGCAGATTGGGAGAGCTTTTGTGTGATTATAAATTGTGTAGATTTTGGATATCCAAACCTTGTATGTATTCCAATGTGTAGCTATCATGTGTTGTACTATAGAATCAATACATTTTGTATCTGTAGAGCTACTAAAAAAAGTTAGATTGTAAAGGGGTATACACTTCTGGGTGAATTAATTCTGTGTTTTTCTGTTTTCTGTGAAAAAGTTGGGATTTTTTGGTATAGTTTTCAATTTTGTTTTATACTTGCACACATTTCAAGTTAATGTTGTCCTCTCATTTGGTTTTGACTGGTTGTGTATAATCATGGAGATTTTTTCTAGATTATTTTACTATATTTTATATGTTATTCTGTTACGTTGAAGTTAGATGTACCTCAAATCATTATCGTTACATTGGTGGTATGGTGAGATTGCTATCATATCACTGTGTCATTTCCATTACGTTTATCTAATTTCCAATGGAGATGTCTGGTCAGAAGTGGTTTGTTTGGTTCAGTTGCTGGGCCCTCCTTGGATATTGGTGCTTCATGTGTAGTAGAATAATTTAGGGTAGGTCCCTTTTGCTGGATTTAGTCAGTGCAATAAAGAGAGATATAATGCTTATGTAATTGCTCTACTCTCTCTCTCTCTCTCTCTCTCTCTCTCTCGGTACAATTGTGTGGTCTGAGATGGTATCATGTTTGTTTTGGAGAAATTACAGAGACCAATAGCCTTGAAAGGTATTGGGAATAAAGATATCTGCTTTTTTCAAAATTCTGTTTAGGTGTCGTAGTATGGCACCATTTGATGGTTAGGAAGTCATCTGACCTCATTTTAGTGATGTTGTTCACTGTTTTTTTTTTAGTCTTTGAAACCAGTGACTCCACAGGGACTTGGTTTTGGTAAATTTGTCACCAGTCTCTTCTTCTATGTATCAGAGTAGTATGTGATATCTGATAGCCAGGGGTTTGAAGCTATTTTTTTAAGAATTCTGTACTGACTAGATTTCCGGCTGATGGGGTCCTATAGGAACTATAATATTTGCTGCTATTTACAATAAGTGACACAATAGATTGGTAAAGACACCAATTTGGAGATGGAGAGGCAAGGCTGAAGGGGAGGAGGAGGCCTTTATTTGAACATAACAATAATTGTGTTGTTATGTTCAAAAGTCTTACCTAGTAAATTTCCCATAGCTCGCTATCTCTTTGCCCATATTTTTTACGTACCCACTATCTGACCAATATAATAGAAGTAGCATTATTTTCTCAGCTAATATTCCATGAGCTGTTTTACAAATGGTTAGAGACACATATGTAAATTGTGCTTAAAGCCAATGCCTGTAGTGGTGCCATAGGTTTATAGATAAAGAACCCGGTCTGAAGCAGATTAGTAGAGCTTTTGTGTGATGATAAGTTGTGAAGATTTAGGATATCCAGGCCTTGTTTGTTTTCCAATATGTAGCTATCATGTGTATTACTAAAGACTCTATACATTTTGTATCTGTCAAGCTATAAAAAAGTAAGATTATAAAGGGGTGTACTCTTCTGGCTGAATTAATTCATCTGCATTTTCCTGTTTACTGTAAAAAAGTTGAGATTTTTTATATAGTTTTCAATTTTGTTTTAAACTTGCACACATATCATGTTAATGTTGACCTCTCATTTGCTTTTGATTGGTTGTGTATAATCAAGGAGATTTTATCTAGATTTTTTTTAATTATATTTGTATAGGTTATTCTGTTACATTGAAGTTAGATGTACCTCAAATAATGATGGTCACATTGGTAAAATGATGAAATTGCTATCATGTCACTGTGTTATTTCCATTTTTTTCACCTAATTTCCAATGGAGGTGTCTGTTCAGAAGTGGTTTGTTTGGTTCAGTTATTAGGCCCTTCTTGGATATTGGTGCTGCATGTGTAGTGGAATAATTTAGGGTAGGTCCCTTTAGCTGGATTTGGACAGGGCAATAAAGAGAGTTGTTATGTTTACGTTATTGCTCCTCTCTCAAGGTACAATTGTGTGGTCTGAGATGGTATCATGTTTGTTTTGGAGAAATGCCCGAGACCAATAAACTTGGAAGGTATTGGGAATAGAGACGTGTTTTTTTCAAAACTCCATGTAGTTGTCGTTGTATGGCACCATTTGCTTGTTAGGAAGTCATATGAGTTTATTTTACATGATGGTGTTCACTATGTTATTTTAGTCTTTGAAACCAGTGACTCCATAGGGACTGGGTTTTTGGTAAATTTGCCACCAGTCTCTAGTAATTTGTCCAGAGTAGTATGTGATATCTGATAGGCAGGGATTTGAAACTATTTTTTTAAGAATTCTGGACTGACTGGTTTCCTGGATGATGAGGTCCTAGGCTATGGGAACTTTACTGTTTGCTGGTCTTAATAATAAGTAACGCAAAGGATTGGAAAATACACCAATTTTGGAGATGGAGAGGCAAGGCTGAAGGGGAGGAGGAGGCCTTTATTTGAACATAACAACTCTTGTGTTGTTATGTTCAAAAGTCTTATCTAGTAAGTTTCCCATAGCTCGCTATCCTTTTGTCCAAATTCTTCACGTAGCAACTATCAGACAAATATTATAGAAGTAGCATTATTTACTCACCTAATATTCCAAGAGCTGTTTTACAAATGGTTGGAGACTCATATGTATATTGTGCTTAAAGCCAATGCCTGTAGTGGTGCCATAGGTTTAGATAAAGAACCAAAACTGAAGCAGATTGGGAGAGCTTTTGTGTGATTATAAATTGTGTAGATTTAGGATATCCAAACCTTGTATGTATTCCAATGTGTAGCTATCATGTGTTGTACTATAGAATCAATACATTTTGTATCTGTAGAGCTACAAAAAAAAGTTAGATTGTAAAGGGGTATACACTTCTGGGTGAATTAATTCTGTGTTTTCCTGTTTTCTGTGAAAAAGTTGTTTTTTTTTTGTATAGTTTTCAATTTTGTTTTATACTTGCACACATTTCAAGTTAATGTTGTCCTCTCATTTGGTTTTGATTGGTTGTGTATAATCATGGAGATTTTATCTAGATTATTTTACTATATTTTATATGTTATTCTGTTACGTTGAAGTTAGATGTACCTCAAATCATTATCGTTACATTGGTGGTATGGTGATATTGCTTACATATCACTGTGTCATTTCCATTACGTTTATCTAATTTCCAATGGAGATGTCTCGTCAGAAGTGGTTTGTTTGGTTCAGTTGCTGGGCCCTCCTTGGATATTGGTGCTTCATGTGTAGTAGAATAATTTAGGGTAGGTCCCTTTTGCTGGATTTGGTCAGTGCAATAAAGAGAGATGTAATGCTTATGTAATTGCTCTACTCTCTCTCTCTCTCTCGGTACAATTGTGTGGTCTGAGATGGTATCATGTTTGTTTTGGAGAAATTACAGAGACCAATAGCCTTGAAAGGTATTGGGAATAAAGATATCTGCTTTTTTCAAAATTCTGTTTAGGTGTCGTAGTATGGCACCATTTGATGGTTAGGAAGTCATCTGACCTCATTTTAGTGATGTTGTTCACTGTGTTTTTTTAGTCTTTGAAACCAGTGACTCCACAGGGACTTGGTTTTGGTAAATTTGTCACCAGTCTCTACTTCTATTTACCAGAGTAGTATGTGATATCTGATAGCCAGGGGTTTGAAGCTATTTTTTTAAGAATTCTGTACTGACTAGATTTCCGGATGATGGGGTCCTAGGCTATAGGAACTATAATATTTGCTGCTATGTACAATAAGTGACACAAAAGATTGGTAAAGACACCAATTTGGAGATGGAGAGGCAAGGCTGAAGGGGAGGAGGAGGCCTTTATTTGAACATAACAATAATTGTGTTGTTATGTTCAAAAGTCTTACCTAGTAAATTTCCCATAGCTCGCTATCTCTTTGCCCATATTTTTTACGTACCCACTATCTGACCAATATAATAGAAGTAGCTTTATTTTCTCATCTAATATTCCATGAGCTGTTTTACAAATGGTTAGAGACACATATGTAAATTGTGCTTAAAGCCAATGCCTGTAGTGGTGCCATAGGTTTATAGATAAAGAACCCGGTCTGAAGCAGATCAGTAGAGCTTTTGTGTAATGATAAATTGTGTAGATTTAGGATATCCAGGCCTTGTTTGTTTTCCAATATGTAGCTATTATGTGTATTACTAAAGACTCTATACATTTTGTATCTGTCGAGCTATAAAAAAGTAAGATTATAAAGGGGTGTACTCTTCTGGCTGAAATAATTCATCTGCATTTTCCTGTTTACTGTAAAAAAGTTGAGATTTTTTATATAGTTTTCAATTTTGTTTTAAACTTGCACACATATCATGTTAATGTTGACCTCTCATTTGCTTTTGATTGGTTGTGTATAATCAAGGAGATTTTATCTAGATTTTTTTTAATTATATTTGTATAGGTTATTCTGTTACATTGAAGTTAGATGTACCTCAAATAATGATGGTCACATTGGTAAAATGATGAAATTGCTATCATGTCACTGTGTTATTTCCATTTTTTTCACCTAATTTCCAATGGAGGTGTCTGTTCAGAAGTGGTTTGTTTGGTTCAGTTATTAGGCCCTTCTTGGATATTGGTGCTGCATGTGTAGTGGAATAATTTAGGGTAGGTCCCTTTAGCTGGATTTGGACAGGGCAATAAAGAGAGTTGTTATGTTTACGTTATTGCTCCTCTCTCAAGGTACAATTGTGTGGTCTGAGATGGTATCATGTTTGTTTTGGAGAAATGCCCGAGACCAATAAACTTGGAAGGTATTGGGAATAGAGACGTGTTTTTTTCAAAACTCCATGTAGTTGTCGTTGTATGGCACCATTTGCTTGTTAGGAAGTCATATGAGTTTATTTTACATGATGGTGTTCACTATGTTATTTTAGTCTTTGAAACCAGTGACTCCATAGGGACTGGGTTTTTGGTAAATTTGCCACCAGTCTCTAGTAATTTGTCCAGAGTAGTATGTGATATCTGATAGGCAGGGATTTGAAACTATTTTTTTTAAGAATTCTGGACTGACTGGTTTCCTGGATGATGAGGTCCTAGGCTATGGGAACTTTACTGTTTGCTGGTCTTAATAATAAGTAACGCAAAGGATTGGAAAATACACCAATTTTGGAGATGGAGAGGCAAGGCTGAAGGGGAGGAGGAGGCCTTTATTTGAACATAACAACTCTTGTGTTGTTATGTTCAAAAGTCTTATCTAGTAAGTTTCCCATAGCTCGCTATCCTTTTGTCCAAATTCTTCACGTACCAACTATCAGACAAATATTATAGAAGTAGCATTATTTACTCACCTAATATTCCAAGAGCTGTTTTACAAATGGTTGGAGACTCATATGTATATTGTGCTTAAAGCCAATGCCTGTAGTGGTGCCATAGGTTTAGATAAAGAACCAAAACTGAAGCAGATTGGGAGAGCTTTTGTGTGATTATAAATTGTGTAGATTTAGGATATCCAAGCCTTGTATGTATTCCAATGTGTAGCTATCATGTGTTGTACTATAGAATCAATACATTTTGTATCTGTAGAGCTACAAAAAAAAGTTAGATTGTAAAGGGGTATACACTTCTGGGTGAATTAATTCTGTGTTTTCCTGTTTTCTGTGAAAAAGTTGTTTTTTTTTTGTATAGTTTTCAATTTTGTTTTATACTTGCACACATTTCAAGTTAATGTTGTCCTATCATTTGGTTTTGATTGGTTGTGTATAATCATGGAGATTTTATCTAGATTATTTTACTATATTTTATATGTTATTCTGTTACGTTGAAGTTAGATGTACCTCAAATCATTATCGTTACATTGGTGGTATGGTGATATTGCTTACATATCACTGTGTCATTTCCATTACGTTTATCTAATTTCAAATGGAGATGTCTCGTCAGAAGTGGTTTGTTTGGTTCAGTTGCTGGGCCCTCCTTGGATATTGGTGCTTCATGTGTAGTAGAATAATTTAGGGTAGGTCCCTTTTGCTGGATTTGGTCAGTGCAATAAAGAGAGATGTAATGCTTATGTAATTGCTCTACTCTCTCTCTCTCTCTCTCTCTCTCTCTCTCGGTACAATTGTGTGGTCTGAGATGGTATCATGTTTGTTTTGGAGAAATTACAGAGACCAATAGCCTTGAAAGGTATTGGGAATAAAGATATCTGCTTTTTTTTAAATTCTGTTTAGGTGTCGTAGTATGGCACCATTTGATGGTTAGGAAGTCATCTGACCTCATTTTAGTGATGTTGTTCACTGTGTTTTTTTAGTCTTTGAAACCAGTGACTCCACAGGGACTTGGTTTTGGTAAATTTGTCACCAGTCTCTACTTCTATGTACCAGAGTAGTATGTGATATCTGATAGCCAGGGGTTTGAAGCTATTTTTTTAAGAATTCTGTACTGACTAGATTTCCGGATGATGGGGTCCTAGGCTATAGGAACTATAATATTTGCTGCTATGTACAATAAGTGACACAAAAGATTGGTAAAGACACCAATTTGGAGATGGAGAGGCAAGGCTGAAGGGGAGGAGGAGGCCTTTATTTGAACATAACAATAATTGTGTTGTTATGTTCAAAAGTCTTACCTAGTAAATTTCCCATAGCTCGCTATCTCTTTGCCCATATTTTTTACGTACCCACTATCTGACCAATATTATAGAAGTAGCTTTATTTTCTCATCTAATATTCCATGAGCTGTTTTACAAATGGTTAGAGACACATATGTAAATTGTGCTTAAAGCCAATGCCTGTAGTGGTGCCATAGGTTTATAGATAAAGAACCCGGTCTGAAGCAGATCAGTAGAGCTTTTGTGTAATGATAAATTGTGTAGATTTAGGATATCCAGGCCTTGTTTGTTTTCCAATATGTAGCTATCATGTGTATTACTAAAGACTCTATACATTTTGTATCTGTCGAGCTATAAAAAAGTAAGATTATAAAGGGGTGTACTCTTCTGGCTGAATTAATTCATCTGCATTTTCCTGTTTACTGTAAAAAAGTTGAGATTTTTTATATTGTTTTCAATTTTGTTTTAAACTTGCACACATATCATGTTAATGTTGACCTCTCATTTGATTTTGATTGGTTGTGTATAATCAAGTAGATTTTATCTAGATTTTTTTAAATTATATTTGTATAGGTTATTCTGTTACATTGAAGTTAGATGTACCTCAAATAATGATGGTCACATTGGTAAAATGATGAAATTGCTATCATGCCACTGTGTTATTTCCATTTTTTTCACCTAATTTCCAATGGAGGTGTCTGTTCAGAAGTGGTTTGTTTGGTTCAGTTATTAGGCCCTTCTTGGATATTGGTGCTGCATGTGTAGTGGAATAATTTAGGGTAGGTCCCTTTAGCTGGATTTGGACAGGGCAATAAAGAGAGTTGTTATGTTTACGTTATTGCTCCTCTCTCAAGGTACAATTGTGTGGTCTGAGATGGTATCATGTTTGTTTTGGAGAAATGCCCGAGATCAATAAACTTGGAAGGTATTGGGAATAGAGATGTGTTTTTTTCAAAACTCCATGTAGGTGTCGTTGTATGGCACCATTTGCTTGTTAGGAAGTCATACGAGTTTATTTTACATGATGGTGTTCACTATGTTATTTTAGTCTTTGAAACCAGTGACTCCATAGGGACTGGGTTTTTGGTAAATTTGCCACCAGTCTCTACTAATTTGTCCAGAGTAGTATGTGATATCTGATAGGCAGGGATTTGAAACAATTTTTTTAAGAATTCTGGACTGACTGGTTTCCTGGATGATGAGGTCCTAGGCTATGGGAACTTTACTGTTTGCCGGTTTTAATAATAAGTAACGCAAAGGATTGGAAAATACACCAATTTTGGAGATGGAGAGGCAAGGCTGAAGGGGAGGAGGAGGCCTTTATTTGAACATAACAACTCTTGTGTTGTTATGTTCAAAAGTCTTATCTAGTAAGTTTCCCATAGCTCGCTATCCTTTTGTCCAAATTCTTCACGTACCAACTATCTGACAAATATTATAGAAGTAGCATTATTTACTCACCTAATATTCCAAGAGCTGTTTTACAAATGGTTGGAGACTCATATGTATATTGTGCTTAAAGCCAATGCCTGTAGTGGTGCCATAGGTTTAGATAAAGAACCAAAACTGAAGCAGATTGGGAGAGCTTTTGTGTGATTATAAATTGTGTAGATTTAGGATATCCAAACCTTGTATGTATTCCAATGTGTAGCTATCATGTGTTGTACTATAGAATCAATACATTTTGTATCTGTAGAGCTACAAAAAAAAGTTAGATTGTAAAGGGGTATACACTTCTGGGTGAATTAATTCTGTGTTTTCCTGTTTTCTGTGAAAAAGTTGGTTTTTTTTGGTATAGTTTTCAATTTTGTTTTATACTTGCACACATTTCAAGTTAATGTTGTCCTCTCATTTGGTTTTGATTGGTTGTGTATAATCATGGAGATTTTATCTAGATTATTTTACTATATTTTATATGTTATTCTGTTACGTTGAAGTTAGATGTACCTCAAATCATTATCGTTACATTGGTGGTATGGTGAGATTGCTTTCATATCACTGTGTCATTTCCATTACGTTTATCTAATTTCCAATGGAGATGTCTGGTCAGAAGTGGTTTGTTTGGTTCAGTTGCTGGGCCCTCCTTGGATATTGGTGCTTCATGTGTAGTAGAATAATTTAGGGTAGGTCCCTTTTGCTAGATTTGGTCAGTGCAATAAAGAGAGATGTAATGCTTATGTAATTGCTCTACTCTCTCTCTCTCTCTCTCTCTCTTGGTAAAATTGTGTGGTCTGAGATGGTATCATGTTTGTTTTGGAGAAATTACAGAGACCAATAGCCTTGAAAGGTATTGGGAATAAAGATATCTGCTTTTTTCAAAATTCTGTTTAGGTGTCGTAGTATGGCACCATTTGATGGTTAGGAAGTCATCTGACCTCATTTTAGTGATGTTGTTCACAGTTTTTTTTAGTCTTTGAAACCAGTGACTCCACAGGGACTTGGTTTTGGTAAATTTGTCACCAGTCTCTACTTCTATGTTCCAGAGTAGTATGTGATGTCTGATAGCCAGGGGTTTGAAGCTATTTTTTTAAGAATTCTGTACTGACTAGATTTCCGGATGATGGGGTCCTAGGCTATAGGAACTATAATATTTGCTGCTATTTACAATAAGTGACACAAAAGATTGGTAAAGACACCAATTTAGAGATGGAGAGGCAAGGCTGAAGGGGAGGAGGAGGCCTTTATTTGAACATAACAATAATTGTGTTGTTATGTTCAAAAGTCTTACCTAGTAAATTTCCCATAGCTCGCTATCTCTTTGCCCATATTTTTTACGTACCCACTATCTGACCAATATAATAGAAGTAGCATTATTTTCTCAGCTAATATTCCATGAGCTGTTTTACAAATGGTTAGAGACACATATGTAAATTGTGCTTAAAGCCAATGCTTGTAGTGGTGCCATAGGTTTATAGATAAAGAACCCGGTCTGAAGAAGATTAGTAGAGCTTTTGTGTAATGATAAATTGTGTAGATTTAGGATATCCAGGCCTTGTTTGTTTTCCAATATGTAGCTATCATGTGTATTACTAAAGACTCTATACATTTTGTATCTGTCGAGCTATAAAAAAGTAAGATTATAAAGCGATGTACTCTTCTGGCTGAATTAATTCATCTGCATTTTCCTGTTTACTGTAAAAAAGTTGAGATTTTTTATATAGTTTTCAATTTTGTTTTAAACTTGCACACATATCATGTTAATGTTGACCTCTCATTTGCTTTTGATTGGTTGTGTATAATCAAGGAGATTTTATCTAGATTTTTTTTAATTATATTTGTATAGGTTATTCTGTTACATTGAAGTTAGATGTACCTCAAATAATGATGGTCACATTGGTAAAATGATGAAATTGCTATCATGTCACTGTGTTATTTCCATTTTTTTCAACTAATTTCTAATGGAGGTGTCTGTTCAGAAGTGGTTTGTTTGGTTCAGTTATTAGGCCCTTCTTGGATATTGGTGCTGCATGTGTAGTGGAATAATTTAGGGTAGGTCCCTTTAGCTGGATTTGGACAGGGCAATAAAGAGAGTTGTTATGTTTACGTTATTGCTCTCTCAAGGTACAATTGTGTGGTCTGAGATGGTATCATGTTTGTTTTGGAGAAATGCCCGAGACCAATAAACTTGGAAGGTATTGGGAATAGAGACGTGTTTTTTTCAAAACTCCATGTAGGTGTCGTTGTATGGCACCATTTGCTTGTTAGGAAGTCATATGAGTTTATTTTACATGATGGTGTTCACTATGTTATTTTAGTCTTTGAAACCAGTGACTCCATAGGGACTGGGTTTTTGGTAAATTTGCCACCAGTCTCTACTAATTTATCCAGAGTAGTATGTGATATCTGATAGGCAGGGATTTGAAACAATTTTTTTAAGAATTCTGGACTGACTGGTTTCCTGGATGATGAGGTCCTAGGCTATGGGAACTTTACTGTTTGCTGGTTTTAATAATAAGTAACGCAAAGGATTGGAAAATACACCAATTTTGGAGATGGAGAGGCAAGGCTGAAGGGGAGGAGGAGGCCTTTATTTGAACATAACAACTCTTGTGTTGTTATGTTCAAAAGTCTTATCTAGTAAGTTTCCCATAGCTCGCTATCCTTTTGTCCAAATTCTTCACGTACCAACTATCTGACAAATATTATAGAAGTAGCATTATTTACTCACCTAATATTCCAAGAGCTGTTTTACAAATGGTTGGAGACTCATATGTATATTGTGCTTAAAGCCAATGCCTGTAGTGGTGCCATAGGTTTAGATAAAGAACCAAAACTGAAGCAGATCGGGAGAGCTTTTGTGTGATTATAAATTGTGTAGATTTAGGATATCCAAACCTTGTATGTATTCCAATTTGTAGCTATCATGTGTTGTACTATAGAATCAATACATTTTGTATCTGTAGAGCTACAAAAAAAAGTTAGATTGTAAAGGGGTATACACTTCTGGGTGAATTAATTCTGTGTTTTCCTGTTTTCTGTGAAAAAGTTGGTTTTTTTTGGTATAGTTTTCAATTTTGTTTTATACTTGCACACATTTCAAGTTAATGTTGTCCTCTCATTTGGTTTTGATTGGTTGTGTATAATCATGGAGATTTTATCTAGATTATTTTACTATATTTTATATGTTATTCTGTTACGTTGAAGTTAGATGTACCTCAAATCATTATCGTTACATTGGTGGTATGGTGAGATTGCTTTCATATCACTGTGTCATTTCCATTACGTTTATCTAATTTCCAATGGAGATGTCTGGTCAGAAGTGGTTTGTTTGGTTCAGTTGCTGGGCCCTCCTTGGATATTGGTGCTTCATGTGTAGTAGAATAATTTAGGGTAGGTCCCTTTTGCTGGATTTGGTCAGTGCAATAAAGAGAGATGTAATGCTTATGTAATTGCTCTACTCTCTCTCTCTCTCTCTTGGTAAAATTGTGTGGTCTGAGATGGTATCATGTTTGTTTTGGAGAAATTACAGAGACCAATAGCCTTGAAAGGTATTGGGAATAAAGATATCTGCTTTTTTCAAAATTCTGTTTAGGTGTCGTAGTATGGCACCATTTGATGGTTAGGAAGTCATCTGACCTCATTTTAGTGATGTTGTTCACAGTTTTTTTTAGTCTTTGAAACCAGTGACTCCACAGGGACTTGGTTTTGGTAAATTTGTCACCAGTCTCTACTTCTATGTTCCAGAGTAGTATGTGATATCTGATAGCCAGGGGTTTGAAGCTATTTTTTTAAGAATTCTGTACTGACTAGATTTCCGGATGATGGGGTCCTAGGCTATAGGAACTATAATATTTGCTGCTATTTACAATAAGTGACACAAAAGATTGGTAAAGACACCAATTTGGAGATGGAGAGGCAAGGCTGAAGGGGAGGAGGAGGCCTTTATTTGAACATAACAATAATTGTGTTGTTATGTTCAAAAGTCTTACCTAGTAAATTTCCCATAGCTCGCTATCTCTTTGCCCATATTTTTTACGTACCCACTATCTGACCGATATAATAGAAGTAGCATTATTTTCTCAGCTAATATTCCATGAGCTGTTTTACAAGTGGTTAGAGACACATATGTAAATTGTGCTTAAAGGCATGGTGTCGCCCCAAAAACATGTTTTTTTTTTAAAATTTAAACATTTAGTGTGTGGGTGATTAAACATTGTTCAAATTTTTTTTATTTTTTTCGCGAGTCAGGAAATATTATAAATTTTTTCAAATTTATAATACTACCCATTTTTGGTCACTAGATGGAGCTGTTTGGAGCTAGTTCCCAAAATTGCAGCATTGCAACATTGGGTTAAAAGCTCTCGCTCTAGTGAGCTCTCAGCATCCCCCCCTCCTTTATCCTGGCTAGTGCCGGGGTAAACGAGGGGTTTGAAAGGTTTAACCTCCTACACTGTGTGTCGCCATTTTTTGAGGTAACCCACAGTGTAGTAGGTTTACATGCAGTAGTAAACACACACAAACACTAACATACATTGAAATCGCTTACCTGCTCCTGCCGCCGCGGCTCCCTCCGGCCCGTCCGCTCCCTTTGCTGCCGCTGTTCCATGTGCACTTGTCCGGAAGCCGCGACCGGAAGTAGTAATATTACTGTCCAGCCGCGACTTCCGGTCCACAGGAAAATGGCGCCGGACGGCGCCAATTTCGAATAGGACTGTGTGGGAGCGGCGCATGCGCAGTTCCCACACAGACGCCGTACACGGCAGTCAATGGGACGGGAGCCGTTCGCAGTCCCTATGGGACTGTGGCTGCCGTATTCCATGTCTGTGTGTGTCGTTAATCGACACACACAGAAATGGAACAAAAAATGGCAGCCCCCATAGGGAAGAAAAAGTCTGAAAATAAGAAACAGTAAAACACAAACACACAAATGAAAATAAACGTTTATATTAAGGCACTAACATCTTTAACATATAATAAAATTATTTGTGATGACACTGTTCCTTTAAAGCCAATGCCTGTAGTGGTGCCATAGGTTTATAGATAAAGAACCCAGTCTGAAGCAGATAAGTAGAGCTTTTGTGTAATGATAAATTGTGTAGATTTAGGATATCCAGGCCTTGTTTGTTTTCCAATATGTAGCTATCATGTGTATTACTAAAGACTCTATACATTTTGTATCTGTCGAGCTATAAAAAAGTAAGATTATAAAGGGGTGTACTCTTCTGGCTGAATTAATTCATCTGCATTTTCCTGTTTACTGTAAAAAAGTTGAGATTTTTTATATAGTTTTCAATTTTGTTTTAAACTTGCACACATATCATGTTAATGTTGACCTCTCATTTGCTTTTGATTGGTTGTGTATAATCAAGGAGATTTTATCTAGATTTTTTTAAATTATATTTGTATAGGTTATTCTGTTACATTGAAGTTAGATGTACCTCAAATAATGATGGTCACATTGGTAAAATGATGAAATTGCTATCATGCCACTGTGTTATTTCCATTTTTTTCACCTAATTTCCAATGGAGGTGTCTGTTCAGAAGTGGTTTGTTTGGTTCAGTTATTAGGCCCTTCTTGGATATTGGTGCTGCATGTGTAGTGGAATAATTTAGGGTAGGTCCCTTTAGCTGGATTTGGACAGGGCAATAAAGAGAGTTGTTATGTTTACGTTATATCTCCTCTCTCAAGGTACAATTGTGTGGTCTGAGATGGTATCATGTTTGTTTTGGAGAAATGCCCGAGACCAATAAACTTGGAAGGTATTGGGAATAGAGACGTGTTTTTTTCAAAACTCCATGTAGGTGTCGTTGTATGGCACCATTTGCTTGTTAGGAAGTCATATGAGTTTATTTTACATGATGGTGTTCACTATGTTACATAGTTACATAGTTACATAGTTACATAGTTAGTACGGCTGAAAAAAGACACATGTCCATCAAGTTCAACCAAGGGAAGGGAAAAGGGAAGGAAAAATTTCTACACATAGGAGCTAATATTTTTTTGTTCTAGGAAATTATCTAACCCTTTTTTAAAGCCATCTACTGTCCCTGCTGTGACCAGCTCCTGCGGTAGGCTATTCCATAAATTCACAGTTCTCACTGTAAAGAAGCCTTGTCGCCTCTGCAGCTTGAACCTTTTTTTCTCCAGACGGAGGGAGTGCCCCCTTGTTTTTTGAGGGGGTTTTACAAGGAACAGGATTTCACCATATTTTTTGTATGTGCCATTAATATATTTATATAAGTTAATCATGTCCCCCCTTAGTCTTCTTTTTTCAAGGCTAAATAGGTTTAATTCTTTCAATCTTTCCTCATAACTTAAATTCTCCATGCCCCTTATTAGCTTCGTTGCTCTTCTTTGTATTTTTTCCAACTCCAGGGCATCCTTTCTATGAACTGGAGCCCAGAACTGAACTGCATATTCTAGATGAGGCCTCACTAATGCTTTGTAAAGTGGCATTATTACATCCCTGTCCCGCGAGTCCATGCCTCTTTTAATACACGACAATATCCTGCTGGCCTTTGAAGCAGCTGATTGACACTGCATGCTGTTATTGAGTTTATGATTTACAAGTACACCCAGATCCTTCTCAACAAGTGAATCCGCCAGTGTAGCGCCCCCTAGGACATATGATGCATGCAGGTTGTTGGTACCAAGATGCATAACTTTACATTTATCTACATTAAACTTCATTTGCCAAGTGGACGCCCAAACACTTAGTTTGTTTAAATCTGCCTGTAATTCATGAACATCTTCCATAGTCTGAACTATATTACATAGCTTGGTGTCATCTGCAAAAATAGAAATAGTGCTATTAATCCCTTCCTCTATATCATTAATAAATAAGTTGAATAATAGTGGTCCCAGCACTGAACCCTGGGGTACACCACTTATTACCGGGGACCATTCAGAGAAGGAATCATTGACCACAACCCTCTGGATACGGTCCTTGAGCCAATTCTCAATCCAATTACAAACTATATTTTCTAAACCTATAGTCCTTAATTTACCCATTAGGCGTCTATGGGGGACAGTGTCAAATGCCTTTGCAAAGTCTAAAAACACTAAATCCACAGCGGCCCCTCTGTCTAGACTTCTGCTCACCTCTTCATAAAAACAGATTAGGTTAGTTTGACAACTTCTGTCCTTAGTAAAACCGTGCTGGCTGTCACTTATAATGCTATTTATTGTCACATAATCCTGTATATAGTCCCTCAATAGCCCCTCAAACATTTTCCCCACGATGGATGTTAAGCTTACTGGTCTATAATTACCCGGGGAAGACCTAGAGCCCTTTTTGAAAATAGGCACCACATTTGCCCTGCGCCAGTCCCTTGGCACTATACCAGTCACTAGAGATTCTCTGAATATTATGAAAAGGGGGACAGAAATAACTGAACTAAGCTCTTTAAGAATTCTAGGGTGTAACCCATCTGGTCCCGGAGCCTTGTGCACATTTATTTTATTTAATTTAGCTTGGACCATCTCTACATTCATCCAATTCAGTATATCAACTGATATATTAACAGCACTGGCACCGGCTACATCAGCTGCTCTTTCTTCTGTTGTATATACAGAGCTAAAGAACCCATTTAGTAACTCTGCCTTCTCTTGATCCCCTGTGATCAACTCCCCATTACCATTATCTAGGGGTCCTACATGTTCAGACCTTGGCTTTTTTGCATTTATATGCTTGAAGAATTTTTTAGGATTTGTTTTACTATCCTTGGCCACCTGCCTTTCATTTTGTATTTTTGCTAATTTTATTACATTTTTACAGATTTTATTAAGCTCTTTATATTTTACAAAGGCTACAGCTGTACCCTCAGATTTGTATTTTTTAAATGCCCTTTTTTTGTCATGTATTGTCCCTTTCACAGAAGGTGTAAGCCATGTGGGGTTTAATTTGAGTCGTTTATACTTATTACCTGTAGGAATAAATTTTGCACTATAATAACTCAAAGTAGATTTGAAAATCTCCCATTTATCATTTGTTCCATTATTTGACATTAGTTCTTCCCAGTCTATATCCTGAATTGCAGCCCTCATCCTGGGGAAATTGGCTTTCTTAAAATTAAATGTTTTTGCCCTCCCAGCCTGCGTTTGTTTTTTACAGTATAGGTAAAATGTAACTATATTATGATCACTGTTACCGAGGTTTTCACGAACATTGACATTCCCAACAAGATCTGCATTATTAGAAATGACCAGATCCAACAGAGCTTCACCTCTAGTCGGGTCTTCCACAAACTGGCCCATAAAATTTTCCTGCAACAGGTTGAGGAAATGTCTCCCCTTTGCAGTTGAAGCCGAACCATGACACCAATTAATATCCCGGAAATTAAAATCTCCCATTATCACTACAGTACCCGCCTGTGCAGCCCCCTCCATCTGTTTATATATCTGACCTTCCATCTCCTCAGTTATATTGGGGGGTCTATAGATTACACCAAAAGTAATTTTTTCAGTGTTTACCTCCCTTTCTAGTTCCACCCACAAGGTTTCAACCTCCTCACAGTCTTCACCCACTATTGTCTCTTTCACACTCGCCTTCATATCACTTCTCACATACAGACATACACCACCACCTTTCCTATTTGTCCTGTCTTTACGAAAAAGTGTAAAACCCTGTAGATTTACAGCCCAGTCATGTGAAGAGTCCAGCCATGTTTCAGCAACACCAACTATATCTATATTTTCTTCCAGTATCAAGGCCTCCAGCTCCCCCATTTTGCTTGCTAGACTTCTGGCATTTGTGAACATACACTTTAACTTGCCTGTCAGTTTTTCACTTTTATTATCAGAAATGTGATTTGACATTAATCGGTCCTTTTTATTTACACTGATGTTTTGTAACGAAAGGATCTCCTTATCTTGTTGTCTACTCCTCTCCCCACATTCTGTTTCTCCCCCCACCAATATAGTCTGACCCCTCTCTAACCTGGCTACCCCTTTTTTTTCTACATTGACCTCCCTCCTCAGCCCTAGTTTAAATACTCCGCCACCCCAGCTAGAATTCTCTCCCCCAGCACAGCGGACCCCCTTCCATTTAGGTGCAAATCATCTGCAGAATACAGTTTGTACCCCAATGAAAAGTCAGCCCAGTGCTCTAGGAACCCAAATCCTTCTCCTCTACACCAAGACTTCAGCCATGCATTTAACTTAACTCCCTAAGCTCCCGCTGTCTTTCCTGTGATGCGCATGTTATTTTAGTCTTTGAAACCAGTGACTCCATAGGGACTGGGTTTTTGGTAAATTTGCCACCAGTCTCTACTAATTTGTCCAGAGTAGTATGTGATATCTGATAGGCAGGGATTTGAAACAATTTTTTTAAGAATTCTGGACTGACTGGTTTCCTGGATGATGAGGTCCTAGGCTATGGGAACTTTACTGTTTGCTGGTTTTAATAATAAGTAACGCAAAGGATTGGAAAATACACCAATTTTAGAGATGGAGAGGCAAGGCTGAAGGGGAGGAGGAGGCCTTTATTTGAACATAACAACTCTTGTGTTGTTATGTTCAAAAGTCTTATCTAGTAAGTTTCCCATAGCTCGCTATCCTTTTGTCCAAATTCTTCACGTACCAACTATCTGACAAATATTATAGAAGTAGCATTATTTACTCACCTAATATTCCAAGAGCTGTTTTACAAATGGTTGGAGACTCATATGTATATTGTGCTTAAAGCCAATGCCTGTAGTGGTGCCATAGGTTTAGATAAAGAACCAAAACTGAAGCAGATCGGGAGAGCTTTTGTGTGATTATAAATTGTGTAGATTTAGGATATCCAAACCTTGTATGTATTCCAATATGTAGCTATCATGTGTTGTACTATAGAATCAATACATTTTGTATCTGTAGAGTTACAAAAAAAAGTTAGATTGTAAAGGGGTATACACTTCTGAGTGAATTAATTCTGTGTTTTCCTGTTTTCTGTGAAAAAGTTGGGTTTTTTTTGGTATAGTTTTCAATTTTGTTTTATACTTGCACACATTTCAAGTTAATGTTGTCCTCTCATTTGGTTTTGATTGGTTGTGTATAATCATGGAGATTTTATCTAGATTATTTTACTATATTTTATATGTTATTCTGTTACGTTGAAGTTAGATGTACCTCAAATCATTATCGTTACATTGGTGGTATGGTGAGATTGCTTTCATATCACTGTGTCATTTCCATTACGTTTATCTAATTTCCAATGGAGATGTCTGGTCAGAAAGCGGTTTGTTTGGTTCAGTTGCTGGGCCCTCCTTGGATATTGGTGCTTCATGTGTAGTAGAATCATTTAGGGTAGGTCCCTTTTGCTGGATTTGGTCAGTGCAATAAAGAGAGATGTAATGCTTATGTAATTGCTCTACTCTCTCTCTCTCTCTCTCTTGGTAAAATTGTGTGGTCTGAGATGGTATCATGTTTGTTTTGGAGAAATTACAGAGACCAATAGCCTTGAAAGGTATTGGGAATAAAGATATCTGCTTTTTTCAAAATTCTGTTTAGGTGTCGTAGTATGGCACCATTTGATGGTTAGGAAGTCATCTGACCTCATTTTAGTGATGTTGTTCACAGTTTTTTTTAGTCTTTGAAACCAGTGACTCCACAGGGACTTGGTTTTGGTAAATTTGTCACCAGTCTCTACTTCTATGTTCCAGAGTAGTATGTGATATCTGATAGCCAGGGGTTTGAAGCTATTTTTTTAAGAATTCTGTACTGACTAGATTTCCGGATGATGGGGTCCTAGGCTATAGGAACTATAATATTTGCTGCTATTTACAATAAGTGACACAAAAGATTGGTAAAGACACCAATTTGGAGATGGAGAGGCAAGGCTGAAGGGGAGGAGGAGGCCTTTATTTGAACATAACAATAATTGTGTTGTTATGTTCAAAAGTCTTACCTAGTAAATTTCCCATAGCTCGCTATCTCTTTGCCCATATTTTTTACGTACCCACTATCTGACCGATATAATAGAAGTAGCATTATTTTCTCAGCTAATATTCCATGAGCTGTTTTACAAGTGGTTAGAGACACATATGTAAATTGTGCTTAAAGCCAATGCCTGTAGTGGTGCCATAGGTTTATAGATAAAGAACCCAGTCTGAAGCAGATAAGTAGAGCTTTTGTGTAATGATAAATTGTGTAGATTTAGGATATCCAGGCCTTGTTTGTTTTCCAATATGTAGCTATCATGTGTATTACTAAAGACTCTATACATTTTGTATCTGTCGAGCTATAAAAAAGTAAGATTATAAAGGGGTGTACTCTTCTGGCTGAATTAATTCATCTGCATTTTCCTGTTTACTGTAAAAAAGTTGAGATTTTTTATATAGTTTTCAATTTTGTTTTAAACTTGCACACATATCATGTTAATGTTGACCTCTCATTTGCTTTTGATTGGTTGTGTATAATCAAGGAGATTTTATCTAGATTTTTTTTAATTATATTTGTATAGGTTATTCTGTTACATTGAAGTTAGATGTACCTCAAATAATGATGGTCACATTGGTAAAATGATGAAATTGCTATCATGCCACTGTGTTATTTCCATTTTTTTCACCTAATTTCCAATGGAGGTGTCTGTTCAGAAGTGGTTTGTTTGGTTCAGTTATTAGGCCCTTCTTGGATATTGGTGCTGCATGTGTAGTGGAATAATTTAGGGTAGGTCCCTTTAGCTGGATTTGGACAGGGCAATAAAGAGAGTTGTTATGTTTACGTTATATCTCCTCTCTCAAGGTACAATTGTGTGGTCTGAGATGGTATCATGTTTGTTTTGGAGAAATGCCCGAGACCAATAAACTTGGAAGGTATTGGGAATAGAGACGTGTTTTTTTCAAAACTCCATGTAGGTGTCGTTGTATGGCACCATTTGCTTGTTAGGAAGTCATATGAGTTTATTTTACATGATGGTGTTCACTATGTTACATAGTTACATAGTTACATAGTTACATAGTTAGTACGGCTGAAAAAAGACACATGTCCATCAAGTTCAACCAAGGGAAGGGAAAAGGGAAGGAAAAATTTCTACACATAGGAGCTAATATTTTTTTGTTCTAGGAAATGATCTAACCCTTTTTTAAAGCCATCTACTGTCCCTGCTGTGACCAGCTCCTGCGGTAGGCTATTCCATAAATTCACAGTTCTCACTGTAAAGAAGCCTTGTCGCCTCTGCAGCTTGAACCTTTTTTTCTCCAGACGGAGGGAGTGCCCCCTTGTTTTTTGAGGGGGTTTTACAAGGAACAGGATTTCACCATATTTTTTGTATGTGCCATTAATATATTTATATAAGTTAATCATGTCCCCCCTTAGTCTTCTTTTTTCAAGGCTAAATAGGTTTAATTCTTTCAATCTTTCCTCATAACTTAAATTCTCCATGCCCCTTATTAGCTTCGTTGCTCTTCTTTGTATTTTTTCCAACTCCAGGGCATCCTTTCTATGAACTGGAGCCCAGAACTGAACTGCATATTCTAGATGAGGCCTCACTAATGCTTTGTAAAGTGGCATTATTACATCCCTGTCCCGCGAGTCCATGCCTCTTTTAATACACGACAATATCCTGCTGGCCTTTGAAGCAGCTGATTGACACTGCATGCTGTTATTGAGTTTATGATTTACAAGTACACCCAGATCCTTCTCAACAAGTGAATCCGCCAGTGTAGCGCCCCCTAGGACATATGATGCATGCAGGTTGTTGGTACCAAGATGCATAACTTTACATTTATCTACATTAAACTTCATTTGCCAAGTGGACGCCCAAACACTTAGTTTGTTTAAATCTGCCTGTAATTCATGAACATCTTCCATAGTCTGAACTATATTACATAGCTTGGTGTCATCTGCAAAAATAGAAATAGTGCTATTAATCCCTTCCTCTATATCATTAATAAATAAGTTGAATAATAGTGGTCCCAGCACTGAACCCTGGGGTACACCACTTATAACCGGGGACCATTCAGAGAAGGAATCATTGACCACAACCCTCTGGATACGGTCCTTGAGCCAATTCTCAATCCAATTACAAACTATATTTTCTAAACCTATAGTCCTTAATTTACCCATTAGGCGTCTATGGGGGACAGTGTCAAATGCCTTTGCAAAGTCTAAAAACACTAAATCCACAGCGGCCCCTCTGTCTAGACTTCTGCTCACCTCTTCATAAAAACAGATTAGGTTAGTTTGACAACTTCTGTCCTTAGTAAAACCGTGCTGGCTGTCACTTATAATGCTATTTATTGTCACATAATCCTGTATATAGTCCCTCAATAGCCCCTCAAACATTTTCCCCACGATGGATGTTAAGCTTACTGGTCTATAATTACCCGGGGAAGACCTAGAGCCCTTTTTGAAAATAGGCACCACATTTGCCCTGCGCCAGTCCCTTGGCACTATACCAGTCACTAGAGATTCTCTGAATATTATGAAAAGGGGGACAGAAATAACTGAACTAAGCTCTTTAAGAATTCTAGGGTGTAACCCATCTGGTCCCGGAGCCTTGTGCACATTTATTTTATTTAATTTAGCTTGGACCATCTCTACATTCATCCAATTCAGTATATCAACTGATATATTAACAGCACTGGCACCGGCTACATCAGCTGCTCTTTCTTCTGTTGTATATACAGAGCTAAAGAACCCATTTAGTAACTCTGCCTTCTCTTGATCCCCTGTGATCAACTCCCCATTACCATTATCTAGGGGTCCTACATGTTCAGACCTTGGCTTTTTTGCATTTATATGCTTGAAGAATTTTTTAGGATTTGTTTTACTATCCTTGGCCACCTGCCTTTCATTTTGTATTTTTGCTAATTTTATTACATTTTACAGATTTTATTAAGCTCTTTATATTTTACAAAGGCTACAGCTGTACCCTCAGATTTGTATTTTTTAAATGCCCTTTTTTTGTCATGTATTGTCCCTTTCACAGAAGGTGTAAGCCATGTGGGGTTTAATTTGAGTCGTTTATACTTATTACCTGTAGGAATAAATTTTGCACTATAATAACTCAAAGTAGATTTGAAAATCTCCCATTTATCATTTGTTCCATTATTTGACATTAGTTCTTCCCAGTCTATATCCTGAATTGCAGCCCTCATCCTGGGGAAATTGGCTTTCTTAAAATTAAATGTTTTTGCCCTCCCAGCCTGCGTTTGTTTTTTACAGTATAGGTAAAATGTAACTATATTATGATCACTGTTACCGAGGTTTTCACGAACATTGACATTCCCAACAAGATCTGCATTATTAGAAATGACCAGATCCAACAGAGCTTCACCTCTAGTCGGGTCTTCCACAAACTGGCCCATAAAATTTTCCTGCAACAGGTTGAGGAAATGTCTCCCCTTTGCAGTTGAAGCCGAACCATGACACCAATTAATATCCCGGAAATTAAAATCTCCCATTATCACTACAGTACCCGCCTGTGCAGCCCCCTCCATCTGTTTATATATCTGACCTTCCATCTCCTCAGTTATATTGGGGGGTCTATAGATTACACCAAAAGTAATTTTTTCAGTGTTTACCTCCCTTTCTAGTTCCACCCACAAGGTTTCAACCTCCTCACAGTCTTCACCCACTATTGTCTCTTTCACACTCGCCTTCATATCACTTCTCACATACAGACATACACCACCACCTTTCCTATTTGTCCTGTCTTTACGAAAAAGTGTAAAACCCTGTAGATTTACAGCCCAGTCATGTGAAGAGTCCAGCCATGTTTCAGCAACACCAACTATATCTATATTTTCTTCCAGTATCAAGGCCTCCAGCTCCCCCATTTTGCTTGCTAGACTTCTGGCATTTGTGAACATACACTTTAACTTGCCTGTCAGTTTTTCACTTTTATTATCAGAAATGTGATTTGACATTAATCGGTCCTTTTTATTTACACTGATGTTTTGTAACGAAAGGATCTCCTTATCTTGTTGTCTACTCCTCTCCCCACATTCTGTTTCTCCCCCCACCAATATAGTCTGACCCCTCTCTAACCTGGCTACCCCTTTTTTTTCTACATTGACCTCCCTCCTCAGCCCTAGTTTAAATACTCCGCCACCCCAGCTAGAATTCTCTCCCCCAGCACAGCGGACCCCCTTCCATTTAGGTGCAAATCATCTGCAGAATACAGTTTGTACCCCAATGAAAAGTCAGCCCAGTGCTCTAGGAACCCAAATCCTTCTCCTCTACACCAAGACTTCAGCCATGCATTTAACTTAACTCCCTAAGCTCCCGCTGTCTTTCCTGTGATGCGCATGTTATTTTAGTCTTTGAAACCAGTGACTCCATAGGGACTGGGTTTTTGGTAAATTTGCCACCAGTCTCTACTAATTTGTCCAGAGTAGTATGTGATATCTGATAGGCAGGGATTTGAAACAATTTTTTTAAGAATTCTGGACTGACTGGTTTCCTGGATGATGAGGTCCTAGGCTATGGGAACTTTACTGTTTGCTGGTTTTAATAATAAGTAACGCAAAGGATTGGAAAATACACCAATTTTGGAGATGGAGAGGCAAGGCTGAAGGGGAGGAGGAGGCCTTTATTTGAACATAACAACTCTTGTGTTGTTATGTTCAAAAGTCTTATCTAGTAAGTTTCCCATAGCTCGCTATCCTTTTGTCCAAATTCTTCACGTACCAACTATCTGACAAATATTATAGAAGTAGCATTATTTACTCACCTAATATTCCAAGAGCTGTTTTACAAATGGTTGGAGACTCATATGTATATTGTGCTTAAAGCCAATGCCTGTAGTGGTGCCATAGGTTTAGATAAAGAACCAAAACTGAAGCAGATCGGGAGAGCTTTTGTGTGATTATAAATTGTGTAGATTTAGGATATCCAAACCTTGTATGTATTCCAATATGTAGCTATCATCTGTTGTACTATAGAATCAATACATTTTGTATCTGTAGAGTTACAAAAAAAAGTTAGATTGTAAAGGGGTATACACTTCTGAGTGAATTAATTCTGTGTTTTCCTGTCTTCTGTGAAAAAGTTGGGTTTTTTTTGGTATAGTTTTCAATTTTGTTTTATACTTGCACACATTTCAAGTTAATGTTGTCCTCTCATTTGGTTTTGATTGGTTGTGTATAATCATGGAGATTTTATCTAGATTATTTTACTATATTTTATATGTTATTCTGTTACGTTGAAGTTAGATGTACCTCAAATCATTATCGTTACATTGGTGGTATGGTGAGATTGCTTTCATATCACTGTGTCATTTCCATTACGTTTATCTAATTTCCAATGGAGATGTCTGGTCAGAAAGCGGTTTGTTTGGTTCAGTTGCTGGGCCCTCCTTGGATATTGGTGCTTCATGTGTAGTAGAATAATTTAGGGTAGGTCCCTTTTGCTGGATTTGGTCAGTGCAATAAAGAGAGATGTAATGCTTATGTAATTGCTCTACTCTCTCTCTCTCTCTCTCTCTCTCTCTCTTGGTAAAATTGTGTGGTCTGAGATGGTATCATGTTTGTTTTGGAGAAATTACAGAGACCAATAGCCTTGAAAGGTATTGGGAATAAAGATATCTGCTTTTTTCAAAATTCTGTTTAGGTGTCGTAGTATGGCACCATTTGATGGTTAGGAAGTCATCTGACCTCATTTTAGTGATGTTGTTCACAGTTTTTTTTAGTCTTTGAAACCAGTGACTCCACAGGGACTTGGTTTTGGTAAATTTGTCACCAGTCTCTACTTCTATGTTCCAGAGTAGTATGTGATATCTGATAGCCAGGGGTTTGAAGCTATTTTTTTAAGAATTCTGTACTGACTAGATTTCCGGATGATGGGGTCCTAGGCTATAGGAACTATAATATTTGCTGCTATTTACAATAAGTGACACAAAAGATTGGTAAAGACACCAATTAAGAGATGGAGAGGCAAGGCTGAAGGGGAGGAGGAGGCCTTTATTTGAACATAACAATAATTGTGTTGTTATGTTCAAAAGTCTTACCTAGTAAATTTCCCATAGCTCGCGAACTCTATGCCCATATTTTTTACGTACCCACTATCTGACCAATATAATAGAAGTAGCATTATTTTCTCAGCTAATATTCCATGAGCTGTTTTACAAATGGCTAGAGACACATATGTAAATTGTGCTTAAAGCCAATGCCTGTAGTGGTGCCATAGGTTTATAGATAAAGAACCCGGTCTGAAGAAGATTAGTAGAGCTTTTGTGTAATGATAAATTGTGTAGATTTAGGATATCCAGGCCTTGTTTGTTTTCCAATATGTAGCTATCATGTGTATTACTAAAGACTCTATACATTTTGTATCTGTCGAGCTATAAAAAAGTAAGATTATAAAGGGGTGTACTCTTCTGGCTGAATTAATTCATCTGCATTTTCCTGTTTACTGTAAAAAAGTTGAGATTTTTTATATAGTTTTCAATTTTGTTTTAAACTTGCACACATATCATGTTAATGTTGACCTCTCATTTGCTTTTGATTGGTTGTGTATAATCAAGGAGATTTTATCTAGATTTTTTTTAATTATATTTGTATAGGTTATTCTGTTACATTGAAGTTAGATGTACCTCAAATAATGATGGTCACATTGGTAAAATGATGAAATTGCTATCATGTCACTGTGTTATTTCCATTTTTTTCAACTAATTTCTAATGGAGGTGTCTGTTCAGAAGTGGTTTGTTTGGTTCAGTTATTAGGCCCTTCTTGGATATTGGTGCTGCATGTGTAGTGGAATAATTTAGGGTAGGTCCCTTTAGCTGGATTTGGACAGGGCAATAAAGAGAGTTGTTATGTTTACGTTATTGCTCTCTCAAGGTACAATTGTGTGGTCTGAGATGGTATCATGTTTGTTTTGGAGAAATGCCCGAGACCAATAAACTTGGAAGGTATTGGGAATAGAGACGTGTTTTTTTCAAAACTCCATGTAGGTGTCGTTGTATGGCACCATTTGCTTGTTAGGAAGTCATATGAGTTTATTTTACATGATGGTGTTCACTATGTTATTTTAGTCTTTGAAACCAGTGACTCCATAGGGACTGGGTTTTTGGTAAATTTGCCACCAGTCTCTACTAATTTGTCCAGAGTAGTATGTGATATCTGATAGGCAGGGATTTGAAACAATTTTTTTAAGAATTCTGGACTGACTGGTTTCCTGGATGATGAGGTCCTAGGCTATGGGAACTTTACTGTTTGCTGGTTTTAATAATAAGTAACGCAAAGGATTGAAAAATACACCAATTTTGGAGATGGAGAGGCAAGGCTGAAGGGGAGGAGGAGGCCTTTATTTGAACATAACAACTCTTGTGTTGTTATGTTCAAAAGTCTTATCTAGTAAGTTTCCCATAGCTCGCTATCCTTTTGTCCAAATTCTTCACGTACCAACTATCTGACAAATATTATAGAAGTAGCATTATTTACTCACCTAATATTCCAAGAGCTGTTTTACAAATGGTTGGAGACTCATATGTATATTGTGCTTAAAGCCAATGCCTGTAGTGGTGCCATAGGTTTAGATAAAGAACCAAAACTGAAGCAGATCGGGAGAGCTTTTGTGTGATTATAAATTGTGTAGATTTAGGATATCCAAACCTTTTATGTATTCCAATTTGTAGCTATCATGTGTTGTACTATAGAATCAATACATTTTGTATCTGTAGAGCTACAAAAAAAAGTTAGATTGTAAAGGGGTATACACTTCTGGGTGAATTAATTCTGTGTTTTCCTGTTTTCTGTGAAAAAGTTGTTTTTTTTTGGTATAGTTTTCAATTTTGTTTTATACTTGCACACATTTCAAGTTAATGTTGTCCTCTCATTTGGTTTTGATTGGTTGTGTATAATCATGAAGATTTTATCTAGATTATTTTACTATATTTTATATGTTATTCTGTTACGTTGAAGTTAGATGTACCTCAAATCATTATCGTTACATTGGTGGTATGGTGAGATTGCTTTCATATCACTGTGTCATTTCCATTACGTTTATCTAATTTCCAATGGAGATGTCTGGTCAGAAGTGGTTTGTTTGGTTCAGTTGCTGGGCCCTCCTTGGATATTGGTGCTTCATGTGTAGTAGAATAATTTAGGGTAGGTCCCTTTTGCTGGATTTGGTCAGTGCAATAAAGAGAGATGTAATGCTTATGTAATTGCTCTACTCTCTCTCTCTCTCTCTCTCTCTCTTGGTAAAATTGTGTGGTCTGAGATGGTATCATGTTTGTTTTGGAGAAATTACAGAGACCAATAGCCTTGAAAGGTATTGGGAATAAAGATATCTGCTTTTTTCAAAATTCTGTTTAGGTGTCGTAGTATGGCACCATTTGATGGTTAGGAAGTCATCTGACCTCATTTTAGTGATGTTGTTCACAGTTTTTTTTAGTCTTTGAAACCAGTGACTCCACAGGGACTTGGTTTTGGTAAATTTGTCACCAGTCTCTACTTCTATGTCCCAGAGTAGTATGTGATATCTGATAGCCAGGGGTTTGAAGCTATTTTTTTAAGAATTCTGTACTGACTAGATTTCCGGATGATGGGGTCCTAGGCTATAGGAACTATAATATTTGCTGCTATTTACAATAAGTGACACAAAAGATTGGTAAAGACATCAATTTGGAGATGGAGAGGCAAGGCTGAAGGGGAGGAGGAGGCCTTTATTTGAACATAACAATAATTGTGTTGTTATGTTCAAAAGTCTTACCTAGTAAATTTCCCATAGCTCGCTATCTCTTTGCCCATATTTTTTACGTACCCACTATCTGACCAATATAATAGAAGTAGCATTATTTTCTCAGCTAATATTCCATGAGCTGTTTTACAAGTGGTTAGAGACACATATGTAAATTGTGCTTAAAGCCAATGCCTGTAGTGGTGCCATAGGTTTATAGATAAAGAACCCAGTCTGAAGCAGATTAGTAGAGCTTTTGTGTAATGATAAATTGTGTAGATTTAGGATATCCAGGCCTTGTTTGTTTTCCAATATGTAGCTATCATGTGTATTACTAAAGACTCTATACATTTTGTATCTGTCGAGCTATAAAAAAGTAAGATTATAAAGGGGTGTACTCTTCTGGCTGAATTAATTCATCTGCATTTTCCTGTTTACTGTAAAAAAGTTGAGATTTTTTATATAGTTTTCAATTTTGTTTTAAACTTGCACACATATCATGTTAATGTTGACCTCTCATTTGCTTTTGATTGGTTGTGTATAATCAAGGAGATTTTATCTAGATTTTTTTAAATTATATTTGTATAGGTTATTCTGTTACATTGAAGTTAGATGTACCTCAAATAATGATGGTCACATTGGTAAAATGATGAAATTGCTATCATGCCACTGTGTTATTTCCATTTTTTTTACCTAATTTCCAATGGAGGTGTCTGTTCAGAAGTGGTTTGTTTGGTTCAGTTATTAGGCCCTTCTTGGATATTGGTGCTGCATGTGTAGTGGAATAATTTAGGGTAGGTCCCTTTAGCTGGATTTGGACAGGGCAATAAAGAGAGTTGTTATGTTTACGTTATATCTCCTCTCTCAAGGTACAATTGTGTGGTCTGAGATGGTATCATGTTTCTTTTGGAGAAATGCCCGAGACCAATAAACTTGGAAGGTATTGGGAATAGAGACGTGTTTTTTTCAAAACTCCATGTAGGTGTCGTTGTATGGCACCATTTGCTTGTTAGGAAGTCATATGAGTTTATTTTACATGATGGTGTTCACTATGTTATTTTAGTCTTTGAAACCAGTGACTCCATAGGGACTGGGTTTTTGGTAAATTTGCCACCAGTCTCTACTAATTTGTCCAGAGTAGTATGTGATATCTGATAGGCAGGGATTTGAAACAATTTTTTTAAGAATTCTGGACTGACTGGTTTCCTGGATGATGAGGTCCTAGGCTATGGGAACTTTACTGTTTGCTGGTTTTAATAATAAGTAACGCAAAGGATTGGAAAATACACCAATTTTGGAGATGGAGAGGCAAGGCTGAAGGGGAGGAGGAGGCCTTTATTTGAACATAACAACTCTTGTGTTGTTATGTTCAAAAGTCTTATCTAGTAAGTTTCCCATAGCTCGCTATCCTTTTGTCCAAATTCTTCACGTACCAACTATCTGACAAATATTATAGAAGTAGCATTATTTACTCACCTAATATTCCAAGAGCTGTTTTACAAATGGTTGGGGACTCATATGTATATTGTGCTTAAAGCCAATGCCTGTAGTGGTGCCATAGGTTTAGATAAAGAACCAAAACTGAAGCAGATCGGGAGAGCTTTTGTGTGATTATAAATTGTGTAGATTTAGGATATCCAAACCTTGTATGTATTCCAATATGTAGCTATCATGTGTTGTACTATAGAATCAATACATTTTGTATCTGTAGAGCTACAAAAAAAAGTTAGATTGTAAAGGGGTATACACTTCTGGGTGAATTAATTCTGTGTTTTCCTGTTTTCTGTTAAAAAGTTGGGATTTTTTGGTATAGTTTTCAATTTTGTTTTATACTTGCACACATTTCAAGTTAATGTTGTCCTCTCATTTTGTTTTGATTGGTTGTGTATAATCATGGAGATTTTATCTAGATTATTTTACTATATTTTATATGTTATTCTGTTACGTTGAAGTTAGATGTACCTCAAATCATTATCGTTACATTGGTGGTATGGTGAGATTGCTATCATATCACTGTGTCATTTCCATTACGTTTATCTAATTTCCAATGGAGATGTCTGGTCAGAAGTGGTTTGTTTGGTTCAGTTGCTGGGCCCTCCTTGGATATTGGTGCTTCATGTGTAGTAGAATAATTTAGGGTAGGTCCCTTTTGCTGGATTTGGTCAGTGCAATAAAGAGAGATGTAATGCTTATGTAATTGCTCTACTCTCTCTCTCTCTCTCTCTCTCTCTCTCTCTCTCTCTCTCTCTCTCTCTCTCTCTTGGTAAAATTGTGTGGTCTGAGATGGTATCATGTTTGTTTTGGAGAAATTACAGAGACCAATAGCCTTGAAAGGTATTGGGAATAAAGATATCTGCTTTTTTCAAAATTCTGTTTAGGTGTCGTAGTATGGCACCATTTGATGGTTAGGAAGTCATCTGACCTCATTTTAGTGATGTTGTTCACAGTTTTTTTTAGTCTTTGAAACCAGTGACTCCACAGGGACTTGGTTTTGGTAAATTTGTCACCAGTCTCTACTTCTATGTTCCAGAGTAGTATGTGATATCTGATAGCCAGGGGTTTGAAGCTATTTTTTTAAGAATTCTGTACTGACTAGATTTCCGGATGATGGGGTCCTAGGCTATAGGAACTATAATATTTGCTGCTATTTACAATAAGTGACACAAAAGATTGGTAAAGACACCAATTTAGAGATGGAGAGGCAAGGCTGAAGGGGAGGAGGAGGCCTTTATTTGAACATAACAATAATTGTGTTGTTATGTTCAAAAGTCTTACCTAGTAAATTTCCCATAGCTCGCTATCTCTTTGCCCATATTTTTTACGTACCCACTATCTGACCAATATAATAGAAGTAGCATTATTTTCTCAGCTAATATTCCATGAGCTGTTTTACAAATGGCTAGAGACACATATGTAAATTGTGCTTAAAGCCAATGCCTGTAGTGGTGCCATAGGTTTATAGATAAAGAACCCGGTCTGAAGAAGATTAGTAGAGCTTTTGTGTAATGATAAATTGTGTAGATTTAGGATATCCAGGCCTTGTTTGTTTTCCAATATGTAGCTATCATGTGTATTACTAAAGACTCTATACATTTTGTATCTGTCGAGCTATAAAAAAGTAAGATTATAAAGGGGTGTACTCTTCTGGCTGAATTAATTCATCTGCATTTTCCTGTTTACTGTAAAAAAGTTGAGATTTTTTATATAGTTTTCAATTTTGTATAGTTTTCAATTTTGTTTTAAACTTGCACACATATCATGTTAATGTTGACCTCTCATTTGCTTTTGATTGGTTGTGTATAATCAAGGAGATTTTATCTAGATTTTTTTTAATTATATTTGTATAGGTTATTCTGTTACATTGAAGTTAGATGTACCTCAAATAATGATGGTCACATTGGTAAAATGATGAAATTGCTATCATGTCACTGTGTTATTTCCATTTTTTTCAACTAATTTCTAATGGAGGTGTCTGTTCAGAAGTGGTTTGTTTGGTTCAGTTATTAGGCCCTTCTTGGATATTGGTTCTGCATGTGTAGTGGAATAATTTAGGGTAGGTCCCTTTAGCTGGATTTGGACAGGGCAATAAAGAGAGTTGTTATGTTTACGTTATTGCTCTCTCAAGGTACAATTGTGTGGTCTGAGATGGTATCATGTTTGTTTTGGAGTTTATTTTACATGATGGTGTTCACTATGTTATTTTAGTCTTTGAAACCAGTGACTCCATAGGGACTGGGTTTTTGGTAAATTTGCCACCAGTCTCTACTAATTTGTCCAGAGTAGTATGTGATATCTGATAGGCAGGGATTTGAAACAATTTTTTTAAGAATTCTGGACTGACTGGTTTCCTGGATGATGAGGTCCTAGGCTATGGGAACTTTACTGTTTGCTGGTTTTAATAATAAGTAACGCAAAGGATTGGAAAATACACCAATTTTGGAGATGGAGAGGCAAGGCTGAAGGGGAGGAGGAGGCCTTTATTTGAACATAACAACTCTTGTGTTGTTATGTTCAAAAGTCTTATCTAGTAAGTTTCCCATAGCTCGCTATCCTTTTGTCCAAATTCTTCACGTACCAACTATCTGACAAATATTATAGAAGTAGCATTATTTACTCACCTAATATTCCAAGAGCTGTTTTACAAATGGTTGGAGACTCATATGTATATTGTGCTTAAAGCCAATGCCTGTAGTGGTGCCATAGGTTTAGATAAAGAACCAAAACTGAAGCAGATCGGGAGAGCTTTTGTGTGATTATAAATTGTGTAGATTTAGGATATCCAAACCTTGTATGTATTCCAATATGTAGCTATCATGTGTTGTACTATAGAATCAATACATTTTGTATCTGTAGAGCTACAAAAAAAAGTTAGATTGTAAAGGGGTATACACTTCTGGGTGAATTAATTCTGTGTTTTCCTGTTTTCTGTGAAAAAGTTGTTTTTTTTTGGTATAGTTTTCAATTTTGTTTTATACTTGCACACATTTCAAGTTAATGTTGTCCTCTCATTTGGTTTTGATTGGTTGTGTATAATCATGGAGATTTTATCTAGATTATTTTACTATATTTTATATGTTATTCTGTTACGTTGAAGTTAGATGTACCTCAAATCATTATCGTTACATTGGTGGTATGGTGAGATTGCTTTCATATCACTGTGTCATTTCCATTACGTTTATCTAATTTCCAATGGAGATGTCTGGTCAGAAGTGGTTTGTTTGGTTCAGTTGCTGGGCCCTCCTTGGATATTGGTGCTTCATGTGTAGTAGAATAATTTAGGGTAGGTCCCTTTTGCTGGATTTGGTCAGTGCAATAAAGAGAGATGTAATGCTTATGTAATTGCTCTACTCTCTCTCTCTCTCTCTCTCTCTTGGTAAAATTGTGTGGTCTGAGATGGTATCATGTTTGTTTTGGAGAAATTACAGAGACCAATAGCCTTGAAAGGTATTGGGAATAAAGATATCTGCTTTTTTCAAAATTCTGTTTAGGTGTCGTAGTATGGCACCATTTGATGGTCAGGAAGTCATCTGACCTCATTTTAGTGATGTTGTTCACAGTTTTTTTTAGTCTTTGAAACCAGTGACTCCACAGGGACTTGGTTTTGGTAAATTTGTCACCAGTCTCTACTTCTATGTTCCAGAGTAGTATGTGATATCTGATAGCCAGGGGTTTGAAGCTATTTTTTTAAGAATTCTGTACTGACTAGATTTCCGGATGATGGGGTCCTAGGCTATAGGAACTATAATATTTGCTGCTATTTACAATAAGTGACACAAAAGATTGGTAAAGACATCAATTTGGAGATGGAGAGGCAAGGCTGAAGGGGAGGAGGAGGCCTTTATTTGAACATAACAATAATTGTGTTGTTATGTTCAAAAGTCTTACCTAGTAAATTTCCCATAGCTCGCTATCTCTTTGCCCATATTTTTTACGTACCCACTATCTGACCAATATAATAGAAGTAGCATTATTTTCTCAGCTAATATTCCATGAGCTGTTTTACAAGTGGTTAGAGACACATATGTAAATTGTGCTTAAAGCCAATGCCTGTAGTGGTGCCATAGGTTTATAGATAAAGAACCCAGTCTGAAGCAGATTAGTAGAGCTTTTGTGTAATGATAAATTGTGTAGATTTAGGATATCCAGGCCTTGTTTGTTTTCCAATATGTAGCTATCATGTGTATTACTAAAGACTCTATACATTTTGTATCTGTCGAGCTATAAAAAAGTAAGATTATAAAGGGGTGTACTCTTCTGGCTGAATTAATTCATCTGCATTTTCCTGTTTACTGTAAAAAAGTTGAGATTTTTTATATAGTTTTCAATTTTGTTTTAAACTTGCACACATATCATGTTAATGTTGACCTCTCATTTGCTTTTGATTGGTTGTGTATAATCATGGAGATTTTATCTAGATTATTTTACTATATTTTATATGTTATTCTGTTACGTTGAAGTTAGATTTTCCCTAAAATCATTATCGTTACATTGGTGGTATGGTGAGATTGCTTTCATATCACTGTGTAATTTCCATTACGTTTATCTAATTTCCAATGGAGATGTCTGGTCAGAAGTGGTTTGTTTGGTTCAGTTGCTGGGCCCTCCTTGGATATTGGTGCTTCATGTGTAGTAGAATAATTTAGGGTAGGTCCCTTTTGCTGGATTTGGTCAGTGCAATAAAGAGAGATGTAATGCTTATGTAATTGCTCTACTCTCTCTCTCTCTCTCTCTCTCTCTCTTGGTAAAATTGTGTGGTCTGAGATGGTATCATGTTTGTTTTGGAGAAATTACAGAGACCAATAGCCTTGAAAGGTATTGGGAATAAAGATATCTGCTTTTTTCAAAATTCTGTTTAGGTGTCGTAGTATGGCACCATTTGATGGTTAGGAAGTCATCTGACCTCATTTTAGTGATGTTGTTCACAGTTTTTTTTAGTCTTTGAAACCAGTGACTCCACAGGGACTTGGTTTTGGTAAATTTGTCACCAGTCTCTACTTCTATGTTCCAGAGTAGTATGTGATATCTGATAGCCAGGGGTTTGAAGCTATTTTTTTAAGAATTCTGTACTGACTAGATTTCCGGATGATGGGGTCCTAGGCTATAGGAACTATAATATTTGCTGCTATTTACAATAAGTGACACAAAAGATTGGTAAAGACATCAATTTGGAGATGGAGAGGCAAGGCTGAAGGGGAGGAGGAGGCCTTTATTTGAACATAACAATAATTGTGTTGTTATGTTCAAAAGTCTTACCTAGTAAATTTCCCATAGCTCGCTATCTCTTTGCCCATATTTTTTACGTACCCACTATCTGACCAATATAATAGAAGTAGCATTATTTTCTCAGCTAATATTCCATGAGCTGTTTTACAAGTGGTTAGAGACACATATGTAAATTGTGCTTAAAGCCAATGCCTGTAGTGGTGCCATAGGTTTATAGATAAAGAACCCAGTCTGAAGCAGATTAGTAGAGCTTTTGTGTAATGATAAATTGTGTAGATTTAGGATATCCAGGCCTTGTTTGTTTTCCAATATGTAGCTATCATGTGTATTACTAAAGACTCTATACATTTTGTATCTGTCGAGCTATAAAAAAGTAAGATTATAAAGGGGTGTACTCTTCTGGCTGAATTAATTCATCTGCATTTTCCTGTTTACTGTAAAAAAGTTGAGATTTTTTATATAGTTTTCAATTTTGTTTTAAACTTGCACACATATCATGTTAATGTTGACCTCTCATTTGCTTTTGATTGGTTGTGTATAATCAAGGAGATTTTATCTAGATTTTTTTAAATTATATTTGTATAGGTTATTCTGTTACATTGAAGTTAGATGTACCTCAAATAATGATGGTCACATTGGTAAAATGATGAAATTGCTATCATGCCACTGTGTTATTTCCATTTTTTTTACCTAATTTCCAATGGAGGTGTCTGTTCAGAAGTGGTTTGTTTGGTTCAGTTATTAGGCCCTTCTTGGATATTGGTGCTGCATGTGTAGTGGAATAATTTAGGGTAGGTCCCTTTAGCTGGATTTGGACAGGGCAATAAAGAGAGTTGTTATGTTTACGTTATATCTCCTCTCTCAAGGTACAATTGTGTGGTCTGAGATGGTATCATGTTTGTTTTGGAGAAATGCCCGAGACCAATAAACTTGGAAGGTATTGGGAATAGAGACGTGTTTTTTTCAAAACTCCATGTAGGTGTCGTTGTATGGCACCATTTGCTTGTTAGGAAGTCATATGAGTTTATTTTACATGATGGTGTTCACTATGTTATTTTAGTCTTTGAAACCAGTGACTCCATAGGGACTGGGTTTTTGGTAAATTTGCCACCAGTCTCTACTAATTTGTCCAGAGTAGTATGTGATATCTGATAGGCAGGGATTTGAAACAATTTTTTTAAGAATTCTGGACTGACTGGTTTCCTGGATGATGAGGTCCTAGGCTATGGGAACTTTACTGTTTGCTGGTTTTAATAATAAGTAACGCAAAGGATTGGAAAATACACCAATTTTGGAGATGGAGAGGCAAGGCTGAAGGGGAGGAGGAGGCCTTTATTTGAACATAACAACTCTTGTGTTGTTATGTTCAAAAGTCTTATCTAGTAAGTTTCCCATAGCTCGCTATCCTTTTGTCCAAATTCTTCACGTACCAACTATCTGACAAATATTATAGAAGTAGCATTATTTACTCACCTAATATTCCAAGAGCTGTTTTACAAATGGTTGGGGACTCATATGTATATTGTGCTTAAAGCCAATGCCTGTAGTGGTGCCATAGGTTTAGATAAAGAACCAAAACTGAAGCAGATCGGGAGAGCTTTTGTGTGATTATAAATTGTGTAGATTTAGGATATCCAAACCTTGTATGTATTCCAATATGTAGCTATCATGTGTTGTACTATAGAATCAATACATTTTGTATCTGTAGAGCTACAAAAAAAAGTTAGATTGTAAAGGGGTATACACTTCTGGGTGAATTAATTCTGTGTTTTCCTGTTTTCTGTTAAAAAGTTGGGATTTTTTGGTATAGTTTTCAATTTTGTTTTATACTTGCACACATTTCAAGTTAATGTTGTCCTCTCATTTTGTTTTGATTGGTTGTGTATAATCATGGAGATTTTATCTAGATTATTTTACTATATTTTATATGTTATTCTGTTACGTTGAAGTTAGATGTACCTCAAATCATTATCGTTACATTGGTGGTATGGTGAGATTGCTATCATATCACTGTGTCATTTCCATTACGTTTATCTAATTTCCAATGGAGATGTCTGGTCAGAAGTGGTTTGTTTGGTTCAGTTGCTGGGCCCTCCTTGGATATTGGTGCTTCATGTGTAGTAGAATAATTTAGGGTAGGTCCCTTTTGCTGGATTTGGTCAGTGCAATAAAGAGAGATGTAATGCTTATGTAATTGCTCTACTCTCTCTCTCTCTCTCTCTCTCTCTCTCTCTTGGTAAAATTGTGTGGTCTGAGATGGTATCATGTTTGTTTTGGAGAAATTACAGAGACCAATAGCCTTGAAAGGTATTGGGAATAAAGATATCTGCTTTTTTCAAAATTCTGTTTAGGTGTCGTAGTATGGCACCATTTGATGGTTAGGAAGTCATCTGACCTCATTTTAGTGATGTTGTTCACAGTTTTTTTTAGTCTTTGAAACCAGTGACTCCACAGGGACTTGGTTTTGGTAAATTTGTCACCAGTCTCTACTTCTATGTTCCAGAGTAGTATGTGATATCTGATAGCCAGGGGTTTGAAGCTATTTTTTTAAGAATTCTGTACTGACTAGATTTCCGGATGATGGGGTCCTAGGCTATAGGAACTATAATATTTGCTGCTATTTACAATAAGTGACACAAAAGATTGGTAAAGACACCAATTTAGAGATGGAGAGGCAAGGCTGAAGGGGAGGAGGAGGCCTTTATTTGAACATAACAATAATTGTGTTGTTATGTTCAAAAGTCTTACCTAGTAAATTTCCCATAGCTCGCTATCTCTTTGCCCATATTTTTTACGTACCCACTATCTGACCAATATAATAGAAGTAGCATTATTTTCTCAGCTAATATTCCATGAGCTGTTTTACAAATGGCTAGAGACACATATGTAAATTGTGCTTAAAGCCAATGCCTGTAGTGGTGCCATAGGTTTATAGATAAAGAACCCGGTCTGAAGAAGATTAGTAGAGCTTTTGTGTAATGATAAATTGTGTAGATTTAGGATATCCAGGCCTTGTTTGTTTTCCAATATGTAGCTATCATGTGTATTACTAAAGACTCTATACATTTTGTATCTGTCGAGCTATAAAAAAGTAAGATTATAAAGGGGTGTACTCTTCTGGCTGAATTAATTCATCTGCATTTTCCTGTTTACTGTAAAAAAGTTGAGATTTTTTATATAGTTTTCAATTTTGTATAGTTTTCAATTTTGTTTTAAACTTGCACACATATCATGTTAATGTTGACCTCTCATTTGCTTTTGATTGGTTGTGTATAATCAAGGAGATTTTATCTAGATTTTTTTTAATTATATTTGTATAGGTTATTCTGTTACATTGAAGTTAGATGTACCTCAAATAATGATGGTCACATTGGTAAAATGATGAAATTGCTATCATGTCACTGTGTTATTTCCATTTTTTTCAACTAATTTCTAATGGAGGTGTCTGTTCAGAAGTGGTTTGTTTGGTTCAGTTATTAGGCCCTTCTTGGATATTGGTGCTGCATGTGTAGTGGAATAATTTAGGGTAGGTCCCTTTAGCTGGATTTGGACAGGGCAATAAAGAGAGTTGTTATGTTTACGTTATTGCTCTCTCAAGGTACAATTGTGTGGTCTGAGATGGTATCATGTTTGTTTTGGAGTTTATTTTACATGATGGTGTTCACTATGTTATTTTAGTCTTTGAAACCAGTGACTCCATAGGGACTGGGTTTTTGGTAAATTTGCCACCAGTCTCTACTAATTTGTCCAGAGTAGTATGTGATATCTGATAGGCAGGGATTTGAAACAATTTTTTTAAGAATTCTGGACTGACTGGTTTCCTGGATGATGAGGTCCTAGGCTATGGGAACTTTACTGTTTGCTGGTTTTAATAATAAGTAACGCAAAGGATTGGAAAATACACCAATTTTGGAGATGGAGAGGCAAGGCTGAAGGGGAGGAGGAGGCCTTTATTTGAACATAACAACTCTTGTGTTGTTATGTTCAAAAGTCTTATCTAGTAAGTTTCCCATAGCTCGCTATCCTTTTGTCCAAATTCTTCACGTACCAACTATCTGACAAATATTATAGAAGTAGCATTATTTACTCACCTAATATTCCAAGAGCTGTTTTACAAATGGTTGGAGACTCATATGTATATTGTGCTTAAAGCCAATGCCTGTAGTGGTGCCATAGGTTTAGATAAAGAACCAAAACTGAAGCAGATCGGGAGAGCTTTTGTGTGATTATAAATTGTGTAGATTTAGGATATCCAAACCTTGTATGTATTCCAATATGTAGCTATCATGTGTTGTACTATAGAATCAATACATTTTGTATCTGTAGAGCTACAAAAAAAAGTTAGATTGTAAAGGGGTATACACTTCTGGGTGAATTAATTCTGTGTTTTCCTGTTTTCTGTGAAAAAGTTGTTTTTTTTTGGTATAGTTTTCAATTTTGTTTTATACTTGCACACATTTCAAGTTAATGTTGTCCTCTCATTTGGTTTTGATTGGTTGTGTATAATCATGGAGATTTTATCTAGATTATTTTACTATATTTTATATGTTATTCTGTTACGTTGAAGTTAGATGTACCTCAAATCATTATCGTTACATTGGTGGTATGGTGAGATTGCTTTCATATCACTGTGTCATTTCCATTACGTTTATCTAATTTCCAATGGAGATGTCTGGTCAGAAGTGGTTTGTTTGGTTCAGTTGCTGGGCCCTCCTTGGATATTGGTGCTTCATGTGTAGTAGAATAATTTAGGGTAGGTCCCTTTTGCTGGATTTGGTCAGTGCAATAAAGAGAGATGTAATGCTTATGTAATTGCTCTACTCTCTCTCTCTCTCTCTCTCTTGGTAAAATTGTGTGGTCTGAGATGGTATCATGTTTGTTTTGGAGAAATTACAGAGACCAATAGCCTTGAAAGGTATTGGGAATAAAGATATCTGCTTTTTTCAAAATTCTGTTTAGGTGTCGTAGTATGGCACCATTTGATGGTTAGGAAGTCATCTGACCTCATTTTAGTGATGTTGTTCACAGTTTTTTTTAGTCTTTGAAACCAGTGACTCCACAGGGACTTGGTTTTGGTAAATTTGTCACCAGTCTCTACTTCTATGTTCCAGAGTAGTATGTGATATCTGATAGCCAGGGGTTTGAAGCTATTTTTTTAAGAATTCTGTACTGACTAGATTTCCGGATGATGGGGTCCTAGGCTATAGGAACTATAATATTTGCTGCTATTTACAATAAGTGACACAAAAGATTGGTAAAGACACCAATTTGGAGATGGAGAGGCAAGGCTGAAGGGGAGGAGGAGGCCTTTATTTGAACATAACAATAATTGTGTTGTTATGTTCAAAAGTCTTACCTAGTAAATTTCCCATAGCTCGCTATCTCTTTGCCCATATTTTTTACGTACCCACTATCTGACCAATATAATAGAAGTAGCATTATTTTCTCAGCTAATATTCCATGAGCTGTTTTACAAGTGGTTAGAGACACATATGTAAATTGTGCTTAAAGCCAATGCCTGTAGTGGTGCCATAGGTTTATAGATAAAGAACCCAGTCTGAAGCAGATTAGTAGAGCTTTTGTGTAATGATAAATTGTGTAGATTTAGGATATCCAGGCCTTGTTTGTTTTCCAATATGTAGCTATCATGTGTATTACTAAAGACTCTATACATTTTGTATCTGTCGAGCTATAAAAAAGTAAGATTATAAAGGGGTGTACTCTTCTGGCTGAATTAATTCATCTGCATTTTCCTGTTTACTGTAAAAAAGTTGAGATTTTTTATATAGTTTTCAATTTTGTTTTAAACTTGCACACATATCATGTTAATGTTGACCTCTCATTTGCTTTTGATTGGTTGTGTATAATCAAGGAGATTTTATCTAGATTTTTTTAAATTATATTTGTATAGGTTATTCTGTTACATTGAAGTTAGATGTACCTCAAATAATGATGGTCACATTGGTAAAATGATGAAATTGCTATCATGTCACTGTGTTATTTCCATTTTTTTCACCTAATTTCCAATGGAGGTGTCTGTTCAGAAGTGGTTTGTTTGGTTCAGTTATTAGGCCCTTCTTGGATATTGGTGCTGCATGTGTAGTGGAATAATTTAGGGTAGGTCCCTTTAGCTGGATTTGGACAGGGCAATAAAGAGAGTTGTTATGTTTACGTTATATCTCCTCTCTCAAGGTACAATTGTGTGGTCTGAGATGGTATCATGTTTGTTTTGGAGAAATGCCCGAGACCAATAAACTTGGAAGGTATTGGGAATAGAGACGTGTTTTTTTCAAAACTCCATGTAGGTGTCGTTGTATGGCACCATTTGCTTGTTAGGAAGTCATATGAGTTTATTTTACATGATGGTGTTCACTATGTTATTTTAGTCTTTGAAACCAGTGACTCCATAGGGACTGGGTTTTTGGTAAATTTGCCACCAGTCTCTACTAATTTGTCCAGAGTAGTATGTGATATCTGATAGGCAGGGATTTGAAACAATTTTTTTAAGAATTCTGGACTGACTGGTTTCCTGGATGATGAGGTCCTAGGCTATGGGAACTTTACTGTTTGCTGGTTTTAATAATAAGTAACGCAAAGGATTGGAAAATACACCAATTTTGGAGATGGAGAGGCAAGGCTGAAGGGGAGGAGGAGGCCTTTATTTGAACATAACAACTCTTGTGTTGTTATGTTCAAAAGTCTTATCTAGTAAGTTTCCCATAGCTCGCTATCCTTTTGTCCAAATTCTTCACGTACCAACTATCTGACAAATATTATAGAAGTAGCATTATTTACTCACCTAATATTCCAAGAGCTGTTTTACAAATGGTTGGAGACTCATATGTATATTGTGCTTAAAGCCAATGCCTGTAGTGGTGCCATAGGTTTAGATAAAGAACCAAAACTGAAGCAGATCGGGAGAGCTTTTGTGTGATTATAAATTGTGTAGATTTAGGATATCCAAACCTTGTATGTATTCCAATTTGTAGCTATCATGTGTTGTACTATAGAATCAATACATTTTGTATCTGTAGAGCTACAAAAAAAAGTTAGATTGTAAAGGGGTATACACTTCTGGGTGAATTAATTCTGTGTTTTCCTGTTTTCTGTGAAAAAGTTGTTTTTTTTTGGTATAGTTTTCAATTTTGTTTTATACTTGCACACATTTCAAGTTAATGTTGTCCTCTCATTTGGTTTTGATTGGTTGTGTATAATCATGGAGATTTTATCTAGATTATTTTACTATATTTTATATGTTATTCTGTTACGTTGAAGTTAGATGTACCTCAAATCATTATCGTTACATTGGTGGTATGGTGAGATTGCTTTCATATCACTGTGTCATTTCCATTACGTTTATCTAATTTCCAATGGAGATGTCTGGTCAGAAGTGGTTTGTTTGGTTCAGTTGCTGGATATTGGTGCTTCATGTGTAGTAGAATAATTTAGGGTAGGTCCCTTTTGCTGGATTTGGTCAGTGCAATAAAGAGAGATGTAATGCTTATGTAATTGCTCTACTCTCTCTCTCTCTCTCTCTCTCTCTCTCTCTCTCTCTCTTGGTAAAATTGTGTGGTCTGAGATGGTATCATGTTTGTTTTGGAGAAATTACAGAGACCAATAGCCTTGAAAGGTATTGGGAATAAAGATATCTGCTTTTTTCAAAATTCTGTTTAGGTGTCGTAGTATGGCACCATTTGATGGTTAGGAAGTCATCTGACCTCATTTTAGTGATGTTGTTCACAGTTTTTTTTAGTCTTTGAAACCAGTGACTCCACAGGGACTTGGTTTTGGTAAATTTGTCACCAGTCTCTACTTCTATGTTCCAGAGTAGTATGTGATATCTGATAGCCAGGGGTTTGAAGCTATTTTTTTAAGAATTCTGTACTGACTAGATTTCCGGATGATGGGGTCCTAGGCTATAGGAACTATAATATTTGCTGCTATTTACAATAAGTGACACAAAAGATTGGTAAAGACACCAATTTGGAGATGGAGAGGCAAGGCTGAAGGGGAGGAGGAGGCCTTTATTTGAACATAACAATAATTGTGTTGTTATGTTCAAAAGTCTTACCTAGTAAATTTCCCATAGCTCGCTATCTCTTTGCCCATATTTTTTACGTACCCACTATCTGACCAATATAATAGAAGTAGCATTATTTTCTCAGCTAATATTCCATGAGCTGTTTTACAAGTGGTTAGAGACACATATGTAAATTGTGCTTAAAGCCAATGCCTGTAGTGGTGCCATAGGTTTATAGATAAAGAACCCAGTCTGAAGCAGATTAGTAGAGCTTTTGTGTAATGATAAATTGTGTAGATTTAGGATATCCAGGCCTTGTTTGTTTTCCAATATGTAGCTATCATGTGTATTACTAAAGACTCTATACATTTTGTATCTGTCGAGCTATAAAAAAGTAAGATTATAAAGGGGTGTACTCTTCTGGCTGAATTAATTCATCTGCATTTTCCTGTTTACTGTAAAAAAGTTGAGATTTTTTATATAGTTTTCAATTTTGTTTTAAACTTGCACACATATCATGTTAATGTTGACCTCTCATTTGCTTTTGATTGGTTGTGTATAATCAAGGAGATTTTATCTAGATTTTTTTAAATTATATTTGTATAGGTTATTCTGTTACATTGAAGTTAGATGTACCTCAAATAATGATGGTCACATTGGTAAAATGATGAAATTGCTATCATGCCACTGTGTTATTTCCATTTTTTTCACCTCATTTCCAATGGAGGTGTCTGTTCAGAAGTGGTTTGTTTGGTTCAGTTATTAGGCCCTTCTTGGATATTGGTGCTGCATGTGTAGTGGAATAATTTAGGGTAGGTCCCTTTAGCTGGATTTGGACAGGGCAATAAAGAGAGTTGTTATGTTTACGTTATATCTCCTCTCTCAAGGTACAATTGTGTGGTCTGAGATGGTATCATGTTTGTTTTGGAGAAATGCCCGAGACCAATAAACTTGGAAGGTATTGGGAATAGAGACGTGTTTTTTTCAAAACTCCATGTAGGTGTCGTTGTATGGCACCATTTGCTTGTTAGGAAGTCATATGAGTTTATTTTACATGATGGTGTTCACTATGTTATTTTAGTCTTTGAAACCAGTGACTCCATAGGGACTGGGTTTTTGGTAAATTTGCCACCAGTCTCTACTAATTTGTCCAGAGTAGTATGTGATATCTGATAGGCAGGGATTTTAAACAATTTTTTTAAGAATTCTGGACTGACTGGTTTCCTGGATGATGAGGTCCTAGGCTATGGGAACTTTACTGTTTGCTGGTTTTAATAATAAGTAACGCAAAGGATTGGAAAATACACCAATTTTGGAGATGGAGAGGCAAGGCTGAAGGGGAGGAGGAGGCCTTTATTTGAACATAACAACTCTTGTGTTGTTATGTTCAAAAGTCTTATCTAGTAAGTTTCCCATAGCTCGCTATCCTTTTGTCCAAATTCTTCACGTACCAACTATCTGACAAATATTATAGAAGTAGCATTATTTACTCACCTAATATTCCAAGAGCTGTTTTACAAATGGTTGGAGACTCATATGTATATTGTGCTTAAAGCCAATGCCTGTAGTGGTGCCATAGGTTTAGATAAAGAACCAAAACTGAAGCAGATCGGGAGAGCTTTTGTGTGATTATAAATTGTGTAGATTTAGGATATCCAAACCTTGTATGTATTCCAATATGTAGCTATCATGTGTTGTACTATAGAATCAATACATTTTGTATCTGTAGAGCTACAAAAAAAAGTTAGATTGTAAAGGGGTATACACTTCTGGGTGAATTAATTCTGTGTTTTCCTGTTTTCTGTGAAAAAGTTGGGATTTTTTGGTATAGTTTTCAATTTTGTTTTATACTTGCACACATTTCAAGTTAATGTTGTCCTCTCATTTTGTTTTGATTGGTTGTGTATAATCATGGAGATTTTATCTAGATTATTTTACTATATTTTATATGTTATTCTGTTACGTTGAAGTTAGATGTACCTCAAATCATTATCGTTACATTGGTGGTATGGTGAGATTGCTATCATATCACTGTGTCATTTCCATTACGTTTATCTAATTTCCAATGGAGATGTCTGGTCAGAAGTGGTTTGTTTGGTTCAGTTGCTGGGCCCTCCTTGGATATTGGTGCTTCATGTGTAGTAGAATAATTTAGGGTAGGTCCCTTTTGCTGGATTTGGTCAGTGCAATAAAGAGAGATGTAATGCTTATGTAATTGCTCTACTCTCTCTCTCTCTCTCTCTCTCTCTCTCTCTCTCTCTCTCTCTTGGTAAAATTGTGTGGTCTGAGATGGTATCATGTTTGTTTTGGAGAAATTACAGAGACCAATAGCCTTGAAAGGTATTGGGAATAAAGATATCTGCTTTTTTCAAAATTCTGTTTAGGTGTCGTAGTATGGCACCATTTGATGGTTAGGAAGTCATCTGACCTCATTTTAGTGATGTTGTTCACAGTTTTTTTTAGTCTTTGAAACCAGTGACTCCACAGGGACTTGGTTTTGGTAAATTTGTCACCAGTCTCTACTTCTATGTTCCAGAGTAGTATGTGATATCTGATAGCCAGGGGTTTGAAGCTATTTTTTTAAGAATTCTGTACTGACTAGATTTCCGGATGATGGGGTCCTAGGCTATAGGAACTATAATATTTGCTGCTATTTACAATAAGTGACACAAAAGATTGGTAAAGACACCAATTTAGAGATGGAGAGGCAAGGCTGAAGGGGAGCAGGAGGCCTTTATTTGAACATAACAATAATTGTGTTGTTATGTTCAAAAGTCTTACCTAGTAAATTTCCCATAGCTCGCTATCTCTTTGCCCATATTTTTTACGTACCCACTATCTGACCAATATAATAGAAGTAGCATTATTTTCTCAGCTAATATTCCATGAGCTGTTTTACAAATGGCTAGAGACACATATGTAAATTGTGCTTAAAGCCAATGCCTGTAGTGGTGCCATAGGTTTATAGATAAAGAACCCGGTCTGAAGAAGATTAGTAGAGCTTTTGTGTAATGATAAATTGTGTAGATTTAGGATATCCAGGCCTTGTTTGTTTTCCAATATGTAGCTATCATGTGTATTACTAAAGACTCTATACATTTTGTATCTGTCGAGCTATAAAAAAGTAAGATTATAAAGGGGTGTACTCTTCTGGCTGAATTAATTCATCTGCATTTTCCTGTTTACTGTAAAAAAGTTGAGATTTTTTATATAGTTTTCAATTTTGTTTTAAACTTGCACACATATCATGTTAATGTTGACCTCTCATTTGCTTTTGATTGGTTGTGTATAATCAAGGAGATTTTATCTACATTTTTTTTAATTATATTTGTATAGGTTATTCTGTTACATTGAAGTTAGATGTACCTCAAATAATGATGGTCACATTGGTAAAATGATGAAATTGCTATCATGTCACTGTGTTATTTCCATTTTTTTCAACTAATTTCTAATGGAGGTGTCTGTTCAGAAGTGGTTTGTTTGGTTCAGTTATTAGGCCCTTCTTGGATATTGGTGCTGCATGTGTAGTGGAATAATTTAGGGTAGGTCCCTTTAGCTGGATTTGGACAGGGCAATAAAGAGAGTTGTTATGTTTACGTTATTGCTCTCTCAAGGTACAATTGTGTGGTCTGAGATGGTATCATGTTTGTTTTGGAGTTTATTTTACATGATGGTGTTCACTATGTTATTTTAGTCTTTGAAACCAGTGACTCCATAGGGACTGGGTTTTTGGTAAATTTGCCACCAGTCTCTACTAATTTGTCCAGAGTAGTATGTGATATCTGATAGGCAGGGATTTGAAACAATTTTTTTAAGAATTCTGGACTGACTGGTTTCCTGGATGATGAGGTCCTAGGCTATGGGAACTTTACTGTTTGCTGGTTTTAATAATAAGTAACGCAAAGGATTGGAAAATACACCAATTTTGGAGATGGAGAGGCAAGGCTGAAGGGGAGGAGGAGGCCTTTATTTGAACATAACAACTCTTGTGTTGTTATGTTCAAAAGTCTTATCTAGTAAGTTTCCCATAGCTCGCTATCCTTTTGTCCAAATTCTTCACGTACCAACTATCTGACAAATATTATAGAAGTAGCATTATTTACTCACCTAATATTCCAAGAGCTGTTTTACAAATGGTTGGAGACTCATATGTATATTGTGCTTAAAGCCAATGCCTGTAGTGGTGCCATAGGTTTAGATAAAGAACCAAAACTGAAGCAGATCGGGAGAGCTTTTGTGTGATTATAAATTGTGTAGATTTAGGATATCCAAACCTTGTATGTATTCCAATATGTAGCTATCATGTGTTGTACTATAGAATCAATACATTTTGTATCTGTAGAGCTACAAAAAAAAGTTAGATTTTAAAGGGGTATACACTTCTGGGTGAATTAATTCTGTGTTTTCCTGTTTTCTGTGAAAAAGTTGGTTTTTTTTGGTATAGTTTTCAATTTTGTTTTATACTTGCACACATTTCAAGTTAATGTTGTCCTCTCATTTGGTTTTGATTGGTTGTGTATAATCATGGAGATTTTATCTAGATTATTTTACTATATTTTATATGTTATTCTGTTACGTTGAAGTTAGATGTACCTCAAATCATTATCGTTACATTGTTGATATGGTGAGATTGCTATCATATCACTGTGTCATTTCCATTACGTTTATCTAATTTCCAATGGAGATGTCTGGTCAGAAGTGGTTTGTTTGGTTCAGTTGCTGGGCCCTCCTTGGATATTGGTGCTTCATGTGTAGTAGAATAATTTAGGGTAGGTCCCTTTTGCTGGATTTGGTCAGTGCAATAAAGAGAGATGTAATGCTTATGTAATTGCTCTACTCTCTCTCTCTCTCTCTCTCTCTTGGTAAAATTGTGTGGTCTGAGATGGTATCATGTTTGTTTTGGAGAAATTACAGAGACCAATAGCCTTGAAAGGTATTGGGAATAAAGATATCTGCTTTTTTCAAAATTCTGTTTAGGTGTCGTAGTATGGCACCATTTGATGGTTAGGAAGTCATCTGACCTCATTTTAGTGATGTTGTTCACAGTTTTTTTTAGTCTTTGAAACCAGTGACTCCACAGGGACTTGGTTTTGGTAAATTTGTCACCAGTCTCTACTTCTATGTTCCAGAGTAGTATGTGATATCTGATAGCCAGGGGTTTGAAGCTATTTTTTTAAGAATTCTGTACTGACTAGATTTCCGGATGATGGGGTCCTAGGCTATAGGAACTATAATATTTGCTGCTATTTACAATAAGTGACACAAAAGATTGGTAAAGACACCAATTTGGAGATGGAGAGGCAAGGCTGAAGGGGAGGAGGAGGCCTTTATTTGAACATAACAATAATTGTGTTGTTATGTTCAAAAGTCTTACCTAGTAAATTTCCCATAGCTCGCTATCTCTTTGCCCATATTTTTTACGTACCCACTATCTGACCAATATAATAGAAGTAGCATTATTTTCTCAGCTAATATTCCATGAGCTGTTTTACAAGTGGTTAGAGACACATATGTAAATTGTGCTTAAAGCCAATGCCTGTAGTGGTGCCATAGGTTTATAGATAAAGAACCCAGTCTGAAGCAGATTAGTAGAGCTTTTGTGTAATGATAAATTGTGTAGATTTAGGATATCCAGGCCTTGTTTGTTTTCCAATATGTAGCTATCATGTGTATTACTAAAGACTCTATACATTTTGTATCTGTCGAGCTATAAAAAAGTAAGATTATAAAGGGGTGTACTCTTCTGGCTGAATTAATTCATCTGCATTTTCCTGTTTACTGTAAAAAAGTTGAGATTTTTTATATAGTTTTCAATTTTGTTTTAAACTTGCACACATATCATGTTAATGTTGACCTCTCATTTGCTTTTGATTGGTTGTGTATAATCAAGGAGATTTTATCTAGATTTTTTTAAATTATATTTGTATAGGTTATTCTGTTACATTGAAGTTAGATGTACCTCAAATAATGATGGTCACATTGGTAAAATGATGAAATTGCTATCATGCCACTGTGTTATTTCCATTTTTTTCACCTAATTTCCAATGGAGGTGTCTGTTCAGAAGTGGTTTGTTTGGTTCAGTTATTAGGCCCTTCTTGGATATTGGTGCTGCATGTGTAGTGGAATAATTTAGGGTAGGTCCCTTTAGCTGGATTTGGACAGGGCAATAAAGAGAGTTGTTATGTTTACGTTATATCTCCTCTCTCAAGGTACAATTGTGTGGTCTGAGATGGTATCATGTTTGTTTTGGAGAAATGCCCGAGACCAATAAACTTGGAAGGTATTGGGAATAGAGACGTGTTTTTTTCAAAACTCCATGTAGGTGTCGTTGTATGGCACCATTTGCTTGTTAGGAAGTCATATGAGTTTATTTTACATGATGGTGTTCACTATGTTATTTTTATTTTAGTCTTTGAAACCAGTGACTCCATAGGGACTGGGTTTTTGGTAAATTTGCCACCAGTCTCTACTAATTTGTCCAGAGTAGTATGTGATATCTGATAGGCAGGGATTTGAAACAATTTTTTTAAGAATTCTGGACTGACTGGTTTCCTGGATGATGAGGTCCTAGGCTATGGGAACTTTACTGTTTGCTGGTTTTAATAATAAGTAACGCAAAGGATTGGAAAATACACCAATTTTGGAGATGGAGAGGCAAGGCTGAAGGGGAGGAGGAGGCCTTTATTTGAACATAACAACTCTTGTGTTGTTATGTTCAAAAGTCTTATCTAGTAAGTTTCCCATAGCTCGCTATCCTTTTGTCCAAATTCTTCACGTACCAACTATCTGACAAATATTATAGAAGTAGCATTATTTACTCACCTAATATTCCAAGAGCTGTTTTACAAATGGTTGGAGACTCATATGTATATTGTGCTTAAAGCCAATGCCTGTAGTGGTGCCATAGGTTTAGATAAAGAACCAAAACTGAAGCAGATCGGGAGAGCTTTTGTGTGATTATAAATTGTGTAGATTTAGGATATCCAAACCTTGTATGTATTCCAATATGTAGCTTTCATGTGTTGTACTATAGAATCAATACATTTTGTATCTGTAGAGCTACAAAAAAAAGTTAGATTGTAAAGGGGTATACACTTCTGGGTGAATTAATTCTGTGTTTTCCTGTTTTCTGTGAAAAAGTTGTTTTTTTTTGGTATAGTTTTCAATTTTGTTTTATACTTGCACACATTTCAAGTTAATGTTGTCCTCTCATTTTGTTTTGATTGGTTGTGTATAATCATGGAGATTTTATCTAGATTATTTTACTATATTTTATATGTTATTCTGTTACGTTGAAGTTAGATGTACCTCAAATCATTATCGTTACATTGGTGGTATGGTGAGATTGCTATCATATCACTGTGTCATTTCCATTACGTTTATCTAATTTCCAATGGAGATGTCTGGTCAGAAGTGGTTTGTTTGGTTCAGTTGCTGGGCCCTCCTTGGATATTGGTGCTTCATGTGTAGTAGAATAATTTAGGGTAGGTCCCTTTTGCTGGATTTGGTCAGTGCAATAAAGAGAGATGTAATGCTTATGTAATTGCTCTACTCTCTCTCTCTCTCTCTCTCTTGGTAAAATTGTGTAGTCTGAGATGGTATCATGTTTGTTTTGGAGAAATTACAGAGACCAATAGCCTTGAAAGGTATTGGGAATAAAGATATCTGCTTTTTTCAAAATTCTGTTTAGGTGTCGTAGTATGGCACCATTTGATGGTTAGGAAGTCATCTGACCTCATTTTAGTGATGTTGTTCACAGTTTTTTTTAGTCTTTGAAACCAGTGACTCCACAGGGACTTGGTTTTGGTAAATTTGTCACCAGTCTCTACTTCTATGTTCCAGAGTAGTATGTGATATCTGATAGCCAGGGGTTTGAAGCTATTTTTTTAAGAATTCTGTACTGACTAGATTTCCGGATGATGGGGTCCTAGGCTATAGGAACTATAATATTTGCTGCTATTTACAATAAGTGACACAAAAGATTGGTAAAGACACCAATTTAGAGATGGAGAGGCAAGGCTGAAGGGGAGGAGGAGGCCTTTATTTGAACATAACAATAATTGTGTTATGTTCAAAAGTCTTACCTAGTAAATTTCCCATAGCTCGCTATCTCTTTGCCCATATTTTTTACGTACCCACTATCTGACCAATATAATAGAAGTAGCATTATTTTCTCAGCTAATATTCCATGAGCTGTTTTACAAATGGCTAGAGACACATATGTAAATTGTGCTTAAAGCCAATGCCTGTAGTGGTGCCATAGGTTTATAGATAAAGAACCCGGTCTGAAGAAGATTAGTAGAGCTTTTGTGTAATGATAAATTGTGTAGATTTAGGATATCCAGGCCTTGTTTGTTTTCCAATATGTAGCTATCATGTGTATTACTAAAGACTCTATCCATTTTGTATCTGTCGAGCTATAAAAAAGTAAGATTATAAAGGGGTGTACTCTTCTGGCTGAATTAATTCATCTGCATTTTCCTGTTTACTGTAAAAAAGTTGAGATTTTTTATATAGTTTTCAATTTTGTTTTAAACTTGCACACATATCATGTTAATGTTGACCTCTCATTTGCTTTTGATTGGTTGTGTATAATCAAGGAGATTTTATCTAGATTTTTTTTAATTATATTTGTATAGGTTATTCTGTTACATTGAAGTTAGATGTACCTCAAATAATGATGGTCACATTGGTAAAATGATGAAATTGCTATCATGTCACTGTGTTATTTCCATTTTTTTCAACTAATTTCTAATGGAGGTGTCTGTTCAGAAGTGGTTTGTTTGGTTCAGTTATTAGGCCCTTCTTGGATATTGGTGCTGCATGTGTAGTGGAATAATTTAGGGTAGGTCCCTTTAGCTGGATTTGGACAGGGCAATAAAGAGAGTTGTTATGTTTACGTTATTGCTCTCTCAAGGTACAATTGTGTGGTCTGAGATGGTATCATGTTTGTTTTGGAGAAATGCCCGAGACCAATAAACTTGGAAGGTATTGGGAATAGAGACGTGTTTTTTTCAAAACTCCATGTAGGTGTCGTTGTATGGCACCATTTGCTTGTTAGGAAGTCATATGAGTTTATTTTACATGATGGTGTTCACTATGTTATTTTAGTCTTTGAAACCAGTGACTCCATAGGGACTGGGTTTTTGGTAAATTTGCCACCAGTCTCTACTAATTTGTCCAGAGTAGTATGTGATATCTGATAGGCAGGGATTTGAAACAATTTTTTTAAGAATTCTGGACTGGTTTGGTTTCCTGGATGATGAGGTCCTAGGCTATGGGAACTTTACTGTTTGCTGGTTTTAATAATAAGTAACGCAAAGGATTGGAAAATACACCAATTTTGGAGATGGAGAGGCAAGGCTGAAGGGGAGGAGGAGGCCTTTATTTGAACATAACAACTCTTGTGTTGTTATGTTCAAAAGTCTTATCTAGTAAGTTTCCCATAGCTCGCTATCCTTTTGTCCAAATTCTTCACGTACCAACTATCTGACAAATATTATAGAAGTAGCATTATTTACTCACCTAATATTCCAAGAGCTGTTTTACAAATGGTTGGAGACTCATATGTATATTGTGCTTAAAGCCAATGTCTGTAGTGGTGCCATAGGTTTAGATAAAGAACCAAAACTGAAGCAGATCGGGAGAGCTTTTGTGTGATTATAAATTGTGTAGATTTAGGATATCCAAACCTTGTATGTATTCCAATTTGTAGCTATCATGTGTTGTACTATAGAATCAATACATTTTGTATCTGTAGAGCTACAAAAAAAAGTTAGATTGTAAAGGGGTATACACTTCTGGGTGAATTAATTCTGTGTTTTCCTGTTTTCTGTGAAAAAGTTGTTGTTTTTTGGTATAGTTTTCAATTTTGTTTTATACTTGCACACATTTCAAGTTAATGTTGTCCTCTCATTTGGTTTTGATTGGTTGTGTATAATCATGGAGATTTTATCTAGATTATTTTACTATATTTTATATGTTATTCTGTTACGTTGAAGTTAGATGTACCTCAAATCATTATCGTTACATTGGTGGTATGGTGAGATTTCTTTCATATCACTGTGTCATTTCCATTACGTTTATCTAATTTCCAATGGAGATGTCTGGTCAGAAGTGGTTTGTTTGGTTCAGTTGCTGGGCCCTCCTTGGATATTGGTGCTTCATGTGTAGTAGAATAATTTAGGGTAGGTCCCTTTTGCTGGATTTGGTCAGTGCAATAAAGAGAGATGTAATGCTTATGTAATTGCTCTACTCTCTCTCTCTCTCTCTCTCTCTTGGTAAAATTGTGTGGTCTGAGATGGTATCATGTTTGTTTTGGAGAAATTACAGAGACCAATAGCCTTGAAAGGTATTGGGAATAAAGATATCTGCTTTTTTCAAAATTCTGTTTAGGTGTCGTAGTATGGCACCATTTGATGGTTAGGAAGTCATCTGACCTCATTTTAGTGATGTTGTTCACAGTTTTTTTTAGTCTTTGAAACCAGTGACTCCACAGGGACTTGGTTTTGGTAAATTTGTCACCAGTCTCTACTTCTATGTTCCAGAGTAGTATGTGATATCTGATAGCCAGGGGTTTGAAGCTATTTTTTTAAGAATTCTGTACTGACTAGATTTCCGGATGATGGGGTCCTAGGCTATAGGAACTATAATATTTGCTGCTATTTACAATAAGTGACACAAAAGATTGGTAAAGACACCAATTTAGAGATGGAGAGGCAAGGCTGAAGGGGAGGAGGAGGCCTTTATTTGAACATAACAATAATTGTGTTGTTATGTTCAAAAGTCTTACCTAGTAAATTTCCCATAGCTCGTTATCTCTTTGCCCATATTTTTTACGTACCCACTATCTGACCAATATAATAGAAGTAGCATTATTTTCTCAGCTAATATTCCATGAGCTGTTTTACAAATGGCTAGAGACACATATGTAAATTGTGCTTAAAGCCAATGCCTGTAGTGGTGCCATAGGTTTATAGATAAAGAACCCGGTCTGAAGAAGATTAGTAGAGCTTTTGTGTAATGATAAATTGTGTAGATTTAGGATATCCAGGCCTTGTTTGTTTTCCAATATGTAGCTATCATGTGTATTACTAAAGACTCTATACATTTTGTATCTGTCGAGCTATAAAAAAGTAAGATTATAAAGGGGTGTACTCTTCTGGCTGAATTAATTCATCTGCATTTTCCTGTTTACTGTAAAAAAGTTGAGATTTTTTATATAGTTTTCAATTTTGTTTTAAACTTGCACACATATCATGTTAATGTTGACCTCTCATTTGCTTTTGATTGGTTGTGTATAATCAAGGAGATTTTATCTAGATTTTTTTTAATTATATTTGTATAGGTTATTCTGTTACATTGAAGTTAGTTGTACCTCAAATAATGATGGTCACATTGGTAAAATGATGAAATTGCTATCATGTCACTGTGTTATTTCCATTTTTTTCAACTAATTTCTAATGGAGGTGTCTGTTCAGAAGTGGTTTGTTTGGTTCAGTTATTAGGCCCTTCTTGGATATTGGTGCTGCATGTGTAGTGGAATAATTTAGGGTAGGTCCCTTTAGCTGGATTTGGACAGGGCAATAAAGAGAGTTGTTATGTTTACGTTATTGCTCTCTCAAGGTACAATTGTGTGGTCTGAGATGGTATCATGTTTGTTTTGGAGAAATGCCCGAGACCAATAAACTTGGAAGGTATTGGGAATAGAGACGTGTTTTTTTCAAAACTCCATGTAGGTGTCGTTGTATGGCACCATTTGCTTGTTAGGAAGTCATATGAGTTTATTTTACATGATGGTGTTCACTATGTTATTTTAGTCTTTGAAACCAGTGACTCCATAGGGACTGGGTTTTTGGTAAATTTGCCACCAGTCTCTACTAATTTGTCCAGAGTAGTATGTGATATCTGATAGGCAGGGATTTGAAACAATTTTTTTAAGAATTCTGGACTGACTGGTTTCCTGGATGATGAGGTCCTAGGCTATGGGAACTTTACTGTTTGCTGGTTTTAATAATAAGTAACGCAAAGGATTGGAAAATACACCAATTTTGGAGATGGAGAGGCAAGGCTGAAGGGGAGGAGGAGGCCTTTATTTGAACATAACAACTCTTGTGTTGTTATGTTCAAAAGTCTTATCTAGTAAGTTTCCCATAGCTCGCTATCCTTTTGTCCAAATTCTTCACATACCAATTATCTGACAAATATTATAGAAGTAGCATTATTTACTCACCTAATATTCCAAGAGCTGTTTTACAAATGGTTGGAGACTCATATGTATATTGTGCTTAAAGCCAATGCCTGTAGTGGTGCCATAGGTTTAGATAAAGAACCAAAACTGAAGCAGATTGGGAGAGCTTTTGTGTGATTATAAATTGTGTAGATTTAGGATATCCAAGCATTGTATGTATTCCAATATGTAGCTATCATGTGTTGTACTATAGAATCAATACATTTTGTATCTGTAGAGCTACAAAAAAAAGTTAGATTGTAAAGGGGTATACACTTCTGGGTGAATTAATTCTGTGTTTTCCTGTTTTCTGTGAAAAAGTTGTTTTTTTTTGGTATAGTTTTCAATTTTGTTTTATACTTGCACACATTTCAAGTTAATGTTGTCCTCTCATTTGGTTTTGATTGGTTGTGTATAATCATGGAGATTTTATCTAGATTATTTTACTATATTTTATATGTTATTCTGTTACGTTGAAGTTAGATGTACCTCAAATCATTATCGTTACATTGGTGGTATGGTGAGATTGCTTTCATATCACTGTGTCATTTCCATTACGTTTATCTAATTTCCAATGGAGATGTCTGGTCAGAAGTGGTTTGTTTGGTTCAGTTGCTGGGCCCTCCTTGGATATTGGTGCTTCATGTGTAGTAGAATAATTTAGGGTAGGTCCCTTTTGCTGGATTTGGTCAGTGCAATAAAGAGAGATGTAATGCTTATGTAATTGCTCTACTCTCTCTCTCTCTCTCGGTACAATTGTGTGGTCTGAGATGGTATCATGTTTGTTTTGGAGAAATTACAGAGACCAATAGCCTTGAAAGGTATTGGGAATAAAGATATCTGCTTTTTTCAAAATTCTGTTTAGGTGTCGTAGTATGGCACCATTTGATGGTTAGGAAGTCATCTGACCCCATTTTAGTGATGTTGTTCACTGGTTTTTTTTAGTCTTTGAAACCAGTGACTCCACAGGGACTTGGTTTTGGTAAATTTGTCACCAGTCTCTACTTCTATGTACCAGAGTAGTATGTGATATCTGATAGCCAGGGGTTTGAAGCTATTTTTTTTAAGAATTCTGTACTGACTAGATTTCCGGATGATGGGGTCCTAGGCTATAGGAACTATAATATTTGCTGCTATTTACAATAAGTGACACAAAAGATTGGTAAAGACACCAATTTGGAGATGGAGAGGCAAGGCTGAAGGGGAGGAGGAGGCCTTTATTTGAACATAACAATAATTGTGTTGTTATGTTCAAAAGTCTTACCTAGTAAATTTCCCATAGCTCGCTATCTCTTTGCCCATATTTTTTACGTACCCACTATCTGACCAATATAATAGAAGTAGCATTATTTTCTCAGCTAATATTCCATGAGCTGTTTTACAAGTGGTTAGAGACACATATGTAAATTGTGCTTAAAGCCAATGCCTGTAGTGGTGCCATAGGTTTATAGATAAAGAACCCAGTCTGAAGCAGATTAGTAGAGCTTTTGTGTAATGATAAATTGTGTAGATTTAGGATATCCAGGCCTTGTTTGTTTTCCAATATGTAGCTATCATGTGTATTACTAAAGACTCTATACATTTTGTATCTGTCGAGCTATAAAAAAGTAAGATTATAAAGGGATGTACTCTTCTGGCTGAATTAATTCATCTGCATTTTCCTGTTTACTGTAAAAAAGTTGAGATTTTTTATATAGTTTTCAATTTTGTTTTAAACTTGCACACATATCATGTTAATGTTGACCTCTCATTTGCTTTTGATTGGTTGTGTATAATCAAGGAGATTTTATCTAGATTTTTTTAAATTATATTTGTATAGGTTATTCTGTTACATTGAAGTTAGATGTACCTCAAATAATGATGGTCACATTGGTAAAATGATGAAATTGCTATCATGTCACTGTGTTATTTCCATTTTTTTCACCTAATTTCCAATGGAGGTGTCTGTTCAGAAGTGGTTTGTTTGGTTCAGTTATTAGGCCCTTCTTGGATATTGGTGCTGCATGTGTAGTGGAATAATTTAGGGTAGGTCGCTTTAGCTGGATTTGGACAGGGCAATAAAGAGAGTTGTTATGTTTACGTTATTGCTCCTCTCTCAAGGTACAATTGTGTGGTCTGAGATGGTATCATGTTTGTTTTGGAGAAATGCCCGAGACCAATAAACTTGGAAGGTATTGGGAATAGAGATGTGTTTTTTTCAAAACTCCATGTAGGTGTCGTTGTATGGCACCATTTGCTTGTTAGGAAGTCATATGAGTTTATTTTACATGATGGTGTTCACTATGTTATTTTAGTCTTTGAAACCAGTGACTCCATAGGGACTGGGTTTTTGGTAAATTTGCCACCAGTCTCTCCTAATTTGTCCAGAGTAGTATGTGATATCTGATAGGCAGGGATTTTAAACAATTTTTTTAAGAATTCTGGACTGACTGGTTTCCTGGATGATGAGGTCCTAGGCTATGGGAACTTTACTGTTTGCTGGTTTTAATAATAAGTAACGCAAAGTATTGGAAAATACACCAATTTTGGAGATGGAGAGGCAAGGCTGAAGGGGAGGAGGAGGCCTTTATTTGAACATAACAACTCTTGTGTTGTTATGTTCAAAAGTCTTATCTAGTAAGTTTCCCATAGCTCGCTATCCTTTTGTCCAAATTCTTCACGTACCAACTATCTGACAAATATTATAGAAGTAGCATTATTTACTCACCTAATATTCCAAGAGCTGTTTTACAAATGGTTGGAGACTCATATGTATATTGTGCTTAAAGCCAATGCCTGTAGTGGTGCCATAGGTTTAGATAAAGAACCAAAACTGAAGCAGATTGGGAGAGCTTTTGTGTGATTATAAATTGTGTAGATTTAGGATATCCAAACCTTGTATGTATTCCAATGTGTAGCTATCATGTGTTGTACTATAGAATCAATACATTTTGTATCTGTAGAGCTACAAAAAAAAGTTAGATTGTAAAGGGGTATACACTTCTGGGTGAATTAATTCTGTGTTTTCCTGTTTTCTGTGAAAAAGTTGTTTTTTTTTGGTATAGTTTTCAATTTTGTTTTATACTTGCACACATTTCAAGTTAATGTTGTCCTCTCATTTGGTTTTGATTGGTTGTGTATAATCATGGAGATTTTATCTAGATTATTTTACTATATTTTATATGTTATTCTGTTACGTTGAAGTTAGATGTACCTCAAATCATTATCGTTACATTGGTGGTATGGTGAGATTGCTTTCATATCACTGTGTCATTTCCATTACGTTTATCTAATTTCCAATGGAGATGTCTGGTCAGAAGTGGTTTGTTTGGTTCAGTTGCTGAGCCCTCCTTGGATATTGATGCTTCATGTGTAGTAGAATAATTTAGGGTAGGTCCCTTTAGCTGGATTTGGTCAGTGCAATAAAGAGAGATGTAATGCTTATGTAATTGCTCTACTCTCTCTCTCTCTCTCTCTCTCTCTCTATCTCTCTCTCTCTCTCTCTCTCTCTCGGTAAAATTGTGTGGACTGGGATGGTATTATGTTATTTTTGGAGAAATTACAGAGACCTAAAGCCTTGAAAGGTATTGGGAATAAAGATATCTGCTTTTTTCAAAATTCTGTTTAGGTGTCGTAGTATGGCACCATTTGATGGTTAGGAAGTCATCTGACCTCATTTTAGTGATGTTGTTCACTGTTTTTTTTTAGTCTTTGAAACCAGTGACTCCACAGGGACTTTGTTTTGGTAAATTTGTCACCAGTCTCTACTTCTATGTACCAGAGTAGTATGTGATATCTGATAGCCAGTGGTTTGAAGCTATTTTTTTAAGAATTCTGTACTGACTAGATTTCCGGATGATGGGGTCCTAGGCTATAGGAACTATAATATTTGCTGCTATTTACAATAAGTGACACAAAAGATTGGTAAAGACACCAATTTGGAGATGGAGAGGCAAGGCTGAAGGGGAGGAGGAGGCCTTTATTTGAACATAACAATAATTGTGTTGTTATGTTCAAAAGTCTTACCTAGTAAATTTCCCATAGCTCGCTATCTCTTTGCCCATATTTTTTACATACCCACTATCTGACCAATATAATAGAAGTAGCATTATTTTCTCAGCTAATATTCCATGAGCTGTTTTACAAGTGGTTAGAGACACATATGTAAATTGTGCTTAAAGCCAATGCCTGTAGTGGTGCCATAGGTTTATAGATAAAGAACCCAGTCTGAAGCAGATTAGTAGAGCTTTTGTGTAATGATAAATTGTGTAGATTTAGGATATCCAGGCCTTGTTTGTTTTCCAATATGTAGCTATCATGTGTATTACTAAAGACTCTATACATTTTGTATCTGTCGAGCTATAAAAAAGTAAGATTATAAAGGGGTGTACTCTTCTGGCTGAATTAATTCATCTGCATTTTCCTGTTTACTGTAAAAAAGTTGAGATTTTTTATATAGTTTTCAATTTTGTTTTAAACTTGCACACATATCATGTTAATGTTGACCTCTCATTTGCTTTTGATTGGTTGTGTATAATCAAGGAGATTTTATCTAGATTTTTTTTAATTATATTTGTATAGGTTATTCTGTTACATTGAAGTTAGATGTACCTAAAATAATGATGGTCACATTGGTAAAATGATGAAATTGCTATCATGTCACTGTGTTATTTCCATTTTTTTCACCTAATTTCCAATGGAGGAGTCTGTTCAGAAGTGGTTTGTTTGGTTCAGTTATTAGGCCCTTCTTGGATATTGGTGCTGCATGTGTAGTGGAATAATTTAGGGTAGGTCCCTTTAGCTGGATTTGGACAGGGCAATAAAGAGAGTTGTTATGTTTACGTTATTGCTCCTCTCTCAAAGTACAATTGTGTGGTCTGAGATGGTATCATGTTTGTTTTGGAGAAATGCCCGAGACCAATAAACTTGGAAGGTATTGGGAATAGAGACGTATTTTTTAAAAAACATCATGTAGGTGTCGTTGTATGGCACCATTTTCTTGTTAGGAAGTCATATGAGTTTATTTTACATGATGGTGTTCACTATGTTATTTTAGTCTTTGAAACCAGTGACTCCATAGGGACTGGGTTTTTGGTAAATTTGCCACCAGTCTCTACTAATTTGTCCAGAGTAGTATGTCTTATCTGATAGGCAGGGATTTGAAACAATTTTTTTAAGAATCCTGGACTGACTGGTTTCCTGGATGATGAGGTCCTAGGCTATGGGAACTTTACTGTTTGCTGGTTTTAATAATAAGTAACGCAAAGGATTGGAAAATACACCAATTTTGGAGATGGAGAGGCAAGGCTGAAGGGGAGGAGGAGGCCTTTATTTGAACATAACAACTCTTGTGTTGTTATGTTCAAAAGTCTTATCTAGTACGTTTCCCATAGCTCGCTATCCTTTAGTCCAAATTCTTCACGTAGCAACTATCTGACAAATAAAATAGAAGTAGCATTATTTACTCACCTAATATTCCAAGAGCTGTTTTACAAATGGTTGGAGACTCATATGTATATTGTGCTTAAAGCCAATACCTGTAGTGGTGCCATAGGTTTAGATAAAGAACCAAAACTGAAGCAGATTGGGAGAGCTTTTGTGTGATTATAAATTGTGTAGATTTAGGATATCCAAACCTTGTATGTATTCCAATGTGTAGCTATCATATGTTGTACTATAGAATTAATACATTTTGTATCTGTAGAGCTACAAAAAAAAGTTAGATTGTAAAGGGGTATACACTTCTGGGTGAATTAATTCTGTGTTTTCCTGTTTTCTGTGAAAAAGTTGGGATTTTTTGGTATAGTTTTCAATTTTGTTTTATACTTGCACACATTTCAAGTTAATGTTGTTCTCGCAAATTGGTTTTGATTGGTTGTGTATAATCATGGAGATTTTATCTAGATTATTTTACTATATTTTATATGTTATTCTGTTACGTTGAAGTTAGATGTACCTCAAATCATTATCGTTACATTGGTGGTATGGTGAGATTGCTATCATATCACTGTGTCATTTCCATTACGTTTATCTAATTTCCAATGGAGATGTCTGGTCAGAAGTGGTTTGTTTGGTTCAGTTGCTGGGCCCTCCTTGGATATTGGTGCTTCATGTGTAGTAGAATAATTTAGGGTAGGTCCCTTTTGCTGGATTTGGTCAGTGCAATAAAGAGAGATGTAATGCTTATGTAATTGCTCTACTCTCTCTCTCTCTCTCTCTCTCTCTCTCGGTAAAATTGTGTGGTCTGAGATGGTATCATGTTTGTTTTGGAGAAATTACAGAGACCAATAGCCTTGAAAGGTATTGGGAATAAAGATATCTGCTTTTTTCAAAATTCTGTTTAGGTGTCGTAGTATGGCACCATTTGATGGTTAGGAAGTCATCTGACCTCATTTTAGTGATGTTGTTCACTGTTTTTTTTTAGTCTTTGAAACCAGTGACTCCACAGGGACTTGGTTTTGGTAAATTTGTCACCAGTCTCTACTTCTATGTACCAGAGTAGTATGTGATATCTGATAGCCAGTGGTTTGAAGCTATTTTTTTAAGAATTCTGTACTGACTAGATTTCCGGCTGATGGGGTCCTAGGCTATAGGAACTATAATATTTGCTGCTATTTACAATAAGTGACAAAAAAGATTGGTAAAGACACCAATTTGGAGATGGAGAGGCAAGGCTGAAGGGGAGGAGGAGGCCTTTATTTGAACATAACAATAATTGTGTTGTTATGTTCAAAAGTCTTACCTAGTAAATTTCCCATAGCTCGCTATCTCTTTGCCCATATTTTTTACATACCCACTATCTGACCAATATAATAGAAGTAGCATTATTTTCTCAGCTAATATTCCATGAGCTGTTTTACAAGTGGTTAGAGACACATATGTAAATTGTGCTTAAAGCCAATGCTTGTAGTGGTGCCATAGGTTTATAGATAAAGAACCCAGTCTGAAGCAGATTAGTAGAGCTTTTGTGTAATGATAAATTGTGTAGATTTAGGATATCCAGGCCTTGTTTGTTTTCCAATATGTAGCTATCATGTGTATTACTAAAGACTCTATACATTTTGTATCTATCGAGCTATAAAAAAGTAAGATTATAAAGGGGTGTACTCTTCTGGCTGAATTAATTCATCTGCATTTTCCTGTTTACTGTAAAAAAGTTGAGATTTTTTATATAGTTTTCAATTTTGTTTTAAACTTGCACACATATCATGTTAATATTGACCTCTCATTTGCTTTTGATTGGTTGTGTATAATCAAGGAGATTTTATCTAGATTTTTTTTAATTATATTTGTATAGGTTATTCTGTTACATTGAAGTTAGATGTACCTCAAATAATGATGGTCACATTGGTAAAATGATGAAATTGCTATCATGTCACTGTGTTATTTCCATTTTTTTCACCTAATTTCCAATGGAGGTGTCTGTTCAGAAGTGGTTTGTTTGGTTCAGTTATTAGGCCCTTCTTGGATATTGGTGCTGCATGTGTAGTGGAATAATTTAGGGTAGGTCCCTTTAGCTGGATTTGGACAGGGCAATAAAGAGAGTTGTTATGTTTACGTTATTGCTCCTCTCTCAAAGTACAATTGTGTGGTCTGAGATGGTATCATGTTTGTTTTGGAGAAATGCCCGAGACCAATAAACTTGGAAGGTATTGGGAATAGAGACGTATTTTTTTCAAAACATCATGTAGGTGTCGTTGTATGGCACCATTTTCTTGTTAGGAAGTCATATGAGTTTATTTTACATGATGGTGTTCACTATGTTATTTTAGTCTTTGAAACCAGTGACTCCATAGGGACTGGGTTTTTGGTAAATTTGCCACCAGTCTCTACTAATTTGTCCAGAGTAGTATGTCTTATCTGATAGGCAGGGATTTGAAACAATTTTTTTAAGAATTCTGGACTGACTGGTTTCCTGGATGATGAGGTCCTAGGCTATGGGAACTTTACTGTTTGCTGGTTTTAATAATAAGTAACGCAAAGGATTGGAAAATACACCAATTTTGGAGATGGAGAGGCAAGGCTGAAGGGGAGGAGGAGGCCTTTATTTGAACATAACAACTCTTGTGTTGTTATGTTCAAAAGTCTTATCTAGTACGTTTCCCATAGCTCGCTATCCTTTTGTCCAAATTCTTCACGTACCAACTATCTGACAAATAAAATAGAAGTAGCATTATTTACTCACCTAATATTCCAAGAGCTGTTTTACAAATGGTTGGAGACTCATATGTATATTGTGCTTAAAGCCAATACCTGTAGTGGTGCCATAGGTTTAGATAAAGAACCAAAACTGAAGCAGATTGGGAGAGCTTTTGTGTGATTATAAATTGTGTAGATTTAGGATATCCAAACCTTGTATGTATTCCAATGTGTAGCTATCATGTGTTGTACTATAGAATCAATACATTTTGTATCTGTAGAGCTACAAAAAAAAGTTAGATTGTAAAGGGGTATACACTTCTGGGGGAATTAATTCTGTGTTTTCCTGTTTTCTGTGAAAAAGTTGGGATTTTTTGGTATAGTTTTCAATTTTGTTTTATACTTGCACACATTTCAAGTTAATGTTGTCCTCTCATTTGGTTTTGATTGGTTGTGTATAATCATGGAGATTTTATCTAGATTATTTTACTATATTTTATATGTTATTCTGTTACGTTGAAGTTAGATGTACCTCAAATCATTATCGTTACATTGGTGGTATGGTGAGATTGCTTTCATATCACTGTGTCATTTCCATTACGTTTATCTAATTTCCAATGGAGATGTCTGGTCAGAAGTGGTTTGTTTGGTTCAGTTGCTGGGCCCTCCTTGGATATTGGTGCTTCATGTGTAGTAGAATAACTTAGGTTAGGTCCCTTTCGCTGGATTTGGTCAGTGCAATAAAGAGAGATGTAATGCTTATGTTATTTCTCCACTCTCTCCACTAAAATTGTGTGGTCTGAGATGGTATCATGTTTGTTTTGGAGAAATTACAGAGACCAATAGCCTTGAAAGGTATTGGGAATAAAGATATCTGCTTTTTTCAAAATTCTGTTTAGGTGTCGTAGTATGGCACCATTTGATGGTTAGGAAGTCATCTGACCTCATTTTAGTGATGTGGTTCACTGTTTTTTTTTAGTCTTTGAAACCAGTGACTCCACAGGGACTTGGTTTTGGTAAATTTGTCACCAGTCTCCACTTCTATGTACCAGAGTAGTATGTGATATCTGATAGCCAGGGGTTTGAAGCTATTTTTTTAAGAATTCTGTAGTGACTAGATTTCCGGATGATGGGGTCCTAGGCTATAGGAACTATAATATTTGCTGCTATTTACAATAAGTAACAAAAAAGATTGGTAAAGACACCAATTTGGAGATGGAGAGGCAAGGCTGAAGGGGAGGAGGAGGCCTTTATTTGAACATAATAATAATTGTGTTGTTATGTTCAAAAGTCTTACCTAGTAAATTTCCCATAGCTCGCTATCTGTTTGCCCAAATTTTTTACGTACCCACTATCTGACCAATATAATAGAAGTAGCATTATTTTCTCAGCTAATATTCCATGAGCTGTTTTGCAAATAGTTAGAGACACATATGTAAATTGTGCTTAAAGCCAATGCCTGTAGTGGTGCCATAGGTTTATAGATGAAGAACCCGGTCTGAAGCAGATTAGTAGAGCTTTTATGTAATGATAAATTGTGTAGATTTAGAATATCCAGGCCTTGTTTGTTTTCCAATATGTAGCTATCATGTGTATTACTAAAGACTCTATACATTTTGTATCTGTCGAGCTATAAAAAAATAAGATTATAAAGGGGTGTACTCTTCTGGCTGAATTAATTCATCTGCATTTTCCTGTTTACTGTAAAAAAGTTGAGATTTTTTATATAGTTTTCAATTTTGTTTTAGCCCCTTAATGACCGGGCCTGTTTGGGCCTTAATGACTAAGCCAGATTTGTTAAATCTGGTATGTCTGACTTTATCAGAGAATAACTCAGCGAAAGTTTTGAATATCCAAGTAATTCTGACATTGTTTTTTTCGTCACATGTTGTACCTTATTTTAGTGGTAAAAGTAGACTGATACGATTTACGGAAATTAATAAAAAAATAGAAAAAATGAAGAAATTTTGTAAAAATTATCATTTTTCCCTATTTTTAACGGCAATATGTCACATATGTACATACATACAGTACAATTTTTTTTATTAAATATATATTTCCATCTCTTTACTCTATTTTGGCTGCACTTTTGGAAAAAAATTATTTTTTTTGAGCAATTTAGAAGACTTACAAGTTTAGTAATAATTTTATACATTTTGAAGTACATTTGGTTTTCCTGCACCAAGCCAGGTTTTCAGAGGCTCATAGGTGTCAGAATAGTGGAAACCCCCACAAGTGACCCCATTTTGCAAACTACACCCCTTAAGGTATTTATTAAGGGGTGTTGTAAGTATACATTTAGTATCTGTCGAGCTATAAAAAAGTAAGATTATAAAGGGGTGTACTCTTCTGGCTGAATTAATTCATCTGCCTTTTCCTGTTTACTGTAAAAAAGTTGAGATTTTTTATAGAGATGAGCGAACTTATGAAAAGTTCGGTTCGGCAGGATCGCCGAATTTCGTGAAAAAGTTCGATTCGGACCTAACTAGTTCTGACCGAACCTTTAATACAAGAAAGCCCCTAAAAATCGTGTATAACACTGTTTAAAAGCCCTAGAAGCCCTGTATAACACTCTTAGGTCACCCATGAGTGTATCCAAGTACTTTTGAGCTGTCTTTAAGGCAAAGTTAGTGTCAAAGTTACGCCAACATGTATGGCTATAGGAAAACGGATGGGACACGGTGATAACTAACAGAAACCACTGCACTTGTGCATGTTGTATGCTTAATGCATTGTTAAAAAAGGTACAAAAATTAACCATTTTTGGCGGCAGATGCCTGCCAGGGTTCATACATATAAGGTGGTAAAAGAAGAGCAATGGCTTTTGACAAGCCCTCCAAAAATGTACCCTTTATGGTGGCAGATGCCTGCCGGGGTTCTTCCATACATGGATGTAAAAGCAACATGCAATGGCTTTTGACAAGCCCTCCAAAAATTGACCCTTTTTATTAGTAGATGCCTGCCGGGGTTCTTCCATACATGGATGTAAAAGCAACAAGCAATGGCTTTTCACAAGCCCTCCAAAAATTGACCCTTTTTTTTGGCAGATGCCTGCCGGGGTTCTTCCATACATGGATGTAAAAGCAACAAGCTATGGCTTTTCAGAAGCCCTCCAAAAATTTACCCTTTTTATTGGCAGATGCCTGCCGGGGTTCTTCCATACATGGATGTAAAAGCAACAAGCAATGGCTTTTGACAAGCCCTCCAAAAATTGACCCTTTTTATTGGCAAGGGTGAGTAGTAGCAGCACATTAAAAGACACTGACAGTCACAGGACAAAGCCCTGTGGTGGGGCAGGCCTGCTTGTAGCAGACGGCAGTGGAGGTGTATTGGTGGTAGTAGAGGTAGCCAACACAGACAGCAAGGGTGGTAGTAGTAGTAGCAGCACATTAAAAAAAGAGACTGGACGACAGTCACAGGACAAAGCCCTGTGGTGGGGCAGGCCTGCTTGTAGCAGACGGCAGTGGAGGTGTATTGGTGGTAGTAGAGGTAGCCAACACAGACAGCAAGGGTGGTAGTAGTAGTAGTAGCAGCAGCACATTAAAAAAAGAGACTGGACGACAGTCACAGGACAAAGCCCTGTGGTGGGGCAGGCCTGCTTGTAGCAGACAGCAGTGGAGGTGTATTGGTGGTAGTAGAGGTAGCCAACACAGACAGCAAGGGTGGTAGTAGTAGTAGCAGCACATTAAAAAAAGAGACTGGACGACAGTCACAGGACAAAGCCCTGTGGTGGGGCAGGCCTGCTTGTAGCAGACGGCAGTGGAGGTGTATTGGTGGTAGTAGAGGTAGCCAACACAGACAGCAAGGGTGGTAGTAGTAGTAGTAGCAGCAGCACATTAAAAAAAGAGACTGGACGACAGTCACAGGACAAAGCCCTGTGGTGGGGCAGGCCTGCTTGTAGCAGACAGCAGTGGAGGTGTATTGGTGGTAGTAGAGGTAGCCAACACAGACAGCAAGGGTGGTAGTAGTAGTAGCAGCACATTAAAAAAAGAGACTGGACGACAGTCACAGGACAAAGCCCTGTGGTGGGGCAGGCCTGCTTGTAGCAGACGGGCGGCAGTGGAGGAGTATTGGTGGTAGTAGAGGTAGCCAACAGAGACAGCAAGGGTTGTAGTAGTAGCAGCAGCACATTAAAAATATAGACTGGACGACAGTCACAGGACAAAGCCCTGTGGTGGGGCAGGCCTGCTTGTAGCAGACGGCAGTGGAGGTGTATTGGTGGTAGTAGAGGTAGCCAACACAGATAGCAAGGGTGGTAGACTGGTAGTAGCAGCACATTAAAAAAAGAGACTGGACGACAGTCACAGGACAAAGCCCTGTGGTGGTGCAGGCCTGCTTGTAGCAGACGGCAGTGGAGGTGTATTGGTGGTAGTAGAGGTAGCCAACACAGACAGCAAGGGTGGTAGTAGTAGTAGTAGCAGCAGCACATTGAAAAAAGAGACTGGACGACAGTCACAGGACAAAGCCCTGTGGTGGGGCAGGCCTGCTTGTAGCAGACGGCAGTGGAGGTGTATTGGTGGTAGTAGAGGTAGCCAACACAGACAGCAAGGGTGGTAGACTGGTAGTAGCAGCACATTAAAAAAAGAGACTGGACGACAGTCACAGGACAAAGCCCTGTGGTGGGGCAGGCCTGCTTGTAGCAGACGGCAGTGGAGGTGTATTGGTGGTAGTAGAGGTAGCCAACACAAACAGCAAGGGTGGTAGTAGTAGTAGTAGCAGCAGCACATTGAAAAAAGAGACTGGACGACAGTCACAGGACAAAGCCCTGTGGTGGGGCAGGCCTGCTTGTAGCAGACGGCAGTGGAGGTGTATTGGTGGTAGTAGAGGTAGCCAACACAGACAGCAAAGGTGGTAGACTGGTAGTAGCAGCACATTAAAAAAAGAGACTGGACGACAGTCACAGGACAAAGCCCTGTGGTGGGGCAGGCCTGCTTGTAGCAGACGGGTGGCAGTGGAGGAGTATTGGTGGTAGTAGAGGTAGCCAACACAGACAGCAAGGGTTGTAGTAGTAGCAGCAGCACATTAAAAAAAGAGACTGTACGACAGTCACAGGACAAAGCCCTGTGGTGGGGCAGGCCTGCTTGTAGCAGACGGCAGTGGAGGTGTATTGGTGGTAGTAGAGGTAGCCAACACAGATAGCAAGGGTGGTAGACTGGTAGTAGCAGCACATTAAAAAAAGAGACTGGACGACAGTCACAGGACAAAGCCCTGTGGTGGTGCAGGCCTGCTTGTAGCAGACGGCAGTGGAGGTGTATTGGTAGTAGTAGAGGTAGCCAACACAGACAGCAAGGGTGGTAGTAGTAGTAGCAGCAGCACATTAAAAAAAGAGACTGGACGACAGTCACAGGACAAAGCCCTGTGGTGGGGCAGGCCTGCTTGTAGCAGACGGCAGTGGAGGTGTATTGGTGGTAGTAGAGGTAGCCAACACAAACAGCAAGGGTGGTAGTAGTAGTAGTAGCAGCAGCACATTGAAAAAAGAGACTGGACGACAGTCACAGGACAAAGCCCTGTGGTGGGGCAGGCCTGCTTGTAGCAGACGGCAGTGGAGGTGTATTGGTGGTAGTAGAGGTAGCCAACACAGACAGCAAGGGTGGTAGACTGGTAGTAGCAGCACATTAAAAAAAGAGACTGGACGACAGTCACAGGACAAAGCCCTGTGGTGGGGCAGGCCTGCTTGTAGCAGACGGGTGGCAGTGGAGGAGTATTGGTGGTAGTAGAGGTAGCCAACACAGACAGCAAGGGTTGTAGTAGTAGCAGCAGCACATTAAAAAAAGAGACTGTACGACAGTCACAGGACAAAGCCCTGTGGTGGGGCAGGCCTGCTTGTAGCAGACGGCAGTGGAGGTGTATTGGTGGTAGTAGAGGTAGCCAACACAGATAGCAAGGGTGGTAGACTGGTAGTAGCAGCACATTAAAAAAAGAGACTGGACGACAGTCACAGGACAAAGCCCTGTGGTGGTGCAGGCCTGCTTGTAGCAGACGGCAGTGGAGGTGTATTGGTGGTAGTAGAGGTAGCCAACACAGACAGCAAGGGTGGTAGTAGTAGTAGCAGCAGCACATTAAAAAAAGAGACTGGACGACAGTCACAGGACAAAGCCCTGTGGTGGGGCAGGCCTGCTTGTAGCAGACGGCAGTGGAGGTGTATTGGTGGTAGTAGAGGTAGCCAACACAGACAGCAAGGGTGGTAGACTGGTAGTAGAAGCACATTAAAAAAAGAGACTGGACAACAGTCACAGGACAAAGCCCTGTGGTAGGGTAGGCCTGCTTGTATCAGACGGCAGTGGAGGTGTATTGGTGGTAGTAGAGGTAGCCAACACAGACAGCAAGGGTGGTAGACTGGTAGTAGCAGCACATTAAAAAAAGAGACTGGACAACAATCACAGGACAAAGCCCTGTGGTGGGGCAAGCCTCAGGCCTGCTTGTAGCAGACGGGCGGCAGTGGAGGTGTATTGGTGGTAGTAGAGGTAGCCAACACAGACAGCAAGGGTGGTAGTCGTAGTAGCAGCAGCACATTAAAAAAAGAGTGGACAGGACAGAATCCCGTAGTAGCAGGCGGCAGTAATAGGCGGCAGCGGCAGCAGCAGCAGCAATGTCAGATCTAATCAGTGGCATCAGGCACAGGGATTTTAAAATCCTCACCGATCCACGCTTGATTCATTTTCAGAAACGTGAGATTTTCCAAGCTGTTGGCGGACAATCTTGTTCGCTTAGGGGTGACGAAGCCCCCTGCCACGCTGAATACCCACTCTGACGCTACACTGGAGGGTGGACAAGACAGTACACCCATGGCAAACTGGGCCAGTTCTTGCCAATGATCCAATCTGCTGACCCAGAAGTCCATGGGGTCTGGGATCAGCATTTCTGACGGAGAAAGGGCACAGTCCAGGTACGAGTGAACCTGGTTGTTTAGGTGCTGCACCTGGTGATGGTGAACATCCCTTTGGTGACTACGATGTGTGTCAGGTCGGGGTATTGGATGTAAAAATGTTGTCATCATATTTTCCAAACTGAATTGGCTGCTGCTGCTGCTGCTGCTGCTGCCGCCGCCGCTACTGCCGCGGCTGCCGCCTATTGCAGAGGTAGCTCTGCCAGAGGCGGTGGAACGATGAGACAGTGGGGAGCGGAGAGTGGCCCCCCGGTCAGACATGCTTGCAGCAGGTGTTTGCCGTTTGAAAGCCGTGACAAGCTGGCTGCATAGCTTCTCTCGATAATAAGCCAATTTTGCCTCCCTCTCAGAAGGCGCAAAAAACTCCCCCATTCTGGCTTTATACCGAGGGTCTAAAAGTGTGTCTATCCAGTACTCATCTCTTTGCTTCATGCTAACAATACAACAGTCAGCGCGCAAGTAACGAAGCATACAGCTCGCCATCCTGGCCACCGTTTCAGAGTGCCGGTTGGTTCCATCTCCGCCCCATACTGCCATGGTTGTCCATCATCAAGGTCGTCGTCAGACTCGTCATCACCACCATCACTGTCATGTTGTGTGACTGCCTCGTCCCCTATCCCTTCCTGTGATTCCATCTCCAAATCCAGCTCCTCTTCAGGTCCTGTTTCCCCATCCTCATCCTCCTCCTCAACATACAATAGCCAGATGTGATCCTTCCTCCATCCTTTGCTGAATCATTGCTGTGAGCGTTTGCTCCATAATGAATATCAGCGGCATAACATTGTTCATTCCGCTAGCGTCACGGCTCACAAATCGTGTGGCCTCTTCAAAGGGCCTCAAAACGCGACATGCGTTTCTAACCAGCTGCCAGTGCCTGAGCTCGAAATTACACTGGCTCCAAACGCTGCCCGTCTGCTGCATCAGGAAATCATTCACGGCTTTCCGCTGTTCGTACAGACGGTCCAACATGTGCAGGGTGGAATTCCAGCGTGTTGGAACGTTGCAAATCAGGCTGTGTTCTGGGAGATAGTTTTGACGCTGCAAGTCCAGGAGGGCGTTCTTAAATGCATACGAACGTCTAAAGCGAACGCAAACCCTCCTGGACATGGCCAGCACACCCTTCAAACCAACATATGACTTTAAGAAGCGTGTTATGACCAGATTGATCACATGTGCCATGCAAGGAGCGTGTGTGTCAGGTGACCTAGACGCAGTGCAGCCACAACGTTCTTGCCGTTATCAGAGACAACATTGCCCAGTGTGAGTTTCAGAGGAGACAGCCAGCGTGCGATTTCCTCCTTGATGCACAGCAGCAGCTCCTGCCCTGTGTGGCTTTTCTCGCCCAGGCTCAGCAGGTGTAAGACAGCGTTGTGGTGCTTCACCTTGCACCTATGAAAAGAGGAGCGAGGAGGAGAGGAAGATACACTGTGTCCTGTCAGGGACGGGAATACCTCCAAGGAGGAAGGCAAGGAGGAGGAGGAGGATGGTAGGCGCCTGGTGTCCGGAGTTGAACCAGAAAGATACAAGCGTGGAGGTGGTAATGCCTGGCATTGCTGCGGTGGTGCTTCGGACTGCAAAATATTGACCCAGTGGGCCGTGAAAGACATGTACTGTCCCTGCCCATAGTTGCTGCTCCACGTGTCGACGGTGGCATGTACCCTGCTGCACACGGATAATTGCAAGGACTGGCACACCTTTTCCTCCACATGCTTGTGCAAGACAGGGACAGCTGTTTTGGAGAAGTAATGTCGGCTAGGTATTCACCACCTAGGCTGAGCGCACGCCATCAATTGCTTGAAGCTGGCGGAGTCGACCAGCGGGTACGGCAGCGACTGCACCACCAACAACTTAGCCAGGTGTGAATTAAGCTGCACGACAAGTGGATGACTGGGTATATATTGTTGCTTATTGGTCAACGATTCCATAATGGATAACTGACGGGACGTAGGAGGAGCACTAGATGACAGTGATGATGATGTTGACAACGACATGGTGGATAAGGCCTGGCTACTACTTAGATGACAGGGACTCGGAGCAGCAGCAGCAGCTGCAGAGGGGTCTTCATTAGATGTACATGATGATGGTGGGGCATGTCGATTGTCCCACATGGCCTTGTGATGCCGCTCCATGTGTTTACGTAGAGCGGTAGTTCCTAGATTGCTGCCCTGCCCACGCCTTACTTTCTGCTTGCAGATACGGCACTGTGCCATGTTTTCATCCTCCGGGAAGGTACAGAAAAATTGCCACACAGCAGAGTACCGTAAAGAGGTAGTACCACGTCCACCACCACCACCACCCGAGCTTGCCCCTTGTCTGGCAGGCTTTTTTCGGGAGCCTACACCAGCACCAGTGTCACCGTCACCGGCTCCTGAGCTGACCCTACCGCTGCAACGTTTTGCAGATTGACTTCTGCCCCTACCTCGGCTTGGCTGTTTATCACAGCCAGTGCCGCCACTACTACCCTCCTCCTCTGACGCCGTCATCACCTCGTCACCTGGTTCCCACGTCCTGTCTAAAACAACATCATCATCATAGCCTTCCTCATCATCCCCGCCACTTCTGTCACTGTGTTGTGAATGTGATGTGATATCATGGCGGGCTCCATGCCCCCCCTCATTACTGCATCTGCCACCATGGCTACCACCACCAACACCCCCACTACCGCAGCTATGCGTCTCGGACGCCGCTTCCACCTCCACCACCGCCGCAACACACTCCGTTGGCTGACTCGCGGAAAACAAATCATCATCATCATCATCACTATGTTGTTCAGTATCTTCCTTCGCACCCGAGGAGATGTCTCTTAGGACTCTCAGGAAAGATGGCTTCCCGCTAGGAAGGGGGAGCGAAGACATAGCTGATGGAATGGAAACGCTAGAAATACCTATTTACTACTGTCACTGTGCCAAGGAACTGTAGAGGATCTGGAATCCAACGAAACCTGGCTTGAAGCCAGATCGTCAGAGTCTTCCTGCTGAGATGACCGCGAGCCAGTCAACCAGTCCACAATGGCCGTATTGTCTAAAGCAACCCGCCCACCGAAGGAGATGGACAAGTCTGGCTTGCTGATACTACTACCAGCAGGCACATGGCAGCTGCTACTAGTGGAACTGGGCACATGTCTTGTGCCACAAATGCTGGTACTGGGTCTGGCACCAACAGATCCAACATTTGGACTGGAAGAGGAGACGGCATGGGTGTTTTTTCCTCTACCCCGTCCTTTCACAACCTTTTTTTTCCCAGACACTTCACTGCTGGAGTGCAGGAAGTTGAATCAAAACCTGGGGGATGAGCCCCTTCTAAAAGTGTATTCACACTGACACTGGCTTGGCAAATGGCAATGAATGAGAATTTCTATCAGCCACGCTGCAGTGCACTCAGGGAATGCTGGGCCTTGTAGTACTACTACCACTACTACAAAGGCTGCCTGTATTGCAAGTTGTATTGTTATTTGTTTGTTATGTTAACGGCCGGGGATGAGCCCCTTCTAAAATCGTATTCACAAACTGACACTGGCTTGGCAAATGGCAATGAATGAGAATTTCTATCAGCCACGACGCAGTGCACTCAGGGAATGCTGGGCCTTGTAGTACTACTACGTCTACTACAAAGGCTGCCTGAATTGCAAGTTGTATTGTTATTTGTTTGTTATGTTAACGGCCGGGGATGAGCCCCTTCTAAAAGCGTATTCACACACTGACACTGGCTTGGCAAATGGCAATGAATGAGAATTTCTATCAGCCACGCCGCAGTGCACTCAGGGAATGCTGGGCCTTGTAGTACCACTACCACTACTACAAAGGCTGCCTGTATTGCAAGTTGTATTGTTATTTGTTTGTTATGTTAACGGCCGGGGATGAGCCCCTTTTAAAAGCGTATTCACACACTGACACTGGCTTGGCAAATGGCAATGAATGAGAATTTCTATCAGCCACGCCGCAGTGCACTCAGGGAATGCTGGGCCTTGTAGTACTACTACCACTACTACAAAGGCTGCCTGTATTGCAAGTTGTATTGTTATTTGTTTGTTATGTTAACGGCCGGGGATGAGCCCCTTCTAAAAGCGTATTCACACACTGACACTGGCTTGGCAAATGGCAATGAATGAGAATTTCTATCAGCCACGCTGCAGTGCACTCAGGGAATGCTGGGCGTTTTAGTACTACAAAGCCTGCCTGTATTGCAAGTTGGATGCAATGGGGATGAGCCCTTTATAAAAGCGTATTCACACACTGGCTGAGTAGTGAGTATTGGACGAGCACCTTCGATTGCTGGATTCCTGCCTTTTAGATTCCAAAAGCTTTCCCTTACTGCACAGAGATGCTATCCCTACAGCTCCTGTCTGTAAAATGGCCGCTGAGCTCCGTGCATAGACTTTTATTGCACGCTTGAGCCCGCCCCTATGCTGCCTCCCGATTGGCTGGGAGAGCCGTTTGCAAGGCATTATGGGGTAGCCTGATGTCAGGTGATCTTGTGAAATCCTCCATTTTAGATGTAACATGTGGCAGGCGCCAAAATGTAGCCGGGTTCCGTCAAAACGGGTTCGGCCGAACCCGGTTAAGTTCGGATTCGCTGCGAACCGAACTAATCCGGAAGTTCGGACCGAAACCGGGTTCGGTTTTCCCGGTTCGCTCATCTCTAATTTTTTATATAGTTTTCAATTTTGTTTTAAACTTGCACACATATCATTTTAATGTTGACCTCTCATTTGCTTTTGATTGGTTGTGTATAATCAAGGAGATTTTATCTAGATTTTTTTTAATTATATTTGTATAGGTTATTCTGTTACATTGAAGTCAGATGTACCTCAAATAATGATGGTCACATTGGTAAAATTATGAAATGGTTAGAGACACATATGTAAATTGTGCTTAAAGCCAATGCCTGTAGTGGTGCCATAGGTTTATAGATAAAGGACCCAGTCTGAAGCAGATTAGTAGAGCTTTTGTGTAATGATAAATTGTGTAGATTTAGGATATCCAGGCCTTGTTTGTTTTCCAATATGTAGCTATCATGTGTATTACTAAAGACTCTATACATTTTGTATCTGTCGAGCTATAAAAAAGTAAGATTATAAAGGGGTGTACTCTTCTGGCTGAATTAATTCATCTGCATTTTCCTGTTTACTGTAAAAAAGTTGAGATTTTTTATATAGTTTTCAATTTTGTTTTAAACTTGCACACATTTCATGTTAATGTTGACCTCTCATTTGCTTTTGATTGGTTGTGTATAATCAAGGAGATTTTATCTAGATTTTTTTAAATTATATTTGTATAGGTTATTCTGTTACATTGAAGTTAGATGTACCTTAAATAATGATGGTCACATTGATAAAATGATGAAATTGCTATCATGTCACTGTGTTATTTGCATTTTTTTCACCTAATTTCCAATGGAGGTGTCTGTTCAGAAGTGGTTTGTTTGGTTCAGTTATTGGGCCCCTCTTGGATATTGGTGCTGCATGTGTAGTGGAATAATTTAGGGTAGGTCCCTTTAACTGGATTTGGACAGGGCAATAAAGAGAGTTGTTATGTTTACGTTATTGCTCCTCTCTCAAGGTACAATTGTGTGGTCTGAGATGGTATCATGTTTGTTTTGGAGAAATGCCCGAGACCAATAAACTTGGAAGGTATTGGGAATAGAGACGTGTTTTTTTCAAAACTCCATGTAGGTGTCGTTGTATGGCACCATTTGCTTGTTAGGAAGTCATATGAGTTTATTTTACATGATGGTGTTCACTATGTTATTTTAGTCTTTGAAACCAGTGACTCCATAGGGACTGGGTTTTTGGTAAATTTGCCACCAGTCTCTACTAATTTGTCCAGAGTAGTATGTGATATCTGATAGGCAGGGATTTGAAACTATTTTTTTAAGAATTCTGGACTGACTGGTTTCCTGGATGATGAGGTCCTAGGCTATGGGAACTTTACTGTTTGCTGGTTTTAATAATAAGTAACGAAAAAGGTTTGGAAAATACACCAATTTTGGAGATGGAGAGGCAAGGCTGAAGGGGAGGAGGAGGCCTTTATTTGAACATAACAACTCTTGTGTTGTTATGTTCAAAAGTCTTATCTAGTAAGTTTCCCATAGCTCGCTATCCTTTTGTCCAAATTCTTCACGTACCAACTATCTGACAAATATTATAGAAGTAGCATTATTTACTCACCTAATATTCCAAGAGCTGTTTTACAAATGGTTGGAAACTCATATGTAAATTGTGCTTAAAGCCAATGCCTGTAGTGGTGCCATAGGTTTAGATAAAGAACCAAAACTGAAGCAGATTGGGAGAGCTTTTGTGTGATTATAAATTGTGTAGATTTAGGATATCCAAATCTTGTATGTATTCCAATATGTAGCTATCATGTGTTGTACTATAGAATCAATACATTTTGTATCTGTAAAGCTACAAAAAAAAGTTAGATTGTAAAGGGGTATACACTTCTGGGTGAATTCATTCTGTGTTTTCCTGTTTTCTGTGAAAAAGTTGGGATTTTTTGGTATAGTTTTCAATTTTGTTTTATACTTGCACACATTTCAAGTTAATGTTGTCCTCTCATTTGGTTTTGATTGGTTGTGTATAATCATGGAGATTTTATCTAGATTATTTTACTATATTTTATATGTTATTCTGTTACGTTGAAGTTAGATGTACCTCAAATCATTATCGTTACATTGGTGGTATGGTGAGATTGCTATCATATCACTGTGTCATTTCCATTACGTTTATCTAATTTCCAATGGAGATGTCTGGTCAGAAGTGGTTTGTTTGGTTCAGTTGCTGGGCCCTCCTTGGATATTGGTGCTTCATGTGTAGTAGAATAATTTAGGGTTGGTCCCTTTTGCTGGATTTGGTCAGTGCAATAAAGAGAGATGTAATGCTTATGTAATTGCTCTACTCTCTCTCTCTCTCTCTCTCTCTCTCTCTCTCTCTCTCTCTCTCTCTCTCTCTCTCTCTGTAAAATTGTGTGGTCTGAGATGGTATCATGTTTGTTTTGGAGAAATTACAGAGACCAATAGCCTTGAAAGGTATTGGGAATAAAGATATCTGCTTTTTTCAAAATTCTGTTTAGGTGTCGTAGTATGGCACCATTTGCTGGTTAGGAAGTCATCTGACCTCATTTTAGTGATGTTGTTCACTGTTTTTTTTTAGTCTTTGAAACAAGTGACTCCACAGGGACTTGGTTTTGGTTAATTTGTCACCAGTCTCTACTTCTATGTACCAGAGTAGTATGTGATATCTGATAGCCAGGGGTTTGAAGCTATTTTTTTAAGAATTCTGTACTGACTAGATTTCCGGATGATGGGGTCCTAGGCTATAGGAACTATAATATTTGCTGCTATTTACAATAAGTGACACAAAAGATTGGTAAAGACACCAATTTGGAGATGGAGAGGCAAGGCTGAAGGGGAGGAGGAGGCCTTTATTTGAACATAACAATAATTGTGTTGTTATGTTCAAAAGTCTTACCTAGTAAATTTCCCATAGCTCGCTATCTCTTTGCCCATATTTTTTATGTACCCACTATCTGACCAATATAATAGAAGTAGCATTATTTTCTCAGCTAATTTTCCATGAGCTGTTTTACAAATGGTTAGAGACACATATGTAAATTGTGCTTAAAGCCAATGCCTGTAGTGGTGCCATAGGTTTATAGATAAAGAACCCGGTCTGAAGCAGATTAGTAGAGCTTTTGTGTAATGATAAATTGTGTAGATTTAGGATATCCAGGCCTTGTTTGTTTTCCAATATGTAGCTATCATGTGTATTACTAAAGACTCTATACATTTTGTATCTGTCGAGCTATAAAAAAGTAAGATTATAAAGGGGTGTACTCTTCTGGCTGAATTAATTCATCTGCATTTTCCTGTTTACTGTAAAAAAGTTGAGATTTTTTATATAGTTTTCAATTTTGTTTTAAACTTGCACACATATCATGTTAATGTTGACCTCTCATTTGCTTTTGATTGGTTGTGTATAATCAAGGAGATTTTATCTAGATTTTTTTTAATTATATTTGTATAGGTTATTCTGTTACATTGAAGTTAGATGTACCTCAAATAATGATGGTCACATTGGTAAAATGATGAAATTGCTATCATGTCACTGTGTTATTTCCATTTTTTTCACCTAATTTCCAATGGAGGTGTCTGTTCAGAAGTGGTTTGTTTGGTTCAGTTATTAGGCCCTTCTTGGATATTGGTGCTGCATGTGTAGTGGAATAATTTAGGGTAGGTCCCTTTAGCTGGATTTGGACAGGGCAATAAAGAGAGTTGTTATGTTTACGTTATTGCTCCTCTCTCAAGGTACAATTGTGTGGTCTGAGATGGTATCATGTTTGTTTTGGAGAAATGCCCGATACCAATAAACTTGGAAGGTATTGGGAACAGAGACGTGTTTTTTTCAAAACTCCATGTAGGTGTCATTGTATGGCACCATTTGCTTGTTAGGAAGTCATATGAGTTTATTTTACATGATGGTGTTCACTATGTTATTTTAGTCTTTGAAACCAGTGACTCCATAGGGATTGGGTTTTTGGTAAATTTGCCACCAGTCTCTACTAATTTGTCCAGAGTAGTATGTGATATCTGATAGGCAGGGATTTGAAACTATTTTTTAAAGAATTCTGGACTGACTGGTTTCCTGGATGATGAGGTCCTAGGCTATGGGAACTTTACTGTTTGCTGGTTTTAATAATAAGTAACGCAAAGGATTGGAAAATACACCAATTTTGGAGATGGAGAGGCAAGGCTGAAGGGGAGGAGGAGGCCTTTATTTGAACATAACAACTCTTGTGTTGTTATGTTCGAAAGTCTTATCTAGTAAGTTTCCCATAGCTCGCTATCCTTTTGTCCAAATTCTTCACGTACCAACTATCTGACAAATATTATAGAAGTAGCATTATTTACTCACCTAATATTCCAAGAGCTGTTTTATAAATGGTTGGAGACTCATATGTATATTGTGCTTAAAGCCAATGCCTGTAGTGGTGCCATGGGTTTAGATAAAGAACCAAAACTGAAGCAGATTGGGAGAGCTTTTGTGTGATTATAAATTGTGTAGATTTAGGATATCCAAACCTTGTATGTATTCCAATATGTAGCCATCATGTGTTGTACTATAGAATCAATACATTTTGTATCTGTAGAGCTACAAAAAAAAGTTATATTGTAAAGGGGTATACACTTCTGGGTGAATTAATTCTGTGTTTTCCTGTTTTCTGTGAAAAAGTTGAGATTTTTTGGTATAGTTTTCAATTTTGTTTTATACTTGCACACATTTCAAGTTAATGTTGTCCCCTCATTTGGTTTTGATTGGTTGTGTATAATCATGGAGATTTTATCTAGATTATTTTACTATATTTTATATGTTATTCTGTTACGTTGAAGTTAGATGTTCCTCAAATCATTATCATTACATTGGTGGTATGGTGAGATTGCTATCATATCACTGTGTCATTTCCATTACGTTTATCTAATTTCCAATGGAGATGTCTGGTCAGAAGTGGTTTGTTTGGTTCAGTTGCTGGGCCCTCCTTGGATATTGGTGCTTCATGTGTAGTAGAATAATTTAGGGTAGGTCCCTTTTGCTTGATTTGGTCAGTGCAATAAAGAGAGATGTAATGCTTATGTAATTGCTCTACTCTCTCTCTCTCTCTCTCTCTCTCTCTCTCTCTCTCTCTCTCTCTCTCTCTCTCTCTCTCTCTCTCTCTGTAAAATTGTGTGGTCTGGGATGGTATCATGTTTGTTTTGGAAAAATGCCCGAGACCAATAAACTTGGAAGGTATTGGGAATAGAGAAGTGTTTTTTTCAAAACTCCATGTAGGTGTCGTTGTATGGCACCATTTGCTTGTTAGGAAGTCATATGAGTTTATTTTACATGATGGTGTTCACTATGTTATTTTAGTCTTTGAAACCAGTGACTCCATAGGGACTTGGTTTTTGGTAAATTTGCCACCAGTCTCTACTAATTTGTCCAGAGTAGTATGTGATATCTGATAGGCAGGGATTTGAAACTATTTTTTAAAGAATTCAGGACTGACTGGTTTCCTGGATGATGAGGTTCTAGGCTATGGGAACTTTACTGTTTGCTGCTTTTAATAATAAGTAACACGAAGGATTGGAAAATACACCAATTTTGGAGATGGAGAGGCAAGGCTGAAGGGGAGGAGGAGGCCTTTATTTGAACATAACAACTCTTGTGTTGTTATGTTCAAAAGTCTTATCTAGTAAGTTTCCCATAGCTCGCTATCCTTTTGTCCAAATTCTTCCCGTACCAACTATCTGACAAATATAATAGAAGTAGCATTATTTACTCACCTAATATTCCAAGATCTGTTTTACAAATGGCTGGAGACTCATATGTATATTGTGCTTAAAGCCAATGCCTGTAGTGGTGCCATAGGTTTAGATAAAGAACCAGAACTGAATCAGATTGGGAGAGCTTTTGTGTGATGATAAATTGTGTAGATTTAGGATATCCAGACCTTGTATGTATTCCAATATGTAGCTATCATGTGTTGTACTATAGAATCAATACATTTTGTATCTGTAGAGCTACAAAAAAAAGTTAGATTGTAAAGGGGTATACACTTCTGGGTGAATTAATTCTGTGTTTTCCAGTTTTCTGTGAAAAAAATTGGATTTTTTGGTATAGTTTTCAATTTTGTTTTATACTTGCACACATTTCATGTTATTGTTGTCCTCTCATTTGGTTTTGATTGGTTGTGTATAATCATGGAGATTTTATCTACATTATTTTACTATATTTTATATGTTATTCTGTTACATTGAAGTTAGATGTACCTCAAATCATTATCGTTACATTGGTGGTATGGTGAGATTGCTATCATATCACTGTGTCATTTCCATTACGTTCATCTAATTTCCAATGGAGATGTCTGGTCAGATGCGGTTTGTTTGGTACAGTTGCTGGGCCCTCCTTGGATATTGGTTCTTCATGTGTAGTAGAATAACTTAAGGTAGGTTCCTTTTGCTGGATTTGGTCAGGGCAATAAAGAGAGATGTAATGCTTATATTATTGCTCCACTCTCTCTTTCTGTAAAATTGTGTGGTCTGAGATGGTATCATGTTTGTTTTTGAGAAATGCCAGAAACCAATAACCTTGAATGGTATTGGGAATAAAGATATCTGCTTTTTTTAAAATTCTGTGTAGGTGTCGTAGTATGGCACCATTTGCTGGTTAGGAAGTCATCTGACCTCATTTTAGTGATGTTGTTCACTGTGTTTTTTTAGTCTTTGAAACCAGTGACTCCACAGGGACTTGGTTTTGGTAAACTTGTCACCAGTCTCTACTTCTATGTACCAGAGTAGTATGTGATATCTGATAGCGAGGGATTTGAAACTACTTTTTTTAAGTCTTCTGGACTGACTGGTTTCCTGGATGATGAGGTCCTAGGCTATTGGAACTTTACTGTTTGATGCTTGGTACGATGCGTGTGGCCCCGCTTCCAGAAGTACTGGGTGCCCCCCCCTTCTTGGTCCCTAAAAATTAGTTTCTTGATAACCACCTCTTGAAATTCCAGGAAAGTTCCCGTCTGGCCTGCACATCGCCGTAGCACGTACGCTTTGTACAATGTCATCTGTATGATGTGCACGGCCAGCTTCTTATACTACACCGCATGGTGCTGTAGGGCTTCAGGACTTGATTTGACAAGTCCACCCCTCCCATGTACCTATTGTAGTCCAGGATGCAGTCTGGTTTGGGGGTCTCTGTACTGGTACCTTGTACAGGTACATGGGTACTGGTGTGGCATCTCTCTTGTCTTGTACTTGACACACAATATGTTGCTGCTAGATTGTGCCCTGTTCTTACCCCTTTTGAGTGTTTGCCCAAGCAGAGTCTTAGGGAGGCCTCTCAGATTTCTTCTAGCGGTGCCGCATGCCACAGTACTTCTGGAAGCGGGGCACTTGAAGATTGGGACGCTGGTATAAAAATTATCCAGGTAGAGTTGGTAACCCTGTTCCAGCAGTGGGTGCACCAAATCCCACACAATTTTTGCATTAACTCCCAGTAAGGGGTGGGGGCGCATTCTGGGGGCTGAATACTGCTGTCCTTCCCTTCATATATAATAAATTTGTAGGTATACCCTGATGCACTGTCACACAGCTTATACCTCTTCACGCCATACCTTGCCCTTTTACTTGGCAGGTACTGGGGAATTGAAGCCTCCCTTTAAAATGTACCAGGGACTCATCAATAGAAATACACTTCTCGGGGGTGTATGCTTGGGAAAACAGGGCACTGGAACGGTCTAATAGGGGTCTCCGTTTATACAAACAGTCAGAACTGGGATCATCTTGGAGTAGGCAATGCTCATTAGGAGAAGCGAAGTATTGCCTCATTTTTATTTATTTTTAGGTTCCAGTTCAGTTCTGTAGTTGCGTTGAGGGGCCTATATATTAGACACCCCTATGAAACACCCCATTTTAGAAACTAGACCCCTCAAAGTATTCACAACAGCATTTAGAAAGTTTATAAACCCTTTAGATGTTTCCCAGGAATTTAGAGCAAAGTAGAGGTGAAATTTACATATTTATTTTTGTCAGAAAATCATTTTTATACCATTTTTTTCTATAACACAAAAGGTTTTACCAGAGAAACGCAACTTAAAACTTATTGCCCAGATTCTGCAGTTTTGAGAAATATCCCAGATGTGGCCCTAGTGCGGTAATGGACTGAAGCACCGGCCTCCGAAGCAAAGGAGCACCTAGTGGATTTTGAGGCCTCCTTTTTATTAGGCACCATGTCCGGTTTGAAGAGGTCTTGTGGTGCCAAAACAGTGGAAACCCCCCAAAAGTGACTTTGGAAACTAGACCCTCTGAGGAATTCATTGTAGTTTTCTTGGGGTGCATGCAGCTTTTTGATGAGTTTTTATTCTATTTTTAGGTGGCGTGGTGACTAAAAAACAGCAATTCTACTATTGTTTCTTTATTCAATTTTTTTTACAGCGTTCACCGTGCGCTATAAATGACATATTCACTTTATTCTGCGTGGCGATACGATTACGGCGATACCATATGTTTATAGTTTTTTTTATGTCTTATGGCGTTTGCACAATAAAATAAGTTTTGTAAAAAATCATTCACTTTTTGTGTTACCTTATTCTTAGAGCCAGAACTTTTTTATTTTTCCATCAATAAAGCCGTGCAAGAACTTATTTTTTGCATAACGACCTGTAGTCTGAATCATTACCATTTCTAGGTACATGCGACTTTTTGATCTCTTTTTATTCCATTTTTTGGGAGGTGAAGTGACCAAACAATTGTGATTCTGGGACGGTTTATTATTATTTTCTTTTACGGCGTTCACTGCGCGGGATAAATAATAAAATAATTTTGTAGTTCAGGCCGTTACGGACGCGGTGATACCAATTATGTATAGTTTATTTGTGTATTTATCTATTTTTATTAATAATAAAGGACTGATAAGGGAAAAAGGGGGATTTTTACTTTTATTACTTTTAAAACTTTTATTTTCTTATTTTTACACATCATTTTTGTAATTTTTTTTTACTTTATTGCTTTGTCCCACTAGGATACTTTAGGGCAGGAGGCCCTGATCGCTATTCTAATACACTGCACTACATGCGTAGTGCAGTGTATTAGAGCTGTCAGCTGCTCACTGACAGCAAGCATAGTGGGTCCTGACTTTGTCAGGACCCACTAGGCTTCCGTCGATGGCATAGCTGGACGCCATTGTTTGGTGTCCGGTTGCCATAGTCACCATCACCGGCCGCTATCGTGTAGCAGGCCGGCGATGGCAGCTTAACCCCTAAAAAGAACGCGGCTTTTAAGGGCTTAATCAGCGGGGACACCGCGATCGGTCCCCGCTGTAGGAGCTGCGGCATCTGCTGAACAAGACAGCAGCTGTCACAGCTCCTGTATGTGTCGGGAGGACGGCCGAAATGGGCGTTACTCCCGAGACGTACTAAAAGGTCATGGAGCGCGAACGCTATGGTTACCATGACCTAATAGTACGTCCAGGAGCGGGAAGGGGTTAAAGGGGTAGTCTGGATTCTATATAAAAGAATAGTCTCGTCTGGGGTCTGTTAAGGAGATCTGGTCTGGGGTCTGCATTAAGGGCTGTAGGGGGTCTATTTAGGGGACCTGTGGTTTCTATTTTAAGGGCTCTGGGGTATCTGTATTTATTTGGAGCAGGGGTGGGGAACCTTTTTTCTGCCAAGGGCCATTTGGATATTTATAACATCATTTGCAGGTCATACAAAATTATCAACTTAAAAATTAGCCTGCTATATTTGGTCAAACATTTAATTAACACACCCCTAATGTGATGGCTGGAACTGCTTTTTTTTGGTGAGGCGTGTGATGTTAGCCAGTATTGATGTTGCTACTGCGTCGGTTAGTCTGGAGCGCAGTCGACTCTTTACAATGGTAAGTTTTGAAAAGAACTGCTCGCAGCAGTAAGTTGTTCCTACTTACTTACTTAAAGTGGTTTTCCCATCAGGGACATTTATGACATATCCACTGGATATGTCATAAATGTCAGATAGATGCGGGTCCCACCTCTGGGACCCGAACCGATCTCTAGAATGGGGACCCCTAAACCCCGTTCTATCTCTCTGTGTTCTGGTTGATTTCCGACCATCAAGAAGAAAACAGCAAAGCTGTTTCCGTAACTGCCATTCAGTTCTATGGGACTTACGGAAACAGCGTAGCTCAGCGAGCTACGCTGTTTTCTTTTTCATGGTCGGAATTCAGCTGCATCAGCCGCAACACAGAGCGGCAGAACGGGGTTTAGGGGGCACCGTTCTAGAGATAGGTGCGGGTCCCAGAGGGGGGCCGTGATTACGGGCATGGCTGTGTGCATGAGGCCTAAAAGTTAAAAAATAAAAAAGTAAAAATAAAGTAAAGTTAAATAAACATTTTTTTTTAAAAAATACACACTCATTTTTTACAATAAACCCTAAAATAAAGGTCTCAATACATAAAATATACACATATTCGGTATTGTCGCGACCGTAATAACGTGCACAACAAATTTATAGTGTCATTTATGATGTGTACACTGTAAAAAAAATAAAATCTGCTTCCTTTCACTTATTAATGTGAGGCACGTGGTGTTATGAATTTTATACCTCCATGTGCCTCTCATTAATAGTAATTAACCCCATCATGTACCTCGCACATTAACCCAATGTTGTCCATTATGACTGTGAGAAACACAATGCGGTTAATTACTATCAATGTGAAGCACATGGAGGTTGAAAATACATCACATATTGCGCCTCATACCATAAAATTGAAGAACTTTTTGTTATTATTATTGTTAGCAAAGTATCGTTTTGGTATCGAAAATCACAATACTACACAAAGTATCGGAATTCTGGGACAAATTCTGCTGTTGTGACAACCCTAGTGTAATGTACTGTCTTCAATTGTATCTGCGTCCTTAAGAAGTGGATACAATTGAAAGCGCAGGTGAAGCAAGGGACCCATTAGTTCCCTTCCTTATCATTCAGCGCTTTCTTGTGGCGCAGGGGGTGCGATTATGTCATCGCGCCACCTGCTGTCGTTCTGCTGGAGCAGGCCTGATCAGAAAAGACCTGGCCTGCATCAAGGGAAACTTTATTGCTGAGCCCCGCCTACAATAGTAACTCATAGTGCGGGGATTCCTTTGCACTAGGTTTATAGTGGCACGCGAATCCGAAATGCGCCAAAATTCTGGCGCATCTCGGGTGATCCTGCGCCACTTGCAAGGCTTAGTAAACTAAGCAGTGACAGCTCTAAGCTGTTATTGGTTAGTTTACATCATGTGCTGGCTGGTTACCTAAGTTCTTTGAACTGAAGTAACCTGGGACCATGTGATGTAAGTGAACCAATGACAGCTTAGAGCTGCCACTGCTTAGTTTACTTTCACAGACCCTGGAAGGCAAGTACGAAAATGGTTTTGCTTTTTTACTTATTAATGTTACTAACGTGTTCTTTTTACAGGTTCGGTAGTTGGACTACGTCGGATTTGAGCACTACTTAGATGACGGCGGGGTATTTTTTCAATGAATTGGCTAACTAGTGTTGTGTGTGGGGCTTTTCTTTAACTTTATTACTACTGTCTGACTTTATTACTACGATCCAGTACCTGACCATCTGAAGTGATGGTCGAGCACTGGGGCTGCCGCAGGCTAGTATTACTAGGCAGCCCCCTCAGTACCCAACCATGACTTCAGGTGGCCGGGTACTGGATTGTACCCGGCTCTTCCCAGGTGGCGGTGGGTATCTTGGTAATACTAAGCCCCGCCTTATTAATGGACGATGTCTATCAGACAGCCGACCATTACTAAGGCAGTAGTAATGAAGTAAAAAAAAACACCTACACAGAAAAAATATTTTATTGAAATAAAAGCCCACACACAACCCTCATTTACTATTTTATTGAAAATAAAAATACTGCCATCTAAGTAGTCCTCGAATCCGACGTATTCCAACGACCGAATCTGTAAAAAAAACAACACATTAGTACCACTAATAACTAAAAAAGCAAAACCATTATCATACTTACCTTCCTGGGTCTGTAACAGTAAACTAACCAGTGACAGCTCTAAGCCATTGGTTAGTTTACATCACATGGTCCCAGGTTACCTCCGTTCATTGGCCTACTTTTACAAGTAGGACGATGTACTGAGGTAACCGTCAGGGCGTTTTTTGCTCCAGTCGGGAAGGGAGTGTTTTTTTTTTCTAATAAATAATAAACTGTGACTGTAAAGAATTTGCCAGACACAGGTTCTGTGCCGACGCCCGTGGGCAATCAACCTGCACCTGCTCCTATGTCTGTGAGACTGACTCCATCTTCCACCACTCAGAATGGCAGGCTTAGGAGTGGGAGAGCCTATCACAGCCTGGCCAGATGGAGCTAGTTCCCACCCACTGTCTATTTATACCTGCCTTTCCTGTTCCTCCTTTGCCTGTGATTCTTCTATGCTTGTTTCCTGGTTTGCTGCTGCTGCTTGTACTACTGATCCTCTGCTTGTTATTGACCTTGGCTTTCTGACCACTCTCCTGCTCAGCGTTTTGTACCTTGCTCACTCCATGGGGTTCCTGTCAATATTGTTTCTGACAGAGGGGTACAATTTGTTTCATTGTTTTGGAGAGCCTTCTGTAAAAAGTTGGAGATTGATCTGTCCTTCTCCTCGGCTTTCCATCCTGAAACTAATGGCCAAACGGAGAAGACTAATCAGTCTCTAGAACAATATTTAAGGTGTTTTATCTCTGACTGTCAACATGATTGGGTCTCATTCATTCCCCTCGCCGAATTTTCCCTTAATAACCGGGTCAGTAACTCGTCAGGGGTCTCCCCCTTTTTCTGTAATTTTGGGTTTAATCCACGGTTCTCCTCCGTTTCACCTGGTAGTTCCAACAATCCCAAGGTAGATGTCATTCATCAGGAACTGTGCACAGTCTGGGCCCGGGTTCAGAAGAACCTAGAGGCGTCCCACAGCATACAAAAGACTCAGGCAGATAGAAGACGTTCTGCTAACCCCTTGTTTGTGGTCGGGGATCTGGTGTGGCTATCTTCTAAAAATTTGCGCCTTAAAGTCCTGTCTAAGAAATTTGCTCCCCGGTTTATAGCGCCCTACAAGGTCATTGAAGTCCTTAACCCTGTCTCCTTCCGACTGGAGTTGCCCCTGTCTTTTCGAGTGCACGACGTCTTTCATGCTTCCCTCCTTAAACGCTGCTCCCCGTCCTTGGCTCCCTCGAGGAAACCTCCGGTTCCTGTTCTCACCCCTGAGGGGGTAGAATTCGAGATGGCCAAGATTGTGGACAGCAGGATGGTCCAAGGCTCCCTCCAGTACCTGGTCCATTGGAGAGGATACGGGCCTGAGGAGAGGACTTGGGTACCCGCCCGGGATGTTCACTCTGGGGTATTGCTCAGGAGGTTCCACCTTCGTTTCCCCAATAAACCAGGTCCACCTAGAAAGGGTCCGGTGGCCCCTCATAAAAGGGGGTACTGTAAAGGATTTGCCAGACACAGGTTCTGTGTCGACGCCCGTGGGCAATCAGTCTGCACCTGCTCCTATGTCTGTGAGACTGACTCCATCTTCCACCACTCAGGATGGCAGGCTTAGGAGTGGGAGAGCCTATCACAACCTGGCCAGACGGAGCTAGTTCCCGCCCACTGTCTATTTATACCTGCCTTTCCTGTTCCTCCTTTGCCTGTGATTCTTCTATGCTTGTTTCCTGGCTTGCTGCTGCTGCTTGTACTACTGATCCTCTGCTTGTTATTGACCTTGGCTTTCTGACCACTCTCCTGCTCAGCGTTTTGTACCTCGCTCACTCCTGGTTTGACTCGGCTCGTTCACCACTCTTGTTGCTCACGGTGTCTCCGTGGGCAGCTGCCCCGTTTCCCTAGCTTCTGTGTACCCCTGTCTGTTTTGTCTGTCTTGCACTTACTGAGCGTAGGGACCGTCGCCCAGTTGTACCCCGTCGCTTAGGACGGGTCATTGCAAGTAGGCAGGGACTGAGTGGCGGGTAGATTAGGGATCACCTGTCTGTCCCTACCTTGTCATTACAGTGACCTTATCAATAATAGGGGAAATGGGCCCCAGTGTTCATGTGGGAGGCAGGGGAGGGAATGTTAATGGGGAAGCACTGAGCATTTATTTTAGGGTATGTTCACACATAGCATAAACACTGATTTTACGCAACGTATTTCATCGCGAAAAATCCGCAGCATAATACAGTAGCAGCAGAGTGAATAAAATTTGAACAAATCTCATCCACATGCTGCATAAAAAACCCACCAAATAATCGTTCACAAATTGACCTGAGTGTTAGGGTATGTTCACACGCAGAGAGAAAACAGCTCCTGATTTTCAGACGTTTTTTGTGCCACTCGCGATTTTCGCTACGTTTTTTGCTGCATTTTTTTACGGCCGTTTTTGGAGCTTTTGTCACTAGAGACTATGGAAAACGGCTCCAAAAACGTCCCAAGAAGTGTCCTGCACTTCTTTTTCGCGGCCGTTTTTTTTACGCGTAAAAAAACGCAGCGAAAAACACTCAGTCGGAACAGAATGCCGTTTTCCCATTGAAATCAATGTGCAGATGTTTGGAGGCGTTCTGGTTCCCATTTTTCGGCCATTTTTTGGGCCGTAAACGAAAATAGGCCGTGTGAACATACCCTTACCATACATACCCCTTGTCAGGAGGATGTGTCCCTACAAAGTGTGATACTGTTAGTGATGACAGCCGTTCGACAAGGGGAATGTTAACAGCCAGTTGTCAATTTATTCATACCAGCAGAACAAAGACATACTGTGTAACCAGAATTACACCCGCTTGCACAGAAAGGCGGTGTTCACTAAAGGCACATAATTATATAACTATGATGCTAGGAGCCCGGCTCCCTGCACTGTGTTCGGTCCGGGACTTGCGGCCGAAATACGTTCCGTCCATTACGGACGTAATGTGCTCGTGTGAATCCAGCCTAAACGGTCTTAAAGGAAAGGTGTCATGAATTATTTTTTTTTAATTATTTATGTGTTTTTATTTAATACAATTTTATATGTACTTTATTTATTTTTTCACATCAAATAGTTTTTTTTATTGACACTTTTTTCATTTACTGGGGGCTGCCATGTTTTATTTCATCAGTGTACATGTCTCTTAGGCCTCGTTCACATCTGCATTGGGGTTCCGTCCTGACGTTCCATCAGAGCTTTCCGTCAGAACAGAACCCTGAACAGACACAAACTGACGCAGACGGAAACCAGAGGTTTCCGTTTCCATCATCATTGATTTCAATTGTGACGGATCCAGTGCCCATGGTTTCCGTTTGTCTCTGTTGTGCACCGGACCCATCGATTTTCTGGAATATTGCTACGCAACGTCAGAACGGGACCCCAACGCAGATGTAAACAGAGCCTTAACGATACATTCACAGATGGAATATAGCAGCTGCAGGGCATAGGCCATAATGAACGGGAGCCGTTCGTTACATCCTGTGCTTGTGCCGTCTCGCTCTGTACAGAATGGCCGGACCAAGCCGCAGGCTAGGGGGAGGCCCCATGATGAGGGGAAGAGGAAGGGGATGAGCCGAGGGACACGAGGTTGGGTTAGACGGCGCTCCGTATTGAGCACCAGTCTAACCCGGAAGTAGCAGTAAGCAGGTTGTGTCCCTCAGCTCTTCCAACCACACTGCCAATCAAACGGACGGACACCCCCTCAAATCCCTGGGGGAGCAGGGGGAGTGTTACAGGCAGGAGAGGGGGAGGCGGTGCGTCGGATCGCAGGACCGCGATCCCCAGAAGGAAAATCCACGGCGGTCCAGGAGGCCCAGGCCACCAGCAAGGGTGAGCCCAGATGGAACTCACAGGGCCTGGCACAGGATTGGGAGCGGCCTGCTTGTCTCCATGATGATATCGCTGACGACGACATCGCTCGACGACCACAGTCGGTGGTCGTGCGGGGCAACGGCGGTGGGCAGTGCCCCACGGGCTCAGCGATGCAGGAACAAAGGGCACGGACATCGTGGACGGTGTTGTTGCCAGCGTGGGCGGAGGGCGGCAGGAGTGGCCCTCCAGGGACTGCTGAGACAGGTTACGAGACCCACGAGGAGGACCATGCAGGAGAACAGGAGGCATTTCAAGGAGGACGACGAGATGATCCGGTTTCCCCGACTGGTGGGCCCACAGCTCCTACGCAGCCCGGTGAGTACACAAGTCCGTATTTTACTCATGCTAGCCTTAGCTTCCCAGGGCGGGCCGGGGCGTCACAAGGGGGGTTAGTAAAGGAATCATGTGCGGGTGGGGTAGGGCAGGGGCAGGACAATAGTTTGCATGATTTGTTGGGGGTTGTACGGGAATTATTGTCTTGGTGCCAGAATGTCGGTTTATGGGGGAGTCCGTCGCTGGTTGATGCATGGGCAGGTACCACGGAAGTGGCTCAGAGGTCACTGGGGACAGGCACCGGGGCAGGGGGTCACAGTTTGGGAGTCGGGCGTGGCAGTGTCGGTTCAGACTCATAAGGATGGAGAGGTTGATCGGGTGCGGTTAGATGATAAGGCAAAGGGGGAGGTTTATGTTTGCTTTGAGGGACCTCTGGGAGCGCATTTAAAACCAGAGGTTAAGGAGAAGATATGGAAGAAGGAGTATGTGGAGATTTTTTTCACCGCTACCACTGGAGAAAATTAATTTGCATAAGCCAAAGCGGGTGGAGTGTAAGAAAGAGAAGGAGGAGAATCGTAGGTATAGATTAATACCCCAAACTTTCCCCCAACTGGTTACAGGCGTTTGCTAAATTAGCAAGTGTCATAGGGAAGAAGGTGCCGGATAACTGCTCCAGACTCTTCTGCTATTTAGATGCAATAGGTGAGGCGTACAGGGTTTACAGGGAGATGACCTGGCTCAGATATGACGAGCAGTTCAGACAGCGTAAAGCGGTCCGCCTCAGTATACGGTGGGATCAGAAGGACATTGGGTTATGGCTGAGGTTAATGGCACCGGTGAGGTTTGGCAGGGAGTCCTTTCCAGGGTAGGTCGGTGGGTCCGGCCAGTATGGACAATAGGGTGGGGGCTCAGTCGGGCGGGATTGCAAACAGCAAAACGGGTCTGTGCTGGCAGTTTAATGACAGCCAATATAAGTTCGGAGCGGGATGCAAATTCAAGCACTCCTGCTCCGTTTGCGGGGGGGGCTACCATGGGTCATCCCGCTGCTTTAAGAAAGGAAAAGGAAAGGAAGCCAGTGCAGGTGCCCTTGGGGGGAGACACCGGTGAAGCTGGCAGAGATATTGTCGTATCTAGATAGATATCCGGATAGGGAGAGGGCAAAGAGGTAAAGTCGGCTCGGGAGTTCCCATCGATAGTGACAGAAAAGTTGAGCAAGGAGGTGGGGCTGGGTAGAATGGCGAGGCCTTTTGTTTCGAAACTTTGGTGGTTTCCCCACTGGGGGTGGTCCCCAAGAAGGAACCCAACAAGTTTAGGCTTATTCATCACCTGTCGCATCCAAAGGGGGCTTCTGTGAATGATGGCATCCACCCGTCTATATGCTCAGTGGTTTACACCTCATTTGATGCGGAAGTTAATTGGGTTAGGCGGTATGGGAAGGGGGCACTTATGGCAAAGACGGATATAGAATCAGCATTCCGTTTACTTCCAATTCATCCAGAGAGCGTTCGGTTGCTGGGGTGCTATTGGGAGGGGGATTATTTAGTGGACAGAAGTTTGCAGATGAACGGCTCGATTTCCGGCGCCTATTTCAAAGCGTTTAGTTCCTTCTCAATCATTCATTACTTGGATGATTTTCTCTGTGTTGGGCCGGCAGGTTCCCTGGTGTGTAGCAACCTGTTATCAACTGTACAGTGGGTGTGTAGACGGTTCGGGGTCCAATTTGCGGCAGAAAAAAACAGAGGGCCCCAGTTCAGTAATGGTGTTTCTGGGAATCACCATTGACACTGAACTTATGGAATGCCTCCTTCCCCCAGAGAATTTGCAGGATTTAAAGTTGCTTGTGGGAAAAACGCAGCACGTGCGGAAAATCACGCTGCGGGACTTGCAATCTCTCCTGGGGTAGCTTAATTTTTCGTGTCAGATTATGCCTATGGGCAGGATATTTTGTAGGTGGTTGGTGCAAGCTATAGCGGGGGTAAAGGCACCTCATCATTTTGTTCGCTTAGTCAGGGAGCATCGAGACGACTTAAAGGTGTGGTCAGAGTTTCTGGACCAGTACAATGGCCGATCAGTTATCATGGCACAGGTGGTTAATAATTTTGATTGGAACTTATTCACCGATGCATCTGATAGGGTGGGTTTCTGCGCCTACTGCGGGGGGCAGTGGTGTGTGGGGCAGTGGCCCGGCACATGGGTGGAGGAGGGCTGGGTTTGTAATTTGGCTTTCATGGAGTTGTTTCCCATTGTCATAGCGGTTACAATATGGGGGAGCGGTTTAGGAACAGGAAGGTGCGTTTTCACTATGACAATATGGGGGTGGTGATGGCAATTAATGTTTCGGCGTCATCTCCCCCTGTTGTCTGTTTGTTGCGACATCTACAAACAATTGGGATACAAATTGTACAGAAGCACACAGAATATAAATGCAGAATACATGTGAGATACAGCTGAGTAATCAAGTAGTCTCACAAAGGTGAGTAAGATGCTGGACTTCAAGTCCACAACACAGACGGACAATCCAGAAGACAGCAAAAGAGTATAGGGAGGAAAGAGAGAAAAAAAAAAAGGGGGGTGCAGGGAAGGGTAAGAACCAGAGAAAGAATGTGTAGAACTTCCCACCGTGACATACCGCAGCGACCAGAGAGAGCTCTACTCAGGCTGCTGAACAGGACTAAGCTCCCGAAGAATGTCTTTGTATGAGTCAGAACTCTGAAAAATAATCAAAGGAGTCCATGTTTGGCAGAACTTAGCATGCGAGTCATTAATGGGGAGGTCAAATCCTCCATGTGCATAAGGTCATTGACCCTGGAAATCCAAAGGCACAAAACAGGAGGAGAGGAATCCTTCCTTTTTAATAGAATGCAATGACGTGCTGCCATCACTAAAAAGTGAAGCATGGAGCGTTTGTAGATATTCACCGGAATGTTGCAGTGATGGAGAAGGAAGAAAGCCGCATCCATGGCCATGCCGGTGTCTGTGACTTCACATATCACCCGTTTAACGCCGTCTCAAAGTGAAGCAAGAAGAGAACATGACCAAAAGGTGTGAAGGAGGGTACCATTCTCCAACCCACATCTCCAACACAAGGGGGATAATACTGTAGGAAAGATGCGGTGTAAACGAACTGGAGTCCTATACCAGCGAGAAACAAGTTTGAAACTGGCTTCTTGATAACGCAAACTGATCGAGGTCTTGTGAGCCAGAGTAAGGATACTCATACTCTGTGTGGTAGAAAAGGAAATACCCAAATCAGACTCCCATTTAGAAAGGTAGTCAGGGGGAGGCAGGTCAGGAGGGTTCATAAGGAGTTTGTAAATTGTGAACTAAATGTGTCGAGCTAGGTCAGTACCGACACACAAATCCTCCAGAGGGGTCCTGTCTTTTTGTTATGAAGAGGGGGGCCAAATAGAGGAGCAAAAATGGCAAAGTTGAAGAGATTTCCAGTGACCCAAAGGCTGAAGGTCAGGTAGATGAGACATATCTGAGATAGATAGCCACTCCGTACCAATCAGGAACTGAGCTGCTCTGAACTTTCCTGAAGCAAACCAGGAACGAAAGACTGGGTCTGTTAACCCCTTCCCGACATTTGCCGTACATGTACGTCATGGAAAGCATTGACTTCCCGCATCTTGCCGTACATGTACGCCGAATGTTTGGGACCGGCTCAGAAGCTGAGCCGGTGCCATGATCACCGGATCTCAGCTGTATCTTACAGCTGACATCCGGCTGTAACGGCGGGGACCGAAATTAGCTTCGATCCCCGCCATTAACCCCTTAAGTGCAGCGCTCAAACGCGATCGCTGCACTTAAGGTGTTTGCAGCTCATCGGAACCCCAGTAATGAAATTGCCGGGGTTCCGGTGGCTGCAATGGCAACCGGAGGCCTAATACTGGCCTCCCGGTCTGCCTAGCACCGAAGCCGGTCAAGATCCGCCCGGCGGCAGAGCCTGATCGGCTTCCGTAGCTGCCGGCAAGATGGCGCCGGGTCAGGAACTGATCCGGCGTCATCAGCGGTGGAAGTCAGCTGTACTGTACAGCTGACATCCACCTGTAACGGCAGGAACCGGAGCTAGCTCCGATCCCTGCCATTAACCCCTTCGATGCAGCAATCGAAAGCGATTGCTGCATCGTAGCGGTTACTAGCAGATCGCCAGCCCTGACAGGCAATCAGGACTGGCGACTACTGTTATGGCAACAGGAGACACAATGGTCTCCTGCTCTGCCATTACGGAAGCCGATTTAGGCCCCGCCGGGAGCCGAAGCCTAATTGGCTTGCTGTCAGTGAATGACTGACAGATCTAATACATTGCACTACATAGGTAGTGCAATGTATTAGAAAAAAAAAATCTGACCGTTGGACCTTCAAGTCCCCTAGTGGGACTTGAGAAAAAGTGTAAAAAAAGTATAAAAAAGTGTAAAAAAAAGTGCAAAAAATAAAAGTTTGAAAACAGTAAAAGTTTCAAGTAATCAAATAAAACACAATCCCCCTTTTACTCTTATCAAGTCCTTTATTATTGAAAAATAATAATAAACCATATGTATTTGGTATCGCCACGACCGTAACGACCGGAGGTATCAAAATATTATATTATTTATTGCACGCGGTGAACAGCGTAAAAAAAAAACCGTAAAAAACTTTACCAGAGTTTCTGTTTTTTGGTCACTTTGCCCTACAAATATTAGAATAAAAAGTGATCAAAAAGTCGCACGTATCCAAAAATGGTACCTATAAAAACTATAGCTCGTCCCGCAAAAAACAAGCCCTCATACACCTCTGTCGACAAAAAAATTAAAAAGTTATGGTTCTCACAACTTGGCGACAGAAAAAATACATTATTTTTACAAAAGTAATTTTATTGTGCAAAAAGTTGTAAAATATGAAAAAGTTCTATAAATTAGGTATCGCCGGAATCGTACTGACCCGCAGAATAATGTGAACATGTAGTTTATAACGCATGGTGAACGCTGTATAAAAAAAACCCGAAAAAAGCTGTGCCAGAATTGCGTTTTTTTGTTTACCTGGCATCCCAAAAAATAGGATAAAAGGTGATCAAAAAGTTGCATGTACCCCAAAATGGTACCAATAATAACTACAGCTCGTCCCGCAACAAACCAGCCCTCATACCGCTACGTCTATGAAAAATAAAATTAGTTATGGCTCCAATAAGTCAGGAAATAAAAAAATATGCAGTTGTGCCCGAGGGGAACATTTCTTCTGTTTGAAGAGGCGATTTATCAAGGACCTAAAATTAGGGAACCAGGAAAGGGAGGGCCCAAACATATCCGCTGGAAGCGACGGTGCCCGTATTATACCAGGACAACACTTCCTAGCAAAATTCCCCAAACTACAAAGGCGCGGAGTGTGGACCAAAAGGGGGATAATAAAGGACGCCATTTATCAGTGCGACACCGGCCTGTGCGAAAAGGATTGCTTCACAGCGTAACACACATCTATGGATCATTTTATTGTTTTTTTTTACCCCATTATTATACCACCTGACTATGCCCCTTATATACTCCGCCCGGCTTACATATGCCCTACATTATAAACGGAAACACCAGTAAGACTCCAAACAAAACTACTACCAAGCAAAATCCACGCTCCAAAAGCCAAATGGCGTTTCCTCCCATCTGAACCCTACAGCGTCCCCAAACAGCAGTTTCCTTCCACATATATGGCACCGTCATACCCGGGAGAACCCTTTTAGCAATTTTTGGGGGGTGTGTCTCCAGTGGAACAAGCTGGGCACGACATATTTGCCCCTGAATGGCATAGCTAGGGAAAAATATAAATTTTTAATTTGCACCATCCACAGCGCATTCATTTATGGAAAAGACCTGTGGGGTGAAAATGCTCACTACACCCCTTAATAAATGCCTTGAGGGGTGCAGTTTCCAAATGGGGTCACTTCCCAGGGGTTTATTTTTATTATTTCACATCTGAGCCTCTGCAGTTGTGAACTAATACTTTGTAAATCGCCAAATTAGGCCTCAATTTTACATGGTACGCTTTCACTCCTGAGCCTGGTCGACTGTCCAGGCAAGAGATTAGGGCCATATGTAGGGGGTTTCTAAAACCAGGAAACCCAGCATAATAATTAGAGAGCTGTCTTGTTATGGTGGCACAAGCCGGGCACCACATATTGTCCACATATCTGTGGAAAAAATCCCATTTTCACTCTGCAACATCGAGTGAACACTAATTTCTACAAAACACCTGCAGGGTTAACATGCTCACTACACCCCTAGGTAAATGCATTGAGGGGTGTAGTTTCCAAAATTGGGTCACTTCTGGGGGGTTTCCACTGTTTTGGGCCCACAGGCGCCCAGAAACCAATCCAGCAACATCTGCACTCCAAATGGCGGTCCTTCCCTTCTGAGCCCTGCCGTGTGCCCAAACAGCAGTTTATGACCACATAAGGGGTATTGCCGTACTCGGTAGAAATTGCTTTACAAATGTTGGGTTCTTTTTTTTCCTTTATTTGTTGCGAAAATGAAAAAAATTTGCGCTAAAGCTACATCTTATTGAAGAAAAAGGATTGTTTTTATTTTCACTGCCCAATTCTAATAAATTCTATGAAACATCTGTGGGGTCAAAATGCTCACTACGCCCCTAGATGAATTCCTCAAGAGGTGTAGTTTCCTAAATGGTGTCACTTTTTGGGCGTTTTCATTGTTTTTTCCCCTCAGGGGCTTTGCAAATGTGACATGGCCGCCGCAAACCATTCCTGCTCAATGTGATTTCCAAAAGCCAAATAGCGCTCTTTCCCTTCTCAGCCAAGCCGTGTCTCCAAACAGCCGTTTATTACCACATGTGGGGTATTGTTTTACTCGGAAGAAATTGCTTTACAAATTTTGTGGTGCTTTTTCTCCTTCAGTCCTTGTGGAAATGAGAAAAAATAAGCTAAACCTACATTTTCTTTGAAAAAATGTAGATTTTTATTTTCAGGGCCTACTTCCAATAATTTCTGCAAAAAAACTGTGGGGTCAAATCGCTCACTATACCCCTAGATAATTTCCTCAATGGGTGTAGTCTCCAAAATGGGGTCACTTGTGGGGGGTTTCCACTGTTTTGTCTCCTCAGGGACTTCGTAAATGTGACATGGCCTCCGCAAACCATTCCTGCTAAATGTGATCTCCAAAAGCCAAATGGCACTCCATCCCTTCGAAGCCCTGTCGTTTCTCCAAACAGCCGTTTATTACCACATGTGGGGTATCGTTTTACTCGGGAGAAATTGCTTTACAAATTTTACGGTGATTTTTCTCCTTCAGTCCTTGTGGAAATGAGAAAAAATTAGCTAAACCTACATTTTCTTTGAAAAAATTTAGATTGTCATTTTCAGGGCCTATTTCCAATAATTTATGCAAAAAACCTGTTGGGTCAAAACGCTCACTATACCCCTAGATAATTTCCTCAATGGGTGTAGTTTCCAAAATGGGGTCACTTGTGGGGGGTTTCCACTGTTTTGTCCCCTCAGGGGCTTTGTAAATGCGACATGGCCTCCGCAAACCATTCCTGCTAAACTTGAGCTCCAAAAGCCAAATAGCGCTCTTTCCCTTCTCAGCCCTGCCGTGTCTCCAAACAACCATTTATTACCACATGTGGGGTATTGTTTTACTCGGGAGAAATTGCTTTACAAATTTTACGGTGCTTTTTCTCCTTTAGTCCTTGTGGAAATGAGAAAAAAAATCGCTAAACCTACATTTTCTTTGAAGAAATGTTGATTTTAATTTTCACGGCCTACTTCCAATAATTTCTGTAAAAAACCTGTGCGGTCAAAATGCTCACTGTACCCCTAGATAATTTCCTTGAGGTGTGTAGTTTCCCAGATGGGGTCACTTTTGGGGGATTTTGACTATTTTGGCACCGCAAGAGCCCTTCAAACCTGACATGGTGCCTAAAATTTATTCTAACAAAAATAAGGCCCCAAAATCCACTAGGTGCTCCTTTGCTTCTGAGGCCGGTGCTTCAGTCCAGTAGCAGTCTTGGGCCACATGTGGGATATTTCCTAAAACTGCAGAATCTGGGCAACAAATATTGAGTTGCATTTCTCTGGTAAAACCTTCTGTGTTATAAAAAAAATTGTACTAAAAATTGATTTCTGCAAAAAAATATGAAATTTGTAAATTTCACCTCTACTTTGCTTTAATTCCTGTGACATGTGTAAAGGGTTAAGACATTTTCTAAATGCTGTTTTGAATACTTTGAGGGGTGAAGTTTTTAAAATGGGGTGACTTTTTGGCGGTTTCTAATATATAAGGCCCTCAAAGCCACTTCACAACTGAACTGGCCCCTGTAAAAATGGCCTTTTGAAATTTTCTTGAAAATGTGAGAAATTGCTGCTAAAGTTCTAAGCCTTGTGACGTCATAGAAAAATAAAAGGATGTTCAAAAAACGATGCCAATCTAAAGTAGACATATGGGGGATGTTAATTAGCAACAATTTTGTGTGGTATAACTGCCTGTCTTACAAGCAGATACATTTAAATTGAGAAAAATGCTAATTTTTGCAATTGTTCGCTAAATTTTGGTGTTTTTCACAATTAAATACTGAACATATCGAGCAAATTTTGCCAGTAACTTAAAGTCCAATGTGTCACGAGAAAACAATCTCAGAATCGCTTGGATAGGTAAAAGCATTCCGGAGTTATTACCACATAAAGTGACACATGTCAGATTTGAAAAATGAGGCTCGGTCAGGAAGGTCAAAAGTGGCTAAAGAGGGAAGGGGTTAAACTTGTAGAAAAGGAGGGATTCCCCAGAATGGGATACATTGAGGAGTGCATTGGGAGTAAGGATGACCTCACTAAGGAAAGGGAGCAGCATAACAGAGTAGGGCCAATAGTAGGATGTTGACGAAGAGGTTTAAGTTGTCCACGGTCCAGCCATGGGATGACCGCAATAGGAACTGTGGAGAAACTTAGCTCCAAGCCCACCCAAGGCTTAAAGACAGCATGTCTGCACCAATCAACTATATGCGAAAGATGGGACGCAATGTAGTAGGATCTAACATCAGGAAGTGCCAGACCCCCTGATTACGTGAGAGTCTAGGAGGCTTGCCATTCCAGACGAAGGATATTTGTAATGAATTGACCATTTTGAAAAACGACATTGGGATGGCTATAGGAAGAGCCTGGAATAGATATAGGATTCTTGGAAGAACATTCATTATATAGTGCATCGCCCCATCCATGTAAAAGTGCCCTTTGACAATCTGGCACAGACCAACTTGATGTCGGCAAGGAGAGATGGGAAGTTCAAGTGGAAAAGTTCTTTCAGGTCAGCTGGGATGCGAACTCCAAGATATTTTAGGGCTACCAAGTTCCATTTAAAACTAAAGGAATATTCCAAGGTAAGTAAGAGTGGGGGGGGGGGAGATATTCATTGCTTCCGATTTGGAAAAGTTTATTTTGAAATTAGACAATTTGGAAAAACATTGGAATTCCTGCAAGAGGTTGGGAAGGGAAACGGTCGGGTTAGTCAAGAAAAATAATAGATCATCTGCATATGCTGCAAACATATTAACTGTGGCATCCATCTCCAGCCCCTTAATGTCAGAATTTGCTTGAACGTGACAAAGGAAGGGCTCCAAAGTTAGAATAAAAATCAAGGGGGACAGAGGTCAACCCTGTCTGGTCCCGTTATGAATTGAAAACCCATTTGAAAGGATACCGTTCACACGAACTCTAGTAGAAGGGCAGGAATAAAGGGACATTATCCAGCCCATCATATGGGATCTAAGGCCAAGTCGGAGAAGGGTTTCTTCCATGTACGTCCAATTGACTCTGTCAAATGCTTTCTCAGCATCTGTAGACAAGAGCATGAGTGGTGTATTAGATATCCTAGCCTTATGGATAAGGTTAATTGCCTTTGTCGTGTTGTAACGTGCCTCTCTGCCCAACATGAAACTCGCCTGGTCTGCGTGAACGACATCCCCCAACAACGGGGCCAGACCCACTGCAAGAATCTTTGCAAACAGCTTTACATCTGTATTGAGGAGAGAGATTGGCCTATAACTTGCACATTGGGAGGGGTCCTTCCCAGGCTTGGGAATCACTGCATTGTGTGCCCTAAGAGCGTCAGTTGGGGTGGGAGATGAGATGTAAAAGGAGTTGAAGGAGGATAGAAAATGCGGACTCAAAGCTTCAAAGAATCTTTTGTAATACAGGAGCGTAAATCCATCAGGACCGGGAGCTTTACCTGATTGAGAATGCTTAAGAGCATAAGACAGTTCCTGTAAGGTAATCGGCGCTTCCAAAGCAGTGAGATCATCGTATGATAAAGAGAGAAGGCCAGATTCTGCAATCTAGGCTTTGATGTTTGACCGGAATCCTCTGGATAACGTGGCCGGGTTGGCGGAATCAATGTTATACAAAGAGGCGTAAAAGTCACAAAATGTCGAAGCTATGTCCCGAGGTAAGTGGGCACAAGGGCGGGAGGAGGACGTTATAAAGGGTATATAAGTATGGGCCTGTTGAATGCGCAACGCTCTGGCAAGTGATTTACTACATTTGTTGCTGTACTCATAGAAATGACGTTTACATTTGGAAAGTTGGAAAGTGTAGCTTTGGCCTTGGACATCAGAAGGGTTCGAAGATCTTCCCGTTTCTAGACGAGAGCTATCCTACAATCCGGATCAAGGGAACGTTTATGTGAGGTCTCTAGGATCTTAATCTCCGATAGTAGATGGGCAATAGCTGTAGAGCGTTCCTTCTTCAACCGTGCGCCATGTTTGATAAACGTTCCCCTGATAACACATTTGTGAGCCTCCCAAATGACGCGTGAATTAGTATCTGTAGTGGCATTATTTGTAAAATAATCGATCGAACGTTGAATATCAGAGGTGACTACCGAACCGGTGAGAAGAGAGGGGTTGAATTTCCATTGAGATTGACGGAGGAGAGGAGAATGCAAAGAGAGGGTCAGTGTAATGAGGGCATGGTCTGAGAAGGAGATCGTGTCAATATCGGCAGACTGTAGAGAGTGGATTGAATGATGTTTGATCAAAAATAGATAAATTCTGGAATAATTATCATGTACAGGGGAATAAAAAGAGAAGTCGTTATCCGCCGGATGTAAAAGACGCCAAGAGGCAACGGTGTATACCTGAGAGCCAACAGAGCCCTTGAGTAGAAGCATTCGCCCCATATCATCACTGCGAGACTCTAGAAATTCCCATGGGAGAGATTGTGAGATCAAAATACGGGTCCCCCTAGATTTCGGGTCAGGCGAGAAACTATGGTAAGCATGAGGAAACCAAAAGTTGGACAACTTAAAAGGTTTCTGCTCACACAAGTGAGTTTCCTGAAGAAACGCGACATGCAAATGTCTATTCTTCAACATGTTTAGAAGAATTTATCGTTTCCCAGGGCTATGTAAACCCTTGACATTCAGCGAACCTATCTGCAGATCCGTCTGAGCGTGCTGCGCCATGTCTGCAGTGGGAAGAGTGGGTGGGGGTGGGGGAGGGAAGGATGAAAAAGGGAAACGGACTAGAAACGGAAATGAAGTAGTTAGAAAAACAAACAGGAAAGAGGCCCAAGGGCTGACTCCTCAGTGGTGGGAAACCTGTGGAGTAGGGGTGTTAAATTTACGGGGACTAGGAAAACCATTGGGGGGGGAGCCCCGTACAGCGAGCACAACAAACAACTAACAAACAAATTCTTCCGCCACTTGCCACATGGAAAGCGACGGAGGCACAAACACTTGTAGATCATAGTTCTGCAACCTAGAACCTAGGGAATGAATGTACAATATCTGTATCCCGCTAACACCAACACCGCATACAGCAATATGCACAGTGGTAATAATAGAATGGATCTGTGAATAAAAGAAAAAACAATCCCCAAGCGTCTCAACAGGATAATACCTAGCAAGCATAGCTTCCTGAAATATAAGATAAGAGGCCCTACAGTGTCACAATATGGAAGGTCAGGGAAGGGGGAAGGGATGGGAGGAAAAAAGAAATGGTAGAGGGAGGGGAAAGCAGGGAGAAGGATTGGTAGGGGGCAGGAGTAGAGAGGTTTGGAGGAGAAGGGGAATAGGGACCAAGGGGAAGGACTTAGCAACGAAAATTAAGGCAATCTCTAGGTAATATACGACTAAGAAATAGACATTCAGACCTGTGAAAAATGAAGTAATATAAAATCAGAGCATCATTTGGTCCAGCAATTCACAATAACCAAATATGTGCAAAAGTTTCACCACTAAAATACAACTTTTTGTATGAAAGCTGAAGGATATCACAACCCATGAACCTGTAGGAGTCCAAAATCGTATCCTGAAATATAGGACGAGAGATCACTGAGTACTATGAAAGGGAGGGTGAGAGAGGAGGGGATGGGTGGAAGGGAAGAAGGGGTGTGAAAGGGAAGGGAAAGGAGGGAGAAAGGGTGGGAGGAGGAAGAATTGGGAAGGAGGGGATGGTTAAGGGATAAGGGATCAAAGGGAAGGGCTCAGCATAGAAAACTAAGGCAATTTTCAAGGAAATAACAGTAGCCCACCTCGAGATAATGTAAGACTAAGAGATATACATGTAACCCTATAAAAAATGGAATAATACAGAATCAGCGCAACATTTGGTGTAGCAAATCACAGTAAACAAATACTTTTATAAATTGCACAGCAAAAACACAACAGTATGTAAGATCGCTGAGAAATATCTCAACGCCGGAACCTGTAGGAGTTTAAAGACATGTAGGCAGGGGCGTAGCTAGAGGCTCATGGGCCCCGATGCAAAAATTCTTACTGGGCCACCCCCACCCCCGCAAACTTCTCATGGCCGACGGTCCGCAGCTTTCAGCTGCATCGCTGGGTCTCCTAAGTGACCCAACAATGCAGCACTAGCAGCCGGGGGCGTCACTAAGGCTGGGTTCACACACCCTATTTACGGACGTAATTCGGGCGTTTTAGCATTGAATTACGTCCGAAAATGCGGCTCAAAAGCGTTGGCAAACATCTGCCCATTCATTTGAATGGGTCTTACGATGTTCTGTGCCGACGGTAATTTTTTCTTACGCGCCGCTGTCAAAAGGCGGCGCGTAAAAAAGACGCCCGCGTCAAAGAAGTGCCTGTCACTTCTTCAGACGTAAATGGAGCCGTTTTCCATGGACTCCATAGAAAAACAGCTCCAATTACGTCCGCAATGGACGCAGCGAAAGACGCCTGCACATGCCATTACGGCTGAAATTATGGTGCTGTTTTCTCCTGAAAACAGCACCGTAATTTCAGCCGTAACAGACGCTGCCGTGTGAACATACCCTCAGGGCTTAAAATGTCAGGGAAATAGCCCCAATACATGTGTGTCCGCCCCAAAAAAAAGTGTGTATATGAGACAGCATAGCATATCTATAGCACTACGACCCTATAAACTATGGATAGGATTAGATACAGTGGCTCAGCAGACAGTATCACACATGATAGGATTAGATACAGTGGCTGAGCAGACAGTATCACACATGATAGGATTAGATACAGTGGCTGGGCAGACAGTATCACACATGATAGGATTAGATACAGTGGCTGAGCAGACAGTATCACACATGATAGGATTAGATACAGTGGCCCAGCAGACAGTATCACACATGATAGGATTAGATACAGTGGCTCAGCAGACAGTACCACACATGATAGGATTAGATACAGTGGCTCAGAAGGCAGTATCACACATGATAGGATTAGATACAGTGGCTCAGCAGACAGTATCACACATGATCGGATTAGATATAGGGCCCAGCAGACAGTATCACACATGATAGGATTAGATACAGGGTCCAGCAGACAGTATCACACATGATTGGATTAGATACATAGCTCAGCAGACAGTATCACACATGATTGGATTAGATATAGGGCCCAGCAGACAGTATCACACATGATCGGATTAGATACAGGGCCCAGCTCGCTGTCATTGCGGATCCAGCGCTGGACCCAGGATAGGTAAAAATAATAATTTTGCTTCTTTATGTGTTACAGATTATTTTTGTGTGTTTGTGGTTTTTTTACAGGTTCGGTTGTTGGACTTCGGATTCGAGGACTTCAATGACGGCGTTTTTTTTATTCTCAATAAAATGGTTAATGAGGGTTGTGTTTTTTTATTTCAATGAAATATTTTTTCTATGTGCTTGTATCTTTTTAACCCCTTTAGGACACAGCCTGTTTTGGCCTTGTGGACACAGCCTATTTTTTAAAAATCTGACATGTGTCACTTTATGTGGTAATAACTCCGGAATGCTTTTACCTATCCAAGCGATTCTGAGATTGTTTTCTCGTGACATATTGTACTTTATGTTAGTGAAAAAATTTGGTCGATAAATTCAATATTTATTTGTGAAAAACTTCAAATTTTAGCAAAAATTTGCAAAAATTTGCATTTTTCTAAATTTAAATGTATTTGCTTGTGAAACAGATAGTAATACCACACAAAATAGTTACTAGTTAACATCCCCTATATGTCTACTTTATGTTTGCATCATTTTTTTTCACGTACTTTTATTTTTCTAGGACGTTACAAGGCTTAGAACTTTAGCAGCAATTTCTCATATTTTCAATAAAATTTCAAAAGGCTATTTTTTCAGGGACCAGTTCAGTTCTGAAGTGGCTTTGAGGGCCTTATATATTAGAAAGTCCCCATAAATCACCCCATTTTGAAAACTGCACCCCTCAAGGTATTCAAAACCACATTCAGAAAATATTTTAACCCTTTAGGCGTTTCACAGGAATTAAGGCAAAGTAGAGGTGAAATTTACAAATTTCATTTTTTTTGCCGAAATTCATTTGTAATAAAAAAAAATCTGTAACACAGAAGGTTTTACCAGGGAAACGCAACTCAATATTTATTGCCCAGATTCTGCAGATTTTAGAAATATCCAACATGTGGCCCTAGTGTCCTAATGGACTGAAACACAGGCCTCAGAAGCAAAGGAGCAGCTAGTGGATTTCGGGGCCTCCTTTTTTTAGGAATATATTTTAGGCACCATGTCAGGTTTGAGGCGGTCTTGTGGTACCTAAACAGCCGAAACCCCTCCAAAGTGACCCCATTTTGGAAACTACACCCCTCAAGGCATTTTTCTAGGGGTATAGATAGCATATTGACCCCACAGTTTTTTTGCAGAATTTAGTGGAATTAGTCTGTGAAGATGAAAATCACCTATTTTTCTGTGGAAACATAGAATTTTTTCATTTTTACAAGGAATAAAGGAGAAAAAGCACCCCAAAATTTGTAAAGCAATTTCTCCCGATTACGGCAATACCCCATATGTGGTCGTAAACTGATGTTTGGACCCACAGCAGGGCTCAGGAGGGAAGGAGCGCCTTTTGGATTTTGGAGCGCAGATTTTGCTGGATTGGTTTTCAGTGCCATGTCGGGTTTGCAACGCCCCGGAGGGACCAAAACAGTGTAAACCCCCCAAAAGTGACCCCATTTTGGAATCTACACCCCTCAAGGAATTTTTCTAGGGGTATAGTGAGATTTTGGCCCCTCAGGATCTTTTTTAGAGCTAAGGTGACCAAAAAACAGCGATTTTGGCGCTTTAAATTCTTTATTTATTACAGCGTTCACCGTGCGCAATAAATTACGTTTTAATTTATTCTGCCGGTCGGTACGATTATGGCGATACCATATGTGTATAGATTTTTTTACGTTTTGCAGCGTTTGCACAATAAAATTAAGTTTCTATAAAATAATTTATTTTCTGGGACACGCTATTTTGAGCCGTAACGTTTTTATTTTTTCGTCAAAAAAGCTGTGGGAGGTCTTGTTTTTTGCGGGACGGGTTGTAGTTTTTATTGGTACCATTTTGGGGTAAATGCGACTTTTTGATCACTTTTTATTCTATATCTTGGGAGGGGTGGTGACTAAAAAATAGCGATGCTGACAGTTTTCCGTTTATTTTGTTTGCGGCGTTCACCGTGCGGAAAAATTAACATTATAGTTTCATAGATTGGGTCGTTACGAACGCGGCGATACCAAATATGTGTACTTTTTTTTTAACGTTTTCATTTTTTCCCTATAATAAATGACTTATTATAGGAAAACAAAACCTTTTATTTTTACACTTTTATAAAAAAAATTTATTAACTTTTTTTTACTTTTTACACTTTATATTTTTGTTTATTAACTTTTCTTTTACTTTTTACACTTTCTTTTTTTGACCTGCAGCTCTGATCGCTGCTAGAATACATTACACTACCTAGGTAGTGTAATGTATTCCAACTGTCAGTGTGACGTCACAGTCACTCTGACAGTTGGTCTACGAGGATCAACAGAGGCTGATCCTCATAGGCTGACATACATGGCAGACCTGGGGGCCGTTGTCTGGCCCCCGGGTGCCATCACAAGCATCAGAAGCCCCCACGATTGCATGGGGGCTGCTGATGCGCTACAAACCCGCTACATGCGGAGATCGCAATCGAGCCCCGCATGTAACGGGTTAATTGCCGAAATCAGCGGCGATGAGCCGCTGATCGGCAACACTGGAGAGTGTCAGCTGTCGGGGACAGCTGATCTCCAAGTTCCCGATGCACACTGTCGCCGACAGTGTGCATCGGGAACGGCACAGTGACTTTCTGTCACTCTGACAGGAAGCCTATCAGGACCAGCCGAAGGTTGGTCCTGATGGGCTTCTGTCCATGGCAGACCCGGAAGCCATTGTTTGGCTTCCGTTTGCCATACTAACTATCGGCAGACCCCGCGATTTCGGACGGGGGTCTGCCGATATGTTAGAAACCCCTAAAATTCGGCGATTGCACCCGATCGCCGAATTTAAGGGGTTAATGCGCCGAAATCAGCGGCAAAGGACCGCTGGCCGGCAAGAGGGGAGTGTCAGCTGTCGGCGACAGCTGACCTCCTGGTTCCCGGTGCACACTGTCGCCGACAGTGTGCACCGGGATTAACTCAGTAACTGTACGTCCTCGTGCGGGAAGTAACTTCCCGCAACGACGTACAGTTACGTCCTGGTGCGGGTAGGGGTTAAACTTTATTATCACCGCCTTAGTAATGGCCGCTGGCTGATTGACAACCTCCATTACTAAGGCGAGGCTTAATGTTAGCCGGTGCAGAGGCTACACTAACCCCCAATATTACCCCGGTACCCACCGCCACCAGGAGCACTGGGAAGAGCCGGGTACGAACCAGTACCCGACTACCTGTAGTGACGGGCAGGCAACGGGGTGGCCGCAGGCTGGTAGTATTAGGCTGGGGAAGGCCAAAAACAGTGGCCCTTCCCACCCTTGTAATGCTACCTGCTGCTGCTGTGTTGCATCTGGCTGGTTATGAAAATTGGGGGGGACCCCACATCGTTCTTTCCAATTATTATATATTTTTTTTTTTTTTAAATGACGTGGGGTCCCCCCCATTTTTCATAACCAGCCAGATACAATAAAGCAGCAGCAGCCTAGCATCACCAGGGTAGGAAGGGCCACTGTTTTTGGCCTTTCCCCTCCTGATAATACCAGCCTGCGGCCACCCCAGTAGCCGGCCATCACTACAGATGGTCAAGTACTGGATCGTACCCGGCTCTTCCCAGCACCCCTGGTGGCGGTGGGTACCGGGGTAATAAAGGGGGTTAGTGTTAGCCTCTGCACCGGCTAACACTAAGCCCCGCCTTAGCAATGGATGCTGTCAATCAGCCGGCGGCCATTACTAAGGCGGTAGTAATATAGTTTAAAAAAAAACACAAAGACATAGAAAAAATATTTTATTGAAATAAAAAAAAAAAACTCACACAGCCCTCATTAACCATTTTATTGATAACAAAAACAAAAGCCGTCATCGAAGTAGTCCTGGAATCTGCCGTAGTCCAACGACCAAACCTGTAAGAAAACACACAAAAAATGATTAGTAACACGTGTGTTAGGCTTAGATACAGGGCCCATGTGTGATACTGTCTGTGGGACCCTGTATCTGAGCCTACCACAACGTAGGCTTAGATACAGGGTCCAGCAGACAGTAATCTTATACAGTATAAGATTACTGTGTGCTGGGGCCCTGTATCTAAACCGACAATGTGGTAGGCTTAGATACAGGGTCCCACAGACAGGATCACACATGGGCCATGTATCTAAGCCTACCATGTGATTGTCTTAGATACAGGGCCCAGCAAACAGGATCACACAATCTGTGATCCTGTCTCATGGGCCCTCTAAGCCTGCTACATCGTAGGCTTAAAGGGGTTGTCCAGTCCCTAAACATTGATGGCCTTTCCTCAGGATAGGCCATGAATAGCTGATGTGTCTGGGTCCGACTTCCGGGACTTTCCTGGTTCCGGATCGCAGCGGAGGTCCTGACGGCCCCTTCAAAACAGCTGATTGGCGGGTCCCGGGAGTCGGACCCCGCCAGTCAGGGCAACTAATCTTACCTTCCTCTTCAGCCGCGGCAGAAGTTCTGTCCTCTCGATGTTGTGCGCGGTACATAGCGCTGTGACGTCAGGACCTCCGTTGCGATCCGGAACCAGGAAGGTAAGGTCAGTCTGTTACTATAGTAACAGGGGCCCGCGGCCGGAGTTACTATAGTAACTTTTTATTGATGTGGTGCGGGGGGCTGTGGGCCCCCCTGGCTTCGGGGCCCGGTCGCAATTGCGACCCCTATAGCTACGCCAGTGTAGATATGAGATAGATAGATAGATAGATAGATAGATAGATAGATAGATAGATAGATAGATAGATAGATAGATAGATAGATAGATAGATAGATAGATAGATAGATAGATAGATAGATAGATAGATAGATACTTTGTCTGTTATGCTAAACTGTCAGCCCTGAGGTGTGACTGCTCAGCATGACAGACATACATACACACAGTGAAGGGGTTAAGAAGCTGGATTACTAGTTGCTACTTACATCTGCTGTGGGGTCAGCAGCTCGTACTGCAGGGGAGCAGCAGACACGCACACGATCTTCTTGCTGTAGCCATTCCTTTCCCTCTGAACAGGTCACGAGGAAGAGGGAAACAGCAAGAAGTGAGCTGATTGGGTGGACAGTACAGTGGGCGGGGCTGGGTCTCGTAAGATGAGTGGATTCATCTATCATTCATTTTCCACCCTCTTGTTCCCCCTCCACGCAATGACTCTCTGACAGCTGAGCTGCCACCAATGCTTTAAGCTACATTACTGGGTCTCTTTTGTACCACAGCAGGGACCCAGCAATGTAGAGCAATCATTGCAGCGCTAGTGTGGTGAGGGGGGCCTGCGGGCCCCCCTAGCTACGGGGCCCGGTCGCAGTTGCGACCGCTGCGACCCCTATAGCTACGCCACTGCATGTAGGCATTATATGGTACAAGGATCCAATGTGATGACCAAGTTAAAAACCAACTTTGCAGAAGTAGGAACTCGCGAGAGGTCCCCAGATTATGCCTCAGGTGGAATCCTTAGGGAAAGATCCACGAGGGGTAAATGTACCGCCACATGGAGAGACCTGCTGATAAAAGGATGACTGGATCTTCTTGGGCGTCGTCGCTGTGGTTGATCAGGCCTTTCCAGTGCCAGCCAATCAGGGACTGGAAAAGGGTAATTTTGCAAAAAGCGAAACACTCCCTCCAGATCTGAGAAATGACGTAATGGAAAGGAATCTGAGTCTTTCTTGACAACCACATGGAATGGGTGACCCCATCTATAGGTAGCACCCGCAGCTTGAATTTTTTCCAATAAAGGATGGAGGAGCCGTCTTATATATAATATTCGAGGTGAAACATCAGGATAAAGTGTAACCGTACTACCTTCCACAGACAATGGACCATGTGACCAAGCTTACTGAACAATTATGTCCTTATCAGAGTAGTAGTGGAGGCGCTATAGAACGTTCCGTGGATTGGATGTGAGACCCTGTGAATTTGGTCTATTAAGAAAGTAGCTTCTAGGGGTCTGTTAGTAAGCTTATTGAAAATGATGGAGACCCTTGTAGGAAGATCGTCTCGCGAGCCAAGATCAGGGAGACCTTTCAGTCGGACGTTGTTCCTGCGTCCCCTATTCTCCTGGTCATCTAATTGAAGTGCCAGGGACTGTAGATGGGTCCAATTCAAGAGGGCTGCACGCTCCAGGGAGGCCACTCTAGAGTCAATAGCAGAGACATTCTGCTCAGTGGCAAGGTCCCTAGAATCCACTCCATCCACTTCCAGACGTAAGTCTGATATATCTCGCTGGTGGGATTGTTCAATTCTGGTAACCAGAGAATCAAGGTCCTGTCTGGTAGGGAGGGCTTGAATCAGTTCCCTTAATAGGTGCAGGTCAGCGTGAAGGCCCGGCTGCTTTGTCTGCCCCTCTGAGCCACAAAATATAGACACAATGGCGGGCACTAGCCCCGTGGAGGAGAGTATAATGGAGGGAGACACAGGAGTTACCTCATTTTGAGAGACACAGCCGAAAGTTCCGTCGTTGGTCACTGCAGTGGAGATCGAGGGCTGAGGAGGGGAGACATCAGGCACAGCAGGAGACGGGATCGTCGGCAGCATGTCCGCCATTGCAGCTGAAACCACTGAGGCTGCTTGCGACGAAGAGAGGAACCTGTCCATCCTCACGCTGCGAGCCGAGGATCTGGGTAAGGCACGGGAAGGTGTAGCACAAGCTCACTTACGTTTTCCAGGCATCTCCCGCCGGTTCCATCCGGTGATAAGTGTAAATATGCACTCGCTAGAACGGAGCTTCCCGAGATGCATGCTCACGGCTCCATAGCTAAGCCATGCCCCCTTGTTGCGTTTGTCTTTGAATGCATGGGTTACTGCGGTGCACGTACCAGTGGTCGACAACTCAATTGCGGATTCTCTTTCTCGGTTACAGTTGGATCGGTTCCGGATGTTGGCCCGATGTTGGAGGTAGAGGGGCTTGTCTATCCTGCGCACTTGTGGGATCTGGTCTGCAGGGAGCGGGTCGGCTGATCCATTCGTCGTTGGCTCCGGGGACGTGGTTAGCATATGAGGCAGCGTGGAGAGATTGGGAGGAGTGGTTGACTGAAATGGATGGGGTGGTGACGGATGATGACTGGATGGTTGCGTTGCTTGCATTTTTAGGCTGTCAGCTGCGGGTTGGTCGGTCGCGAAAGTGAATCGCTTTGTGGCGGCCTTGGCTTTTGGATGCAAATGGCGGGGACAGCGGGACGTCACAAAGGATTTTGTAGTCGGCCAGGCCCTGAGGGGCTTTAGAAGGGGACGGGTGGTGTCTGCTAGGCGGCGCCCAGTGTCATTTGCGTGGCTCGAACAACTGAGTTCGGCAGTGGATGGGGTGTGCACCTCCGGGTATGAGGTGGTTTTGTTTAGATTGGCTTTCTCCTGGGCATTTTTCGGGCACTTCGGGTGAGGGAGCTGGTGTCGCCAAGTAGACCGCGACTGGGGGTTAGTTACGGGAGGATGTAACACAGCTGCATGGGAGGGTGGAGTTCTGGATTCGCCGGTCTAAAAAGGATCAGTCAGGAAGGGGAAATCGGGTGGTGTTGGATACAGTGTCAGGGGCAATCATGTGTCCAGTGCGTACCTTAGTGTCTTATATGGGGGCTAACGAGTTGGAGGCGGGTCCCTTGCTGCGGCATGCAGGCGAGGGGTTTATGTCTCGTTTCCAGTTCACGGCTGGTTTTTCGAAGGTGTCTGCGTTACATGGGCCTAGAGGATAGATCTTACGCACCACATTCATTTCGGATTGGGGTAGCCACGGAGGCGGCCAGCTTGGGTTTGGCACCGGAAGTGGTGCATCATATAGGAAGGTGGGAATCTCGTCGATAAAAAACATATGTGCGTCTGCACTTGCTTGCATGAGGGCGGGGAAAGTTGGGGAAGCCGTTTCCGGGGGGGGGGGTCATGCCTGAGGCTCTTGTTGTTGCTCATGCCTAACGGTTGTCTTCACTCTCTTTCAGACCAGTCCCCATGCCTGGTATGGATCTTTGGGCATTCGTATGTCCATTGGGGGGCGGTTCGGGCGGACGTTCAGCCGGACGGGCGCCAGCTGGGATTCAATAGATCGGTACCCACGTTGCGGTGGCTTGGATACCGGGGCATGTCGTGGGCGAGGGTTTTGATGGAGTACAATCACTCGGCAGGGCTGGACAGGGCATCGGATGTCATGGTGCTGAATGTTGGGGGAAATGACCTAGACGTCCGTCCTTTTAGGGAAATGATTCGGGACATCCGATTCAATCTCCTGCGACTATGGGCCATTTTTCCCAGGGTGGTGGTGGTTTGGTCGGAAATCGTACCGCGAAAATCATGGAGGGACATCAGATCCGTGTCGGTGTACAATAGGGCATGGGTGAAGGTGAATCGGCTGGTGTCTGCATTTGTGGCAAGGAATGGAAAGGAGTGTTTTTGCATCATGTTGATTTTGAGGATGGTGTGGGTAAATTTTGGTTGGCGGATGGTGTGCATTTGAATGCAGTGGGTGTAAATCTGTGGGCATTGAGGATTCAGGAAGGTGTTGGTGGGGGAACTCGCATACTTGATGGGGTCAAGGTATGCTTGCTGTGGTGGGGTTGGGGGTCCTTGGAGTTGGTCAAATTTGGTGGGGGAGGGACTAATAGTATGGATAGTCCCGACCCAAATTATGTTCTGGGGATCTGGTGGATTTGGGCTCCTGCTGGGTGGTGTCCCGAGGAGTAGGTACATGTGACGTTTTTAGCCATCTGCGGTTTGTGCCCCTGAGCCTGTGTTTTGGATGGCTGGGGGTAAAATTACAATTGTATGGGCAGATTGGCGCCAGATCCTCCTCCTGAGCTTCAAGGACCTCCCTCCCCAATGTTATGTAAATTGTGGTTATTTATTTCCTCTGTATTGATGTGTGGAATCGTTTTGTTTTATTCATAAAATGTCTGCTGTGGCCAAATTCATTCCAAGCAAAAGTCTCTGTGTCTTATTGGGCTAGTTAGCAGTATGGTAAGTAGGGATGCAGGGTGTGATATGCTACAGTAGCGGGAGGTAAGGTAAGACAAGACCGCACTCAGTTCAGAGCGACCCAGCATAGAAGCTGGTTTGTAGGGGGAAAGCCGGCGCCATTTTGGAGAAGACCGGCTGCAGGTAAGGTGTGTGTGTGCGCATGCGGGCGAGGAAGTTGGGGTTGCATGTGTGGGGGGGGGAGGCGCTCGCCGGAGCAGCGCTGCTCGCCGGAGCAGCGGTGCTCGCCGCTGTTCCTTCAAAACAGCTAATTGACGGCTATGAAGGATCAGCAGCACCCGAGCGCCGCTGATCCTTCATAGCTGCTTATCAGCTGTTTTGAAGGTTCAGCGGCGAGCACCACTGCTCCGTCGAGTGCTCCCCCACACACACACAATCCCCCCAAAACATGCAGGTAAGATGTGTGCACGCGTGGTTTCTGTGCTCGACAGAGTAGCGGTGCTCACCGTTGTTCCTTCGAAACAGCTGATTGGCGGATGTTTTGAAGGATCAGCGGCGAGCACCTCTGCTCCGTCGTTCCTTGCTCCTACTGTGAACTGCCGTGTAACTACATGGCGATTCACAGTAGAAGCAATGAATAAAGAAGTAGCGGCATATTACTAACTTTATTTTTTATGTTTTGCAGGTTCCACTGGACCGGTTGGAATACGTTGAAGATTCGTTGGACTACTTCCATGATCTACCTTTTTTTTTTCATTTGAAATAAAATGGTGAAAGAGAGTTGTGTGGGGGAGTTTTTATTTCAATAAGGCCGGATTCACATGAGCGTGTGCGTTTTGCGCGCACAAAAAACGCGGTGTTTTGCGCGCGCAAAAGGTACATAACAGTTCCGTGTGTCAGCAGCATATGGTGCGCGGCTGCGTGATTTTCGTGCAGCCGCCATCATTATGACACTGTTTGTATGATTGTAAACAGAAAAGCACGTGGTGCTTTTCTGTTTTCAGTCATACTTTTTACTGCTGTTGCGCGAATCACGCGCGTCACATGGAAGTGCTTCCGTGTGCTGCGTGTGATTTTCACGCACCCATTCACTTCAATGGGTGCGTGATGCGCGAACAACGCACAAATAACGGACAAGTCGTGAGTTTTACGCAGCAGATACACGCTGCGTGAAACTCACGGACAGTCTGCACGGCCCCATAGACTAACATAGGTCCGTGCGAGGCGCGTGAAAATCACGCGCGTTGCACGGACGTATATCACGTTCCTCTAAATAAGCCCTAAAAAATCATTTTCTTATGTCTCTGTTTTTTTTAACACTTTATTAGCGCCTTAGTAATGGCAGTGGTATGTTTGATGATGTCTATTACTAAGGCGGGGCTTAGTGTTAGCCAGTAAAAAAAGCTAGCACTAACCCCCCATTCAGGGGCGTAACTAGGAAAGACTGGGCCACATAGCAAACTCTTGACTGGGGCTCCCCCAGTTGCCACAAGCAGCCCCCCTTATAGATAGTGCCCCCTGTAGAATGTGCCATACAGCCCCCCTGTAGACAGTGCTATACAGCTCCGCCTATAGACAGTGTCACACCCCACTTGTAGATAGGGGCATACAGCCCCACTGTAGATATCACCATAAAGCCCCCCCCTGTATATAGCGCTATACAGCTCCCATTGTATATATATTGCCACACAGCCCTCCTCCCTTGTATATAGTGCCACGTAGCCCCCCCTTTAGTAGATAGTGTCACACACAGACCCCTGTAGATAGAGCCACAACCCTCCCCCTTGTAAATAGTGCCATACAGCCCCCCCCCCTTAGTAGTGCCACACAGCCCCTTGTATATAATGCCCCACAGCTCCCCCATATGCATAGTGCCACACAGCTCCCCCTTGTGTATAGTGTCAGACAGCTCCCCTTGTGTATAGTGCCACACAGCTCCGCCTTGTGTATAGTGCCACACAGCTCCCCCTTGTGTATAGTGCCACACAGCTCCCCATTGTGTATAGTGCCACAAGGCAATGGCGCATCCGAGAAAGTTGTATCAGTCAGGGGGATGTCAATCAAACATAGAATGTTGGGTTTGGAGGTAGGACTATGTGACTCCTCAGGATAGCGGCACCGCCCCATGACACTTTATGGAATAATTAGCATATAGTGTGCACCATTTTAAAACTGCATCTGAAAAAAACATACATTTGGAAATATACGTATTACCTTATGGTGGCGGTTCAAGGGGTTAAAACTACCAGACAGGTTCCCATGAAATATACAATGAATTGAGAACAATTCCATCTGCCCTGCAATTTTGTTATTATAAATATATTCTATATAATTATAGCTCCAGAACCAAGCTCTGACATATACGACTCCAGAACCAAGCTCAATACATATATACAGCACCAGAACTGAGCTCAGTACATATATACAGTACCACAACCAAGCTCAGTACATAAATACAATACCAGAACAAACCTCAGTACATAAATACAGCACCAAAAACCTAAAGATCGGAGTCTGACACACCGGAGATCAATTAAAAAGGTATAAATTTATTAGATAAAATATACAAAAAATTACATAAAACACATTAAAAACACCAGACAGTGATGTGCACAAATATAATGCACAAAATATATATAGAGATGGTGCTGTATGAATAATAGAGGGATAGGAGTGTGATAAATAACACATTGCATCTACATATGTTTGATTAGAATCACAGAAGACCAACAACAGCCTGCTTCTAAGGTATTGTTTGAAACTAGACACAAGTATAGTCACAGTAACCGGATGTATACAAAAATAGATGAACAAATGAACATGGTAAGGTTTGAACAGTAGATGCGATAATGTCTACATCATATAATAGTTAGTACAGCAAAAAGGTGAGGGGATGGCGGCGCTCCTCTGAGACTATTATAAGGTGATGAAGTGTAGATCGCCGACTGCCCCCCACTGCAGTCCCTTGGTGCTAAATCCTTAGTACCTGGGACAAGGTTAGAGTCAGAAGGTGAAGAGAAAAAATTCTGTGTAATTACGGGTATCGGCGCCAGGCTGAAGAGGATCAGGAATGGAGTCAAGTGCATAGGGTCTAGGAGATCTTTTATTGAGAAGACGACACATTTCTGGACTGGACTGGTCCCTTCGTCAGTATACAATAGTTGCACGTGTAGTGTGCACATATATATGCAGTAAAAAGACCGGGAACACACCAGTGCACAACACTTGAATTTACATACAAATTATCAAGAGCCGTTACGGGATAACAGATCCTTCGTGGCTTCAAAGTTTAAAACATCATGGTTTATACAGTTATCCCGTTCCTGATCCTCTTCAGCCTGGTGCCGATACCCGTAATTACACTGCATTTTTTCTCTCTACATCATATATTAGCTCTGCATTAGAACTCCTTACCCATGTCACGATCCACACTGTCTGGCATCAGCCCCCAGCCTCGGCTAGCGGCTCGGGCCCCTTCAAGCCGCGGGCTCCATAGTAGTCGCTAAGGCTGCTACCACGGTAGTTATGCCACTGCCCCCATTATTACTCCGGTACCCACCGCCACCAGGTGTATCAGAAAGAGCCAGGTACGATCCAGTACCTGACCATTTGTAGTGATGGTCGGGTACTGGGGCGGCCGCAGGCTGGTATCATTAGGCTGGGAAGGGCCAAAAACAGTGGCCCTTACCACCCTGGTAATGCTAGGCTGCAGCTGTTTTATTGTATCTGGCTGGTTATAAAAAAAAAAATTTTTGGGGTCCCCCCATTTTCATAACCAGCCAGATACAATAAAACAGCAGCAGCCTAGCATTACCAGGGTGGGAAGGGCCACTGTTTTTGGCCCTTTCCAGCCTAATACCAGCCTGCGGGCACTCTGGTGCCCTTCCATTACAACAGTACAGTTGGTCAGGTACTGGATCGTACCCGGCTCTTCCCAATACCCCTGGTAGCGGTGGGTACCAGGGTAATAATGGAGGGTTAGTTGCAACCTTTTTACTGGCTAACACTAAGCTCCGCCCTAGTAATATCAACTGCCATTACTAAAGTGAAAATAAAGTATTAAAAAACAGAAATATAACTCCTTGTTCACACAGAGCTTGCTGGCACTGATTTTGATGCGGAAATCACATCGGAATCAGAGCCATAAAAACCCCGAAATCTCCCCGCATTGATTTCAATGGGAGGCAGTGGCGTTTTTTCCTGGGTGGCTTTTGACCGCTCACGGGGGAAAAAAAAGCCGCGTTTCCTTTCTTGTGGCTTCCGCCTCTGATCTACCATTGAAAGGCGTTTTTCGTGGCGTTTTTGCCCATGGTTCTTGCATTAGCTTCAATGGCCGCGGATTAAAACTGCCACGAAAACAGCGGAAAAAACGTGCAGGCAGTTTAAGATCGTCTTCAAAGTTCCTGAAGGAATTCTGAGGAACGTTCTTTTTTTTGCCTGCAAAAAAACTCTGTGTGAACAAGGCCTAAAAGTGTATTCCTACAGTGCAGTTTTGCTGCGTCTTTCCCATGCGGCCAAAAACCACATAGAATAGTGCATTCATTTTTACCACAATTTTTTCGATGTAGTTTTCGGCTGCGTGGCGAAAACGCACCAAAACCGCACTGTTTGAATACACCCTAAGAAAAATTTTTTATTCAAATAAAAACTCCCCCGCACAACTCTCGTTAACCATTTCATTTTGTTTTAAAAAACTTAGATCATCGAAGTAGTCCAGCGTATTTACGACATAGTCCAAATGGTCAAGCAGAACCTGCAAAATAAAAAAATAAAGTTAGTAATATAAAAATTAAAAAAATCTTCTATGGGAACATTTGGCGCGCTTTACGTGCCAAAGAATTGACAAGACACTTCTTTTTTTCCGTAACGCATTTTTTAATGTACGTATGTACTAATGGCGCACTTTACCATTGATGCAAATGGGAAGCTTCAAGCGTTTGACGTGTTTTTTGGCACATAAAATGCATCAAAAACTCAGTCAAATACACCACAGGGTCTTCCCTCTTGACTTTCACCATTCTTAGCATTTTGGTGTGTCCTGTAGCTTCTGCCAAAAACACTCCCACAATGGAACTGGACATTACTTAGCAATTTAAAGACACCTTTTTCTGGCTTGTAGCCAAAAATAGGGAGGGGGGGGGGTGACTCTCCTTCCCACATTTACAGCAGCTGTAGGTGAGGCTGCTCTACCTTGATGTAATTCTGGGAAGTGCTCCCTCTGGTGGCAAACATAGGAAAACATGTCAAATTATTATTTAATATTTCCTAATTTTCACCTTGTGGAAGAAAAAAAAATACAGCAAAAAAATAACTTAAAAAATATAATAAAAATAAGTAACTTACTTGAAAAAAAAATTTGCCGACACATTCCCTTTAAGCAACAATGAATAATTCCCAGATCGAAGCGTAAAATCAGACTCCGCATTAAGCTACACCCCCAGAACCAAACATTCTTTTTACTTTGGCTGGTATTTTGGGGTTAAAAAGGTGGCAACTCTAGTTACCCCTAGACTCAAAAGTACAGTTCTCACCGTACATCAATGATATCATGTTGGAGTAGGAGGTTAGTGAATCAGTGGCTTTTTGGGATAGAGCATTGTTTCTTATGTATGGAGGAGTTCTTGTCCAAGAATGGAATAGATTGAAATAGGTTGAATAATATACTATAAAGAGTTTGTGTATATTTCAAATCAAACACAAGATGTCACTGATGAGCAAATTGTAAGATGCAAAACTACCGTGAAACAACACAATTTCTCACCTTTGTCATTCTGCAAGATTTCTTGCTGACAGCTAGTATCGGTAATACAGCTTTCAAAAATCCTATATTGATCATTGAAAACTGTTGAACAGAAATTTCCAACATGTTTCCAACAGAGCCATTATCAGAAACTTCAAGCTGGACTATTTTATAGAATTTAGTTAAAAGGGCAGACATCCAAAACGTGCATCCCATTTTTTAAATTTACATTTTAAACTTCATTGAGCCAACAATACAATAAATTATACAGCCATACAGTGTCAAAAGCTTTTTTTTTTTTTTTTTTAAATGTAAAGTAGGCCGAAGGGAAACATATCCTAAAGAAATGTTAGGGAATGTTTCTCATTTCCCTTTTGCAGGAATCCATTCCTCCCTTTGAAAAAAGACAAATGGGAGAGCGGTACTCTTAAACATTGTGTGGCCTTATATCACCATACATTGTATAAAAAAAATTGCCACACAGTTAGGCCTTGTTCACTCGGTGCAGATTTGGTGCAGATTTTGCTTGCATTTTTTAAGCCAAAACCAGAATTGGATCCAGAACAGGAGAAACTTTAAGGTTTTTCTTTATATATTTCTTCTGTTTAGGTTCCATTCCTGGTTTTAGTTAAAAAAAAAAAAATACATGCAAAATCTGCATCAAGCATGAATTGTGTCAACAAGGACGAAAATGGATAATAGTAGTGTAGGGTAGTAACGGGTGTTAATGGGGTTAATCATACTGCTGGACATCAGAATAGGTAGAATTTGTTCAAATTAACATAAGAGACAATTCCAGGCAATTTGGGAGCATTCCTGGGCAGAATAGTGGTGGGCTTAAAATATTCCTTAGCTTGGGATTAAAATGTTGAGAGGTATAGGTTAATGCATGCTTCCCTGGTGGTCTGAGGAAGTGGAGGGGTTCATGTCTGCTTCATTGGTGGTCTAGGGTAGCAAATAGCTTAATGACTGTTCCCCTGGTGGTCTATGAAAATGGAGGGGTTAATGCCTGCATTCCTGGTGATCTAGGGTAGAGGAAAGGTTTATGATTGCTTCCCTGGTTGTCTAGGGTAGTTAAGAGGTTAATAGCTGCACCCCTGGTGGTCTAGGGTAGTGAAGAGGTTAATGCACGTTTTCGTAGTGGTCTATTGTAGTGGAGTTGTGCTGGCGTCCAGCATCGGTTTACTCACCTTCCCTGGCTCCAGCAATGTCTGCTGTGTCCTGTCCCATCACATTCAGTTTTCCCTTCAATCCCTGCACTGTCCACATAAATCAGTGCAGGCAGTTATCCAGAGGACTGTGCTGCTGTGATTAAACATCTCTAGAGGTGGCCGAAGTATGCCTTCACCCAAGCAGGAGATTCCTGTAGTACAAGCAGAGCACCAGAGGCGTAGCTAGGGGTTTAGCACAAGGGGGCGGAACACATCTGAGTGGGCCCCAACGCAGTGAGCCCTCCAACGCATGTTTACAACTGGAGAGGCGCATTCGGCGGGGTGTCAGTAATGTCAGTAACAGGGGGCGCGGCTGTGACAACCTCTCATACATGATATACAGGCTGGTTGTCAGTAGTAATAGATGAATAGCTGTTACTGTATATAAGGTGTATGGATCTCATGTCTGACCACAATGTAATTATATCATATATCAGTGATGTCAGTAACAGGGGGTGGGGCTATGACAACCTCTCACATGATATACAGCGCATACGGCTTGCTGTGCTACTCTGTTTCTGTAAACTTCCAATGAAGTGGATAGGTGTTACGGAAACAGCGTAGCAAAGCAAGCTACACTGTTTACGTAACTGCTATGCTGTTTACGTAACTTCCATTCACAGTATAATGGCCCCAGTTCCTCGGCACATAGAATAATGCCACCATAGCTGCCCTCACACAGTATAATGCCCCTATAGCTTCCCCCACAGCTATAGGGGCATTATAATTTGCTGTGGAGGCACTTTAGTGTAATGTCCCTATAGTGCCTCCCTACACAGTATAATGCCCCTATAGTTGCCAACACAGAATAATGCCCCTATAGTGCTTCCCCACACAGTATAATGCCCCTATAGCTGCCCCCACACAAAATAATGCCCCCATAGCTGCCCCCCATAGAATAATGCCCCATAGCTGCCCCCACACAGTATAATGATGCTATTGCTGCACCCACATGGTATAATGCCCTATAGCTTCCCCCACACAGTATAATGCCCCTATAGCTGCCCCCATACAGTAGAATGCCCCCACACAGTATATTGCCCCCATAGTGCCTAATTAAAAAAAAATGAAGAAATACCTATCAACATTCCCACGATGAGTGGAGGATATCCCTATGCTCCTCTGGTTTGTGCTATGTGTGGCTCGGCACAAACAGGTGCGATGACATCACTTGATCGCGCCTGTCTGAACCGAGACGCTCTTGGCCAGTGTTACATAGTGATTGGTGGGGTAGGGTGCTGACGGCTCCCTGCTCCACTATTGGATTCAACGGTATCTGCGTCCTGAGGACGCAGATATAGTTGAAGCTGGGACATGCCACCGCTGGTGACGGACCCAAGAAGCACCATCTCAGTGGGTCTGGGGCCACTGTGGCCACTGCCCCCCAACCCCCATCTGCTAGCTACGCCTCTGCAGAGCACTCATCAAGCACTCTGCCCACCTACTATAGAAATCTCCTGCTCAGGTGGTAGCATCCTCCGCCCATCTCTAGAGACAACCCCGAATTCAGGACCCTATACAGTTAAATGATCGATGCCCTCTCCAGTTCTCTCTCACATCTATCTAACAAATGTCTCTTATGATGTACAAAAGAAAGAGTTAATAACAAAGCTGGTCATAGACAAAAATTCTTCTACAATCTGAAAACTGTTGTAATACTTTTTTGCTGTCTGGACCCTTGAGGATGAAAAGATATTTTACATTTTTTCCATGGAAATATTGCTTCTTTGCATTGCCCCAAATGTTATTTCCTCGGACAATAGTAAAGCAAATATTATGGCACGTTACTTTCCCCACCACCTCGATACCCAAAGACTTGGGAATTGCTGTTGGCTTTTTCCTTCTCCCCACCAAGTGGCAGAGTGTAAGGCCCGCGGTCGCTGACCACCGGCATTCCCCAGATACCAGCAGCCGCGACCGCAGAACTCTGAAACCTTGCCGACGTCTCCTTCCCCTCCGACGCTGGCACACACTGCTCTCTCCTCCGGCCGATGCCTGTAGTGTGTGCGCGTGCTTGTCCCCGGTCTTAAAGGACCAGCGTGCTGCACACTTGTTGTATCTAACCCTTTGATGGTCTGCAAAGGTTCCCAAGCTTTATCCCATATCCTATTCCCCCGTATCCTGTATCTTGTATCCTATATCCAGTTTCCGTGTTCGGTGTAAAGTCCAGTATCCAGTGTCTAGTGTCTGTGCCAAGTCCTGTGTCTGTGACAACTTCAGTATCATTGTCCGGTGTCCTTGCCAAGTCCAGTGTTCGTGAGGACTTCAGTATCCGTGTTCGGTGTCTGTGCCAAGTCCTGTGTCTGCGACATCCGACACGAGCCAGCTTCCGATAGTCTGGCATGAGCCAGCTTCTGATTATCCGGCACATGTCATCTACCCAGGTACTCTTATCCTAGAGACTATTATTGATTCTCGTTTGACCAGCTGCTACTTCGCTATGGCAGAGCAGCCCAGTGGGTCCACATACCCCACAGCCATGACAAAGAGTTAGTGAAAAATAGACAACAGTCATTCAGGCAATCTTCTGTGGATTTCCTATTACATTTCCGACAGTAACCGAAGGGACACACTGCTTAGTCAATCGCTTCTATACTTATATTATAGTGTTCGGTGGGAGTCTCAGTGCTTAAACCTCCATCAACAAAAATATAAGACATGTCTGAGCTTGTTTGAAAAACCAGTGACTTTTTAATGCACTCTTTCAGACTGGTCCACTGGGGAGAATTTGCTACAAAGTAGTCATATTATTTCATCCCACTTCCAGGGCTTAAAAGGATGCATAAAGGTCATATCCCCCCACAAGGTCGGACAGGCCCACCTGGGTACCCACTGTCACGGTGGGCCCTGGCTCTGACAAAATAATGGCTCCCAATGATCCAGTAGAAGACAACCCCATTTGGAGCCAACTTTGGAGCCGATCACTTGTCACTAGGGTCTAGTTATTATTGGATGATTCATAAATAACCTAAATTAGACCTTTTTGATATGATCTTGGAGTGCTCAGTAGAACAAACATTCCAATGCAATTTAAAATAGACAGGCAGATGTTCTGTATAGATGGAGGGGCCCTCAGGATCATCTCCTCTAACACCCCCCTAAAATTCTGTACTGTTTAATTTTATATTTTGGCTTTGTAATAATCCCCTGCTTCCTTTCATGCCATATATTTAAAGGAGTACTCCTATCTAAGAAACGTATGGAATATTGGTAGAAGGGTCGCTGTGTAGGAGAAATAAAAAAAAGCGCTTAGGTAGATCTGTACCCCTTCATTCTAAGGAACAGTGGGGCTACAGACCCCCACAGATAAGGAAGTTATGACATAATATAGCTATTTGCCATCACTTCGTACAGCGAGAAAACCTCTTTAAATTATAAAACTCTTGTTGTCTGAAGATACTACTAGCAGTTTCATAGCTTATATTGATGTATATAACTCCATGGGTGATATATAAATCGTTATACAATGATAGCCAGAATATTATTTTATTCACTGCTGCTCAGCTGATTTTCCAGTATCTCCTGACTTGATGGTGGCCCTAGTGCGAGCAGCCTTTCCACATGATGTAAAAGTAGTCATGATTAATCAGACCAGGCAACCTTCTTCCATTGCTCCATTGTCCAGTTCTGATGCTCACGTGCCCATTGTAGGTACTTTCGGTGGTGGACAGGGGTCAGCAGCGAAGCAGCACCAAACACTGTAAGCTGTGATGCACTGTGTTCTGACACCTTTCTATCATAGCCAGCATCAACTTTTTCAGAAATTTGTACTACCGTAGATCTTTTGTGGAATTGGACCAGACGGACTAGGCTTCACTCCCCACACAAATCAATGAGCCTTGGTAGTCTATGATCCTATCCCTGGGTTCACCGGTTATCCTTCCTTGGACCACTTTTGGTACAAATTAACCACTGCATACCGGAAATACCCCACAAGACCTGCCATTTTTGATTTGCTCTCAGTCATCTGGCCATCAGAATTTGGTCCTTGTCAAAGTCGCTCAGAACCTTACAACTGCCCATTTTTCCTGCTTTTAACACATCAGGTTTAAGAACTGACTGTTCACTTGCTGCCTAATATATCCCATATCTTGACAGGCGAGACGAGATAATCAATTTTATTCTGTTCACCTGTCAGTGGTTTTAAAGAATAGGCCGTACTGCTGCCTGAAAGGAAATAAGGGGAGGCCTACATGACGGAGCTAGGAGGGATGGTTAGTTGGAGGGACTAGGTTTATAGCCTATCAGTGGTTAGACATAGGGAAGCGAGGAGGGAGTAGAAGGGGTGGATGCATGGGTGGGGGCTATGGTTCAAAACCCGTTCTCGCGGTTTTCTCCTTCTGGGTGCCCTGACCAACCCCACAGCAGGAGATCGGTATGGCATCTGTGGAGGTTTTATTGAAGCAGATCCGCGTTAATGCTGCTGCTCTGCATGACCCTGCTTGGCTGGGGTCCCAGGTGACGGAACCATCCCTCTCACCTGCCGGGAGCGACATCCGGGCACTGAATGGCTTGATGGTCGCTCCGGTGGTATCGCCTGTGGCCCACCTTGTGCCAGCTGGACACTCACAGCGTTCACGCGAGACAGTGGGCCGTGTTGATCCCGGCCGCAGTGAAACAATGCAGGATGGCGCTTCAAGCCGCGCTCGGTGGTCGCGCCCTCCTGTACGGTTAAGCCTGGAAGTCGACCCGTGGGCACGGCACTGCATTGGGAGCCCCTCACGGGACGCTTTAGGTCGGGCGTCTGGGGGGACTGCCTCTTCACGGAGGCCCGGGCCTGAGAGGAATCCTAGGCCGTGACGGTGCCCAGCGGCATCAACTTTGACAAGGCCTGCACTTCCGGCCACGCCTCCCCCATAGGGGATCTCATGACGACCGGGATGTGTGTGTGGCGGCCCTTCCTGGCGAGGCTCCGTCCGGAGGGCTGGCTGGTGGACTTTCTGTGATGTAGCCTACAGAGGATTCCCCCCTGCAGTGAGCGGACGAAGATTGCGGTCAGTGGTATTGGTTTTAGATAGCGGGCAGCGAGGTGCTGGCTCCGTTACGGAAGGGACCGGTTCTGATGTCGGCAGTCCTGGTGCCAGTTTCCCTTCCACGTCGTTTCCGGACAGAAGTATGCCGTGAAAACACTGTCAGTGTGGGCACTCGCGAGGAGATCCAGGTGCCTCTATGGAGGGTGAATTAATGGCATCGCAACGCGGACAAGATTTTCCGGCTGGCGGGATCACAGCGCCTGTGCAGCCTGGTGAGTGTTTATCCCTTTCTTTATCTTTTCCTGCTGTCTTTATGTCGGGAGCCAGATACAGTGTATTGGCGACATGGGTTTAATCTAGGGGGAGGGGTCTGCCCATAACGCAGGCCGAGTCAGGTCGGGATAGTCTGTCGGAACCAGTGGGTTGTCTGAGGGATCTGGTTGGGCGTTTAAGTTGGTCTGCACCGTCGCAGGCTATCGATCCCTCCTCTCTAACGGTCTGGGCGGGTCCGTCAGGGGAGATAGAGAACTCATCTACTCAGGTACCCCTCAGCGTCCTGGCAGTTGCCCACACAGAAGCAGTCGCTGTAGCGGTGCAGACTGTTGCACCGCATTAAGTGGATTCGGTGAGACTGAATGATCGTGTCAGAGGGAGGTGTACGTGTTTCGAGGGCCCGTTAGGGGCTCACCTTAAGCAGGAGGTCAGAGAATGCATTTGGATTTTCTCGCTCCTCCCGCTCGAGAAATTAAATCTTGATAAGTCAAAGCGCGACGAGTTTAAAGAGGCTCTGTCACCAGATTATCAAATCCCTATCTCCTATTGAATGTGATGGGCGCTGCAATGTAGATAACAGCAAAGTTGTATTTTTTTTAAAAACGATAATTTTTGCCCAAGTTATGAGCAATTTTATATTTATGCAAATGAGCTTTTCAATGGACAACTGGGCGTGTTTTCTCGTTTTACCAACTGGGCGTGTATTGTGTTTTTGAGCATATAAACCTTTTGGACGCCTGGAGCCAATGTATCTTCTTTGTCCAACGACAAGGTTGAAGGACCTGTGGGTGACGTCACGCTGTGTCTGCAGTGAAAAAAGCTGGGTGGGAACGATGAAAAGTGTATGATGCTGATTTGTCAGCGTCATACACCTCTATTCACAACGCCCAGTTGGTAAAACACAATACACGCCCAGTTGGTAAAAACACAATACACGCCCAGTTGGTAAAACGAGAAAACACGCCCAGTTGTCCATTGAAAAGCTCATTTGCATAAATATAAAATTGCTCATAACTTGGGCAAAAATGATCGTTTAAAAAAAAAAAAAACTTTGCTGTTATCTACATTGCAGCGCCCATCAGATAGGGATTTGATAATAGGAGATAGGGATTTGATAATCTGGTGACAGAGCCTCTTTAAGAAGGAGAAGCGTCATTATAGATTGATTCCAAGGACTTTCGTTTATTGTTTGAAGGTGTTTGCAATCATGGCTAGTGTCATAGGGGACATTTGTTATTTGGATGTGATCGGTCAGGCTCATCGGGCTTACGGCGGCCAGGGTGGCCCCGCTATGATGAACAGTTTTGTCAATGGAAGGCAGTTAGGCCCGGTATCAAATGGGATCACAAGGATATCGCCCTGTGGCTAAAAGTTACGGCTCCTGTTAAAGTAGGTCAGTCTTTTCCTGGGAGCGGGGTGGCGGCAGGGCTATCTAGCCAGTCCGGGTATGGTTCAGGGTCAAATCTCAGCCTCTGCTGGCAGTATAATGAAGGGCAGTGCAGATTCGGAGCTACCTGCAAGTTTAAACCTATCTGTTCGCACTCCAATGGCGCATCACACGGGGCCTCGAAGTGCCATAGAAAGAGAAAGCGAATGGTGGGCGCTTCGGGTACAGCTGGTCATGGGGATGATACTGGTGAGGCTGGAAAGGATGGTCCCCTTTCTAAGTAGATATCCTGATACGGCGACAGGCACTTTGATTTTGGACGGTTTTCGAGTGGGTTTTGTTATTCCTTCCCTGTCGCATGAGGTCTCGTTTATGCAGCGCAATTTGAAGTCTGCTTACCAACATTCGGACGTGGCTTCGGAAAAACTCAGAAAGGAGGTTTTGTTGGGTACATTGGCCGACCCCTTTTCAGTTTGGAGTGTCTGATCGTGTCGCTGCTGGGGGTGGTACCGAAGTGGGTAATAAATAAGTTTCGCTTGATACATCACTTCTCCTTTCCAAAAGGGGCATCGGTTAACGACGTGATTTAATCTGAGTTGTGCTCGGTTGTTTATACCTCGCATGATGAGGCGGTTAAAGGGTTCAGCATTACCGAAAAGGGGCTTTGATGGCGAAGACCGATATCAAGGCAGCTTTTCGTCTTTTGCCAGGTCATCCCCCAAGTCAGCGATTGTTGGGATGTTATTGAGAGGGGTGTTTTTATGTTGATCGTTGCCTTCCTATGGGGTGCTCTCTCTCCTGTGCCTACTTTGAACCATTTAGTTCCTTCCTTGAATGGGGGGTTAGGGAAGTGTCAGACATGGAGTCGATTATCCACTATCTGGATGACTTTCTGTGTGTAGGTCCGGCTAGCTCCCCAGTTTGCGCTAATATGTTGCATAGCCTCCAGCAAGTCTCTGGTGATTTCGGCATTCCACTTGCTCATTTTCACACCGTCAGGGACCCTACCAGCTCTCTCCCCATGATTCCAGCCCAAAACATGACTACACCACCTCCTTGCTGAGGTCGCAGCCTTGTTGGGACATGGTGGCCATTCACCAACCATCCACTACTCCATCCATCTGGCCCATCCAGGGTTGCACGGCACTCATCAGTAAACAACACGGTTTGAAAATTAGTCTTCATGTATTTCTGAGCCCACTGCAACCGTTTCTGTTTGTGAGCATTGTTTAGGGGTGGCCGAATAATAGCTGTATGCACACTTGCAAACCTCTGTAGGATGCTACACCTTGAGGTTCACGGGACTCCAGAGGCACCAGCGGCTTCAAATACCTGTTTGCTGCTTTGCAATGGTATTTTAGCAGCTGCTCTCCTAATCCTATTAATTTGTCTGGCAGAAACCTTCCTCATTATGCCTTTATCTGAATGAACCCGTCTGTGCTCTGAATCAGCCACAAATCTTTTCACAGTACGATGAAAACGCTTAAGTTTTCTTGAAATATCCAATGTTTTCATACCTTGTCCAAGGTATTGCACTATTTCACGCTTTTCGGCAGCAGAGAGATCCTTTTTCTTTCCCATATTGCTTGAAACCTATGGCCTGCTTAATAATGTGGAACGTCCTTCTTAAGTAGTTTTCCTTTGATTGGGCACACCTGGCAAACTAACTATCACAGGTGTCTGAGATTGATTACAATGATCCAAAGAGCCCTAAGGGTATGTTCACACGGCCAAATTTCAGACGTATACGAGGCGTATTATGCCTCGTTTTACGTCTGAAAATACGGCTCCAATACGTCGGCAAACATCTGCCCATTCATTTGAATGGGTTTGCCGATGTACTGTGCAGACGACCTGTTATTTACGCGTCGTCGTTTGACAGCTGTCAAACGACGACGCGTAAAAATACAGCCTCGTCAAAAGAAGTGCAGGACACTTCTTTGGACGATTTTGGAGCTGTTTTCTCATAGACTCCAATGAAAACAGCTCCAAAAACGGACGTAAAAAACGCCGCGAAAACGGCGCGAAAAATGCGAGTTGGTAAAAAAACGTCTGAAAAGCAGGGTCTGTTTTCCCTTGAAAACAGCTCTGGATTTTCAGACGTTTTTGTTGACTACGTGTGAACATACCCTTAGGGTATGTGCACACACACTAATTACGTCCGTAATTGACGGACGTATTTCGGCCGCAAGTCCCGGACCGAACACAGTGCAGGGAGCCGGGCTCCTAGCATCATACTTATATACGGTGCTAGGAGTCCCTGCCTCTCTGCAGGACAACTGTCCCGTACTGTAATCATGTTTTCATTACAGGACAGTAGTTCCACGGAGAGGCAGGGACTCCTAGCATCGTACATAAGTATGATACTAGGAGCCCGGCTCCCTGCACTGTGTTCGGTCCGGTACTTGCGGCCGAAATACGTCCGTCCCTTACGGACGTAATTAGTGTGTGTGCACATACCCTTAGACACAATACCATCCATGAGTTTAATTGAAAAACTAATAATTAAATGTTTATGACACTTAAATCCAATGTGCATAATAATTTGGAACACGGTGTAGCTTCAGTTAGTGACGGACTTTCAGTTTTCTTTTTACTGAAGTTCGTTTACTAAATTTTACATAGTTGGACCTTGTCAAAGTCGCTCAGATTCTTAGGGTATGTTCACACGAGGGCGTCCGTAACGGCTGAAATTACGGGGATGTTTCAGCCTGAAAACATCCCCGTAATTTCAGCCGTAACGGCATGTGCAGGCGCTTGAACGCCGCATCAATTACGGACGTAATTGGCGCTGCTATTCAGTGGAGTCAATGAATAACGGCTCCAATTACGGCCAAAGAAGTGACAGGTCACTTCTTTGACGCGGGCGTCTATTTACGCGCCGTCATTTGACAGTGGCGCGTATATTACGCCACGTGTGAACAGACAAACGTCTGCCCATTGCTTTCAATGGGCAGATGTTTGTCAGCGCTATTGAGGCGCTATTTTCGGACGTAATTCGGGGCAAAAACGCCCGAATTACGTCCGTAAATAGGCCGTGTGAACATACCCTTACACTTGCCTATTTTTCCTGCCTCAAACACATCAGCTTCAAGAACTGACTGTTCACTTGCTGCCTAATATATCCCATCCAGGGCGTAACTAGGAAAGACTGGGCCCCATCGCAAACTTTGGACTGGGTCCCCGCTCCCCTGAGTGCCACACAAACCCCCTTTGTAGATCGTGCCCCCCTGTAGATTCCGCCACACCGCACCCCCCTGTAGATTCCGCCACACAGCGCCCCCCTGTAGACTCCGCCACACAGCGCTCCCCTGTAGATTCCGCCACACAGCTCCCCCTGTAGATTCCGCCACAAAGTGCCCCCTTGTAGATTCCGCCACACAGCGCCCCCTGTAGATAGTGCCATACAGCCCCCTCCCTGTAGATAGCACCATACAGCCCCCTCCCTGTAGATAGCGCCACACAGCTCCCCCTGTAGATAGCGCCATACAGCCCCCTCCCTGTCAAGGGCGTAGCTAAAGGCTCATAGGCTCTGATACAAAAGTCCTTCTTGGGGGCCCCCCAACCTCTCATGACCGACGGCCCGCAGCTTTCAGCTGCGTTGCTTAGTCTCCTAAGTAACCCAACGATGCAGCACTAGCCAGGGGTGTCACTAAGGTCTTAAAACGTCAGGGGCAACAGCCCTAGAGCTATGGTTAGGATTAGATACAATGGCTCAGCAGACAGTATCACACATGATAAGATTAGATATAGGATTCCGCTCACTGACATTACTTCTCCAGCACTGGACCAGGAAATGTAAGATAATAATTGCTTTGCTTTTTTATGTGTTACAAATTTTTTTTTATTTTTTTTTACAGGTTCGGTTGTTGGACTACTTTGGATTCAAGTACTACGTCAATAACGGAGTTTTTTTTATTCTCAATAAAATGGTAAACAAGGGTTGTGTGGTGTTTTTTTTTTTTATTATATCAATAAAATATTTTTTCCATGTCCTTGTATTTTTTTAAACATTATTACTACCACCTTACTAATGGCCGCTGGCTGATTGACAGTGTCCATTACTAAGGTGGGGCTTAATGTTAGCCGTGCAGAGGCTAACACTACCCCTATTATTACCCCGGTACCGTCTGCCACTAGGTGAAAAATGGGGACATCACATTGGGTTTTTTTCCATTTAAAAAAAAAATTGACGTGGGGCCCCCCATTTTTCATATCCAGCCAGATGCAACACAGCAGCAGCAGGCTAGCATTACCAGGGTGGGAAGGGCCACTGTTGTTGGCCTTCCCCCGCCTAATAATACCAGCCAGCAGCTGCCCCAGAGTCCGACCACCACTACAGATGGTCAGGTGGTAGATCAAACCCGGCACCCCTGGTGGCGGTGGGTGCTGAAATAATAATGGGGATTAGTTTTAGACTCTGCATTGGCTAACACTAAGCCCCTCCTTAGTAATGAACGCTGTCAATCAGCCAGCAGCCATTACTAAAGAGGTAGAAATAAAGTTTTTTTAAAAATACAGACATAGAAAAAATATTTTATTGAAATTAAAAAAAACATACAACCCTCGTTAGCAATTTTATTTGGAATAAAAATGTCATTATCAAAGTAGTCCTCGATTCCAACAACCGAATCTGTAAAAAAATCACAAACACAAAAAAAAAACATTAGTAACACATGTGGTGGGCTTAGATAAAGGGCCCATGTGTAATATGGTCTGTTGGACCCTGTACCTAAGCCTACCATGGGGTAGGATTAGATACAGGGCCCCAGCAGACAGTATTGTTTTACATACCCTTTTCTTCGGCTTACAGCAGAGGAAGCGCGATCTCGTTGTAACCTGTAATTTACAGCAAGATCTCGCGAGATCACGCTTCCTCTGCTGTAACTACCACAGACAGAGTAACGAAGTGCAGGAATTGTGAATAGACATCCCGTGGAATGTCTATTCACTGTCTAAACACTTCAGTATTGTTAATGTGTTAGTATAAGACAGCACATAAGGATCTAAAATGATCCTTATGCACTGCCTAAATGAATGGAGAGGAGTGCATGATGCTGATTGGTCAGCGTCATACACTCCCCTGTACAACGCCCACTTGGTCTAAAGTAAATATACGCCCACTTGGGCATTAAGCAACTCATTAGCATAAATCTAAAAACGCTAATAAAGTGGTGAAAATAGATTGTTTTAAAAAAAATAAAAAGCACTGCTGTCACCTACATTATAGCGTCCATCTCCTTATGTAGGAGATAGGGCACTTATAATGTGGTGACAGAGCCTCTTTAAGTTTAGAAAAACACAAATTTTTAAACATTTTCTCTAGACTTTGGTGTTTTTCACAAATAAACACTGAATGTATCGACCAAATTTTACTACTATCTTAAAGCACAACGTGTAACCAAAAAACAATGTCAGAATCGCTTGAAAATATAAAAGCATTCCAAAAGTTATTACCACATAAACTGACACGTCAGATTTGAAAAAATTTCCTGGTCCATTAGGCCAAAACAGGTTCTTAACCCCTTCGCGCTCAGCGACGTACTATTCCATCTTGCTAAGTGCATCGTTCGCGCTTAGCGCCAGAATAGTAAGTCGTGGGAGAAACGGCTATTTCAGTCGTCTTCCCGACACATACAGGAGCTATGACAGCTACTGTCTTGTACAGCAGTTGCCGCAGCTCCTTCAGCGGGGACCGATCCCTGTGTCCCCGCTGATTAACCCCTTGGAAGCCGCGTTAAATAGCGATCACGACTTCTTAGGGGGTTAAGCTACCATCGTCAGCACGCTACACAATAGTGGCCGGCGATAGTGGCTATGGCAACTGGACGCCTAACAATGGCGTCTGGCTATGCCATCTACGGAAGCCTAGTGGGTCGTGACTAAGTCAGGACCCACTATGCTTGCTGTCAGTGAGTAGCTGACAGCTCTAATACACCGCACTACGCATGTAGTGAAGTGTATTAGAATAGCGATCAGGGCCTCCTGCCCTCAAGTACACTAGTGGGACAAAGTAATAAAGTTAAAAAAAAGTTGTGTAAAAATAAGAAAATAAAAGTTTTAAAAGTAACAAAAGTAAAATCCCCCTTTTTCCCTTATCAGTCCATTTATTATTAATAAAAATAAATAAATAAACTATACATAATTGGTATCGCCATGTCCGTAACGGCCTGAACTACAAAAGTATTTTGTTATTTATCCCGCACGGTGAACGCCGTAAAAGAAACTAATAATAAACCATACCAGAATCACAATTTTTTGGTCACTTCACTTCCCAAAAAATTGAATAAAAACAGATCAAAAAGTCGCATGTACCTAAAAATGGTACTGATCAAAACTGCAGTTCGTTACGCAAAAAACAAGTCCTCATACGGCTTTCTTGATGGAAGAAAAAACAACTTTATGGCTCCTAGAATAAGGCAACACAAAAAGTAAATGATTTTTAATAAAAAGTATTTTATTGTGCAAACGCCATAACACATAAAAAAAACTATAAACATATGGTATTGCCATAATCGTATCGCCACACAGAATAAAGTGAATATGTCATTTATAGCACACGGTGAAGGCTGTCAAAAAATAGAATAAAAAACAACAGTAGAATTGCTGTTTTTTAGTCACCACGCCTCTTAAAAATAGAACAAAAACTGATCAAAAAGTCGCATGCACCCCATGAAAACTACAATGAATCCCTCAAGAGGTCTACTTTCCAAAATAGGGTCACTTTTGAGGGGGAGTTTTCCACTGTTTTGGCACCACAAGACCTCTTCAAACCGGAAATGGTACCTAATAAAAAGGAGGCCTCATAATCCTCTAGGTGGTCCTTTGCTTCGGAGGCCGGTGCTTCAGTCCATTAGCACACTAGGGCCAAATGTGGGATATTTCTCAAAACTGGAGAATCTGGGCAATAAGTATTGAGTTGCGTTTCTCGGGTAAAACCTTCTGTTATATAGAAAAATGGAATAAAAAGGAATTTTTGACAAAAAAAATGAAATATATTCATTTCATCTCTACTTAGCTTTAAATTCCTGTGAAACACCTAAAGGGTTAATAAACTTTCTAAATGCTGTTTTGAGTACTTTGAGGGGCCTAGTTTATAAAATGGGGTGTTTGATGGGGTTTCTAATATATAGGTCCCTCAAAGCCACTTCAGAACTTTAAAAAAAAAAGAGGCTTTTTCTTATACCACACCCCGATGTACCTCATTGCCGTGTCCAGGATGCGTTATGAGGCAATACTTCGCGTCTTACATTATACTGATACTGAGCAGTGCCCACCCCGAGATGACCCCAGTTTTGACCGTTTCTATAAACGTAGACCCTATTAGGGTCCATTTAAGTGCCCGGTTTTCCCAAGCATACACCCCCGAGAATTGTATTTCTATTGATGAGTCCTTGGTACATTTTAAAAGGAGGCTTCAATTCCGCCAGTACCTGGTTACTTCTGGTGGGTTTCCATTGCTTTTATACCTCTGGGGCTCTGCAAATGCGACATGGCACCCGAAAACCAATCTAGCAAAATCTGGACTCCAAAGAACACATAGCGCTCCTTTCCTTCTGAGCCCTCCCATGGGCCCAAACGGCAGTTTATCACCACAAATGGGGTATTGCCGTACTCAGGACAAATTGGGCAACAAAATGGGGCATTTTGATCCCTGTGAAAATAAGAAATTTTGATCAAAAATTATATCTTATTGGAAAAATAACTTTTTTAATTTCACAGCCCAATTCAAATACGTGCTGTGAAAATACTGTGGGGTCAAAATGGTAACAACAACCATAAATGAATTTCTTGAGGAGTGCAGTTTCCAAAATGGGGTCACTATTGGGGGATTCCTACTGTTTTGGCACCTCAACACCTCTTCAAACCTGGCATGCTGCCTAAAATATATTCTAATAAAAAAAGAGGCCCCAAAATGCACTAGATGCTTCTTTGCTTCTGGGGCTTGTGTTTTAGTCCACAAGCACACTATAGCCACATGTGGGACATTTAGGCTATGTTCACACGGAGTATTTTGGGGGAGGAATATCTGCCTCAAAATTCCGTTTGGAACTTTGAGGCAGATATTCCTCTCCCTGCACGCCGATTTTCGCGGCAATTATCGCGCCGTTTTTCGCCCGCGGCCATTGAGCGCCGCGGGCATAAAACAGCGAGAAATACGCTTTCTCCTGCCTCCCATTGAAGTCAATGGGAGGTCAGAGGCGGAAGCGCCCGGAGATAGAGCATGTCGCTTCTTTTTCCCACGAGGCAGTTTTACTGCTCGCGGGAAAAAGACGCCGACGCCTCCCATTGAAATCAATGGGAGGCGTTCTCGGGCCGTTTTTGCCGAGTTTTGCGACGCGGTTTCCGCGTCAAAAAACTCGGCAAAATACCCCGTGTGAACATAGCCTTTTAAAAACTGCATCTGGACAATACATATTTAGTAGTGTTTCTCTGATAAAACCTTCTGTGTTAGGCTATGTTCACACACTTAGCAAAATACGTCTGAAAATCCAGAGCTGTTTTCAAGCGAAAATAGCTCCTGATTTTCAGACGTTTTTGTAACAATTCGCGTTTTTTGCTGTGTATTTTACGGCCAGTATTGGAGCTGTTTTTCAATGTAGTCAATGAAAAACGCCTCCAAAAACATCCCAAGAAGTGACATGCACTTCTTTTTCACGGGCGTCTTTTTACGTGCCGTATTTTGACAGCGACGCGTAAAATTAAGCCTCGTGGGAATAGAACACCGTAAATCCCATTGCAAGCAATGGGCAGATGTTTGGAGGCGTAATGGTGCCATTTTTTCAGGCGCGTAATTCGAGGCGTAAACGGCCCGAATTACGTCTGAAACCACTGCGTGTGAACATACCCTAACAGAAAAAAAATAGAATAAAATTTAAATTCAACAAGAAAAATGAAATTTGCAAATTTCACCTCCACTTTGCTTTAATTCCTGTGAAATGCCTAAAGGGTTAAAAAAAATCTAAATGCTGTTCTGAATATTTTGAGGGGTCTAGTTTTTAAAATTGGGTTGTTTATGGGAGTTTCTAATACATAGGCCCCTCAAAGCCACTTCAGAATTGAACAAGTACCTTAAAAAAAAAGGCTTTTGTAATTTTCTTAAAAATATGAGAAATTGTTGTTTATGTTCTAAGCCTTGTAACGTCCAAGAAAAATAAAAGAATGTTCAAACGATGCCAATCTAAAGTAGACTTATGTGAAATGTGAACTAGTAACTATTTTGGGTCGTATAACCATCTGTTTTACAAGCAGACGCACAAATGCAATTTTTTTCTAAATTTTGCAAATTTTTCACAAATAAACACTGAATATATCGACCAAATGTCACCACTAACATAAAACCCAATGTATCATGAGAAAACAATCTCCGAATTGCTTGGATAGATTTAAGCATTCCGAAGTTATTACCACATAAAGTGAAATATGTCAGATTTGAAAAATGGGCTCTGAGCCTTAAGGCCTAAAGTAGGCTGCGTTCTTAAGGGGTTAAGGGGTTAAAATGGTCATTTAAAAAAAAAAGTAAGACATTCTTTGTACATGTAATGAAAGAAAGGCACTTAGGCCTCAGTCACACGACAGGGTCCGAGTGTCGGCCGATTTTCCCGGCCGGTTTGCATCCGGTTTGCATCCGTTCCGATTCCGTTCCGGGCCGTGTTGCCGTTTTTACCGGCCGATTTGGACCCGATTTGCATCCGTTCTTTTCCCTGACCGTTTTTTAATCGGATGAATTTCATTTAAATTTGTTGCCACACACAGCCCTTTGTAGATAATGCCACAGCCCCTCTGGTAGGTGATGCCACCCAGCCCCCTGTAGGTAATGCCACCCAGTCCCCTGTTGGTAATGCCACCCAACCCCCTGTTGGTAATGCCACCCAGCCCCCTGTTGGTAATGCCACCCAGCCCCCTGTAGGTGACACCACACAGCCCCCTGTAGGTGATGCCACACAGACCCCTGTAGGTGATGCCACCCAGCCCCCTGCAGGCGATGCCACCCTGTCCCCTGTAGGTGATGCCACCCTGCCCCCTGTAGGTGATGCAACCCTGCCCCCTGTAGGTGATGCCACCCAGCCCCCTGTAGGTGATGCCACCCAGCCCCCTGTAGGTGATGCCACCAAGTCCCCTCTAGGTGATGCCACACAGCCCCCTGTAGGTTGCACCCATCCCCCCTCCCTTCCAGGAGAAGTCACTGACTTCAATGTCCATATATGGACAGTGTAGTCACTGACTTCTCCTGGAGAGGAATTCCCTGCCACAGGTCAGGAATTCCGCTTCAGAAGTGAGTGACGTCACTGTGTCCATATATGGACAGTGTAGTCACGCACTTCTCCTGTAGCGGAATCCCCGGCCATAGAGTCTGGGATTCCGCCGCAGAAGTGAGTGACTTCGCTGTGTCCATATATGGACAGTGTAGTCACTCACTTCTCCTGTAGCGGAATCCCCGGCCATAGAGTCGTAGATTCCGCTGCTGAAGTGAGTGACATCGCTGTGTCCATATATGGACAGTGTAGTCACGCACTTCTCCTGTAGAGGAATCCCCGGCCATAGAGTCGGGGATTCCGCTGCAGAAGTGAGTGACTTCGCTGTGTCCATATATGGACAGTGTAGTCACTCACTTCTCCTGTAGCGGAATCCCCGGCCATAGAGTCGGGGATTCCGCTGCAGAAGTGAGTGACTTCGCTGTGTTCATATATGGACAGTGTAGTCGCGCACTTCTCCTGTAGCGGAATCCCCAATCCCCGGCCGGGGATTGGGGATTCCGACTCCTACAGGGAGCAAAAAAAGACCCTCCTCCTCACCTGCACTCTGCACTGTGAGGAGGAGGAGAGAGAGTGAGCGAGCGACTGTAGACCCGGCCATCACTCGGGACACATTCCAGTGATGGCCGTGTATTACCCGGCCCCATAGACTTCTATGGGAGCCGGGCGGCCGGGTACCTGGCCGAAAATAGGGCATGTCCCATTTTTTGACGGCCGATTTTCACGGCCCGTCAAAAAATCGGTCGTGTGAATAGCCCCATTAGGGGTCTATTGTTCCTAATGCAGCCGGGTGACAGCCGATTTATGAACGGCCGTCACCTGGCCGAGAAACCCTGTCGTGTGAATTCCGCCTAAGGCCTCATGCACACTTCCATCACCGTTATCGACCGTTTTTGACGGATCCGTGTGTCCGTTTTTGTTTCCGTGTGGTTTCCGTGTGCACTCCGTTTCCGTTCTGTGTTTCCGTTTTACACGGACGTTGTGCTTCCGTTTGGCTTCCGTTTGGCTTCCGTTTTTCCGTTTAAAAAACGGAAGGTAAACTTCATTTGAATTTGTCACATGTCCCACGAAACACCCATAGAAAGGTTACAAGAAGTTTTTGGTGCTGTTTTCTGTAGCTTTCAGAGCATAGAGAACAGTTTGAGATTACTCTGCTTGGCTTGCTTAGTTTTTTTGGGATTTTTGGAGTGAAATGTGTGCATTTACTTACTTATTTTGTGACGCTGGGCACTAGTTCCCTGCTGCCATCTGTGCGTCAAAAGCTCCATGGGGGGGCGTGGCCTGGTAATGGCGCCGAGCGGACGTGTGGACTGAGAGCTCCGCTACAGACTTCATCCCAGCAAGCTCTTTAGCATGAGAAGGCAGAGGCAAACGGCACCCCAATGAGGAGAACACCCAGGCATACAGGCACACCGTCCAGACCACAATCAAGGGCACTAACCGGAGGGATTCACAGGTATTTTGGCGACACAGTGAGGGGAGAGAAATCCAAGATGGCGCCGCCGGGCCCTGAACGCCGGACCAGGGGAAATGGAAGCACAGTACAGGACGCTTCTCCTATAGCTCCCCCATCTCCAGCCCAAAACTCCTCTCCTAGATCCTTGTCGCCTCAGAAGAATGACACAGGCCTAACCACGCAAATGGTTGCGACAGATATGATCTCTGTTCCAGGGAATATGCTTATGGAGCTAAAACAACAACTTGCTGCAGTTCCAACAAAGGGAGACATGGAAGCTTATGTGAGCAGATTGGAGACAACGTACAAATCTGAGATTCAGGCGCTGACATGCAATCTTTCTCAGCTTACAGACCAGGTACAGCGCATGGATGGAATTATTACAGCGACTTCTCAGGCACAAGCAGCACATCAGTCGACACTGGAGCAACATACTCAGCAAATCCATATGCTGTTTAATATCGCTGAAGATCATGAAAACCGCAACCGGCGGAATAATTTGCGTGTCCGTGGCCTGCCGGAGTCATATAGCACTGCCTCTATAGTACCTACCCTGAAGGGCATATTCAACTCTCTCCTGGGACGTGAGCCTGAATCTGCTCTGGAAATTGATAGAGCACACCGCACTCTGGGTCCTAGAAACGCAGACCCTGATAGGCCGAGAGATATCCTGTGCCGCATTCACTACTTCACGCTGAAGGAAGAAATATTACGAAAAGCCAGAGATAAAGGCGATATTGTATGGGAGGGGACGAAACTTCAACTCTTATCTGATCTCTCCAAAATGACTTTGGATAAACGTAGGAACTTGCGCCCTTTACTGGATGTTCTGCGTGAGAATGGGATTCCATATTCTTGGGGATATCCGTTCCAGCTTCAAGTCAGGAAAGATGGCGTTCTCTTCTTCGTCCGGGAACTAGCCGACATTCCAGAGTTCTGTGAGGCGTTAGACATCCCAAGAGTCTCCATATTGGACTGGCCCTCAACTCCGTTTCTTCCCCAAAGAGCGCACCAAGGTCGGCGCGGCAGATCTCCAGCCCTTCGTGGACGGCGTCAGGAGCGACGACAGATGGAACCGGTTCCAGAAAATTAAGTGGTGGTCGTGAGTATAAATACTCACCCACAGGTAGCATAATTATAAGCCCTTGCCGGCTTTGATGCGGAACTCTCATGATTACCTATTTGTATTCTATTCATTCTACAGGGACACAGGTCGAGGGTTCATGATGTTTTTTGAGAGAATCTAGAACGAATACCTTGATGTGATATGCTTTTATACAACTGTGCTCCGGTTAGAGATAGACGAGGTTCATTAGCACTTTTCATAAATGTGTCACTTTAATGGTACACTGTTCCAATATTTGCCTCTGAATGTATATTTAAGGTTCCGCACCATCTCATGGGGCATACCATACTGCCTTAGATAATACCGCTTAACGGGTGTTCTCCATAGCTCCTTTTGGTGCTATACTATACTGTTATCTTGATACTTATTCATATTGTATTATTTCATGTTGTTCTTCCTGCTATATTTTTTCAGTAATATTGCTGGGGTGATAGTCTAAGCGTTCGCTAGGTTCCTGACTAGACACTCTTCCAATTAGGGATTCACTGGTTCGCCAGTGTTACTTGGTTTGTAATATCTCTCTGATTTAGTCATCAGAGAGTGGGTTTTCACCCTTATTCTATACTTCATTTTCAAAGTTCGTTTTCTTTGTATTTTTGTTTTAATTTCTCCTATACCTAAACTTATCCCCCTTCCTCCCCCCTTCCTGCCTTTTTAGTGTGAGGGGATGGCCTGCCTAAAGATGTGCACTCTGAATGTCAGGGGATTTAATACTCCTGAAAAACGCGCACAGATCCTTTATGACATGCATAAAGAGAGGGTCCAACTCTTGTTTTTACAGGAGACCCATTTAAAAACAGCACACATCCCTCGTCTTAGCACTCAATATTACTCCAAGTGGTATCATAGCACGAATACGGAGTCCGAAAGCAAAGGGGTTAGTATTGCAATTCATAAGTCCCTATTGCACGAGGTATTGGCGACGGCGTCAGACACGGAGGGTCGCTACTTATTTGTCAAAATTTCTCTACATGGCAAGGTGATTACGTTGGCTAACTTTTATTTGCCTAATCAGGATCAGGCTAGGGTGTGCAGGTCATTGTTGCGTAGGCTGGAGGATTTCTCAGAAGGGCTGCTGGTAATTGGAGGCGATTTTAACCTAGTGTTGGACAGATATCTTGACTCTTCGTCTGGTAAAAGCTCGGTACCTAGGTCACATTTGTCAGCTTTATCATCTACATTACATACAATGCAGTTAGTCGAAAAAAAAAAAAAAAAAAAGCTCCATGGGAAGTTCCTCCCACACGGCGTCCTTTTTATAGCAGTCGTGGTAGCATTCTGCCCGCGTATCCCACAGTTCTGGGTGATCATGCACCAATGCTATGAGTCTCTCCACATCCATCTTCAGGAATGAATGTGTACTGTAGTCTGTGAGTCTGTGAACTTTGGCTCACCCAGCCATTGCTATGGCAACAGATCCATCAAAAACGGACGGCACACGGAAGCCTTCCGTGTGCCATCCGTTTTTTTGACTGACCCATTGACTTCTATGGGCCACTTGGTCACTGAATCACTGACCAAAGTAGGACATGCTCTACTTTAGACGGAACGGAACAACGGATCCGTTTAAACAACTGAAGTGTGCATGGGCCCATTGAAATGAATGGGTTCAGGGTGCTATCAGTGACAAAAACGTATAGCACCCTGAAGGAAAAGACTGAAGTGGGCATGAAGCCTTAAAGTTTTTTTTGTCCTGTTTCTCCTGTGTTTTTGAAATACCCCTGCTTTGGCCGTCATCTGATGCCTGGTCACACGGTGAGGACAAAAATTAAAGCTCTGTGCCTTTCAGGACATACATTTTTTATTAAATTAAATCCAGGCCCCATTCCACACCTGTAGAGTATTTGATCTGACTGTACAATAGCGCACCCTTAGAAGTGACCCAATTCTGAAATCTATACCCCATGAGGTATTCATTTAGGAGTTCAGTGGGCATGTGGACTACAAACTTTTCATATAATGAAATAGTGCGGTTTGTGGGATTGTACTCAACAAGTCTCTAATATCACATTTGCCTGTACTTATTACTATGCCGTACTGACAAAGCAGCTGACCAACAAATGTCATTCTACAGATGTTAACAGCAACCCGCTCTTCTATATAGTAAGTTAAAGCAAAAAAAAACAACTGCATGAGCTCAATATATTTCAATAAATGGAGGAAAAAAGTATACAACAGTGTTGCAAACTTAGAGAACCTTTCACCTCCCCATACATGTGCAGCTGAGTGCAGCATGTTATGGGAAGGGCTGCACAAACCCTGAGGCACTTTACATTTTTTTCTACCTCCCTCCGTTATTTAGATATCGGTGCCGTTATATTTGGCGCCCGATATTTAAATAACCCCCTGAACAGTCAACGGGGCGTGTACTGGCAAGGGGGCGTGTTACTATGGCTGTGACACTGTCCAATCAGATATGGACAGTGTTACAGCAAGAGCGAGGAGATTTCACTCTCAGGGTATGTTCACACGAGGGCGTCCGTTACGGCTGAAATTACGGGGATGTTTCAGCCTGAAAACATCCCCGTAATTTCAGCCGTACCGGCATGTGCAGGCGCTTGAACGCCGCGTCCATTACGGCCGTAATTAGCGCTGCTATTCATTGGAGTCAATGAATAACGGCTCCAATTACGGCCAAAGAAGTGACAGGTCACTTCTTTGACGCGGGCGTCTATTTACACGCCGTCATTTGACAGCGGCGCGTAAATATACGCCTCGTGTGAACAGACAAACGTCTGCCCATTGCTTTCAATGGGCAGATGTTTGTCAGCGCTATTGAGGCGCTATTTTCAGACATAATTCGGGGCAAAAACGCCAGAATTACGTCCGTAAATAGGCCGTGTGAACATACCCTCACTCTTCAGCTTTCAAGATTAGTCGTCTTCTGCCGAACTGGCAAGGGGGCGTGTCTCTGCTACGGACAGTGTAAGGGCTTATTCAGACGAACGTATAATACGTCCGTTCTACGCGCGTGATTTTCATGCGCGTTGCACGCACCTATGTTAGTCAATGGGGCCCTTCAGACAGTCCGTGATTTTCACGCAGCGTATGTCCGCTGCATAAAACTCACGACATGTCTTATATTTCCCCTTTTTTCGCCCATCACGCACCCATTGAATTCAATGGGAGCGTGAAAACCATGCACGGCACACGGACGCACTTCCGTGTGCCGCGCGTGATGCGTGCTACAGTAGTCAAAACTATGAATGAAAACAGAAAAGCACCACGTGATTTTCTGTTTACAAACATAAAAACAGAGTGTCATAATGATGCTGGCTGCACAAAAATCACGCAGCAACGCATCATATGATGATAACACACACAAACCTTTTGCAGACCTTTTGCGCACGCAAAACACCGCGTTTCTTGTGCGCGCAAAACGCACACGCTCGTGTGAATTCGGCCTAAGAGCTGTGGAGAGGAGAACTCGCTCTCATCTCTTCAGCTCTTGCGAGAGATCAGTCTTGTATTGTCTGCCGAACTGGCAAGGGGGTGTGTCTCTGCTATGAACAGTGTAAGTGCTCCCCAGCTCTTACACTGTCTGTAGCAGAGACACGCCCCCTTGCCAGTTTGGCAGACAAAGTACAAGACTGATCTCTCACAAGAGCTGAAGAGATGAGAGCTCCTCTCCACAGCTCTTACACTGTCCGTAGCAGTTATACACCCCCTTGCCAGGTCAGGTGAAAAGACTGCAATCGCACACTCTCTCTCCTCGCTCTTGCTGTGGCACTGTCCATATCTGATTGGACAGTGTCACAGCCATAGTAACATGCCCCCTTGCCAGTACACGCCCCGTTGACAGTTCAGGGTGTTATTTAAATATCGGGCGCCAAATATAACGGCACCGATATCGTTCCTTCTCAGCCGGTTCTGTCAGTTCAGCTGAACTGACAGCGAGTGGATCCTTTGTGTATCCCACACACAGGATCCACCTAACATCGATCACACAGTACCTGCTCTCAGCCGAGCCGTCAGTTCAGATGAACTAAAGGAATCGGCGGAGAGAACGTTATATCTTTTACGTATACCGGATACATAGAAGCTGTATTGTAAAAAGTTTTTTTTAATGTCATATAAAAAAAAGTCCATAAAAACACAAAAAACATTGATATAAAAAAAAAAATATTTTGAGGGGCATTTTTTTTTTTTAATAAACCGTTCAGTCAGTTTGTTTTGTTGTAACTTTATAATTAGTCTTTATTAAAAGTTTGTTTTACTTTTTGAGATACAGCTGCTCAGTATTCTCTATACACAGCAGCTGTATCCTTCGTTTTAACCTGAATCCATCAGTCCTGCGGACCTGATGGGTTCGGTAACAGCGGGTCCTGTGTGTTTCTGCAGGATCCACCTGTAATCGTTCACATCTAAGTCATGAGCTTAGATGAGATCGTTAACAGCCAAATCCTGTGTGTCAGGGCACAGGAATACTGGGAACAGGAAACCACTAAGGGACCATTTGCAAGACTAATACGGGTAAACACAACAACGCTCAGGCATTGAGTGAAAAGGCAGAGCCCTTTTTATAGTCCAGGGGAATTGTGGGTTAATTACAGATTTCTGACACGTGCGTGTACTGGCCCTTTAAGGCCGGGCGCGAGCGTGCGCGCGCACCCTACGGGAGCCAGTACAGTGATGCGGAAGTGAGTGCCGGCGTCTCTCCGGAGGGAGATGCCGCCCAGCACTCACTCGTCCATGGCCGTGGCCGTCGGGGTGTAAGTTAGAACGACGGTCCGCAGCTGAGGACGTTAGAGTATCCCATAACTTCTTAATGAGAGTAGGAGCATTGCGATTCTCTTCTGGTTCCCAGGATCTCTCTTCTGGACCAAATCCCTTCCAATCCACCAAATAAAAGACTTTTCCTCTTATCCTCTTCAAGTCCAAGATCTCCTTGACCTCGAATACCTCTGATGAACAGCTGGGGGCAACTGCAGGACTAGGAGTCTCGGTGTAGTGGTTCAGGACCACAGGCTTCAGGAGGGAAACATGAATGGATTTGGGGAGCCTGAGGGTGGGGGCAGCCGAAGCTTGTAGGAGACAGGGTTGATCTGTTGTAGGATCTCAAAGGGTCCAAGGAACCTGGGAGAAAACTTGTATGACAGCACCTTCAGCCGGATATTCCTAGAGGACAGCCAGACCTTGATACCCGGAAGAAACTGAGGCGGCTCTCTTCTCCTTGTGTCTGCCTTTCACTTCATGCGGTCGACCGCATGAAGTGAAGAGGATCGGGTTTGCTGCCAGATCTGCAGGAAGTCCCTGAATGCAGAGTCAGCTGCGGGCACCTGGGATGTAGCTGACAAAATGAGAAAAATTTAAGGATGGTGGCAGTAAACAATGAAGAACGGTGTGGCAGCAGTGGACTCACTTGTGTGGTTGTTATAAGAGAACTCGGCCCAAGGAAGAAGCTGCACCCAGTCATCATGCTGCTTGGAGATGAAGTGTCGTAGATTGTTCTCCATGATTTGGTTGATACTCTCGAGTTGACCATTGGACGGGCGATGGTAGGCTTAAGAAAAGTCCAACTTTACATCAAGGAGTTTACAGAGGGCTCTCCAGAACTTTGAAGTAAACTGAACCCCCTGATCAGACACAATATGCAGAGGTAAGCCATGCAGGCGAAAGATGTGTTGGATGAAAAGGTTGGCCAGTTGAGAAGCAGAAGGTAGGCTGGTCAGCGGAACAAAATGAGCCATCTTCGAGAATCGGTCCACCACCACCCAGACTGTACTGCACCCAGCAGAGGGAGGCAGGTCCGTGACAAAGTCCATTGCTATATGCTGCCAGGGAGCATTGGGCACAGGCAGCGGTTGGAGCAGACCAGCAGGCTTGGAGTGAGCAGGCTTGTTAGCCACGCACACCGTGCAGGATGAGACAAAGTCCACAATGTCGTTGGGCAGCGTGGGCCCCCAGAAATGACGGGCAATCAGATCTCGGGTCTTACGGCCCCGCCTGTTTGGAGCTGTGTCCCTGCGAAGAATTCTCCTTCTGTCTGCCAGGCGTACAAAAGTCCTCCATGGAGGGATGTCTCTAACTTCAGATGATTGACAGAAATAATGCAGGATGGATCAATGATATTTTGCGGAGACTCCATCGTGTCCTCTGTCTCGACCTGGACAAGACATCACATCGGCACTCACATTTTTGTCGGCAGGGCGGTAGTGGAGCTCAAACTGGAACCGGGCAAAGAACAGCGACCACCTGGCTTGACAGGGGTTCAGTCATTGGGCCGACTGGAGATAGGTGAGGTTCTTGTGGTCAGTAAATATCAGGATGGGGTGAGCTGCGCCCTCTAGTAGATGTTTCTACCCCTCCAGGGTCAATTTGATGGCCAGTAACTCTCGATCCCCAATGGAGTAATTGCGTTCTGCGGAAGAAAAAAGTTTCGAATAACAGCCACATACCACAGCCCTCCCTTTGGGACCTCTCTGGAACAGAAGTGCATCAGCACCAACAGAGGAGGCGTCCACCTCCAACAAAAACTGATGAGATACATCAAGATGGTGGAGGGTTAAGGCTGACGGGAAGGTACTTTTAAGGCTATTAAATGCAGATTCTGCCTCTGGAGTCCACACCTTGTCGTTCATGCCTTTTTTGGTGAGGGTAGAGATGGGAGTTGTCAGTGAAGAGAAGTTTGGGATGAACTGCTGGTAGAAGTTGGCGAATCAAAAAAAAACCCTGTATGGACCTTAAGTCTAGAAGGTGTGGCCACTTCAGGATGGACTTTACCTGCTCAGTGTCACGGCGCGGGGTGTGGACCCACTGGGCCGTACCGCGTAGCGGGGTAGCAGCTGGCCAACTAGGTACAAAACAATGTCTATAGTTCGAAACGGGTACCTGACGCAATAGTAGACAGTGGCAGGATCACGACTTGGCTTACACAGCAGGTGACGCCGCGGATGCAGCGGGAAGGCACGACTTGGCTTTCACAGCAGGTGACGCCGCGGATGCGGCGGAAGACACGACTTGGCTTTCACAGCAGGTGACGCCGCGGATGCGGCGGAAGACACGACTTGGCTTTCACAGCAGGTAACGATAGTACGGGATACAGGGTACAGGCAGCAGGAACGGGCAACACTGGGAACTGGAAAACACTGGGAGACCTTTAGCAAGACAGACTAGGGTATACAACAACGCTCAGGCAAGGAACCAGTGGGCAGAGCTCATTTTTATAGTCCAGCAGCCATTTGGGCTAATAACTGATTACTGGCAGCTGGACGCGTACTGGCCCTTTAAGGCCGTGCACGCGCGGGCGCGCGCGCCCTGCGGGGAACGGCGCGAGGACCCGGAAGACAGTGCCGGCGCCTGCCAGAGGGAGGAGGACGCCGAGCAGAGAGGTGTCCATGGCCGGGATCGTCAGGGGGTGAGTTAGAACGGCGATCCCCGGCCATGGACGTAACAGTATCCCCCCTCTTACGCCCCCTCCTCTTGGGACCAGAGCGGGAAATAAATTTCTTCACGAGGACCGGGGCATCGATATTCTCCTCTGGCTCCCAAGACCTCTCCTCTGGACCAAATCCCCTCCAATCCACCAAGTAAAATGTCCTGCCTCCTACTTTCTTGGTGGCCAGGATCTCCCTCACTTCAAAAGTTCCGGATGAACTGCCAGGAGCCAGATTAGGGATCTTGAGGGTAGGAGGCAGTCGAAGCTTGTACGACACAGGATTGATCTGCAGCAGAATCTCGAAGGGTCCAAGGAACCTGGGGGCAAACTTGCAAGATGGCACCCTCAGCTGGATATTCCTGGAAGACAGCCAGACCTTTGTACCTGGAAGAAACTGGGGAGGTTCTCGTCTTCTAGTGTCTGCCTTTCTCTTCATGCGGTCCACCGCCAGCAGAATAGAAGACCGTGTCTGCTGCCATATTTGCAGAAAGTTCCTGAAGGTAGAATCGGCTGCAGGCACCTGAGACATAGTAGAGCCGGGCAGGGGTATTCGAGGATGTTGGCCATAGACTATAAAGAACGGACTGGAAGTGGTGGACTCACTGGTATGGTTATTATAAGAGAACTCCGCCCACGGAAGCAGCTGCACCCAGTCATCATGTCTTCTGGAAACAAAGTGCCGTAGGTAGTTCTCCATAATTTGATTAATCCTCTCAACTTGCCCATTGGACTGAGGGTGATAAGCTGAGGAGAAGTCCAACTTTACCCCGAGTAGGCCACAGAGTGCTCTCCAGAACTTAGAGGTAAACTGGACCCCTCGATCCGAGACAATATGCAGAGGTAATCCATGCAGACGGAAGATGTGTTGCATGAAGAGGTCAGCCAGTCGAGCGGCAGAAGGTAGGCCAGTCAGGGGAACAAAATGAGCCATCTTTGAAAAACGATCCACCACCACCCAGATCACACTGCATCCTGCAGAGGGAGGCAGATCCGTAACAAAATCCATAGCAATATGCCGCCAGGGGGCCTCGGGCACCGGCAGTGGTTGGAGCAGACCGGCTGGTCTGGAGTGGGAACCCTTGTTGGCTGCACACACCGTACAGGAGGAGACAAAGTCTATGACGTCTTTGGGCAGCGTGGGCCACCAGAACTGATGGGCAATCAGGTTTCGGGTCTTACGGGCACCCGCATGTCCTGCCAGCTTGGAACAGTGACCCCAGCGAAGGATTCTTCCTCTGTCTGCCAGCCGTACGAAAGTTTTTCCTGGGGGAATGCCTCTAACCTGCAGAGGGTTGACAGGGTAGATGCAGGAGGGATCGATAATATTCTGTGGGGACTCCACAGTGTCCTCTGTTTCAAAAGACCTAGACAAGGCATCAGCCCTCACATTCTTGTCGGCAGGTCGGTAGTGGAGTTCGAACTGGAACCGTGCAAAAAACAATGACCATCTGGCTTGACGAGGATTCAGTCGTTGAGCCGTCTGTAGATAGGTCAAGTTCTTGTGGTCCGTGAAGACCAGGATAGGATGAGCTGCGCCTTCCAGTAGGTGTCTCCATTCCTGCAGAGCCATCTTGATGGCCGTAACTCCCGGTCCCCAATCGAGTAGTTGCGCTCTGCAGAAGAAAACAGCTTGGAGTAGTAACCACATACCACCGTCTTGCCTTTCGAACCCCTCTGGTAAAATAGAGCCCCGGCACCAATAGAGGAGGCGTCCACCTCTAACGAAAACTGCAGAGACACATCAGGATGGTGCAGAATGGAGGCAGACGTGAAGGCTTTCTTTAAGGTTTCAAATGCGATCTCCGCCTCTGGAGTCCATACTTTGGCATTCATACCCTTTTTAGTAAGGGTGGAGATGGGAGCTGTCAGAGAAGAGAAGTTGGGGATGAATAGTCTGTAGAAGTTGGCGAATCCCAGGAAGCGTTGTATGGCCCTTAAGCCTTGGGGACGTGGCTACTCCAGGACAGCCTTGACCTTCTCAGGATCCATCTTGAGACCCTGATCAGAGATAATGTAGCCCAGGAAGGGAAGAGACTTTTCTTGGAACACACACTTCTCCAACTTGGCGTAGAGATGATTCTCTCTTAATCTAAGCAACACCTGGCGGACATGGCCCTGATGAGTCACAAGATCTGGGGAAAAATTCAAGATATCATCGAGGTACACCACAACACAGACATAGAGAAGGTCACGAAATATGTAATTCACAAATTCTTGAAATACTGCGGGAGCGTTACACAGGCCGAAGGGCATGACCAAATATTCATAGTGTCCATCACGTGTGTTAAAGGCAGTCTTCCACTCGTCTCCCTGACGGATCCGGATTAGATTGTAGGCCCCCCGCAGGTCAAGCTTGGAAAAAAATTTCGCCCCCCGTATACGATCAAAGAGCTCAGAAATCAACGGCAAGGGGTACCGGTTCTTCACCGTGATCTTATTGAGACCCCGGTAGTCAATACAGGGTCGAAGGGATCCATCCTTCTTTTTGACAAAGAAAAACCCGGCTCCGGCCGGGGATGAAGACTTTCGTATGAAGCCCCTCTCTAGATTCTCTTTAATATAGGCCGACATAGACTGGGTCTCTGGCAAGGAAAGAGGGTATACTCTACCGCGAGGAGAAGAGTCAGGAATCAAGTCGATAGGACAGTCGTATTCTCGATGTGGTGGCAATATCTCTGCCTCCTTTTTGTCGAAGACATCTGCGAACTGAGAGGAACAAGGAGGTAGCCCAGACAATGACTGAGGCGAAGAAGGCTGGGATGGAAGGACATGACCCAGACAGCGGTCTAGACACTTGGGACCCCACTGAAGAACCTCTCCAGAGTTCCAATTCAGGACTGGGGCGTGAAGACGGAACCAAGGCAAGCCCAGCAGCACGGGGTTGACGGCCTTGGACAGGACATACAGAGAGATCAGCTCGGAATGAAGAGCTCCCACCTGGAGTCTCAACAGCTTGGTCACAGACAATACTGGGTCAGGCAAAGGCAGTCCATCTACCGAGGCAACGATCAATGGTCTCTCCAGCAAAACAGTGGGCAACTGAAGGAGATCCACAAGGTCTTGACAGATGAAATTGGCTGCGGAGCCAGAGTCCAGGTAGGCAGAGACTGGATGAGGTCTCCCACCAGCGACAATGGTTACAGGAATGAACAGCTTGGACGAGAATTCTCTATTAAGTGCAGTAGCGCCCAGGGTTGTCTCTCCAACCAATCCCAGACATTGGGGTTTCTTAGGCCTCTGGGGACACAGACGCATGACATGGCCAGCGAGGCCGCAATACAGACAGAGTCCAGAGGTGCGCCTGCGCTGTTTCTCCTGATCAGACAGTTTAAGCCGATCCACCTGTATCGGGACCTCGGACGCAGCAGAAGAACAGGGCAAGAGGGGTTGCTGGAAGTTGAGCGCCAGTCTAGGAAGCCGTCTCTCCTGAAGAATCTCTTGGGATCTCTCTCTGAGCCTTATGTCCACGCGGCTAACCAGCTGAATCAGATCATCCAGGGCAGCTGGGAGATCTCGAGCAGCCAGTTCGTCTTTGATCTCAGGCGATAGGCCATGCCAGAAGGATGCTACCAAGGCCTCATTATTCCAAGACAATTCTCCTGCCAGAGTCCGGAACTGGATGGTGTATTCGCCCACGGAGACGTCCTCCTGACGCAGGTTAAAAACAGCAGTAGCAGCCGATGAGGCTCGTCCAGGATCCTCAAATACGGAACGGAACAACCGCACAAACCCCAGGAAGTCTCTGGTCACGGGTCCCTGTCGTTCCCAGATTGGGTTCGCCCACGCCAGGGCCTTGCTGGCGAGTAGGGATACAATAAAGGCAATCCTGGCTCCGTCCGAAGGAAATGCTTGGGCGTGCAGAGTGAAATGGATTTGGCATTGGTTCAGGAACCCCCTGCACGAACTTGCATCTCCATGAAACCGTGGTGGCAATGGCAGCGAGAACCGAGAGTCCGAACTGGAGCTGCCAGGAGGTGTAGCTGGAGGGTTGATAGGAGGAGTTTCACTAGGAGCGATGACGGAAGAAACTAGTGCACCAAGATGCTGCGCCATGGAGTCTACTGCCACAATGAGTTGATCCTGTCGCGCTTGCAGATCCTGCAGGTCTGCCTGCATGGCTTGGGAGGATGACAGACTCTTGACTTGGCCAGCGGGGTCCATGGCCTGAGCGTACTGTCACGGCGCGGGGTGTGGACCCACTGGGCCGTACCGCGTAGCGGGGTAGCAGCTGGCCAACTAGGTACAAAACAATGTCTATAGTTCGAAACGGGTACCTGACGCAATAGTAGACAGTGGCAGGATCACGACTTGGCTTACACAGCAGGTGACGCCGCGGATGCAGCGGGAAGGCACGACTTGGCTTTCACAGCAGGTGACGCCGCGGATGCGGCGGAAGACACGACTTGGCTTTCACAGCAGGTGACGCCGCGGATGCGGCGGAAGACACGACTTGGCTTTCACAGCAGGTAACGATAGTACGGGATACAGGGTACAGGCAGCAGGAACGGGCAACACTGGGAACTGGAAAACACTGGGAGACCTTTAGCAAGACAGACTAGGGTATACAACAACGCTCAGGCAAGGAACCAGTGGGCAGAGCTCATTTTTATAGTCCAGCAGCTATTTGGGCTAATAACTGATTACTGGCAGCTGGACGCGTACTGGCCCTTTAAGGCCGTGCACGCGCGGGCGCACGCGCCCTGCGGGGAACGGCGCGAGGACCCGGAAGACAGTGCCGGCGCCTGCCAGAGGGAGGAGGACGCCGAGCAGAGAGGTGTCCATGGCCGGGATCTTCAGGGGGTGAGTTAGAACGGTGATCCCCGGCCATGGACGTAACACTCAGGATCCATCTTGAGGCCTTGATCAAAAGATGATGTAGCCCAGGAAGGGTAGAAAATTTTTCTCAAACATGCACTTCTTCAGCTTGGCATACAGGCGATTCTCCCTTGATCGCAGCAGAACTTGACGGACATGTCTCTGATGAGTTGTCGGATCTGGAGAAAAAATCAAGAAGGCATCGAGATAGACCACGACGCAGCTATAAAGTAGATGTCGGAAGATGTCATTGACGAACTCTTGGAAGACCACGGGAGCATTACACAGGCCGAAAAGCATTACCAGGTATACATAGTGCCCGTTTCAGGTGTTAAATGCCGTCTTCCATTCGTCACCCCGGCGGATCCAGATTAAGTTGTAAGCCCGACGCAGGTCTAGCTTGGAAAAAATCTTGGCTCCTCATATGCAGTCAAACAGTTCGGAAATTAGCGAAAACGGATATCTGTTCTTGACCGTGATTTGATTGAGACCCGGGTAGTCGATGCAAGGTCGAAGAGATCCGTCTTTCTTTTTGACAAAGAAAAACCCGGTCCCGGCCGGGGAGAATTTTTGTATGAAACCCCTCTCCAAATTCTCCCTGATGTAAGGAGACACAGACTGAGTCTCTGGCAAGGAGAAAGGGTATACCCGTCCATGAGGGAGGGACGCATCAGGAACCAGTTCAATAGGTGTAACGTCCATGGTCGCTGACCACGAACTCCTTCCATCAAGTCGTCGCCCTTCTCTCCAGAGATGTCTGCACATGCGACCGTCCTGTTCCGCAGTGACCACCAGAGTGCGCTCGCGAGCTCAATTCAGACTTGAGAAGCCAAAGCGCACGCATGTGGGAGATTGAGCTGATTGCTCTCAGAGCAGCCTGGGCTATAAGAAGGTCCCAGCCGCATACTCCCATGCCTGAGTGTTGTTTCCTAGTTTGTCTTGCAAATGGTCTCCTAGTGTTTTCCAGTTCCAGTGTTCCCTGTTCCTGTATCCCGTATCCCGTGCTATCCTGTTCCAGTGCCGTATTGTGCTGTAGCCGTGCTATGCTGTACCTACGCCTGTCCTGCTGCTCCACGCCTGACGTCTACCTGCTGCCTAGTCCCAGCCAAGCCTGCCTTGCTACTGTTCGAGCTGCCACAGGTACCTTATACAAACTGTGAACTGTAACCTGCACCCTGTTGGTCAGCTGCCATACCGCCAAGGTGGTACGCCCAGTGGATCCACGAACCCAATGTTACAGTACGCTCAGGCCATGGACTCCGCTGGTCGATCCAAGACCATGACGACGTCTCAAGATATGCGGGCGAATATGCTAGACCTCTGGTCTCGACAGGACGAACTCCTCCAGGCCTTGAACATTCTCGCACGTCGGCAGGAGGCACGAGCTGGCATTCCTCCTACTACACCTCCTGGCAGTACTGCTCCTCAGACCATACCCCCTGGCAGTGTTGATCCTCGTTTTTCTTTGCCACTTCCTGACCGCTATGATGGAGACGCAAGTACCTGTTGTGGTTTTTTGAACCAGTGCCAGATCCACTTCAGCCTGTATTCTAGGGCATTTTCATCTGATGGCGCAAGGGATGCTTTCATCATCTCCCTTCTTACTGGCAAGGCCCTTGAATGGGCGAACTCTATCTGGGAGAGACAAGGACCAGAGACCCGTGACTTCCAGGGGTTCCTCCGGACATTTCGCACAGTGTTTGAGGAGCCTGGACGAGTCTCCTCTGCTGCGGCTTCCTTGCTGAACCTATGCCAAGGTGACATCTCTCTGGCCGAGTACGCCATCCACTTCCGCACCCTGGCGGGAGAACTGTAGTGGAACAATGAGACTCTGGTGGCTGCATTCTGGCATGGACTGTCTCCTAAAATTAAAGTAACTTGCCACTCGGGGCCTGCCGTCTACCCTGGATGAGCTCATCCTCCTGGCTGCCCGGCTTGATAGAAGGCTTCGAGGACGGCTCCAAGAGGTTTGTCGGGAGTAAGGCCTTCCTAGTCTGGCCCCTACCTTGCAGCAACCCCTGCCGCCCTCAGATGCCGATCTTCCTCAGGAGTCTCTGAGGATGGACCAATGTAAGCTATCTAGCCAGGAGAGACAACGCAGACGCACTTCGGGACTCTGTCTTTATTGCGGCCTCGGAGGCCATCTTGTGCATCTGTGTCACCAAAAGCCCCAAACCTAGGGTTGGTAGGAGAGACAACCTTGGGTAAAAAGGGACTCCCGTCTAAATTGTCCATACCCGTGACCATAGTGTCCGTCCGGTGAGAAAACGCATCAGGTCTCTGCGTATCTGGACTCTGGATCTCCTGCTAATTTCATTTGTAGAGACCTGATGGACCTGCTCCAATTGCCCACTACTCCTCTGGAGAGACTGTCGATGGTTGCATCAGTAAATAGACTACCTCTGCCAGAACCAGTTAAAGCTGTGACCAAGCCACTGAGGCTCAAAGTAGGGACTCTCCACTCCGAACTTCTACCGTTCTATGTCCTATCCAAGGCCGTTAACCCCGTGCTGCTGGGCCTGCCTTGGCTCCGACTACATGCCTCAGTCCTAGACTGGAACTCTGGAGAGGTTCTCCAGTGGGGCCCCGAGTGTCACAGCCAATGCCTGCTGCAGATTCGTTCGGTCCAGCCTCCTCTGCCTTGGTCATTGGCAGGATTGCCTGGTCATTATGCTGCATTTTCGGACATCTTCAGCAAAAGGGAGGTGGAGACACTGCCCCCACACCGGGCATATGACTGTCCTATCAAACTAATCCCTGGTGCATCCCTTTCCCGTGGTAGGATATATCCTCTTTCCTTACCAGAGACACTGTCCATGTCCTCCTATGTTAAGGAGAACTTGGAGAGGGTCTTCATACGGAAGTCTTCCTGCCCGGCTGGAGCCGGGTTCTTCTTCGTCAAAAAAAAGGATGGCTCCCTGCGTCCTTGTATTGACTACCGGGGTCTCAACCAAATCACGGTGAAGAATAGATATCCGTTGCCGGTGATCTCTGAATTATTTGATCGTATCCGTGGTGCCAACATTTTTTCCAAACTAGACCTGCGTGGGCCTTACAACCTAATCCGTATTCGCCAGGGTGACAAATGGAAGACTGCATTTAACACCCGTGATGGACACTATGAGTATCTAGTAATGCCATTCTCAGCCATGACTAAGGACGAGGCTATCGTCTGAAACGCGTAGGCTACGCATTCATTTTTCTTCTACCTACATCCACCTTACCCACTGGGGAATAAGACTCCCTGTTTTATGTCGTTTATTCAATAAAATTGGAACTAGATTCCATTTTAACATATTCGTGAACAACTCTTCATTTTTTTGCGCTGGATCTCAACCTTTTTTCTGCTACAATATTTAGTAATGCCCTTCTGCCTGTGTAATGCTCCCGTGGTCTTCCAGGAGTTTGTTAATGACATTTTCTGTGAGCTCCTCTATGTTTGTGTTGTGGTCTACCTTGATGACATCTTGATTTTTTCTCCAGATCCTGTGACTCATCAGAGAAATGTCCGTCAAGTTTTGCTGCGGTTAAGAGAGAATCGTGTGTACGCTGAGTTGGAGAAGTGCGTATTTGAAAAGGATGCTCTGCCCTTCCTCAGCTACATTGTCTCGAATACAGGTCTCAAAGATGGATCCTGAAAAGGTAAAGTCCGTTCAGGAATAGCCACGCCCTCAATGCTTGAGGGCCATACAGCGCTTTCTGGGATTCACCAATTTCTACAGACAGTTTATTCCAAACTTCTCCTCACTGACATCTCCTATCTCTGACCTCACTAAGAAGGGCATGAAAGCCAAGGTGTGGACTCCTGAGGCAGAGTCTGCATTCAATAGCCTAAAGAGTGACTTCACGTCAGCTTCTATCCTCCATCATCCAGATGTTTCTCTACAGTTCTCGCTGGAGGTGGACGCATCCTCTGTCGGTGCTGGTGCACTCCTGTTCCAGAGAGGTTCCAAGGGCAAGTCTATGGTATGTGGACATTTCTCTAAGCTCTTCTCTTCCGCAGAACGCAACTACTCGATTGGGGATCGGGAGTTACTGGCCATCAGATTGGCCCTGGAGGAGTGGAGACATCTACTAGGGGGCGCAGCTCATCCCATCCTAATTTTTACGGACCACAAGAACCTCACATATCTCCAGACGGCCCAATGGCTGAATCCTCGTCAGGCCAGGTGGTCGCTGTTCTTTACCAGGTTCCAGTTTGAGCTCCATTATCGCTCGGCCGACAAGAATCTGAGGGCCGATGCCTTGTCCAGGTCTTTCGAAACAAAGAACACCAGGGAGATGCCACAGAACATTATTGATCCGTCCTGCATTGTCTCTGTCAATCCCCTGCAAGTAGAGGACATTCTTCCAGGGAGGACTTTTGTGCGCCTTGCTGACTGAGGGAGAATCCTCCGCTGGGGACACTCCTCTAGACTGGCAGGCCATGCGGGGACCCGTAAGACCCAAGATCTGATTGCTCGTCATTTCTGGTGGCCCACACTGCCCAAGGACATTTTGGACTTTATTTCGTCTTGCTCAGTGTGTGCAGCTAACAAGGTTACTCACTCCGGACCTGCTGGCCTGCTCCAGCCATTGCCTGTGCCCGATGCTCCCTGGCAGCATATAGCAATGGACTTTATTACTGACCTGCCTCTCTCTGCTGGATGCAGTGCTGTCTGGGTGGTGGTGGACCGGTTTTCAAAGATGGCCCACTTCGTTCCTCTGACCGGCCTTCCTTCTGCCCCTCTACTGGCCAAGCTGTTCATCCAACACATCTTCCGCCTGCACGGCTTACCGCAGCATATTGTGTCTGATCGCGGGGTTCAGTTCACCTCGAAGTTCTGGAGAGACCTCTGCGGACTCCTAGGTGTAAAGTTGGACTTTTCCTCGGCCTACCATCCTCAGTCCAATGGTCAGGTCGAGAGGATCAATCAGATATTGGAGAACTACTTACGCCACTTCATCTCCAAGCAGCATGATGACTGGGTGCAGTTGCTTCCGTGGGCTGAATTCTCATACAACAATCACACCAGCGAGTCCACACAGAAGACACCGTTCTTCATTGTCTACGGCCATTACCTACGAATTCCTCTCCCGATGCCTGATACGTCCTAGGTACCAGCTGCTGACATGGCTTTTAGGGACTTTCTGCAGATCTGGCAGTAGACTCCATCCTCCATCCTGCTGGCGGTCGACCGCATGAAACGGAAGGCGGACACTAGGAGAAGAGAACCTCCTCAGTTTCTTCCAGGCACGAAGGTCTGGCTGTCCTCCAGGAATATTCGACTGAGGGTCCTGTCATACAAATTTGCTCCTAGGTTCCTCGGACCCTTCGAGATCCTGCAGCAGATCAACCCTGTCGCCTACAAGCTTCGGCTGCCTCCTACCCTCAGAATCCCCAACTCCTTCCATGTCTCCCTCCTGAAGCCAGTGGTTCTGAACCACGTTACCAAGACTCCTAGCCCTGCGGTTGCCTGCAGCGGTCCTTCAGAGACCTTCGAGGTTAAGGAGATCCTGGACATTAAAAAATTAAGAGGAAGAACCTTTTATTTAGTAGATTGGAAGGGGTTTGGTCCAGAAGAGAGGTCCTGGGAGCAAGAAGAGAATCTCAACACTCCTACCCTCATTAAGAGGTTTCTCTCTCGTTCTGGTCCCAAGAGGAGGGGCGTAAGAGGGGGATACTGTAACGTCCGTGGTCGCTGACCATGAACTTTTTCCATCTAGTCCACGCCCTTCTCTCCAGAGATGTCTGCACACGCGGCCGTCCTCTTCCGTAGTGACCAACAGGGTGCGCTCGCGAGCTCAGTCCAGACTTGAGAAGCCAAAGCGCACGCATGTAGGAAATTGAGCTCATTGCTCCCAGAGCACCCTGGGCTATAAGAAGGTCCCAGCCCCATACTCCCATGCCGGAGTGTTGTTTGTCGTATCCTAGCTTGTCTTGTAAATGGTCTCCTAGCGTTTTCCAGTTCCAATGTCCCGTGCTATCCTGTTCCAGTGCCGTGTTGTGCTGTAGCCGTGCTGTACCTACGCCTGTCCTGCTGCTCCATGTCTGACGTCTATCTGCTGCCTAGTCCCAGCCGAGCCTGCCTTGCTACTGTTCGAGCTGCAACAGGTACCTTTTACAAACTGTGAACTGTGACCTGCACCCTGTTGGCCAGCTGCCATACCGCCAAGTCGGTATGGCCCAGTGTGTCCATTGACCCAACGTGACAATAGGGCAGACATACGCCCGGTGTGGGGGCAGCGTCTCAGCCTCCTTCTTGCTGAAGACATCAGCAAACTGTGAGTAGTGAAGAGGCAATCCTGCCAACGACTGAGGTAGAGGAGGTTGGATTTGCCCCAGACAGCGGTTGAGACACTTGGGGCCCTACTGGAGAATCTCACTGGAATTCCAGTCCAAAACTAGGGCTTGTAGTCAAAGCTAAGGCAGGCCTAGCAGCACAGCGTTGACGGCTTTGGGCAGGACGATGAAAGAAATTAGCTCCGAATGAAGGGCTCCAAGCTAGAGATTCAGCGGTTTGGTCACCGACATGACTGGATCGCGCAGAGGCAGTCCATTTACTGATGCAACAGCCAAAGATGTCTCCAGAGGGTTTTGTGGGCAACTGGAAAAGATCCACTAGGTATTTTTGGATAAAATTAGCTGCGAATCCAGAGTCCAGATAGGCAGAGACACGATGTGTCTTCTCGCCGGACACTATGGTCACGGGGATGGATCGTTTTGAGGAGAGTTTTTTATCCAGCGCTGTATCACCTAGAGATGTATCGCCTAGGGTTATCTCCCCAACCAATCCTAGGCATTGGAGTTTTTTGGGCTTTTGAGGGCACAAACGCACAACATGGCCTCCGAAGCCACAATACATTCAAAGTCCCGAAGTGCGTCTGCGTTGTTTCTCCTGGTTTGACAATTTGAGCCGGTCCACTTGCATAGGCTCCTCTGGTGGAACCACTGGTGAGGGCAACAGGGATTGATGGAAAGTCGGAGCCAGTCTAGGGAATCTTCTCTCCAGACGAACCTCTTGGGATCGCTCCCAGGTCCTCATGTCAATCCGGGTGGCTAAAAGAATGAGGTCGTCCAGGGTAGATGGCAGATCACGAGCAGCAAGTTCGTCTTTGAACTCGGAAGACAGTCCCTGACAGAATGTAGCCACCAAGGCCTCGTTGTTCCAAGACAGCTCTCCCGCCAGTGTGCTGAACTGAATGGCGTATTCGCCCACAGAGGTGTCTCTCTGGCGAAGGGCCAACAAGGAGGCAACTGCTGACGAGACTCATCCAGGCTCCTCAAATACCAAGCGAAATGTCCGTAGGAAACACTGGAAGTCACGGGTCTCTGGTCCCTGATGTTCCCAGAAAGGATTTGCCCATGCTAGGGCCTTGCCAGTAAGCAGACAGATAATGAAAGCGATCCTTGTGCCATCAGACGGGAACGCTCTGGCATGTAGCGTGAAGTGGATCTGGCACTGGTTCAGAAATCCCCTGCAGGTACTCGCGTTTCCGTCATAACGAGGCGGGAGTGGCAGCAAGAATCGGGGATCAGCGCTGGTAATGGCAGGAGGTGTAGCAGGAGGAACAGCCGGGGTAACAGGAACAGGAGCTATGGAGACTGCAGCTTGCACATCTAGCCGATGTGCAATGGCGTTCACTGCCAGGAGGAGTTGATCCTGTCGTGACCGAAGGTCTCGCAGATCCGCTTGCATGGCTTGCAACGTCGTCAGGGTGTTGGGTTGACCAGCGGGGTCCATAGCCTGAGCGTACTGTCACGATCTGTGGGTTTGTGGACCCACTGGGCCATACCACCGTAGCGGGATAGCAGCTGGCCAAACAGGGTTCCAAGACAAAGTCTATAGTCCGAGCACAAGGGTACCTGTAAAGGATCTGCCAGGCACTACGTCTGTGGATACTCCCAGGATTAATCAGTCGACACCTGAGGCCAGACCTCTTAGACTGACACCGGCTCCCACCAATCAGGGTGGCAGGCTCAGGAGTGGGAGAGCCTATCGCGGCCTGGTCAGTCGGAGTTAGCTCCGCCCCCTGTCCATTTATACCTGCCGTTTTCTCTTCCCCATTGCTTGTTATTCTTCTTGGATTCCTGGCCCCACTGCTGCCTTGCTCCAGCCTGCTTCTGCCGTGCTTCTGCCTTGCTTCAGTTCCCGCTTATCCTGCTTCGCTCTGCCCCTGGCTTGCTTCCTGCTCCGTGCTCTGCGTTTGTATACTCCACTACATCCTGATCCTGACTGGCTCGTTCACCACTCTGTTTCCTCACGGTGTTCCGTGGGCTACTGCCCCTTCCCTTGCTTGTTCCCTGTTTGTATCCCCTTGCACTTAGTCAGCGTAGGGACCGCCGCCAAGTTGTACCCCGTCGCCTAGGGCGGGTCGTTGCAAGTAGGCAGGGACAGGGGGGTGGGTAGATTAGGGCTCACTTGTTCCCTTCACCTCCTTCCTGCCATAACATAATAACAAGCCATACCTAGTCTACCATTTCTCCTACGCTGATGCTATCATGGACCCCCTTGAGACCCTGACCCAGCAGATGCAGGGCCTCTCCCTACAGGTCCAGGCCCTGGCTCAGAGGGTCAACCAGTCTGACGCTGCCATAGTAGTACCCCTCACCTCACCTCTAGAACCCGACCTCAAGTTACCTGACCGGTTCTCAGGGGACCGTAAGACTTTTCTCTCCTTCCGGGAGAGTTGCAGACTTTACTTCCGTCTTAAACCTCACTCCTCCGGTTCCGAGAACCAGCGGGTGGGTATCATTATATCCCGACTCCAGGAAGGGCCCCAAGAGTGGGCCTTCTCCTTGGCTCCTGACGCCCCTGAACTTTCCTCCGTCGATCGTTTTTTCTCTGCCCTCGGACTCATTTACGACGAGACTGACAGGACTGCCTTAGCCGAGAGTCAGCTGGTGACCTTACGTCAGGGTAGGAGACCTGTTGAGGAATACTGTTCTGATTTTAGAAAGTGGTGCGTAGCTTCTCGGTGGAATGACCCGGCCCTAAGGTGCCAGTTTAGGTTAGGATTATCTGACGCCCTGAAGGATCTGCTTGTTAGCTACCCCTCTTCTGACTCCCTAGACCAGGTTATGGCCCTAGCAGTACGACTTGACCGACGTCTCAGAGAACGTCAGCTTGAACGTTTCAATGTTTTCCCCTCTGACTTCCCTGCGATCCCCCCCGAGGTCCCGTCTCCTCGCTCTTCCACGGAAGACTCGGAGGTACCTATGCAACTCGGGGCCTCCATGTCCCCTCGACAACGTAGAGAGTTCCGCAGGAAGAATGGTCTCTGCTTCTATTGTGGGGGTGACAAGCATCTACTGAACACCTGTCCCAGGCGCAAGAATAAGCAGCCGGAAAACTTCCGCGCCTAAGTGATCATCGGGGAGGTCACTTGGGCGCACAGGTATTTCCCGTTAATATGAAACGCAATAAAATTTTGCTTCCCTTTCAGGTCTCGTTTGCTGGCCGGTCTGCCACTGGCAGTGCCTTCGTGGATTCTGGCTCATCTGCTAATATCATGTCTGTGGAATTTGCTATGTCTCTAAAAATGCCTTTTATTGATTTGCCTTATCCTGTCCCGGTAGTGGGTATCGACTCCACTCCTCTTGCTAATGGTTATTTTACACAGCATACTCCTGTTTTTGAACTCCTTGTTGGCTCCATGCATTTGGAGCAGTGCTCTGTACTGGTGATGCAGGGATTATCGTCCGATCTGGTATTAGGTCTTCCCTGGTTGCAGCTGTATAATCCCACGTTTGATTGGAATACTGGGGATCTCACCAAATGGGGTAGTGAATGCCTGACGTCATGTCTTTCGGTTAACTCTATTTGTCCCCGTGAGGAGGTAAACACGCTACCTGAGTTTGTTCAGGACTTCGCTGATGTGTTTTCTAAGGAGGCCTCCGAGGTGTTGCCCCCTCATAGAGATTACGATTGCGCCATCGATTTGGTACCTGGTGCTAAGCTTCCTAAGGGTAGGATATTTAATCTTTCATGTCCTGAACGTGAAGCTATGAGGGAGTATATCCAAGAATGCCTGGCCAAGGGTTTAATTCGCCCCTTGACTTCTCCTGTAGGTGCTGGCTTCTTCTTCGTGGGGAAGAAGGATGGTGGTCTTAGGCCGTGCATTGACTATCGGAACTTGAATAAGGTCACAGTAAGGAACCAGTATCCCCTTCCTTTGATTCCTGATCTCTTTAATCAGGTTCAGGGGGCCCAATGGTTCTCTAAGTTCGATCTACGGGGGGCATATAACCTTATCTGCATCAAAGAGGGGGATGAGTGGAAGACTGCGTTCAACACGCCCGAAGGTCATTTCGAATACCTGGTCATGCCCTTTGGGTTGTGTAATGCCCCTGCCGTCTTCCAGAATTTTATTAATGAAATTCTGAGAGATTACCTGGGAAATTTTCTTGTAGTGTACCTTGATGACATACTGGTGTTTTCCAAGGACTGGTCCTCCCACGTGGAGCATGTCAGGAAGGTCCTCCAGGTCCTCCGGGAAAATAATCTGTTTGCGAAAACCGAAAAATGTGTGTTTGGGGTACAGGAGATACCATTTTTGGGTCAAATCCTCACTCCTCATGAATTCCGCATGGACCCTACCAAGGTTCAGGCTGTGGCGGAATGGGTCCAACCTGCCTCCCTGAAGGCGCTACAGTGTTTTTTGGGGTTCGCTAACTATTACAGGAGATTTATTGCCAACTTCTCGGTCGTCGCTAAGCCTCTTACGGACCTCACTCGCAAGGGTGCTGATGTCCTCCACTGGCCTCCTGAGGCCGTCCAGGCTTTTGAGACCCTCAAGAAGTGCTTTATCTCGGCCCCCGTGCTGGTTCAGCCCAACCAAAGGGAGCCATTTATTGTGGAGGTTGACGCGTCCGAGGTGGGAGTGGGGGCCGTCTTGTCCCAGGGTACCAGCTCCCTCACCCATCTCCGCCCCTGTGCTTACTTCTCTAGGAAGTTTTCGCCCACGGAGAGTAACTATGATATTGGCAACCGCGAACTTTTAGCCATTAAATGGGCTTTTGAAGAGTGGCGTCACTTCCTGGAGGGGGCCAGACACCAGGTAACGGTCCTTACTGACCACAAGAATCTGGTTTTCCTAGAATCTGCCCGGAGGCTTAATCCTAGACAAGCTCGATGGGCGCTATTCTTTACCAGATTTAACTTCTTGGTTACCTATAGGGCTGGGTCCAAAAATATTAAGGCTGATGCACTGTCACGTAGTTTCATGGCCAATCCTCCTTCTGAGGAGGATCCTGCTTGTATTTTACCCCCTGGTATAATCGTTTCTGCCACTGATTCTGATCTAGCCTCTGACATTGCGGCTGATCAAGGTTCAGCTCCCGGGAACCTCCCTGGGGACAAGCTGTTTGTCCCCCTGCAATACCGGCTAAGGGTACTCAGGGAGAACCATGACTCCGCACTATCTGGTCATCCTGGCATCTTGGGTACCAAACACCTCATTACCAGAAACTATTGGTGGCCTGGGTTGCCTAAAGACGTTAGGGCTTACGTCGCCGCTTGTGAGGTTTGTGCTAGGTCCAAGACCCCTAGGTCCCGACCTGCGGGCTTACTACGTTCTTTGCCCATTCCCCAGAGACCTTGGACCCATATCTCCATGGATTTTATCACCGATTTGCCTCCATCTCAGGGCAAGTCGGTGGTGTGGGTGGTAGTAGACCGCTTCAGCAAGATGTGCCACTTTGTGCCCCTTAAGAAACTACCTAACGCCAAGACGTTAGCTTCTTTGTTTGTTAAACATATTTTGCGTCTCCATGGGGCCCCAGTCAATATCGTTTCTGACAGAGGGGTACAATTTGTTTCCTTATTTTGGAGAGCTTTTTGTAAAAAGTTGGAGATTGATCTGTCCTTCTCCTCCGCCTTCCATCCCGAAACTAATGGCCAAACGGAAAGGACTAATCAATCCCTGGAACAATATTTAAGGTGTTTCATCTCTGACTGTCAATTTGATTGGGTCTCATTCCTTCCCCTCGCCGAATTTTCCCTGAATAACCGGGTCAGTAACTCGTCAGGGGTCTCCCCGTTTTTCTGTAATTTCGGGTTTAATCCAAGGTTCTCCTCCGTTTCTCCTGGTTGTTCCAATAATCCCGAGGTAGAGGACGTTCATCGGGAACTGTGCACAGTCTGGGCCCAGGTTCAGAAGAACCTAGAGGCGTCCCAGAGCGTACAAAAGATTCAGGCTGATAGAAGACGTTCTGCTAACCCCCGGTTTGTCGTCGGGGATCTGGTGTGGTTGTCGTCTAGGAACTTGCGCCTTAAGGTCCCATCCAGGAAGTTTGCTCCCCGATTTATTGGGCCTTATAAGGTAATATAAGGGTTGAAGTCCTCAACCCTGTATCCTTCCGTCTGGAGCTGCCCCCATCCTTTCGCATACACGACGTCTTTCATGCCTCCCTCCTTAAACGCTGCTCCCCGTCCTGGTCCCCCTCGAGGAAACCTCCTGTTCCCGTTCTCACCCCTGAGGGGGTGGAATTCGAGGTGGCCAAGATTGTGGACAGTAGGATGATCCAGGGCTCCCTCCAGTACCTAGTCCATTGGAGAGGATACGGACCGGAGGAGAGGACTTGGGTACCTGCTCGAGATGTTCACGCTGGGGTATTGGTCAGGAGGTTCCACCTTCTCTTCCCCACTAAACCGGGTCCTCTTAGTAAGGGTCCGGTGGCCCCTCATAAAAGGGGGAGTACTGTAAAGGATCTGCCAGGCACTACGTCTGTGGATACTCCCAGGATTAATCAGTCGACACCTGAGGCCAGACCTCTTAGACTGACACCGGCTCCCACCAATCAGGGTGGCAGGCTCAGGAGTGGGAGAGCCTATCGCGGCCTGGTCAGTCGGAGTTAGCTCCGCCCCCTGTCCATTTATACCTGCCGTTTTCTCTTCCCCATTGCTTGTTATTCTTCTTGGATTCCTGGCCCCACTGCTGCCTTGCTCCAGCCTGCTTCTGCCGTGCTTCTGCCTTGCTTCAGTTCCCGCTTATCCTGCTTCGCTCTGCCCCTGGCTTGCTTCCTGCTCCGTGCTCTGCGTTTGTATACTCCACTACATCCTGATCCTGACTGGCTCGTTCACCACTCCGTTTCCTCATGGTGTTCCGTGGGCTGCTGCCCCTTCCCTTGCTTGTTCCCTGTTTGTATCCCCTTGCACTTAGTCAGCGTAGGGACCGCCGCCAAGTTGTACCCCGTCGCCTAGGGCAGGTCGTTGCAAGTAGGCAGGGACAGGGCGGTGGGTAGATTAGGGCTCACTTGTTCCCTTCACCTCCTTCCTGCCATAACAGTACCTGTGGTAGTTCAGACAGTAGTAACGGGCTAGGCTCAGATGGGACCTCGGCAGCAGACACCAGGCACGGTATAACACAGCAGGCGTGGACGCAAGCAGCACACGACTCCAAGTCGTCTTCAAGGACACGAAACCAGGTATAGCACGGGAAACAGGATACAGGTAGCAGGGCACAGGAACACTGGGAACAGGAAAATACTAAGGGACCATTTGCAAGACTAACACCGGTAAACACAACAATGCTCAGGCAATGAGTGAAAGGGCAGAGCCCTTTTTATTGTCCAGGGGAATTATGGGTTAATTACAGATTTCTGATACGTGCTTGTACTGTCCCTTTAAGGCCAAGCGCGAGCGTGCGTGCGCACCCTACGGGAGCCAGCACAGTGATGCGGAAGTGAGTGCCGGCGTCTCTCAGGAGGGAAATGCCGCCCAGCACTCACTCGTCCATGGCCGCGGCTGTCGGGGGTAAGTTAGAACGACGGTCCGCAGCTTTGGACGATACATACATAGTCATAATAATAGGCCAAAAAATAAAAATGATAAAAAACTGTATATCAAGGGAATAATATATATCTCATATGTCAATATAAATGATAAAAAAAAAAATTACAATTAGTGATGCAAAAAAAATAAAAATACTTTTTATTACATGCATGCTATTTCAGTGCTTTCAATTGACGTAATTTTAGGTATTCATCTAGGGATGTAGTGAGATTTAATTTTTTCCCTTTTTGGGGGTCTTTCCATCGTGGTATTCATCTAGAGCAGGGGTCTCAAACTCGACCGGGTAAGTGGGCCACATATAGAAAAAATGGGAAGTTGACGGGCCGCATTACTTTCAAATTTGATACAATACAAAATTATTGTTAATCAATTAGTTATTTGAACTACTATAACACTATATTACTATAATACTAATACTACATTACTATAATAATACCGCTAGGTTTAAAATGTGTGAGATTTCTCCACGTGCTTATTTCAACAATCCAGTTTTAAAGTTTAAGTGTCGCTAAATGCAGTCCGGCGGCTCAGTTGGCAGCGTTTGACAGACACATATGTCAAGATTGGGCAGACCCTTTTTAGATAGTGCCACAGTGCCCTCTGTAGATAATGCCACAGTGCCCTCTGTAGATACTGCCACAGTGCCCTCTGTAGATGATGCCACATTGCCCTCTGTAGATAATGAAACAGTGCCCTCTGTAGATAATGCCACAGTGCCCTCTGTAGATAATGCAACACACCCCTAGATAATGCCACAGTGTCCTCTGCAGATACTGCCACACACCCACTTGTAGATGCTGCCACAGTGCCCTCTGTAGATGCTGCCACAGTGCCCTCTGTAGATGCTGCCACAGTGCCCTGTAGATGCTGCCACAGTGCCCTCTGTAAATGCTGCCACAGTGCCCTCTTTAGATGCTGCCACAGTGCCCTCCGCAGATGCTGCCACAGTGCCCTCTGCAGATGCTGCCACAGTGTCCTCCGCAGATGTTGCCACAGTGCCATCCACAGATGCTGCCATAGTGCCCTCTGCAGATGCTGCCACAGTGCCATCCGCAGATAATGCCACACACACTCCAAGTAGATAGCTCCATTGGTGCTCCCTCTAGGAGTGGAATCCCCAGCCAGAGCGTTGCTGACGCTTTGGCTGGGGATTCCTCTGCTGTTGGAGCCCCTGACGTCACTGTCCATACACTGTGGACGGGAATGTGATATCAGAGGCAACCCCAGAGCTGGAGTCCCAGGCAGAGCACTAGTAGGCTCTTCCTGGGACTCCAGCTGTGCTCCTGACATCACTGGGACTCCTGCTCTGGGGAAGCCCCTGACATCACTGTCGATGTATGAACAGCGATGTCAGGGAATTCCACAGAGTCCCGGAGCAGAGCCGATACTAGCGCTTTGCATGGGACTCCAGCTCTGGGGAAGCCCCAGACATCGCTGTCAATTTGAGTACAGCGATGTCAGGGGATTCCCCACAGTCCCGGAGCAGAGCCTGTACTAGCACTCTGCACGGGACTCAGGCTCTGGGGAAGCCCCAGACATCGCTGTCAATATGGGGACAGCGATGTCAGGGGATTCCCCAGAGTCTCGGAGCAGAGCCTGTACTAGCGCTCTGGTCGGGACTCTGCTCTTGGGAAGACCCTGACAACACTGTCCATATATGGACAGCGATGTCAGGGAATTCCACAGAGTCCCGTCGCAGAGCCGATACTAGCGCTCTGCATGGGACTCCAGCTCTGGGGAAGCCCCAGACATCGCTGTCAATATGACTACAGCGATGTCAGGGGATTCCCCAGAGTCCCGGAGCAGAGCCTATACTAGCGCTCTGCACGGGACTCCGGCACTGGGGAAGCCCCAGACATCGCTATCCATATGTGGACAGCGATGTCAGGGAATTCCACAGAGTCCCAGAGCAGAGCCTGTACTAGCGGCTCTGTGTCCCGCGGGCCGCAGATGACTGCTTGAGACCCCTGATCTAGAGGTATAGTGAGAATTAATTTTGGTTTTTTTCTTGTATTTCAATTTATATGTGGGCTAATGTAATAATAAGTGGTGTGAAAAAAAATTAAAATCCATTGCTTACTTAGTTACATAGGTGAAAAAAGACACAGGTTCATCAAGTTCAACATTTCTAAATAAATAACACGTCATTCAACCTCTTAACCCCTTCAGGACTGAGCCTGTTTTGGCATTAAAGAGGTTCTGTCACCAGATTGTAAGTGCCCTACCTCCTACACAATGTGATCGGCGCTGTAATGTAGATAACAACAGTGGTTTTTATTTTATAAAACAATCATTTTTAAGCAAGTTATGAGCAATTTTAGATTTATGCTAATTAGTTTCTTAATAGACAACTGGGCGTTTTTTACCTTTTTACCAACTGGGCGTTGTAAGGGTATGTTCACACGGCCAAATTTCAGACGTATACGAGGCGTATTATGCCTCGTTTTACGTCTGAAAATACGGCTCCAATACGTCGGCTAACATCTGCCCATTCATTTGAATGGGTTTGCCGACGTACTGTGCAGACGACCTGTTATTTACGCGTCGTCGTTTGACAGCTGTCAAACGACGACGCGTAAAAATACAGCCTCGTCAAAAGAAATGCAGGACACTTCTTTGGACGTTTTTGGAGCTGTTTTCTCATAGACTCCAATGAAAACAGCTCCAAAAAAGGACGTAAAAAACGCAGCGAAAACGCAGCGAAAAATGCGAGTTGGTAAAAAAACGTCTGAAAAGCAGGGTCTGTTTTCCCTTGAAAACAGCTCTGGATTTTCAGACATTTTTGTTGACTACGTGTGAACATACCCTAAAGAGAAGTGTATGACGCTGACCAATCAGTTTTTGGGTGCCATGTCACATTGGGTGTCATGTCACATTCCAAAACAGTAGCAGCCCCCGAAAAAGTGACCCCATTTGGGGAACTACACACCTTAAGGAATCTATCTAGTGGTATAGTGAGCATTTAGAACCCACAGATCTTTTGCAGAATGTATTAGAATTAGGGCGTAAAAATTAATATCAACATTTTTTCCACAAAAAAGTTGACTTTTTAAATTTTCACAAGGGATAAAGGAGAAAAAGACGCCCAACATTTGTAAAGCAATTTCTCCCGAGTTTGGCAATTCCCCATATGTGGTCATAAACTGCTATTTGGACACACAGCAAGGCTCTAAAGGGAAGGAGCGCAATTTGGTTTTTTGGAGTGGAGATTTTACATAATTAGTTTTCTGACACCGATGTTGCCTTGAGCTAAGGTACCAGTACATTGGAAACCCCCTGTGCCCAGCTTGTACCACTGGAGATACACACCCCATAAATTGTATAATGTATGCTGTGCGGAGTACATCAGGGTATATGTATGCTGTGCGGAGTACATCAGGTTATATGTTTGTGGGCGGAGTACATCAGGGTATATGTATGCTGGGCGGAGTACATCAGGGTATATGTATGCTGGGTGGAGTACATCAGGGTATATGTTTGTGGGCGGAGTACATCAGGGTATGTGTAAGCTGTGCGGAGTACATGAGGGTATATGCACCCCCAGACGAAGGCGGAAGCCGAAACGCGTTGGGGCCGGCCGCCATTCTTGGAGTCTCAGCTACATGGGTTAGTACTTTGGTAGTACTCCTTGGTTCATTGTTTGCTGGTTCTTGGTATTTGGGCTCTCTTATATATGCATGAACAACTCCCCGGTATTCACACATACCGGAGCTTTCCTCTTTGGACATTATAACACTTTGTTTTTTTAGTCCTGTTCTCTATTGTATTTTTTATACATGGGAGTTACATCCCTCTTACCGTTTTCCTGAAGCAGTTTAACACACTACTTGTAGCCTGTATACCTCACCCTATCTACATCACACTACCTATACTGTTGTTTTGAGGTATACTGTAATGTGTCTTTACATATATGACCATATTTGATGTATATTGACCCATGTGGCGGCCATGCTTTTATTTGTGATTCATTTTTAGAAACTTGTTTTGTGTAAACAGTGTAATATTGTTAAATAAAAAGATTATGTATTTTTTGACTTAGAGACTCCTTAGTTCTTCTTTTTGGTGCAATCCCTGAAGAAATAAGTCTAGAGGTATTGTGAGCATTTTGACCCCACAAGTGTTTTGCAGAAATTAGTGCACAGTGGATGTTGCAGATTAAACATTGCCATTTTTCCACTGATATGTCATTTCAGGGACCAATATGTTGTGCCCAGCTTGTACCACTGGAGATACACACCCCATAAATTGTATAATGTATGCTGTGCGGAGTACATCAGGGTATATGTATGCTGTGCGGAGTACATCAGGTTATATGTTTGTGGGCGGAGTACATCAGGGTATATGTATGCTGGGCGGAGTACATCAGGGTATATGTATGCTGGGTGGAGTACATCAGGGTATATGTTTGTGGGCGGAGTACATCAGGGTATGTGTAAGCTGTGCGGAGTACATGAGGGTATATGTAAGCTGTGCAGATTACATGAGGGTATATGTAAGCTGTGTGTAGTACATCAGGGTATATGTAAACTGCGCCGAGTACATCACGGTATATGTAATCTGTGAGGAGTACATCATGGTATATGTAAGCTGGGCGAAGTACATCAGAGTATATGTAAACTGTGCAGACTACATCTGGGTATATGTAAGCTGTGCGGAGTACATCAGGGTATATTTATGCTATGCAGAGTACTTCAGGGTTTATGTATGCTGTGCGGAGTACATCAGGGTATATGTAAGATGTGAGGAGTACATCAGGGTATATGTAAACTAGGCGGAGTACATCAGGGTATATTTAAGCTGGGCGGGGTACATCAGGGTATATGTAAACTGGGCGGAGTATATCAGGGTATATGTAAACTGGGTGGAGTGCATCAGGGCATAATAGGATGATGTAATAATGGGGTGAATGAATAATACAATTAATAATCCATGGATTGGTGTGGTACGCTTTGAACCAATATTTTATGCACAGGCCGGGTTTTTTGGGTACTGTACAAAGTATCTGCGCTCCAGTATTGCCTAATCTTTGACTTCTTCACTAGCCCTATAAGGCCCTAAAGTTTCCTCATCCCTGCTGCATCTACCCCACCTGTGGGGTCTAGCAAATGATGATGTGGGGTTTTTAGTGAAAAACTACTGGACCTCAAATATTAGTCTTGGCCGTCATTTCGAATAATTTTGCATCATTGCGTTTTGAGAGTCATAACATGTTATTTTTCCGGTGACGGAGCTGTGTGAGGGCTTGTTTTTTGTTTAACGAGCTGTAATTTTTATTGGTTCCATCTTGGGGTACATGCGATTTTTTTTTTTATCACTATTTAGTTCATTTTTTGGGAGACGAGGAAAAAACAGCAGTTCTAGCACTCTTTTGTTTCTTCTTTTTTACAATGTTCACCGTGCAGTATAAACAACATGTTAACTTTATTCTGTGGGTCCATACAATACACTCTTTTGTTTCTTCTTTTTTACAATGTTCACCATGCAGTATAAACAACATGTTAAGTTTTTTTACGTTTTACTACTTTCCCACTATAAAAATACTCTTTTCTAAAAAAAAAACATGTTTTAGTGTCGCCATAATTTGACAGCCATAACTTTTTTCTTTTTCAGTTGATGTCGATGTGGGAGGACTTGTTTTTTGCGCGACGAACTGTAGTTTTCGTGGGTACCATGTTGGGGTACTTACAACTTTTTGATCACTTTTTATAAAAAAAATTCTGAGACGAGGAGACCAAAAAAATAAATTCTGTCATTGGTTTTTATTTACGGTGTTCACGTGCGGTAAGAATAACATTATATTTTTATAGTTCAGGCCGTTCCGAACGCGACGATACCTATTATGTATAGTTTTTTGTTTTTTTTTCTAATTATAAAAGGACTTCATCAGGGAAACAGGGCAATTATTGTTATTATTACGTAAAACTTTTATTTATTTTTCTTAAACATTTATTTTTACTTTTTTCACTTTTTTTTTTACACTTACCTGGGGACTTGAAGACCTGATCTTCTGATCCCCGGTACAATACATTGCACTACTTATATAGTGCAGTGTATTGCAACTTTCATTTTTAATCTGGCAGTTGAGCCTATTAGGTCCTGCCTTGGGCTGTACCTGTACAGTTGTCTATAATCAGTAATTAGCCCAGAATTCTGCTGGGCTATAAAAAGGGCTCTGCCCACTTGTTCCTTGCCTGAGCGTTGTTGTATACCTAAAGTTTGTCTTGCAAATGGTCTCCCAGTGTTTTCCAGTTGCCAGTGTTACCCGTTCCTGCTGCCTGTATCCTGTATCCTGTGCTATCGTGCCTCCGTGCCACCTACAGTGAAAGTCAAGTCATGTCTTCCGTTGCATCTACTGTGCTATCTACGGTGTAAGTCAAGTTGTGTCTCCGCCACTGTCTACATTGCCTCAGGTACCCTTTCTGGACTATAGACATTGTTTTGTACCTAGTTGGCCAGCTGCTATCCCGCTACGCGGTACGGCCCAGTGGGTCCACACCGCGCGTCGTGACAGTACGCTCAGGCCATGGACCTCGCTGGTCAATTCAAGGGCATGTCACCCTCCCAAGCCATGCAGGCGGACCTGCAGGACCTGCGAGCACGACAGGATCAACTTCTTGTGGCAGTAGACTCCATGGTACAGCAGCTAAGGGCGCTGGTTACTTCCTTCTCTGCTCCTATTCATGCTCCTCCGATCGACCCTCCTGCTACACCTCCTGGCAGCTCCGGTTTGGATCCTCGGTTCTCGCTGCCATTGCCACCTCGGTTCCATGGAGACGCAAGTTCGTGCAGTGGGTTTCTGAACCAATGCCATATTCACTTCACTCTGCACGCCCGAGCATTTCCTTCGGACGGTGCCAGGATCGCCTTCATTATGTCTCTACTTGCCAGCAAGGCCCTGGCATGGGCGAATCCAATCTGGGAACGACAGGGACCCGAGACCCGAGACTTCCAGGGGTTCATGTGGTTGTTCCGTACCGTATTCGAAGAGCCTGGACGAGTCTCGTCGGCAGCCACTGCAATCTTTAACCTTCGCCAGGAGGACGCCTCCGTGGGCGAATACACCATCCAGTTCCGGACCCTGGCAGGAGAATTGTACTGGAACAATGAGGCCTTGGTAGCATCCTTCTGGCATGGCCTATCGCCCGAAATCAAGAACGAACTTGCTGCTCGAGATCTACCAGCTTCCTTGGAAGACCTGATTCTACTTGCTACTCGAGTGGACATAAGGCTCAGAGAGAGATCTCAAGAGATCCGACAGGAGACACAGCTTCCTAGCCTGGCACCCAACTTCCAGCAGCCTCTCTTGCCTTCTTCTTCTGCTCTGCCCGAGGTTCCGATGCAGGTGGATTGGCTTAAACTGTCCGTTCAAGAGAAACAGCGCAGGTGCACCTCTGTTTATATTGCGGCCTCGCTGGCCATGTCGTGCGTCTGTGTCCTCAGAAGCCAAAAAAAAAACAACGCCTAGGATTAGTTGGAGAGACAACCCTGGGCGATACTGCATTTAATAGAGAACTCTATTTCAAACTGTTCATTCCTGTGACCATCATCGCCGACAAGAGACCCCATCCTGTCTCTGACTACCTGGACTCTGGCTCTGCAGCCAATTTCATCTGCCAAACCCTGTGGATTTTCTTCAGTTGCCCACTGTTCTGCTGGAAAGGCCATTGATCGTTGCCTCGGTAGATGAACTGCCTTTGCCTGACCCACTTTTGTCTGTGACCAAGCCATAAAGACTCCAAGTGGGAGTTCTTCACTCTGAGATAATCTCCCTATTTGTCCTGCCCAAGGCCGTCAACCCCGTGCTGCTGGGTTTGCCGTGGCTCCGTCTACACGCCCCAGTCCTGGATTGGAACTCTGGAGAGGTTCTCCAGTGGGGTCCCAAGTGTCTCGACCACTGTCTGGTGATTGTCCATCCGCCTCAGTCTCCTCCGCATCAGTCACTGGCAGGGTTGCCTCCTTCTTACTCTCTGCTCTCAGATGTCTTCAACAAGTAGGAAGCAGAGAGATTGCCTCCACATCGAGCATATGATTGCCCATTTGACTTGGTTCCTGATTCGTACCCGCGGTAGAGTATACCCTCTGTCCTTGCCTGAGACCCAGTCTATGTCAGCCTACATTAAGGAGAATCTAGAGAGGGGCTTTATACGTAAATCCTCATCCCCGGCCGGAGCCGGGATTTTCTTTGTCAAGAAGAAAGATGGATCCCTCCAACCCTGCATTGACTACCGAGGCCTCAACCAGATCACGGTGAAGAACAGGTACCCATTGCCTTTGATTTCAGAACTGTTTGATCGCATACGGGGGGCAAATTTTTTTTCTAAACTAGACCTGCAGGGGGCTTACAATCTAATCCGGATTCATCGGGGTGACAAGTGGAAGACTGCATTTAATACACGTGATGGACACTACGAATATCTGGTCATGCCCTTCGGCCTGTGTAACGCCCCCGCGCTGTTTCAAGAATTCATCAATGACATTTTTCGTGAACTCCTCTATGTCTGTGTTGTAGTGTATCTCGATGACATTTTAATTTTTTTCCCCAGATCTTGTGACTCATCAGGGTCATATCCGACAGGTGTTGCTTCGATTAAGGGAGAATCATCTTTATGCCAAGCTGGAGAAGTGCATGTTTGAAAAGAAGTCTCTACCCTTCCTGGGCTATATCATCTCCGATCAGGGTCTCAAAATGGACCCTGAGAAGGTAAAGGCTGTCCTGGAATGGCCGCGTCCCCAAGGCTTAAGGGCCATATAATGCCTCCTGGGATTCGCCAACTTCTACCGGCTGTCCATTCCCAACTTCTCTTCATTGACAGCTCCCATCTCCACCCTCACTAAAAAGGACATGAATGCCAAGGTGTGGACGCCAGAAGCAGAAGTCGCATTTAAAACCTTAAAAAAGGCCTTCACGTCAGCCTGTATTCTTCATCACCCTGATGTATCCCTAGAGTTGTCATTAGAGGTGGACACTTCCTCTGTTGGTGCCGGTGCACTTTTGTTCCAGAGAGGTTCGAAAGGCAAGACTGTGTTATGTGGCTACTATTCTAAGCTGTTTTCACCCGCAGAGCACAACTACTCGATTGGGGATCGGGAGTTACTGGCCATCAAGCTGGCCCTGCAGGAGTGGAGACACCTACTAGAAGGCGCAGCTCATCCTATCCACGTCTTCATGGACCACAAGAACCTGACTTATCTACAGACGGCTCAACGGCTGAATCCTCGTCAAGCCAGGTGGTCGTTGTTCTTTGCTCGGTTCCAGTTCGAACTCCACTACCGACAGGAATGTGAGGGCCGATGCCTTGTCTAGGTCATTTGAAACAGAGGACACTGTGGAGTCCCCACAGAATATTATTGATCCTTCCTGCATCTTCTCTCTTAACCCTCTGCAAGTTAGAGACATTCCTCCGGGAAGAACTTTTGTACGTCTGGCAGACAGAGGAAGAATCCTTCGCTTGGGTCACAGTTCCAAGCTGGCAGGTCACGCGGGTGCCCGTAAGACCCGAGACCTAATTGCCCATCAGTTCTGTTGGCCTACGCTGCCCAAAGATGTCATGGACTTTGTCTCCTCCTGTACGGTGTGCGCAGCAAGCAAAGTTGCCCACTCCAGACCAGCCAGTCTGCTCCAACCACTGCCTGTGCCCGATGCCCCCTGGCAGCATGTTGCTATGGACTGTCACAGATCTGCCTCTTTCTGCGGGATGCAGTGTGATCTGGGTGGTGGTGGACCGATTTTCTAAAATGGCTCATTTTGTTCCTCTGACTGGCCTGCCTTCTGCTGCTCGATTGGCCGACCTCTTCGTTCAACACATCTTCCGTCTACACGGCTTGCCTCTGCATATTGTCTCAGATCAAGAGGTCCAGTTCACCTCGAAGTTACGGAGAGAACTCTGCGGCCTCCTCGGTGTAAAGTTGGCCTTCTCCTCGGCTTATCATCCTCAGTCCAATGGACAAGTCAAAAGGGTTAACCAGATTATGGAGAACTATCTGCGGCACTTTGTCTCCAGACGGCATGATGACTGGGTGCAGCTGTTTCTGTGGGCTGAGTTCAGCTATAATAACCATACTAGTGAGTCCACCACCTCCAGTCCGTTCTTCATTGTCTACAGCCAACATCCTCGTATACTTCTTCCTTTCTCTACTATGTCCCAGGTGCCTGCAGCTGACTCTACCTTCAGGGACTTTCTGCAGATATGGCAACAGACACGATCTTTTATTCTGTTGGTGGTGGACCGAATGAAGAGAAAAGCAGACACTAGAAGACGAGAACCTCCCCAGTTTCTTCCAGTTACGAAGGTCTGGCTGTCTTCCAGGAATATCTAGCTGAGGGTGCCATCTTGCAAGTTTGCTCCCAGGTTCCTTGGACCCTTCAAGATTCTGCTACAAATCAATCATGTCTCCTTGCTGAAGACCGTGGTCCTGAACCGCTACTCCAGGACTCCTAGTTCCGCAGTGGCTGCTGGCGGCTCGTCAGGGACTTTCGAAGTGAGGGAGATCCTGGCCACCAAGAAAGTGGAAGGAAGGATGTTTAATTTGGTGGATTGGAGGAGATTTGGTCCAGAAGAGAGGTCTTGGGAGCCAGAGGAGAACATCGATGCCCCTGTCCTCGTGAAGAGACTTTGCTCCCGCTCTGGCCCCAAGAAGAGGGGGCGTAAGAGGGGGAATACTGTAACGTCCATGGCTGCGGACCGTCATTCAGACTTACCATCTGACGGCTCCGGCCATGGACGTCTGTGTTCTTGGCGGCATCTCCCTCCAGGGAGACGCTGGCACTCACTTCCGGGTTCTGTGACTGTTTCCCGCAGGGCACGCGCGCCCGCGCGTGTGTAGCCTTAAAGGGCCAGTATGTGTCCAGTTGTATATAACAAGTAATTAGCCCAGAATGCTGCTGGGCTATAAAAAGTGCTCTGCCCACTTTTTCCTTGCCTGAGCATTGTTGTATGCCTAAAGTTTGTCTTGCAAATGGTCTCCCAGTGTTTTCCCGTTCCCAGTGTTACCCGTTCCTGCTGCCTGTACCCTGTATCCCATGCTATCGTGCCTCTGTGCCACCTACAGTGAAAGTCAAGTCGTGTCTTCCGCTGCATCTACTGTGCCATCTATGGTGAAAGTCAAGTTGTGTCTCCGCCACTGTCTACATTGCCTCAGGTACCCCTTCTGAAATATAGACATTGTTTTGTACCTAGTTGGCCTGCTGTTATCCCGCTATGCGGTACAGCCCAGTGGGTCCACACCCCTCGCCGCGACACCACTTCAATGCGGCGGACGTAATTGAGTGCCACATTAAAGGGGTTAAGCTGCGGCAATCGGCAGTAATTGCCATCGACGCCGGGGGAGCGGGATGTCAGCTGTATATTACAGCTGAGACCCACTGAAGATGAAGCGCGCACAGCTCCTGTGCCCACTTCATCTTCATGATGGGTCTGCTACGTCGGATTGCGGTAAATACCTTGCAATGCCGACGTACCAGACCTGTCATTTTGCAGGAAGGGGTTAAGGACACAGCCTGTTTTCGGCTTGTGGACATATCCGATTTTTTCAAATCCGACGTGTTATTTTATGTGGTAATAATTTTGGAATGCTTTTATTTATGCAAGCAATTCCGAGATTGTTTTCTTGTGACACATTGTACTTTCTGTTAGTGGTAAAATTTGGTCGATACATTCAGTGTTTATTGGTGAAAGACGCCAAGATTTGGAGAAAATTTTCAAATATTAGCATTTTTCTAAATTAAAATGTATCTAGATCAATAAATATATGAGCTCAATGATCAATGATTGTCATCTGAGCGGTGTGAGGACTTATTTTTTGCGGGACAATCTGCCGTTTTCATTGGTACTATTTTGGGGTACATGCAACTTTTTTATTCCATTTTTTTTAACGGCATTCACCGTGCGCTATAAATGACATATTATCTTTATTCTGCCGGTCAATACGATTAAGGTGATTTTTTTTGCGGGACGAGCTGTGTTTTCTTTTGAACCATTTTGGGGTGCAAGCGACTTTTTGATCACTTTTTAGGATAGGAGTTTAGAGGACAAAAAAACAGCAATTCTGCTATTGTTTTTTTAATAAAAAATGTTTACGTTATAAACGCGGCAATACCAAATATGTATACTTTTTTAAATGTTGATTGACATTGAAAGGCGATTTCTGTTTTTTTAACTTGAAACTTTTATGTTTATACATTTGTACAACATTTTTGTCCCACTAGGGGACTTGAAGGCCTGCACCGCTGATCTCTATTCTAATACTTTGCACTACCTACATAGTGCAGTGTATCAGAGCTGTCAGTGTCACACTGACAGAAAGCCTATTAGGCTCTCTCTCTGGCAGGGCTTAATAGGCTTCCGTACACAGCATACCAGGAGGCCATTGTTAGGCCTCCAGTTGCCATAGCAACCATCGGCACCCCTGCTATTATGTCACGTAGGTAGCGAACAGCTACAAACCACCTAGATGCTACAGTCGCTTCTGACGGCGGCATTCAAGGGGTTAATGGCGGGGATCGTAGCTAGCTCCGGTCCCTGCCGTTACAGTGTCAGCTGTAACATACTCCAAATAGGGCATGGTGTGCTTAAAAAAACCTACAAAAAGAATGCAGCATAGCCTATAACAGGGGTGCACAACTGTGGCCACATGCGGAACGTGATGCCATTTTGTGCAGCCCCCAGCCTTCAAAACACAGACATGCTTGTCCGTGTCCTTCTAGCTCAGAAAGATACAAATGTCTTTTAAAAGCTGCATCCTACTGATGTCACCATTATTAGCACTGCCATGGGGGATCTGTGGGGCTGTATGAGTTCTATTTTAACCGCTTCCCGACCGCCCACTGTATATTCACGTCGGCGCTTGCTGGGCTCTGTTAAAAGCATGATCTGGGTGTCTCAGAGTAGCGCTGACACCCGGATTGCGCTATTAACCCCTGCCTCTGGTCCCGGAGACATGACCGGGACCTAATTGGTTCAGGTCCCGGTCATGTGATCGCAGGGAAAGTTTGTTGTAGCAATGAACTGGAAAGTTTGCTACAACAAACTTTCCCGGGGACCGATTGCAGGTGCTGCAATCGGTTAAAAGGCAAAACCGGGGGCCATACAACAGCCCCCGGGTCTGCCATGCACAGCAGCCTATGAGAACCAGCCGGAGGCTGGTCCTCATAAGCGTCCTGTCAGTGTGACTCTCAGCGTCACACTGACAGTTTATAATACGTTACACTACCTAGGTAGTGTAATGTATGATAGCAGCGATCAGTGCTGCAGGTCTTCAAATAAAACAAGTAAAAAGTAAAAAATAAAGTAATAAAATGTTTTATAAAAGTGTAAAAACAAGTTATAAAAGTTACAAAACAAAAAATGCTTTTTTTCCTATAATAAGTCTTTTATTATAGGAAAAAAATGAAAATGTTAAAAAAAAGTACACATATTTGGTATGACCGGGTTCACAACGCCCCAAACTATAAAACTCTAATATTATTTTTCCCGCACGGTGAACAGCGCAAAAAAAATTATTAATAAACAATGTCAGAATCACTATTTTTTTGGTCATCAACCCTCCAAAAATATAGAATAAAAAATTATCAAAAAGTCGCATGTACCCTAAAATAGTACCAATAAAAACTACAACCCGTCCCGCAAAAAACAAGCCCTTACACAGCTTTTTTGACTGAAAAATAAAAAAGTTATGGCTCTCAGAATATGGAATAAATAATTTTATCAAAAAGTGATTTTATTGCGCAAATGCCACAAAACATCAAAAAACTATATACATCTGGTATCGCCGTAATCGTATCAACCCGCAGAATAAAGTAAAATGTCATTTATAGCGCACAGTGAAAAGTGTAAAAAAAAAACACAAAAACTTTGCTTGCCAAAAAAAATCTAATAAAAAGTTATAAAAAATCACATGTACCCTAAAATGGTACCAATGAAAACTACAGATTGTCCCGCAACAAATAAGCCCACACACGGCTCCGGTGAAGAAAAATCAGAATATAGCGACAGAAATTGTGCAGTGTCCAAAAGCGGATAAGATCGGGCGCCATTTATCAGTGCGACATTGGCCACATATCTGCGGATTATTATTTATTTACCGAATTATTATACCCTGTTATTATTTCCTGATGTACTCTGCCCAATTTACACATACCCCCACATCATAAACTGAAATACCAGCAAAACCCCAAACAGAACAGTTACCAAGCAAAATCTGCGCTCCAAAAGCCAAATGGCGCTCCCTCCCTTCTGAGCCCCACAGCGTGCCCAAACACCAGTTTACGTCCACATATATGATATTTTATATCCGGGAGAACCCGCTCAACATTGTATGAGGTATTTGTCTTCAGTGGCACACACTGGGCACAACATATTGTGCATTAAAATGGCATATCAGTGGAAAATGTTAATTTTCACTTTGCACCATCCGCTGCGCATTAACGCCTTCGCGCACCACGACTTAATAGCATGTCGTGGTGCGGGGGGTTATATATGGAGCGGGCTCATGCGCTGCGCCCGCTCCATATTCTGCAGGTGTCAGCTGTGTATTATAGCTGACACTCGGGACTAATGGACAGGAACAGCGATCGCGCTGTTACAGGAGCCTGTAAAAATGATATTATACTGCAATACATTAGTACTGCAGTGTATTGTACCAGCGACCTAATGATCGCTCGTTCCAGTCCCCTAAAGGGACTTTTGGGAGGTTTCCACTGTTTTGGTACCTCAGGGGCTTTGCAAATGCGACATGACACCCGAAAACCATTCCAGCTAAATTTGAGCTCAAAAAGCCAAATATTGTTCCTTCCTTCTGAGTCTTGCCGTGGGTCCAAACAGCAGTTTATTACCACATATGGCGAATTGCTGTAATCAGGACAAATTGCTTTACAAATTTTGGGGTGATTTTTCTCCTTTATTCATTGTAAAAATTAAACATTTCTATGTTTTTTTCAGAAAAAAGTAGATTTTCAATTTCACGGCCTAATTCCACTAAATTCAGCCAAAAAACTGTGGGGTCAAAATGCTAACTATACCTATAGAAAAATTCCTTGAGGGGTGTAGTCTACAAAATGGGGTCACTTATGGGGGGTTTCCACCACTTTGCTCCCTCCAGGGCGTTGCAAACGCGAAATGGCACTGAAAACCAAACCAGCACAATCTGCGCTTTAAAATCCAAATGGCGCTCCTTCCCTTCTGAGCTCTGCCGTGGGTCCAAACAGCAGTTTAGTACCACATATGGGGTATTGCTGTAATCGGGAGAAGTAGCTTTACAAGTTTTGGGGTGCTTTTTGTTCTTTATTCCTTGGAAATATTATTTTTTTTATATTTTTTCAGAAAAAAAGTAGATTTTCACTTTCACAGGCAAACTCCAATAAATATAGCAGAAGACCTGTGGGGTCAAGATGCTAACTATACCCCTAGATAAATTCCTTGAGGGGTGCAGTTTCCAAAACCGTGTCACTTTTGGGGGATTTCCACTGTTTTGGCACTACAAGACCTCTTCAAACCTGACATGGTGCCTAAAATATATTCTAAAAAAGGAGGCCACAAAATCCACTAGGTGCTCCTTTGCTTCTGAAGCCGGTATTTCAGTCCATTATCACACTAGGGCCACATGTCGGATATTTCTAAAAACTGCAGAATCTGGGCAATAAATATTGTGTTGCGTTTCTCTCGTAAAACCTTCTGTGTTAGGGTATGTTCACACGCTGAGCCAAAAACGTCTGAAAATACGGAGCTGTTTTCAAGGGAAAACAGCACCTGATTTTCAGACGTTTTTTGACCAACTCACGTTTTTCGCAGCGTTTTTCCGGCCGTTTTCGCGCCGTTTTTTCGGCCGTTTTTGGAGCTGTTTTCAATAGAGTCTATGAGAAAACGGCTCCAAAAACGTCCCAAGAAGTGTCCTGCACTTCTTTTGACGAGGCTGTAATTTTACGCGTCGTCTTTTGACAGCTGTCAAACGACGACGCGTAAATTACAGGTCGTCGGCACAGTACGTGGGCAAACCCATTCAAATGAATGGGCAGATGTTTGCCGACGTATTGGAGCCGTATTTTCAGGCGTAAATCGAGGCATAATACGCCTTCTTTACGCCTGAAAATAGGTTGTGTGAACCGAGCCTGACAGAAAAAAATGTATTACAAATGAATTGCAGCAAAAAAAATACAATTTGTCAATTTCCCCTCTACATTGCTTTAATTCCTGTGAAACGCCTAAAGGGTTAAGAAACTATCTGAATGCTGTTTTGAATACTTTGAGGGGTGCAGTTTTTAATATGGGGTGATTTATGGTGTCTATCTAGTACATAAGGCCCTCAAAGCCACTTCAGAACTGAACTGGTCCTTGAAAAATAGCCTTTTGACATTTTCTTGAAAATGTGAGAAATTGCTGGTAAAGTTCTAAGCCTTGTAACGTCCTAGAAAAATAAAATAATGTTCAAAAAACGATGCAAATATAAAGTAGACATATGGAATATGTGAAATAGTAATTATTTTGTGTGGTATTACTATCTGTTTTACAAGCAGATACATTTAAAATTAGAAAAATCATAATTTTTGCAAATTTTCTCTAAATTTTGGTATTTTTCACAAATAAGCAATGAATTTATTGACCAAATTTTTCCACTAATATAAAGTACAATATGTCACGAGAAAACAATTTCAGAATCGCTTGGAGAGGCAAAAGCATTCCAGAGTTATTACCACATAAAGTGACACATGTCAGATTTGAAAAAATGGGGCTGGTCCTGAAGGCCAAAATGAGCTCGGTCTTGAAAGGGTTAAGCAGCATAAAGGAAAAATCCAGGTTAAACTGGTAGGCCCTATGCACAGGACCGTGCACGTAATTATGGTCCGTGATTACGGGCACGGTCGCCTGCGAACAGCCATCTGCATTTGCGGACTCTGCTCCCATTATAAAGTATTGGAACACGGTCCTTAAAATAAAAAAATAGGACATGTCATATTTACGGAAGGTTTCTACGGCATGGTGCATACCATGACTATCAGCTTTACCCAGATTGTTTCTTTACCACTTGCAGCCATTTTTCATTTATTTCCTCTCACACAGTACATTGCCCCCATAGCTTTCCCTCACACAGTATAATGCCCACATAGCTGCCTCTACACCGTATAATGCACTATAACTGCCCTTCACAGTATGTCCCCATAATTGCCCCCCACACAGTATAATGCCCCTATAGCTGCCCCCACACAGTATAATGCCCCCATAAATGCCCTCCACACAGTATAATAGCCCCCATAACTGCCCTCCACACAGTATAATGCCCCTCTAACTGCCTTCTACACAGTATAATGCCCCTCATAGCTGCCCCCATACAGTGGGGGCAGCTTCTCCGGTCTGTGTGGCTCGGCGCAGATAAGCGCGATGACTTCCCTGCCTTGCGCCTCTCTGCACTGAGATGTGAGCATCCGGCGATACATAGTGAATGGTAGAGCAGGGACTCCCTTTTTGTAAGGCTAGGAGTTTATGACCTAAATCAAAATCATGATTAATTGAACATGTAACCCCAATTATGATTAATGAACGATTATTAAGGTCACACCCCTTTTTGAATAGCATGCCCCCTATTTGCATGAAACGCCATTGAATTTATATATTATCCCCTGAGCCTGATGTATACTACTGTATATAATATACCCTCTGACACTGCCCCCACACAGTATATTGCCCCATTATGCTCCCATAGCTGCCCACACAGTATAATGCCCCCATAAATGCCCTCCACACAGTATAATAGCCCCTATAACTACCCTTCACAGTACTTCCCCATAACTGCCCTCCACACAGTATAACGCCCCTATAGCTGCCCCACACAGTATAATGCCCCCATATCTGCCTCTACACAATACAATGCACCATAATTGCCCTTCACACAGTACATTGCCCCCATAGCTTCCCCCACACAGTATAATGCCCCATAGCTGCCTCTACACCGCATAATGCCCGTATAACTGCCCCTTCACAGTATGTCCCCATAACTGCCCTCCACACAGTATAATGCCCCTATAGCTGCCCCCACACAGTATAATGCCCCAATAAATGCCCTCCACACAGTATAATAGCCCCTATAACTGCCCTTCACAGTATGTCCCAATAACTGCCCTCTACACAGTATAATGCCCCTCTAACTGCCTTCTACACAGTATAATGCCCCTATAACTGCACTCCACACAATATAATGCCCCTCTAACTGCCTTCTACACAGTATAATGCCCCTATAACTGCACTCCACACAGTATAATGGCCCTCAAAGCTGCCCCCACGCAGTGGGGGCAGCTTCTCCGGTCTGTGTGGCTCGGCGCAGATAGGCGTGGTGACATCCCTGCATTGTGCCTCTGCACTGAGATGTGAGCATGCGGCGATACATAGTGAATGGTAGAGCAGGGACTCCCTTGCTCTACTATTGGATTCAACTGTATCTGCGTCGTGAGGAAAAAAGATACAGTTAAAACCGATAAAAAAAAATGAGATCAGTTACTGAATTTCGGTTTAGTATTTTTTTGATTATTTGCCCAGCCTTACATTTTTGTTTTTTTTATGGCGTACACCAAGATAATGGACTTTTACAGATGCGGTAATACCAATTATGTTTGTTTTTTACATTACTTTAGGGGGAAAAAAAGACACAGGGTTTTTTTTTTATACTTTTATAGGTGATAATTGTCTGATTGCTAGGGGCCGCACCGATGGGACCCCCAGTGATCGTGAGAATAGGGATCTCAAACCCCCAGGTCCTGCTCACTGATTCCCCCGCAGTGAGGAGCTTGAATGGAGAAACGGTCGAGCATGCGCCTGCGGCTATATTTAAAGAGGCTCTGTCACCAGATTTTGCAACCCCTATCTCCTATTGCAGCAGATCGGCGCTGCAATGGAGATAACAGTAACGTTTTGTTTTTTTCAAAAATGAGCATTTTTGGCCAAGTTATGACCATTTTTATATTTATGCAAATGAGCCTTTCTTAAGTACAACTGGGCGTGTTTAAAGTTATGTCCAAGTGGGCGTGTATTGTGTTCGTTACATCTGGGCGTTTTTACTTCTTTTACTAGCTGGGCGTTGTGAATAGAAGTGTATGATGCTGACGAATCAGCATCATCCACTTCGCTTCGTTACCACCCAGCTTCTGGCAGTTCACAGACACACAGCGTGTCCTCGCTCATCCGACGCAATGAAGTTCCTGTGGGAGGAAGTGAGTGACGTCGCGAGGACACGCTGTGTGTCTGTGCACTGCCAGAAGCTGGGCGTTGTGAATAGAAGTGGATGATGCTGATTCGTCAGCATCATACACTTCCATTCACAACGCCCAGCTAGTAAAAGAAGTAAAAACGCCCAGATGTACACACACAATACACGCCCAGTTGGACATAACTTGGCCAAAAATGCTAGTTTTTGAAAAAAAAAACACGTTACTGTTATCTACATTGCAGCGCCGATCTGCTGCAATACGAGATAGGGGTTTGAAAATCTGGTGACAGAGCCTCTTTAATGTCTATGAGACTGACGGAAACAACTGAGCCTATACTCGAATGTCTACGTCATTAGACTTTGAATAGAGCGGCAGCGCATTTGCTCAACTGCCACTCCATTCAATCTCCTTATTACTGCGGTTGAGATGTGAGGAGGAACAGGGGTTCGAAGCCCTTTTTGTCGCGATAAGTAGGGGCCCCAGCAATCAAACAATTATCACATATCACTGCCTTGGGGCTTCCATTAGACCCCCAGGCTGCCATGACAAACATCGGCACCCTGTGATCGCGTTGCGGGACCCCCTCTTTCTAACGGTTTAGATTCCGCGGTCGCTATTGACCGCAGTATCTAAGTGGTTAAACGGCCAGGATCGGAGTTATCTCTGATTCTGGCAGTTGCAGTAAAATGTTGCCTACACCTGTTGAGTATGGCGTGGGCTCAGCCCGTCAGCCCGCTCCATACTCCCTATTCCCGACTATGAAGTACAGTTAAATCAAATGTCGGGAAGCGGTACTCCCGTCTGAGACATTTATTGTGTATTCCCAAGATATACCAAAAAAAGCTTGGCCCTTCAGAGGAGACAAGGTGGAGAGGTGACGGTGTGCAGCTCTCTCCTTTGTAGTTTATGTGAGTTATGACATGCGCCGCTTATTACCGTAATGCCTATATACTACAATGGAGACAGCTGAGTGAATATTCGTGCAGTCACCTAGTCTTATCTGGGTGAGGTATAATCTGACAACGTGGCCCTCAGGCCAGAAAAGTTTGTGCACCCCGCGCTATAATATATATCTTACAAATCACCAGTAACTTCTTTTTTGATAACGTATATCGATACAGCAGACAATGGCGCCAAATATATATATATATATATATATATATATATATATATATAAAAAAATATATGAGTAATAATGATACTAAGGCGGCTACATCATGTCTGATAACATAAGCTGTCTGAAAATCAACCTTGTGGTACCAGACGTACGTCTGTTAGAATGTATCACTCAACGTACATGTAGGCAATGAATACATAGATTTCTCCTAGCCTGGCCTGGTTTCCCAGCAGGCCCCGGGGTTACCAAGGTAACACAGCTCCGTCCTCCCTCCTCCTCCCATGATGCACCGAGACGGCTCCAAGTCCCCCCAGTGCGCCGCCATGTTGTCGGAGTGATAGGCAGCGGTAGGGAGACGGCTGCGGGGGCTGAGAGAGACACTGATCTAATCCGACTCCATCCTCCCGCTCCGCCCGTGAGTATTGTCTCTACATCCGCACTGTACGGTGCCGTAATCGCCAAACTTTCTCCATACGACGATATTTTATGTATTTACAGCTCCGGAAGGGGGAGACGGGTGTTAGAAAAGGGGCCGGTCTCCGATGGTGGTTCCACCCCCTGCCCATGTTTTGAGGCCTCTATTGTTACGGGAGCAGCCGGGGGGGGCCGCGAATTACCGCGAGTACGTGGAACTAAGCTGTTAAAATTTGACGTAAATGTTTTCGTGAATCGATGTTAGTGTACGAGCCTGAATGGGGGGTTTCCCGGTAAGCAGGGCTTCCTGTGGAAGGCTTTGCTGGGGTGCTAGGCTATGAGTATGGGATCTGATGAGGAGGCCCCAGCTCTAACCTGGTGCGTACTGAGGAGGATGTGGAATGTGCCTCATATTGTGTGAACCTTCTTTGCATACGTGTGGCAGTGTTCTACTTCTATTGTACATGTCTGTGGTCTTCCCATGATCCTTTGGGTGTGCGTTGGGGTTTTGTTCTGTAACATAAATCTATATTGGGGTCCATTGAGGTGGTGAAGCAGATGTAAGGCTGAATGGTGTCAGCTAGTGCGGAGCAGACATTGTTTATATGTGGCCTTCACTCTGCAATCAGATGAGTAAAGCAGAGAAGATCTGTAGAATCCTTTGTTACCCTGAATTGTTTAATTGTGTAGAATAATAACTTTTATGTAGCACCAACATTCCGTAGCACTTTACAAAGACAGGAAATTAGAAACATACCAAAAACAACAAATACTGTAGGACAAATAAAAACATCAAATACTGTCAGACAAATAAAAACATCAAATACTGTCAGACAAATAAAAACAACAAATACTGTCAGACAAATAAAAACATCTACTAGCAAAAGGCCAGAAGACCCTGCCCATGAAAAACTCACCTATGCCTCCATTGACACTGAATAGTCCCTTGCGTTGCTGCTGTGACCCTCTCTTGTGCTGCTGACATTGTGTGCCCCGCTTCTCCATTAACTCTTCATACCCCTGAACTTGCTGTCTTTGCACTTCCTCTCAGTTCCTCTGTTTGCCCGTGTCTTGATGCCCAGCTAACAGCGGCCTCGTTCTCAACCAGGCGCCAAAAATTGGATCCCAGCAGGGGAAAAAAGTCTCTCTACTTTCTCCTGATCGGATGAGTTCTATTTTTTTTGGGTGCGAAATCTACAGCTGTCACGTTTTAATAGTAATACAGCAGTGTGAATAAGCCCTACCAAGCCGCTGTTGTCCCTAAAATATTTTGGTCTTTCATCCCTGATCTAATATCGATTGTAATTGGAGAGATCCAGATCCTGTTTATCACATGCCCCCTTCCAACATGTGACCTATTTCTGCGCATGGTCTCACCCTGTACTTATTGGCACATGTAGTTTTACTTTTTTGGACATCTCTTCCTCAGTTCTTCCTGTCATCCAGGCTTGAAGTTATAGATTGGCTGAGTACCTTATCCCCATCACATGCTTGAGCCCATAAAAGCCATGATTCCACAGCAATATTTCATTCTTTCACACAATTCATTGGCATTCTCATCCTAGCGTCTTTGGAAAATTCATATTGAGCCTGTTCATTTAAGGCTCTTTTTTTTCTTAGTTTTTTTTATATCTGCACCAGATATGCCACTTGGGGCCCTACAGTTGTAGTGAAAACCGCTTGGCTTAGAGAGTTATATGAATTCTATGAAGGAAGGAATACAACTTTTAGGAGCCAGCTAGCCAATGTGGCTTGAAATATGTTACTGGCAACTAGGTTTTTGTTTATCACGGTCTATAGATTTTTGTTTTATTTTTTTTACAATGTTATAACGGCTAAGCTTTTAAGATCACAAAGGATTTTTAAGGGTTTTTACTATTCCTAGCAAATTAGGCTGGATTTACACAACTTTTTCCCCTGTTTAGGGTGTACGTCAGGAAAGCTTTTGACGTACCAGCTAAACCTCTCTTTGTTCACATCTGCGTTGCTATCTCCGTTGTTCTGCTTAAAGGAGCATAACATCGGAAATAATGGCAATGATGGATCTGGCGCATGACGGACACGAATGGCACCCCGATGGAACCCATTGACTTTAATGGGTGGCATTGGGTTTTCTTCATGGTGTCTGTTTTACCAGAAAAAACACAGGGATCCATCACGGACCTCCGTTACGTCACAGACTTTTCAATAGCTTTTCATGACGTCTCTCAACGGATACCATTATAGACTATGGGTGACAAACACGTCATGAAAAAGCTCACAATGTATCCCATATTAGTCTATAAGTGCCGAATGCCGCTGTTGGGCATCCATCACAGCCTGTGTTAAATGTATACATCAAAGTTTTTCCCGGTGTATGTTTTAAATGGTGGACAAAAGTGCAGAGTGAACCCAGTGACTGAGATCTGGATGTATTTAGTTTATTGCTGTGGAACCCATGAAGATGTTGGTGCGCTCTGAAAAGGAAGTGTTTTTGAACGCTCTAGATGGTTTCACATGCTCTCGTGGTCTGGTGATGTGAAATTTTCACATATATACTAAGCCTTTCACATATATACTAAGCCTGAACACCAAACTTACTACATGTAGTGTAGTACAGATTTCAGATTCTAACTTTGTTTTTTTATGCAGTTCTTATAATACTTATTGACAGGATACTAAAAATGTCAGATTGGTTATTGGAGTTCTCTTACTCCTAAATTTATGATTTGGTCCATCCCTGGTATATTATACCGGAGACCCCACTTCAACGTTGATAAAGTGTATGTTTTGCGTTTGCATAGGGTATACCATTGACTTGGAAGAACTCAAGCACACATCCGGGGCGCTTTATCCGGCCGCAAAGCACTGATCTGAAAAACATGGACCACACACGGGTGGCTTCCGTGTGCGGTCTGTAATTTTAATGGATCAATGAATAGAATGCTGGAGCCTGATCTGCAAAAACTGACAGGAATAGGGTATAATTTGCGGAACAGACGCACGGATCAGCGAGAATACCGGAAGTGTGCATGGCCCCATAGAAATAAATAGGTCCGTGTGCGATCAGTTTAACGGATCCGTTTTCTTTCTGCACATGCGCAGACTAAAAATGAAAGCAAGAAAGATGCAAAGATAAAAACGGGTCAGTTAAAAATTGAGTATTAGGGCCTGTTCACATCACCGTTCATTCCCGTTCCAGGGTTCCGTCGGGTGAACCCCGCAACGGAAAGTGAAACTGACAGCACAGCTTCCGTTTCAGTCACCATTGATCTCAATGGTGACGGAAACATCGCTAATGCTTTCCGTTCGTCACCATTCCGTCTGGTTTCCGGTTTTACGACGGAATCAATAACTCAGTCGACTGAGTTATTGATTCCGTCGTAAAACCGGAAACCAGACGGAATGGTGACGAACGGAAAGCATTAGCGATGTTTCCGTCACCATTGAGATCAACGGAAAGTGAAACTGACAGCAGAGCTTCCGTTTCAGTCACCATTGAGATCAATGGTGACTGAAACGGAAGCTCTGCTGTCAGTTTCACTTTCCGTTGCCGGGTTCACCCGATGGAACCCTCCGACGGAACCCCGGAACGGGAATGAACGGTGATGTGAACAGACCCTTACTGATGACAAATAGACACAAACAGAAAGAAAAGACAGTTTTGTTTTTTTACGGATCCGGTAAACTGATCCTTCAAACAAACATTTTACCTTCCGTTGCATTCAGTCTGGCATCAGTCTGTCTGTTTTTTATTTCAATGGATCCGCTAAAATGGATGCCACAACACAGATGTGAACGAAGCCGAAAGGTTGGAAGTGTGTTGTTTTTTTTTTGTGAAGAATGCAGAATGTTTTACGGAAATACTACATTGTCAATATTATCATTACATAAGGTTCAGCAGATGATTTTCATGGGAACATAAAGAGAATGTCCAGGATTCAAAAAAAGTGTTTTCTTTTTTCCAGAAAGAGCGCTGTCTGTCAATGTGCTGTGTCTGGTATTGCATCTCTTCCCCATTCAAGTGAATAGGGCTGAACTGCAATACCAGACAGCCCATGGAAATATCAGACGCTGTTTCTGGAAAACAAAACCTTTTTTTTTAAATTCTGGACCACCATTTTAATGAGCTATAGTTCTCATCCATACTTGTCTCCCCTAGGAATAAGCACTGGGGGACTTTACAATTATTATTATTTTTTTTTTGTATTTCATGTTCTATCCATACAGAAATACTAGACACTGAAGGTTCTTGCATCAATTTGTTCTGTGCGCCATGCTCACAGATTCTTCCTGTTGATCATATGCCTATTTCTTTCAGTATAAAGTAATGGCGTTTTTTTTTTTTTTTTTAACATATCTATCCAACCATGTCTTTTCCTAACGTCAGAAAATAGCCTCAACCACAAAAAAATAACTTAAGTACATGAAATGACCAAAAATGTTGCACAGAACGACTAGAGATTGTGTTCTCTGTTGAATTCAATGTTAGACCAGGTTTAAAAAGGTTTTTTTTTTTGTTTGTTTTTTTCCGTGGAATTACTTCTAAGCCACTTCATCCTTGTGCAAAATACCTGGTTTTCTCTAAAAGAGTTCAGGGGTCTCATAAAATTCTGTTCTCCATTCCACGACAAAGGATGGCTATTTATTTAGTGAAGTTCCGTCAGAAGCTCCTTAGCAACAAGCTACTTCTTATTTATTCATAGTGTCAGTCTGTTGCTAAGGAGCATATGGTTTACATTTTTAAGGCTCTTGTTATACATTGTAAAACAATGTAATTCGTTTTTTCCTTTGACGCTATGGATAGTAGAAAAAAGACCTGTGATGATCTTTGTCTGTTTTTGGGGTTTTTCTGTACTATTAGTGAATATATGCTTTATTCACTTTTTATTGCATATTTCTCATGTCCATAGAGACCTAATAGAAGGACCCCCAAGCCTAAGTCACATATCTGCATTATTAATCTTTTCTCCTTCTTTACAGTGCATGTCTTCCCAGCCTACGCAATGACTAGGACATCTCTTGCCATTTTCTATTAGCATAATTGGGTCAGTTTTAAAGCACAGGAGAACTGTCAGTGACCACAGCTACCATGTCTTACATGTTTGCGCAGGATGTTCACTGATACAGGAAGCCATTGACACCTGAGGAGATGGGAGCATGCGGAGGGGAGGACTGAAAGGGAATGTGTCACTAGAAAATTCTAAAAAAGAATTTTAGTTATTATTTAAGTGATTACACGTTATTTTAATTTTTTCACAAGTCAGGAAATATTATAAATTAGATTCTAATTTATAACATTTCCATGTGCAGGCCACTAGAGGGAGCAGTTCCCAAAATTGCAGCATGGTCAATGTGGTAAAGCAACCTCATTGCTTTATGCTGCAAATTTGGGGTAGACACATTCTCTCTAGTGTCCTCACACAATCCCCCCTCCCTTATTCTGGCTAGTGCCAGGAGAAGGAGGGGTTTGAATCTTCAAACCTCCTACACTGTGTGCTGCCATTTTCTGAGCGACTGCACAGTGTGGGAGGATTAGATACAGGGCTCAGCAGACAGTATAACACGAACATAATACACACATCACATACACGAACATAAATTACCTTCTCCTACCGCTTCCGCTCCTATTCCTTGCGCCTTCGCTTCCTCTAACATATGGCTGGAAACCGCAGCCGGAAGTCGTCATCTTACTGTCCGGCAGGGGCTTCCCATCCACATGAACATGGCGCCGGATTTCACTCTGTGAACGAGCTTCGTTTTGATCTGTGTGGGAGCGGCGCTTTCGCCGTTCCCACACAGACGGAGTATGCTTCAGAGAATGGAACGTCTCCCGTTCGCATTCTCTATGGGGTTGTATGTGCCGTATTCCATCTCTGTATGTGTCGTTAATCGACACATACAGAGATGAAAAAAAAATGGCAGCCCCCATAGTGAAGTAAGACCAAAGTAAAAAGTAGAACACGAGAACACAAATAAATGTTATGTTAATATATTAAAAGCAATATGATAACAAAAAATCATTTCATAACACCTTCCCTTTAAAAGGAATCTGTCACCATGAACCCCCCCCCCCTGAGCTACTGTAATGAGCGAATAGCTTAAAAGATTCCAAATATGCCATTTCTGTGTGTGTACTCGCATGCAGTAAGCCCCCAAATGGTCTATTCTCTGTATTCTAATGCATACCCCGGACTCCTAAGCTCAGCAAAATAAGACAGCGGACTCTTAGGCGCTTCATTGCGTACAGCACACGGGCTGTTTTTGGGCATAATGCAAGTGACGGCAAACATAAAAGTAAGGCCCCATGCACACGAACGTGCTTTTGCGACCGCAATTCCCCCAAAAATCCACGGGAGAATTGCAGCGCCATTCATTCCTATGTGGCCATGCACACGGCCCTGGTTTCCAACATCCGTGCATAGCCCAGGAGCCCGCACCGCAGAAAGAACAGGCAAGCCTTATTACGGTCGTGTTCTGCAGTCCGGGCTCATTGAAGATAATGTGCACGGCCCGCGATTTGCGGACAACTTGTGACTGACTGTCCGCTACTGGCCGACCGGAAAATCGCGGCCGTGCACATGGCTGCGGTTGTGTGCATGAGGCCTAACACTTTCGTAATAAGCTATTCACTCATTACAGTAGTTAAGGGACAGTTTTCCGTGGTGACCGATTCCCATTGAAATATTTTTTCTTTACCAAAAAAATGTAAATGGTTAATGGCAGTAGGAAGAATGTTTTCCATTTTTTTTTTTTTCTCCTAAGATCCAATCCTGTTTTGGGCAGACAAGGGAATACCAACATTTTTAATTCATTTGTGTAAATGACCCTTTGTAAAACCTGTGCAATGCTCTAACCAGTTTAACTATTTCCCTGCCAAAGACGTATCTCATACATCCTTTAAGGAAGGCACTTTAGTAGCCAAGGACATATCTCTTAAATCCTTGCTACTAAAAGCTCTAGTTCTCAGATGTGGGGGCTGCTTTAGCCAATCTGGGGGAGCCAGTGGGGGGCATGCTTGCTTCATAGAGGTAGAGAACCTTGTATGACTGTAGATGACCCCAGGGAGAGGGGTATCCTGAACTCTTGTTCATGTTATCACACAGACCGGCATGCATTGCAGCACACACTAACCTCAATAAAGTCCATGCGTTTTATACTGTCCCTATCCTACCTGATCTTTAGTGTAAAATCCTCTGACCGCTTCTCTTGTGACATGGTACAGTCAAAGCAATAATGATTATTACTAGAGAGGAATGTCATACATTTCTGATGGATGGATATGATTTCTGTCTGTCAGATCAGGCATGCGTAGACAGTTATGGTATGTTTGAACCCCACAAATGTTAGTACATTGTTTGCATAAGGGCTCTGCTTGAGTACGCGTTTTGGTCTTAATTTTTGTTTATAATCACTATTTGATGTGAAAGTGGTTGTGTGTATAAATTAAGTAGTATTTTTTTTTTAGACTGTATGCTATGCACTCTGAAACTGTAGCCTTTGGTAGCATAGCGGTTTGCCCCTTTGCAGTATATATTTTTAATACATTTGCGGATGATGCCCAAATGTTGCATGGCCTCTGTTTCAGCATTTTTGATAGCACAAGCTCTTGTAAATGTTGATTTTTGAGGTAAATATGGACTTGGCACTACTTGATTTATTATTTGTACCTTGTTTTTGTGTACAAAACTCTGCATGTATGTGAGGTTTTTTTAGGTCAAATTTCATGTTTTCACCCCTTCGCGCACCCGGACGTGCCATTACGTCCTGGTACGGGGGTGATATTTGGAGCGCGCTGTGTTTTAAAGCTAACAACCGGGACTAACAGCCAGGAACAGCGATCGCGCTGCTCCTGGCTGTTTAACCCCTCAGATTCTGCGGTCAATCGCGACTGCAGTATCTGAGGCGATGAAAGGAGGGGGGACGGCCCCCCTCCGACAGCTCAACAAATCTATGGGGTATTGTCAAGAGGAAGATGAGACCCCAGACCCAAAAATGCAGACGAGCCGAAGGCTGATATCAAAGCAACCTGGGCTTCCATAACACCTCAGCAGTGCCCCAGGATGATCGCCTCCATGCCACGCCGCATTGATAAGCTTCTCAGCAGTGCCACAGGCTGATCGCCTCCATGCCACGATGCATTGATGCAATAATGCATACAAAAGGAGCCCCGACCTTGTACTTAGGGCATATACTGTACATACTTTCCGGAATTCAACATCATTTTTGAAATTGGGCTTGTATAATATTCTAATTTTCTGAGACACTAAATTTGGGGTTTTCATTAACTGTTAGCCATAATCATCAACATTAAAAGAAAAAAATGCTGGAAATAGATCACTATGTGTAATGAGTCTATATAATATATGTTTCACTTTTTTAATTGAATTATTGAAACAAATTAACTTTTTGATGATATTCTAATTCATTGAGAAGGACTAGTATATATTAAAAGTTAGAAAATAAAAACCTTTTCCCATTTCATCTAAAGTGATGTAAAAAAAGTAAACAAAATTGGTAACGCTGCATCCATAAAAGTCTGAACTATTACAATACAGCGTTATTTAACGCGCGCGGTGAACGCCGTAAAAAATGAAACCGCCAAAATCGCTGTTTTTTTTGTGAACTTAGCTCTTTAACCCATTCCCGCCATTTGCCGTATGGGTACGCCATGGAAAGCTATGACTTCCTGCAAATTGCCGTATCCATACGCCAATCATCGCCGGATCTCCGCTGTATCGGCGAGGACCGAAATTAGCTTCGATCCCTGCCATTAACCCCTTAAGTGCAGCGCTCAAACGCCAGTGCTGCACTTAAGGTGTTTGCAGCTCATCGGAACCCCAGCAATGAAATTGCCGGGGTTCCGATGCCTGCAATGGCAACTGGAGGCCTAATACTGGCCTCCCGGTCTGCCTAGCACGGAGGCCGGTCAAGATCCGCCCGGCGGCGGAGCCTGATCGACTTCCGTAGCCGCCGTCAAGATGGCGCCGGCTCAGGAGCTGATCCGACGTCATCAGCGGTGGAAGTCATCTGTATTTTACAGCTGACCTCCACCTGTAACGGCAGGAACCGGAGCTAGCTCCGATCCCTGCCATTAATCCCTTCGATGCAGCAATCGAAAGCGATTGCTGCATCGTAGCGGTTACTAGCAGATCGCCAGCCCTGACAGGCAATCAGGACTGGCGACTGCTGCTATGGCAACAGGAAACACAATGGCCTCCTGCTCTGCCATTATGGAGGCCGATTAGGCCCCGCCGGGAGGCAAAGTCGAATCGGCTTGCTGTCAGTGAATAACTGACAGATCTAATACATTGCACTACGTCGGTAGTGCAATGTATTAGAAAAAAAAACATCAGACAGTTGGAACTTCAAGTCCCCTAGTGGGACTTGAAAAAAAAGTGAAAAAAATAAAAGTTTCAAGTAATAAAGTAAAACACAATCGCCCTTTTCCCCTTATCAAGTCCTTTATTATTGAAAAAAATAATAAACCATACGTATTTGGTATCGCCGCGACTGTAACGACCTGAGGTATCAAAATATTATTTATTGCACGCGGTGAACAACATAAAAAACTATACCAGAGTTTCTGTTTTTTGGTCACTTTGCCCCACAAATATTGGAATAAAAAGTGATCAAAAAGTCGCACGTATCCAAAAATGGTACCTATAAAAACTATAGCTCGTCTCGCAAAAAACAAGCCCTCATACAGCTCCGTCGACAAAAAAATTAAAAAGTTATGGTTCTCACAACTTGGCGACAGAAAAAATACATTCTTTTTACGAAAGTAATTTTATTGTGCAAAAAGTTGTAAAACATAAAAAAGTTCTGTAAATTAGGTATCGCCGGAATCGTACTGATCGCAGAATAAAGTTAACATGTAATTTATAACGCATGGTGAACGCTGTATAAAAAAAATCTAAAAAAGCTGTGCCAGAATTGCGTTTTTTTTAATTTACCTGGCCACCCAAAAAATAGGATAAAAGGTGATCAAAAAAGTCACATGTACCCCAAAATGGTACCAATAATCGCTACAGCTCGTCCCGCAAAAAAACAGCCCTCATACCACTACGTCTATGAAAAAAAAAATTAGTTAAGGCTCCAATAAGTCAGGAAATAAAAAATATGCAGTTGTGCAGGCCCGAGGGGAACATTTCTTCTGTTTCAAGAGGCGATTTATCAAGGACCTAAAATTAGGGAACCAGGAAGGGGAGGGCCCAAACATATCTGGTGGAAGCGAGGGCGCCCGTATTATACCAGGACAACACTTCTCAGCAAAATTCCCTAAACTGCAAAGATGCGGAGTGTGGACCAAAAGGGGCATAAGAAAGGACGCCATATTATCAGTGCGACACCGGCCTGTGCAGAAAGGATTGTGTCACAGCGTAACACACATCTATGGATCATTTTATTGTTTTTTTATTATACCACCTGACTATGCCCCTGATGTACTCTGCCCAGCTTACATGTACCCCCACATTATAAATGGAAACACCAGTAATACGCAAACAAATCTACTACAAAGCAAAATCCTCTCTCCCATCTGAGCCCTACAGTGTGCCCAAACAGAAGTTTCCTTCCACATATATGGCATCGTCATACCCGGGAGAAGCCTTTTAACAATTTTTGGGGTGTGTGTCTCCAGTGGCATAAGCTGGGCATGACATAGTTGCCACTGAAATGGCATATCTATCTAATATAAATTTTTAATTTGCACCATCCGCAGCGCATTCATTTATGGAAAAGACCTGTGGGGTGAAAATGCTCACTACACCCCTTAATAAATGCCTTGAGGGGTGCCGTTTCCAAAATGGGGTCACTTCTCAGGGGTTTCTTTTTATTATTTCACATCTGAGCCTCTGCAATTGTGAACCAATACTTTGTAAATGGCCAAATTAGGCCTCAATTTCACATGGTACGCTTTCACTCCTGAGCCTGGTCGAATGTCCTGGCAACAGATTAGGGCCACATGTAGGGTGTTTCTAAAACCGGGAAACACCGCATAATAATTAGAGAGCTGTCTTGTTATGGCGGCACAAGCTGGGCACCACATATTGGCATATCTAGAAAAATCCCATTTTCACTCTGCAACATCGAGTGCACACTAATTTCTACAAAACACCTGCAGGGTTAACATGCTCACTACACCACTAGGTAAATGCATTGAGGGGTGTAGTTTCCAAAATGGGGTCACTTCTAGGGGGTTTCCACTGTTTTGGTCCCACAGGCGCCCAGAAACCAATCCAGCAAAATCTGCACTCCAAATGGCGCCCCTTCCCTTCTGAGCCCTGCCGTGTGCCCAAACAGCAGTTTATGACCACATATGGGGTATTGCTGTACTCGGGAGAAATTGCTTTACAAATGTTGGGTTCTAAGCCCTGCCGTGTGTCCAAACAGCCGTTTATTACTACATGTGGGGTACTGTTTTACTCGGGAGAAATTGCTTTACAAATTTTCCGGTTCTTTTTCTCCTTTAGTCCTTGTGGAAATGAGAAAAAATTAGCTAAACCTACATTTTCATTGAAAAAAATGTAGATTTTAATTTTCATGGCCTACTTCCAATAATTTCTGTAAAAAACCTGTGCGGTCAAAATGCTCACTATACCCCTAGATAATTTCCTTGAGGTGTGTAGTTTCCCAAATGGGATCACTTTTGGGGGGTTTCCACTGTTTTGGCACCGCAAGGGCCCTTCAAACCTGACATGGTGCCTAAAATATATTCTAATAAAAATAAGGCCCCAAAATCCTCTAGGTGCTCCTTTGCTTCTGAGGCCGATGCTTCATTCCAGCAGCACGCTAGGGCCACATGTGGGATATTTCCTAAAACTGCAGAATCTGGGCAATAAATATTGAGTTGCATTTCTCTGGTAAAACATCCTGTGTTATAAAGAAAATTGTATTAAAAATTAATTTCTGCAAAAAAATATGAAATCTGTACATTTCACCCCTACTTTGCTTTAATTCCTGTGAAAAGTTTAAAGGGTTAAGAAATTTTCTAAATGCTGTTTTGAATACCTTGAGGGGTGAAGTTTTTAAAATGGGGTGACTTTTTGGGGGTTTCTAATATACAAGGCCCTCAAAGCCTCTTCACAACTGAACTGGCCCCTGTAAAAATAGCCTTTTCAAATTTTCTTGAAAATGTGAGAAATTGTTGCAAAAGTTTAAACATCCTAGAAAAATAAAAGGATGTTCAAAAAATGATGCCAATCTAAAGTAGACATATGGGGGATGTTAATTAGCAACAATTTTGTGTGGTATAACTGCCTGTCTTACAAGCAGATACATTTAAGTTGAGAAAAATGCAAATTTTTGAAATTTTTCGCTAAATTTTGGTGTTTTTCACAATTAAATACTGAACATATTGAGCAAATTTTGCCAGTAACAAAGTCCAATGTGTCACGAGAAAACAATCTCAGAATCGCTTGGATAGGTGAAAGCATTCCGAAGTTACCACATAAAGTGAAACATGTCAGATTTGAAAAATGAGGCTCTGTCAGGAAGGTCAAAAGTGTCCAAAGAGGGAAGGGGTTAAAAAAATTAAATAAAAAGTGATCACAAAGTTGTATGTACCAAAAAAAGGTACCGATAAAAACGACAGATCGTCCTGCATAAAATAAGCAGTCATGCCGCTCAATCCACGGAAACAAAGTTATGGCTGTCCGAATGTGGCGACAAAACAATATATTTTTTTTTTTAAAAAAACATGTCATAGTGACATGTCAGAGGTTTAGATTGGTGTGGGTCCGAGCACTGAGACCTCCACCAATCTCTAGAACGAAGCAGCTGAAGCGTTCGTGTGAGCGCTCATCCGCTTCGTGTCTGTTCGGCTTTTTCTGGAAATAAATGTATCGGTGTACGGACTCAGTAGAAAGTCTATGAGCCCGTACTCCGATACATCGGCTTTCCAGAAAAAGCTGAACAGACACTAAGCGGATGAGCGCTCACGCGAGCACTTCAGCTGCTTCGTTCTAGCGATTGGTGGGGGTCTCAGTGCTCGGATCCCACCAATCCAAACTTCTGACATGTCACTATGACGTGTCAGAAGTTTGTCACGTTTAGCTGCACTTTAAAAATATAAAAATCCTATGTAAGTTTGGTATCACCATAATCGTATTGCGCCACAGAATAAAGTGAAGCCTTTTTTTAGTATTTTCTACGACGCGGTGAAAGTCGTAAAAATGAAGCCAATAATACAACTTCAGCCCGCAAATAATATTTTTTTTAAATTTCCCAGTACATTATATGATGCCTTAAAGAAGCACCCCACTTTATTTTTTTTATTACACCCTCCATTTGTACATTGGTGTTTCAGTGGGGTGCTGTGTGCAGAAATACTTACCAATCCCCGCATCTTGTATTTTTTGGGTCCTGGCTGCTCACGTGATCTTCATTATGACTTGACTGGAGTCACTGTGCTTTTGAATAAACTGGAACGCAGGCTCTTAATGCATTCCTATGGGGGCCAGAACGAGGCTCCATAGGAATGCATTGAGAACCTGACTTCTGGTTTTCTGAAAAGCAGCGATTCTAGACCAGGTGAGAATGAAGATCACGTGAGCGGCACTGGACCCGAAAAACGACAAGATGCGGGGATCGGTAAGTATTTCTGCACGAAGCACCCCGCTGAAACACCAATGTACAAATGGAGGGTGCAATAAAAAAAAAATTGTGCTTCTTCAAATGCTACCAATAGAAACTACAACTCCTTCCGCAAAAAATATGCCCTCATACCACTCTTGATGAAAAAATAAAAAAGTTATGGCTCTTGGAAGGCGGGGAGTGAAAAATGAAACCTCAAAAAATGGCTTAGTCCTGAAGGGGTTAAGGGGTAACTATATTTATATTTTTTTATAATGTATAGGGCAGGCGATTTCTGGAAATATTTCAATATATTTGATTGACCAATTCAGCCTCCTATCCACTCTGCTGACCGTTGCTAGAGAAAATCTGTATTCCGTGCCGTACACACTGAATATAGCTGCTCTGTATGGGTGACACTTCATGCTGCCTGCTCCAGTCTGTGCATCGGATGCTTCTAAAATAGACTGTTTCAAGCCGTTCTTAACAACCAGCCACGCTAATCTTATCGAAAAGATTTTATCTTATTTTTACTGTTTTTATTTTTTGTTTTGTTTTTTACATGAACTTTAAGGGCCAGTTCACACTGAGTAAAACGCGCCAGAAAACGGCAGATAATGCCTCCTATTGATTTCAATGGGAGGCGGAGGCGTTTTTTTTTCCCACGAGCGGAAAAACCGTCTCGCTCGAAAAAAAGGGACATGCCCTATCTTCGGGCGCTTACGCCTCTGACCTCCCATTGACATCAATGGGAGGCAGAGAAAGCGTATTTCGTGGCGTTTTATGCCTGCGGCGCTCAATGGCCGTAGCGAAAATCGGCATGCAGGCAGAGGAAAATCTGCCTCAAAATTCCAAACTGAATTTTGGGGCAAATTTTCCTCCTGCAAAAAATTCTGTGTGGACCCAGCCTAACTGTATTTGTTTTTTTAAATTTTTTTAGTACCCCTAGGGAAATTCACAAGGCGATCTTCTGATTGCTAATCTAGTGCCTGTCAGTGTAAAACTGACAGTCAATTAGGATTAAGAGGCTTCACCGATCAGACTCGCATCAGGAACCCACCTGTCAGTAACAGGCTCCCGTGGTAATCGCGCACACACCGCTCCTGTGCCTGCTTGATCATGCTCCCAAACATGCACATCGCAATTCACAAAAGGCACCCTTCCCATGACGTGCATGTACGTGAAAATGCATTCAAGGCTTATGTGGATCACAGTGCCACTGCAGTCAATGGGAGATTCCAACAACATAACGGTGAATGCCAATTCATCTTCTCCGAGTCATGTAATTGAAGAGTTTCAATCTTGCTTCCATATGCTGCAGCTAGCTCAAGTTACCATAGATTACCATCAGAGTGAATAGAAATGTAGAAAACTGATAGTTCTTGCGCATGCTCTTTTTAAAAAAAATGTATTTATTTATTTTTTGCTCATTGGGGTCAATAGAGAAGAAAAAATTCCTTGACCATGCGCTGCATTCTGTACCATGAGGCAGTTTGCCATTGTAGCAGTTTCAGGAACATTTCTTAGTACTGTCTTAAAATCAAACCACGACCATCTATCATGCCAAAACAAAACACACAATTCTTTTATGCAGCTTGTGAATAGCTTAATTTGTGTCCTGTGCAGTTGTATTCTATTCTCAGTGTTCATCAATTCCTCAAAGTAAAAATCATAGTCCACATAGTGCCATGACAACCATCGGCACCCCCGATCGTGTCGTGTGTGTGTGTGTGTGTCGGGGGGGGGGAGCGATAGCGCATTGGAGGGGGGCACCCCACTGATTGCAACAATTTAAATGCTGCGGTCGCGATTTAAGTTGTTTAATGGGCTGAATCGAAGTGATCTTTGATTCCACCCGTTACAGTGAGGTGTCGGCTGTATAACACAGCCATCACCCACTGAGTATGGAGCCCGTGAGCCCACTCCAAACTCCCCCTTAACAGCCGTCACGTACTAGTTCGTGACATGTCGATAGTGGGTTAAAAAGGATCTCCCTAGTTTAGTAATGCCCAATCTCCTAGCTAATGTAATAGGCGCGGTCACACTGATAATGCTAGTGAAAATTGTGTCCCAAAACGTTTATTATTTTAAGTTGAGCTTTTTTCTAAATATGCAAATGAGCCTATATTTGACAAGTGGGTGTCAACACAAGCGATTCTCCTGAGGTGGAGCTACCTCACTGCGTCTGAAGCTGCTTCACACAGTGTGAGAGACTGAGGCTGGAGGGAAGGTGGATCACTTCAAATAGCCATACCTTGGGCTGTGGACCACCTAGAACAGTGGTTCTGGTGGCATATGAAAGATAGATCGCAGTTCTAGCTGTGAAATAACTGGACATATCACCAGTTGAAAACAGCCGAGAATAGAAGCTGTATACTATATCATCAGGCTGTGTTGCTGGGCAGGGAATGCGGAGAAGCTGTATGCTAATTGGACAGCGTCATACAAAAAACATTACACCGCCCAGAGTGAAATGAAAGAGAAACAAAAAAAGAGTACCCAGGTATCTGGTGGGCTGAGGTACACACAAAAAACGCATCAATATCGCCAAAGGCAAAAAAATTAGCCCTTATTTCCCAGACACCTATTGAATGCTTAATAGTATTGTGACTTATAACTATATTATGAATAACTATAAGCATACTAATCAAGATTAAAAGTGCAATGTGAACTGAAAGCCCTTATTCACACGACAGGGTTTCCCGGCCGGGTGACGGCCGTTCATAAATCGGCCGTCACCCGGCTGCATTAGGAACAATAGACCCCTAATGGGGCTATTCACCCGACCGATTTTTTTGACGGCCCGGGAAACCTGGCCGTCGAAAAATGGGACATGCCCTATTTTAGGCCGTTTGCCCGGCTCCCATAGAAGTCTATGGGGCCGGGTAATACACGGCCATCACCGGAATGTGTCCCGAGTGACGGCCATGTATTCCGTCGCTCGCACGCTCTCTCTCCTCCTCCTCCTCACAGTGCAGAGTGCATGTGAGGAGGAGGAGGGTCTTTTTTTTCTCCCTGTAGGAGTCGCAATCCCCAATCCCCGGCCGGGGATTGGGGTTTCCGCTACAGGAGAAGTGCGTGACTACACTATCCATATATGGACACAGCGAAGTCACTCACTTCTGCAGCGGAATCTCCAACTCTATGGCCGAGGATTCCGCTACAGGAGAAGTGCGTGACTACACTGTCCATATATGGACACCGCAAAGTCACTCACTTCTGCAGCGGAATCTCCGACTCTATGGCCGGGGATTCCGCTACAGGAGAAGTGAGTAACTACACTGTCCATATATGGACATTGAAGTTAGTGACTTCTCCTGGAATGTGGGGGGGGGGGATGGGTGCAACCTACAGGGGGCTGTGTGGCATCACCTGCAGGGGACATGGTGGCATCACCTGCAGGGGGCTGGGTGGCATCACCTGCAGGGGGCCGGGTGGCATCACCTGCAGGGGGCCGGGTGGCATCACCTGCAGGGGGCCGGGTGGCATCACCTGCAGGGGGCCGGGTGGCATCACCTGCAGGGGGCCGGGTGGCATCACCTGCAGGGGGCCGGGTGGCATCACCTGCAGGGGGCCGGGTGGCATCACCTGCAGGGGGCCGGGTGGCATCACCTGCAGGGGGCCGGGTGGCATCACCTGCAGGGGGCCGGGTGGCATCACCTACAGATGGCTGTGTGTGGCAACAAATTTAAATGAAATTCATCCGATTTTAAAACGGACAGGGGAAAAAAACGGATGCAAAACGGGTCAAAATCGGCCGTTAAAAACAGCAACACGGCCCAAAACGGATGCAACCCGGCCGGGAAAAACGGCCTAAAACGGCAGATTTTATCGGCCGACACTTACACCCTGTCGTGTGAATGAGGCGAAAGTCTCCATATAACAATACTAATAATACTCTGTAGTCTCTACCATCTAAGTGCAGAGTCAAACCACCATCTCTGATGGCCGCACTATCTATATGAAACAACTATGATTCACGGCTGCAGTCCGCTTGAAAAGGGACTTAGAATTGTTAAAACACATTGAATTTTAAAAAAGAAGAAAGGGGGGCTCTTTTTCCTTTTTAAAATTCAATGTGTTCTGACAATCTTTAGTCCCTATTCAAGCGGACTGCAGCCGTGAATCATAGTTGTTTCATATAGGTAGTGCGGCCATCAGAGATGGTGGTTTGACTCTGCACTTAGATGGTACTGACTACAGAGTATTATTAGTATCATTAGATGGAGACTTTCAGTTCACATTGCGTTTTTAATCTTCATTTTTATGCTTATAGTTATTCCTAATAAAGTTATACGTCACAATATTCGTAAGCATTCAATAGGTATCCAAGAAAGAGTAACCTCCCATTTGGCAAGTCTAGCCAAATTAGCATATTTTGAAAATGCTCATAACTGCGAATAATCGTTTTTTGGAGAAAAGAAAATGACACTGTAGTTATCCGCATCATAGCGCCTATTAGATTAGTTAGGAGTTATGGCATTAATAAAGTAGTGACCGATCCTCTTTAAAGTGATGGTGACAGAAGAGGTATTCTAAAGTAACAAGGCTAACATAATGTGGAGTACGAACATCCTGTGAACAGACCTCTATTAAATTGCTCCCCCTTCCAAAGCCACTTTAGCCAATGTGCGTCAGCTGGAGATTTATCGAAGCTTTGGATTACTGAAAACCGACGTGCACGAATTGGTTCTAACGGTGTTAACCCTACGTGAAGTTAATTGTCAGGAGATGCTACTTGCTAGCAGTTACTAAAATAGGAAATAGAACTGCTACTATTGTTTATTTTACAAGAAATATAAAAGTCCTCTTTAGCCTTGCCCACTTCAAGATGGCCTGTTCTTCAAGTGGCCAACATAGGGGGATATAGCAAAAGCTATCTAAAACTCAGCGCAAGGTCACATTTCTTGCTCTGTATCCGGTCGATAGTTACACTTATTTGGCTGTTAATGTAGTAATCGCTATTCCTATTCTTTTCATTTTGCCACTGGTAAAGTGTACTGTTATAGCATCAGTTAGTGTGGGTTGGTTATGATGTGCAGGATATTTGGGCTGCCAAAGTTCTGATTGTGAATTGAGCTGAGAACTCAATACTGAATCCAAAGTGTGAAGCTTCCAATGTCGATGTTCTTGTGCTCTTCGAGCTAATGGTGCTAACCTGACGTCTTCTGACAGCGACACATTATCACTGGTTTGTAGTTGAAGAAGCAATGGCTTGATAAAAAATGGTTCCATCACCCTTGTTTTGTGAAATCAAGAATTCTGCTCTCAACTTTTTCTACCTTCAAACACATTTCTCCAGCTACATGCATATATTAGCAATCTATACAGTAGGTTGCAGCTAAACTGTAGCCTATGGGCCACGAGTTACAGACTATCTATAGACTGTTGAAGAGATGCTGGAAATGAGCCAATTAATTTCCCACAATGCAATTCTAATGCTTATATTTTAGCCAGGTGGCATACTACGTTTATGTATGACATATCTACAAGTTTATGTCTATATTTCTTTAATTCAATTAAACATGCCTCTGAGGTCTGTTTATTGTACTTGACTTATCAATAATTTTACTCCTTTTATTTCTCTCCCTGTGTAGGTGTTGGTGGAATGAGCGTTGCATGTGTCTTGAAGAGGAAAACCGTTCTCTGGCAGGACTCCTTCAGCCCCCACCTGAAACAGTACACAGAAGGCACCCTTAGCCACAACATGCCCGTGGTCCTGACTTCTGGACCGGTGGGCCAGCAGCAGCCACCACAGCACCCATCCCATTCTACACTGACTGCTGGCCCCCATGCTAGTCCGGTTGGCAGTTCAATGGGTGTGGCTGGACGCTCTCAGGATGATGCTATGGTAGATTATTTTTTCCAGAGGCAACATGGCGAGCAACTTGGGGGTGGTGGAAGTGGTGGAGGCGGTTATAACAATAGCAAGCATCGTTGGCCAACTGGAGACCATATTCATGCAGAACATCAAGTAAGCAAACTTTTTGCTCTTTGTTAATGTACAGTGATGTTATGGATTTTGAGATATAAGTAATATGAATTGTATACATTGTCTTAATGTGTCCTGTAACTGATATACTAATATAGATGCTCATTAGTACAAAGACACACCAGTTACGAAAACATGGGATATTTTTTGTCTGTCTATATTAAAACTCCAGTTCTGGATGGGCTGTGCACTGAACTCTATATCTGCATTTCACCCTTCTGTTTGAAAAAAAGAACTACAAATATTAGTTCCCATTGCAGTAGTTCGTAACATTTTTACTATAGAGGAACCCCTGGAAAACATTTTCTCATTCTGAGAGACCTTTACTATCATGGATTGGCCACTCCGATCTCACCGGGATGCACACAACCTCATTACACAGGCAAAATGCATATACTTCAGTCCCTCCCCTAACAAAAACCTGGCAACCTTTACCACTATTCGCTTTGTACTTACCGCAGCGTGATCAGAAACAGTCAAAGTGTGGGCAGAAATGGCTTTAAACGATCTGTCCAGTTTGCGGACCCTTTTTATATATATATATATATATATATATATATATATATATATATATATATATATATATATATATATACTGATGACCTCACCACAGGATATGTCATCGGTATAAGATCGGTGCGGGGCTCGGGTGTTGGACCCCACCGATCAGCTGTTTCGGCTGCCTTCGGGCGCTATGCAGGGGTTGGTGCCGGAGGTGGAAGGCTCTGACCGCTGTATATTGGCAATGCTTCCGGGCACCTGAACAGCTGATTGGTGCGGGGTCTGAGTGTCAGACCCCCACCGTTTTTATATAGTGATGACCTATCCTGTAGATTGGTCATCAGTATAAAAAACCGCCCCAAACTGAACAACCCCTTTATATTGATCAGATTTTTTTTTTGGTCTACATTCCTACATTTCTGCCAGGGAGCATCAGGGATCCACAGAACCCTGGTTGGGAAAAATGTTCTCGATAATGCTCCGTAGTGTTGCTAGTAACATGCTAAAAATGAACACTGAAAGGGGTTGTCTCATTAAAGACATGCACTTTAGGAACTTGTTTGGCTCACGACACCCCGGCAAACTGCTGATCATGCCAGGGAAAGACGTTGAAATGTAGTATTAAATGGTGGCCATTCAGATGAGCCAGCCAGAACTGGATCTGCTCCTACAAAGCATCTTGCTCATGAGGGGGGTTCCCTTTGGACAGCTATGAAATGTCTGCCTTCTTGGCTAAAAAATGATACAACACACCGATTTAACAGTTCTCCTCGAGTGTTTTCTGGTTCAGAAATGCATACACTCATGATTGTAGTTCGGGTGTATTATATGTTATGCTTTTCATGCTACAGAAATGTAATAGTCTTTCAAATGGAGCCTTTCATCACATTGCTTCATCTTATCATTCTGTTTTAGGTTCGTTCTATGGACGAGTTAAATCATGATTTTCAGGCCCTTGCACTTGAAGGAAGAGCAATGGGAGAGGTAAGAATTGAAGCTATTTTGTGAAGTGTGATTTTTTTTTTTTTTGGTCATCTGTACAATCTGCATTCAAATATGTTACTTAATATTCCAAAACATTCAGAGATGTGCGCTCGTCCTCCTTTTTTTATTTACTGCGGCTTCTATAGCACCAAAAGAGGGGAGAAGTCTTACTTTATTTTTTTTTCCCATTCTCTGTGTGGCCAAAAACTTTGCTTTGAGAATAACCCTTTGGAGTGAGTTATGATTTTTTTTTTTTTTAATGTAGAATATTAGTCTTTAACACACAGTAAAATGCATTCTCTGTATGGGAATCCATAAGCCATGGCTTAACCTTTACATTTAGGACTTTTGTCCACAAGTAATTCCTGTATTGTTGAACTTTTGTTTTAAAAAAAAAAAAAAAAAGCAGGGGGGTCAGTTAATGGGTTAATAAGTGTTTCTACCTGTTTGATAACACTAATAAAAATATTTGTCCCGTAAGCAATTGTTGCCTGGCAAGAAATTCTGGGAGACCGATGACCCCAACAAGGATGGACCAAAGGGCATTTTTCTGGGGGATCAGTGGCGCGAGAGTGCATGGGGGGCTTCAGGTGAGTGCACTTAAATTTTAAGGTCTGAGATTTATAAAATTGATTTGAAAGTGGTAGGGGATTATTTGAAAGTTGCCTGGATATTAAATAATGTTGTAATAAGTTTTATTCAATTTTTAGATCACTCGGTTTCCCAGCCCATCATGGTCCAGAGACGACCAGGTCAAGGATTTCATGTTGGCAGCGAAGTGAACTCCGTTCTCTCCCCTCGTTCTGAAAGTGGTGGTCTGGGAGTCAGCATGGTGGAGTATGTCCTAAGCTCATCTCCTGGAGAGAACTGCCTGAGGAAAGGAGGATTCGTAAGTGCCTCTCCCTTAATACAAACAAGGGGGGCCCTTCGATTGTCAAGATATAGAAAGATGCAGGTAAAAACAAAAGGGGGCTGCAGTCTCGTTAAGTTAGTATCTGAAACTTAAAGAGAAACTTTTGCCTCCCCATACATGTGCAGCATGTAATGCGCAGGGCTGCACAAACCCTGGGGCACTTTACTTTTTTTTTTTCTACCCTCCTCCATTATTTAGATATCGATGTCGTTATATTCGGCGCCCGATATTTAAATAACCCCCTGAACTGTCACTGGGGTGTGTAATGGCATGGGGGCATGTTACTATGGATGTGTCAATCAGCTACGGACAGTGTTACAGCAAGAGCTGGAGAGAGGAGAGCGTGTGCGCACGCACACGCTCTCACTTTCCAGCTGTTGGCAGACAAGGACAAGACTGATCTCTCACGAAAGATCAGTCTTGTCCTTGTCTGCCGAACTGGCAAGGGGACGTGTCACTGCTGCAGACAGTGCAAGAGCTGGAGAGAGGAGAGCGCGCACGCTCTCGGCAGACAAGACTGATCTCTTGCGAGAGATCAGTCTTGTACTTGTCTGTCGAACTGGCAAGGGGGGCGTGTCTGCTCCGGATAGTACAGAGCATGCTCGCTCTCTAGCTCTTACACTGTCCATAGCAGTGACACACCCCCTTGCCAGTTCGGCAGATAAGTACAAGACTGATCTCTCGCAAGAGATCAGTCTTGTCTGCCGTCAGCTGAAGAGTGCGAGCGTGTGTGCGCACACGATTTCTCTCCAGCTCTTGCTGTAACACTGTCCGTAGCGGTTTGGACAGGGTCACAGCCATAGTAACACGCCCCCTTGCCATTACACGCCCCATTGACCGTTCAGTGGGTTATTTAAATATCGGGCGCCAAATATAACGGCGCCGATATCTAAATAACAGAGGAGGGTACAAATTTTTTTTTAAAGTGTCCCAGGGTTTGTGCAGCACTGACTATTACAAGCTGCACATGTATGGGCAGGTGAAAGGTTCTCTTTAATATGGCTGGCTTTTACAGGTATCATTAACTGACAAAATGCACATTGTTCGTGGATCGCATTGAGTTGACATATTTGATGGTAATGCTCTGGGAATAGTTTGAGACTGCAGCTTTGTATGAGTAGTTCCAGGCACCGAATTTGGCCTTTGTCTGTAAAAAGAGCATATCACACATCTGCAAGTAGATGCGTGATTTTGTTTCATGGTTGGACAATAGGCGCACTAAAGGGGTTTAAAAGGTACAGTTACTTATCAAACAAAAATATTTTCTTTTCATGAAGGAAATCTGTTTCACTGCAAACTAAAAATGGATACTATTAAATTCTCTTGTCCCCTATTAAATGCATTTTTTTTTTTTAGGGTCCTCGAGATCCAGAAGGAGATGAGCATGAGAAGGGTGATAAAAAGGGTAAAGGTGTTTATGAGGGGGACAAGCTAGGAGACCTGAAGGAGGAAGCAGATAGTATGGATAAGGCTAATGGACTGCCTGTCCAGAATGGGATCGACAGTGATGTAAAGGATTTCAGGTGGGGCCCTTACGTGTTTATGCGAACAATATTAATTATTTGTTCAAACAACTGTAGAAGTTCTTGTCTTATGTGAACGGACTTAAAGTGCAGTTAAACGTTCGACAAACTCCTGACTTGTCAATGAAACATGTCAGAAGTTTGGATTGGTGGGGGTCCAATCACTGAGACCCCCACCAATCGCTAGAACGAAGCAGCTGAAGTGCTCATGTTAGCGCTCAGCTGCTTCGTTTCTGTTCGGCTTTTTCCGGAAAGCCGATGTATCGGTGTACGGGCTCATAGACATTGTATTGAGTCCGTACACCGATACATTTATTTCCGGGTACAGCTGAACAGACACGAAGCAGCTGAGCGCTCACACGAGCACTTCAGCTGCTTCGTTCTAGAGATTGGTGGGGGTCTCCGTGCTCGGACCCCCACCAATCCAAACTTCTGACATGTCACTATGACATGTCAGAAGTTTGTCCAACGTTTAGCTTCACTTTAATTCGCAGGTTGAGAAAGACCCTGCTGAGGGGTTGAAAAACTGCAATTCATGCTTGGTGAATAATCCAGTACACTTTTTCCACAATTGGAGTGCTGCAGTTATTCTCTTCTACTTTAGGTTTAGGCTGTGTTCACACTTGCATTATCACTTGCCACTTTTACATGATCCATGACTAATTTAGTATTTTATTTCCTGTTGCTATATAGCGCCAACATATTTTTTTGTGCTGTAGTCACTCACATGGTTCCCTGTCCACAAATGGGGCTCACAATAATTTCTCTATCTCAAACACACACTTGCTGAGGTTTGTCAGTTTGTTCTCATCAAATCCCTGACAACAGACTGCACACGATCACTTTTTTTTTTATATAGATCTGAATGCGGACTATATGCCAGAATTTTAAAAGACATGCAGCCACCACTACAGTTTAAAATGTGAGTTGCTCCTGGTAAAGAAAATGATTCCGTTGCCTTAGTGATGTAATTTGAATTAACAGTTTGAAAATGTCCAGAACTCGTTTTCTTAAACAGCAGGAGCTTCCTGAGTCAGGATTTCTGCTGCACGCACCTCTGACAGATTCTTTTTAAAAGGGTATTCCAGGCATTATCATTTATCACACATCAACAAAATAGATGATAAATGTTAGGACGGTGCGTGTCCAACCGCTGGAACCTGTCCCAGTTGCTAGAATGGTGGACCCTCTGCCCCTGGACGCCTGCGGTTGGGAGCAATTGAATAAAGCGGTGGCAATATTCAAACTAAAAAAAAGATAAATGTAACAAAGCTTTCTCTAAAGAGGACCCGTTACCTCTCTTGACATGTCTGTTTTAGTAAATACTTGTATTCCCTATAAAATAACAATTCTGGAGCGTCTTTTCATAGCTTTGTGCTGTTCTGTTATTTCTCTTGGAAATGTGTGAATAAATTGACAACTGGCTGTTACATTTTCCTTTGTCAATGGGGCACGTCCCTACATGCTCTTGGGATTGTGCTGACACCCTATCGACAAGTGGGAGTGTAACACCCAGTTATCCATTTATTCCCACATATTCAGTAGGAATAACGAAGCAACGACACAATACAGAGTACTAAGAAAGGATGCTTCAGAATTGTGAATTCGTAGGAAATAGGAGTATTTGCTAAAACAGACATGTCAGGAGAGCTGACTGGTCCTCTTTAAAGAGGCTCTGTCACCACATTATAAGTGCCCTATCGAAGTGTCGGAATTGTGAATAGATATCACGTCCTGGTTGTACGCGATATCCATTTACTGTCAAGACACTTCAGTAACGTTAATGTGTGTGTATGTGGCTGCACATAGTGAACAACGCAGGATCACTATGTGCAGAGTAAATGAATGGGGAGAAGTGTATGACGCTGATTGGTAACTGATTGGTCAGCGTCATACACTTCTCTCCACAACGCCCACTTGGTCAAAAGTAAAAACACGTCCAGTTGGGCATTAAGAAAGTCATTAGCATAAAGCTAAAATAGGTCATAACTTGGTGAAAATAGATCGTTTTTCTTAATTAAAAAACTGCTGTAATCTACATTACAGCGCCGATCACATCATGTACAAGATAGGGCTCTTATAATGAGGTGACAGCCTCTTTTTAAATGGGGTGAATTACTAGGTGATCTTGGCCATTCTGGGCTTTGCTTACTGGTCAGACACAGGCTGAATAAACGGAAAGCAGTTTACTGGCAGTAGCTGTGTGCAAGGACATATAAACCAAGGTGTACACGTTTTTAGTTGATAAAAATAATCGCTAGTTGTGCAGCTTGAACTTATTTAAAAGCTGCTACTGAAAATAAGCTTGGAGATGAGCGAATTATACTTTATCGTATGGGGATAAAGACCTCGACCATCCACAATTTAATCCTGTTATCCACCTTACATTTGCTTTCTTGTGTTTGTTTTAAATTATGTTGGTATCCTAAGGACACACATGTAATTTATTTTACCTCTCATTAAAGTAGAACGGTCATGAGAACATGCTGTCCTATTTTAAGGGCAACACAGTATAGTGACAGGTCTGCTGGGCTGTTAGACCGAATGGCACAAAAAAAGTATTCGCTGGTTAAAAGCAGAATACAGCAGATGCCGTTATAAGAGTCTTCAGTATTTGAGGGTATTTAAGTGCTGTTTTTCATGAGTATTGCAGACTTCTATCAGTCTACTCACTGTATTCTGCCTTAGCTATTGACCAAATGGGCAAAAAAAATAATTTGGTGACGTTTGTTTTAATGATGTAACTTTAAATAGGGAGGCATATCATGGGGAGAGATGTGCTTTAAAGTTCAAGTACACTTTACTGAGATCTGCTATTTTAAATTCTAATAGTAACACTTACTCCTCAACACCTGGCTACTAACTACTTAAAAGTTAAAATGATTGTCCCAGTATTTAAATGTTATAGCAATATAATTCAGCAATTGTTCTGTAATTTACTTTGTTACAAAAATGCTCCAGGTGAGAGATATTCCCTTTACTTCATTATAACGGTGCCCCCTGGTGTTCAATCTCTGTATAGTAATGTGCACATCCTGCTACTGAGCTGAATGAGGGAAGGATGCACATGCTCCATTCCACACTCCAACTGCCACCAACCAATAGAAAATGTCTTCTCTGCTTGTCAGTAGAGAAGAAGCTTTTATTCAGTAACACCGCTTGCTTGTTAAGTGAATGGAGACTCGCAAAATAAGAAACACAGGAAAGCCAGCCGTTTGCTAATATGAAGAGATCCTGCAAACATCACTGCTTACATACAGTGTTGAGCTCCTAGAGAGGAGGCAGTGAAACAGAATGATCTGCCTATAGGACCTATGACATGGAGGGGAAGGAGCTGTTTCAGAAAGGACACCTGCCAACATGAGGAAAATCTAACAGAGCAAAGAATGTGGAGATCTCTGGATCCATGTAAGATACAAGGCTGGTTCTAGCCTTGTCTGGTTTTCTCTTTTTTTCGTTAATTCTGGGACAACTTCTTTTAATATCTAACAAAAATATCAGTTAGGGCCGGTTCACATCAGCGTTGGCTTTCCGTTGAGGGGTTCCGTCTGAGGTTTCCGTCGTGGAACCCCTCAACGGAAAGTCAAGCGGAAACCTTAGCTTCCGTTTGCATCACCATTGATATCAATGGTGACGGAAACATTGCTAATGGTTTCCGTTTTGTCACCATTCCAGCAGGTTTCCGTTCTTTTGACGGATTCAATAGCGCAACGACTTTCTGTTGAGAGATTCCACGATGGAAACCTCAGAAGGAACCCCTCAACGGAAAGCCAATGCTGATGTGAACAGGCCCTTACAGAGTATTATCTGTCAGAATTTGAAACGCCAAAGTGAAAAAAAAATGGAATAAGAACTTCTCACTTATCTTTTTGAGGGAAATTGAAACCATGGCTATAGACACTGTTACATGAAGGCTGACACCAAATTGAAGGGGTTTTCATGACTGGAAATCCTTTGCTGTGAAGCAAGACACCCAGCGGTCAGCCAATCGCTGTGTAGCCAGCTGCTGAAACCACTGGCAATTGGATGTTGTTGGCGAGTGGAAGCTGCGGCCACACGTTTCCCCTTCAGCTATCCCTGCAGAAGAGATGTAGTATTACATGCCACCCATTCAAAATTGAATAGAGGGGGCGAGGGACACCCCCCCCCCCCCCCCCCTTATGTCATCATGCTGTAAACATATGAACGAGCATTGTCTGGTTGTGACTATCTTTATCTTGGCCTACCTGCAACACTATATCCCACCCTGCAGAGTCTGGCCTAATCAGTTTGGTATGAGTCATGAATGTAATATTTAGTAACATTTGTATCTTTCAGTCGCACCCCAGGCAACTGCCAAAATTCTGCAAATGATGTGGACCTCCTTGGATCAAGCCAGAATGGTCCTGAAGGACTTGCCCAACTGACCAACAGCAATGGAGCCAAACCGGTGGAAGATTTTGGAGGTATGGAGTCCCAGAGTGTGCAGCTGGACCCCATGGAGCATGTTGGCATGGAACCACTTCAATTTGACTATCAGGGCAACCAAGTTTCTGTGGATTCAGGGGCTACGACAGTAGGCCTTTTTGACTACAATTCACAACAGCAGGTAATTACAATGTCCGCTGTAAAAAACACATTATATTTCACAACTATGATAATCCTTTATAATAAAATTTTGTAACTTTTTATTTTTCTTCAGTTGTTCCAAAGACCGAATGCCCTTGCAGTCCAGCAACTGACAGCGGCTCAGCAGCAGCAGTATGCCCTTGCAGCAGCACATCAATCACACATAGGTAAGGCTGGGAAAGCAGATTTAATTCTATATCTTTTCGTTTTTGTGTCAGGAAAGTATAGCTTTAATGTAGATTAAAGGGAATGTGTTGCTAGAAAAATATATATATTTTTTTTAGTTAAACTGTTAGTCAATAAATGATTAGACATTGTTCTAATTTTTTAAATTTTTTCACAAGTCAGGAAATATTATAAATTAGATTCTAATTTATAACATTTCCATGTGCTGGTCACTAGAGGGAGCAATTCCCAAAATTGCAGCATTGCAATGTGGTAAAGCAACCTCGTTGCTTTATGCTGCAAATTTGGTGTAGACACACACGCTCTAGTGTGCTCAAACAATGTCCCCTCCTTTATCCTGGCTAGTGCCAGGAGAAAGGAGGGGGTTGAATGTTCAAACCTCCTACACTGTGTGCTGCCATTTTTTAGCAAATGCACAGTGTAGTAGGCTTACATACAGTGGTAATCACACACTATAACACGAACAAACACAAACATAACTTACCTGCTCCGTCCGCTCCTAGTCCTTGCTTCTGAACATATGGACGGAAGCCGCGACCGGAAGTAGTGATCTTACTGTCCGACCGCGGCTTCCGGTCCACATGAAAATGACGCCGGATGTCGCTCGGCCGAAGACCTTCCTTTTGGACTGTGTGGGAGCGGCGTAGAATGTTTAATCCTGTGTAGAATGTTTAATCCTTTTAAAGGAATACTCCCAACTAAAGCTTCTCATTTGTTACATTAAAAGGGAGTCTGTCACCAGAAATGTACCTATCAAACTAGCAAAAGAGTAATCTAGTGTAGGCTCACATGAATGCAACATTATATTCCTTTTTCACATGGGTGGCCGCTTTGCAGAGAAAATCACTTTATTCAATATTTGCAAATGAGCATTTTAGAGCAATGACTGCGCCACCGCTGCTCCAAAATGCTCTGTCTTCTTTCCACGTTCCATCCCTTCTTTCTTTCATTGATTGACGGGCCAGGCCGTGTAATAGCAGAGTTCACGCCTGACCCTGTGGCGCAGCTCTGCTTCATAATCGGCACATGCGCAGTACATCTTTGAAAAGGAAAATAACGTTAGATTCAGGTGAGCCTACACTATATTACTCTGTTGCTAGTTTGATAGGTACATTTCTGGTGATAGAATTTTTTTTCTTTTTCTACTTCTGACACTGAATATCACACTGGGGTTTAGTAGTCTGGATCGGGCTTCGGTGGCTGTTTTTTTTTTTTTTTCTTTTTCTGTTTTTTTTTAAGCTTGAGCCCATGGGGACTTATGTGTCGTTTGCACAGTCACCAGAATTTCCTGTATGATAAAATTACATGGACTGTCCTTCACGTTCTCCACGGGTGGGGACACACAAACGCCTGTGACTGTTAATGCTGATGATTAGACAAGCTCCTGTCATACAGTTATAATGGAGAAAATCAGTTTAGCCTCCCTGACTCTCTACCTATGGTCTCTTAGCTTATTTAGGAAAATACTGAAAGAAGGATAATCACATTGTCCTCCCAGCAGTCAGAGATGCTACTTGCTCTAGCTGCACATGTGATGCTGTACTGCGGCATCATGGGATTGATAGCATAGCACAGAGGATGAGAAAACAGGGTGAAATCTAAAAATCAAGATGGAGTCTGATCAGAAGCAGACAAGAGGCTGAACTGCAGGGATGTAAGTACAATATACATAAAAGAAGTCCAGAGTGTGAGACCATCAGGTACTGGTAGTCATGATGGAAAGTTGTGTTTCTGCGAGAGGTCGTCTTTAAAGGAGTATTCCTAAAATCCTAAATCCTCCTCGACCGCTTCTCCATTCAAGCTCCCCCTCACTGTGGGGAGTGCAGTGAGGAGGATCTGAGGATTCAAGAGCCCAATTCTCACAATCCGTTGGGGTCCCAGCAGTCAGACCCCCTGCAATCATAAAATTACCAGGTTAGGTGATCATTTATGGTTTGGGGAATACCCCTTTAAAAATGCAAATAAATAAATAGCCAAATATTGCTTAAACCACATGTATTTAACACAATTTTGCTGATGTGGTAGTGATGCTTTATGTTTTTTGGGTCTATACTCTTGACCATCTGGTGCAGATGTTTTAATCCCACAATTTTTCTTAGCCACAATTTAACTCTGAGCAGTATTCCATTGTGACCCCCTTCTCCCCCAACTAAGGCCTCATGCACACGACCGTAAAAACTCCCGTTATTACGGGTCGTAATTACGGGCTCATAGACTTCTATTGGCCACGGGTACCTTCCCGTTTTCTTACGGGAAGGTGCCCGTGCCGTTGAAAAAGATAGAACATGTCCTATTTCAGGCCGTAATAACGGCACGGGCAGCCCATAGAAGTCTATGGAGCTCCCATAATGACAGATGGCTACATGTGTGCACCCGTCATTACGGCAGCGTTGCTAGGCGACGTCAGTAAATAGTCACTGTCCAGGGTGCTGAAAGAGTTAACTGATCGGCAGTAACTCTTTCAGCACCCTGGACAGTGAATTCCGATCACAATATACAGCAACCTGTAAAAAAAAAAACGTTCATACTTATCGAGAACTTCCTGCTTCTTCCTCCAGTCCGGTCTCCCGGTCGTTGCCTTAGTGACGCGTCCCTCTCGACATCCGGCCCGACATCCCTGGATGACGTTTCAGCCAATGTGACCGCTGCAGCCAATCACAGGACAATTACATGCTGCAGCGGTCACATGGACTGCCGCGTCATCCAGGATTGTCAGGCTGGATGTCAAGAGAGGGACGCGTCACCAAGGCAACGGCCGGGTAAGTATGAATTTCTTATACTTTTACCTCGGAAAGGGCTGCCCCTTCTCTCTATCCTGCACTGATAGAGAGAAGGGGCTGCCAATTAGTGCACTGCAATTTTGCATCGAAAACGTGCCCGTAAATACGGGTGGAATACTGGTGACACCGGAACCGTATTTACGGGCACGGGTCCGTAAATACTGGTGCAAAACGGGTCGAATACGTGTGACCAAGGACACGTATTTACGGGAAGGAAAAAATACGTTCCTGTGCATGAGGCCTAATCCTGTGAGAAACCATTGTTCTTTCTCAGTAGGCAGAGATAAAGTAAAGATAAATGCTATGTGTTCCATACTGATGCTTGTTGGGGCGAAATTCAAGATATTTGGCTAAAATGGCTTTTTCATTGAACATAATATGTACTGTTAAAAGGTCTTGTCTCACCACAGACATCCCCAGAGATTAGTCTCCATACATAAACAAATACATGGGTGACAAATTGTCTGCCAATATTATGTCCGTGAGGCACTCTAGTTAGTAGTTGTTGAACTGCCCCATCCTTAGTGCGTATGCTCTTCCCCCTTCCTTCCCGCTTATTATACACTGACAGGAGGAGCTGCAAGCAGGAGGAGCAGAACTACTCCTTTTACTTCCTTAAAGGGAATGTGTCGCTAGAAATTATTTTATTTTTTTAGTTAAACAATTATTATTTAAGGGATTACACATTGTTTTAATTTGTTTCACTAGTCAGGAAATATTATAAATTAGATTCTAATTTATAACATTTCCATGTTCTGGTCACTAGAGGGAGCAGTTCCCAAAATTGCAGCATGGTCAATGTGGTAAAGCAACCTCATTGCTTTATGCTGCAAATTTGGGGTAGACCTACTCGCTCTAGTGTCCTCACACAATCCCACCTCCCTTATTCTGGCTAGTGCCAGGTGAAGGAGGGGGTTGAATCTTCAAACCTCCTACACTGTGTCACCATTTTCTGAGCGAATGCACAGTGTAGGAGGATTAGATACAGTGCTAATCAGACAGTATAACACGAACATAATACACACATCACATACACAAACATAACTTACCTGCTCCTGCCGCCTCCGCTCCTCTAACTTGCGTCTTCGCTTCCTTGAACATATGGCCGGAAGCCGTCATCTGACTGTCCCGGCAGCAGCTTCCGGTCAACATGTAAATGGTGCCGGATTTCGCTCTGCTAACGAGTCTCGTTGTGGTCTGTGTGGGAGCGGCGCATGCGCCATTCCCACACAGACGGCGTACAGCATAGTGAATGGAACGGCTCCCGTTCGCATTCTCTATGGGGATTTATGTGCCGTATTCCATCTCTGTATGTGTCGTTAATCAACACATACAGAGATGAAAAAAAAAAATGGCAGCCCCCATAGAGAAGTAAAAGTAAGAAGAAAAAAAATAAGTAGAACACAAATAAAATTTATTTTAATATCATACTAAAAGCAATATTATAAAAAAAATAATAATTTCATGACACCTTCCCTGGTTGGTCAAAACACAGGCAAATATTTACCCATGTAAAAACAACTTTAAGGAACGGCAATCGACAATACAGCTTAACGATCGGCACTCGTTTGCTCCTTTCAAATGAGCAATGATTGGCAGTATGGGGACAAATGATCTTTACGAAGATCATTTGTCCACATACATTAGCATCTTGTGAGTAGAACATCCCCACAGTGAGATATGCTGCCGACTAGCGACCATTTTTATGGCTTCATAAATGATCCAATCAGCCGAAAACAAACGTTTATTCATCAGGTGATCACTGCCACGTTTCCACAGGCCAATGATCGGAAATAAGTGTTAATACGAACGCTCGTTCACCCGACTACTGGCGTGTGTAAAATGGCCTTTACAAGCCCTGGTCTTCTCTAATATAATGATAAGATGTGAGCCTGTGGTTCTGCACTTCAGGGCCTTTCAAGGGGTGAGATATATTCAGCAGTGAGCAAAGTCAGTTCTTAAAGTTGACGTGTTAGAAGCAGAAAAAACAATTTAATTGTATAGATCTGAGCGACTTTAACAAGATCTAACTTAGGGCTGGGCGATTGTGACCTAAATCAAAATAACGATTAATTGAACATGTAACCTCGATTACAATTAATAAATTTTAGGCCACACCTTTCTGCATACCATGCCCCCTTGTTTGCATGCCATGCGATTTATTTATTTATTTTTAATTTTATTTTTATTTTTTTAATTTTTTCTTATTTAGATCCCCTGAGCCTACTGTATATAATATACCCCCTGACACTGCCCCTCACGCAGTCCCTATAGAAGCCCTCAACATAGTATAATGCCCCAATAGTGCCTAATAAAATACATACTCCCCTAACCCCGTTCCAACGACGAGTGGAGAAGATCCATCTGCTCCTCCGGTCTGTAGCTCTGCACATATTTTCACATTCCGCTGCACCTCTGGCATTTCAGGCATGTTATTGGACAACAGTGTCCTCAATGCCCACCTTATTTACTTCTTGTTTAGCCTCAATGCCCATGTGCCACGGCGAGCGAACAGTACCCGTGCCAATGGTATATACACAGATGATGGGGTTATACACAGGGATGATGGCTTACTGGTATATACTGGGATGATGGGGGTTATATACAGAGGTAATGGTGGACCGGTATATACAGGGATGATGGAGGTCCCTGTACATTACCTTAATCATCCCTGTGTATTACACTCATCATCCCTGTATATAATTTTATACAGGGATGATGGGGGTTTTATACAGGGACCCCGATCATCCCTGTGCTTAGTCCCCATCATCCGCGTATATACTATTGGGGTGGGCATTGAGGCTAAACAAGAAATAAAAAGGTCCAGCATTGAGGACTCCACGGACCAGTCAGCTGCCTGAAATGCCTGTATATGGATGAAGTGCGGCGGACTTTGAATACATTCGCGCTGAGCCGTGAGCGGCCAGCGTTGTACAGAGCATAGTAGAGCAGGGAACTTCTAGCTCAAATTGCTGAAAAAGTTCATGCTGGCTATGGTAGAAATGTGTAGGAACACACAGTGCATCACAGCTTGCTGCATTTGGGGCTGTGTAGCTGCAGACCTGTCAGCGGCTATAATGGGCATATCGGCATCAAAACTGGACCATGGAGTAATTGAAGAAGTTGGCCTGGTCTGATGAATGACGTTTTTATTTTACATGTGAATAGCCAGGTGCGTGTGTTTCACTTACCTGGGGAAGAGATGGCACCAGGATGCACTATGGGAAGAAGGCAAGCCGGTTGAGGCAGTGTGATGTTCTGAACAATGTTCTGCTGGGAATCCTTGGGTCCTGGCATTCATGTGAAGATTACTTTTAAAGTACACCCTTCCATGGCAACAGTATTCCCTAATGGCAGTGCCCTCTTTCAGCAGGATAATACGCCCTGTCACACTGCAGTGACAGTGTTGACTTGGCCTTCAAATTTCCCTGTTCTCAATTTGATCAAGTATCTGTGGGATTCAATTTAAAGGATTTTCTATGTCTTGGTGTCAGAAACCACAGGACACTTTCAGAGATTTTGAGGAATCCATGCCTCAAAATAGTAGAGCTGTTTTGGCGGCACAAGGGGGCCTAAACAATGTTGGACAGGTTATTTTAAAGTTATGGCTGATGGGTGTGTATATCTGCTGCATGAACATTTTTCTTACTGGAGCACAGCCCATATTTTATTATAGCATGCACTTCTTTCTATTATAGGTATAGAAAGTGCATGGTTTAAGAAGTGTGTGCTGTGCTCCAAGAAAGAGAATTGTGGTGTAGGGAGACTTGGTTAGACAGCCCACTTCTCTCCTTTGTCTGGCAGTCACGTGGGGGCAGGCTTAATGCCCGCTCCATAATCAGTAAGTATAAAGGAGCCACAACCGAGACGGGTGGAGGTACTAAATGCTCCGTGAGTAATTTGTCAATAAATACATATACAAGTGCTGTAAATTTGTATATATTGATTTGGCCACTTATAAAATAAAGAGCCGTCAGGAGACTGCCCCTTTCATTAAAATAAATAAATCTTTGTACCTATTTAGCCAGTAGATTGAAAAGCTGAAAATTGGGAGTGCTCATTAGTTCCTTTTTTAATGCGACTTTCCAGATTTTGTGTTAAAGGGGTTTTCCGGAACCAATTAACTAATTTATTCTATTTCACTGCGCATATAAAAATTATGTAATTTGTAATATACTTACGTATTGATTTAAAGAGACTCTGTCACCACATTATAAGTGCCCTATCTCCTACATAAGGAGATGGGCGCTATAATGTAGGTGACAGCAGTGGTTTTTTATTTAGAAAAACTATCTATTTTTACCACGTTAGGAGCGATTTTAGCTTTATGCTAATTACTTTCTTAATGCCCAACTGGGCGTGTTTTTACTTTAGACCAAGTGGGCGTTGTACAGAGGAGTGTATGACGCTGACCAATCGGTGACCAATCAGCGTCATACACTTCTCCCCATTCATTTAGTCAGCACATAGAGATCCTGCTAGATCAGTATGTCCTGTCTTATACTGACATATTAACGTTACTGAAGTGTTTAGACAGTGAATAGACGTTCCTTCCAGCCAGGACGGGATGTCTATTCACAATCCCGACACTTCGTTAACGTTTCTGTGGTACTTACAACAGAGCAAGCTGTAACCTGTCATTTTAGTTAACTACTGACGAGACTCCATTTTCAACCACTTTCATAAAAATTGTTATTGTAGAAGAGTGTTGGTCTTTATAAAGTAGCCTTCACTTCTAGAATGGATTTCTTTGTTTTTGTTGGTTATTCTACTACGTGGTTACAAGTCGCGTTGCTTTTGTACTGCTAATGTACTGAAGTTTGCTTTCACTGACAGGTATGTTTTCAGCAGGTTTAGCTCCCACTGCATTTGTACCAAATCCTTACATCATCAGTGCTGCTCCGCCTGGAACTGATCCTTATGCGGCAGGATTGGCAGCAGCTGCAACACTTGGTAAGACTGCCCTCTGTTGTGCATTCATTATTTATAGAGGCTAAAATGCATGTATTGAATGTTTAAATTCATGATTAGTCCAGTTATGTCATACTTTTTTTTTTTTTCCTTAATATGGAGTTCAAAATTGTATTGAAAATTGGGCAAAAATAGTTTGTTTTTATTCTCCAGGTCCTGCTGTGGTTCCTCACCAGTATTATGGTGTTACTCCATGGGGGGTATATCCTGCCAACATCTTCCAGCAGCAGGCGGCAGCTGCTGCAGCAGCAAGTAATTCTGCATCCCAACAAAACAATCCGCAGAACCAACAGGGCCAGCAGCAAGTATGTATTCTGTATGCGTTTGTCCCATTGCCTAATGTATCTATATAATTTACTCTGTCACTTGGAACATATTTAGGACCTATTTAATGCAGATGTGATGCATGCTCAGTCAGATGACCTATATCAGATTGTATTCCCATCTAGATGCATGGTTTTAGTGATTTTGGGGGGGGGGGGGGGGTGTACAGTGTGCACAATACTGACCCATGTGGACTTCTCCCTGCATTGTCTGAATACAATTACCATTTTTAGTACCTGTATTCTGTCAATTGAGAGATTAGTCAGGCTCTTATAATATAAAATTAACCTTCACTTAGTTTGTCAGCTGTAAATATTATTTAAAGAGACTCTGTCAGATATTTATGCTGCCCTGTGTGAGGGCAGCATAAAGTAGTGACAGACATGCTGATTTCAGTGTGCTGTCACTTATTAATGTTAAGTAGTTTGGGAGAATTTGCTTGATATACTTGCGGTGTGCGTCTAACGCTGAGTCCAATTATATGCATGATATGCCTATTGCCCCTGCCCTCCAGCCGCTTATTGACACGTTTCTCCCAATTACTGTACATAGGGAGAAATGTGTCAATCAGCGGCTGGAGGTCGGGGGCAGTTTGCATATCATTGGACTCAAGCCTGCAGCGCCGGACGCGCACCGCAAGTATATCATGTAAATTCTCCTAAACTGCAGCGAATTACGGAGTAAGTGACAGAATGCTGTCACTATTTTATGCTGCCCTCACTTTCTGTTCCACAATTTTCTGTCCATTAGTAACAATGACAGTCTATTGACCTGCATGTTCTCCCCACTTCAAGGTTCTTCGTGCAGGTGGGAACCAGCGGCCTCTTACCCCTAATCAGAATCAACAGGGACAGCAAAACGATCAGCTAGTGGCAGCAGCTGCAGTGAACTCTGCACTTGCGTTTGGGCAAGGGCTCGCTGCTGGCATGCCAGGTGGGTTAGAAATTATTTAAAAATTGGTTTATATACCAGACTTCTCTGCTCTTACCTGGAAAACATAATAAGAAAAAAAAACACTTCGATACGTGTTGGAAGTTAACATTTTAGAACGATTATTTAGAAAGTTTAAAGTAAAATAGGAAAGTTAGCCTGTATTTTCTATGTGGTGAAGCTATATATTTGTATATAGATAAAAATTTGTGCATAGCCATATGAAATGACATCATACTTGTGACTGATTAAAACTTCAGTTTGGTATTGGTTCTAGAAGGTTAATGTGTCAGTATTTATTTATTTATTTATTTTGATATGAGAATACATTATTTTATTTTAATATGGATTTAACAGTTTTTTTTTTTGTTTTTTTTATTGTAGGATACCCAGTACTGGCTCCTGCTGCATACTATGACCAAACAGGGGCACTTGTTGTAAATACTGGGGCCAGAAATGGGCTTGGGGGTCCTGTTAGGTTGGTAGCTCCTGCTCCGGTTATCATCAGTCCGTCAGCAGCTCAAGCAGGTAATTCGTCCTCAGATCTTGCATGTATGCAAAGCTAAAGTGTTTTACAGGTCAGAATGTGTGTCCTTTTTTATTAAGTTATGTTGTCAGACATTGCAAAAACTGTGAACATGGCATTCAGATAAAAAATTCCGTTTGGATGTAATGCATGTAAAGAAGTGATCTTTTATTTATTTTATGTAGAATACCACTATATTCAGTTAATGTTTGTCTTTTTTTTTTTCTTTGGCCTCTCTAGCTGTTGCAGCAGCAGCAGCTGCCACTGCCAATGGACAAGGTGGCACTACTAATGGACCCTTTCGCCAGTTAAATTCCCAGCAACCTCAGGGACAGCCACAGCCGCAGGGCAACCAGAATCTGGCATCAAGCTCTTTTTATGGCAATAACTCTCTGACCAGTAACTCCCAAAGCAGCTCCTTGTTTTCGCAAAGTTCTGGTCAACCTGCAAACAGTTCGTTGGGGTTTGGTAGTAGTGGATCATTAGGTGCAACGCTTAGTTCGGCCCTTGGTGGTTTTGGAACAGCAGGTAAGCTTACATGAGCATCTTACCTTAGACAGGCCTGAAATGGCTTAACGACCAGCTACATTTTTTTTCTACTTGCCTTTGCTTTTTTTCTTCTAACATTAACGTGGCTTTATGAGGCCTTGTCTTGTGCAGAAGAAATAGTATGTTTTTTTTCCCCCAGCGCAGTTTGGGGGTACAAACCAATTAAAGTTTAATTTATTTTTGTAAAGTGAATATAGAAAATGCAATATTCTGCGTTTGTTTTTATACCGTTCACGTTTTACTCTAAATAACCTGTTACGTTAATTCTTCAGGTTATTACGGTTGTGTAAATACCTAATATATGTATGTTCTTTGTTTTTATGTAATGTATGGGCAATAAACTATATTATATACTAAATAATTACTTTTTGCTAAAAAAAATAATAATGTATTAGCATACTATGCTAATACATTAAACTGTGTCATTTTGACACAGGCTGCTGGTAGGGTACCTTATGTGTTGCCCTAACAGCAGGCTTACAGAACAGACAGCCCTGGTCCTTTCTAGGTCCACAGGGCTTACTGCACAAGGTTCCCCCATACTCTAATCACGTCACCGAGTTGGTGGCGACCCATTCGAAGAGGGGAGTCCCCTTTGATCATGCCATGGTCACGGAACGTGGCAATCAGGGTTTAACAGCTAGGGTACTGGAACGGTTAATAACAACTCACTGTAGCACTCCTAATCCTTTTCTACAGCGACACTGAAAGGCATCACTGTAGATTCCGGAGCTGTACAACCAGCTGTCAAAAGACAATGGGCGGTCGGGAAGAGGTTAAGGATAGTAGCTTGTTTTGTGCTTAATACTGTCATCATTACTTCAGAAGAACTTAAATACATGTGATTTTTAATATCTTTTCTCACCTTGCAACAGTTCCCAATTCAAACACTGGCAGTGGATCGCGCCGTGATTCTCTTACTGGCAGCACGGATCTATACAAAAGGACTTCCAGCAGCTTGAACCCAATTGGCCATAGTTTCTACAATGGTCTTGGGTTTTCCTCCTCTCCTGGTCCTGTAGGCATGCCCCTTGCCAGCCAGGGGCCCAGCCATTCCCAGACACCGCCACCATCTTTATCATCCCATGGGTCGTCTTCCAGCCTCAATCTTGGTAAGAGGTCCTTGTTAAATGTAATGTTTCATAAATGCTCTTTGTCTATAAGGCTATGTTCATACTTGCGTTGATGTGTTCCGTTGTTCTACTCCGTTAGAGCAGAGCAAGGGAATAACAAAAGCACGACAGACACCACCGGCAGCCGATGGAACCCATTGATTTGAATAGGTTCCGTCGGGGTGTCTGTGGTTTTACTGGAGACAATAGCGCAGCATGCTGTGCTATTTTCTCCGGTAAATCTCGGCCAGATCAGCGACAGAGGCCCCTAACGGAGTCTCCAATGCAGATGTGAACAAGGCCTTCTAAGGACAGGTAATTCTGCAAAAAGCTATTTCAACTTTCTGTAATTACTGCTACTACTACTGCTGCTACTATAATGCCTCATGACTACTTTTATTGTATTCATGTTGTACTTAACATGTTGCATCCTTTTTTAAAGGGGGTTGTCTGAAAGCTGTCCGTTCCTTTTTATATACCATTTTTGGGGGCCATCTCTTTTTCTTCGGACTCTATCAGTTGGGGCTGTTATCTTTTAAATCTAAAATCAGGGATGCTCTCCATGAAAATATTGAACAACAAAAAAATATTAAAGGTGACCAGTCAGAAGGTCCCGTGTTTCATTTGCTCTTGCAGAACCCTTTTCTCCCAGGAGAAAGCTTTATCTTATGTTCTGCTGTTCTGTCCCAGAGAAGTAACCTCTATTGGCTCAGATACCTTCCTGATCTGAACGTACACCTGGACACACGCTTTCTCTGTACATTTTGAATAAAATATTGGTACTATACTAAATCCTTTCTCCACTGGATGTGATCCTTGCCACCAAAGTGGGTATGACCTTATTTTTTTCCCCCTGAGGTTATATCCTTCATCTCTCCCCTCAGAAGTGCACAGGGAAGCAGCTGCCATGGATAGAAAGTACTGGACCATAGCCATGAAGTCCTGTCTATGAGTATCTATTAGTTGTTTCTTCTTCGATAGCTGTGTTCGACAGGCAAAAAGGCAATGGTTCCAGTATTTGCGTGGAGTTCACCTTAAACAAATAGTTATTACCTTCTGTAGCTGGATGTATGAAAGTTACTGCTCAGCTCCACAGGCTTTATGGCACTTGCCATCCTTTTTTACTAAGGAATTTTTCAGTTATTTTCTACAGTAGTTATATTATTTGGTGATAGAACATGTTAACAAACTCCACCATTCTGTCTTGGTTTTTGATCAACATAGCAAATTTTGACCTGTTTTGAACCATTTAGCTGAAGACTGGTCACTATAATTCCACAGTATTCCTGAAGATGTTTACAATGCAATATTTGTTTTTATAGGAGGCCTGACAAATGGTAGTGGCCGTTACATATCTGCTGCACCGGGAGCAGAGGCAAAGTACCGCAGTGCAAGTAGTGCATCGAGCTTGTTTAGCCCAAGCAGCACACTCTTTCCATCTTCGCGACTCCGCTATGGTATGTCTGATGTAATGCCATCAGGAAGAAGCAGGTTGCTAGAGGACTTCCGGAATAACCGCTATCCTAACCTACAGCTAAGAGAAATAGCTGGTCATATTATGGAGTTTTCCCAGGACCAGCATGGATCTAGGTAACTTAGCATTTTTGCGTCTTTAGTTTGGCATCCAATGTTTTCTTTGATTTATGATAAATGTGTTCCTTGAAATAGTGTTGCCTACTTTCACAGTCTATTAAGACTGTACTTCATATGATACTATACATAAATATTACCTATAGATGTAGTGACCTGTTGACACTTGGTGTATTCTAATGCCGAGCGGTAAATTAAATGTTTGCTTTTGTGACTTTAACAATATTATTTGCAGAAGTTAAGGCTTCGAACAATTATATGAAGTAGTTCCTGCTAAACTTTTGTTTTTTTTTCGAACAGGTTCATACAGCTAAAGCTTGAACGTGCAACTCCAGCAGAGAGGCAGTTGGTGTTCAATGAGATCCTGCAAGCGGCCTATCAATTGATGGTGGATGTGTTTGGGAACTATGTCATACAGAAGTTTTTTGAGGTTGGTACTTGGTATCTGTTTACTTAGGCCTGTACAAGTCAATATTGCATAGAATGGAAGTGTAAAATAAGTAGTCCGTGTTCCACTGCTGTACTTAATTTCTATTTCTAACTAAATAGATCAAGGGTGTTCATTAAGTACATGCAATTCAGTTTTCAAAGAGAAGTAGACCTTTAATAACTACCATGATCTTTGCAGTTTGGGAGCCTAGAACAGAAGTTGGCGCTAGCAGAACGTATCCGTGGACATGTACTATCACTGGCTTTACAGATGTATGGGTGTCGGGTCATACAGAAGGCTTTAGAGTTTATCCCACCCGACCAGCAAGTCATTGTAAGTAAATTGGTGAACATGTGGGTGGTTCTTGGCCACTATATTGGAAATGATGCCTAGTAGATCCCTATGAGTCTCATGGCAGCCTGTATTGTGCCTACGAAGTAGTTGGCTGTCGTAAAACAATCTGCTGACTGTGTGAATTTGCCTTTCCTTCCGTTTTTATTGTGGCCTGCTTTGGCTTTTTATGTAATTTGTATCGCTTTACTTTTGGTTCTCTAGAACGAAATGGTTCGGGAGCTGGATGGTCACGTTTTGAAGTGTGTTAAGGACCAAAATGGAAATCATGTTGTACAGAAGTGTATAGAGTGTGTTCAGCCACAGTCTCTGCAGTTCATCATTGATGCCTTCAAGAGTCAGGTAGATGTTAAAACGATAAAGATTATTGCTACAGCAAACTGTTGCACACATATAATGGATGGTTTCTTTTTAATCGGGGATCGTTTGCCAAATCTGTTGCACCATTTCTATCAATCTGAATTGGGTTTTATTTTTATTAAGAGAATACTTTTTAGCTTATAGAGCATTCATTTTGCAGGTGTTTGCACTCTCCACACATCCGTATGGCTGCAGAGTTATTCAGAGGATTTTGGAACATTGCCTTCCTGAGCAGACACTGCCCATTCTGGAGGAGTTGCACCAGCACACTGAGCAGTTAGTACAGGTATGAGATAAATATTAGCAAGTATATTGGTTGTTTTATGATAATGTGGTGTTTAGTAAATGTAGGTGGTGCCATAGAATATATAATAAGGCTACACACACAATCTGTAGCACGAAAGCTGCAGTCCCTTGAACAACAATCACATGGACTGTTCACATGCAAAAGTTTGGAATCAATAAGAAATGTCTTTGTTTTTGAAACACCTGATACTTTATCGAGGAATCCTTATATTGGCCAGAAATTGTAGTCATTATATTGACAACGATATTGTTTTTATTTCATACAACTGTTCTATTTATCAATTTCACATTCATCAATGAGATCCCATTTTCTGCACAGCTTTGTAAATATTTGGAATTCTAGCTGTCATTTTTATTTTTTTCCTGTGTTTGGTGCAACTTTCTAATTAGTTTTTATTAAAAACAATTTTTACTTTTGAGATACAGCTGCTTTGTATCTTGTATACAGAGCAGCTGTATCGTGCGCTAAGACCTAAATAAGTCAGGTCAGCGGGACTGACTAATTCAGGGTCAACGGGTCCTGCATGTGGCTGACATGCAGGATCCACCTGTTATCGATCACATCTAAGTTATGAACTTAGATGTGATCGGTAACCGCTCGATCATGTGTGTCAGAGACCCGCTGACCTGATGGATACAGGATTCAGCGCATGATACAACTGCTGAGTATACAAAGCAGCTGTAGTTTAAAAAGTAAATCTCATTTTTAATAAAATGTAATTACAAAGTTGCACCAAACACTGACACACATTTTTATAAATAAAAAAATCGCTTTAGGTGTACATAGCCTTTAAAGCTCAAAAAGCCCCAGTGTGAGGGCTGAAACGTCGCTGCATGGGTGAATAAACACCACCATTTTTGTATTTTTCTAAATTGGAGTGCTGTCCCAACTTCTATTGGTTATCAGTGGCAAGAAGGAGTCAAAGGTCCATCAAGACGTGCACCCAAACTTTATCCTTCAATGCTAGGCGCTGTTGGGTTGTTTGTTTTGTTATATTCTCTCGCCCATTTTAATTTTATTTTTTTTATTTACCAACTTCAAATATGCCTTTTTCGTTGCATCCTAAAGTTCTCTTTTTAGTTTTGAAGATGACACCAGATTTTGCCTTGTTCTAGTTAGGGAGCCACCTTCTGAGGACCTGTAAGGCATCTGTTTTTCAAACTGCAGACTCTAATGTACTTTTCCTATAAGCGTTGTATCCTGTTTAGATCCAGTTTGTCCACCTGGACACCTTTTTTATGAAAATTCAGTGATTTTGATTCTGGATTAGTCTTTAATTTATGAAAGCACCATAGACTGATATTTCTTTAGAAAGCTGTTTTATTTTGGCTATTTTTGAACTATGACGAAATTTCATAGCTTAAAGAGGCTCTGTCACCACATTATAAGTGCCCTGTCTCCTATATAAGGAGATCGGCGCTGTAATGTAGGTGACAGTAATGCTTTTTATTTAAAAAAAACAATCTATTTTCACAAAGTTAGGAGCGATTTTGGTTTATGCTAATGAGCTTTCTTAATGCCCAAGTGGGCGTATTTTTACTTTCAACCAAGTGGGCGTTGTACAGAGGAGTGCATGACGCTGACCAATCGGCATCATGCACTCCTCTCCATTCATTTACACTGCACTAGCGATATAGTTATATCACTATGTGCAGCTACATACACAAACCCTAACATTACTACAGTGTCCTGATAATGAATACACATGACCATCCAGCCTGGACGTCATGTGTACTCAGAATCCTGACACTTCTGAATCTTTTCTGTGAGATTCCGGCAAGTGAAACCAAATCTCGTTTAGCTCCGTAATCTCGTGAGATTTGGTTTCACTTGCCAGAATCTCACAAAAAAAAGAGTCAGAAGTGTCAGGATTCTGAGTACACATGACGTCCAGGCTGGATTTCATGTGTATTCATTATCAGGACACTGTAGGAATGTTAGGGTTTGTGTATGAGGCTGCACATAGCGATATATCTATATCGCTAGTGCAGTGTAAATGAATGGAGAGGAGTGCATGATGCCGATTGGTCAGCGTCATGCACTCCTCTGTACAACGCCCACTTGGTCGAAAGTAAAAATACGGCCACTTGGGCATTTAGAAAGCTCATTAGCATAAACTAAAATCGCTCCTAACGTTGTGAAAAAAGATCGTTTTTTTTAAATAAAAAGCATTACTGTCACCTACATTACAGCGCCGATCTCCTTATGTAGGAGACAGGGCACTTATAATGTGGTGACAGAGCCTCTTTAAAATGGGGGCCTTGCAGTCATGGGAAATTGGTAATTTTAATAGTATGTTTGATACATCAGGAATGTCTTAAAGACATTGTTTGGCTCGTTATGTCAACCCCTTTTTTATATTAACCCCTTACACCGTTTTTTTTGACAGGCAGTGCATGTGCTTAGTCTACAGTGACGTCTTTTGGCGGCGCTGTAGAAGAGGCTGATGAGCGCTCCTGTAACTAACCGCTCCTGATCTTAGAGAAGCCTCCTGAACACAGCTGGGGGTCGGAAAACATTTGGACCACAGCTGTTTAACACTTTGATCACCACGGTCCGTGACCGCGGCAAGATCAAAGGGAACTCCCCTCTTTGATTGCGTCATTGGAACTCCCCACTTTGATCGTGTCAGCCCTCTGCAGTCAGCCCAGGGGACCTACAAAGTTTGCAGCAGCCTGTGTCATAGTGACACAGTATGATGTACTAGGATACAGGAGTATGCTAATACATTACAAGTAAAAAATAAGTTATAAATAAAGTTATCCCTTAATGGAATAAAAAAATAAATTGAAAAAAAGTCATTATTTTCCATAAAATATATTATATTGCCCCTACACTAAATAAAAACAAAAAAACTACACATATTAGGTATCTAAACAACCGTATTAACCTGAAGAATTAATATAACGGGTTATTTAGCATGAATCGTGAACGGGATAAAAAAAAAAGATGCAGAGAATCGCTTTTTCCTATATTCACGCCGTAAAGATATTTTTTTTCTACCTCCAAACTGAAAAAAATACAATTTCTCCTGCATAAAACAAGGCCTCATACGGCCACGTCAATGAAAAAATAAAAAAGTTATGGCTGCTGAAATGCAGAGGTAAAAACTGAAAAATGTAGCTGGTCATTAAGACCTTTTCAGGCCTGGTCATTAAGGGGTTAAACCCAGCCCAGCAGTCAGGTGATCACCCTGGGTCCTGCTTCATAAAACCATGGCGGTCCGTCAGCCATACATTTCCCCTGCAGTGGCCGCTGCAGGAAAAATGTAGTGTCACATGCCGGCCATTCAAATGGATGGCCATCCAGCAAGTACTCTCTGCCCTGGCTGACAGGGCAGACCCCCCTTTTATGATGTCTATATTCTCTAATAGGGCATATAGACTAACATGTTTTCTTGATGAGACAATCCCTTTTTACTTTTTATTTTTAAATACATTTATTGGTACCTTGATAAAGTGCATTTCTGTGGGGAAAAATAAATACATTTTTTATGATTCCAAGCTCTTACAAGCGTACATACAACTTTCGAGTAATAAAATATATAATAAAAAAAACATGGGGTGACTAAAAAATTGTGGCAAGTTTAATGGCTGCCGAAAATAGACATTAACAGCTGCTATCCCTCCTGAGACTGCACCTTAATAGGGTCGATTACCTGTATGTTGCTTTGGACATGTGCATTAAACTTTCTTTTTGCCCATTTATCTGTTTTATAAAATCTTTTAATTCTAATTCAATAAATTTAAAAATGAATTTGGATTAGTTGCTACGATACATTTCTTCGATTTATGTTAGTCCTTTTAGGCTCTGTTCACATCTACATTTGTCAATTCCGTTGTTTTGCTCTATCATAGGAACAGAACAAAGAAATTGACGGAGTGCTGGATCCGTCGCATAACGGACACAACGACGCCCAATGGATCCCCTTGATTTAAAATGGGTTTCATGGTGGTGTCCTTTTAATGCACCGCTGTTTTGTCAAATTTGATGGAAAATCTGTAATGGTGGCTCCAAACGGAACCTCCAATGCACATGTGAACAGAGAATTTGTTAATATCTGTAGACTTCTTTGTAACTCATAGAAGTGCTTTTCATCTAGGTACTGAATGCTTCTTTTTCTTTTGTTTCTAATTTTGCCCGTTTTTAATTTTGGTTACAGGATCAATATGGGAACTATGTCATTCAGCATGTTTTAGAACATGGCCGACCTGAAGACAAGAGTAAGATTGTTGCAGAGATTCGGGGCAATGTCCTGGTTCTGAGTCAGCACAAGTTTGCTAGGTGTGTCTTCCCTTAGAACAGAGTAATGTGATGTTTCGAAGTAATTTTAAATCCACTTTAAGATCTCAAATGGAAAAAAAACCAAAACTTTTTTGCCTTCATTTTATGTCCTGTACCAAGTGTATTGTTTAGGCTCTGTTTAAACCACATTTTTGCATCCTGTTGAAAGGTACGGTTTTGTTTTTTGTTATTGTTAAAACAGGACACAAGTGCAGGCTTCCTTTTTCTGTCCTGTTTTCAAGGGAATGTGTCGCTAGAAAATATTTTTTGTTTTTGTTAGTATATACATGATTACACATTGTTATAATTTATTTTTTATTTTTTCACAAGTCAGGAAATATTATAAATTATATTCAAATTTATAACATTTCCATGTGCTGGTCACTAGAGAGAGCAATTGCCAAAATTGCAGCATTGGCATGTGGTAAAGCAACCTCATTGCTTTATGCTGCAAAATTGGAGAAGACACACTCGCTCTAGTGTGCTCAAACAATCCCCCCTCCCTTATTCTGGCTAGTGCCAGGAGAAAGGAGGGGGTTGAATGTTCAAACCTCCTACACTGTGTGCCGCCATTTTCTGAGCGACTGCACAGTGTAGTAGGCTTAGATACAGTGGTAATCACACAGTAAAACACGAACATACACAAACATAACTTACCTGCTCCTGCCGCCACCGCTCCCTCCGCTCCTAGTCCTTGCTTCTGAACATATGGACGGAAGCCGCGACCGGAAGTAGTCCTCTAACTGTCCGGCCACGGCTTCCGGTCCACATGAAAATGGCGCCGGATGTCGCTTGGCCGAAGACCTTCCTTTTGGACTGTGTGGGAGCGGCGCATGGACGCTATAGTGAATGGAACGGCTCCCGTTCGCATTCACTATGGGGATGTAGGTGCCGTATTCCATCTCTGTATGTGTCGTTAATCGAGAAGTAATAGAGAAGTAAAAGACAGAAAAAAGAAAAATACAAACACACATAAATAAAATTTATTTTAATAACATACTAAAAGCAAAAACATAAACTTTTTTTTTCGTGACACCTTCCCTTTAAGATCAGGATCCAGACTGATCCTGTTTCTAGTACAATACAAGTCAAAGGCAGCAGAATGCAAGAGGAGAGTCGTCCTGCTGCATCCTGTTGTAAAAGTACCTGTTTTACCTTTAGTGCAACTGCTGTAAGCTATAGTGAGAGCAGATTGTGCCTTGGTGCAAATAAATCTCCAGAAATGTGATAGTGCATCATCAGGTGTGGGTGGAGAGGAGGAGGCAATACCCCTGTGCACTTAGTATCAATAGGAGCCACTAATAGGAAACATGGGATGTAACCGCCACGGTAAGCAGCTTTGCTTCCATTTTTTATCTCATGTTTACAAAGAGGGGCATTTCCTTTGATTCCGGTTCACGATAATTTTATTGTGCCCCATTCTTCCAGCCAATATCAGCTAGGTATGTTGTAAGGTTAAGGGAGTCCCAGTAGGAATTTAAGAGCGCTAAACTTGCGTACTTCAGGCACTTTGAGATGAGTGAGGTTTTTGTTACTGTTGCATTGCATGCTTGATTTACATCTCCGGAAACCCCTCTAAGGCCTCTTTCAGACGAACGTATTTTGTATCCGTATTTCATTGTGTTTTGCGGACTGGAATACGGAGCTAATGTTTTTCATTGAGGCTATTCACATGGGCGTATAAAATATGTGCATATTATAAACGCAGAATGCACTACTTTTATCCGTATTGAAGATGGAAAACACCCATTGAAGTCTATGGAGAATGATTAAAATATGGATACATCTGTATTTGGTCCGCATGTAATCCGTATTGCATCCGTTTTTCAAAGGGGCTTTTTAAGGTTTTGTTCACATCTGCATCAGGGCTCCGTTAAGGGGTTCAGTCTGAGCTTTCCGTCATGGGAACCCATGAACGGAACCCTGACTGAAACAAACGGAAACCGCATCACCATTGATTTCAGTGGTGACTGATCTGGTGCAAGTGGTTTCAGTTTGTTTCTGTTGTGCAAGGGTTCTGTCGTTCTGACGGAATGAATAGCGCAGTCTATTATGGTATTGCTTCAGTCAAAACGACGGAACCCTTGCACAACGGAGACAAACTGAAACCATTTGCATCGGATCCGTCATCATTAAAATCAATGGTGATGCAAACGGAAACCGATGGTTTCTGTTTGTCAGGGTTCCGTTCATGGGTTCCCCTGTCGGAAAGCTCGAACGGAGCCCTGACACAGATGTGAACGAAGTCTTATATAATTTAATTTTCTCCCGAGAAGACAGTCCGTCAGTAATACAGATCTGTAGTACTGATGAAATACAGACGAAATACTGATTTCAATATCCTCTGAAATACGTCTGCATTACGGATCCGTATTACGGATGTTTACAAATACGCTTGTCTGAAAGAGGCCTAAGTCCTTGTTCACACAGTTAACTGTTGTCTTTCTTAAAGAGGCTCTGTCACCACATTCTAAGTGCCCTATCTCCTACATAATGAGATTGGCGCTGTAATGTAGGTAAGCGCAGTGTTTTTTTATTTAGAAAAACAATCTATTTTCACCAAGTTATGACCCATTTTAGATTTATGCTAATGACTTTCTTAAAGCCCAACTGGGCGTGTTTTACTTTTGACCAAGTGGGCGTTGTGGAGAGAAGTGTATGACGCTGACCAATCAGTGACCAATCAGCGTCATACACTTCTCTCCATTCATGTACTCGGCACATGTGCTGTCACTTACTTACACATTAACGTTACTGAAGTGTCTTGAGAGTAAATAGACATTGCCTCCAACCAGGACACGATGTCTATTAAACACTCCCGACACTTCGGTAACGTTTGTGTGGGACTTAATGACAGCAAGCGTAATCTCGCAAGATCACGCTGTAAATGACAGCAAGCGTGATCTCGAGCAAGTCCCACACAAACGTTAGCGAAGTGTCGGTAGTGTTTAATAGACATCGCGTCCTGGCTGGAGGCAATGTCTATTTACTCTCAAGACACTTCAGTAACGTTAATGTGTAAGTAAGTGACAGCACATGTGCTGAGTACATGAATGGAGAGAAGTATATGACACTGATAGGTCAGCGTCATACACTTCTCTCCACAACGCCCACTTGGTCAAAAGTAAAAACACGTCCAGTTGGGCATTAAGAAAGCCATTAGCATAAATCTAAAATAGGTCATAACTTGGTGAAAATAGATAGTTTTTCTAAATAAAAAACACTTATCTACATTACAGCGCCGATCACATCATGTACAATATAGGCCACTTATAATGTGGTGACAGAGCCTCTTTAAACTTCTTTGGATCCTAGTAATTCATAGTAAGCCCATTTGTCACGCATTGATTTTAAGAGCAGACTATTAAAAGTGAATCATCCTTTGTTTAATCACTACTGGCACAGGCCTTAGTGTGGCCCATTTAGTCAATAACACCACTTACTACAGAGTAATAACTGGGTAACTAAGTTAGGTTACCTTTCTTCCCTGTGCCTTGAAATAATCCTTATTTCTACCTAAAAAGATGTATGAAAGAACATCTTGTAATAGTACCACCTGTTTTTATAGGTCCTTGGATTAGGGTAAAGAGCCTTGCCAAATGTATGAAACTTGCTCATATTTAGTTGTATTACGGAGTATGTTAAAGGGGTATTCCCATCCACATTTATGGCATATACGCTGGATGGGGGCTGGGACCCACACCTATCTCCAGCACGGGGTTCCACCCAACTCCTGTCCCGCCTGGTGAGGCGGCCACCGCATCCAGGCGGAGAATCCAATGGATAGGGGGCTGCACACTCTCAATCAATTCCTATGGCAATTACTGAAACAGCAACGCCGTGGCTATGCCATCAATGTTTTAGATGGGAATAACCTTTTAAGGACATAAAACACATTTTAACATAACATTCCCAGTACGCTGGATGGGAAGGGAAGTGATTCTCTTCCTAATGTAGAGAAAACTGGGGTCAGGGCCCAGGTGGGGCAAAGGTACTGTTTGTACATAACAGACAGCTAGATGTTCTTTAACAATTTGTGCGTGCGTGCGTGCGTGGGTACACCAGTTTAGTTTTGTTTTTGTTCCTAAAATACTGGTTCACTAAATCATTTATTTATTTTTTTCTTTTGGTCACAGTAATGTGGTGGAGAAGTGTGTGACACATGCTTCTCGCACAGAGCGGGCAATGCTTATTGATGAAGTTTGTTCAATGAATGATGGGCCTCACAGTGCCTTATACACAATGATGAAGGATCAGTATGCCAACTACGTGGTGCAGAAAATGATTGATGTGGCAGAGCCAGCGCAGCGTAAAATTGTCATGCACAAGGTGAGTAGAAATCCTATAGGGATACTTTCAGCTGAAACGAGTAACTTTTGACCGATCTCAAATATGTGTACGAAGAGCCCTTGTTTTTACACTTGGCATTTTAATGGTTAGCCAATCCAAAACACTGCCTCTCCGTGGCTGGGATGTATTCATATTTGCTGACATCCTTACATCTTGACTAAGAGCTTTCAGGAGGAATTTAGAGTATAGATGCATGACCCATGCTAATGTAAGCAAAGCCTAACGCATTTTTTTTCTTTTAGATTCGACCACACATTGCCACCCTTCGTAAATATACATATGGCAAGCACATTCTTGCTAAGCTGGAGAAGTACTACATGAAGAATGGTATGGATCTGGGCCCGATGTGTGGTCCCTCCAATGGCATCATCTAGAGATCTTCCTGAAGCAACTGTATCTCCCTATTTCTGCCCACCACGTGGGAGACTTGGGGTGTAGCGCTAGCTTTTCAACAAACCATTGTAAATGTCTTTAATTTTATTATACTTGACACATTAATTATTATTATTTTAAAGATCAACTTAACCCTCCCTGCTGTATTTCTGTATAGAATCACTTGTACATATCTTGTACATGTCCCCCCTCCCTTTCTGAACGCACGCTCCTCCATTATGTGCGTCAGAGCCCGTGTGAATAAATTTGCGCTCTATGAAGTCCAAAAGGATACTGAAACTTTTTAAGCCAAAACACATTTTCCCCCTTTGCCTTTATTTTAAAATCCATGCTTTGGTTAACCTGGAGTTTTCCATCTTTACCCATGTATAAATAATTTTTTCCATGTAAATTCTGTTTTATCGTGCAGATATTGGGATTGAGGCAGATGAACTGCCATTTTTACGACTGTATTTTGATTTCAAGAGACTTTAGCATGTCCACCTTGATTCTAACCCCCTATACCCCCCCTTTTTTTTTTTTTTTTGCTTTGTATAAATATGTAGTGTATACTTGATATAGATATTTGCATATATATAAAACTTTGTAGTATTTTTCTTTTAATTTTTTTGATGTTTAAATACAGATGTATCCTGCAGTTAGTGGACACAAACCCTTTTGACTGTAAAATTGTACATTTGTAAAACCTCAGTAATGTAAATGTGAGTTTGAAAATCGACATAACCCCCTTCCTTTTTGGTAAGAGAAAAGAAAAGATGAAAAAAAAAAAAAATTAGGCCAAACTGTGCATTTTCAGAAATTCTTCTACAGATATATTGGTCGTGATGTTGTAAATTGTAAATTGTAATTTCAGCCAGGCAAAACAAAACCACATCTTCCTCCCCCCTTTTTTTTTTTTTTTTAAGTTGGAGTTTGATAAAAAAAAAAACATTTTACTTTCACAAAGAATTTGGATAAATGTCAAATTTGCTCTAAATTTAATGCAGAACTCGTTGAAAATCCGCCAACTGCATGTAGAATCTGAACTGAAGACCCCAATGAAAACTTGTTAGTTATTCTTTACTGTACAGACTCTGTTTTGTTTTGCATTTTGTCTCACTTGTAAGTTGCTGTAACATATTGTCCACTTAATTCTTTCTTGTTTAAATATACAAATGTAATAGTTAAACGGTGTATATTTACAACAGGCATTAAATCCCCTTCTTTTGTGTATATTACAATTGAATTTTCCAAGCACACTTGTTTAACTGTATGTGTATAATTAAGAATCCCCTTTTCAATTGCCAGGGGGAGCAGGAGGAGGGCAATGGGGAAGGGGCATTATTGGCCCTGTGGATGCTTCTGATTTAGCAATTATTTTTTGTACTTTGTGTAGAATGTCTATAAACAATGTGTGATCTTTATTTTGAAAATTACAGAACTTTGGAATCTCTGTGTGTGTGTGGTATATTTATATGCATCCAGCAGAAGCTTCATACACAATCTATGGTGTAGCACTGCAGCCACATCGACTCCCAAAATTCACTGGAATGATATTTGGTGCAGATTTGAAAATGATGTCCATAAAAAAACAAACATTTGTTTGCACTTGAACTTTTTTTGCAACAAATTTTGAAGTGGCCTAACTGAAAATTACATTTTTTGAGCAAACATTGACAACATTCTGCTTTTAAGAGGGATGTCTAGCACCCTCTCTTCCGCCTGATCTGGCATGGAGAGATGCTGCTGCATGCTGGGCAGAACAGTTGTGTTACACAGCGGGGACCCAGCGGCAATGCTTGTGATCAGAATACTTGTCAGATGTAACCACCGACATCTGAGTTTTTTTTAGTTTTTTTTTACTGCCCCTTTCAATTTGGGGCCAGTCACCGGCTCCTGAGTGGCAAGATCGTTGGAGCCAGTGTATTCCTCTAGCAGCTGGGAGGCTTCTGATCCTCCTTATATAGGATTGCTATTGAGACCTGCCTGTGGCAGGTCTCAATAGCAATGCACTTATTTTGCCATAGACAGCAATACTGATCTTGCAGTCTATGGCAAAAGCTCTAATGATCGCAGGTTCAAGCCCCCTAGCGGGGCTAAATAAAAGCAAAAAAAGTTTTTAAAAAAAATAAAGTTTAAATCACACCCCCTTCCCTAGATTAAATAAACAATAATAAACATAAAGACATTTGGTGTCACCACATCCGAAAATGGCAGAATTATAAAAATATTTATCCAAAACCGTCAACGTCGTAGCGGGTAAAAATGTCCGAATCATGTTTTTTTTTCTTTTTGCCACTTCAATCACCCACTCCAAAAAAAAAAAAGAATAAAGAGTGATTTAAATGCCCGCCATTCCCCAAAATCGTATTAATAAAAACATCTTTCCATGTACAAAAATACACCTTACACAGTTCTGTACACAGAAATCTATAAAAAAAAAAAAAAGTTAAGGGGGTGATAATATGGCGATGCAAAAAAAATTTGGTTTCTTTCAAACTTTTAAAAAAAAATTAAGGTACTAAAACATAACAAAAACAATATAAATTTGGTATCACCATGATTGTACGGACCCGCAGAATAAAGAGTGTCATTTTCACCGTACATTGAACACTGTAAAGACGAAACCCATAAGAAAATGGAACTGCTGTTTTTCCAATGCCACCCCATTCTGAAGTTTTTCCCAGCTTCACGGTACATCACACATAATATTAAATAGTACCATTAGAAAATACAACTTGTCCCGTAAAAATTAAGCCCTTGTATGAATAAAAATGTTATGAGTTTTTGAAGGCAGAGAGGTAAAAACAAAAGCCTAAATACTAGTTTTAGTCTGGACCTGAAAGGGTTAAGGGGTGTTATTTCCCAAATGGGGTCACTTTGGGGGGGTTTCCATGGTTTTGGTCCTTCCAGGGTATTGTAAAATCTGCGCTCCAAAATCCAAATGGCGCTCCTTTCACTCTGAGCCCTGCCGTGGGTCCAAACAGCAGTTTATTACCACATATGGGGTATTTCTGTAATAGGGAGAAATTGCTTTACAAATGTTGGGGTGGTTTTCACTCTTATTCCTTGTAAACATTAAAAACTTCTATGTTTTTTTTCCAGAAAAAAAAGTAGATTTTCGTTTTCCCCAGACTAATTCCAATAAATTTTGTCAAAGTGGTCACTATACCCCTAGATAAATTCCTTGAGGGGTTTCGCTTCCAAAATGGGGTCAATTTTGGATGGTTCTTACTGTTTTGGCACCACAAGACCTCTTCGAAAGTGACATGGTGCCTAAAATATATTCTTAAAAAAAGGAGGCCCCAAAATCTACTAGGTGTTCCCTTGATTCTGAGGCCTGTGTTTCAGTCTATCAGGGCCAAATGTGGGATATTTAAAAAAACTGCCGAATCTGGGCAATACATATTGAGTTGCGTTTCTCTAAATGAATTTCGGCAAAAAAAATGAAATTTGTAAATTTCACCTCTATTTTGTTTTAATTCCTGTGAAACATTTAAGGGGTTAAAAAACTTTCTGAAAGCGGTTTTGAATACTCAGAGGTGCAGTTTTTGAAATGGGATGACTTATGGGGACTTCCTAATATATAAGGCCCTCAAAGCCACTTCACAACTGAACTGGTCCCTGAAAAAATTGCCTTTTGATATGCTCTTAAAAATATGTGAAATTGCAGCTAAAGTTCTAAGCCTTAAAGAGACTCTGTCACCACATTATAAGTGCCCTATCTCCTACATAAGGAGATGGGTGCTGTAATGTAGGTGACAGTAGTGCTTTTTATTTAAAAAACTATCTATTTTTACCACGTTATTAGCGATTTTAGCTTTATGCTAATTACTTTCTTAATGCCCAACTGGGCGTGTTTTTACTTTAGACCAAGTGGGCGTTGTGGAGAGAAGTGTATGACGCTGACCAATCCGCGTCATACACTGCTCTCCAGTCATTTACTCCGCGCATAGTGACACTGCGTTGTTCACTATGTGCTGTCTTATACTGACATATTAACGTTACTGAAGTGTTTAGACCGTGAATAGACATTCCTTCCAGCCAGGACGGGATGTCGATTCACAATCCCGACACTTCGCTAACTTTTGTGTGGGATTTACAGTACATCAAAGCGTAATCTCGCTGTAACCGGTCATTTACAGCGTGATCTCGCGAGATTATGCTTGCTCTGCTGTAAGTACCACAGAAACGTTAGCGAAGTGTCGGGATTGTGAATAGACATCCCGTCCTGGCTGGAAGGAATGTCTATTCACTGCTAAAATCGCTCATAACGTGGTAAAAATAGATAGTTTTTCTAAATATAAAACACTGCTGTCACCTACATTATAGCGCCCATCTCCTTATGTAGGAGATAGGGCACTTATAATGTGGTGACAGAGCCTCTTTAACCCCTTCCCATACCTTGACGTAACTGCACGTCGATGTGTGCAGTAAGTTTGCGCACCTCGACGTGCAGTTACGTCAGTGCTTTGACAGTTAACCGCCGCGTGGCGCTACACCGCAGCGGCGGTTAACTGCAGGGTGTCTGCCCTGCATTCCCCGTTGCCGATCAGCGGCCCATCGCCACTGATTTTGGCAGTTAACCCCCTTAATTGCGGCATTCGATTTTGATCGCCACAATTAAGTTGTTTAGCGCTGATCGGCAGCCCCCACGTGAAATCACGGGGGCTGGCGATGGTACCCATGGCAACCGGACGCCAGACAATGGCTGCCATGTACAGAAGCTTATGAGGACCAGCCGGAGGCTTCCTGTCAGTGTAACTGTTACGTCACAATGAGAGTTGGAATGCATTACACTATGTAGGTAGTGTAATGTATTCCTGCAGCGATCAGAGCTGCAAGTCTAAGTGTCCCCTAGTGGGACAAGTAAAAAAAAAGAATAAGAAGGTTTTAAAAAAAAAAAAAAGTGGCAAAATAAAGGTTATAAATGACATAAACAAGAACTGCTTTTTTTTTCCTATAGTTAGTCTTTTATTATAGGAAAAAAATGAATACGTAAAAAAAAAGTACACATATTTGGTATCACCGCGTTCGTAACGACCCCAACTATAAAACTAATATTATTTTTCCCGTACGGTGAACAATGCTAGAATCACTATTTTTTCCTCAAGGAAATTATGTAGAGGTATAGTGAGCATTTTGACCCCACAGGTTTTTTAGTTTTTTTTTTAAACTCAGTTTATTGAAGGAGAGTCTGAGACATATAAACACATTAGCATTGTAAACTGCTGGACCCCCGCTCAGCGGACATGTCCAGAATGTATGCATATAAAAAAAACTTTTTTACACTGAGTACATAACAAGATTCAGAACAACTATATGAAATAAAAATAAAGAAAATACATCTCATCAAATCTCCATCCAGTGACATACGTGCATCAATGGTAGTGTGAACATTCCAAAAAAAGGATAGCCGGGGGGTGGGGGGGGTCAGCAACTCAAACAGTCAATGACACATTGCAGTATATAGATACCCCCTGCAATGATGATGTTCAGCTACCTTCCCTCGTATCCTACCTGGGTCGAGGTAGTATGACATTGCTCATGTATTGACCCCTCCAATAGCCACTGATAACTCCGGACCAGAGTGGCATGGATAAGGAAGGAGTAGATCGAGGAAATCAACCCCCCTGGTCCCTGAGATCGAACAATGCCTATTAGAGGATATGAGGAGATGTCAATAGCTCTGCCACTAAATTGATCCTGTAGCGAGTGTCGTAATTGCAAAAATTTATAAAAAGCCTGTCTCGGGACTTGGTAGACCTCTTCCATCTGTGTAAAAGAAAGTAGCAAATTGTTATCAAAAGCATCCCCGATAATATTAATACCTAGCTGAGACCAAAAAACAGCGTCCTGTGAAGAACTTAGCTGACCCATCATTTCATTATGCCACAGGGGGGTCTCCGCCATTATCTGACCTTGCCACGAGATCTGCAGCGCAGCTGCCCAGGTCTTTCTCGCCACCTTATGAATCGGTAAGGAGTTTCTGCCAATTGGCACCGAAGGTTCCAGTATAGGCCACAATTTCGTCAATCCCATGAATTTTGCCAGACATCTCTCCATTCCCACTGGTTCCTCATGAGACACCCAGGCTCCCAGATATTTAAGTTGACCAGCCAGTTAGTATACATATAGGTCCGTAAGAGCCATACCCGCCAGATCTTTAGGCCTTTGTAGTTTGGCTAGTTGTAATTTGGATCTGGAGGACCCCCATATAAATTTAATAATCATAGAGTCCATTTCTTTGAAGAATGACATTGGAATGGGGACAAAATATATGTTGCAGGACATATAAGCAGTTAGGTTGAACCACCATTTTAATAAGGTTTATACGACCCGCCACCGATAGGGGCAGAGCCGACCAGACTTTGAATTTGTCTTTCAAGATCGTAAACAAGGGGTCAATGTTCAGCCTCATCATATCTAATCTAGATACCTGAATACCCAAATATTTAAAGTGAGATACAACTTGCAAACCGCACACCTTCGAACCCACCATGGAACTCCGGAGCGGGGAGAAGTACATCAGACATGACTTATCCCAGTTAATACGTAAACCAGAATAGTCTCCAAATAACTCAATGATCGACATTGCTCTCTCCAGCGACCTCTCCGGATACGACATATATAATAGCATATCGTCCGCATATAAGGCAATCCTCTCCTCTCCAGTGATTAGGCATGTGCCCCGGAATATCTCATCCTGTCGCATCAGAATAGCAAGGGGTTCTACAGCAAGAGCAAACAATAATGGCGATATCGGGCAACCCTGCCTGGTACCCCTCTCCAAAGTGAAATATGATGAAAGTTGCCCATTCAATGATATGGCCGCTCTGGGGCGTAAATATAGAAGGCCTATCCATTGTATAAATACTGGCCCAAAACCAAATTTATGGAGAGTATGCAGTAAATATGGCCATTCAATAGAATCAAAGGCCTTCGCCGCATCCAAAGAGGCCAAGGCCCAGTCCTCATGCTGCCGTGATGCAATCTGAGACACAATTTGGGTCCTACGTAAATTGTCTGATGTACTTCTCCCTTTAATAAACCCTGTCTGGTCCGGATCTATGATAGATCGCATAATAGCATTCAACCTATTGGCCAACACCTTCGTCAGTATTTTATAGTCAACATTAAGTAGTGCTATTGGCCTGTAGGACGAGCAGTCCAAGGGATCTTTATCTGGCTTTAAAATGACCACTATAGTTGCTTCAGAGAACGAGTCTGGTAAGGACTTTGCAAGGAGAGATGCATGGTACGTCTTCAATAATTCAGGGGCTAGCTGTTCCTGATATTTCAAATACACCTCTAGTGGAATGCCATCCGGACCCGAGGCCTTCCCCTTGGGCATGGTCGACATTGCCTCAACTATCTCCTCCACAGTAATAGGGCTATCAAGATGAAGGCGTTGATCATTCGTTATTTTAGGACAACACACTTGGTCACAATAACTAAGCAGATCTTCCTTTGATCTGTCAAATCTAGAAACATATTATTCTTTATAAAAGGTATAAAACTCCGATAGTATATCAGGTGTGGAAGTCAGAATCGAGCCCTCTCTAGTTTTGATTTTCAGTATGGCCGGAGACGCGTTATTCTGGTGGATAATATGGGCAAGCATGCCACTAGATTGGTTACCCTGTTCAAAATACTTCTGATTGTTAAAAAACATTCTACGCTTATTTTTCTCAGTAAGGTATAGCAAATACTGTCTGCCCGCTTGTAACCAGGCAAGTCTATTATCCTCCGATGGGTCAGAAATATAGGTAGCTTCCAACAGTTTGCAAGACCCAGCCAATTCGTTCTCTTTTTTAACCGATTCTCGCTTAATGTAGGAAATTGAAGATTGAAGACAACCCCTGAGGTTTGCTTTTTGTGCATCCCAATAGGCCGAATGGTTAAGCGCTATCGAGTTTTCCCCTGCATAAAGCTGTAACTGATCCAGAATACGATCCTGATGGATGAACTGTGTTAACCAAAAAGAGTGTATCTTTCTACGCAGTGCGTGGTTCCCCCCCTGAGCCACCTTTAGACTTCTCAATATAGGCGAATGATCTGAGAACGTACGGGGTAAATGTTCGGCAGATTGAAGGGCTAAGCAGGTCTGCCCATTCCCACAAATGTAATCTATGCGAGACAATGAATTCCTCCCAGGAGTAAAGCAGGTATACTCCCGGATTCCAGGCCATAAATGTCTCCAGAGATCATGCCATCCAACCTCTTCTAAGAATAACCCTAGGGGAGAAGGCCTACTCCCTAACGGAGAATCAGGAACAGTTTCCAACCGGAATTTATCAAGTACAGGAACAGCTAAAGAGTTAAAATCTCCCATACAGACAATTGTAGCGGAAGGATAGGCTGATGCAAATCCAGCTGCCTCATATAAAACTGCTAAGGACTGTGTGGGTGGTATGTATACGCACAATATTATATAAGGCTGACACTCAATCCACGCGTGTATAAAGATATAGCGGCCTTCCGGGTCTTTCTTAATTACCCCGGGCTCCCACCTGAGGGACCTATGAATAAGAAGGGAAACTCCTCTGGAATAAGAGGAATAAGTGGCATGTGCTGCCCATTGTATCCATGACCTTCTGAGAAAACGCACCGTATCTGGCAGTAAATGCGTTTCCTGTAGACATATCATCTGTGGTCCGCTCGCACGGATTTGGGAAAATACTTGAGTTCGTTTATGTGAATCACCCATCCCCCTGACGTTCCATGATAATACATTCAGGACTACCATTCACTGGTAGATATAAGACAAAGAGAAAACAAAAAAAGAAATCAAAACCAACAAACACACACAAAGAAACTCCTCAGAATCTGATTCGATGTTAATCTAAAGCAGATCCTACTATATAAATTGTCACGGGGGTAGTCTGTGATGAACGATCTACTGATCACAGACTATTGCCCCGTCCAATCAGCGTCTCCCAGACTGTACCAAACAGGTGTGTTCAACAGTACAGAGATATACCTTTAATTGCAGTTGGACAATATGTAGTACCTCTCCATCCCTCTCTTTTATGTCGTAAGTTACCAGCAATAGACTTTACATGACTGCTATAAGGATCATTACTATAAGGTTATACATCGTACAGTACAGTGTAATAATGCGCATTTGTCTAGGAGATGTGGTGGGGATGGCAATAAACCTATCTTAAACATATATAAGTACTTCCAACATCATACTCAATGGTATCAATTTGTATATTTAAAGAGGCTCTGTCACCAGATTTTCCAAGCCCTATCTGCTATTGCAGCAGATAGGCGCTGCAATGTAGATTACAGTAACGTTTTTATTTTTTTAAAACGAGCATTTTTGGCCAAGTTATGACCATTTTTGTATTTATGCAAATGAGGCTTGCAAAAGTCCAAGTGGGCGTGTATTATGTGCGTACATCGGGGCGTTTTTACTACTTTTACTAGCTGGGCGTTCTGACGAGAAGTATCATCCACTTCTCTTCAGAACGCCCAGCTTCTGGCAGTGCAGACACACAGCATGTTCTCGAGAGATCACGCTGTGACGTCACTCACAGGTCCTGCATCGTGTCGGACAAGCGAGGACACATCGGCACCAGAGGCTACAGTTGATTCTGCAGCAGCATCAGCGTTTGCAGGTAAGTCGATGTAGCTACTTACCTGCAAACGCTGATGCTGCTGCAGAATCAACTGTAGCCTCTGGTGCCGATGTGGCCGACACGATGCAGGACCTGGGGCAGGAAGTGAGTGACGTCACAGCGTGATCTCTCGAGAACACGGCTGTGTCTGCACTGCCAGAAGCTGGGCGTTCTGAAGAGAAGTGGATGATACTTCTCGTCAGAACGCCCAGCTAGTAAAAGTAGTAAAAACGCCCCGATGTACGCACATAATACACGCCCAGTTGGACTTGTACTTTAAACACGCCCACTTGGATTTTGCAAGCCTCATTTGCATAAATACAAAAATGGTCATAACTTGGCCAAAAATGTTCATTTTTAAAAAATAAAAACGTTACTGTAATCTACATTGCAGCGCCTATCTGCTGCAATAGCATATAGGGCTTGCAAAATCTGGTGACAGAGCGTCTTTAAGTATAGACATAGACCAGGCCGCTCAAAAAAACAATACTCAGCTCTAGCAGTCTGGATGTATTCCTCTTGCCAGAGTCCATGAACTGTGTCGCAGCATATAGTTGTTGTAGTCTTCATGGCACCGTTACATTTCGGCTATTCAGCCAGTCTTCGGCCTCCATCGGCGTATTAAAGAAGAGACACCTGTCCTGATAAACGACCCGAAGTCTTGCAGGGAAAACCATGGAATATGAAATCTGTAGATCTCTCAGGCGCTTTTTAATCCCCACAAACGTGGCACGGGCTTTCTGGAGCACAGCGGAAAAATCCGGGCATAACATAATGGATGCCGTATTGTAGGTGATGTGACCTTTTTGGCGCGCAGCCCTCAAGATGGCGTCTCTATCCTTACTGCTTAACAGTTTAACCAGCATGGGTCTCGGTGCAGCTCCCGGCTGGGGGGGGGGACGAGAAGGGACTCGGTGAGCTCTCTTGACAGCATAAGCCACAGACAGTTTAGCATCGGGTAGAGTATCCTTAATCCACTGCTCCATAAATGTGCTGGGGTCCGTTCCTTCAGCTCGCTCCGGCAACCCCAGCACACGTACATTATTTAGTCGTAGACGGTTTTCTAGATCATCAGATCTTCGGGACCACATCTCCGCCACCCTTTACAAGGCCCCGAGCTGTCTAGCAACAGGGGCAGTAGCATCCTCAATCTGTGAGATTCGAGTTTCCGTTTCTCTCACTCTGTCCCGAAGTTTGTGTATATCCTGGCGCATCAAGCCAATGTCAACCTTTACTTCCTCAATTTTTGTGGTCAATGAGGTAGTCGACTCCCATATAGCTGTCAGGAGTTGTGCTGTGACCTCTTTCAAAGTAGGCTCCTTCTCCCCATCCCCCTCACCTCCACTCTGCTCCTGCCGCAGCTCATGGACGTCGGCGCCATGTTGGCCTCCCGGCCTAGCAAACTCCCGGAGCTTATCTGCGGCTGTCGAGTGGCGGGTTTTACTCATGGTGGGGGCTCCTCTGTTCCTCCGTCTAGTATACCTGGTCCAAGAAATCTTTAAGGCAGAATTATCGCAGGATTATAGGTGAAGACGCTGACACAGGGACGGAGCTCCTACTGCATGCGACTACTCGTGACGGAAGCTAGCCACGCCCCCCCGACCCCACAGGTTTATTGCAGAAATTATTGAAATTAGGCAGTGAAAATTAAAATCGAAATTTTTTTTTTTCAAAGAAAATGTTGGTTTAGCTAATTTTTTTCTCATTTCCACGAGGACTAAAGGGGAAAAAGAACTGTAGCATTTGTAAAGCAATTTCTCCCGATTAAAACAATACCCCACATGTGGTCATAAACAGCTGTTTGGACACACGGCAGGGCTTAGAAGGGAAAGAGCACCATTTGGCTTTTGGTGATCAAAATTTAGCAGGAATGGTTTGCGGAGGCCATGTCGCATTTGCAAAGCCCTTGAGGGGACAAAACAGTGGAAACCCCCAACAAGTGACCCTCATTTTGGAAACTACACCCCTCAAGGAAATTATTTAGGGGTATAGTGAGCATTTTGACTGCACAGGTTTTTTGCAGAAATTATTGAAAGTAGGCCGTGAAAATGAAAACAATCCCTTTTCTTCAATAAGACGTAGCTTTAGCTCAATATTTTTCATTTTCTCAACAAATAAAGGAAAAAAAGAACCCCAACATTTGTAAAGCTATTTCTCCCGAGTACGGCAAGACCCCATATTTGCTCATAAACTGCTGATTGGGCACACCGTAAGGCTGGGTTCACACACCCTATTCACGGACGTAATTCGGGCGTTTTAGCCTCGAATTCCGTCCGAAAATACGGCTCCAACGCGTCGGCACACATCTGCCCATTCATTTGAATGGGTTTTACGATGTACTGTGCCGACGGTCATTTTTTTCTACGCGCCGCTGTCAAAAGACGGCGCGTAAAATAGACGCCCGCGTCAAAGAAGTGCATGTCACTTCTTGAGACGTAATTGGAGCCGTTTTCCATTGACTCCATGGAAAAACCGCTCCAATTACGTCCGTAATGGACGCTGCGAAAAACGCCTGCACATGCCATTACGTCTGAAATTCCGGAGCTGTTTTCTCCTGAAAACAGCGCTGTAATTTCAGCCGTATTGGACGCTGCCATGTGAACATACGCTAAGGATCAGAAGGGAAGGAGTGGCATTTGGAGTGTAGATTTTGCTGGATTGGTTTCTGGGCGCTATGTCGCATTTGAAAAACCCCTGTGGGAACAAAACAGTGGAAATCCCCCAGAAGTGACCCCATTTTGGAAACCACACCCCTCAAAGTATTCACCTAGGGTGTAGTGAGCATGTTAACCCCGCAGGTGTTTTTCAGAAATGTGTGTGCACTCGATGTTGCAGAGTGAAAATGGTATGTTTTCCATAGATATGCCAATATGTGGTGCCCAGCTTGTGCCACCATAACAAGACAGCTCTCTAATTATTATGCTGTGTTTCCCGGTTTTAGAAACACCCTACATGTGGCCTTAATCTTTTTCCTGGACATTCGACCAGGCTCAGGAGTGAAAGAGCACCATGTGAAGTTGAGGCCTAATTTGGCGATTTACAAAGTATTGGTTCAAAATTCCAGAGCCTCTGATGTGAAATAATAAAAGAAATCCCAGAGAAGTGACCCCATTTTGGAAAGTACAACCCTCATGGCATTTATTAAGGGGTGTAGTGAGCATTTTCACCCCACAGGTCTTTTCCATAAATGATTGCGCTGCGGATGGTGCAAAGTAAAAATGTAAATGTTTCCCTAGATATGCCATTTCAGTGGCAAATATGTCATGCCCAGCTTATGCCACTGGACACACACACACCAAAAATTGTTAAAAGGGTTCTACCACGTATGGCGATGGTATATATGTGGAAGTAAACTGCTGTTTGGGCACACTGTAGTGTTCAGAGGGGAGGGATCGCCATTTGGCTTTTGGAGCGTGGATTTTGCTTGGTAGTAGTTTGGTATGTCATTCAATTTGGTAGTACTGGTATTTCAATTTATAATATGGAGGTACATGTAAGCTGGGCAAAGCACATCAGAGGCATAGTCAGGTGGTATAATAATGGGGTAAAAAAAAAACACAATAAAATAATCCATAGATGTGTGTTACGCTGTGAAGCAATCCTTTCTGCACAGGTGGGTGTCGCACTGATAAATGTCCTTCCTTATCCCCCTTTTGGTCCACACTCCGCACCTTTGCAATTTGGGGTATTTTGCTGAGAAGTGTTGTCCTGGTATAATACGGGCACCGTCGCTTCCAGCGGATATGTTTGGACCCTCCCCTTCTTGGTTCCCTAATTTTAGGGCCTTGATAATTCGCCTCTTGAAACAGATGAAATGTTCCCCTCAGGCCTGCACAACTGCATATTTTTTCTTTCCTGGCTTATTGGAGCCTTAACTAATTTTATTTTTTGATAGGCGTAGTGGTATGAAGGCTGTATTTTTGCAGGAAGAGTTGGTTTTTATTCATACTATTTTGGGGTACATGGGACTTTTTGATCACTTCTTATCCTATTTTTGGGAGGCCAGGTGATCAAAAAACTGCAATTATGGCATAGTTTTTTTTTATTATACAGCGGTCACCATGCGTTATAAATTACATGTTAGCTTTAGGGGGGATTCACACGAGCGTGTATTCGGTCCGTGCGGGCCGCGTGGTTTTCACGCGGCACGCATGGACCAATACAAGTCTATGGGGCAGTACAGACAGTCCGTGCTTTTTGCGCAGCGTTTGTCTGCTGCGCAAAAAGCGCGACAGGTTCAATAACTCTGCGTATTTCGCGCATCACGCACCCATTGAAGTCAATGGGTGCGTGAAAATCACGCGCACCACACGGAAGCACTTCCGTGGGACGAGCGTGATTCGCGCAACAGCAGTGAAAAGGATGAATGAAAACCGAAAAGCACCACGTGCTTTTCTGTTTCCGAACATCCAAACGGAGTGTCTTTGCGATGAGCGAAGCCGGACAAGCGTACCGAACTTCACCGGGTTCGGCCAAACTCGTTTTGGCCGATCCCGGCAAAAAAATTATCGGTACGCGACGTCGGGAGAGATTCACTGTGCATGGTGCTGAAAGAGTTAAACTGTTTCAGCACCATGGACAGTGACTTGCGATCCCAAAATACATGAACCTGTAAAAAAAACCGAAGTTCTAACCCACCGATTACTCCTGTCTCCTTCCTGCAGTCCGACCTCCCGGGATGACACTTCAGTTCAAGTGACAGCTCCAGCCAATCACAGGCCAAGCACAGGCTGCAGCCAATCACAGGCTGCAGCGGTCACTTGGACTGCCGCGTCATCCAGGGAGGTGGGGCCCGATGTCAAGAGAGGCGCGTCACCAAGGACGCGTCACCAAGGCAACGGCCGGGAAGTTCTCGGTAAGTAGGAACTTTATCTTTTTTTTTTACAGGTTTTTCGCTGTTGTGTTCGGCATTCACTGTCGAGGGTGCTGAAAGAGTTAGCTCTTTCAGCACCTTGGACAGTGACGGGCGTCGACAAGCCTCATCTCTATGATGCCGGCTGCGCGAAAATCACGCAGCCGCGCATCAGACACGCATGACACACGCAGCTGTCAAATGGTTTTTGCGCTCGCAAAACGCCGCGTTGTTTGCGCGCGCAAAAACGCAACGCTCGTGTGAATCTCCCCTTACTCTGCGGGTCAGTAAGATTCCGGCGGTACCAAATTTATAGCACTTTTTTTATATTTTACAACTTTTTGCACAATAAAATTACTTTGTAAAAAAAATTTATTTTTTCTGTCGCAAAGTTGTGAGAACCATAAAAGTTTTATTTTTTTGTTGACAGGGCTGTATGAGGGCTTGTTTTTTTGCGAGACGAGCTATAGTTTTTATAGGTACCATTTTTGTATACATGAGACTTTTTGATTACTTTTTTTATTCCAATATTTGTAGGGCTAAGTGACCAAAGTTTTTTTTTAACATATTTTTATAGTTCAGGCTGTTACGGTCGCGGCGATATCAAATATGTATGGTTTATTTCTTTTTTTCAATAATAAAGGACTTGATAAGGGAAAAAGTGTGATTTGTATTTTATTTTATTACTTGAAACTTTTATTATATGTTTTAAAACTTTTTTTCCACTTTTTGTTTATGCTTTTTTTAAGTCCTACTAGGGGACTTGTAGGTCCAACTATCTGATTATTTTTTTCTAATACATTGCCCTACCTATGTAGTGTAATGTATTAGATCTGTCAGTCATTCACTGACAGCAAGCATATTAGGCTTCGCCTCCTGGCGGGACGTAATCGGCTTCCGTAATGGCAGAGCAGGAGGCCATTGTTATGCCTCCTGTTGCCATAGCAGCAGTCGGCAGCCCTGCATGGCAGGGCTGCCGATCTACTAGCAACCTCTAAGATGCAGAGATCGCTGCATCTAAGGGGTTAATGGTAGGGATCGGAGCTAGCTCCGGTTCCTGCCGTTACAGGTGGATGCCAGCTGTAACATACAGCTGACATCCACCGCTGATGACGCCGGCTCAGCTCAGCTGATGCCATCTTGCTGTCAGCTACGGAAGCCTTTCAGGCCCTGTCTCCGGGCGGGGCCTAAACGGCTTCCGTGCTAGGCAGACCACGAGGCCAGTATTAGGCCTCCGGTTGCCATTGCTACCACCGGAATGTTATTGCTGGGGTGCTGATGAGCTGCAAACACCTTAAATGCAGCGATCGCTTTTGACCGCTGCATTTAAGGGGTTAATGGCGTGGATCAAAGCTAATTTCGGTTCCCGCCATTACAGCCGGATGTCAGCTGTAATACACCGCTGACATCCGGCGATGATGGCACCGACTCAGCTTCTGAGCCAGTGCCATGCATTTGTCGTATGGATATGCCAAAATGCGGGAAGCACTAGTTTTCCATGACGTATCCATAGGATAAATGTCGTAAAAGGGGTTAATGGCCGTTTGTCATCCGTCTTTTATGGCTGTTAAGGGCTCATTCAGATGAGCGTAATACTGGTCTGTGTGCTGTGTGTTGAAATAACTCACAACACACGGACCCATTCATTACAACGGGTCTATTCAGATAATGCATGAGTTGTTACGCAGCAGTTGTCTGTTGCGTGAAACTCACTGCATGTCCTATATTGGTGCGTTTTTGCGCACCTAGTCGCCCATTGAAGTCTATGGTTGCGTAAAAACCACGGACAGCACACGGACGACATCCGTGTGCTGTCCATGTTTCACGCATCAGTTAGGGTATGTTCACACGCAGTGACCAAAAACAGTTCCTGATTTTCAGACGTTTTTGTAGCAACTCGCGTTTTTCGCAGCGTATTTTACGGCCGTTATTCGAGCTGTTTTTCAATGAAGTCGATAAAAAACGGCTCCAAAAACGTCCCAAGAAGTGACATGCACTTCTTTTTCGCGGGCGTTGTTTACACGCCGTATTTTGACAGCGACGCGTAAAATTACACCTCGTGGGAACAGAACACCGTAAAACCCATTGCAGGCAATGGGCAGATGTTTGTAGGCGTATTAGGGGTGTTTTTTCAGGCGTAATTCGAGGCGTAAAACGCCCGAATTACGTCTGACAACACTGCGTGTGAACATACTCTAACATAGAAAAACAGAGAAATTAATTTAAGTGCTTGCATGAACACGAAAAACGCATGCCATACACAAATTACTTTTTATTCAATTTTTTGGGTGGAAAAGTGAATAAAATAAAAAAGCCATTCCTGCATAGTTTTTTTTAATGCAATATTTACCACGCTGTATATGGGTATGTGCACACAGAAAATAAAAAACGTCACACAGAGCAGATGCATTGTGTACTTTTATGCAGCGTATCAGTCCTCGAACCTGCATGGAATTTTGGCTGAAAAACCGCATCAAATTGTGGTGCAGTTTTTCGGGCGGAATGTCTGCTGCGGAAAACAGCGCTAAAAAAAAAAAATCTTATACATATCCTGGGACGTAGTCATTGTGATGCATCCCTCCTTGCAGTACAGCCTCCTGGGATGACGTTTCCCACTGTGCCCGCTGCAGCCTGTGATTGACTGCAGCAGTCATATGGGTTGAATCATCATCCCAGGAGGCTGACCTGGACAGAGAAGTATAGAGAAAGGGGTAAGTATAAGCTTTTTTTTTGGGTTGCGATCTTTGCGGCAGAAACCCAGCTTTTCGCAGCAAAAATCGCAACAGTTGCTATTTGTTGCGGGTTTTAGCTCCGCATTGAATTGGGGAAAACCCGAAACAGAAAGGCAGCGATTCCAAAGCATAAGTTGACATGCTGCGGATTGAAACACCGCACTGCAGGTCAATTTATGAAAGTTTTATGGTGGATTTTGTGGATGAGATTTGTTCAAATCTCATCCACTCTGCTGCTACTGTAATACAGAGCAGATTTCCCGCAATAAAATCTGTTTCATTGCGTGTGGACATACCCTTAAAGGGGTTTTTCCATCTTGGACAATTATGGCAAGTCCAATAGATGCGGATCGCACCTCGGGGACCAGCACCTATCTCTAGAATGGGGCCCCCTAAACCCAGTTCTAGCTTACTCGGCTCCCGCTGCCTCCCGGCCACATCCTGGTTAGGTGGTCAGGATTTATGGAAACAGCCGACTTCACTTAGCTGGGCTTTTTCCGTGACTCCCATAGAAGAGAATGGAAGTTCCGGAAACAGCTACTCTGTTTCCATAGCTACCGCGTTCTGGAAACAGTGTAGCTCGCTGTTTCAGTGACTCCAATTCACTTCTGAGTTATGGAAACAGCGTAGCTCAGAGAGCATTCGGCTGTTTCCGTAACGCCCGACCACCTGTCCAGGAAGTGGCCGGGAGGCAGGTAAGCTACAACGGGCTTTAGGAGGCCCTGTTCTAGAGATAGGTGCGCGTCCCAGAGGTGGGACCCGCATCTATCAGACTTTCATGGCATATCTTGTGGATATGCCATAAATGTCCAAGATGGGAAAACCCCTTTAACATACCTCCCAACCATCCCGGATTCAGCAGGACAGTCCCGGAGTCCGGGCGGTGTACCGCTGTCCCAGACGGCCGGCGGTATGTCCTGCTGTCAACTGTATCTGCGTTCTCAGATACAGTTAAAGCCAATTCTGAAGCAGGGAATTATCAGCTTCCTGCTTCAGAATTAGTTCAGAGCAGAGGTTGCTCCTCTGTTCGCCGAGGACTCCACGGGCACAGAGATACATTAAGCGTTGTGCTCGGGGACGCCCTTGATGTCACTGTCCATATATATGGACAGTGACGTCAGTGGTGTCAAAAATATTTTAATTATCTTTATATGTGTGAACATATATTGCTTTAAATGTACAGTTGATTTGTCACTGGAGCTCACAGATCTGCTGAAACAAGAGCCTACATGGGGGGATGGCTATTCTATTTCAAGTCGTTTAGTTTATGGCTTTGCATTTCAGCTGTTACAAAGGCAACGTGAGAAAACGTGCTGACATTGTATTTCTTATGGCTAAAGATATATGTGGAGTTTTGGGATATTACCATATTTAGAATGCTCATGCTTTGCAAGTACGAGGTTACCACCTACTCTCATTTTCTTATAAATAAAGATGGACCGCCCCCTAGGGCAGAGACTGTTTTGAACACCAACCCATGCGTGTCATTGTCTCTCTGGCCGGCCACTCTCTGAACCTCCAGGAGAGAGAATATCATTCAATTTGAAACTCATAGACAAATGCAGAAAATGTCCGAAGTTAACTGACATACTAAATTCTGCAGCGACAGTGGCTACTCCTTGAGCGGAATCCCCGTTGCCGATGATCTGGCCGGGGATTCCGCTCCTAGAGGAAACCCCTGAGGTCACTTTCCATATATGGACATAGATGTCAGAGGCTCCTCCTGGAACAGAATCCCCGGCATATGGGAGTCCCAATGGCGCTATCTACAGGGAGGTGGCACTATCTTCAAGGGGGTGTGTGGCACTATCTACATGGACACTATCTATAGGAGACACTGTGGTGCTAGCTACATGGACACTATCTACATGGGCACTGTGTCACTATCTGCAAGGGCAATGGAGGCAGCTAAGGGGGCATTACACTGTATAAGGACAGCTAGGGTGGCATTATACTGTATGTGGGCAGCTACTGGGGCATTAAGCTGTATGGGGCAGCTATGGGGCATTATACTGTATGGGGCAGCAATAGTGGCATTATACTGTATGGGGCAGAAATAGTGGCATTATACTGTATGGGGGCATCTGTGTGGGAAATATAATATATGGGGGCATTATACTCTATGGGGCAGCTATGGGGTATTATGCAGTATGAGGGAATTTGTTTGAGCATTATAATGCATGGAGGCATCTGTATGGGCATTATACTGTATGGGGGCATCTGCGTGGGCATTATACTGTAGGGGGGCATCTGTGTGGGCATTATACGATACTGTTTGGGCTGTACCGGGTGTGTATGGGCGGGGATTGGGTGGGATTAGAGGTGAGGCTTAAAATAGAAAAAGTTGCTGTGCCGCATCGGTTGTTCCTCTTTGTGATACTTAAAAGTTAGGAGGAACGCCTTTAATGTGACATAAAAAAAAGTACATCAATAAGGCAAACGGCCGTGTTGTCCTGATCTGGAAGATTTATGGTCTGGGATCCACTGGAAAACGCAGCTTTGTGAATATATTTCACTACAGGATCCTTCATGCATCCTCTCCACTGTAGCCTGTTCTGCTATGAATCAGGTACATTAGCGTTACTGCTGTAACATCCATTCCAGACACAATCATGAACATCTGTCGCTTTTCTGGCCGCAACAGATGACGTCACAAACTCCCGTTCCTTGCCTGGTGTAGGGGGAAGCAGCTCAGTCGCAGAAGTACGTCAGTCTGTACCCCTCAGCGCATTGGTGCAAAACTTTTATGCCCCGCCTACCGTTAGGGGCGCGAATTCCGAGGCGGCGGCGGCGGCGGCAGACTGTATTGGCGGGAGCTGTCACCGGAGAGTGCAATGGCTGCCAGCTCGGGGCTTCAGGTGAAGAAGAGTTGTGTGGGATGGGTGTTATATGAATAGAGGTGCATTTGTTTACCGCTATATACTACTAGTTAGTCTCCTCTGGCACCAAACAAATGCTGTGTGCTGCTGTTGGGTGAGTGCTCGTCTTTGTATAGATGAAGCTTGAGGTCATGCACTGTATTTGTGGAGAATCTAGATTTAGATTACATTATAATACTGTGCATTGTGGAGCTCGTTTACATCCTGGCTGTAATCTGTAGACTGAATATTCATGTTGTGGCAATACATTTTTATAACTGAGATTTAAGTGAAAGTAGATTGTTTGAAGCGTGTGTGATATTTTATATATATATATATATATATATATATATATATATATATATATATATACACGCACACACGTGCAAAAGTTTTAGGCAGTCTTGGAAAAATGCTGCAAAGTAAGGCTAGATTCAGGCGAGCGTGTCCGAATTTGCGTGCGTAAAATAATGCAGCGGTTTTCCTACATTTCATGTCTGTGTGCAATACAGACATGCGTATGGCGTGCGATTTTTTTTTTTTAACATCCGTGCCAGCACACCTTTTATTATTTTTACATTTCTTTGTAACTGATGCGTGAAACTGTGGTTTTCACGCACTCATAGACTTCAATGGGTGACTAGGTGAGCAAAAACCGTGCACCAGTATAGGACATGCAGCGAGCTTCACGCAATGGACACTCGCTGCGTGAAAACACACGTCTGAATAGCCCCGTTGAAGTGGATGGGTACGTGTGCTGTGAATTATTTAAACGCACAGCACACGGGCGAGAATCCCGCTCGTCTGAATGTGCCTTTAACCCCTTCCCGCCGCAGCCCTTTTTCAGATTTAAATTTAGGTTTTTTTCCTCCCCACCTTCCAAAAGCAATAACTTTTTTATTTTCCGTCTATATAGTACTATTAGGGCTTGATTTTTGCGGGACGAGTTGTAGTTCTTCGTAGCACCATTTATTTTGCCATATAATGTACTAGGAAAGGGGAAAAATTTATTTTGGGGTACATGTGACGTTTTTTATCACTTTATTTAATTTTTTTTGTGGGAGATGAGGTGACCAAAAAATAGACATTCTGGCGTTTAACATTTTTTTATTTTTACAGCGTTCACCTTGCAGGTTAAATAATGATATATTGTAATAGTTAAGGCTTTTACGGACGCGGCGATACCAATTATGTTATTTATTTTTTTACTGTTCTCTAGGGGGAAAATGGAAAACGGGAGGTTTTTTGAACTTTAAATTTTTTAAAATTAAAAAATACCAAAACTTTATTTAACTCATTTTTACTTATTTTTTTTATTAGTCCCCCTAGGGGACTTCAACCAGTGATCATTGGATCGCTTGCACGATATACTGCAATACTAATGTATTGCAGTATATCGTGATTCTGACAGGTATCTATTAACCCCTTCCCGTCATAAACGTCTTTCAGATTTTAATTTGTTTTTTCCTCCCCACATTTCAAAAGCCATAACGTCTTTATTTTTCCGTCTATATAGTACTATGAGGGCTTGATTTTTGCGGGACGAGTTGTAGTTTTTCGTAGCACCATTTATTTTGCCGTATAATGTACTAGGAAACGATAAAAAAAATTATTTGTAGGGTAGAAAATGAAAAAAAAAGTGATTCCTCCATGGTTTTTTGCGCTCCGTTTTTCCGGAATTCATTGTGCAACTAAAACAACATGTTATCTTTATTCTGTGGGTCAATACGATTACGGCGATACCAAATATATAGTTTTTTCTATATTTTACTACTTTTACAAGTAAAAACCTAAGTGTAAAAAATAATTTATTTTGTGTCGCCAAATTCTGAGAGCTATAACGTTTTTATTTTTCCATCGATTAAGTGGTATGAGGGCTTATTTTTTGCGGGATAAGCTGTAATAATACCATTTTGGGGTACATGCGACGGTTTGATCACTTTTTCATTTTTTGTGGGAGATGAGGTGACCAAAAAATAGAGATTCTGGCGTTTACAATTTATTTTTTACGGCGTTCACCGTGCGGGTTAAATAATGATATATTGTAATAGTTCAGACTTTTTTACGGACGCGGCGACACCAATTATGTTTATTTATTTCTTTTTTTTACTATGCTCGAGGGGGAAAATGGGAAAAGGTTTTTTTTTTTTTTTTTTTTTTACACAAAAGAAAAACTTTAACTCATTTTTCTTTTTTTTATTAGTACTTCAACCAGCGATCGTTAGATCGCTTGCATGATATACTGCAATACTAATGTATTGCAGTATATCGTGATTCTGACAGGCATCTATTAAGGTATAGCAGTATATTGTCATTTTTACAGGCTTCTGTAAAAATGCAGGGCTTCAGAGAAGCAAAGTGAAGGCAGTGCTGGGTTCCTTCGTTAGGCCCCTGGGCTAGCATGACAACCGTCGTCACCCCCAATCTCGGTGCGGAAGGGGGCCGCCTCCTCTTTTCAACACCTCAGATGCTGCTGTTGCGATTGACCGCAGCATTTGAGGGGTTAAACAGCCAGGAACAGCGCGAGCGCGTTTCCGGCTGTTAAGGGACACCCACAGCATTTGGAGCGCGCTCAGCGTGTGAGCGCGCTCCAAACATCACCCCCCGCACCCGGGCGTAATGGCATGTTCGGGTACGTGAAGGGGTTAAAGTTTTTTGCAGAGATTATCGCAAAAAAAAAGAGCAAGTTTACACAAGACCGTAACAAACAACACTGTTTAAAAATGTTTGCATATACCCTTATACACTCAATAAATAACACTTGCACAATAGAGCATATGAATACTTTTTGGCTTCTTTAATTTCACTTTATTTTTACTACATTGATTTATTATGTCAGGTTTATTTGGCATCAGAAGAGAAAAGTATTGGACTTAAAGTCTTGGAGAGCGATTCAGACAGTGGCCAGGGGAACTGCAGAATAAGTTCTTCTAGAGACCACCAAGAAAGAATGGACTTCATGGATAATGGAGGTATTTTATGCCGTTTGGGAGGGCTCTCCTGACATTTGTGTTTTAGTAAATACTTATTGCCCATGAAATAACAATGTTCGATTGTTTTAGAATTCTGGAAGAAATCTTGAACAAACTCTTGTCCCACAGTGAAATTAAAGGAGAATGTATTTAGATGTAAGTTTACAATAAAGGCCCTGTTCACACGGCAGAATTTTTGCAGTGGAATCCGCAGCAAAATTCCGCCTCCCATTTATTTCAATGAGAGGTGGATGTTACTTTTTCCCGCTAGCTGTTTTTTTTTTTTCAGCTAGCGGACAAAAGCGTCCAGATTGATCTTCGGGCGGATTACGCCCAAACCTATCATTGAAGTGAAGGGGAGTAGGAATCTTCCTGTTGGCAGGAATATTTCCCCTGCGGATTTTGCAGTGCGACCCACCTACCATAATCCGCCATGTGAATATAGCCTAAAATTTTTGAGAAAAATAAGAAATGAGAAAGACATGGCCACGCAGATCCTTTCAAGAGTTAAGGGGGTTTTACACAGGACGAGTATCTGGCAGACGAGCGTTCATAGAACGCTCGTTGCCGATAATTGCCCTGTGTAAACAGGGGAGCGATCGGCAGATGAACGAGCAAACGCTCGATCATCTGCTGGTCGTATTGTTTTAAAAAAGTGAAATATTATCGTTGTCGGCAGCACATCTCCCTGTGTAAACGGAGACGCACTGCCGACGTGATAATGTGTGGGGACGAGCGATCGGAGTACCGACCACTCGTCTCCATCTATAGCTCCGTGTGACAGGAACAAACGAGCGCCGATCAACGATGTCTCGTTGATTAGCGCTCCCTGCACCGGCCGCTTTTTGGCCGGTGTAAAAGGGCCATTCGACAAAAGATCTATAGGTTAACCTTTAGATTACACTTTTAAAGGTTTTTCTGGCTATCTACCATCAATGAACCACCTTACGAGTTATTGACTACATAAGAAATGCGTACTTCTATCTAGGGATGCACGATGCATCGAAACTTCGATACTGTTTCGATACCGTGCATCATCAAACGGTTCGATACAGTTATTTCATGTATTTCGATACTGAGCTGTGCGGCCGCACAGCTAAGTATAGTAACACATGAATGTATGAGAGCGGGGCTGCGGCTGTGTGATACAGCCATTGCCCTGCTCCTGAGTCCTGACAAGTGCGCGCTTGTCAGGATGAGGTGATGTGGCCAGCGCTGCACTAATGAGCGGCGACTCTGAAGACAGAACATAGCGGGCGCACTGCGAAACACCCCTATGTTCTGTCCTCAGTGAGTGAACTGCCGCTCATTAGTGCAGCGACGGCCGCATCACCTCATGCTGAGTGCGCGCACTTGTTATCAGGAGCGGGGCAATGGTTGTATTACACAGCCACAGCCCCGTTCTATAACTGTGGAGATCAGAGAATCCTCTAATCTCCGCCATTATTCCCCTGAACGCTGCAATCAAAGATGACTGCAGCGTTCAGGGGAAAATGAGAAGGGGGATGCCCCTGGATAGCATCACCGGAATCCCTGTGACGCAATTGAGTGACATACCATATATGGGCAGACAGCCCAGGGTCCATTGAAGGACCCCAGGGCTGTCTTACCATATTTCCTGTTAGGGCATACTTAGGTATCTCCTAACAACTGCCTGTGTACTATACGTACACAGGCTAATGTACTGGCATATAGATATATACCAGTACATTACTATCAGTATATAGATATATGCTAGTGCAATCAAGTTTAAAAATAAAGTAAAAACATAGTAATATTAAATTTAAAAAAATACACATACACATTTTTTACAATAAACATTAAAATAAGTCTCAAATAAAATATACACACGTTTGGTATTGGCGCGGCCGTAATAACCTGCATAACAATTATTTGCGTCATTTATGATGTGTTCGCTGAAAAAATAAAATAAAAACTACTTTCTTTCACTTATTGTGAGGCATGAGGTGTGATGAATTTAACCTCCATGTGCCTCACATTAATAGTAATTAACCCCGTCATGTACCTCACACATTAACCCATTATGACTGAGAAACATGATGGGGTTAATTACTACTAATGTGAGGCACGTTCAAAATTCATCACACCTCACATCAGAAAATGTAAGAACTTATTGTTTTGGTATCGAAATCGCAATACTAAACGAAGTATCGGTATCGAAGTCCAAATTCTGGTATCGTGACATCCCTACTTATATCACATCGTTCTGTTTACAAGCTTTATGTTGTCTGAGTATCATGTCTGTCTCCAGTAAGCTTGGCAGTCTTATCTCAGAACGGCCTTGAAGGCCTGATAAGGAGGTGGGTAGTCTCTCATTCAGAGAATACCGTTTAAGAACAAGCCTTAAAGAGGCTCTGTCACCACATTATAAGTGCCCTATCTCCTACATAAGGAGATGGGCGCTATAATGTAGGTGACAGCAGTGCTTTTTATTTAAACTATCTGTTTTCACCACTTCTTTATGCTAATGAGCTGCTTAATGCCCAAGTGGGCGTGTTTTTACTTTAGACCAAGTGGGCGTTGTACAGAGGAGTGTATGACGCTGACCTATCAGCGTCATGCACTCCTCTCCATTCATTTACAGTGAAGGAAATAAGTATTTGATCCCTTGCTGATTTTGTAAGTTTGCCCACTGTCACAGACATGAACCGTCTAGAATTTTTAGGCTAGGTTAATTTTACCAGTGAGAGATAGATTTTATATTAAAAAAAAAACAGAAAATCAAATTGTCAAAATTATATATATTTATTTGCATTGTGCACAGAGAAATAAGTATTTGATCCCTTTGGCAAACAAGACTTAATACTTGGTGGCAAAACCCTTGTTGGCAAGCACAGCAGTCAGACGTTTTTTGTAGTTGATGATAAGGTTTGCACACATGTTAGATAGAATTTTGGCCCACTCATCTTTGCAGATCATCTGTAAATCATTAAGATTTCGAGGCTGTCGCTTGGCAACTCGGATCTTCAGCTCCCTCCATAAGTTTTCGATGGGATTATGGTCTGAAGACTGGCTAGGCCACTCCATGACCTTAATGTGCTTCTTTTTGAGCCACTCCTTCATTAGCATAAATCTAAAATCGCTAATAAAGTGGTGAAAACAGATCGTTTTTTAAATAAAATGAACTGCTGTCACCTACATTATAGCGCCCATCTCCTTATGTAGCAGATAGGACACTTATAATGTGATGACAGAGCCTCTTTTAGCACATATGTAACATATAATACATGTTGCATAGGGAATCCCAGTATATATCACTGAAGGCATACATAGGTAAGGTAGTAAGAAAACATACAATCAAGTCCTAAAACTATTACACATTACGAGAGAGTATAGGACAATATTATACACTTAGAACAATATATAGTCATAGAATCTCCATGGTATCATACAATAGCATGTGCTAACATCGCATTCCTAAGGTCGATCAACCTTAGTGTTTGGCGATTCGAACCAGGAGCCCCTTACCTTAGAATTTCCCTTCACACCCTCTATTTTTATATACTATTTTGACATAAGTTAAGGTAGAGTTTACCAAAGCTCTCCATTGTCAGATGGATGGTGGTCTCGGGCGCATCCATCTAATCGCCATGGCCTTATGGGCAATAAATAGTACCTCCCTCAAGAATACAGTTTTCGTATACAAAATAATTATGTAAAACGGACAGGCACTCTATTAGGCCATGTCTCTGGCACGGCCGAATAGGCATATAACCAGGGCAGCCCTGTGGGCCTTTTTTTGGACCCTGGCTGCTATGGCACCCCATCGTAGGCCTACTATTGCATTTTCGGGCGGCCGATGGGTGACAGAGGGAGCTCCCTCTCTCTGTGAACGACTTAAATGCCACGGTCACTGTTGACCGCAGCATTTAACAGGTTAAACGGTCGCGATCTAAGTGAACTTCAATCACTACTGTTGGAGCAGGAGCCTTCCGTTCGAGCATCAGCAGCCGGGCACCCTCTCCAGCCCGCATGGGAGACCCGTGGAGAACGTAGACTGGGCCGCTGTGGAAAGAGGTATTGGTGGTCACTAAGGGCTTAATATTTAAAACTATATAGCAGCTTTTGACTTTGTTGGTGTTGGAAGAGCAGCTTTGTCTGCCTCAGCTTCACACCTTATTGTCCATTTGTATACCTATTTCCTTCACATTTTTTGTCTTGCTCTCATTTTTCACATTTAACACCTTCCTAGAACCACAGTAGAATATAGTAGATAAAAAAAATCTTATAAGATTATTAATATTTTATTTTTCGCTTAAGATTCAGATGATGAAATCTTGGTGCTTAAGAAATCTAAAAATAAGAATGTTTTTGAAGAAACTGACAGTGATCCTGAAGGTGAAACCAATGCTGTTACTGCCAACACTGAGCGGAGTTGTGAAAGTGATGAAGAAAACAAAGAGGAAAAAGCCACAGTAAGGGTAAAGCCTCGGCGAATCAGAGCAGCTCTTCTTGACAGTGATGATAGTGATTCTGATGGTGGGATGAATGATGTAGGGGCCACCACTGATCAAGACAGTCCACGGAATAAGACCTCCATTATTAGGCAAAATAACTACAAGTCTTCAAAAAAACAGACTGGTCTAGATGAAAAAGAAAAGAGCAAATCTATACGGAGAGCAGATAAAGAGAGAAAGAAAATGGCAACTATTGAAAAGTTTAAAAAGGATAAGAAGCAGAATTCCAAAGTAAGTAACAAGACTGTGGGTTCACATGGGTTAGTGAGGTATCGAGAGCCACAGCACTCCTGCCTCTAAAAATCACAGTTAGTTTAGTGCGTTCATTCCGAACATGCAATTCTGATAAATATTCAGGTAACTGCTACTATAGAAAACCAATTCACATTGATACAATACCTATTTTTTTTTAAGTGATTTGCTTTTATTTTTGCATGTATGCATTTGGAATGGGGGAATCAAAGGTACACAAAAACAAAAGATAAAGCATGCTGCACTTTGGAAAGTACAATCAAATTTAAATCTTTTGCTGAATGTATGTTTGAGATGTTTGAATACTTCCCAATCCAGTTATTTGGAGACTCCCCCCCCCCCCCCCCCCCACTTCAGGGTCAAGTCAGTGCCAGAATAGTACCTGGCATTAGTCTTAGCCCCGATATTGAACTAGCTCTTTTGCAAGCTGCATCTCTTATTACGGCTTTATGTATGGGGCTGTAAAAGGCACCTATAGAGGTGCGAGGGGCTTTACTTTACCCCTGTATGCTTCACATTTCATATGGTGACACAGTTTTTCTTTTAAATTCTGAGAATCTGACAGAATTAAATTGTTCAAGCACCATCGCATGCTTTTAGGTGATATCTCCCACATACGGCACAACTTACTGGATTAAAAGGGTTATCTGATGGCAGCCCAAAAAAAAAAATCCACCAAATACATTGAACCTGGCTGCCCAGTGTAATTCCATTGTTTTATCTTTAAAAAATAATTTAATATGTTCTCTACCGATACATCTATATTGCTCCACAAACGCTGTAAGACTTCCTGGTTTTAGATTGGCTCTCTTCCTACCTGTCCCATAATGCTTACATGTCTGCTCTGCACACTAATCTCCACCCACCACATCCCTCTGCCCGTTGTCCTAAATTGTTCCGCACCTAGTCCGCCTACACCTTCCTATATCACCGTTTTCAACTTCACTTCCTCTGAGGGTATGTTGACACTGCTTATTTTCAGCCGTTTTCCAGGGCACGTGCTATTTTACTGTGACTTGGTATATTGTGTCAATACGCACTGGAATTTTTCCCTTGTACATGGTGTTGTTTTTTTTTTCTCAGCTACTAAGGGAAGAGGATCAGCCTCCTTTAAATGACAGCGGCTGTCTTTTAGCTGATGGAGATCTCTATGATAAGGATGAGGATAGTGATAATCCTGAAGAAGAATCCCTAGACTCGATACGTGCTAACGTGAAAGGCAGATTTAAGAGTCGTTCAGTAAGTCTCTCTTTCACATGCAACGGAAAATATCTTCTTGGACTTAAGAGCATGCTTTGAATTTAAATTTACAACCTGCTGAGCGAACATGGCCTAATATGTTTATTCTCTGACCACAAAGAATTAGCCTTAGGAAAATGTTCTGTGGAGTACTGATATACAGACCAGTAGTTTTCTTTATAGGTATGACCTGTTAAATGGAACGGTATTGTGTCCTCTACGTTCTTAATTGGGTATCATTTCACAAAGATTTCCTCTAGCAGCGCTGAATTCAAGACAACTGTCAGATTTATATATGGCATTTTTTTTTAAATGGTATGCATGGCCTCATTGGAATGCAGTGACACATCCCAAATATACTTGTGCATGAGGCTTTAAGGGTACTTGCACACTGGTCTTGCATGTGAAGTTTTCGCCTCTGCAGTAGATTACACATACTGTATGTTACCATATAGTGAATGAGATTTTATAATGTGGGCATCTGAAATAGCCAAACATGCTTTTTCCGCTGTTTTATCCAGCCCATGTCAAAAACACAAAGAATTGTCACTCTTTAGGCAGCTTTAGATCACTTTTAAAATGAACCAGAAATTGCGTATCTAAATTTTATTTTTTGGGTCATTTTCCATCTCTCTACGTACATTTTCAGAAAAAGTGTATATTCTCTTTTCATACTAGCTTTATTAATGATAGGTGTGCTTCACTCAGCCTTGTCACTTGTGATGAATGGATGCCATACATGCAGATACATGGCAGCCCATCGAGTGTTCCCCTCATGAATACAGCAGATTTGTAACAGTTCGATGTATTCTTTTTTTTTTTTTTTTTTTGTGTGCACCATTTGGGCTTTTATTGCATTGGGCCTGTCCCAATTATATGCTGCGTTTAAACAGGGCCGCATAGTATAAGAACATCCGCTTTAAGAACTGTACATTACTTATTCAGCACTTGCCAATTTTTAAAATATTTCAGACTCATTTATTTGATGGGGCCGAGGATGAAGTGATGGAAGAAAAAGTAACAGAGTCTGTGAAAAAAAAGGTTTGTTCTTTTAAGTGTTTTTCTAAAATATAACATTTTTGGCCTATACTTGTGTATGATCAGTACCCCCACCCATCTCTTAAAGGGGTTGTCCCACAAATAAATATGAGGCTTCCTTCTCACCCAGTCCATTGGGGACACAGACCATGGTAAATGCTTTTGCCACATGGTTCTGTGACACTTGGAATAACTACCGTATTTTTCAGACTATAAGACACCGTTTTTAGCAAGAATAAGTCTTGCTAAAAAGTCCCTGCGTTTTCTAGCCCGCAGTCAAGGGACCCATCGCCGGGCGCCATGACCGCTTCATTACTTAACCCCTTCCCGACCCATGACGTGCTGGCACATCATGGAGCTGGAGGGGGTGATGTATGGAGCGGGCTCACTCGCTGAGCCCGCTCCATACACTGCAGGTGTCAGCTTCTAGAAAAAAAACCTGAAATGTCACCACTTTTTCGTATCCTAAATCTACGCTGTTTACCATGTGGTATAAATAACACAATAACTTTATTCAGCGGGTTGTTACGATTGCAACGATACCAAATTTGTATAGTTTTTGTATGTTTTACTACTTTTACACAGTAAAAACGCTTTTTTTTTTTTTTCAAAATTTGTTTTTGTGTCTCCATATCTGAAGAGCCATCGTTTTTTTTTTTTATTGTTCCGACGATGCAGTTGTATGAGGGCTTTTTTTTCCCGGGAGGACTTGTAGTTTTTATTGGTACCATTTTAGAGTAGATGCGACTTTTTTGATCACTTTTTATCACATTATTTTTAAGTCCGGATTCACAGAAAACAGAAATTTTTCCATAGTATTTTATTTTTTACGGAGTTCACCGTGCGGGTTAAATAATATAATAGCTTTATAGTCGGGGTCGTTACATACGTGGCGATACCAAATATGCGTAACCTTTACTTTTTTTTTAATAGTAAAGCAGTTTGTAAGGGGAAAAAGTGGGTTTTTTATTTTAATTTTTTTTTTACATTTATTTACTTTATTAAACTTCTTTTTTACTAGTCCCACTAGGGGACATTAATATGCGATCATCCGATCGCTATTATACACTGCAATACTTTTGTATTGCAGTGTATTACTGTCTGTCCGTTTAAAACAACTCGGAAGCGACGCACGCTATTGAGTGCCGCATCTAAGGGGTTAAATTGGTGAGATCGATACTTTCATCGATCTCACACGTTACAGCAGGGATGCCCTCAGCTTCATCTGGCAGCTGAGAGCAGTAAAAAGGCTTATGCATCAGAATAAAACCCATTAGTGGCCAACGTGAAATGGCGTATTGGCGGTCACTAACGGATTAAGACTGAGTTTGAGGCAGAGGGGGAACAGTGTGAAACCCCCTGCAAAAACGTTTGGTCTTCAGATTATAACGCCAGCGGTTTGCTGAAATAAGATGATGCGGATGCCTGCTCCTTAAAGAGGCTCTGTCACCAGATTTTGCAACCCCTATCTGCTATTGCAGCAGATAGGCGCTGCAATGTAGATTACAGTAACGTTTTTATTTTTAAAAAACGAGCATTTTTGGCCAAGTTATGGCCATTTTTGTATTTATGCAAATGAGGCTTGCAAAAGTCCAACTGGGCGTGTTTACAGTAAAAGTACAACTGGGCGTGTATTATGTGCGTACATCGGGGCGTTTTTACTTCTTTTACTAGCTGGGCGTTCTGACGAGAAGTATCATCCACTTCTCTTCAGAACGCCCAGCTTCTGGCAGTGCAGACAGCGTGTTCTCGAGAGATCACGCTGTGTCGTCACTCACAGGTCCTGCATCGTGTCGGCCACCAGAGGCTACAGATGATTCTGCAGCAGCATCAGCGTTTGCAGGTAAGTAGCCGATGGTGCCGATGTGTCCTCGCTCGTCTGACACGATGCAGGACCTGGGGAAGTGACGTCACAGCGTGATCTGCCAGAAGCTGGGCGTTCTGAAGAGAAGTGGATGATACTTCTCGTCAGAACGCCCAGCTAGTAAAAGAAGTAAAAACGCCCCGATGTACGCACATAATACACGCCCAGTTGTACTTTTACTTTTCAACACGCCCAGTTGTACTTTTGCAAGCCTCATTTGCATAAATAAAAAAATGGTCATAACTTGGCCAAAAATGCTCGTTTTTTAAAAATAAAAACGTTACTGTAATCTACATTGCAGCGCCTATCTGCTGCAATAGCAGATAGGGGTTGCAAAATCTGGTGACAGAGCCTCTTTAAGGGAACTGAGGGATAAGCCAACGATCCAACCCCTCCTGGAGTAACGCCAGGAGCCTGGACAAATAGAAAACCAGGGTAGTAAGAGGTCGATCCTCACAGCACTGCAGATATGTCTGCCAAGTACAGTGATAAATGCAAATTACCCACTGCAGTTAGCCTCGAGCGTTCAACACTGCGACATCAACAGCCACGCCGTTAATCCTAGCTACTGTAAACTCGGGTGGTAGAGATGCCCTTGAGAGTGTGCCGACGCTTACGAACCAACAATGGTGCGGCCAATCTGGGATGCCGAGGACAGACGGAATCTCCTCGGCCTGGATCCTCCCAAAGAGCTTGGGAAGAAGAGGCAGCAGGGGAAACATTTAAAACAGGCTGAAGTGATCCTATGAAGCCACCAGAGCGTCGACCACTCGTTCCTCGGGATCCTGAGACGAAAAGGGGGACCTGGCAAGTGAGTCAAGTAAGTCCACGTTTGGCGTGCCATACCTGGAACAGGTTGGTTCGAGCAACTCGTCATGAAGGAACCACTTTCCTGGGTTGACCTATTCGCGACTGAGGTAATCAATTGTCGCCCTCGAATGTGGATGCTGAGAAATCATGGATCTGGGATGCGTCCGCTATTATCGCCGAACTCTGTGTCCTGCCTTGGTAATTGAGGTACTGTAGGTGACTGCCATAACACGGTCTCCCTTGAGACAAACCGGACTGCTGGCCCGATATGTCGTCCAGTGACTGAAACAGAGATACAAAGCACTTTGTTCCAAAATGTTGGTGAGGAAATTGGCTTCCAGGTGGGACCAGAGACCCTGGGCCCTGAGATTCCGGAAGGGTCCGCCCCAACCCTGAAGGCTGGCTCCTGTGGACAGGACCTGCCAGCGGAGAGGGAGAAAGGAGCGGCCCTGAGGCATCACCGGGGGAACCACCAGAGAAGAGACCGGTGGTTGGTTAAGGGAGGAAGGATTCGGCGATCTAGAGAATCTCGAGAGCAGTTCCACTGGGACAGGATCCACCCACTGAAGTGGACTAGTGTGAAACTGGATGCCACCTTGGGGCCCAGAACCTTCATACAAAAGCGGAGAGAGGACTCCCTGCTGCAGGGTGGACCGTTTCTGCAGGAAAGGACACCTGTGGCGAGTCTGTCAAACACCAATCACAGGAAAGTGGGTCTCCGACGGAGTCGGGCAGATCTAGATTGGTTGGCAATCCATCTAAAACAAGCCGCAGTATCCAAAGCAATTTTGTGAGTTGGTCAGGTAGAACTCCAAATCGCAGGAAGCGCTAATGGGACAGGCAAATAGGGACGTGCAGGCTCCCGTCCCTTAATGTTAACTGAGAGGTCACCCTGTTCCATGGAGAATATCATGTACTAGAGGGACTCCATGCGGAAGTGACGGATCTTGACAAATGCGTTCAGACCTTTCAGGTCTAAAATGAGAAGAATTGAACCATCCATTTTAGGAGACAACAAAGATTTGAGTAAAACTCTTAGCCTGGAGGAACAGGGGCAATGACTTCTTGACTTAAGATTGCTCGAAAAAAGGCGATTGCTCGAAAAAAGGCGATTGCTCTGGCAGGTGAAGGGGGTCTGGACTGGAAGAACCTGTCAGGGGTAAGGTGTACAAATTTTAATCTAGTACCCGGAATACACTACTTCCCGCACCCAGATGTCCAGGATGCAAGAGCCAGATGTGCTTGAAAAAATAAGTACCGCCCACGCGAGACCTAAAAGGGCTTTACCTTCATACAGGACTCCATACCCCCCCCCCCCCCCACACTACAGCATTAGCGACCTGAGAGTGGATGCACCAAGAGGAATTGAGCTTGAATGATGATTTGTTCCCCGTCCCGGTGGTACCGCTGTACAGATTCCTGTGGACCTAGGAATCTGCGGAAAGGACAAAAACAAGGCCCCGGTTTCCTTGGATTCACTATGTACCTTAGTTTGAGGCAGTTGAGTGCTTTTCCCACCTGTTGCTTCCAAGATGATTTTGTCCAAGCAGGCTCCAAAGTGGGATGCGGGACATAGGACACAGTATTTCCACCTAAGGTACCTTTGGGGAAGGAGCCTGTAGCGGCGCTTTGAGCAAGGAGTCGCCCGATGCAGAAGAGTGCGCCAGAGGGATGCACCAAAAAAAATTGCACGAAAAATGCATCATGTGCACAGGTAGAGGGGGGGTTTGGAATAGCACCTGTCCTAATGTATACTTCATCCCCAGAATGTAAGACCAGCTGGGTAGTCTCCATGTGTTGGCTTTAGTGAGGTGGGACGCTGGTGGGGAGCAAAGCGGACGACCTTTCGGCTGGTGGGCGACAGGAGTTTGCGCTCCTGTCCCTCTTGTTTTCATCATGGCATTGGTACAACCGTTAAACAGTGCCCGCCAGACATTAGGGAAAGTAAGGTGACTGCGTTGCCCCTGTTACCCCGCTGGAAGGAAAGAAAAAATAAATGAACTTAAAGAGGCTCTGTCACCACATTATAAGTGGCCTAGCTTCTACATAATGTGATCGGCGCTGTAATGTAGATTATAGCAGTGTTTTTTTATTTAGAAAAACAATCATTTTTGACGGAGTTATGACCTATTTTAGCTTTATGCTAATTACTTTCTTAATGGACAACTGGCCGTGTTTTTACTTTTTGACCAAGTGGGCGTTGTGGAGAGAAGTGTATGATGCTGACAATCAGTGACCAATCAGCATCATACACTTCTCTCCATTAATTTACTCTGCACATAGTGATCTTACTAGATCACTATGTGCAGCCACATACGCACATATTAACGTTACTCAAGTGTCCTGACAATGAATAGGCATCACCTCCAGCCAGGACAGGATGTGTATTCAGAATCCTGACATGTCTCTAACGTTTGTGGTTGATTAACAGCACCGCAGGCATAGTCTCGTGAGATTACGCTGTAAACTGCCATTTACTACGAGACTACGCCTGCTGTGCTGTAAATCAAACGTTAGCGAAGTGTCAGGATTCTGAATACACATGCCGTTCTGGTTGGAGATGTCTATTCACTGTCAGGACACTTGAATAACGTCAATGTGTGTGTATGTTGACTGCACATAGTGAACAATGCAGGATCACTATGTGCAGAATAAATGAATGGAGAGAAGTGTATGACGCTGACTGGTCAGCGTCATACACTTCTCTCCACAACGCCCACTTGGTCAAAAAGTAAAATACGCTCCGTTGTCCATGAAGAAACTCATTAGCATAAAGCTAAAATAGTTCATAACTCCATCAAAAATGATAGTTTTTCTAAATAAAAAACACTGCTGTAATCTACATTACAGCGCCGATCACATTATGTAGAAGTTGGGCCACTTATATGGTGACAGAGCCTCTTTAAAGGCAAAAGACAGCTTTCTGTAACAAATTAGTTACTTGCAATGCAAAGCCATCCGCAGACGGTAATAAAGTGCAATACGTGCATATAGACCCCAATAAAATGTACTGTTTTTAATTAGGGATACACTATGCATTGAAACTTCGATACTGTTTTTCGATACTGTGCAATCCCAAACGGTTCAATACCGCTATTTCAAGTATTTTGATACTAAGCTGTGCGGCTGCACATCTCAGTATAGGAACACATGAATGTATGAGAGCGGGGCTGCGGCTGTGTGAGGCTGGGTTCGCACGACCTATTTTCAGACGTAAACGAGGCGTATTATTCCTCGTTTTACGTCGGCAAACATCTGCCCATTCATTTGAATGGGTTTGCCGACGTACTGTGCCGACGACCTGTCATTTACGCGTCGTCGTTTGGCAGCTGTCAAACGACGACGTGTAAAATGACTGCCTCGGCAAAGAAGTGCAGGACATTTCTTTGCAACGTAATTTGAGCCGTTCTTCATTGAAGTCAATGAAGAGCAGCTCAAGATTTACGAGTGTCAGACGCCTCGCATAATGCGAGGAGGAGCTTTTACGTCTGAAACGACGCAGCTGTTTTCTCCTGAAAACAGTCTGTCTTTTCAGACGTAAAAGGTAGCTAGCGTGTGAACATACCTGAATAGTCATTGCCCCACTCCTGAGTCCTGACAAGTGCGCGCCGTCAGAATGAGTTGATGCTGCCAGCGCTGCACTAATGATTGCCGGCAATAAAGACAGAACATGGCAGGCGCACTGCAAAACACCCCCGTGTTCTGTCCTCCGTGCCTGCGCTGCCGCTCATTAGTGCAGTGCCGTCCGCATTACCTCCTGCTGACCGCGTGCGCACTTGTCATGAGCGGGGCAATGGCTGTATTACACAGCCGCAGCCCCGCTCTAACGGCGGAGATCAGAGAAACCTCTCATCTCCGCCGCTATTCCCCTGAATGCTGCGATCAAAGCTGACTGTAACGCGATTGAGGGACATACCATATATGGGCAGACAGCCCAGGGTCCATTGAAGGACCCCAGGGCTGTCTGACCATATTTCCTAATAGGGCATACTTAGGTATGTCCTAACCACTGCCTGTTTACTATCCGTACACAGGCTAATGTACTGGCATATAGCTATATGCAATACATTAAAGTTTAAAAATAAAGTAAAAACAAAGTAATAAATAAAAACAAAATACATACACTATTTTTACAATAAACCTTAAAATAAGTCAATACATAAAATATACACATTCGGTATCGTTGCGAAGGTGATCACCTTCAACAATTTTTTTGCGTCATTTATGATCTGTACGCTGTAAAAAATAAAATAAAAACTGCTTTCTTTCACTTACTAATGTGAGGCACGAGGTGTAATGAATTTAACCTCCGTGCCTCATTAATGGTAATTAATCCCATCATGTACCTTACACAATAACCCATTGACTGAGGAACATGATGGGGTTAATTACTATTAATGTGAGGCACATTCAAAATTCAATAACACCTCGCGCCTCACATCAGAAAATGGAAGATTTTTTTATTATTACTGTTGGCAAAGTATCATTTTGGTATCGAAATCGCAATACTACACGAAGTATCGGTATCGAAGTCCAAATTCTGCTATCGTGACATCCCTATTTTTAATACATCTTTACTACTTTGAGGACTAAAAAAAAAGAGTATTAAGAGATGGTAAAGTACAAGAGATCTACAATTTCTTAAACTATGTCTTCAAATAAGGTTCATCTGACTTTTTTAAAATGTATTTCTTTTTTTATATTTAAGGAGAGAAAAGCAGCACGAATAAGCAAGGAAGCCATAAAGCATTTGCACAGTGAAACACAAAGGCTCTTGCGAGGCAAGCTTTAGTTCATATTTGTACAAATCGTTGCAATGTATTTAGTCCAGGATTAGTACAAAAATTGAAATTGTACAAATTTGATTTTCTTAGAGTCTGCTGTGTCTCTGCCATATCACGTACCTCAACCTAAAAGTATCCATGACTTTTTCAAGCGTCGATCAAGACCAGTTTGTCACGGAAATGCAATGCAGCTAATCAAGTAAGAATATTCCTTTTAAAGAAAGTGTCCATTATATAAGATGATCTGTGGCCGCATCCATGTTGCAAAAAATCAAGTGTTTAATAACGCAGCCCCAGAAAAACGTATGTAAAGTTTAGACTCCTGCAGGAGTCCTTGTCAAGCATGCTTAACAAACACTCCTGGATGAGTCGAAACGTTGCATGCACTTTTTTGGGTCTGTTACTAAACAATTTATTTTTTGCAATATGGATGCTGTCACTGATCTTATTTATGTTTGACATAATGGTTTGAAATTGAGATTGTTTGGACATAGGTGATTTTTATATATTTTTTCTTATAATTAGTAAGTGCTGTAGGCAACCAAACCTTATTAACCCCTTCCCGACCACCCCACGTAGATTAACGGGCTGCAGCAATGGTCGTTGTGCCTGCAGCCCGTTAATCCACGTGTGCTCCTAACAGAGCACACAGGCACTCCTCGCAGCCCGGCTTCTCCCAGTACGGGCTGCTACTAGCAGCCTTAGTACTGGGGAAAAACATCGGGTCGGTTCACAGCGGTGAGCCGAACCGATTAACCCCTTAAATGCGGCAGTCAATAGCGACCGACGCATTTTTGTTATAGCAACATTGGCACCCCCGCTACGCGGTTGCAGGGGGGGGGGGGGGCGATTGCAATGGCAACCGGAGGCCTAACAAAGGCTTCCGGTCTGCCATCTATGGAAGGCGATTAGGTCCTGTTATGCCTCCTGTTAGTGTGAAACTGACAGGTATAATACCCTGCAATACATATGTATTGCAGGGTATTATAACAACGATCCAACAATTGGATCTTCAAGTCCCTAGTGGGACTAAAAAAAAAAAAAAAGTTACTAAAAAATTTTACAAAAGTAAAATGTAAAAAAAAAATAAAAATAAAAGATCGGCCTATTTCCCTTATATTATTAGAAAAAAATAAACTATGCATAATTGGTATCGCCGTGTCCGTAATGGCCTGAACTATAAAAATATAATGTAATTTATCCCGCACGGTGACCGCCATACAAATAATACAAAAAACGAAACCAGAATCATTATTTTTAGTCACTTCAGCTCCCAAAAAAATGCATGAATAGGGATCAAGAAGTCGCATGTACCCAAAAAAATTTATTAAAATGGATTTTCCGACAAGAAAAAGAAATTTGTAAATTTCCCCTCTACTTTGCTTTAATTCCTGTGAAACACCTAAAGGGTTAAACTTTCTAATGCTGTATTGAATACTTTGAGGGGTGCAGTTTTTAAAATTGGGTGACTTATGGGGGTTTCTAATATATAAGGCTTTCAAAGCCACTTCAGAACTGAACACCAGTACCTATAAAAATAAGCTTTGGAAATTTTCTTGAAAATGTGAGAAATCGCTGCTAAAGTTCTAAGCCTTGTGATGTCATAGAAAAATAAAAGGGTGTTCAAAAAATGATGCAAATATAAAGTAGACCTATGGGTGATGTTAATTAGTAACTATTTTGTGTGGTATTACTATCTGTCTTACAAGCAGATACATTTAAATTCAGAAAAATGCAAATTTTCTCTAAAGTTTGGTGATGCCCACAAACAAATATTGCATTTATTGATCTAATTTTTCCACTAACATAAAGTACAAAATGTCACGAGAAAACCTTCTCAGAATCGCTTGGATAGGTAAAAGCATTCCCAAGTTATTACCACATAAAGTGACACGTCAGATTTGAAAAAATTGTCTGTGCCACAAGGCCAAAACAGGCTGTCCTGAAGGGGTTAAAGAAAGTAGATCAGTAGTTTTTACATATTTTGTTAGAAATTAGCACTAGTGATTGACTGTATGTCATTCCCATAGAGTTTGAATGTGGCGGCAGCGCATTCTTGTCCAGTGCTCCCTTCAAACTCCTCATTGCCCTGGTCATGTGGCTTGGGGCGGTGGGGACCAGCTACCGCCTCATGCACACCACCGTAAAGGTTTTTACAAATTCGTTTCAGACGGCTAAGGATACACATCCGTAGCCGTCCGCAACTGCGGAAGATCCCATGGACTTCTACGAGCGAATCCATGCCGCAATTGCGGACAAGAATAGGACATGTTCTATAATTTGGCGATCATTTATACGGCCCAGACACGCATTCGTAAATATACAGAAAGGTGTCTGTGACCAATAGAAATGAATGGGTCCGCAATTTCATCCGTAAATTACGGTAGTGTGCATGGGGCCCTGTAAAGAGAAACAGATTCTCTTTGTTTGAAGGGATTGTGCAGGAGTTAAGATATTTTATGTATAGAATCTATAATAGTCATCTGTGTAAGCAGCACTTTGCTCAGATGCAGGCAAAAAGCCACTTGAAGAGAACCTTTCACCTGCCCATACATGTGCAGCGTGTAATAGGTATGGCTTCACAAACACTCTCTCACTTGACATTTTTTTTTCCTGTCTTCCTCCGTTATTTACATATCGGTGCGGTTATATTTGAAGCCCGATATGTAAATAAGCCCCTGAACTGTCAATGGGGCGTTTCTATCTAACTAAATGGCAAGGGGGCGTGATGTCTTCTCTCTGAAGCTGTCCAATCCGCTACGGACAATGTCAGGGCGATTTGCGTTGGGTGAACACAGACTGCTGGTTCTGCAGTGCTCTCTGTCTGTGTGTATTCTCGCAGGAGGGAACACAGCGCAAGCCGCCCTGACACTGCAGCTAATTGGACAGTGTCAGAGCGAAGACATCACGCCCCCTTGCCGTTTAGTTAGATAGAAACGCCCCATTGACAGTTCAGGGGCTTCTTTACATATCGGGCGCCAATTATAATGGCACCGATATGTAAATAACGGAGGAAGTTAGAAATATAATTTTAAGTGAGACAGGGTTTGTGCTGCACATGTATGGGCAGGTGAAAGGTTCTCTTTAAATAGCAATCTGTGTAACCGCTCCTGGCTTGCTACTGTGAGTAGGGTGGGAGTGAACCACTACTTTTTTATTTTTATATATATATAACTCACAATGTAGTACAATATATTCATCAATAAAAAAAAAATAATCCTAGAATAATTCCAGGTACTCTGTTCTCGGTCAAACAAGGAACATATACGATGGTCGAACAGCCACAGTCTAAATGGATAAACTACAAATACATAATGCAGTACATCATATGTGCAATGTATTGCATGCACATTTTACGAACCGAATGTGAAAAAAAAAAAAAAAGCTAAATTCAACATAACGTTGCACATGTGGGATTCGCAGTTTAAAAGTATATCAAATTGACTTTGGAATAGCATCAAAGTAATTACAGAGGGTGCACAGTTAGAGCAGGTAATTTAAAGGTAATGTCCAGTATCTGGATTCTCCACGTATCCCAGGGACATACTCACTGGAGGCTTCCAAGACAGATGCGAGTCCAGCTCTTAATGACCTAGGTGAAAAAAGGATAATTGGGTCTTATACCATACATCCCACACATTTGGGAATCTTTGGGAACAACCTTTATGGCGGTATACCACTTTTTCCATTAGAAAGCGTTAACTAATTTAGTGGCCACATTTTTAATGAATGTGTATTACAAAGTGTAAGTACAATTTGCTTCTCGTACAGCCACAGGGGAACTATTTTGTGCTGTTTACATGTTCAAGAAGGCCGTCTTATCTATTGTATCACTTTTGTATTTTGTAGGTCTTCCACATACCATCCTTTAAGTGCTGAAGCAAATCCCACTGAGGCTGAAGGTTGTGACTCTGCCTCAGCACCAGAATGTAAGGTAGATTGTGAAGTATCTCCCCAGGAGCTGCAACCTGCTGCCCTAGAAGCTGTGACCGATACTTCTGCAGATGGTGGTATCTTGGAGAACAAAACAATACTTGTTAAGAATTCAGAAAAATCAACTTTACTTTTTGGTACTGATATAGCACATCAAACATTTGCTAATCCGGATAATGAGGAATACGTTCAAGAAGAGACCAACGGAATGTTGCAAGATATTGCCGAACCAGAACTCGAAAGCACAACATGTGGCCATGCTAATGCAGCGGAGAACAGATGCTTGATTATTGCTGTGGGTCAAAATAAGCCCAAGCTGTCCAAACTGGAAAAATTACGTGCCCTGGGAATCAACCTGTCAATAAAACCTCGCCTCTGTTCAGATGATGGATGTTTCGTTAATTTAGATGAGCCGGAGCCAAATAAAGGTACTTGATTGCTTTGTAAATTGGGGTTAAAAGAGGGATCAAATACTTGAATTGTGAGTTTGGAGTGTTCTTGAGCTCTGAGTGACTCTTGCCTACCAATCTCTGACCACTCCTTTAACCCCTTAATGACCGGGCCATTTTGCACGTTAATGACCAAGGATTATTTTAGTTTTTTTCACGGTCGCATTCCAAGAGTCGTAACTTTTTTTTATTCTGTCGACATAGCCGTATAAAGGCTTGTTTTTTGCGGGACGAGTTGTATTTTGTAATTGTACCATTTTTAGATGCTTATAATATATCAATTAACTTTTATTAACTTTATTTTAGGAGAGAATTGAAAATAAGCAGCTATTCCAGCATTAATTTTCACGTTATAAATTTACGCCGTTTACTATGCAGCGTAAATAACATGTTCACTTTATTCTATGGGTCGGCACGATTATGGGGATACCAAATATGTAAAGGTTTTATATGTTTTCCTACGTTTGCACAATATAAAGCCTTTTAGAAAAAAATTACTTGTTTTTGCATCGCCGCATTCCAAGAGACGTAATTTTATTTTTCCGTCTGTGGCTGTATGTGGGCTTGATTTTTGCGGGCCAATGTGTAGTTTTTATTAGTACTATTTTGGGGTACATAGGACTTATAGGTTAACTTTTATTTTATTTTTTTATGGGGGGGAATGGGAATTTTTGCATTTTTTTTTTTTACGCCGTTCATCCGTCGGTTTAATTAATGTGTTCATATTATTGGTCAAGTTGTTACGATCGCGGGGATACCATATATGTGCATGTGTGATTTGTTTTGACACTTTTACTAAATAAAACCACTTTTTGGGCAAAAAAAGTAGTTTTATTTGATTTTGACTGTCATTTATTTTATTTATTTTTTCACAAACTTTATTTAACTAATTGACATTTTTTTTTTAAAGTCCCACCAGGGGACTTCACTATGCGATCTGTTGATCGCATATATAATGCTTTGGTATACTTAGTATACCGAAGCATTATTGCCTGTCCGTGTAAAACTGACAGGCAACCTGTTAGGTCATGCCTCCGGCATCGCCTAACAGGCATTTGCTGAAGACAGACCTGGGGGTCTTTGTTAGGCCCCCGGCTGTCCTGGAAACCCGACGTCGACCCGCGATTTGTTTGCGCGGGCGCCGATCGGGTGACAGAGGGAGCTCCCTCCCTCTGTCAAACACATCAGATGCCGCTGTCACTATTGACAGCGGCATTTAATGGGTTAAACTGCCGGAATCGGAGCGCGCTTCGATTCCGGCAGTTGCAGCAGGAGCCAGGCTGTGTAGAACAGCCGTGCTCCTGCCGCTGATCGCATGGGTACACTGGCAGTACCCGCGCCATCACATGACGGATATATCCGTCCTCCTGGGCGAACTAGCAGCTGCGGAGGGCGGATATATCCGTCCTTCGGCGTTAAGAGGTTAAAAAAAAATATATGTAAGAATAAAGATATTGTTGTCCATCTGAACTTCAGTTTTAACATGCTGCTCAGGGTTGAAAGTAAGTTTGCCACCTGATTAACTAAGAAATGCTGGGGCCGTTATACATTTGTGTATAATTTAATTTGCAAAGAAAATGTGTTCTGTGAGATTTGAGGGGAGGCTTGCCCAATATTCAGGAGATTAACATGCAATGTACATTGGGGTTACGGAGTCACTGGGGCACGTGTAGGTGAATTCTCTGCTTGTGGACACGGAGGACTAATCCACGCTGCAGAGTTGCTTGAGATACGTGTCAGGTAGGCACAGATTGGCATGTGCCTGAGAGAGACATAAGAGGCAATCGGACTGCAAATGTGTTGAGCTATATTCAACTAAAGTAAGGACCCAGGCTTTTATAACCTGATTTCTTACCTCTGTGTTTGGACAAGATATGAGGGCAGTTATCTGCTGATGGGGGAGAATGATGTCCTCCCAAATGGTTTATGGAGAAATCTGTGCTAATTAGCCCTGGCAATGGACATGAGTTCACTGCACATAACCACTTCATTTGACTGAACTTCTCACTATTTTTGTATATTGTGACCCTCCCTCCTGTTATAATGTGATGCCTAGTCAATTCAGTGGTCATCACAATATGGTGTCCTTTGGGTCAGTTCACATGTAGGTTTTTGTCAGGCAGAAAAAAAAATCTCAATTCCTTCAGGATATTTGAGATTTTGAAATGCCAGGTTTTTTTTTTTTTGTTTTTTTCTTTTTTGCCGTGGTGTTTGTTAGGTGTTTTTTAAAAAAAAAATAAAAATAAAAAAATGAATCCAATACAAAAATTGCAGGCTGTTTTTGGCAAAACAAAACAAAAACGCTTCAAACGAAACCACCCCAAGAAAGAGCATGTCGCTTTTTTCCCGTGAGCAGTCAAAAGCAACCCTGGAAAAATAAAGCCTCTGCCTCCCATAGAAGGCGATTTGGGGCATTGTTTAGCGCTGATTACGATGTGTTTTCCTTGTCAAAATCGGCACCAAAAAACGCTGTATAATGCTTGTGTATATACAGTACTGTTAAAAATAAATAAAATCGCAAAATCATAACTTATTTGCATAATTGCAAATGCACTGGAAATACTACACGTTCCATTACAAATCAAAACCATAACAAAATTAATCCAGTTTGTGTTAATCCTTTACAGAAAGTAAAGAAAACGAAATATTAGGCTGTGCAAAAAAAATACCAGTGCTAGCATTTTTCTTTTTAAATCCCCAAATTTAATGTATAAACTGAAAAAAATGTTTCAGATTTCACTTTACTGAACTAATATTTAGTGGCATAACCATTGCTTCTGAGAACTGCTTGACATTGTGTTGCATGGAGTCGACCAACTTCTGGCACCTCTGAACAGGTAGTCCAGTCCAGGAGGATTGGATGACATTCACACTTCTGCATTTTTGATGTGACCCCACAAGTTCTCTATGGGATTGGGCCGGCCACTCCATTACCTCAATCCTATTTGTCTGTGATCAAGATGTTCGCTTACTGGTGGGTTTTGGGTCATTGTCATGTTGAAACACCCATTTGAAGGGCATTTCTTCAAGGCACATGATCAAGTATTTTGATATATTCAAACTGATCCATGATCCCTTGTATGCGATAAATACGCCCAACACCATAGTATAAGAAACATCCCCATATCATGATTTGTGCGCCTCCATGCTTTACGGTCTTCACAGTGTACTCTGGCTTGAATTCAGTGCTTGGGGGTCGTCTGACATACTGTCTGTGGCGACTAGACCCAAAAAGAAAAATTTTGCTTCCATCAGTCCATAAAATGTTGTGCCATTTCTTTTTGGGCCAGTCAATGTGTCCCTTGGCACATTTTAAGCTATTCAGGACATGTGGTTTGTTTTTCTCAACAACGGGACTTTGCGGGAAGTCCTTGCTGGTAACTTGGCTTCACTTAATCGTCTTCTGATTGTATCAGTGATCACTGGTAACTTTAGATATTCTTTGAGCTTTCTGGAGGGGATCATTGGCTGAGCCTTTGCCATTTTGGCTATTCTTCGATCAATTCGAACAGTATTTCCCCGCTTCCTTCCGCGTCTTTCAGGTTTTCCTTGCCACTTCAAGGCATTTGAGGTTATAGCTGAGCAGCCTATAATTTGCTGCACTTTTCTATATGTTTTTCCCTCTCCAACTTTTAAATCAAAGTACGTTTTTCATCAGAACGATGTTTGGGATGACCCGTTTTTCCCCAGTATTTCAGAAGGAAATGCACTATAATCAAAATGTGCAAAATTTGCCACCCTCCTACCTTAACCCTTTCATGACCAAGGGTCATTGATGCCCCTGTGTCCAGGTCAAATTTTCAATTTTTGATATGCACTTCTTTAAACGATATCTTTGGAACCGCTTTGAATATCACAACTATTTTTACTTTGTTTTTTTATACAAAACTTGGGGATTTCATTTTCTATATTCGTTTAATTCAATGTTTTTATTATGAGCAGACAAATCACTACAAATTAAAGAAAAAATACTTTTTTTGTAATTTTTATATATATATATATATATATATATATATATACATATACACACACGACCGTGAACAAAATGGCAGACAACAACGGATAAATGGTCAGTTTTTCATGGTTGTTTTGAATCCATTTCCCGACACTCCGTTTTTAACCGGAATGTGCCATCTGCTTTTCATGGACGTTAAAAAAAAAAAAAAAAAAACTATTAAAAAAAAAAGGATTCATTTTATTTGTTAGGGCTTTTTGTCCCAACCCCCTGAAAACACCACAGTGCCCATGTAGATAGTGCCACATTGCCCACTGTAAATAATGCCAGTGCCCACTGTATATAGTGCCACAGTTCTTCCTGTAGATAATGCCCACCTAGTGCCACAGTGCCCATGTAGATAGCGCCAGTGTCCCCTGTAGAGTGCCAATACTCTGCCACAGTAACCATGTAGATAGTGCCGCACCCCCTTGTAGATAGCAACATCCCCTTGTATTTAGCAATATCCCCGCTGCAGATAGCACCACTGTAGCTCTGTAGGAGCGTAATCCCTCTGGCCGAAGATTCCGCTCCTACAGGAAGCCCCTGATGTCTCTGTCCATATATGGACAGTGACGTCAGGGGTTAACTTTAAAAGTGGAATCCCCTGCCAGAGCGGGGATTCCGCTCCAGGAGTAGCCCTTGACCTCACTGTCCATATATGGATAGTGACACCAGGAGCTTCTTCAGTAGCGGAATTCCCGGCCAGAGTGTCGGCTGGGGATTCCGCTCCTAGAGAGAGCCACCGACGTGTCTGTGCAAATGGACAGTGACGTCAGGGGCTCTGTCTAAAAGCGGAATCCCTGGCCAGTGCAAACTGACACGGGGGATTCCGCTCCTAGAGTCAGTTCAGGTGGCGCTATTTAGAGTGGGGGGTGCGATCAGCAGGGATGGAAAGACGTGGGGGCTCCCTCTAGGAGCAGAATCCTCGGCCAGAACAATGAGAAGTGTAGGACACTGGTCAGCGTCATACACTCCCCTGTACAACGCCCAGTTGGTGAATTAAGAAACGAGTTAGCATAAATCTAAAATGGTTTATAACTTGGTCAAAAATGATGTTTTTTTAAAAATAAAAACCACTGTTCTCTAAATTACAGCGCCGATCAGATTATGTAGGAGGGCATTTATGATCTGGTGACAGAGCCTCTTTAAATAAGGGCCAAAATTGACACCTGTTATTCCACAGAATGACTTCACCAATTTAACTCCTCACTGCTATTATTTTGAACAAGCCCCTTTTAACCCCTTAGTGACCACCAATACGCCTTTTCACGTGAGTCACTAATGGGCTTTAGGCTAGGCTGACGCCTTTTCACGTCAGCCTAGTCTAAGTCCTGCACGGGTCTCCCGTGCAGGCAGGAGCCGGGGCTCTGCTGTCTGACAGCTGAGCTCCTGCTCCAACGCCCGCGATCGAAGTTTACTTCGATCGCGGCCGTTTAACCCGTTAAATGCCGCCGTCAATAGCGACCGCGGCATTTAACTTTGTTTACAAAGGGAGTGCGCTCCCTCTGTCACCCATCGGCGGCCCGCGAATGCAATCGCGGGTCTCCGATGGGGTGCCATGGCAGCCGGGGGCTTGATAAAAGCCCCCAGGTCTGCCCTGGACATATGCCTGTTAGGACGCGCCGGAGGCACGTCCTAACAGATTGCCTGTCAGGTTTACACTGACAGGCAATAATGCTCTGGTGTACGAAGTATACCAAAGCATTATAGCAGCGATCGGAAGATCGCACAGTAAAGTCCCCTAGTGGGACTAATAAAATAAGTCATCAAAGTGAAATAAAGATTATTAATAAAAAGTACAGTAAAAAAATAAATTCATTTTTTTCCATAAAAAGTGGTTTTATTTAGTAAAAGTGTAAAAAAAAACAAACAAAAAAGTACACATGTGGTATCGCCGCGACCGTAATGACTACTTTAATAAAGTTAATATGTCATTTAAACCGCAAGGTGAACACCGTAAAAAAAAAAACCCGCAAAAAAACATGGCGAACTTGCCATTTTTTTCCATTGCCCCCCAAAAAAGTCATAATAAAAATGAATCAAGTCCCATGCACCCCAAAACAGTACCATTCAAAACTACGTCTTGTCCCGCAGAAAACAAGCCCAAAAAATTACGGCTCTTGGAAAGCGACGATGCAAAAACAAATAATTTTAGTTCAAAAGTGTTTTTATTGTGCAAAAGTCGTAAAACATAAAAAAACCTCCACATATGTGGTATCGCCGTAATCGTACCGACCCATAGAATAAAGGTAACATGTTAATTACGTCGCACAGTGAACTGCGTCAATTTAAAAACGCATAGAACAATGGCGGAATTTCAGGTTTTTGTTATAATCCCCCCCAAAAAGGTTAATAAAAGTTAATATAAAAATTATATGTACCCAAAAATGGTGCTATTAAAAAGCACAACTAATCCCGCAAAAAACAAGTCCTCATACAGCTATGTAGACGAAAAAATAAAAACGTTATAGCTCTTTGAATGCGACTATAGAAAAACGAATAAAATAGCTTGGTCATTAAGGCCTAAAATGGGCTGGTCACTAAGGAGTTAATGATTCAATCACTCAGAATGAGCGGCGTGCCTGTCCTAATTGTTGGCTCTGTTTTTTGTTTTTTTCTTCTACTTTACTACACTTCTAATAATTTGCTATGTAGAAATATCACTTCTACCAAAAACTTAGCAGACCAAGATCAATAACCTGATGATTCTATTTTTTTTGCGCACTTCTGTTTGTGTGTGTGTGTATCTGTTTGTTTGTGTGTATATATGCAAATGTCTGTCCTATATTGGCATCCAGACGCCTGAGCCATTTGACCCCAAATTTGGTACATCGGGTTAGGGCTGGGGGATTATGACCTTAATAAAAAAAATAAGATTAATAAACAATTTTAGGCCACACCCATTTTCACATGCTACACCCCCTATTTGCATGCCACGTCATTTAATTAATATTTATCTCCTAAGCCTGCTGTATACTACTGTGTATATAATATACCCCCGACACTGCCTTTCATACAACCTAATGTCCGTATAGCTGCCCCAATAGTGCCTAATAAAATAAATACTCGCCTAACCCCGTACCAAAAACAACCAGTGGAGGCGATCCCTCTGCTCCTCCGGTCTGTGTGTCTTGGCGCATATTTTCATATTCTGCTGGACTTATGCCATTTACCGGCGTTTCAGGCATCCTATTGGTCTTCGATGCCCGCCCCGTTTACTTTTTGATTAGCCTCAATGCCCACGCGCCATGGCAAGTGGACAGTGCACGTTCCAATGGTATATACACTGATGATGAGGGTTATATACAGGGATGATGGTGGGCTGGTATAAGCAGGGATGATGGGGTCCCTGTATATAGCCCCCATTATCCCTGTATATAGCCGCTATCATCCCTGTGTATACCCAACATCCCTGTATATACCAGCCCGCCATCCTCCCTGAATATACAATTGGGGCACTGTCCTCTCAACACGGCGCGCGGGCATTGAGGGGAGATGCTGTGGATGCCTGAAACACCGGTATATAGCAGTGCAGCGGACTCTGAAAATGTGTTCTGAGACGCTCATGGCTCGGTACAGACAGGTACAAGGCAGTGATGTCATCGCGCCTATCTGTGTTACACAGTGGATTGTAGAGCAGGGAACTGACGGATCCATGCTCTACCATAGGGTTCAACTGTTTCTTCGTCCTGAGGACGCCTCCTTTTTCTTTTACAACAGTTAAGATAAATCATCCCCATTGCATCTTGGTTTTCAGCCATGAATATTGAATTGGGTGGCAACTGCCAGTTGATCTTCCTGACTTCAGTGGGATCCTTTTGGACCCACTACGAAGTCTTGAAAAATAAAACCAAGTCCAGTTGAAGCTTAAAGCCACTCTGGCTGTGAGATTTTGTTTTCGCGTTACTAAGGTATATTGTATTTGGCTCCTAAGCCAACGACTACGCCTTCACGATCTAAACTTAGCAAATTTCAGCTCAACTAGCGTCCATTTGCAAAATGCTGCTGAAGGGGGCGTGGCCTGACTGAGCATGCTCTAGGATACACACCTCCTGTTTCTTATCCGATTTATATCCTGTGACAGTCTTCAAACTGCCCCACAAACGGTCCATCTTGTGCCTCAAGAGTGACCGGACCCGACTAGCCAGCACATTGCACATTATAGATGCCGAGGAAGGGGAAAACTCCGATATAACTGTCAGGATCGTGAAATCTACGCTGGCGTTGTAGGGACGTTTGTCCTCCAAGTAAGTAAAAGGGAGTGGCAGAGCGGCTCAAAGTTTCCCTGAAGGGTGTGTGGAGACCCGGCAGAGCGGTGAGTGGATTCCGGGTGACAGCATATCAGACTTGGCGGCCCTGCCTCCGATGAGTAAATGCCGAGCGGCAAGGCAAGGTCCCCGAGGCCACCTGATGATCGCAGGGAGAAAGCGAGCAGGAGGATGGAAAGGAATGGAGTGGAGCCCACACTCAAAGATGTTATGAGAGCCATTGCAAAAGTTAACTCTGCTATTCACTCTCTTGCCATGCAACTGGGATGCTTGAGAGAGGAACTTCTACAATTAAACAAGATGTACATAAAATTGCTGAGAGAACCACTGAGGTGGATGCTAGAGTGTCCGTAATAGAGGATGATCATTCCAAAGTTAAGAAAATGGCAAAACGGCCCAGGATGCTGTTGCTCTATGGTCCAAAACTGACGATTTGGAAAATAGATTACGATGCAATAATGTCAGAATTCTAGGCATACCTGAAAAAGAGCAAAGAGCGAATCCTACGGATTATATAGACCAATGGCTGGCGCAGAAGTTTGGCAGAGCAGAGTTATCTCCCTTGTATGCAGTCGAAAGGCCTCATAGAGTCCCTACGAGACCATTGCCGCCTGGGAAACCACCCAGGCTGACCCTGGCTAAAATCCTACCCTACAGGGATCGAGAGACACTCCTGCGTAAAGCTCGGGATCACCCTGATCTGACCATTAATGGATGTCGAATTTCTCTCTTCCTGGACTATTTAACGGATGTACAACGGAGAGCCAGATGCCTGGATATTAAAAGGAGGCTCCGGTAACTGCAACTGACTTATTCAATAATATATCCTGCCAAATTGAAGATTGCGGCATTGGGTCGCACACACTTTTTGGAGGACTCTACTGAAGCTCTGAAATGGGTGGACCGCCATGAAGGGCAATTGACAGAGGAACATGCTCCTGGATGATCTTTGTCTTATGAGGACATTCTGAAGTTCCTAGAGCCTGGTTATGGGAAGATGGTGTTGAACTGCAGGTCTGACAGGGCTGAAGTGTCACACGGTGACGGTTTGTCTATATGTTGTATTTTATTCTCCTGGAAGGATACCCGACTGGAGGGGTAGGGCGGGAAGGAGGGCTGTGAATTGCTACCTGTTCCGGCAATGTTGTATGATTTACCAATGCTGAAACTGTGGATGCCGATATGGCGAAGTTTTAAAGTGCATTCAGCTGTCACTGTTATTGTATGCCCACTCTTCCAGAGGGAGAGCAAATGTGTATGCATGGTTTTATATATTACTGTTTCAAGGGGTAAAGAGGCTCTGTCACTAGATTATAAGTGCCCTATCTCCTACATAATCTGATCGGCGCTGTAATGTAGATAAGTAGTTTTTATTATGATCCATTTTAGATCTATGCTAATGAGTTTAATAGACAACTGGGCGTTTTTTAACTTTTTACAAAGTGGGCGTTGTAAAGAGAAGTGTGACGCTGACCAATCCGCGTCATACAATTCTCTTCATTCAAGTTTAGCTGTACTCCCAGCACAACGTGATCTTACGAGATCATGCTGTGCTGTCCAATACTCCCACAGTCACTTTACCAAAGTGTCATGAGAGCGAATAGACATGCCTCTAGCCAGGAGGCGATGTCTATTCACACTCCCGACACTTCGGTAAAGTTTCTGTGGGACTTGCAGCACGGCGTAATCTCGCTGATACAGCAGATACAGGATGACTCATGTTCCTAGACAAAGTTTTTACAGGTATTTACAATTGTGACACGTCGAGGATCAGGTCAAAAGAAAAACCTCTGACGATACAAAAGGATGCTATGCTACAATATGTTGCTCCGATGGGATATGTGAAGGGTCTCATCTTGGGTCTTTACAGGTTACTATTGGATAAATACTTGGAGACCTTTCCTTTTAGTGGGATGAAGATATTCCGGTTATTACAGCGGATCAGTGTAATTGATATTCTGGAGGCTGTCCCTGATACAACTTTGGGTGAAGGTGCACGGCTGTCACAGCTATACATACCACATAGTGTACAAGACACCACAGCTGCTATATCGTATTGGTGTACGGTCGGATGCGAGCTGTCCAAGGTGCGGACAGGAAACTGCTAATGTGATACATATGTGATGGAGTTTTGTGCAGTTGCATACATTCTGGTCAGACGTTCTGGGAATCCTAGCTGAAGCATACTCAATAGATGTAACCAGTGACCCTAAGATTTGTATTTTAGGTTATGTTGAAGAACTTCTATTGGATATACAGGGTATAAGGGCGGTGGGACGTCTCCTTTTTATGTCGTGAGGAAACTAATAGCGTTCTATTGGACACAACCTATATCTCCTTCGAAAGCTGAGTTTATTGGGAAAGTGAACGTTCTGTTAAAGAGGCTCTGTCACCACATAAGTGCCCTATCTTTTACATAAGGAGATGGGCGCTATAATGTAGGTGACCGTAGTGCTTTTTATTTAGAAAAACAATCTATTTTTACCACGTTATTAGCGATTTTTAGCTTTATGCTAATTACTTTCTTAATGGACAACTAGGCGTGTTTTTACTATTGACCAAGTGGGCGTTGTGGAGAGGAGTGCATGACGCTGACCAATCGGCGTCCTATACTTCTCTCCATTCATTTAGTCAGCGCATAGTGACACTGCGTTCACTATGTGCTGTCTTAGGCTGGGTTCACACGACCACATTAACGTCCGTAACGGACGGACGTATTTCGGCCGGAAGTCCCGGACCGAACTCGGTGCAGGGAGTCGGGCTCCTAGCATCATAGTTATGTACGATGCTAGGAGTCCCTGCCTCTCTGCAGGACAACTGTCCCGTACTGTAATCATGTTTTCAGTACGGGACAGTAGTTCCACGGAGAGGCAGTGACTCCTAGCATCGTACATAACTATGATGCTAGGAGCCCGGCTCCCTGCACTGAGTTCGGTCCGGGACTTCCGGCCGAAATACGTCCGTCCATTACGGACGTTAATGTGGTCGTGTGAACCCAGCCTTAGACTGACACATTAACGTTACTGAAGTGTCCTGACAGTGAATAGACATTCCTTCCAGCCAGGACGGGATGTCTATTCACAATCCCGACACTTCGCTAAGTTTTTTGTGGGATTTACAGCACATAAATGCGTAATCTCGCTGTAACCTGTCATTTACAGCGTGATCTCGCGAGATTACGTTTGCTTTGCTGTAAGTCCCACACAAACGTTAGCGAAGTGTCGGGCTTGTGAATAGACCTGTCCTGGCTGGAAGGAATGTCTATTCACTGTCAGGACACATCAGTAACGTTAATGTGTCAGTATAAGACAGCACATAGTGAACAACGCAGTGTCACTATGCGCTGACTAAATGAATGGAGAGAAGTGTATGCTGCTGATTGGTCAGCGTCATACACTCCTCTGTACAACGCCCACTTGGTCAATAGTAAAAACACGCCCAGTTGTCCATTAAGAAAGTAGCATAAAGCTAAAATCGCTAATAACGTAAAAGCAATGCTGTCACCTACATTACAGCGCCGATCTCCTTATGTAGAAGATAGGGCACTTATAATGTGGTGACAGAGCGCCTCTAATGAAAAGGGCTGTATTTCATAAACCATGTACCTCAAATTTGAAAAGCCGTGGCTAGACACACCTGGGTTAGCAAATATATCTCTGCTAAGAGGTAGGATATGCAACGCAATATTAAGCCTCCCGAACTCAGGGAATAGATAAGGAACTGTTGCTATTCTTTAGGGGTTGTGTTATATCCGACTAAATAACATGATGAAATGTAGATCTGTCATTGATACGTATTGATCCATGCTTATGTTTTCATGGCCTTCATTTTCCTACCCTGCAAGGTAGCCATCTGTGATACTTTATGCTGTGTTTGAAATGTACAACTATGTCTGGAACAGGGGTGGGGTTATGGGGTTTGACTAATGTGTTTATGGGCTGTTTTGGTTTTTGAAAATGTAATAGAAACTGATTTAAAAAAAAAAAAAAAAAAAAAATGCCGCCATAGTGAACTCCCGCAATTGCCAGGAAGTCTCCAATGGCCAAGAGGAAAGGTGCATCACAAACTGCAGAGACTCCTCCGCAAACTGTTGCCTGACTGCAAGCTGATCAAATGCGTCATACTGCTGCTCAAGCCGCTGACACTCCTCAGCAACATGTCAGACAGGTGGCTCTCAGAAGTACAGAGACTCCTGTTCAAACCCAGGCCAGAGTTCACATCCTGTTGTTCAGCGTGCTAATGAGTGGGCTTTCAAGCATGATGCTGCTTTCAATTATGATCCACACACAGCCTATGGCCAACAGATTGGTTGTGATTGGCAACATGGAAATTTCATGCACTTTCTATGGTGCCTTAAAGTTTCCCACGGAGGCACCAGGTATGTGCTGCTCTTGAGGCAAGGTACAGATACCAGATTTGCGAACTCCTCCATAGCCACTCAAGTCATTGCTTACAGGCAATAGCCTTAAAGAGATTTCTTAGAAAAATCTGAAGTTACAACTGCTTTCATATGACTTCATTTGGAGCAACTGAAGTCAGAGATTGGTTTCATTCCCACATTTAAGATACAAGGGCAGATATTCCATCTCATTGGATCTCTTTTGCCAGTAGAGAATCAGAAACATGCATTTTTTAGTCTTATGTCCATCTCTTATCCGTTTAGCCGTTGGGTATTTAGGAGGTTAAAAAATAAATAGTTTGTAACAGGCGGGATATATAGGGCTACTAGCGATTTCCCCGTAAACAAAAAATAAAATAAAATAGAGCACATGGATTGGCCTCCTGTGCACCCCTGACACAAATTCAATGAACACACAAACCGAAACTTTATACCAGGGCAGCGTGAGGTACTTCTTCTAGTATTCTATAAGATGACAATGTGTAGAAATCAACTAAAAAAACAGAGGATTATATCACCAGGACGGTATAATCAATTGTATACCCGATAGCAGTGTTTCCCAAACAGTCCCCCGCAGATACTACTATAAACCAGTGGCACCAGGGTGGTCACCGCATTTATTACTCAAGTATGGCAGTAGGGTAACAACTGTTACGGACAGTTACCAGTAATGTAAGAGCTATATCACTTGGTCATATCTTCTGTGAACTTTTTCCCTTGAAATAGTGTGGCTCAACACCACATGTCATATCTGAAACTGGCTCACCACCTGTTATATACCTTACAATTTTGGGTACCTAGACAATTTTTAGGGTGAGATCCCTGTATTTTATATTTCCTGAAAGCAAACAACCTGACTATTGCAATGATCTTGATGTGCTGTTGGCAGCCTTGTCCACCTTCACGTTACTTTGTGACAAACAGGAATTGTTGAAAAACAAAAATGCATTCGAACATACATTTGTGCCTAAAACTTATACTGCTTTTCCCACATGGATAGTATTTAAGCAACAATTACATGAACATTCAATCTTGTGACCTTAACCCGTTAGTGACCGGCCCATAGTGTGTTTACGTCGTTCACTAACGGGCCTTATTCCGATGCAATAGACTTTACGTCGCTGCATCAGAATAAAGTAAACAGAGCAGGGAGCTGTCAAATCTCCCTGCTCTCAGCTGCCAGAGGTAGCTGAGGGCGTCCCTGCTCGACCGGATGAGATCGATATTCGTATCGATCTCACCCGTTTAACCCCTCAGATGCGATGCTCAATAGCGTGCACCGCATTTGAGTGTTTTTGGAGAGGAGGGAGCGCTCTCTCATCTCACTGACACCCGGCGATAAGATCGCCGAGTGTCTTTCGCCGGGGGCCTAATAAAGGCCCCCAGGTCTGCCTGTCGTGAATGCCTGCTAGATCATGCCTCTGGCATGACCTAGCAGATGCCTGTCGCAACAACCCACTGAATAAAGTTATTGTGTTATTTATACCACACGGTAAACGGTGTAAATTTTAGGATGCAAAAAAGTGTGGCGAAACTGCTGGGGGTTTTTTTTCTATCCCCCCCCCCCCCCCCAAAAAAGTTAATAAAAGTTAATCAATAAATTCTATGTACCCCAAAATGGTGCTATTAAAAATTACAACTTGTCCCGCAAAAAACAAGACCTTATACAGCTATGTCGACGCAAAAATGAAAAGGCTATATATAGCTCTTTGAATGAGACGATGGAAAAACGTAAAAAATGGCTTGGTCATTAAGGTCTAAAATAGGCTGGTCATTAAGGGGTTAAACGCATACTCACGCAGACCCCTTACTCAAAAAAAAAAAAAGTACTCTGCAAAGCACTGAAAGATGAGGAGTCTATATATACCACACGTCTATGACCAGAGGGGTGTGTGTGCGCGTTAAAGAAACGCCAAACCACAGAAATGCACCAACTAATTCTTGCATACGGATTAAATTAGGCATTCTATAGGTTTCAAATTTTCCACCTTCCTATACATATTTAAGTCCGTGTTCACACATTGTGGACAATTCACGTTTTTTAAGAACTGCTTCATTTTGACACGACTGAAAAAAAAAGTGACAAATCCACATTGACCACAACGTGTGGACACAGCCTGACCTTAATCAATAATTGCAAGTCCCTGAATAATAAGGGCTATAATAAACTTCATTTCAATGTCCTTTTCTGATGCATTCCGGCACTTACTATTTCGTAATGAAAGCGTAACAAAACTTTTGACGTGTCATTGTGACGTGTCAGAAGAATTTGATTGGTGGTCTCCCTGTGGCGGTCTGAGCACTGAGACTCCCACCAATTGCTAAAACGAAGCAGCAGAAGCGCTCGGGTGAGCCCTGATTTGGCTTTTCTCTAAACAGTGTACAGGGTTAATAAAGTCTGAGTCCATACGCCGCTCGCTATTCTTTCCGTGGAAAGCCGATCCGAAACTAAGCAGCACAGCACTCACCTGAGGGCTACTGCCGCTTTGTTTTAGCGATCGGTGGGGGTCTCAGTGCTCGGACCCATACCGATCAAATTCTCCTGACATGTCAAAAGTGTTTAGAAACTTTTAGCAATCCTTGGAGGACTTTTTCGTTTTTCATTTCTGCAATCTGAAAGCCGTAAATTTTTTATTTTTTTTCCCATCAATATAGCTGTATGAAGGCTTGTTTTATTGCGGGACGAGTTGTATTTTAAAATGGCACCATTTTGCGCTACATATAATGTAGTGAAAAACTTTTTAATATTTTTTTTTTGTGCAGTGGAGAAAAACAAATTGACGATTGTGGGTCTTTTTTTTTTTTACGTTGGTGTATAAATTACATGTTAACATTAAGTCAGTACGATTACAATGATAACAAATGTAAATAGCTTTTGTTTTTTAAAAAAATGTTTTTCTACTTCTGCACAATAGACACACCATGTTTTTTTTGTAGATTTGTTTTTCGTGGTGTGAGGTGACCATTTCATTGGCACCCGTTTGGGGTCCAAACCGCTTTTTGATTGCTTTTTATTCTCTCGTTTTGAGAGGCAGGCTAAAGAAAACACATACATTTTAGGTTTTGTTTTTGTGTGTGTTTAATTTTTTGGTGTTTTTTTTGTTTTGTTGTTTTTAATACTCTTGCATATTTCATTTGACTTTGACACTTTTTCCCACTTCGGGATTCAACTATTTGATCTTTTGGTCACTAATATAATACACTGCAAGACTTCTGTATTGCTGTGCGTTATTCCTGTGCGCATAATGCTAATAGGTGAAGTAAGATGGCAGACCTGGTGGTCATTGCTAGGCCCTTGGCTGCCATAGCAACCTATCGGCACCCAGTGATTGCATCACGGAGGGGTCAATGGGCTGACAGTGGGAGCTTTTTCCTTCTGTCTAACCGCTTAGATGCCACAGTCACAGTTGAACGTGGAAATTTAAATGGGTTAAATGACGGAACCGTTCTCTCTGGCCGTTAGAATGAGGTGTCTGCTATATAATACAGCAGGCACCCGCAAGTGATGGTGTTGGCTTAGCTCTTAAGGCCTCATGCCCACTTCAGTTTTTTTTAACTGATGGCGCCCTGACACATTCATTTCAATGGGGCCATGCACACTTCCGTTGTTTTAACGGAACCGTGCGGCCGTTCAGTCAAAAATAGGACAGGTCCTACGTAGGACCTGTCCGTTTTTGACGGAAAGGTCTCGGCTTTTCCACTGATTTGGTGCGTGAAACAACGGACTGCACACGGAAGCCATTAGTGTGCGGTCCGTGTTTTACGCATCCGTTATTAGCGGCTGTACAACGGCCTACGGAAGTGTGCATGAGGCCTAAGTCTGCGCCATCAATGTCCTGTAAATGTATGGCGGCTTGTGGGAACAACCCGAGAGCTGCTGCGTATATTTACACCTTGGTCAGCAATGGGTTAAAGCCTGTAGCCAGTTTTTTATTTATCATTTTAGAACGTTCTAGTGCAGGAGTAGCTTTCTACTAGGAGGCACAGCAGGACGGTCTGTCTAGTTAGTTGCAGACCGCGGGCCGTTCCGTGCTGCATGTGTAACAGCAATGTATCCTACTAAAGTGATTTAGAACATCAATTATATTGCAAACTCCTGCACTATAATTTTTTTTTCTAACCGGTGGTAAGCTAGAAGTGTAGCATATCCTAGTTGACAGGTGAACCTTTTTTAACGGTGTTTGGCCTCCTTCATACGTGGCTTTTCCCTGGCATTTTAAACTGCAAGTAAACACGCCAGTGTTTTTATAAATGTAACCCGTATTTTCTGGTGGTTTTTGAAGTCCCACCAAGGAGCCTATGGGAAAACACCATACCCAGAGCATGCTGCATTTTGGAAAAATGCCACAAATCCAAATTGCTTTTATATCTAGCTTTTCCACTATTTCACTGTAGACTTTAACATATGGCTGCAGTGTTTGACCTTAAAAAAATAAAATAGAAAAATAAATAAAGCTGTGAAAAATGCCAACTAAAATGCTATTTGTACAGAAGCCCATTTATTGACCTTTCTTTTCTTATTTAATTTCACTTGGGCTCTGTTCACATCTGCATTGGGGTCCCGTTCTGACATTCCGTCGACTACGCTATTGCTTCCGGCAAAACGACTGATCCGGTGCACAACAGAGACAAACGGAAACCATGGGCACCGGATCCGTCACCATTGAAATCAATGGTAACGGAAAACTCTGGTTTCCGTTCGTGTCTGTTCAGGGTCCTGTTCTGACGGAAACCTCCGACGGAACGTCAGAATGGGACCCCAACGCAGATGTGAACAAAGCCTAATTCCTATTCATGTATAGTATTTTGGTGTATTTCTATTTAATTTGTTCTGCATGGCCTGAGGATTTGGGGCTTGTCTTTTTTTTTATTTTTTTATTACGTTTCATAATATCTTTCCAATACTGCCTTAGATCTTGAAGCACTAAAGGAGCGATTCCTAAAACAAAGCTTGCGCAAAGTTAAGGCTGTCACTGAGAAGAAAGTTAATGTAAACATTATTCGCAAAGAGAGGACTGCCGATGGTAAAGAACAACTAAAAGCCGATGTTGTACCGGTCACTGTAGATGTTGAAAACCATGAGGACAAAGTACATGGCAAACCAGGTTAGTGTGTGTGTGTGTGTGTGTGTGTGTGTGTGTGTGTGTGTGTTACACACAAGCATGTTCACATTGTCATTTTGTTGTTTCCATAATATATTACTGTGAGTTTGTTTTTGACCAGGTGAAAAGCTTCAAGTTCTTAAGGCAAAGCTTCAGGAGGCAATGAAACAGAGACGCACTGAAGAGCGTCAGAAGCGCCAAGCATTGTATAATCTGGACAATGAAAATGGCTATGAAGATGATGAGGAGGAGGAGGAAGACATGACAGATGAGTCTGAAGAAGAGGAGGAACAAGGGAATGAAGAAGAGGGCAATGCAGAGGTATGTAAACACAGAACAGAATGTATAGTTATACTTGGAAAACTGCATTCAACGACTTGCTGATGTTGCCAAGTATTAAAATACAGACGAGGAGAAAAACCAGAAGACGACATTTTAGTAAATTAGCTGGGGCAAAATTATATTCTGAGGTGTTTGCCCGTTTTTGCGGCAATGTTTTAATGATGTCTGAAACTCCCTGACAAAATCAGATGTTTCTGTGTGAACTTTATAGACTTTAGAGTATCTCCTTGGAGAAGATGGAAATGAAGTTGAGCCTAAAGATGAAGGTTTGGAAGAAAATGTTAGAACTAAAGTGACTCTCTCCGTGCCAAGATCTGTAACAACAGACTCTACTTTGATGCTGTTTAAAGACAGTTCAACAAAAAATGGGTAATGGTTCAAGCTTTTTGATTCTAAGTATTTGTAGTTGGTTGCTTCGCCTGCCATAATTTTCTTTCGTTTTCTCACTAGCCACAAATTTGCGGTGCTATGTATGCTTTTTATGTGCGTGAACAAAAATACGTTCAATATTTAAAGGTTGAATCTGGATGCAGGATAGATTGCCTCACTTTAGCCTAGTCCATCTACTTTTAATATCGATTTGTGTAGCTTCAGCTGTGGCTATAGTTTTCCACCCTTTTTATTTTCTATATCCTCCAGCACTGCGTCATCCCCACCTTCACACACCTGTAGTACATATCTCCTCTACTCCGTTTCATAATTAACATATTTTTTTTCTTGCATATGTAGCACATCTGATCATTTGAAAAATATATATGCTAATTTAAAGTAATGTTTTTCATGTACTACTGAATCACATTCTCTGCTGTGGATTACTGTATTGTCGCAGCCACAAAGCCATGTGTTAATGCAAAACTGTTTTGTCGTGCAGTGATTCCATACCTGACAAGATGGAGCATGATGGTAACGAATGTAAAGGCAGTGACAAGCTCGGTAATTACCATTGTGTAAATTTTATATACTATAGCACAAAATCATTTTGATAAAACTTACAACTTTTAGTTTAAATTTTCATTCTTAAATTATGCAGAGGAAGATGATTTTCTTTTACCCATGACAAAAGACAACAGCCACAACAGTAGCTTTGAGTTTATTGGGTCCATGATTCCTTCATACCAACCTCTTAAGAGTGGACGAGGTTCCCTTCTTCCAGGAGTGGGGGGATTCCGATCACCTTCTCCAGTTACCTTCAAAGCAAACTTTCTCAGTTCTACATCAAAGGTTAGATAATAAACTACTTGTTGCTGAATGCCTCTTGCTCTTGGAATATGTTTGTGATTACTGTAGTATTTTATTATATATAATTTGTGATTTTTCAACTTTTTTCTACTTTTTATTTATCTGCAATGGTTTCTGTTTTGTTTTGCCAGTTGCTTGGTAGATTTTAATTGTTCATTTAACTATCTTAGAGTTCAGGAAAGATGTCTGAACCATCCCTTCCTGTGGAAGATTCACAAGATCTGTACAATGCCTCGCCTGAACCTAAAGCTTCTTTTGCTTGTGCTGGTGTAGACTCTCAGTTCCAGTTTTCTTTGGAAGATGACACACAAAGCCAATTACTGGATGCTGATGGGTAAGAGCTAGCATGTATTAATATAATCACAATTGAAACTCCATTCGGTTTCTGATTATTTTGAAAGTGCAGAGATTAATATAAACTTTTGTGTGATGCACTAGTTAGCTATTTCTCTAAGGCCACAGTCTTTTATAAGATTTCCCCTCGTAAAAGCTTTTTAATGTAAGACTGGTGTGCATGCTGTTTTTGTTTAGGTAAGGGCTCCGTTATTTCTCCAAGGTTTTACCATAACTGTTGTCTAAGCTAAGTAGCCGCGGTGCCGTAGCGTTAAAAGGTTGCTTTCCAGGACGTCCCTCGTGACGGCACTACAGGAGGTTGCCCTCTTGACCTCTACAGGGACAGGAAGGCAGGTTAAAAGACCCCTCCCACTACCCATTTGCCAGTGTTCTCCCTGTCCATTTAGAGGCAGGTGCAGAGGCTACCTTCCAGAGAAATATATGATACTTATGGAAGAGGAAAAGATCGGATGTTTTTTTTTGTCTCTCTCTCTTTCGCTCTCTCTCTTTCGCTCTCTCTCGCTCTCGCTCTCTCTCGCTCTCTCTCTCTCTCGCTCTCTCTCGCACTCTGTCTCTCTCTGTCTCTCTTTCTCTTGCTCTCTGTCTCTCTCTCTTTCGCTCGCTCTCTCGCTCTCTCTCTCTCGGTCTCTGTCTGTCCCACTCTGTCTCTCTGTCTGTCTCATACCGATCACGCAAGGGGTCCCATAGCTTTGCCGGATGCCCAGACGCTACATTTACCTCTGGTGCTGCAGAGTGGGACTACTAGGCTGGAGTCTGATCCTGAGGGTCTGGGTGTGCGGTTGTTTATCCCGCTGACCAAATGTGGAGTAAAGAGCGGAGCACATGGAGGCCACATTGATAGGCCGCATCTGCTGGAAACACAGGGGACGTGGCCGGAGTAGGCCTCTGATGCGGCTGAACCTCCATATGTAGGTGAAGCTGTGTCACCGGACTTGACTGGGTGGTGACTTTTGGTACGCGGCCATCTTGAGGTGGGTGGGAATATCAAATTCCCAATAAAAAAAAATCTATTTATTACTCCTTTTTCTAGGAAAAAGACACTTCCCAGGTGGACACCAAGAATAGTGTTAAATAGTGTGCCACCTGTGGGAAGAAAGTGCAGGACACTCATGAAACCGCTGTCAGGATTGCATCACAATACTCTTGGAGGAAGAACAACCTTCATTTATGCCCGACCTAAGCGCCATTATTTGTGAAGAAGTAAAACAGTCTGTGGCTTCCTTGGTTCCACCTCAAGAATCGGTCTGTCTCCCAGGCTAAGAAACCAAGAATGGATATGGATCAATCATGGTGCCCTCCTTCTCAGGCATCGGTCTATGAGCAGGAGTGCTACTCTTTCGGAATTGGAATAAGCAGATGAACCTGTCTTTTCAACTTCATCTGCCCAGGAGATTTATTTATTTTTTTACTTTTTTCTCAGAAATTTCAGGCACTCTAATTCAATCTGTTAGGGAAGCCATGAATATTCAGGAGGAAAATGAGCCACTTACTATCCAGAACTAAATGTTTGAGAGGTCTTACGGAAAGGATAACTAAGGTATTCCTAGTGAAAGAAAAGCTTAAGAAAATGATCCTGGCAGAGAGGGAAGATTCGTGAAAAAAAAAAAAGGTTTTCTTATTTCAAGCGTTTAAAAAATAGACTTCTCTTTGACATCGTTGACCCAAAACCCTGGGGTGAAGCCCCACGTGTAGACATTCTAGTCGTGAGAGTAGCAAAGTAAACGGCTATTCCATTCGAGTATTCTTCCCAACCTATGGATAGTAAAGCAGACACACTTCCTAAAAGAGCTTGGGAACCATCTTCCGCCCTAATTTCAACTAGGATTGCTGCTACGTCAGTCGCAAGTTCAATGTTCATCTGGTTAAACCAAATAAAATCATCTGACGAAAACCGCTAGAGAAGAAATAATAGAACTCCTCCCCTTCAGACTGCAACAGGACTTTTAGCAGACGCATCAGCGGAATCCGTAAGATTTGCTACTCAAAATGGAGCGCTGTCAAAGCTTTGTGGATGGGAGATACAAAGTCCAAAAATTAACTTCCCTATCCCCTTTTCTGGACTACTGTTATTTGGACCCCTTGACAATATTCTAGAAAATGCATCAGATAAACAAAAAAATTTCAATAGGTGAAACCCAGAAAAATACTCTCCTTTTGGAAGTATCGTACAGAGCCTAACCACTACAGGGGAAAAATTGGGCGCTGGAGTTCTCCTAAAGGGGGAAGGGCCTGGGGGTTTCTACTCTGCCCCAATAACGCTTTCTCTTCCAACAAAAAATGACACACGAGGTGTAGGGGGAGACTCCTTCAAGTCCACACCAATTGGACAAAAACAACTCCAAAGCCCTTGGGTTCTTCAAAACATCATAGAAGGATACAGAATAGAATTCTCCTTTCTACCCCAGAGAGATTTCAGTTCACTTCTTACCACTCAAAAAATCTCCAGTAGACTTTATATCTAGACATACAGAAACTGATACAACTAAATGCCATCTCTCCCATTCCAACCTGTTCCTAGTCTAGAAACCAAACCGGACTTCAAAACCATAATCAACCTGAAGTTCTTAAACCGATGGGTGAAGTATCGGAGATTAAAGATGGAATCAATTTGTTCCACTACCCCCTTGATAAACTAGGGTGCAGCCATGTGTACGATAGACTTAACCACTTCGCGTACCACGACTTAATAGCACGTCCTGGTGTGAGGGGTGATACGTGGAGCGGGCTCACACGCTGAGCCTGCTCCATACGCTGTGGGTGTCAGCTGTATGTTACAGCTGACACACGGGACGAACGGTCAGGAACAGCGATTGCAGGAAAGGCAGTTGCCTCCTGAAAGATGCTATGCGAATCCTAGGCATAATGACCTCTTGCATCCAATCTGTCTCATGAATTAATTCTATAGTTATGGGATCGCAGACTCATTAAATACCAAGATTCTTATCACAGAGGAAATAAAATCTTCACTGGTGGCTCCCGTCCCAAGTAATTTAAACAAGGGAGGCAAGTGGAAACAATCCCCATACCTAGTGGTTACCACACATGCAAGCAAATACGGTTGGGGATCCCCTGGTTCGGGGCAGATACTTTCAAGGTTCCTGGTCTCCCAGAATAAGAGATGTCCTTGAATTACAGAGAACTAAGAGCCACATGGGAAGCCTTGAGGGAAGCCCTTCCCATTTTAAAAGGAACGCATCTAAGGATCTTATCAGACAACATCACAGCAGTGTCTTTTCATCAAGGAGGTACGATACATTACCATCTTCAGTCCTTTACCGCTCAAACTTTTGGTTGGGCAGAGGAAAATATTCTCTATCAGCAGGCCATCAAGGGGGTCAGAAAACTTGTCAGCCAACTTTGAGTCGCAGGAAAATAGATCGAGGAGAATAGACTGAACAGGGAAGTCTTTCAAACCCTTGAAGAGAAATGGGGCCTTCCACAGATGGCTACAAAACAAAATACCCTAAATAATAGCAACAAACCCAACTGGAATAGATGTGCTGTCTAAACATTGGAATATGGATCTAGCCTATGCATTCCCTCCATTTCCTTTAATTCTTGTAGTGCTCGGGAAAATTCAGGAAGAGCAACTAAAGGTGATTATGATAAAGCTACTGACTCAAAAGGAGTTGGTTTCCGGTCCTGAAACATCTGGCATTGGAGAAACCTATCCTACTTCCACTAAAGAAGGATCTTCTCTCCCAAGGCCCATTATTCCATCAAGACTTGGAAAGACTTGGAGACCCTTAGGCTTTTAGCTTGGATCCTGATAGGCAGATCCTAAAAAGCCAGGGACTTTCTGATGAGGTAATTTCCACTACTTTGAAAAGCCACAAAGAGGTTACCTCAAAAATGTATCTTAAGATCTGGAAAAACTTCTGCTCGTGGTACGGCAAGTTGGTTCCAGTGGTGAAAATAGATAGTTTTCGTAAATAAAAGGCACTGCTCTCATCTACATTTCAGCGCCGATCTCCTTATGTAGGAGATACGGCACTTATAATGTGGTGACAGAGCCTCTTTAAGGAGGGCGCACGGTGTCATCTATACAAATACACCGTTGTTCGAATGCCTATGAAGACAAGTGGAACAAGTCAGCTCCTCTGTCACCCACCAGCCTACGGCGCAGTCTTCCCTGACTAAAGAGTTAATCAATGAGGGGGTGCTCCTGCTGATTCACCATCTTGGTAATGAATAAAGCAGACATGGAGTGTTACAACCTCCCCTCCCTCGGGCCTCCGATTGTACATACAGTTACACGCTGCATGAGACACACTAATGGCGTCTGCTTGACTCCGCCTGACTGACCGCTAGTTTTTTGGGCTCCCAGGCCCTTAGTTCTATAGGCGCCATTTTTGCTATGGGTGGTGCCATTTTCTGACTGCTGTAGGCACGGGCGCCATTTCACAGTGTGCTTTCTCAGTCGGGGGGCGGGCACGCCGCTTGTCCAACCGTGCTTCAGTGCACTTCACTATCACCTCATGGGGAATCTCCCTCTATCTCCCAATTGGCTGAGCATGGGCACATGACCACTGGTGATCATTCGCAGCAGTCTGGGGCTGTGGCCTATCTTCCCCGCTCTGTCTGTCCTTCATTCGGATAGACGCTACTGGGGACACGGGACCTCCTGCCTCTAGGACAGCAAATACACTCCAGGAACTGGGTAGGACTGGCCCTAGGCGCCTCTCGCTACAGGTTTCCTGGCCCTCTGTCCCTGAGCGGTTTTTACTCACGGAAGAAGTTCTTCACCTAGCAGACCTAGGTAACCAGGCAGCCATTACCCCCTTGAAGTACCATTGAATGGGTATGCCAAATTCATCATGTTCACATCTCCGTGGCTCCTCAAGAGAAATGGTTTGATCTTTCCCATCACCCCTCTAATGCGTCCAAGTACTTGTGCGAGGCATCTCTTGACACTCTTCTCTTCTGGTGGCTTGTGCTTCAGCTTCTATCATTGCAATATGCAGGATGGCCTGGCTGAAATTTTGGTCTGCAGAAACACGCTCTTGTGGCTCCGTGGACCTGCTTCAGGCTCCTGTACGTATTTCCCCCTCTACCTCTCCTGCCTCGTCTCATCCGACGACTCTAGGCCGAAGGGACTCCAGCCATCCTGGTAGTGCCAGATTGGCCAGGTCATTGTTACTGGCAGACGTCCATTGGCCCTTGCCTCCCCATCCCAACCACCTCTCTCAGGGACCCTCTCTTCCACCAAAATTTAAAGTTGCTACGTTTAACAGTGTGGCTGTCAAGGCCACCGTTCTGTGGGTACACGGTTTGTCGGGGAGGGTTATTCTTACCATTTTCAAGACTTGTAAGCTTTTTTGGGCGCGCATTTATCATCATACCTGCTTTTGTTGGTGTGGGGATTGAAATCTCCCTCCCTTGCGATTTTCTCTCTTCAGAGTTCTTACCTTCCTCTCTAAGGGTGGCCTGGATCAGGGTTTGGCCCTTAGCTTCCTTCAGTGACTGGTGTCAGCACTTTCCATCCTGTTCAGTCGCCCTTGCCTCCAAGTCCAATATCAAGAACTTATCGTTTTCCGATTTCTTCATTGTATCAACTTTTGTTTTGGAGGTTCTGCAATCTGCTCCATTTAAACCTTTGCGAGATGAGAGGTCTACTTTCACCTCTCTCGTGGAAGGTGGTTTTCCTGATAGCAATGATTGGCCTCTTAACCGGTGGCTTTGTCATGCCGCTCTCCAATCCTAACTCATCAGAAAAAGGTGGTGCTCCGTATGGTACCCTCCTTCTTGCCTAAGGTCATCTTGTCCTTTCACCTGAATGAGGAGATCGTTCTACTGTCCTTTTCAGCCACATCCCGGTCATCCAAGGGAGCATTCCCTCCACAACCTGGATGTTGTCTCTTATGTAACTGCTTCCTTTCCCAAATCGGTTTATCCTCCCAGGGGGTCCTAGGAAGGGGTTGTCTATTTGATTCAGATGGCTATTCGTGAGGCTTACTGGGTTTGGGATAAGGTATACCCTTTTTGGATCACGGTCCACTCTACCAGAGGGATTTGTATCTACCTGGGTTGTGTGCTATCAGGCCTCTGCCATTCAGGTGTGCAAGGCTTCCTTGCAATCTTTTGTCAATCTCCATCAGCTGCACACATTTTCCTCCGCAGTTGCTACCCTTGGACACAGTGTCCATGGGGACTGCTTTAAGACGTCCTACAGTCTGTCCACTCCCCCAATGTAATGAATAAGAAAACAGGATTTTAAGTATTTACCATAAAATCCTTTTTCTCGTCCAGAAACACAGCTTCCACTCATTTTGTTCAAGGTTTTTCATGGTTGTCAGTTGAAGGAATTCTCTCCTGTTGTTTTTGCTTCTCCTACTTCTTATGGGCAGGCTGAATTAGCTCACATTCTGTAGGTGGGGTCTATCCTGTAGAAGGGGCTACAACTTTTCTATTTTTTTTTTGGGGGTGTGAAGCCTCCTAGTGGCAATAGCCCACTGTCTCTGTTCCCCAATGAACTAAACAAGAAAAGGATTTTATGGTGAGGAGTATTTTTCTAAAAAAGTCTTTTTACTTAAGCTTTCAATAATTATGTGTAACATTTTGCACTCAGTTTTCACTTATTAGGTCTGCCGTGTAGTTTGTTGATATCTGCAATGACCATATTTGTCTTCAAAGGTTCCTAAATGTAGGACACAACAGGAGTAAATACAGCTCTGCTAAGCAAAGGCTAGTATTGGATACAATGGATGAGAATGCTATGGATGCCAACATGGGAGAGTTGTTGGACCTGTGCTCAGGAAACTTCAGAGGCTCCCTGTCAGACTCCACTCGGCATGATGAGGTTGTGTCCAAGAAAGAACCCATGGATGAGCTTCTGGGATTATGCTCTGGAAAGTTTATTTCACAAGGTAAAACAAACTGCTACATTTTTAAAGGAGTCACATTTAAAAGAAGCATCTACTAGAATGAGGTTTATCATTTTAGGTTTGGTCTCCTTTGTCTTCTATGAACCAAATGCCACCATTAGGTCAGGTTGCTTGATTTGATTTTTTTGTTTGCCTTTGTTTGACAATCTAACGTGTTTTTGATCCTCCAGACTGCCCCCCTCCCCCGATGGCAGATGTGGGGGGGGGGGGGGTGTGTCTATGAAAATTTTGGATCTGTACATGCTAGGTTTGATGTGGGAGATAAACCAACCCCCCCCCCCCCTCCTTTTCTTCATGGAAATAAACCTGCACAATTGACCCAGCATAACTAACTAACTAACATCCCCCATATGTCTAGATTGGCATCGTTTTTTGATCATCATTTTCTTTTTCTAGGACGTTACAAGGCTTAGAACTTTAGCAGCAATTTCTCACATTTTCAAGAAAATTTCAAAATGCTATTTTTACAGGGGCCAGTTCAGTTGTGAAGTGGCTTTGAGGTCCTTAGATATTAGAAACCCCCAATAAGTCACCCCATTTTAAAAATTGCACCCCTCAAAGTATTCAAAACAGCATTTAGAAAGTCTCTTAACCCTTTAGACATTGCGCAGGAATTAAGGCAAAGTAGAGGTGAAATTTACAATGTTCATTATTTTTTTCCAGAAATTCATTTTGAATCCATTTTTTTTGTACCACAGAATGTTTTACCCAAGAAATGCAACTCAATATTTATTGCCCAGGTTCTGCAGTTTTAGGAAATATCCCACATATGGCCCTAGTGTGATAATGGACTGAAGCACCGGCCTCAGAAGCAAAGGAGCACCTGGTGGATTCTGGGCCTCCTTTTTATTAGAATATATTTTAGGCACCATGTCCGCTTTGAACAGGTCTAGTGGAACTAAAACAGTGGAAACCCCCCAAAAGTGACCCCATTTGGGAAACTACACCCCTCGAGGAACTTATCTAGGGGTGTAGCAAGAATTTTGACCGGCCAGTTTTTTTGCAAAAATTTTTGGAACTAGGCCATGAAAATGAAAATCTAAATTTTTTCAAATAAAATGTAGGTTTAGCTAATTTTTTTTCATTTCCAAAAGAACTAAAGTAGAAAAAGCACCACAACATTTGTAGAGCAATTTCTCCCGAGTAAAACAATACCCCACATGTGGTAATAAACGCTTGTTTGGATACACGGCAGGGCTTAGAATGGAAAGTGCGCCATTTGGCTCTTGGAGCTCAAATTTAGCAGGAATAGTTTGCGGAGGCCATGTCGCATTTGCAAAGCCCCTGAGGGGACAAAACAGTGGAAACCCCCCACAAGTGACCCCATTTTGGAAACTACACCCCATGAGGAAATTATCTAGGGGTACAGTGAGCAGTTTGACCCCACAGGTGTTTTACAGAACTTATTGTAAGTAGGCCGTAAAAATGAAAATCGACATTTTTTCAAAGAAAATGTAGGTTTAGGTATTTTTTTTTCATTTCCACAAGGACTGAAGGAGAAAAAGCACCGCAAAATTTGTAAAGCAACTTCTCCCGAGTAAAACAATACCCCACATGTGGTCACAAACATCTGTTTGGACACACGGTAGGGCTCAGAATGGAAGGAGCACCATTTGGATTTTGGAATGGTTTCTGGGTGTCATGTCATATTTGCTGAGCCCCTGTAGTACTAGTACAGTGGAAACACCCCAAAAGTGACTCAATTTGGGAAACTGCACCCCCTGAGGAATCATCTAGGGGTATAGTGAAAATTTTGATCCCAAAGGTTTTTTGCTGAATTAATTAAAATTAAGCCATGAAAATGAAAAATAATTTTTTTTTTACAACAAGATGTCGTTTTAGATACACATTTTTCATTTTTACAAGGAATAGAGAAGAAAAAGCACCCCAACATTTGTAAAGTAATTTCTCCCGAGTACGGTAACACCCCATATGTGGTTATAATCAGCAGTTTACATATATCGGAGCATTCAGAAGAAAAGGAGCGGTATTTATCTTTTGGAGCGTAGATTTTGCTGGAATGGTTTGCGGATGCCATGTTGCATTTGCAAAACCACTGATGTACCAAACAAAAGTGACCCCGTTTTAGAAACGACACCCCTAAAGGCATTTATCAAGGGGTGTAGTGAGAATTTAGACTCTGCCCATTCACCGCACAAGATGTTGTGCCCCTAGAGAATCTTACCACATAAATTGTTAAGCGGGTTCTCCCGGGTATGGTAATGCCATACTTGTGGACATAAATTGCTGTTAGGGCACACTGTAGGGCTAAGAAGGGAAAGACCGCCATTTTGAGCATGGATTTTGCTTGGTAATAGTTCTGTTTGGGGTTTTGCTGGTATTTCTGTTTATAATGTGGTGGCATATGTAATCTGTGCGGAGTATATCAGGGGTATATGTAATCTGTGCGGAGTACATCAGGGCATAATAAGAGGGTATAATAATGGGGTAAATAATACAATTCTCCATAGATGTGTGTTACGCTGTGAAGCGATCCGTCATGCACAGGCCGGTGTCACACTGATAAACGGTTTTCTTTCTTATCCCCTTCTGTAACGCTCTGCACCTTTTGGGGACTTTTTCTCCTTCGTAGTTTGGGAAATATTACTGGGAAAGTTTTGCGCTGGTATAATACGGGCACCCTCGCTTCCAGCGGATGTGCTATGTCCCTTCCCTTTCCTAGTTCCTAAATACTAGGGCCCTGAAACTGTAGGAATGTTCCCCTCCGGCCTGCGCATTGAGATGTTTTTTCATCACCGCATTACTAGTGCCGTAACTGCAGTAGTGCAGTGTATTAGCGCTGTCAGTTATTCACTGACAGCAAGCCTATGAGGACTTACCGCAGGCGGGTCCTCATCGGCTCCCGTACAAGGCAGACTCGGACGCCATTTTCTGGCGTCCGATTGCCACAGCAACCCAGCGATTGCATCACTGGGTTGCCGATCGGGTGAAAACCTATCAGATACTGCGCTCTATTGAGCGCAGCATCTGAGGGGTTAATCTGCCGGATCGGAGAGTAGCTCCGGTCCTGGCAGTTACAGGAGGGTGCCAGCTGTATAATACAGCTGTCACCCCGCGGTGATGGTGCCGGCTGCTTCTGAGCCCGCACCATCACTGCGCCGTACATGTACGGCGCTTTGCGGGAAGCACCTCCCGACAGCACCGTATATATACGGCGGATGTCGGGAAGGGGTTAACTCTGGTCTTGAGGTACACGTATATAGGGATTGGAAATCGAATAAATGGCCATTCATATAAAGCGGCTGTCCTCTCTCCTCATAGAGCTAAGCACCCTCCCCATGACGTCCATGTATAGGGCATATGGACAGAAGTTGAAGTATCTTTTCCTGATTGTCCGATTACAGTGAACCTACAACTATTAATATAATTTAGTTTTTAGACCCGAAGATGTGCTGATTATTTTCAAAATGATCTTTTCAAGGGGGTAGTCCTGTCAACATGATTGCTTTGCCTATGTCTACTTATGCCCATATCCTTTTCTAAAATTTTATTTTTGAAAATGCCTCCCTGAAGAAATCACTTTGCTAACCTTACGTCATCTTCTGCCCTCAAGCCGCCCTCCACCAGTGCCCTGTAATAAATTATATGCATGTGCTGTAAAGATCTCCTTTATCCTCTCTCTATGCAAGTGCATAATCTGAGCCTGTGCAGTTCAATCCGCTCAGGATGCTACCATTGCTAAACTGCTATATTTACAGGCACTTCTCACAGCTCTTAACGGGAGCAGGGTTCCCGGCTAGTGATGTTTTAACCCCTTAAAGGCATTGTGTTGCCAGAAAAACATGTTTTTTTAAAAAAAATTAAACATTTAGTGTGTGGGTGATTAAACATTGTTCAAATTTTTTTTATTTTTTTCACGAGTCAGGAAATATTATAAATTAATTCTAATTTATAATACTACCCATTTTTGGTCACTAGATGGAGCTATTCCCAAAATTGCAGCATTGCAACATTGGGTTAAAAGCCCTCGCTCTAGTGAGCTCTCAGCATCCCCCCCTCCTTTATCCTGGCTAGTGCCGGGATAAACGAGGGGTTTGAACGGTGTAACCTCCTACACTGTGTCGCCATTTTTTGAGCTAACACACAGTGTAGTAGGTTTACATACAGTAGTAAACACACACAAACACGAACATACATTGAAATCCCTTACCTGCTCCTGCCGCCGCGGCTCCCTCCGGCCCGTCCGCTCCGTTTGCTGCCGCTGGTCCAAGTGCACAAATCCGGAAGCCGCGACCGGAAGTAGTAATATTACTGTCCGGCCGCGACTTCCGGTCCACAGGAAAATGGCGCCGGATGGCGCCAATTTCGAATTGGACTGTGTGGGAGCGGCGCATGCGCAGTTCCCACACAGACGCCGTACACGGAAGTCAATGGGACGGGAGCCGTTCGCAGTCCCTATGGGACTGTGGCTGCCGTATTCCATGTCTGTATGTGTCGTTAATCGACACAGACAGAAATGGAACAAAAAATGGCAGCCCCCATAGGGAAGAAAAAGTGTAAAAATAAGAAAGTAAAACACAAACACACAAATGAATATAAACGTTTTTAATAAAGCACTAACATCTTTAACATATAAAAAAATAATTTGTGATGACACTGTTCCTTTAAGGACCTCCAACGTACTAGTCCGTTGTCGTTAAGGACTTAACGCAACACAATGTACTGCTATGTTGTGTTGCTGATTCGGGCTCAGAAGCTGAGCCTGCACCATCGCTGTCGGGTGTATATTACAGCTGACACCCCGGGGCAAGGCCAGAACCGGAGCTAGTCTCCGATCCGGCCGATTAACCCCTTAGATGCAGTTCTCAAAAGCAAGCGATGCATATATGGGGTTTCGTAGCAGATCGGAACCCTGCAATGCCAATCGCAGGGTACCGATGGCTGTTCTGATAGACCGGAAGCGTAACAGTGGCCTCCAGTCTGCCAAGTACGGAAGCCTGCTAGTTCCAGCCCGGGTGAACACTGTAAAAGAAAAAAGGATAAACTTTGTCAGAATTGATTGTTTTTGGTCACCTTGCCTGCCAAAAGATGGAATCAAAAAACTGTGTACACCCCAAAATGGTACCAATGAAAACTACAGATTGTCCCGCAACAAATAAGCCCTCACCGCCCCGATGAAGAAAAAATAAGAACGTTCTGGCTCTCAGAATGACAACATAAAATGTGCAGATCGTTACAAAAGCGGATAAGATTGGGCACCATTTATCAGTGCAACACTGGCCTCACATCTGCGGATTAAAATTTATGTACCGCATTATTATACCCTCTTTTATGCCCTGATGTACTTCGCACAGCTTACATATGTCCCCACGTTATAAACTGAAATAGCAGTAAGACCCTAAACAGAACAACTACCAAGCAAAATCTGCACTCCAAATGGCGCTCCCTCACTTCTGAATCCTACAGCGTGCCCAAACAGCAGTTTCACATCCCCATATATGGCATCGCCATACCCGGGAGAACCCGCTGAACATTTAATGAGGTATTTATCTTCGGTGGCACAAACTGGGCACAACATATTGTGCACTAAAATGGCATATCAGTGGAAAATTGCAATTTTCACTGCTCAATCCGCTGCGCATCCATTTCTAATGAAAAAACACCTGTGAGGGTCAAAATGCTCACTACACCCCTTTAAAATTCCTTAACCCCTTAGTGACCACTAATACGCCTTTTTACGTCGGTCACTAATGGGCTTTAGGCTAGGCTGACGCCTTTTCACGTCAGCCTAGTCTAAGTCCTGCACGGGTCTCCCGTGCAGGCAGGAGCCGGGGCTCTGCTGTCTGATGACAGCTGAGCTCCTGCTCCAACGCCCGCGATCGAAGTTTACTTCGATCGCGGCCGTTTAACCCGTTAAATGCCGCCGTCAATAGCGACCGCGGCATTTAACTTTGTTTACAGAGGGAGTGAGCTCCCTCTGTCACCCATCGGCGGCCCGCGAATGCAATCGCGGGTCTCCGATGGGGTGTCATGGCAGCCGGGGGACTGATAAAAGCCCCCAGGTCTGCCCTGGACATATGCCTGTTAGGACGCGCCGGAGGCACGTCCTAACAGATTGCCTGTCAGATTTACACTGACAGGCAATAATGCTCTGCTATACGAAGTATACCAGAGCATTATAGCAGCGATCGGAACATCGCACAGTAAAGTCCCCTAGTGGGACTAATAAAATCAGTCATCAAAGTGAAATAAAGATTATTAATAAAAAGTACAGTAAAAAAATTAATCCATTTTTCTCCATAAAAAGTGGTTTTATTTAGTAAAAGTGTAAAAAAAAAGTACACGTGGTATCGCCGCGACCGTAATGACTCCATTAATAAAGTTAATATGTAATTTAAACCGCAAAGTGAACACTGTAAAAAAAAAAATTCAAAAAACTATGGCGAAATTGCAATTTTTTTCCATTGCCCCCCAAAAGAGTCATAATAAAAATGAATCAATAAGTCCCATGCACCCCAAAACAGTACCATTCAAAACTACGTCTTGTCCCACAGAAAACAAGCCTAAAAAATCACTACATTGATGGAAAAATAAAAAAATTACGGCTCTTGGAAAGAGACGATGCAAAAACAAATAATTTTAGTTCAAAAGTGTTTTTATTGTGCAAAAGTCGTAAAACATAAAATAACCTCTACATATGTGGTATCGCCGTAATCGTACCGACCCATAGAATAAAGGTAACCTGTTATTTACGTCGCACAGTGAACGGCGTCAATTTAAAACGCATAGAACAATGGCGGAATTTCAGTTTTTTTTTTATAATCCCCCCCCCCCCAAAAGGTTAATAAAAGTTAATATAAAAATTATATGTACCCAAAAATTGTGCTATTAAAAAGCACAACTAATCCCGCAAAAAACAAGTCCTCATACAGCTATGTAGACGAAAAAATAAAAACGTTATAGCTCTTTGAATGCGACTAGAAAAACGAATAAAATAGCTTGGTCATTAAGGCCTAAAATGGGCTGGTCACTAAGGGGTTAAGGGGTGTAGTTTCCAAAATAGCGGTCACTACTTGATGTTTGTTTTACTATTTGACCTCAGAGCCTCTGCAGTTGTTGGCCAATGCTGTGAAAATCACCAAATTAGACCAACTGTGCAAGGTGCTCTTCACTTCTGAGCCCTGTCATATGTCCAGGCAAATGATAAATGCCTTGAGAGGTGTAGTTTCTAAAATAGGGTCACTTCTTGGGGGCTTCCACTATACTCTGGTACCTCCAGGATTTTGCTAAATCTGCATGCCAAATAGCACTCCTGCTTTTCGGAGCCCTGCCGTGTAACCAAACAGCAGTTTATTGCCACATATGGGGTATTGCCGTACTTGGGAGAGATTGCTTTACAAATGTTGGGGGGGCTTTTTCTCCTTTAACCCTTGCAGAAATGAAAAATGTAAACGTTTTAGTGGAAAAAATGTTGATATTCATTTTCACATTCTAATTGCACAATAAACCTGTGGGATCTAAATGCTGACTATACCCTTCGATAAGTTCCTTAAGGGTTTTATTTTCCCTAATGAGGTTACTTTTGAGGGGGTTTCCACAGTTTAGGTCCTTCAGGGGCTTTGCACATGCGACCTGGCTCCCGAAAACCATTCCAGCAAAACTTGTTCTCCGAAAGCCAAATGGTGGTGTTTCCCTTCTGACCCCTGCTGTGGGTCCAAACAGCAGTTTGTTACCACATATGGGGCATTGCTGTAATCGGGAGAAATTGCTTTTCAAATCTTGGCGTGCTTTGTCTCCCTGTTTCCTTGTGAAAATTTCCACGTTTTATCAGAAAAAAATGTAATTTTCAGTTTCCCAGCAATATATAGTGTAGTACCGTGTTAGCCAGAGACAATATGAAATGTTAACTACTTTTCGTGAAGAAGTAGCCTGTGTGTTCTGAAAGCTTGCATATATAACTTTTATGGTTCGCCAATAAAGGTATCATACCTATTATACTTTTGTCTTTTTTGACACAAAAGTATTTAACATTTCATATCCGCTTCCCAGCATAATTCCACTAAATTCAGCAAAAAAAAAAAAAACCACTGGGGTCAAAATGCTAGCTATACACCCCTAAAGGAATTTATCGAGGGGTAGTTTCCCAAATGGTCACTTTTCGGTGGTTTCCACTGATTTGTTCTCGCAGGGGCTTTGCAAATGTGACATGAGCTCCAAAAGCCAAATGGTCTTCCTTCCCTTTTAAGCCCTGCCGTGGGTCCAAACAGCCGTTTTATTGCCGTATATGGGGTATTGCCAAGCTCAGAAGAGTTCACGTTACAAATTTTGGGGTGCTTTTTTTTTTTCTCCTTTATCTATTGTGAAAATGAAAAAATCTTAGCTAAAACTACATTTTATTAGAAAAAAACGTCGATTTTCTTGGCCTAATTGTACTAAATTCAGCCAAAAACCTGTGGTGTTAAAATGCTCACTATACCCCTCGATAAATTCCTTCAGGGGTGTAGTTTCTCAAATGGGGTCACTTTTGTGTGGTTTCCACTGATTTGCTCCCCCACGGGCTTTGCAAATGTGACACTGCACCCAAAAACCATTCCAGCAAAATTTGAACTCCAAAAGCCAAATGGTGCTTCTTCCCTTCTGAGCCCTGCTCTGGGTCCAGACAGCAGTTTATCACCACATATGGGGTATTTCCGTAATCAAGAGAGAGTGCTTTTCAAATGCTGAGGTCGTTTTTCCCCTGTATGCCTTGTAAATATTGAAGATTTCTACATTTCATTGGAAAAAATTTTAGATTTTCATTCTGACATTCTAATTCCATTAAATTCAGCAAAAAACCTTTGCGGTTAAAATACTCACTATACCCCTTGATAAATTCCTTGAGGGGTGTAGTTTGCCAAATGGTGTCTCTTTTGGAGTATTTCCACTGTTTTGGCCCCACAAGCCCTCTTCAAACCTGACTTGGTGCCTAAAATATATTCTAATAAAAAGGAGACCCAAAATCCACTAGGTTCTCCTTTTCTCCTGAGGCCGGTGTTTCAGTCCGTTATCACACTAGGGCCACATGTGGGATATTTCTAAAAACTGCAGAATCTGTGCAATTAATATGGAGTTGTGTTTCTGTGGTAAAATCTTCTGTTACAGAAAAAAATTAATAAACAGATTTTCTGCAAAAAATGAATTTAATTTGCAAAGGTCACCTCCACTTTGCTTTGATTTCTGTAAAACACCAAAAGGGTTAATGAACTTTCTAAAGTTGGGTGTTTTATAGGGAGTTTCTAATATGAGGCCCTCAAAGCCACTTCACAACTGAACCGGTCCCTGAAAAAATAGCCTTATTGAAATTTTCTTTCCGGTTCTGTTTGCCGCAGACACAAAAATGCGGCCAGCGGGCGTCTGTGGCCTGCCGTGCCTGCAATCGCTGGCCGTGTGCATGAGGCCTTACAGCGTCTGAAGACGTTACACATTTATAACTGTCTGGTCTTCTCTTGTTTAGCGGATTGCTCAACGCAAGAGTCCTCAGGCTTGGTCAAAGCTAACATACAGTCGCAAAAAGAGCATCGGTTTTCTGAAGCTGTGGTTTCCATTCCAGAACAACAGTAACTATGAGCTCTTATTTCGCATTACTCTTTTCTCCAAAGATCTGCTACTGGCCTTGTTGCTGCAGACAGTATTATTATTTGCAGTATTTCTCCTCCAGTTAGTCTTCCTCCATTCAGGCATCATTCATTTTTTTCATTATTTCAATTTGCCTCATAATGGCTATTCCCCTTTTATACTCGCTGTTTTTTTTTCTCTCCCTTTTTAGCATTCCTCCAACTCCCATTACATTGTAAATAAACAGTAAAGTTGAATACATGATAGCCTGTGAACTTTTAATGAAGCATTGCTATATCTTAAATAACTTGGTTACTTTGTCAATACTTTTTAAGTAATGCTTGTTAAACAGGTAATCAAATATTTGCAGAGAGAATAATAATGATGAAGAGGAAGAGGAGTTTGGTGACTTTCAACTCCTTCCATGCGATGAATCAGACAGTGAAAAGGTTGGTGAAAAATTGCAGTTCAAACCTGTAGTGTTAATAATGACTACAGTGCTGTAAGCTGTATAGAGACTTATTACAGCCATGTGAATTTGTTATCCTCTGTGCTACAATAATGCAGTCTTCTTTACTGACATTGGCTAATAGTTTTTGGTCGCCAAGAGATGGTTATTTGCCACTAAAAATGTTTACAAATATAATTGATTTTCATCTAGGAAGGAGAAGAGGAGGAGAAAAGTGATGATGATGATGATGACGACGGAAAAGAAAATATCTCGGTTTATGATGATGATGAAGAGGAGATTTTGAGAAAACAAGGGAAAAAAAGAAAGCTGTAAGTAGTTGGAGTCAAAAGCTAAAAAAAATAAAACCACCTGAAAAAACTTACAACTTTTGCACTATAAAAAGTGAGAGAAAAATCTGGTGGTAACAGTTTGAACTTTTAGATATACTACTGATTATTACTTATTCAGTAACTAACTATGTATAAATTGCAGCAAACTGCAGGACTTCATGGAAGATGAGGCAGAATTTTCCGGAAGTGATATTGGGAGTGGCGATGAGGATGAATTTGATGAGGACGATGAATATGAAGAAGAAGCCATAGATGAAGACCTCCCATCAGATGATGAGCTGCAGGAACAAGTCAACAAAATCCACATGTATATATCTTTTACTGAAGTTCACTTCTAATTCGTTTAAGGTTTACAATAAAACTTGACGTGACTTTTTATTTCTAGGAAAGTTACTATGGACGAAGACAAGCGACGCTTGCGGCTTTACCAGGAACGGTACTTGGCTGATGGGGACCTTCACAGTGATGGTCCAGGAAGGATGCGAAAATTCAGGTGGAAGAACATTGGTATGTATGAAAATGTAATGTTGCTGCTATAGTTGGTAGTCTGCTTAGTTCCTGTATTTAGACATTTTGATCTCCGAATATATGAGCTGCTTTATAAAGTAATGTTTCAAAATTACTTTGTTTTGCTTTCAACATCTTGTGATCTTTTGAGGACTCAGATCGCAAAAATAAATAAATAGTTTTTTGTACTGACCGTCAAATCCCTTGTTGAATTCATTGGGGGACACCGCACTATGGGTATAGGCCCTTGCCACTAGGAGGCTTACCCTAGGTAAGAAAGAGTGTTTACTCCGCCCAGGCAGTTCATACCCTTCCCACAGACACTTGCTCTAATCAGTAGATAAAAAAAATCTGTAGGAGAAGACGACCGCACATCTAGGGTCCCGGTAGTGGCAGACCCAAGAACAACAAGAGGACAGGATCTGTGTCGCCCAATGAATTCGACAAGAAAATAAATTCACGGCAAGTACAAAAATCCAATTTTCTCGTTTATATCATTGGAGGACAAAGCACCATGGGATTCCTCCTGAAGCTAACAAAGGGTGGGCCAAAAAGATATCTACCAGGCGGCTTGCCTAACGCGCAGCAGCTTGGAGTACCTTGCGACCCAGGCTGACATCAAATGAAGCCAGAGTATGAATTTTGGAATGTACCGCAGGCTTTCAAACCTGAGAGACAGAAGCTTGCTGGCATTCCGCCCAGGGTGCACAGATAGCCTACATGAAATGGGCTGTAACCTGAAAAGAGAGCTTTGGCTTTTGGGCTGCTTAGATTCCAAGATCAGACCTAATTCAGCGAGCAATGGTAGTTTTGGACCATCTGGTCACAAATGTCTGAAGGATTGTCACAGCAAGATCAATGCGAACCGCTTTAACTACATCAAGACCATGGAAAGTGAGGAAAATGTCCTCATTGATCTGGAAGGCAGAGACCACCATTGGGAGAAGAGATGGAACAGGCCGGAAAACACTACCTTATTTTTGGGGATCACCAGAAAGGAAGACTTGCAAGAAGTACCGCCAGCTCCGGAACCTGTCTAATAGAATTAAGGGCCACAACGAAGGCAACTTAAGGAACTAAAGTAGAGTGAGATATCTCATAATGGCTTGAAGAGGGACAAGGAACTGTAAAGGAGGCTGAAGGATTCTGGAAAGGATGGCAGAAGTGATACTGCCTTTACTTGAAGCCCGCGCTGAAAAGGGAGACCACCCAGGAGAAAGCCTGCGTAGTGAGAAATTTTGGCAAGTCACCTGAGCAGGCACCACAGAGGCCAATAGGTCATAAGGATGCACATGACTAGATGTGGGTTGGAAAAACCGCCTAGACTATTGGGTCCTAGTCCTTTGGGAAGCCATGGATTAAATTAGCAAGGACCCACGCAGCAGCGCGTCAGCTATATAAATTAATAAGAAATGCTGGGAGTAATTTGGGGGACCTCTCACAGAACGTATAATCCTAATTGGGGATGGAAATAACCCCCAAAATGCGGAACAGAGAGGTCTATAGACCTCCTATAAAAAAAAAAATGTGCTAAACTGGAACATAGCAGTCCTCTTAGGAAAATGCTCTTGTTAAAGGGTTAATCCCAAATTGAGTATATTTTTTTTATAAATCCTCCTAATCCGAAATTAAATTCTAAATCTATTGTTAAAACTTTTTAAAAAATTCCTTTCCGAACTACCTTTTTTTTTTCCAACTTGATGGCTCAGCTACTGCTAGTAACCTTTTATAAAAGGGGGCGTGAGCGGCTCAGTGTCAATCAAGCCGCTCTGCACTGTGCGTGCTTCCGACGTTGCTAGATAATCTAGTTCTAGTAGCATCGGGAGAACGATCGTCTCAACCAGGCATGGTAAGCGTGAGCGAGACCAACGCCCCCCCCCCCATATTCCCTAAATAGTATTATAGTAACACTTTCAATTCACCCACGCCACTCACTGCCAACACCAGCCACCCTTCTCCGTAACCCACTACCCCCCCCCCCCTCGCGGCGACACCCCCCACCTGGAACAACACTTGTCGCGGCACCGCCACCACCCTCTTGATCAGCTCCTTACACCCCCCTCGCTTCAACAACCCCCCTCTTTGCATCCTAAGGGCGGAGGGGATGTCATTGCGCAAGCGTGTCCACCACTAGAGGAAGGCAGTGGTGGCCGGAACCCTAGGAAACTAGCAATAAACATTGACGCAACGAACAGAAACTTAGCATGAAATAACGGGAAAAGTAAATACTTTTGAAAAATAAAGGTAATTAGAAAAAATACTTCTCTTTACAAGCTTGAGCTAAATAAATCTATTTATAAAGATGGGAATAACCCTTTAAGGGGAAAAGACCTCCTAGATGACTGACCCATCCCCGGGATACATATACTAAACTTGAGTAACCTATCACACATAGTATCGGCATGCAATCTGTGGAAGCATAAATAAGTGTTAGGTAACTGGCGGCGGAGGAAGCGCAGTGCAGAGTACTGCCTGGTTTACTTGCTCCCTTAGGGAATTGACCAGGCTGACAAACCACCCTGAACCCTTGGGGAAAAAAAGAAAAGAAATAGAACTAAAACACAAAGTGCAGCAGACATGAGAAGTAGGTTATGACTTCCTGCTACAGGCACTATGCTAAAACTGATTAGCTCAGTGTATGTGGGAGAGTATGACCTGCTATCACTTTCTTACCTAATGTCAGCCTTCTAGTGGCAGTGGCCTATAGCCTGGTGCTGTGTCCCCCAATGATATTAACCCCTTAGTGTCTAAGCCTGTTTTGGCCTTCAGGACCAGCCCCATTTTTGCAAATCTGACATGTGTCACTTTATGTGGTAATAACTCCAGAATGCTTTTACCTATCCAAGCGATTCTGGGATTGTTTTCTCGTGACATGTTGTACTTTATGATACTGAAAAAATTTTGTCATTAAATTCAATATTTATTTGTAAGAAACGCCAAAATTTAGAGAAAATTAGCAAAAATTAGCATTTTTCTAAATTTTAATGTATTTACTTGTAAAACAGATAGTAATACCACACAAAATACATACTAGTTTATATTTCCCATATGTCTACTTTATGTTTGCGTCGTTTTTTGAACATTCTTTTATTTTTCTAGGACGTTACAACGCTTAGAACTTTAGCAGCAATTTCTCATATTTTCAAGAAAATTTCAAGTCTATTTTTTCAGGGACCAGTTCAGTTCTGAAATGGCTTTGAGGGCCTTATATATTAGAAAGTCCCCATAAATCACCCCATTTTGAAAACTGCACCCATCAAAGTATTCAAAACAGCATTCACAAAGTATTTTAGCCCTTTAGGCGTTTCACAGGAATTAAAGCAAAGTAGAGGTGAAATTTACAAATTTCATTTTTTTTCTTCAAAAATTCATTTGTAATAAATTTTTTCTGTACCACAGAAGGTTTTACCCAAGAAATGCAACTCAATATTTATTGCCCAGATTCTGCAGTTTTTAGAAATACCCCACATGTGGCCCTAGCGCGGTCATGGACTGAAACACAGGCCTCAGAAGCAAAGGAGCACCTAGTGGATTTTGGGCCTCTATTTTATTAGAATATATTTTAGGTACCATGTCAGGTGTGAGGAGGCCTTGTGCTGCCAAAACAGTGGAAACACCCCAAAAGTGACCCCATTTTGGAAACTATACCCCTCAAGGAATTTATCTATGGGTATAGTTAGCATTTTGAACCCACAGTTTTTTTGCTAAATTTATTTGAATTAGTATGTGAAGGTGAAAATCTACTTTTTTTGTGAAAAAAATAGGAAATTTTAAATTTTTACAAGGAATAAAGTAGAAAAAACACCCCAACATATGTAAAGCAATGTCTTCCGATTATAGCAATACCCCATATGTGGTAATAAATTGCTGTTTGGACCCACAGCAGGCCTCAAGAGAAGGAGCACCATTTGGATTTCTGATTTTGCTGGAATAGTTTTCAGTGCCGTGTCGCGTTTGCAATGCACTGGAGGGAAGAAAACCGTGGAAACCCCCCAATAGTGACCCCATTTTGGAAACTATACCCCTCAAGGAATTTATCTATGGGTATAGTTAGCATTTTGAACCCACAGTTTTTTTGCTAAATTTGTTTGAATTAGTATGTGAAGATGAAAATCTACTTTTTTTCTGAAAAAAGGTAGCCATTTTTAATTTTTACAAGGAATAAAGGAGAAAAAGCACCCCAACATATGTAAAACAATTTCTCCTGATTACGTAAATACCCCATATGTGGTAATAAACTACTGTTTGGACCCACACCGGGGCTTAGAAGGGAAGGAGCGCTATTTGGCTTTTGGAGCTCAAATTTAGCTGGAATGTTTTTGGGTGTCATGTCGAATTTGCAAAGCCCCTGAGAGACAAACAGTGGAAGCCCCCCAAAAGTAACCCCATTTGGGAAACTACACCACTTAAGGAATCTATCTAGGGGTTTAGTGAGCATTTAGGCCCCACACGTCTTTTGCAGAATTTATTAGAATTAGGCCGTGAAAATTAATATCAACATTATTTCCACTAAAATGTTGAATTTTTTCAATTTCACAAAGGATAAACGAGAAAATGCACCCCAACGTTTGTAAAGCAATTTCTCCCGAGTACGGCAATACCCCACATGTGGTCATAAATGTTTTTTCATTAGAAAGTAATTAACCCTTTACGAACTGATTCATGTTTTGCTTTTTCGTTTTTCCTCCCCGCTTTCCAAGAGCCACTACTTTTTTATTTTTCTGTCAATAGAGCGGTGTGGGGGCTTATTTTTTGCGGGACGAGCTGTCGTTTTTATTGGTACCATTTTTTGGTACGATGCCATATCGGTGGACATAAACGGCTGTTTGGGCACGCTGTAGGGCTCAGAAGGGAGGGACGCCATTTGGCTTTTGGAGCGCATATTTTGCTTGGTAGTAGCTCTGGCGTTTTGCTGGTATTTCAGTTTATAATGTTGGGGCACATGTAGGCTGGGCAGAGTACATCAGGGGCATAATAAGAGGGTATAATAATGGGGTAAATAAATAATAATCCACAGATATGTGGCCGGTGTCGCGCGGATAAATGGTGCCCGATCTTATCCACTTTTGGAACACTCTGCACATTTTGCATCGCCATAATCTGGGAGCCGGAACTTTTTTTATTTTTTCACCACCGGAGCCGTGTTGCAGGACAATCTGTATTTTTCATTGGTACCATTTTGGGGTACATGCAATTTTGTTGATCACTTTTTATTCAATTTTTCGGCAAGCCAGGTGACCAAAAACCATCAATTCTGACAATGATTTTTATTTATTTTTGACGGTGTTTACCCTGGGCTATAAATGACTATTATACTTTATTCTGCGGGTCGGTACGATTACGGCGATACCATATGTATATACGTTATTTTATGTTTTGCAGCGTTTGAGCAATAAAATAACTTATTTAGAAAATAATGTATTTTCTGTGTCACCATATTCTGAGAGCCGTAACTTTTTTATTTTTCAGTCAAAAAAGCTGTGTAAGGGCTTGTTTTTTGCGGGACGGGTTGTAGTTTGTATCGGTACTATTTTGGCGTACATGCGACTTTTTGATCACTTTTTATTACATATTTTGTGAGGGGTGGTGACCAAAAAATAGTGATTCTGGCATTGTTTTTCGTTTATTTTTTTTTGCGGCGTTCACTGTGCGGGAAAAATAATATTATAGTTTTATAGTTGGGGTCGTTACGAACGCGGTGATACTAAATATGTGTACTTTTTTTTTACGTGTTCATTTTTTTTCCTATAATGAAAGACTTATTATAGGAAAAAAAGCAGTTTTTGTTTATGTCACTTATAACTTTTATTTTTACACTTTTTTTAAAACATTTTTATTCTTTTTTTTACTTTTTTCACTTGTCCCACTAGGGGACACTTAGACTTGCAGCTCTGATCGCTGCTGGAATACATTACACTACACACGTAGTGTAATGCATTTCAACTGTCATTGTGACGAGACAGTCACACTGACAGGAAGCCTACGACGACCACCCTCGGGGTGGTCCTCATAGGCTTCTGTACATGGCAACCCGGAAGCCATTGTCTGGCGTCCGGTTGCCATGGGTACCATCGCCAGCCCCCGTGATTTCACATGGGGGCTGCCGATCGGCGCTAAAGACCTTAATTGTGGCGTTCAAAATCGAGCGCCGCAATTAAGGGGTTAACTGTCGATATCAGCGGCGACAGGCCGCTGATCGGCAACGGGGAGAGCAGGGCTGACAGCCTGCACAGTTAACCGCCGCTGCGGTGTAGCGCCGCGCGGCGGTTAACTGTCAAAGCACTGACGTAACTGTACGTCAAGGTGCGCGAACTTACTGCTCACCATGACGTACAGTTACGTCATGGTGCGTTAAGGGGTTAATGAGAAATTGTGTTTATCCAAGTGGATAGTGCCAGGAGAGGCAGAATAGAAGTGCTCTATAGTTAAGGATATAATTGTTGTGGTTCACGCCACCGGGACGGATATTCAGCCTTGATTATTTAAACTGGTAATTTTTATTTTTTTTAAAACGCGTGTTTTTTTTTTTCTTCCTGCGTTTTGTTTAGCGCTGTGGCCAATTAGTTGAATGTCTATAGTAAAATATAAAATGCTTTAGAAACCAGGCTAGTTTGTTTAGTGTTTAGTGTTTTTCTAGCTTTTTGGGTCAATGGCGTTTTTTTCAGAACGCAGCACTTTCTATGTATTGTTTTTTTTCCCATAGGCTGCTCTACCGAATTTGATAGAGAAATGCAAAAACATAAACGCCTGCTATAAACAAAACTGTAAAAGCCTTAGTGGTTTTCCCATAATCAATATTTAATATTTACCCTCATTAAAATGATTGGAGCGGTGGCTAAGCATGCGCACTACCGCTCCATTCCTATGCGACTCCCAGAAACGGTAAGGTAAGTTAGTTCTCGTGATCGGTGGGGGTCCCAGCGGGTCGGACACCACAGATCAGATATTTATCACCGATCCTCTGGATAGGTGGTAAATTTTGTTTATGAATAAAAAAAAACACCATTTTAAGTGCCATGTGTTTTGTGGTGTTTTTGATGGGGGGGGGGGGGGGTTGCGCCAAAAACTGACTATTAGTTTGAAGTCAATAGGGAATTATTAAACTCACTACAAATCGTGTTTTGTTTTTTTTTGTTTTTTTTTTAAATCGCAGCAAGGGATGGATTTGGCATGTTTTTGTTTGGTTTATTTCCCAGCGTTTTTTTTTCCATAGGCTTCTCTCTAGAAATAAAATAAACACACCAAAAGAGTAAAATTAAAAATGCCACCTTTAAAAAAAAAAAAACACATCATATTTTTTGATTTTTACAAGCCCAAAGAAGTTACACAAAAAGCGTGGAAAAAGCCTAAGGCCAGGTTCGCAAATGCAGTTTTTGGATTCGGTTTTTGATCGAAAGCCTATAGTGGATCCAAAAGATAGGAAAGGTATTGTTGTAAAATACCAGTAAAAAGAGACCGCGTTTTCAAGAGGATAAGGCTTATTCAGGACCGGCTGGGAGCATTAACACATTCCGCACGTTCTCTCCACTTTTATAAATTTACACTCTGAATTGTACATAAAATCCTCACTCTGATTGGGTGTCTAACATCAATAACTATCCCATTGGATACGCGCATGCACAGCTTGTGATTCTCTAGTGGTCTTCTCATAATCAACATATGGTTCACATTAGTCTCAATGGACAAAACTCCTTTGTACTGTCCGAATTATAACTAAATATTCTTAATGGAGTCATCTACCCCCCACCTTGGAAGGTGGCGGATTGCCTATGCAACCTGAGAATGTAATAGATAGCATAAAAGGCGGCTAATCTTCCTATTCATTCCTCCCTGCTGTTGGCATCCCCAACACATACACACTCTGACTGGCAAACTGATGTGATAACACAAGTTGTCACATCACACTTCCGTTCAGTAGATGACATCTTCATTCAGTGAGCAAAGTTTACACTTCTGGTCTTTGACGTCATTGGTAGCAACCTGTGTATATGTGAGCATCATAGTATCTTTGAAGAGCAATCTATTCAGTATAAAGAAAAGACTGATGCGTCTCCTTTATTTTGTGTCTACTCCTGAGTTTGGCTCCCAAAACTGCATCAAAACACTGCGCCTGGCACAAGCCTCTACCATGCTACGCCCAATAGAGTGAAATCTACGCCAACTAGGAGTCTTTGTGGATTACCAGTATAATTGACACCATTTTTTTTGTCTGCCTAATATGTCCGTCCGTCCCGTCCCCCTTTTTTAAGCCCTGCCTTTTTTTCCCCTCAAAGTCCGGAGGGCAGAGTAAAATGCCTAAGGCCCTGTTCACCCGGTGTGTCAAGAGCGCGTCAAAAACGCATGATTTTAAGCTTCCTATCGACATCAATGCAAAAGCGAATTGTTAGTTCATACGACTTATTTTTTTATCCGTGTGTTAAAAATGTGTAAAAAAAGAAGCGATGGGTCAATTTTTTGGTGCGTAAAACGTGCCTAATTCCCATAGTCAAGAAGAGTCTTTATTGGGGATGCACGATGCATCGAAACTTCGATGCCGTGCATCCTCAAACGGTTCGATACTGTTATTTCATGTATTTCGATACTAAGCTGTGCCGTCACACAGCTTAGCATTGTAACACATGAATGTATGAGAAAGTGGCTGCAGCTGTGTAATACAGCCCTTGCCCCGCTCCCGAGTCCTGACAAGTGCACGCGGTCCTCATGAGCGGTGGCACTGAAGACAGAACATGCCGGGCGCATTGCAAAACACCCCCATGTTCTGTCTTCAGTGCTTGCGCCGCCGCTCATTAGTGCAGCGCAGGCTGCATTGCCTCATGCTGACCGTGCCCACACTTGTCAGGAGCGGGGCAATGGCTGTATTACACAGCCGCATACCCGCTGTAATGGCGTAGATGAGAGAAACCTCTCATCTCCGCTGCTATTCCCCTGAATGCTGCGATCAAAAGTAACCGCAGCATTGAAGGGGAAAATGAGGCGATGCCCCTTGGATTACATCACAGGGAATCCCTGTGACGCGATTGAAGGACATACCATATATGGGCAGACAGCCCAGGGTCCATTGAAGGACCCCAGGGATGTCTTACCATATTTCCTGTTGTTAGGGCATACTTAGGTATGTCCTAACAACTGCCTGTGTACTATCCGTACACAGGCTAATGAACTGGTATATACATATATTAAAGTCCCAATTTTGCATGTCTTGGGCCTTTTGCGACTTTTCTACTCTAGAAAACTGGCGTAGAAAAGTTAAACTTCCTCCATAGTGTGTGTCTGTTATATATCGATCACTATAATATATGGACAAAAATATTGGGACATTCAGGTGTTTAATTCAGTCCCGTTGCCCCAGGTGTATAAAATTAGCACCTAGCCATGCAGTCTTCCTTTTTAAAATCTTTTGGGTCGTTTTGAAAGAGCTCACTGAATTTCAGCGTGGTACTGTAATAGGATGCCACCGTTGCAAAAAGTCAGCTTGTTAAATTTCTTGCGGCGACTCCATATTCATGCCTATGGATTTAGAATGAGATATCCTAAAATCTCCTGTAGGTGTCTTAATGCTTTAGTCCGTATAGTGCATATGTGTGTATATATTTATATTTATATCTCTAGCTATATACATTATGATCTATGGCTATAAATATGAATTTATAGCTATATCGATTGATCCATATGTAGGTAGCTATATATCTATGCGTTTGCTTGTTTTTCCTTTAAAAAAATAAATAAATAAGCGTAACCTGAAACTTGCATTTCATGTATAATAACTATGTACTTCACGCATAATGATTTGCAGTACATGATCTGTTTCTTGTGTTTCTTCAGATGATGCCTCTCAGATGGACATGTTCCACAGATATTCTGAATTGGAAGATCAGGAGGCAGATAATGAAGAAATGGATGAGGCAGAAGCCAAAAGGAGGAAGGAACGATTTGAACGAGAGCAGTGGTTACGTGAACAGGTAGAATGCCCGAAATGCCTTGGGTTACGCATGTTGAAATTTTTTATTTTGAGTAAGTCTACAATAAATGTATAAGCTGCCATGTTAGATAGATAGTTAAACACTTTATTTATCCCCAAGGGGAAATTGATTTACAGTTATAACCCCCATTTACAGTACATATTCATACAAAACAAATACAACATACAATAACGACATATAGTAAAACAGGTTATCTAAAAAAAACTTACAGCATCATGACACAAATATAGTGACATATTGTAAAGTGCAATAGCCTTTGGCATAAAAGATCTTATAAATCTTTCTTTACTACATCGAAATTGTAGTAATCTATTACTAAAGCAACTTTGTTTATCAATTAAATCACCCACCCTCAAAGGTTTCACTACTTTAGGAATTGGGACTATACAAGATGTTTTCCATACCTTCGGCACTTTTTCCAGCATCAAACTCCAATTGTATAAATCCGCTATTTCACACAACATATCAGCACAAGTTTTTAGCACCCTTGTACTAATCTTATCCGGGCCTGGTGACGTCCTTGCACTTAATTTTTTTAACTGTTCTCTCACAGCGTCCGTTGACACAATAAAAACCCTTGTACCACATGCATCTCTATTAATTGTATCATCTTTACCAATCACATTAGATTTAATCATAGGATTCACTATATCATCCTTAACATTCGAAAATCTATTGAAATACTCGTTCAATTCATTTAATTTTTCCTCATCCATATCGACTATTCTTTGTGTGTTCTTCATCCCTATATATGACCTTCATTCCTGACCAGACTTTCCTTACATTATTCTTTGCAAGTTTGAGCTCCAATTTCCTTTTATACACCTCCTTACTTTCTTTTATTTTATACTTCGACTCACCTTTCACTATATTAAGCGCCTCATCATCCCTATCTCTATTGGCTTTTTTCTTTCTATTTAATAACTCCTTGAGATCCTTTCCTAACCATGATTTATTTCCAAAACACTTCACTTGCACCTGAGGTACGATTAAATCCGTGCAAAAAATTAATATAATCTGTTATATGTTCTGTAACGTCATTTATATCACATCAGTGTTAGCCCTTGCTGTGTAATGACTTTAACCTACAGTAATTGTTTTATTTTTTAGTCTGAGAACGGTAACAAGGAAGAAGAGATAGAGATTGGGGAAAACAGTCAGTTCATGAAGTTAGCAAAAAAAGTTACAGAAAAAGTTTTACAGAGGAGAGGTGAGTAGATTTTAAAGATCTTTGGCAAGATTCGGGTATGCAGGGCTAAAATGAACCAAACGTCCCCTCTTTTAAGCAATTTGGCATGACTGAACAATTTACATGTCTCAGACAGGGCGGCATAAATATCAGACCAATTCGCTTTACGGCTGTCGTAGTTGGTGCCTAACTTTGCTCACTTATAAACCCTGCTTTTAACTTTTTTATTTTTTCACAGCAACCATAGAATCTACGGAGCCCAAAAAACAAGCCTCTAAAAATCCATTTGAAATGCACCGACCCTTTAGTCTTCCAACGGTAAGTTTTTATATGTTTTTACATTATTGATAAGGTTGAAAAAAAGGCATCGGTCCATTAAGTCCAACCTATAATCCTACTGTATTAATCCAGCGGAAGGCAAAGCCCCCATGAGGTTGATGCCAATCACCTCATTAGCATAAAAACTCATCCCTGACTCCAAATTTGGTAATCAGAATAAATCCCTGGATGTACGTCCCATCTCCAGAATCTAGTACTCCTAACCGGTAATATTATATTTTTCAAGAAAGGCATCAAGGCCTTGTTTAAAGAATCAACCACCACAACATCCTGTCATAGTTCCATAATCTCACTGCTGTCGCAGTAAAGAATCCTCATCTGTGACAGTGGTGAATCCTTTTCTCGTCTAGACGTAGAGGATGCCCCCTTATCCTTGTTACAGGCCTAGATGTAAAAAGATCATTCGAAAGATCTCTGTAGTGACCAATCAGTGTCATAAACTTTCACTCCATTCATTTACACAGCACATAGCGATATAGCTATATCGTTATGTGCAGCCACATACACAAACACACTATAACGTTACAGCAGTGTCCTGACAATGTATATACATTACCTCCAGCCAGGAGATGATGTGTATTCAGAATCCTGTCACTTCTGTAGCGTCTCTGTGGGATTTACAGCAAGGCAAGCATAATCTCGCGATATTACGATGTAATATCAAACGAGATTACGCTTGCTGTGCTGTAGTGTCGGGATTGCATTAGCGAAGTGTCAGGATTCTGAATACACATCAAATTCCTGGCTGGAGGTAATGTATATTCATTGTCAGGACACTGCAGTAACGTTATAGTGTGTTTATGTGGCTGCACATAGCGATATAGCTATATCGCCAGCTGTAGTGTAAATGAATGGAGAGAAGTGTATGACGCTGATTGGTCAGCGTCATACACTTCTCTGTACAACGGCCACTTGGACAACTGGGCGTGTTTTACTTTTTGGCCATTAGGAAAGTCATTCGCATAAAGCTAATATAGGTCATAACGCCGTCAAAAATGATAGTTTTTCTAAATAAAAAAACACTGCTGTGACCTACATTACAGCGCCGATCACATCATGTACAATATAGGGCACTTATAATGTGGTGACAGAGCTGCTTTAAAGCCTCTACAAGGTCATTTATAAAGCATATTAAAAAAAGGGCCCAATACTGACACCTTTGGAACCCCACTGGTAACTGTGACCCACTCTGAGGATGTACCATTAACAACCATCCTCTGTTTTCGATCACTGAGCCAGTCGTTAACCCAATTACAAATACTTTCCCCCAGTCCCAGCATTTTCATTTTATATACCAACCTTTTATGCGGCACATTATCAAATGCCTTTTAAAAGTCTAGATACACCACATCCACAGCCTTACCCAGATCCAGTCTATAATTTACCTCCTCATAGAAGTAATCAGATTGGTTTGACAGGACCGATCCCTCATAAACCCATGGTGATGCTGCATTAACAATTTATTTGCATTGAGATACTCGAGAATAGCATCTCTTAGACAACGCTCAAATATTTTACCCACAATGGAGGTTAAACTTACAGGTCTATATAGTTTCCGGGCTCACTTTTTGACCCCTTTTTGAATATTGGCACTACATTTGCGATGTGCCAGTCCTGTGGAACAGACAGTCATGAAAGAATCCTTAAATAGGGGTGTGTTTATCACAGTACTTAATTCCTGCAGAATGCGGGGGTGTATGCTAACTGGACCAGGTGATTTTATCTATTTTAGTGTTTTAAGGTGGCACTGCACTTCTTTCTGGGTGAAGCAGGAGACATTTAATGAAGAATGTACTTTATGCTTAATCATGTCACCGGACATTGAATTTTCATGTGTAAATACAGTACGGAAAAAGGCGTTTGTTGTGTTGCAGTAAGTTACATTTTAACGTTATAGTTCAAAATTGTTCTTATAAATCATAATTTATTCTATCAGATGAAAACAGGTTCTCTGTTAAACAAGCCAAAAGAAGTACTTCAGAAATTGGCAGCAATGTCAGACCTAAACCCCAACGCACCAAGAAACACGAGGAATTTTGTCTTTCACACGCTGTCTCCACAAAAGAAACTAGAATCTACAGATAAACCAAAACCAAAGGTAATATGCTCTATCTGCAGCAAACAATACCATGGGAATGCTGTGCATTTCAGATGTGCATGGGTGCTGCATGCTTTACTGAAGCAAGAAGTATTACAAATAGCTTATGTCATTCATATTGCTCAGTAAATAGGGTATTGGTATGTTTCTAGTGAGTATTACGGCTTGTAATTTTTATGTGCTTTATGGTAAAGGCATCCCCTTGGCTCATCTGGGTCTCATGTGAATTTGGCTACTATCAGAACACCCACTTGATTCCCCTAGTGTATATAGGAGTATTGAGATATGTATTTTACATTTTCTAAACAGGCTTTATTGCATGTGTTTATATTTATTTTTAAATTATGTAAATGGTAACAAATTTTCACATTTTACATGAACAAAAAATACCCCTCCTCCTCCAGTAACCAGGTACACCGGTATATCATCAATAACATCACAAAGTACATTTGTATGATCCCATATAATGGAGTAGTCCCCAACCTGAATTAACAGGAGTCCATCGATACTAGAAGGTACAACATACCAACAATACACATCAAACGGGACAAGGCATTACAATAGATATTTACACAATCCCCCTGAGAGTACTGTCCCTACATTCACACGAGTGTACCAGATTCACGCGCATGAATCTGGTCTGTATGTGTTGCGTTATTGCATCTGTGCTTTGTGAGTGCCGTGCGTTATTCACGCACTTGCAAAGCACATCTTTTTTTTAAAAATTATTATTTTCAATTGAATTGATGCGTAAATCACGCACAGCACGCAGATGCACATCCGACTTCAATGGGCGATAGGTGCGTGAAAAATGCAGCAATATAGGACAGTCTTACGCAACGGACACACACTGCGTGAAAACTCCTGCATGTGTGAATGGCCCCATTGAAATCATTGGGTCCGTGTGCTGCGCGTGATTTTCCTTTGTAGCATACGGACGTTATTCACGTTAGTCTAAATGAGCCCTAAGTCAAAGCAGGTGTAGCCGATCCAGATTCACTAACCAGACAGAGCAGAGGTCCTCAAATTTTTTTACCTTTTTTATTTTAATATAAATATTTTTTTCCATAGAGAGAAGCCAGTTTATTTTGGCAGTAATGTCCCATATGTTAGGCAGGTTTTCCTGTAGCCATTTCTGAGCTATCAATTTTCTGGCAGTATAAAGTGCCCCTGTAGCTTTGTGTTTGCTTTCTGCTAAACATTTAGTGAGTCTGCCCCAATGTGTCCTACTACAGTGTCTGAGACTAGAATGTGTTGAAAACTGTTCCAAAGTTTGGTGCAATTTGGAGCATTTTGAATATTTGCACCTCACTAGATACTTTAAAAAAATGTAGAGCAAAAAGTTGTGTCTTAGCGGAATCGGGGCGTGGCTTAAACTGCATCCAAGTACGCCAACATTGTACCAAAACTGGCGCACACTTCTTGCACAAAGGAAGCCAAATATAAAGTAGTTTAAGGAAAAGGGGGGAAAAAAAGCGTCTAACAAGCAAGGACGACTAAAGTTGTCAAACACCATGCACCGCTGAGATGAATTTGGCGCATCTTGTGATTGCATCTCTTAAGTTTTCTCTGTCTAAATATTATACAGCATTGGTGTGTGTGCCATGGTATAGGAATATATAGTCTATCCAGTGCATTGACTAGTCAGTGTACATAATATGTAATAAAAAAAATTATTACTGCAAATATTTTTGGTTTTTTTGGTGTATAAAATCACACCAATATGTGCCTTTTTCAACTAAATAACCCATTGTGTATTATAGCTTGTTATGATATGGACTATCTGTATGAATTTTAAACTTGTAAATATTTTAATATATCTGACATAAGCTCCATCAGACAACCTGGATGATCAAGTAAACATGGTGTGGGATAAAACCAAATTAATTTACATTCATGTTGGACCTAAAGCATATTTTTTTTTCAGATCTAAATATATCCTGACAAAATATGTCTATTTCATGTTATAGAACTGTCTGAAGGTTTCACTAGTTGGAGGTTCTTTGTCTTATGAAGCCTCTGATCGCTAGATCGATAGGTCTGTGGCATTCGTCAGAGCTCCTTGCCCCTTCACCTCTTATGCCTCTCTTGGGGAGACAAAGAATGTCTTTATCCCTCCCCAAGAGAAGTGGGGCATGTTGCTGTGACAAGTGCTCCAGTACCTTTATATTGTCAGAGGTGATCTTTTAAAAGCATGTTACTAAGTAATCATTCTTTTTCGTTACATTGGGGGACACAGACCATGGGTATATGCTTTTACCACCAGGAGGCTTGACATGAAGAATTAAAGAAAAAAAGAAAAGTGGCTCCTCCCTGTAGGAAATATCCCACCTGCCGACACCGAGCTATTCAGTCTTAGTTTAGTGTCCATAGGAGGAAGACACTCCTACTTCTGCAATATTACCATGTTTCTGTTTACTTTTTTTTACCTGGGAAATGGGGATGCTTCCGTGTTGTCCTCTTAAAGGTGGGCCCACTGTCATACTACAAAAGCGCCGCTGTCCCCTGCCTATGAAGACAAGTGGGACGAAAGTGTCAGCCTAAGGAAGACCTCTTGCAAGTTCTACCAGTCTCTCCCTCCAAAAGTCACACATCTGGAAGATGAAGGGTGACTGCTGGCTCGGGCTTCAGTCACTGTAATTGCTATACGCAGGACAGCCTAACTATTAGCTTGGTCTGGAGATGGCTTCCAAGCGGTCCCTGACCGCACTTTGCTTTTCACCTTCCCGCTTCTTCAGGACCAGACTTGATAAAATCATTTCAGAAGCTATTGGTGGCAAGAGCACTCTCCTCCTCCGGAACAGGGTCAAACAAAACCGCCCCTGTCAAGAAGGCAGGTCCCCGTTTTTGTTACTTAGGTTCTCCCTAAAATCGACTTTACCAGTCTTTCCCTAGAGCATTACTTGTATTCCTCTGTTCCTCATTCTCCCTCCAGGGCGGGTGCCTTTTTTCGATCACTTGACTGCTTTTTCGAAGAGTCAATTTTCAAGTGCTTCCGACCAAAAGTTTTCGGGGTTTCTACGCCAACCTTTTTGTCGTGCCAAGGAACAACTTTTCGGTTCGGTCCATCATAGACCTCAAGTGTCAACGAATATGTCAAGGTCCACCATTTCTATGTGTATTCCCTCCAATCAGTCGTCGCTTCGATGGAACATGGGCAGTTTCTTTCCTCAGTGAACATAAAGGATGCGTATTTGCACTTTTCACCTACACTTTGCAGTGCCGCCTCACCATTACCAATTTGTGGCTCTTCCGTGCAGCCTGGCTATAGCCTTCCGTTTTCACAAAAATCCTGTCTGTTGGGATGGTACTCTTCCAGACCAGTGGGTTGTCGGTTACCCCCTACCTGGACGATATCTTGCTTAAGTCTCCCACCAGGAAGGACAACGTGACTGCGCTCCAGATTGCTCTGGACCCTTTTTGCCGGTTTGTTGGGTTGTCAACCGGACCAAATCTTGCCTGTTCCCTTCCCAGCAGATTGTTTTTCTCGGAGTGGCCTTTGACACTGTCAGCGAGAGTGTTCCTTCCCCAGGAAAGGCTGTCTGTCCAGGAAGGAATTTGCTTTTTGCGGACCGTTGCACCGACCTCCCTCTGCCTTTGCATGAGGGTCCCTGGAACAATAGAGGCCTTGACCAAGACCCATTCGCCTTGGCGCAGCTCCACACTTGTCGTCTTCAGTGGGCGATCCTCTCCCAGTGGAACTGTTCTCTGGATCAACAGATTCTTCTTCCTCTGGCTGTCCATCGATCTCTCCAGTGGTGGGTCTCCCTTCCATCCATTCCCTGATGTCACTCCTTCCTTCTGCTGAACTGGCAGATTCTCCCTATGGATACCAGTCTCAAGGGGTGGGGAGGAACATTTCAGAATTTCACGGCTATGGGGCTGTCCCCACAGGAATCTTTTCTCTCCTGATCAACCTGCTGGAGTTCAGAGCAATCTTTCTTTGCAGTTGCACTGGACTTTGGTCCTGTCCAGCCATCTGGTGCAAGTCCAAACAGACAATGTCACGGCCGTGGCTTATCTCAATCACCAGGGCGGGACTCACATCTTTGGCCAAGGCAGCGAAGATTCTTTCCTTTTGGCTTGGTCCGAATGTCGCGTGTCTGCTCTGTCAGCAGTACACATTCCAGGGGTCGACAACTGGGTTGCAGACGACCGGAGTTGTGAAAAGGTATTTCTGCCAGGAGGTCTTTGACCAGATCTACACCAGATGGTGCAGACTAGATGTGGACCTGTTGGCATTCAGGTTAAATCTCAAGGTTCTCTTAATCTTCCTGAGCCCTAGATCCAGATAGCTGCTCGGTGGACCTACATTAGGCTCCTATATGTCTCTCTCTCCCCCCCCCCCTTCCCTATTTCTCCTGCCTCGGCTCCTCTAAAGTCCAAAGCCGAGGGAATTCCGGCCATTCTGGTAGACCCAGTTCGGCCTGGTCATTGATTGTATTCGATCGGGGTGTCCCTCCTGGCCGACATCCCGTGGCCCTTGTCTTTTCGTCCCAACCTTCTCTCATTGGCTTCTCTTCCACCAGAGTTTTATGTCGCTACGTTTAACGGCATGGCTGTTGAAGCCGCCGTTCTGAGATCTCAGTTTCTCCCTATCGTTTTTCGATTCTTTATTGGAATCAACTTATTTTTAGAGGTTCTGTAATTTGAACCTTTGCGAGAAGTCTTCCTTCGTTGTCTTTCCTCTATCGTTTTGGCTTATCTTCTTAACTCTCTTTCTGCTTGTGCTCCTACTTCTTGCAGACATTCTGAATAGCGCGGTGTCTGTAGGCGGGGTATATCCTGTAGGAGGTATACCTTTTTAATAAAAATAAAATAAGTTCTTAGTGTTAAGTCTCCTGGGCGTAACAACATATACCCACGGTCCATGTCCCCCAATGAACTGGACAAGAAAAGGATTTTACGGTGAGTACTCATGAAATCCTAACTCCTGGCTTTTTTCTTTTCTTCTTTGTCTGCAGGTAAGAAGAAACATCAGTGCTGCAACCCCTTCTCCTAAGCGTCTTAAGTCAGACCGGCTTAATGTTGCCAACAGCAAAAATCGCAGCATCTTCCCTTTCCTGGAGAACTAGCTTGCCGCCCTTGCATTTACTTCCATGTTTAGTAAAATAGGTGAACAAAGAGGAGAGTGTTTGTTTGTACATGTGGATACACATATACTTAATGAATGTTGACAAGGACAACACTGAATGTTGCTTGAACGTGTTACTTCCTTCCATGTTTATTCTGTTGTCTGTAAAATGAATATATTTGTCTTGTAGAGATTTTCGATTTGTAAATTTTCATGTTTTATTCTTTTACAATTCTCATTTACATCAAATCCCCATTAAATTATAGCCCAATATTTTTGCAAGAGTGATACGGGTAGTACATCTGCAGGTGTATGCTCTACCATGTAAGAAATTAGACTTCTACAATCTATATCTTTTGGTATGATGTAGCTATATCAAAACAGTTTCAGTATTTGCCCTATTTTTTAGTCAATAAATCAGAGACCATTTCTACATATTTCACACTGTATTCCAGTATAATAAGTCTCTTATCTGCTGCATGTAATCAATAGATTTCCTGCATTTCGAGATCAAGAACACTACTATAGTTGTGTAATTAGGGTGTGAAGTGTGAATCTGTTAGACTTTTTAGATATATATATTTATCTGTTTTAAGTAATGTATATTGTCTGAATGTAATTATATTTACTTTGTAAAGTATTTTTGTAAATTGTTATAAATGTAAATTGCGTTTTGGTAGTGAGGGTTGTCGTTTTATAAATAAAGTTGCCCTTTGAAATTATGGATGTTTCTGATTTTAAAAAGAACCTCTGGAGCTTAAGCAGAACACTTGACTATTAAATGACTGCAATATTTTAAAAAAAAAGCTTCAATCACAGTTGTAAAAAAAGATTGGTTTTGTATCTATCCGATATGTAAATGGAAACCTTTAAAGTTACTCTACGTTTCATAGGACAATCATGTAAGGTACATTAGATAATTACACCCATACCACTTTAATTTCATATAAGCTTGTACAGAGACTTTTACAGCTTCAAACCCATTAACTTGAAGGCCGGGCTCATACGTGGCATTTTTTGTGTGTATGATCTAATATGACATATGCGTGTAATCTGGTTTTTGCCCCCTCCCCTTAAAGGGTATTTAACCCCTTTTGAAAGACAAATATTTATTTTTATTTAAGACAAAGCTCAGTCCGTGCGATTGGTGCAATTTTATAACTTCGCTTTTATTAAAAATTATTTCCACTTTTGAGAAACAGCTGCTTTGTATTCACTATACAGAGTAGCTGTATCTAGCGCTAAATCCTGTTCCCATCATATCCGCGGGACTGACTGGTTCAGTGAAAGCCGGTTCTCTGTGTCTCTGACATGCAGGATCCACCTGTAATCTATCACATCTAAGTTATGAATTTAGATGTGATAGATTACAGGTGGATCCTGCATGTCCACTGACACTGAACCCATCAGGTCCGCGGGACTGACTGATTCAGGTCTTAGCGAACGATACAGCTGTAAATTAAATCCTGCTGAAGCTAAATTTGAGTTCCAAAAGCCTAATAGCGCTCCTTCCCTTCTAATCCCTGCCGTGTGTCCAAATGGCAGGTTATTACCACATATGGGGTATTGCCGTGCTCAGAAGAGTTTGCTTTACAATTGTTGGGGTGCTTTTTCTCCATCTATTGTGAAAATGGAAAAATCTGAGCTAGAACTACATTTTATTAGAAAAAAAAAACCTTAGATTTTCATGGCCTAATTCCACTAAATTCAGCAAAAAAAACTGGGTCAAAATGCTCACTATACCCCTCGATAAATTCCTTGAGGAGTGTAGTTTCCCAAATGGTGTATTTTTGGGGGTGTTTCCACTGTTTTGGTCCCACAAGTCCTCTTTTAAACCTGACATGGTGCGTAAAATATATTCTAATAAAGAGGCCCCAAAATCCACTAGGTGGTACTTTTGCTTCTGAGGTCAGTGTTTCAGTCCATTACAACACTAGGGCCACATGTGGGATATTACTAAAAACTGCAGAATCTGGGAAATAAAAGTTTTTACCAGAAAAACGCAAATCATTGTTACAAAAAAAAAGGATTAAAATGAATTTTCTAAAAAAAAAAAAAAAAAAGGGTAAATTTCACCTCCAATTTGCTTTAATTCCTGCGAAACACCTAAAGGGTTAAAAAAACGTTCTAAATGTTTTGAATACTTTAAGGGGTGCAGTTATTAAAATTGGGTGGCTTATGAGTGCTTCTAATATATAAACTCTTCAAAGCCACTACAGAACTGAACTGGTCCCTAAGAAAAAATAGGTTTTGGAAAATTTGTTAAATATGAGAAATTGCTGCTAAATTTATAAGCCTTGTAATGTCCTGGAAATATAAAAGGATGTTCAAAAAATGCCAACATAAAGTAGACATATGGGAAATGTTAACTAGTAACTATTTTGTGCGCTATTGCCATTTTCCAAGCAGATACATTTTAAATTTAGAAAAATTTGGATTTTGGCAAAATTTGCTGTTTTTCACATTCTGAATTTATCTACAAGCATTTTTCCACTAAGTACAATTTGTCAAGACAAAACCCATCTCGTAATAACTTTGGAATGCTTTTACCTGTCCAAGGGATTCAAACATAAAGTAACATGTCAATTTTGAAAATCGGCTGTGACAACCATGCCAACACAGGCTGTGTCCTGAAGGGGATAAAGCGACTGCTACCTCATCTACTTAAAGTATGCAACGATACCCTATCTGGCTCCCTTCTACTGCCGCATATGCTTCACGCACATATATCCATTATCCCCAAGTAGGGCAAAGACAACACCTAATGCTTCAATTACCAACCAATCTCCTTACTGAATGATTTAACATTTTTTACAGACTAAGGCCTCATGCACACGACCGTAGCCATGTGCACGGCCGTGATTTTCGGGTCGGCCGGCAGCGGTCGGTCAGCCGCCTGCAAATCACAGGCCATGCACATGGCCGCGGCCATTATTTTCATGCACGTTCTTTCTGCGGTCTGGGCTCCTGGGCCATGCACGGACTGTGAAAACCACGGTCCTGTGCATGGCTCCATAGGAATGAATGGGGTCGCAATTCTCCTGTGGATTTTCGGTGGAATTGCGGCCGCAAAAGCACGTTCGTGTGCATCGGGCCTAAAAACACATTTACCCTCACTTAATAATCCTGAGCAAGTCTGATTTGTCCCAGGAAGGGAGGGTAACCAGAATACAGTGCACCTTGTCCATCTCATGCATTTAGCCAAAAAACAGTCCGTTCCTGTTGACGCAATCCTGGCCAAAATATATTTGAAGGTTTTGATGGGTGTGTCAACAGATATCCTTCTGTACTCTTGCCCAGATCCAAATCCATAAGTTATATTGGCGAGAAGTGAGAAAATGCTTTCTATACCAAAAATCCTTCTCTGATACTATTGAAATTACATTCCATCAATAAGCCCAAGGGGAGTAGGCTTGAGTTCAGACAATCGCTTACAAATGGGGTCAATCCCTTACAAATGAGACGTTGGCTCTAGCTCAGCCAATCACGTACAATGGGGAGTTTGAGCAGAGCCAATCATGAGCAAGTAAGGCTTCTTATAGGAACTTGCCTGCAAGACAAGTGTTTCCCATGAAAAATGAGTAAGATAAGATTTCCCCATAACAGCCTTCAGCTGCGAGGCCAACACATACATTTTCATAGCAGTCTCAGATAAAGAATGGTAAACATAGCTAAGAATGTTTAATGTTATGAGTGTCCAGACAAGCCCAACAAAAATATAATTTTACAGAGAAACAGATTCTTCATACAAGATGGAGTCACAAACAAATTTTGCTCACTTTCACATTTCCCAACTTTTGTTTATTTGAGGACATTTTGTATCCAAGCCAGGTACTTAAAGGAGGGCTTATCCCCCTTGAGGACGTTCCTAACCTTTTCACCTCATCCCCTGAGCATGTCAACAAAATTCCTCCCCATACACATTTCATTCCCATTCAAAGGATCTAGGATGGTGGATTAGCCTTTGCTGCGAAGCATTGCAAAAGTTTTGGCAAGCCCCAAAATATGAGATTCAGAAGCAAATATAGTGTGATACATAATAAAACAATCTGCAAGAAACTCTGGAGCAGGCCCATTATCCACCACCCAATACCCTTAAACCAGTTAGAGTGATTGAGCCATGGCGACCAACCTGGCCACTCCAAGTTCCAATCATCTTTGGAATTGGATTTCCTGAACTCTTCCAGTATTTTCTTACCTGTACAATGCCAGAAGGATCAATATAATTGCAACAGGCTTGGCCAACTACTTGGCACATGCCCCACTGGGGAGCTATCAAAATAATCTAGTATGTAGGTTAGTTGCTAATACTCGGGGATTTTATTAAGACCTTTTACCACTACGGCTATAACGTGAGGGACAGCATTTTTTTCAAACCTAAAAATACCCAGTAGTAATGTCACAACAGGTCTTCTGGGTTCTCATTGCTGCCATGTGCTTTTTACTTATGAGATGGTCACTAGTTGTTGTCACTCATAACTCCACATAATGAAACCCTTTTAAGACATTGTAGTTTGTATTGATTATAAACCTCGAAACAATATCAACACTAGGGCCTCCACTAATAAAATATTGCTATCCCCCCCCCAGGTTTGGGTCCCATTAGTGCATTGACTAGTCCTGTACATAGTCGTCCCCCTGTCTTCTGTACTTCACTGACTGTCCCCTTAGGGTAACCCACACAGTTGTGGAGTCGGACTGTATGGTGGTGTCCAGTGGGGGATTTATTACCCACCTCCTGGTCACTTGCTTGTCTCCCGCTGTAAACAACACTTGGATGCTACTGACTGGTTGATGTCCGCAGGACTTGGTATGGTCCTCTTCATCTGTCCGACACCGGGTTGTAGACAGCACTTTGTACTGTGAGCCTGGGGTGAGTTCCCTCGTAGGTGGATTAGTGGAGTTTTATTATGACTTGCCACAAACCATCTGCATTTATGTCCTCTTCGTCCGGTAAGTTGCTTGTCTGCAAGGTTGCTTGAATTTGTGATACTGCTTTCTGTTCATGACCAGCACGTTGTATTGGTTGTCTGTGATTGAGTCTTTGGTTTAAATTTGTTGGCACTTGCTGGGGACCAAGCCTTTGTCAATTGTTAAAATAGATGCTCATCTGGTGATAACATCGACATGCTCTATAAGAGTTCTAAGTGCATGCGATAAAAGTGGCTAGCCCTTGGACTAAATCAAACACACCTTTATTATAAACGTCTCTCTCCCACTGGACAGGGATATCTAGGAAATGTGCAGCTATTGCCAGGACTATTCTGCAGGCAAATCAAACTGCTCTAACAATTTACCAGTAACCACTATAAAACCTGGGCCATACCAATTAGATCTTACCAAATTGATCTTTGCAGTCTTGAAGGCATATCTGATACACAATCAATACAAGTGCCATCAAGAGTGTCTTGGGTGGTACCGGTTTACCTCCCTTAGGCTTCATTCACATCTGCGTCGGGGCACCGTTCATGGGTTCCGTCAGACCTTTCAGTCAGGGGAAGCCATAAACGGAAACCATAGGTTTCCATTTGCATCACCATTGATTTCAATGGTGACTGATCCGGTGCCAATGGTTTCCGTTTGTCACCGTTGTGTAAGGGTTCCGTCGTTTTGACAGAATCAATACTGTTGTCGACTATGCTATTCATTCCGTCAAAACGATGGAACCCTTGCACAACGGTGGCAAACGGAAACCATTGGCACTGGATCCGTCACCAATCAATGGTGATGCAAACGGAAACCTTGTTTGGGTTGAGTTTGTTTCCGTCAGGGGAACCCATGAATGGAGCCACGACGCAGATGTGAACGAAGCCTTATCCATCCACATTCAATCAGAATCTTGTTTTCACGCCTTCTGCTCCCAGTTGGACACCTCCTGTGGAGAACAATATTTTTGCCGCATAATAATTAATTGAATCTGCTTCAGGTAATTCTATTGAATGAACACATTAAAAAAACGTGTACGTCGCATGTTTTCATCCTCCAGTTTCCTGCTGACCGCGTCGAGTGGGACTAGATAAAATAGGCATTGGAAGGGTCTTTATTGATTGAGTAGGGTTGCTATATGGAGGGGAAAGAGCAAGGATAATAGTCAATTGTAGGTCATCCCCCTGTATTTAACCTTTATAAAGGAACTAGGCAGGGATGCCGATGGTCACCCCTGCTTTTTGATATTCCTACAGAAACTTTGGCCTTTATCATTCGGTAATGTAGGGAAATCAATGGTTTAAAACGTATTCCTGAGAAGGACAGGATATTGCTTTATGTAGATATACAGTGGACATAAGTCTACACACCCCTGTTAAAATGCCAGGTTTTTGTCATGACAAAAAAATCAGTACAGGATGAATCCTTTCAGAACTTTTTCCACCTTTACTGAGGCTCTGATTATAAGTGCCCTATCTCCTACATAATCTGATCGGCGCTATAATGTAGATAACAGCAGTGGTTTTTATTTTGAAAAACGATCATTTTATAGCAAGTTATGAGTCATTTTAGATTTATGCTAATTAGTTTCTTAATGTCCAACTGGGCGTGTTTTAACTTTTGTCTAAGTGGGCATTGTACAGAGGAGTGTATGACGCTGACCAATCAGTGACCAATCCGCATCATACACTTCTCATTGTTTCAGCTCGGCATGATCCACAGCACATTGTGATTGTGCAGTGAAAGAAGCTGGGCTGGAACAATGAGAAGTGTATGAGGCTGATTGGTCACTGATTGGTCAGCATCATACACTCCTCTGTACAACGCCCACTTGGTCAAAAGTTAAAACACGCCCAGTTGGACATTAAGAAACTAATTAGCATAAATCTAAAATTGCTCATAACTTGCTCAAAAATTATCGTTTTTCAAAATAAAAAACACTACTGTTATATACATTACAGCGCCGATCAGATTTTGTAGGAGATAGGGCACTTATAATGTGCTGACAGAGCCTCCTTAATGTGACCCATAATCTGAACAATTTCATTGAAAAACAAACTGATATTTAGTGGGGAAAGATAAAAATAACAAACTACAATAGTGTGGTTGCAGAAGTGTGAATACCGTCTTATAATTGGGGATGTGGTTGCGTTCAGAATTAGACAATCACATTTAAATTCATGTTAAATAGTAGTCCGTACACAGCTGCCATTGTTTAAAGTGATTCTGAGTAACTCAATATAAAGTTCAGCTGTTCTATTAGGATTTTCCTGACATTTTCTTTGGTCCATGTGACAGTAAAATCCATAGTCCGTAAAGCGCTTACAACACATCAAAGGGATCTGATAGTTGAATGGCATCAGTCAGGCGAAGCGTACCAAAGAATTTCTAAGGCATTAGATATGCCATGGAAGACGGTCATCAAGGAATGGATTATATTTGGCACAACAGTGACATTACATTAGGGATCTGGACATCCCTCAAAACTTGATGAAAAGAAAAGATGAAAATTGGTTGGGAGGCTACCAAGGGGCCTACAAAAACATTAAAGGAGCTGCAGGACTTTCTAGCAGGTACTGGTTGTGTAGTGCATGTGACCACAATCGCATGTATTCTTCATATGTTTGGGCTGTGGGGTAGGGTGGCAAGACTGAAGCCTTTTTTCAACAAAGAAAAAATCCAAGCCTGGCTATGTTTTGCAAAGACCTACATCAAGTCTGCCAAATGCATGTGAGAAAATGTTATCGTCTGATGATACGAAGGTTGAACTTTTTGGCCATAATGCCAAAAGGTATGTTTGGCGCAAAGCCAAGAACACCAACAAAAGAACATCATACCCACAGTGAAGCATGGTGGATGCAGCATTATGCTTTGGGGCTGTTTTTTTCTGCAGCTGGAACTGGGGCTTTAGTCAAGGTGGAAGGAATTATGAACAGTTCTAAATATCATGCCTTATTGGCACAAAACCTGCAGGCCTCTGCTAAAAAGCTGAAGATGAAGAGGTATTTCACCTTTCAGCACAACGACCCGAAGCTTCTTTCTACACCAAGAGGGATGCAAAGTATCCAGAGACATGTTGCAGGTTGAACAACTAAAAGTGACTTTTCTGGGTCACTGCATCTCTTAGACGAACGATATAACACATGAGAGGAAGGAGGCACTTGCCAGGTAAACCCACCGACCACGGTTAGGGAAGTATGAACCCTTCCAAGGCCTGCTGGGATATTGCTGCGAGTGGATTCCTTCAGCGTCGTCCCTGGCTGCATCAGCCTCTTTATGACCTAATCGCAACCTGTAACAAGGGAGGAACTTTCAAAATGACTGATGAAACTGAAAGCTGTTTCAAACAGTGCTAGGACTTCCCAATTACAACTCGCTGATCACACCTTTCTGTTATGAACACCGGGGACACGCACAAGGAATGTTGACCCAGCAACATGGGGAAAACAGAGACCCTTGGCTACTACTCGACACAACTAGACTCCGTTATTAGAGGAGCACCCTCTTGTATAAGAGCAGTAGCGGCCTGTGCAGTGCTCAAAGACCAGGTTAGCAACATTGTACTAGAACATACAATGGTGATACAAGTATTTCACTCAGTACAGAAATTGTTATCACAAGCTAAGACTAAACATTTGTCAATGGATAGACTAAGTATGAGTTGGCCTTATTCACGCCACCTAATGTAACCATCAAAAGATGTGTCACTTTGAATCCAGGATGTGAAGGGGAAAAAAATGCAGTATTCGGGACACGGCGCCTGACAGGTAGATATTCAAAACGGAGTATGTTATAGTAGGCTTTATTTGTAATAGATACTACGCGTTTCAGGACCGGACAGGTCCCTTCATCAGGTACATACAGTGCTCCACAAGAAACAGGCATCATTTTATACACAGAAAGACCGGGGAAAAAAATAGATTTCAAGCGTTTTTCCTGGATGGTAATTACACCTGATTAACAAACAGGAAGGGCGGAGTGAGTTAACCCCAAAGGTCAATCTAGATCAAAAGGTAATGTCAAGTCATAGCTTCTCCTGATGGTATGCAGGTGAACAATAAATACACTATTGTAATGACGGCTGTTTACCTTGTCATCACAATTGTCTCTCATACAAATACATAAATATTGAACATATTGGAAAGATACATTCACGTATACATAAATATTTCAGATTGTAAACTGTAAAAAAAATATATATATATATATATATATATATATATATATATATATATATAAAAAACAAAGCATAGTACTGCATGTTTAGATAAAAAACTGATCTATTAACGACCAGAGTGAAAAAAAAAAGGATAAGAATGTATAGAAAACCATTCTTATTCAAACATAATGGACAAAGTAGTGACTGGCTGGTTTTGGTGTAAACCAATGTGTATGCAAACCAATGTGTATGATCTAGTCTAACGACCCAATTTTTGCTGTTATTAAAATTTTTAAAAAGGTGCCAAAATGGTATAGTGAGGCTACCCTTAATTAAGTAGATGGATTGTTGTGTAAAAGAACCGTCCCATACAGTGTGCTGTCATCCTTTACTAGTGATTAATATTGAATTGATTTATATGGGTGCTATTTAGTGCTGAGGGCCCCCTAGGGTATATATTTTATTTAGCAGGTGTTCTCCAGGGTCTCATTCAGCCCCTCCGGAAAGAGGCTGCAAAATTTGTAAATGCAAAAGGATTCCCTATTTTTTTAAAAGTGAGAATCTGTTAGTGGCCTCGAGGGGAATTTGTTCTAGTGGTGTGATCTTCACATCAAAGCGTCCCCCATGATCTTGATGCAGATGCCTAGAAACACTGTGTTTTTAAAAAAATGAATATTTGTGTTAGATCTGTGTTTGTTTATCCTGGTTCTCAGCATTTGTTTGGTCCTACCAATATATTGTAGTCCACATGTGCATTCCAAGAGGTATACCACGAAATTTGACGCACAGTTTAGAAAATGTTTAATAGTGAATTCTTCTCCCGTTATATTGCACTTGGCCGTCAGCTGTCTGTGTTGAATATTATCGCAGCACTGACACCTAGATGTATTACATCTGTAGGACCCTGTTATCTTAGGGAGAAAGCGAACTCCTGTGTTTTCCTTCCCTTTTACATCTCTCAGTCTACTAGGGGCAAGTATATTTTTGATATTTCTACCCCTCCAATATGTGAAGTTTGGCTTGTTTGGTAGGATCGTTTTTAGCACCGGGTCATTTGACCGCACACTCCAATGTTTGGGGGTAATTTTTCTCATAAAATATTTTTTTGAGGATACTAGCTTGCGGTCTAAAAGTTTTTATGGAACTGCAATTTTTTTTATACGTTTGAACTGGTTGTTGGGGATATTTGTAAGCCATGGCTTATAATGGGCGCTAGAAAAATGTATATAGCTGTTAACATCAACATTCAAGTGGGTTTTGCTGTTGATTTTATTACTTTCAATAGATAATGTGAGGTCCAAATAGTCAATTGTGATATTAGATATGTTCATAGGGAATTGTAGGCCCCAGTCATTATTATTCAGAAAGGCGACAAAATTTGTCGCCTTTTCCTCATCCCCAGTTCATAAAAAGAATAAGTAGTCTATATACCTTTTGTAATATAGAATCTTATCACTGTACGTGAGATTTGTGTGAATGAAATCTTCAAAGCATCCCATGAATATATTCGCATAGCTGGGTGCAAAACGGCTCCCCATCGCGGTACCTCTGACCTGCTTATAGATTTTCTTTTGAAAAGTGAATATGTTGTGTGTCAGAATGAACTCTATAGTGTTGATTAAAAATGCTGTTTGTGATGGTTCCATGTCCCCTACACTAGATAGTGTGTTTTGTATAGTTTCAATTCCTTTGTAATGTGGAATGTTTGAATCCCCCAAAAATTCCACTGTTTAACCTTTCACAGTATATTTTAAAAGAAGAGGAGATTGAGGTTTTAGCTAGGGGCCTTTCCTTTTGTCCCACTTCAAAACCTAATGATTTTAAATTATTTTATAAGGAAACTCACCCTGGAGAGACATTTTTTGCCTTTCTGAATAATAATGACTGGGGTCTACAATTCACTATGAACATATCTAATATCACAATTGACTATTTGGACCTCACATTATCTATTGAAAGTAATAAAATCAACAGCAAAACCCACTTGAATGTTGATGTTAACAGCTATATACATTTTTCTAGCGCCCATTATAAGCCATGGCTTACAAATATCCCCAACAACCAGTTCAAACGTATAAAAAAAATTGCAGTTCCATAAAAACTTTTAGACCGCAAGCTAGTATCCTCAAAAAAATATTTTATGAGAAAAATTACCCTCGTGAGTTGGTTCAGTCAGCGTATCGAAAATCCCTACAAATTCCGCAAAGACTCCTATTAAATAAAACAAAAAGAGAGGACCCCGGTCACAACAAACAAAAGAAAATGTGTTCATCACGGATTTTAATAGTGGTCATAGGACGATAAGGAACATCCTAGCCAAACATTGGAGTGTGCTGTCAAATGACCCTGTGCTAAAAACAATCCTACCAAACAAGCCAAACTTCACATATTGGAGGGGTAGAAATATCAAAAATATACTTGCCCCTAGTAGACTGAGAGATGTAAAAGGGAAGGAAAACACAGGAGTTCGCTTTCTCCCTAAGATAACAGGGTCCTACAGATGTAATACATCTAGGTGTCAGTGCTGCGATAATATTCAACACAGACAGCTGACGACCAAGTGCAATATAACGGGAGCAGTATTCACTATTAAACATTTTCTAAACTGTGCGTCAAATTTCGTGGTATACCTCTTGGAATGCACATGTGGACTACAATATATTGGTAGGACCAAACAAATGCTGAGAACCAGGATAAACAAACACAGATCTAACACAAATATTCATTTTTTAAAACACATTTTTTTCTAGGCATCTGCATCAATATCATGGGGGAAGCTTTGAGGTGAAGATCACACCACTAGAACAAATTCCCCTCGAGGCCACTAACAGATTCTCACTTTTAAAAAATAGGGAATCCTTTTGGATTTACAAATTTTGCAGCCTCTTTCCGGAGGGGCTGAATGAGACCCTGGAGAACACCTGCTAAATAAAATATATACCCTATGGGGCCCTCAGCACTAAATAGCACCCATATAAATCAATTCAATATTAATCACTAGTAAAGGATGACAGCACACTGTATGGGACGGTTCTTTTACACAACAATCCATCTACTTAATTAAGGGTAGCCTCACTATACCATTTTAGCACCGTTTTAAAAATTGTAATAACAGCAAAAATTGGGTCGTTAGACTAGATCATACACATTGGTTTGCATACACATTGGTTTACACCAAAACCAGCCAGTCACTACTTTGTCCATTATGTTTGAATAAGAATGGTTTTCTATAAATTTTTATCCTTTTTTTTTTTTCCCACTCTGGTCGTTAACAGATCGTTTTTTTTATCTAAACATGCAGTACTATGCTTTGTTTTTTTTTTATATATATATATATATATATATAATTTTTTTTTTACAGTTTACAATCTGAAATATTTATGTATACGTGAATTGAATGTATCTTTCCAATATGTTCAATATTTATGTATTTGTATGAGAAAGACAAGGTAAACATCCGTCATTACAATAGTGTATTTATTGTTCACCTGCATACCATCAGGAGAAGCTATGACTTGACATTACCTTTTGATCGAGATTGACCTTTGGGGTTAACTCACTCCGCCCTTCCTGTTTGTTAATCAGGTGTAATTACCATCCAGGAAAAACGCTCGTCATCAATTTTTTCCCCGGTCTTTCTGTGTATAAAATGATGCCTGTTTCTTGTGGAGCACTGTATGTACCTGATGAAGGGACCTGTTCGGTCCTGAAACGCGTAGTATCTATTACAAATAAAGCCTACTATAACATACTCCGTTTTGAATATCTACCTGTCAGGCGCCGTGTCCCGAATACTGAATTTTTTTTCCCCTTCACATCCTGTGTTCGTTTTCCTCGGGAACAGAACTTTTTCTCGTGGGCTAGCAGTGGGTGGTAGCCGACTTCCACAACGATCTTCATCTCATTCTACTTTCCATGCTCAGCAATAGTGTTGTGCCTATCCTAGCACAACACTGCCAGGTGAGTGCATCAGCTCGCCTTTTCCTCACATCGTCCCCCATTCTTTACAATATTACCTTAGAGGAGCGCCGTGTCCTCCTCTCTTTGTTTTTCTTTATCCAGATCTCACTTTGAATCCAGCTACTTTGCTGCCAGTGACACTAAAGTAAGGAACTCAAGCAGATATCCTTGAACATGATTGCTATGAATTGATGAAAATAGAGACCATGGAGTTAGATAACATAGATGAAACTCCCATACTCAATGCTGATCTAGAACTTTTTGTAGATGGGTCCCGATATTATCAAGATGGGAAACCATACACTGGGTATGCCATAGTTATCCTCCATGATGTAATTAAGCAGGAGGCACTTCCTACTAGTATGTCAGCTCAAGGGGCGGAGCTGAAAGCACTAACTGAGGCTTGTATAATGACCGAGGATCAGACAGTGAACATTTTCACTCATTCCAGGTATGCATTTGGCATTGCACATGACTATGGTCCCATTTGGCTCAGCAGGGACCCTGTTGTGTCCTAAGGGAAACCTATTAAGAATGTGAATATAGTAGCCCAGCCAGGGTTGGCAACCGTCCGTAAATTCCTGGACAGTCCATACAAATAAAGGTCTCTTTTCCAGTGTCCGTAAAAAAAATGGATGCGTCCATGATTATTTTGAAGTTGAATGAGTTTGTGCCAATTATTGGGATTGTAATTATCATTGGTTTAGAGGTCACAGTACATGCTGCTAATGTGTTCATATCACTATATATATATATATATATATATATATATATATATATATTACTTATAATCTTTATCATTCATTGTGGTTTTCGAAATTGTCCGTAAAGAATGTTTGCTGTCCGTGATTTTTGGATAAGTTGTCCTGAAAAAAAAAAAATCAGGTTGGCATCCTTGAGCCCAGATCTTCAGAACACTTGGGCTGCCTGCCCGCCCAGGTGGCAATAGTTAAGGTGCAAGCTCATACCTAGCAGCAGACACGTGAAGCAGAAGGAAATCAAAGAGCAGACGCTGCTGCTACGGCAGCTGCGTTGGTCCCCCTCCCCGTTATGATGTATGTTGTGGAAGGCAGAGGAGGTGGATTTGGATCAACTATGTAAGTTTCAGAACCAAGTCTCTAACAAGGAAAAAGGAGAATGGACTACTACGGGTGCACGGTTAGATGAGAATAGGCTTAACGCTGTAAGTACTAAACTGCACTACCCATTTCCTCGAGCCTGGATATTGGGTGATGATTAAGAGGCACATCAGGAAAGCACTGGAACCCAGCTTTGACAGTCCTTACCAAGTGAAGCTTATCACACCTATGTCTGTAAAGGTGGAAGGCAAGCCTACATCGATCCACGCATCTCACTGTAAAAGATTTCTAAAAAGCCTCTCAGTGAACAAACATAATGAAGTTGATTATTTGGCTGTCTACCGTTGGTTTTTGCTTTCTACACACACATTCATATGCACCAGGATATAGTTTAATAAATGTGACAAATACTGGTAGAAGCACATGGGGTTGGATAAACTTCACACATGACCAAAGTCAAGGTAATTTGACATGTTCAGCCAATTAATACTGTAAGAGGGATAAAGAACTTATTGAAGTTGGTAGAAAAAGGATTCCTGATACCAGAAAGGATGTTGATAGAACCCCAAGGGAACTTGATTCAAGTGACACTGCACAATGAAACTAGGATAAAATATTGCATTTTTGACAACTCCCAGTAATCAATGCGAGGGACACAGAGAATGACAGGTTTATATCTGGTTGATAGATGCCAAAATAGTAGTAACGACTATAACAATACAATAGCTGTTCCCAGGGATAAAATGTTATGGTGTCAGAATGATTCCACAATCCCAAATCGTGGGAGCTGGGGAGAATACATCACAGTCCTAAATAGAAAACCAAAGGTCAATATTGATAATATAGTTAAAGTGCCCTGTATAGATACAGCAACCTAGTTTCAAAAGAATATAAATTACCTTCAGCATTACATTCTCTGAAACTAGAAAATGTAGAATCAAAAGAGCCTGGTATGACACTTTGTTAGCAGGAGCAGGAACAGGATTGGGCCTTTTGAATAGTATGGATATGGAATCATTAAATGGAAAGATTGGTGGATTTGGCCAAGATGTATCCACAGCTATGCATATACAGGCCGGTTGGTTACCTACCACCTTTATCCCCCCCCCAAGGGAGTCATTAAATTTGGATAAGGAATCTTTTAATTTGTTTAATGATTCACAACTGACAGCATTAAAGGTTTCTACAAATGTCACAATATTCATAAATTGGACTACATGTAGTATAAAAGCATTATATGAGATGATACAGAAGAATAATGCACAAGTTAGTCTTATGACTAACAATGAACAGGTATGGAGGAAAATGTTTGGTTCCTACATACCTGTTAAAAATTGGGTCTTGCTACATCCTGACTCAGTACATTGTACAGATACTTGGTGTGCAATGCAGGACGTACATTTCAATGTAACTAAGAAAATGATCATGTGTAAATTTGTTGTGTTACCAGTAGTTTTTGGCCCACCAGTACATGAACCCGAGTATTGGTTGCCTAAGTTTCATGGCACCCACATAGGTGCAAACAACAAGACCTATGATCTTTCCTTATGCTCCTAAACATCAGATAAGTTGATCTGCCATCAACATTCTCCAGTGTATGAGCCATGTTTATTGTAACACACTTATAACAAGTGTGAATGTACTATATTACGTATGGATTTTATGTTTTTCCTAGAAGTGTTCCACGGTATGTTTGTATTGTAACTTCAGATAATAGAACTACTAGTATGTTTAATTTGGCTTACCCTTTTTCTGGATGTTTGTCTGACATTACTCATCTAACTTTGAACAATGAAACGTTCTCTTTTCTTCCTGACTTAACCTGAAATACAGATATACACTACCTTTGTTGGCAAGCGACTTGTCAATTTGGGAACCAAGATAGAGACTGATACCCAGCATCATTGGTATGAAGTCTTCAAGGGATGGTCCCCAATGGCAAAAGGAGCTTTCAACTAGATTTTTTTTCTTTAGATGAATGATTTGCAGCTGATTTGTGGGAAGGGATCTCAAGGCAAGTTTCATGATCCAACAGTTTACACGGCTACCCGTGTTAATCCATGCCATACCACAGTATCCACTGTAACTCATGATAGATTCCCCAATCTAATGGCCACTAAACAAGTGAAGGAAAAGATAGGAAGATCCGATCTTCCATAGGGGTATAGGGTCCAATAGGGACAGAATAGTTTAATATAGTATTTTGTCAAAAAGAGGGGAAATGTGAGAGTAGTTAAGATTAATGTATTTGAAGTGTATACTTTTCATTAATGTATCAAAATAACTATTTCATCATTTAAGAATACAGTCCTCATTGTTTAAAGATATGTTTCATGAGATGTAAAGAGAAACATATTCTGTCCACCACAGGATGTGTTTGACGTCCTGAGAGATTACAGATAAAAGAACCATTATGTATTTTGTAAGATTTTAGCTGAGAGAGAACCGTTACATAAATTGGATAGAATATAGATAACAACGTGATATTCTAGACCAGGAGTCTCAAACATGTGGCCCCTGAGGCTGTAATCTGGGGACTGCAGGGCACCGAAGCTCCCGAGACATCCTCGGTACAGCAGAGAGCAGGACAAAGGAGGAGCGCCACACACACACCCTGTAGAAAGTGCCGCACACACCCCCTTGTAGAAAGTGCAATCCCCCTGTAGAGAGCACCCCACACAGCCCCCTGTAAATAGTGCCACCCTCCGTGTAGATAGCTCCATTGGGGCTCCCTCTAGGAGTGGACTCCCCAGCCAGAGCGTCACTCATGCTCTGGCCAAGGATTCCTCTTCTGGAGGAGCCCCTGACATCACTGTCCCGTCGGGGCTGCTCCTGGAACGGAATCCCCGGCCAGAGCTTCGGCAACGCTCTGGCCGGGGATTCCGCTCCTAGAGGTGGCTCCTGACGTCACTGACCATATATTAAGTAACTCTTAAACTGGAAAACTAGATTGTTAAAATAAGCACGTGGAGTAAACTCGCAAATTTCCGGTAATGGACAGAGACGTCAGGGGCTTTTCCCAGAGTTGAATCCCCGGTCACAGCGTCGGCAACGCTGTGGAAGGGGATACCGCTTCAGGAGTTACCCCTGATGTCACTGTCCATATATGGACAGAGACATCAAGCGCTCCATCCAGGAGTTGAATCCCCGGCCACAGGGGGATTCCGCTCCATTAGGGAGCTACAGTGGCACTACCTACAAGGGGGCTGTGTGGCACTATCTATAATGGGCTGTGTGGCACTACCTACAAGGGGGCTGTGCGGCACTACTTATGAGGGGTCTACGTCCCTACCTACAAGGGTGCTGTGTGCCACTACCTACAAGGGGGCTGTTTGGCACTGCCTACAGGGGACTGTATCACATTACCTACAGGGTGCTGTGTGGCACTACCTACAAGGGTGCTGTCTGGCACGATCTACAAGGGGGCTATGTGGCACTACCTACAAGGGGGCTCAGGGGCACTATGTACAGGGGGCTGTGTGGCACTATGTACAGGGGGCATCTATGAGTGGCGGGCTGATGGTCATTTTAGTGAAAGCGGTGGGCTGATGGTCATTTTACTGTGAGTGAGGGGCTGATGGTCATTTTACTGTAAGTGGTGGGCTGATGGTCATTTTACTGTAAGTGGGGGGCTAATGGTCTTCAAGTGGTTTCCATCTCTAACGTCCAATTGAAATTAATAGGAGGCAGAAAATACCCGTGACGCTCATTTGAAATGCTTTTTTGCCTGCGACTTTTGCATTAGCTTCAATGGCTTAAAAGTATGCAATTCCTTCAGGAATTTTGAGGCTGATTTTTTCTGCCTTATAAAAAACACTGTGTAAACATACCCTAAGAGTGTAGTGCTGGTTTTTAGCCATTTTCTGTCTTTCTCTAAACAATTTTTGGTAGGGGTGCCCTGAGGATTTTTTTTTTTCCAGGGGTGCCTCGAGTACGAAAAGGTTGGGGAACTCTGTACTAGGCTACAGGCCATTCGGCCTGCAGCCTATCAGACACAGGGACAGGATCCCTGCGCAGGCTGGCATGATGACGGCCTGTAGCCTAGTACAGAGTTTCCTAACGTTTTCGGACTCGAGGCACCCCTGGAAAAAAAAAATGTCCTCAGGGCACCCTGGCCTACGCAAGCATCCCATCATCGGCTTTGTGGAACAGTTCTGTTTGTTGTGGGAACGGGGCCCGTATGTGTACAATTTTTTTTGTTTTGGAGGGGTGAGGGGCTGTTTGGCTCTGTCTAGAAGTTGGAGGAAGGGGGCACTGTCTCCAAGGCGGAAGTTGGGGTCTGTATGGCACGGTCTACAAGGGGGAGGTGGGGGCTGTATGGCACGGTCTACAACTGGGAGGTGGGGGCTGTCTAACATTGACAAGTATTGAGTTAGGGAAAACAATTAGACTAGACAGGCACAAAAACGAGGACAGAATACAGGGCTGCTGAATTTATTGTTCAGGCACTTGCACTTTGCTGTATTTACTCATGCATTTTTCTCTATAGGAGGTTTTTAGTATTTACGTGTGGGGATCCTTGCATCATGGGTTTGTCGTTCCATTCTATATTATGTATTTTATTTTGTATCTAATAAAGATTTTGTATTTTGCATTATATGAAAAATTAAATTAACTCCTTAATGACCGCCCACCGTCTTTTGACGGCAGGCCGTGCAGGTTTATCCTACAACGACGTCTTTTGGCGTCGCTGTAGATCAGGCTGATGAGTGCTCGCGTGAGCGCTCATCCTCTAAGCAGGAGCTGTAACTAACAGCTCCTGATCTCAGAGCAGCCTCCTGAAGACAGCTGGGGTCGGAAAACATTCGGACCCCAGCTGTTTAACCCTTTCATTGCCGTAGTCCGCAGGGCTGTCTGTTCCGTTTGCCTGCTGTTTGGGCACGCTATGTGCTGCCCGATCAGCAGCCTGTGTCATAGTGACACAGTGTAAGGTATTAGCATACAGGAGTATGCTAATACATTATTAGTAAAAAATAAAGTTATAAATAAAGTCATCCCTTAATGGAATTTTCAAAAAAAGTAACAAAAAAAAAAAAAAAAGTCCCAATAAAAAGGCATTAATTTGCATAAACGTGGGTGACAGCGGGAACACAGGGACAGGAGTGGGAAGTGGAAGTGGATAGAAGGTGGGAAAAGTTTTGAAACTACTGCTACACTGTTTTTCTCAAAACTAAACTGCACTGCCTCACGCCACAACCGCTCTCAACGACTCTCAAACTCCAACAGAGAGCGGGTGCAGCAGGATCTGAGGACTGAGCAGGAAATTACGTATATGATCGCTGCTATTGGTCCGTTTTAAAATTTCCGTAATAGAGGCCTGTCAGAGAATGTTCTAAATTTGGAAACTCCGGTACATGATCTCTTAAAACAGCTGCTTCCTGATTTATCTGACCAATATTTTGACATTGATAGGGTGCTCACTGCTCCCCGCACTGGTGGTCTGCCTAAAGATGTGTTGGCGAAGCTTCATTATTATTCTGTGAAGGAAAAGGTCATGAAAGCTTCCAGGTCCTCAGAACAGTTACGACTGCGTAGCTGCGACATTCAGATCTTTGCTGATTTGGCTCCATGTACGATCTAGAGGCGTCGTTCATTAAAACCTCTCCTCCAAATCCAGATTCGTCACGAGATTAGATATCGATGGGCCTTCCCTTTTTGTCTTACATTTTCCTACCGCAATCGGTCACACAGCTTTGCTTCTCTCCGAGAAGGAGAGGCCATTATGGACCGCTTGGGTCTTCTTTCGAAAGATGCCCCATCTGAGGAAAATCACCACCATCTGCTTCCTCCTCTTCTACAGCACGTCTACTACCGCTCTGGAGCTCCAGATCTTCGGCCCGACCCGCAGCTTCTAAAACCTGAACTTGCTAATCCTTGACGTCATCTAGATGCACTCCTCATAGGAACCTGAGATTGGAACTTTCTTCACGTATTAGTTCCCTTTGATGCTTACTATTACCGTTTACTTTTACATTGCTTTTGCTTACATTACTGTGGTATTTTTTGCTGTGGTTATTCAGCTAGATTAGGGCTGAGCTATTGAGATATTGAGAGCTCGTCCTTCCATTGGGTGATGGCATGCCCTCCCTGGGATCTTGAGAGACCCTACTGATATTGTATTGTTCTTGGGGTGGTGCTCTCTCAACATCCCTTATGGCCCTGTTTTGGCGTTGCTTTACATCTTGCTATATGTACCGAAATAACATATGTTTATTGCCCTTTCTCATTTACTTTTGCTCCTCTCCCCTTCTTTCCTGTCCCCTTGTTATGATGGTCGAGTGTCTTAGGTATTGTGCTTTCTGTGAACATATAGGTCATGGCTGACCCTCCATCCTCCTTTAACATTGTCACTCACAATGTTCAAGACCTAAATTCGCAGACTAAATGGTGCAAAGCTTTCCAAACATATAAGTCCTTGCATTGTGATGTTGTGTTTTTACAAGAACTGCATTTCTCCACTAGCTCTCCTCCTAGATGTATGCAAATGATTATCCTTTGTATTACATAGCGGTTGCTGCGGAAAAGGAGAGAAGTGGGCATCTTTTTAAAAAAAAATCTTCCCTTCACACATCAAACCACGGTGGCAGATCCTGAGGGCAGGTATTTGCTCGTGAATGGTACACTACAGGACACTCAGGTCAAGCGCATTTCTTATTACGCACCGAACGAAGGCCAAATAAGTTTTTTCAATGCCATGTTTAGACATTTATTTCCTCATCTCCTTGGTAAAGTGTTTTTGGGTGGGGATTCTAATGTAATATTGGATCACCTCCTTGACAAAACGATCACAGGTCCCTCCTCTCTTCGCCCCCACCCCTAAACAGGGGTTGCAATTAGCCAAACTTACACTCCCATGATTTTGTAGATGCCTGGAGATTTGCCAATCTCTCCACCAGGGATTATACATTTTATTCTCATGCCCATTCATCTTACTCTAGTATAGACCCTCTATTCCTTCCGTCTCAGCTCTTAAATAGTCTACTTCGTGCCAAAATACTTCTCATTTCGTGGTCAGATCATGACTTGGTATGGTTTACATTGGATTGCTTCTGGCTTAAACCTAGGTCTAGCACATAGCATTTGAATGAATCCCTTCTGACAAACCCCCAAATATTCAAAGAAATCACAACGGAACTTGAACAGTATTTCTACCTTAACTGTGCTACCCTTAGAGGGAAACGTATTCAGATTGCCTCATGTCTAAAAAGAACTAGGGACCAAACTCTTAAAGATAAAGAAGCGTCTTATTTAGCTTTAGTTAGACAACAGAAAGCGGATATTATCCTTGATTTGCAGTCTAAAATTGAGGATGCCTGTACTGAACTGAACTTATGCCTTACGTCTATCACGGAACGTCACATTTGTTGCACGCAAAACCGATTTTTTTGCCCAAAGTGACAAGTTCCGGCACCCTCTTAGCTCGGAAACTTGCTCCATTGTCTCGTAACTTTATGGTCCCTAAACTAAGGCTGCCAATAATCTCATGCAGCACCCTAAAGAAGTTCTCAATAGTTTCTTTTCATTCTATTCTTCCCTGTATAAATCCCCTCTCCAGCTAGATGCAGTGAAAGCTGATACATTAGCACCACTAGCGCTCGTCTATGCAGTTTCCAGCACGGCTCATTGCCTGATGAAGGTCACTTAGACTGAAACGTCGCACTCTGCCACTGGCATTAAAAACAAAAACAAAATAAAAATACCTTTGTTTCAATATTGGTGTGCCTGATACTTATTTATATTTGGGTTGGGCCCCTATCCGTGCAAAACCACACCAATCCACGTATCTGGTGCTGTCTGAACCTATATACAGATACATTATTTAGGGTTATCTCCTTGCCCGTATTAACAGACCCCCACAGAGATAATATGGAGGCCCCTATATCGACTCAGGAAGTTCTGGCTGCGATTAAATCCCTTAAACCAGCTAAATCCCCAGGACCAGATGGGTTCTCTAATCTCTATTATAAAAAATTTGCGGTGGTTTTGGCCCCTCACTTGGTCATCCTCTTTAACGCTTTAAGGGATGGTAGTCCTCCTGCACCAGAAGCCCTCAGGGCATACATTTCAGTGAGCCCAAAACCAGGTAAAGACCCCTCTTCTTGTCAAAATTATAGGCCAATATCATTAATAAATGTTGACATGAAGATTCTCACTAAAATCTTGGCCACGAGACTCAATGCCTTTCTAGAACAATACATTCACCCTCATCAGGTGGGTTTCGTTCCAAACAGACCAGCGGCTGATCAGACTAGAAGGATCATTGATTTAGCGTCCATGGCCGCGGGCCGTCGGGTTTACTCACCTCCTGATGCCCGCAGCCATGGATCTGTGAGCGCTGGCTCACATCTCCTTCCTAGGAGACACCAGCGCTCACTTCCGCTGTGTCCTGTAGGGGTGCGCGCGCACATGTCAAACAATCATCATCCTCAACTACACATGATTCCTGGACTATAAGAAGGGCCCTGCCCTTCTGATCCTTGCCTGAGCGTTGTTAGTGTATTCCAAGCCTCTCTTGCAAATGATCCCTTAGTGTTTTCCCGTTCCAGTTGTTACCCATGCCCTGTTACCCGTATCCTGTATCCCGTGCTGTGTTCTAGTTTCTGAGCTTCTTAGTGTTGGAGTCGTGCCCTACTGCACCTGCTGTGGTTTGCCAAGTCCAGTGTCTTCTGCCTCGTCCAGTGTCATCTGCCACATCTAGTACTGTCCGTCATGTCTGGCGCAACCTGCTGCACCTACCTCCATCCGTGCTGAAGCCACAGCCACTGTCTGGACTAGTTCAGGTACCCGTGTTTTACAAACTGCTATAGACTTTTGTATAGACTGTGACTAGGTGTCACAATGCGGGGTGTGGACCCACTGGACCGTACTGTGTAGCGGGACAGCAGCTGACCAAACAGGTATAGTACAGAGTTTATAGTCCAGAAAGGGTACCTGTGGCAACTCGGACAGTAGCAAGGCAGGTAAGGCTGGGACCAGGTGGCAGGTAGACATCAAGCGTGGAGTAGCGGAACAGGCATGGAATGCAGCACAACACGACAACAGCTCAGCAGGGTACTAGATCTGGATAGCACGGGAAACAGGATACAGGAACAGGGAACACTTGGAAACTGGAATACACTAGAAGACCATTAGCAATACAAACTTTGGGTAACAAACAACGCTCAAGCAAAGAACAAGGGCTTGATTGCAGACTTCCTGCAATTATGCGCGCACTGGCCCATTAAGACCGTGCACGCACGGGTGCACGCGCCCTCGGGGAGACAGTCTTTGTACCGGGAAGTGAGTGCCGGCGCCTCACTGGGGGATGACGCAGCAGAGAACACACATGTCCATGGCCATCGAGGAGTAAGTCAGAACGACGGGCCGTGGCCATAGACATTACAGTATCCCCCCTCATATGCCCCCTCTTCTTGGGACCAGAGTGTAAGAATAACTTCCTCACGAGGACAGGGGAATCGATGTTCTCCTCTGGCTCCCAAGATCTCTCTTCTGGACCGAACCCCCTCCAATCTACTAAATAAAACGTCCTTCCTCCCACCTACTTGGTGGCCAGAATCTCCCTTACTTCAAAAGTCCCGGACGAGCCACCGGAACTAGGAGTCCTGGAGTAGCGGTTCAGGAACACGGGCTTCAGCAAGGAAACATGGAAGGAGTTAGGGATCCTGAAGGCAGGAGGCAGCCGCAGCTTGTACGACACCAGGTTAATCTGTAGCAGGATTTCGAAGCGTCCGAGGAACCTAGGGGCAAATTTGCAGGACGGCACCCTCAGACAGATATTATTTGAAGACAACCAGACCTTCGTATCTGGAAGAAATTGAGGAGGAGCCCGTCTTCTTGTATCAGCCTTTCTCTTCATGCGGTCCACCGCCAGCAGGATAGAAGGTCGGGTCTGTTGCCATATTGGCAGAGAGTCCCTGAAGGTAGAGTCAGCTGCAGGCACCTGGGACATAGTAGAGACAGGATGAGGTATACGAGGATGTTGGCCGTAGACGATGAAGAACGGACTGGAGGTGGTGGACTCACTAGTGTGGTTATTATAGGAGAACTCTGCCCACGGGAGAAGCTGCACCCAGTCATCACGCCGTCTGGAAACAAAGTGACGCAGATAGTTCTCCATAATATGGTTAACCCTCTCGACTTGCCCATTGGACTGGGGATGATATGGCGAAGAGAAGTCCAACTTTACACCGCGGAGACCGCAGAGTGCTCTTTTGAATCATTAGTTTTTTATTATTTATCAAATAAGTCCAACGATTTACAAAAATACAAAATGTGTACACTCAGATAAGTACAAAATATCACAATCAAGTACAATGGAGGCATTCAAAACAAAAATGAAATCACTGGGAGGGGGAAGGAAACAAGGATAAACACCAAGGAAATATCTGTACATCCAATAGCATGGTACAAAGAAAATAACAATGAAAATAATAATAATAGAGGCCAAAATCCCAAGCGTGTGTCTCAACAAGGGAACATATCAGTCCACATATGCCATTGGGCTTTAAAACTGACCAACCTGTTCTTTTGGAGTGCAAAGGTCCTCACATTCTTGTCGGCAGGTCGGTAGTGGAGTTCGAACCGGAACCGAGCAAAGAACAACGACTACCTGGCTTGACGAGGATTCAACCGCTGGGCCGTCTGTAGGTAGGTCAGGTTCTTGTGATCCGTGAAGACCAGGATAGGATGGACTACGCCTTCCAGTAGGTGTCTCCACTCCTGCAGAGCCACTTGATGGCCAGTAACTCCCGATCCCCAATCAAGTAGTTGCGCTCTGCGGAAGAAAACAGTTTGGAATAGTAGCCACATACCACAGTCTTGCCCTTCGAACCTCTCTGGAACAACAGTGCACCAGCACCAACAGAGGAAGCGTCCACCTCTAAAGAAAACTGTTGGGATACATCAGGGTGGTGAAGAATAGAGGCTGACGTGAAGGTTTTTTTTAAGGATTCAAATGCGGCTTCTGCCTCCAGAGTCCATACTTTGGCATTCATGCCATTTTCAGTGAGGGAAGAGATGGGAGCAGTCAAAGATGAGAAGTTGAGAATGAACAGCCGGTAGAAGTTGGTGAATCCCAGGAAACGTTGTATGGCCCTTAAGCCTTGGGGGCGTGGCCACTCTAGGACAGCCTTTACCTTCTCAGGGTCCATCTTGAGACCCTGATCTGAGATGATGTAGCCCAGGAAGGGAAGGGACTTTTTTTCAAACACACAATTCTCGAGGCTGGGCATAAAGATGATTCTCTCTTAAACGAAGCAACACCTGGCGGACATGACCCTGATGAGTTACTGGATCTGGGGAAAAAATCAAAATGTCATCCAGATACACCACAACACAAACATAGAGGAGAACACGAAAAATGTCATTGACAAATTCTTGAAAAACCGCACAGGCCGAAGGGCATAACTAGGTATTCATAGTGCCCATCACGAGTATTGAACACCTGGCGGACATGACCCTGATGAGTTACTGGATCTGGGGAAAAAATCAAAATGTCATCCAGATACACCACAACACAAACATAGAGGAGAACACGAAAAATGTCATTGACAAATTCTTGAAAAACCACACAGGCCGAAGGGCATAACTAGGTATTCATAGTGCCCATCACGAGTATTGAAAGCAGTCTTCCACTCGTCCCCTTGACGAATCCGAATCGGATCGTAGGCCCCCCACAGGACCAGTTTAGAAAAAAATTGCCCCCGTATGCGATCAAACAGTTCTGAAATCAAAGGCAGTGGGTACCTGTTCTTCACCGTGATCTGGTTGAGACCTCGGTAGTCAAATCAGGGTCGGAGGGATCCATCTTTCTTCTTGACAAAGAAAAACCCGTCTTCGGCCGGGGATGAGGATTTACGAATGAAGCCCCTCTCCAGATTCTCTTTAATGTAGGCAGACAAAGACTGGGTCTCTGGGTAGGAGAAAGGGTACACTCTAACGCGAGACGGGGACGACTCAGGAACCAAGTCGATCGGACAATCATATGCTCGATGTGGCGGCAAAGTATCAGCTTCCTTCTTATCGAAGACATCAGAGAACATAGAGAAACAAGAAGGCAACCCTGCCAAAGACTGAAGTGGAGGAGGCTGCGGTAGCCGGATATGACCCAGACAGCGGTCGAGACACTTGGGACCCCACTGGAGAACCTCTCCAGAGTTACAATCCAGGACTGGGGCATGCAAATGGAGCCAAGGCAAACCCAGCAGTAGGGGTTGACAGCCTTGGACAGGACAAACAGGGAGATGAGCTCAGAATGAAGAGCTCCCACTTGAAGTCTTAATGGCTTGGTCACAGACAAAACTTGGTCAGGCAATGGCAGTCCATCTATCGAGGCAATGATCAATGGCCTTTCCAGCAGGACAGAGGGCAACTGAAGAAGATTCACAAGGTCCTGGCAGATGAAATTGGATACAGAGCCAGAGTCCAGGTAGGCAGAGACTGGATGGGGCTTCTCGCCAGCAATGATGGTTACGGGAATGAACAGTTTGGAGGAGAGTCCTCGATTAAATGCAGTAACGCCCAGGGTTGTCTCTCCAACCAAACCTAGGTGCTGGGGTTTTTTGGCTTTTGAGGGCACAGACGCACGACATGGCCAGCGAGGCCGCAATATAAACAGAGTCCAGAGGTGTGCCTGTGCTGTTTCTCCTGGACGGACAATTTTAGCCGATCCACTTGCAACGGAACTTCGGGCAAAGCAGTAGAAGGAGGCAAGAGGGGTTGCTGGAAGTTGGGGGCCAGTCTAGGAAGCCGTCTTTCCTGAAGAGCCTCATGAGATCTCTCCCTCAGCCTTATGTCCACCCGAGTGGCAAGCAGAATCGGGTCGTACAAGGCAGGTGGCAGGTCTCGAGCAGCAAATTCGTCCTTGATCTTGGCCGATAGACCATGCCAAAAGGATGTTCCATGATAGTTCTCCTGCCAGGGTCCGGAACTAAAGATAGCAGTGGCTGCCGATGAGACTCGTCCTGGCTCCTCGAAAACAGTCCAGAATAACCACACGAACCCCTGGAAGTCTTGGGTCTCAGGTCCCTGACGCTCGCAGATAGGGTTTGCCCATGCCAGGGCCTTGCCGGCAAGTAGAGACATGATGAAGGCGATCTTGGTTCCGTCCGACGGAAATGCTCGTGTGTGCAAGGTAAAATAGATATAGCATTGGTTCAGAAACCCCCGGCACGTACTTGCATCTCCATAGAACCGAGAAGGTAATGGCAGCGAGAACTGAGGATCCGAGCCGGAACTGCAAAGAGGTGTAGCAGGAGGGTTGATCTGAGGAGCTGGCATAGAGGCAGGAAGGGAAGCAGCTAGTGTCACTAGCTGCTGTGCCATGGAGTCCACTGCCACAAGAAGTTGATCCTGTCTTGCTCGGAGATCCTGCAGGTCCGCCTGCATGGCTTGGGAGGGTGATATGCCCTTGAATTGACCAGCGGGGTCCATGGCCTGAACATACTGTCACGATGCGGGGTGTGGACCCACTGGACCGTACCGCGTAGCGGGACGGCAGCTGACCAAACAGGTATAGTACAGAGTCTATAGTCCATCAAGGGTACCTGTGGCAACTCGGACAGTAGCAAGGCAGGGACCAGGCGACAGGTAGACGTCAGGCATGGAGTAGCAGAACAGGCGTGGAATGCAGCACAACACGACAACAGCTCAGCACGGTACTAGATCTGGATAGCACGGGAAATAAGATACAGGAACAGGGAACACTTGGAAACTGGAAAACACTAGGAGACCATTAGCAAGACAAACTTTGCGTAACGAACAATGCTCAGGCAAAGAACAAGAGGACAGAGCCCCTTATATATTCCAGTAGCATTCTGGGCTTTATTTCAGACTTCCTGCAATTATGCGTGCACTGGCCCTTTAAGACTGTGTGCGCACCCTCCAGGAGACAGTCTCGATACCAGGAAGTGAGTGTCGGTGCCTCACTGAGGGACGACGCAGCAGAGAACACACATGTCCATGGGCACGGCCGTCGAGGGGTAAGTCAGAACGACGGGCCGTGGCCATAGACGTTACACTAGGCCAGCTGCCTCTCCACTACGGCGGAGCGGCCTAGTGGATCCACATACCCTGTGATCGTGACAGTACGCTCAGGACATGGAACCCGCTAGCCAGCCCAAGACCGCAGTCCAGAAGATACACACCGAGATGCATGACCTACGCATACGTCAGGATCAACTCCTTGAGGTGGTAAATACTATCATGGTCCGTCTGGATCAACTCACTGTTGCACCTCCGGTTCTTCCTCTAGAGGCTGTTGCTGTGCCACTGCCCATTGCTTCCCTTTTTTGTTCCGGATCCACAGTTCTTCTGCCTCTTCCTCCTTGCTATGATGGTGATCCCAGAGCCTGTAGAGGATTTATTAACCAATACACGGTTAATTTTAGACTACGGGCTCATGCGCTTACAGACCCATGGCTGCGGCCGTCAGGAGGTGAGTGAACCGGACGGCCCACGGCCATGGACATGACACCCATGCAGGTAGACAGAGTCCGGTTGTCTGAACAGGAGAAGCAGCGCAGACGCTCCTCTGGACTATGTATGTCTTGTGGCCTTAAGGGTAATTTTTTGCGCCAATGCCCACAGAAACCGGGAAACTCCAGCACCTAGGGTTGGTTGGAGAGGCAACTCTAGGTGGGACGTCTCCAAACGTTAAAACCTCTTCCAAATTATCGATTCCTGTGGCCATTGTCTCCGGAGAGACATCACATCCCTCCTCTGCCTCAGTCATTTTCCGATCTACCATCTCAGTATGCCAGTTTTGCGGATGTCTTCAGCAAGCGAGAGGCTGAGATGTTGCTTCCACATCGAACTGGTTCAAAAAGCTTCTCTTCCCCATGGACTGGTATATCCTCTCTCCTTGCCAGAGACTTTATCCATGTTAGCCTATATCAAGGAGAATTTGGAGAGGGTTTTTATACGAAAATCTTCCTCTCCGGCCAGAGCCGGCTTCTTCTTCGTTAAGAGAGACGGATCTCTTCGACCCTGCATTGACTACCGTAGTCTCAACCAGATCATGGTCAAGAACAAATACACATTGCCACTTATATCCGAGCTGTTTGACCGTATACGAGAAGCCAGAATTTTTTCAAAATTTGACTTGCGTGGGGCTTATAATTTGATTCGAATCCGTCAAGGGGACAAGTGGAAGATGACGTTCAATACCCGAGATGGGCACTATGAATACCTGGTGATACCTTTCGGACTGTGTAACGCTCTCGCAGTCTTTCAGGAATTCGTCAATGATATCTTCCGAGATCTCCTCTATATCTGTGTTGTAGTCTATCTCGATGATATTTTGATTTTCCCCCAGATCTCAAGATCCATCAGAGGCATGTCCGTCAGGTTCTACTGCGACTAAGGGAGAATCGCTTATATGCCAAGTTGGAGAAGTGCGTCTTTGAAAATAAGTATTTGCCCTTCCTGGGCTACATCATCTCGGATCAAGGTCTCAAAAAATCCTGAGAAACTAAAGTCTGTCCTGGAATGGCCACGTCCTCAAGGCCTGAGGGATTCCTTGGATGCGCCAATTTCTACCGGCAGTTTATTCCAAACTTCTCATCTCTGACGGCTCACATCTCTACCCTTACCAAGAAGGGTGTAAACGCCAAGGTGTGGACTCCAGAAGCAGAGTCTGCATTTATTAACCTCAAGAAAGCCTTCCCTTCAGCCTCCATCATCAAGACGTATCTCGGCAGTTTTCATTGGAGGTGGACGCTTCTTCTGTTGGTGCAGGTGCACTTCTGTTCCAGAGGAGCCCCAAAGGAAAGGCAGTAGTATGTGGCTGTTGCTCGAGACTTTTTTCTTCTGCATTACTCTATTGGGGATCGGGAGCTACTGGCCATCAAATTGGCTCTGGAGGAGTGGAAACATCTTCTAGAGGGCGCAGCTCACCCCATCTTGATCTACACCGACCACAAGAACCTCACCTATCTCCAGCTCAACGACTAAATCCCTGTCAAGCCAGGTGGTCGCTGTTCTTCACCCATTTCCAATTCGTGCTCCACTGCCATCCTGCTGCCAAGAATTTGAGGGCCGATGCCCTGTCCAGGTCATTTGAGACGGATGACACGGTGGAGCCCCTTCAAAGTATCATAGACCCGTCCTGCATTGTCACTGCCAATCATTTACAGGTTAGAGACATCCCTCCGGGGAGGACTTTTGTTCGGTTGGCAGACAGGATAAGAATTCTCTGCTGGGGACACAGCTCTAAACTGGCTGGGCATGCTGGTGTTCGTAAGACCCGGGATCTGATTGCTCGTCTCTTCTGGTGGCCCACGCTACCCAAAGATGTTGTGGACTTTGTCTCTTCCTGTACGGTGTGTGCTTCTAACAAGGTTACTCACTCCAGGCCTGCCGGCCTGCTCCAACCTCTGTACCCAATGCCCCTTGACAGCACATTGCGATGGACTTTGTCACAGACCTTCCTCCCTCAGCAGGATGCAACACTGTCTGGGTGGTGGTGGACCGATTCTCGAAGATGGCACATTTTATCCCACTGACCGGACTACCTTCAGCTCCCCGACTGGTGAGTCTCTTCATTCAGCACATCTTCCGCTTCCATGGTTTGCCCCTTCACATTGTGTCCGATCGGGGGGTTCAATTTACCTCAAAGTTCTGGAGAGCCCTCTGTAAACTCCTGGATGTGAGATTGGACTTTTCCTCAGCCTATCACCCCCAGTCCAATGAGCAAGTCGAGAGGATCAACCAGATCATGGAGAATTATCTCAGACACTTTATCTCCTTGCGGCATGATAACTGGGTACAGCTTCTTCCATGGACCGAGTTCTCATATAACAACCACACAAGCGAGTCCACTACTTCCACTCCGTTTTACATTGTGTACAGTCAACATCCTAGAGTCCCTCTTCCTGTGTCGACTACATGATACCTCAGGTACCCGCTGCTGACTCTGCATTTGGGGACTTTCTGCAAATCTGGCACCCGGTCCTCTATTTTGCTGGCAGTCGATTGCATGAAGCGAAAAGCGGATACAAAGAGAAGAGAGCCGCCTCAGTATCTTCCAGGTACCAAAGTCTGGCTGTCCTCACGGAACATGCGTTTGAAGGTGCCTTCATACAAGTTTGCTCCCAGGTTCCTTGGTACTTTTGAGATTCTGCGACAGATAATGCCTGTCTCCTATAAGCTGCGGCTGCCTCCTACCCTCAGAATCCCCAACTCCTTTCATGTGTCCCTCCTGAAATCGGTGGTCCTGAACCACTACAGTAAGACTTCCAGTAGCACAGTTGCTCCCAGCAGTTCTTGTGATGTGTTTGAGGTGAGGGAGATCATGGACTGCAAAAGGTTAGGAGGAAGGACTTTCTATTTTGTGGACTGGAGAGGGTTTGGTCCTGAGGAGAGGTCCTGGGAGCTGGAAGAGAACCTCAGAGCCCCTGCTCTCATTAAGAAATTTCTCTCTCGCTCTGGTCCCAAGAAGAGGGGGCGTAAGAGGGGGGATACTGTAGCGTCCATGGCCGCGGGCTGTCGGGTTTAGTCACCTCCTGACGCCCGCAGCCATGGATCTGTGAGTGCTGGCTCACATCTCCTTCCTAGGGGACGCCAGCGCTCACTTCGACTCTAGTCCGCTGTGTCCCGTAGGGTGCGTGCGCACGCTCGTACCCGGTATTAAAGGGCCAGCGCGCGCACATGTGAAACAATCATCATCATCAACTACACATAATTCCTGGACTATAAGAAGGGCCCTGCCCTACTGATCCTTTTCTGAGCATTGTTAGTGTGTCCCAAGTCTGTCTTGCAAATGGTCGCTTAGTGTTTTCCCGTTTCAGTTGTTACCTATGCCCTGTTACCCGTATCCTGTATCCCGTGCTGTGTTCTCGTTTCTGAGCCTCTTAGTGTTGGAGTCGTACCCTACTGCACCTGCTGTCGTTTGCCACATCCAGTGTCTTCTGCCTTGTCCAGTGTCGTCTGCCACGTCTAGTACTGTCCGCCACGTCTGGTGCAACCTGCTGCACCTACCGCCATCTGTGCTGAAGCCACAGCCACTGTCTGGACTAGTTTAGGTACCCGTGTGTTACAAATTGCTATAGACTTTTGTATAGACTGTGACTAGGCCAGCTGCTTCTCCACTATGGTGGTGCGGCCTAGTAGATCCACATACCCTATGATCATGACAATTGATCTAATATCCCTTGTTCGTTCACACTGGACTGGAACATGGAAAATGGAGCACTATGCCTGTCACTGGATCTGCATAAGGCTTTCGGTTCCCTGACCTGGGACTACTTATTTTTTGTCCTGAGGCGTTGGGGGTTTGGAGATTAATTTATTACCCTTTTGAGAAGTCTATATTCGGCTCCATCTGCCCAGGTAATGATCAAAGGATAAGCATAGGCCGCGGAACGAGATAAGGGTGTCCTCTATCCCCTATCATTTTTGTCTTGGCAATTGAGCCCCTGGCCCACCTGATCTGGATGAATAACGAAATAAAAGGAGTTGAGGTTAGGGGTCAGACACATAAATGTGCACTTTATGCGGACGACATCTTACTGGTTCTGTCGTCCCCCCTTATGTCCCTCCCAAATCTCTATCACGTTTTAGACCAATTTTCCCAAATCTCGGGTTTAAAAGTCAACCATGATAAGTCTGAGGTTTTGAACATCTGCATTCCACATTCAATGGCCAAGTTGATACAATTGAACTTTGAGCTGAGATGGAGGGAAGACAAAATCTCCAATCTGGGGGTTCACCTTACTCCTTAATATTCCTCCCTTTTCCGCACAAATTTCCTCCCCCTCAAACAAAAATTGAAAACAGACCTGTTGCACTAGGCTTCTATGCCTCTTTCCTGGTTTGGTAGGATAGCAGCTGTTAAAATGACGGTTCTTCCCAGAATCCTATTTTTCTTCCGCACTTTACCAATAGATGTCCCTGCCCCCTACTTAAAAGACCTTCAAAGGCTTATATTGTCCTTCGTTTTGGCTCCTAAATGATGTAGAGTCCCACAAAGTACTCTATATGCTCCTAAAGTATCGGGGGGTTTGGGTTTAGCGAACCTCACTAAATACTACTATGCTGCTCGTTTGACACCCTTAGTCTCACTCCACAGTATAAGTAACCAAACACGTTGGATTTCTATCGAACCGGCAGCTACTCCTGATGTTCCTGTAGACCAGTTGTTATGGCTGAAGCCAATCCTCTCTTCTTCCTTGGCGCTGTGGGATAAATTGAGTCATAGGTTCTGGCTCTGTGCACACACCTGCAGCCAGATTATTTGCTAATCCTATTTTTGCTCCTGGAATGCAACCATCAGCGTTTCAATGGTGTCTGGATAAGAATCGATACCGAATTGGATACTTTTGTGATAGACTAGGCGTAAAACCCTGTCATTTTTACCAGTCCATCCACCACATGCCGGACTCTGAGATTTTTCGCTTCCACCAGATTCACCCTTTTATGTCCTCATTTAAACCTACTTCGGTTCTGCAAAGTACTTCAGTATTTGAGAATTTATGTTTGAATAATTCTAGTGGTCATCATCTCTTGTCTAATATTTACTCATTTTTGGTTTCTCTGTCGGACAGGCTGTCATATATGTCTATGTGGGAGTGGGACTTACACACATCCTTTACTGTTAGGGAATAGCAGGATATGGCAGAACGCACTGCAAAAATTTCTATTAACGCTTCGCTGGTCGAAGCCAATTATAAAGTATTCTTACGATGGTACTTAGTTCCTTCTGGACTGGCCAAGATGTTCCCTTCCGCCTCATCTTCTTGCTTCAGACACTGTGGACATGGGGTTGCCCAAGGGTATGCCGGTTTTGGCGACTAATCTTTAATATGTTATATTCTATAACTCAGATTAACTTGAAACTGTCCCCGTCACAGGCATTACTTAATGAGACCATCCCTGGACTATCTAAAGCCTCTCATACATTTGTATCCTTTCTTTTTCTGGCAGCCAAAATTGCTATAGCTACATCCTGGGAAAAGCCCTCTAAATCTGGTTAAAACGAAACTGAATTGGATTAGGGTCAATGACTGTTTACTCTGTATGGTCTCAGATAAGGAGGAGCTCCTTCCTTCAAGTTTGGCAGCCATGGCTCAGATACCTCGGGACGATCTCTTAGGTTAATTTTGCCTAGAAGACACTTGGCCCTGATTTTCCTGTCTGTCCCCCCTCTTTTCCCTCTTTCTCTCCCTCCCTTTTATTCCTTCCTTATTATTTGCATGGTTTGATGTATAGTTTACCTTTTCTTGTAAACCTTCAATAAAAATGATTGAAACACAAATCACTTATCTTGTGGTGATTTCAAATAAGCCATTTCCTTTAAAAATAGTTCAGCGCACACACCAGTCACTCACAACACCAGCTGTTACCATACTCTCACAATACTGAGAATCCAATTTCATACATTTATACCTTTTGTGTGTACCTTTGCTAAAGCAAGTATATAACCAGAATGACTGTGTATAAACTCCTATTCTTTTATTATTCATCCAATGAACTATAATCCTCATTTAGTCATGCGCATCATATTCAATTTAAATATGAATGTGAAGGTTTTTTCTTATTGTGGACGACACATAAAACACATATAACGTATCATATAAACATAAAAACATATAATACTGAGCCCTCTGATCTTATCAGGCTTTTCTTTTTTCTTAATCTTTAAGTTACAGTTCTTATTTTGCACTAAATGTGCACTTGCTGAAGACACACTTATACTACAACAGATAACAGAGAAATGTAGCATTAACCCCTTACTAGCCAAAACTTATGAGCTACAAGGTCAAAATTTCACCATGTGCTCCTGTCAATCAATGACCCAACATTTTCACATGGTCATTGCACAATGGAGATCTTAGGTATCATGCTCTTGTAAGTAACACACTTTATTCTCTTTTATCATTAGTTATATTAGTCTAACATGGTTACTATAGATTAACAATGTATGTTGTTAGACATTCCATGAAATGATTAAAATGACTGTTAAATAAACCAAAAAGGAAAAAGATTTACAGTAATGTTTAAAATGTTTTGGAAAAACTCCTATAATGAGAGGAAATTTCATTAGTGACAATTTAGGACAGACGATATACAGTATATTCCAACAACTATATCTGGATAGAAATATATAAGAATCTTCACTTTATCAATCTCACTTCTCCTTTTACAAACCATGGTGATTAAACTTAAAATTATCCTATTGGCTTTAACTCTCTGAACATGTCACCCAATGTCTGCTTTTTAGGAAGTGAAGAGTCAATTGATTCCTTAATGAATTCAGATGACACCTTTCTCTCAATTTATTGCTAATAACTGAGGGCATGTCACATTTGGAAAGCTCTTGCTTCTGTAAACCTTTGGTTTATAAAGCTGTACATAGAAGAATTATACATTGGCACATTCTTTTCTACTGGAACGTTACTATCTATAGAATTAGACAGTGGTTAATTCTTACTTACAAATGACAACTGTTTCCTTGTGTTTTTTTTTTTTTTTTGGTACATTCAATCACTTCTATCTGTTCTCTGTAATGCTGTCTATTAATCCAGGGCCCATCATCTCTCAAGACACCATCACATCTAGTATAACTGAGCACTCCCCTGCTTGGGCATTCCCGCTTTCTTATTTTCTCCAGGTTCTTCACTAAACCTTTTCCCGCATAGTTTTCTAACAATATCTGCTGCTGTTTTACCCCAGCCTAAACATTGAGTGGCATGCCCCTTCATCTTTGCTGGCCAGCACTTTACCATGGGCACACGTACAGTAGATCCAGATGTCCTCAGGTGCTCTGCTAAATTTTTTAGTCTATCAAACGGGAGTTCCCTATGCACTCTGCTAAATCCTGGCCTTCAACCTACATTTAGACTGTCATTAGGGGTTCCCTTTGCACGCTGCTAAATCTTTTAGTCTGTCATGGGGATTACCCTATGCACTCTGCTAAATCTTTTAGTCTGTCAGTAGGCTAACCACGTATCTGATTAGTTTAATCCTAAACAGCAGCCAAATAATTATTATCAACAAGCTTCGTTAACCTGCTTTGTTATCAATAAAGGGATGGGTGTGATTCATAACTGTCTAACTGTCTTAGGGGCCCTTGGATATTCTATATACTTTCTAGCTAAAGAGGGGTTACTTACTAATCAACAACTCATTCAGATTGGGCGTCCGAGGATTAGCCCACAAACATACTCTTACTTCCTGCCAGGTGCGCCTCCTGTGTGTCACAGTTTGGATGTGCGAAAGTCCTGACTATCACTTGTGCGGGGATGGGTACCCGTCACTTCTGCAAAAATCAATTTGCAATCTGATCCTAATACAGACTAAACCCAGGGGCCGGAGGGAACACTTCAGACAGGCCATTTAGTGTTATCTTGGTATTTCGCTACGTTTCTGTTTGTCTTGGGGTCAGAAAACAAACGCTCCCTTATCTCAGCCTCTCACAGATATATTCACAGATTCGTTTCAACTCACACACCTATTCTTATAACACATACAACAACTCATAGACAAATGGTGTTCATGGTACCCAATTAGTCAAAAGAGACAATACCTGGACGGTAGCTAAAACAAGAGGGATGTGCACAGTAAGAATAACATTTCTTACTCACCGGCATTATGTGCAATTCCCCGTTGTTTCCTCAGCTGTCGTCCACCTTCGATTGTCTCCTTAGATCTGTGTTGGGATCCCAGACAAGCCCCCAGGAAATGTCGCTGCAGAATTTAGTCTGTCCTTTAACCCCTTAAGGACGCAGCCTAGTTTTGGCCTTAAAGGGAATGTGTTGCCAGAAAAACATGTTTTTTTTAAAAAAATTAAACATTTAGTGTGTGGGTGGTTAAACATTGTTCAAATTTTTTTTATTTTTTTGCACGAGTCCAGGAAATATTATAAATTATTTCTAATTTATAATACTACCCATTTTTGGTCACTAGATGGAGCTGTTCCCAAAATTGCAGCATTGCAACATTGGGTTAAAAGCCCTCGCTCTAGTGAGCTCTCAGCATCCCCCCCTCCTTTATCCTGGCTAGTGCCGGGATAAACGAGGGGTTTGAACGGTGTAACCTCCTACACTGTGTGTCGCCATTTTTTGAGCTAACCCACAGTGTAGTAGGTTTACATACAGTAGTAAACACACACAAACACGAACATACATTGAAATCTCTTACCTGCTCCTGCCGCCGCAGCTCCCTCCGGCCCGTCCGCTCCGTTTGCTGCCGCTGGTGCAAGTGCAGAAATCCGGAAGCCGCGACCGGAAGTAGTAATATTACTGTCCGGCCGCGACTTCCGGTCCACAGGAAAATGGCGCCGGACGGCGCCAATTTCGAATAGGACTGTGTGGGAGCGGCGCATGCGCAGTTCCCACACAGACGCCGTACACTGCAGTCAATGGGACGGGAGCCGTTCGCAGTCCCTATGGGACTGTGGCTGCCGTATTCCATGTCTGTATGTGTCGTTAATCGACACACACAGAAATGGAACAAAAAATGGCAGCCCCCATAGGGAAGAAAAAGTGTAAAAATAAGAAAAAGTAAAACACAAACACACAAATAAATATAAAAGTTTTTAATAAAGCACTAACATCTTTAACATATAAAAAAATAATTTCTGATGACACTGTTCCTTTAAGGCTCAGAGCCCATTTTTCAAATCTGACATATTTCACTTTATGTGGTAATAACGTCGGAATGCTTAAACCTACCCAAGCGATTCTGAGATTGTTTTCTCGTGACACATTGGGCTTCATGTTCGTGGTAAAATTTGGTCGATATATTCAGTGTTTATTGGTGAAAAATTGCAAAATTTAGAGAAAATTTTGAAAAAATTGCATTTTTCAGAATTTAAATGCATCTGCTTGTAAAACAGACGGTTATACCACCCAAAATAGTTACTAGTTCACATTTCCCATATGTCTACTTTAGATTGGCATCGTTTTTTGAACATTCTTTTATTTTTCTTGGACGTTACAAGGCTTAGAACATAAACAGCAATTTCTCATATTTTTAAGAAAATTTCAAAAGCCTTTTTTTTAAGGTACCTCTTGAGTTCTGAAGTGGCTTTGTGGGGCCTATGTATTAGAAACCCTGATAAAACACCCCATTTTAAAAACTAGACCCCTCAAAGTATTCAGAACAGCAGTTAGAAAGTTTTTTAACCCTTCAGGCATTTCACAGGAATTAAAGCAAAGTGGAGGTGAAATTTGCAAATTTCATTTTTCTTGCTGAATTTCAATTTTATTCATTTTTTTTTCTGTAACACAGAAGGTTTTACCAGAGAAACACTACTAAATATGTATTGTCCAGATTCTGCAGTTTTTAGAAATGTCCCACATGTGGCCCTACTGCGCTCGTGGACTAAAAGACAAGCCCTAGAAGCAAAGAAGCACCTAGTGCATTTTGAGTCCTCTTTTTTATTAGAATATATTTTAGGCAGCATGCCAGGTTTGAAGAGGTGTTGAGGTGTCAAAACAGTAGGAATCCCCCAATAGTGACCCCATTTTGTAAACTACACCCCTCAAGGAATTCATTTAGGGTTGTTGTTACCATTTTGACCGCACATTTTTTTCACAGCACGTATTTGAATTGGGCTCTGAAATGAAAAAAATGTCATTTTTTCCAATAAAATGTCATTTGTGATCAAAATTTCTTATTTTCACAGGGAACAAAATACCCCATTTTGTTGCCCAATTTGTCCTTAGTGTGGCAGTACCCCATTTGTGGTGATAAACTGCCGTTTGGGCCCATGGGAGGGCTCAGAAGGAAAGGAGCGCTATATGTTTGTTGGAGTCCAGATTTTGTTGGATTGGTTTTCGGGTGCCATGTCGCATTTGCAGAGCCTCAGAGGTATCAAAGCAATGGAAACCCACCAAAAGTGACCCCATTTTGGAAACTACACCCCTCAAGGAATTCATTTATGGTTGTTGTTAGCATTTTGACCGCACAGTTTTTTCACAGCACCTATTTCAATTGGGCTGTGACATTAAAAAAATGTCATTTTTTCCAATAAGATGTAATTTTTTACCAAAATTTCTTATTTTCACAGGGAACAAAATACTCAATTTTGTTGCCCAATTTCTCCTGAGTGCATGAATACCCCATTTGTGGCAATAAACTGCCGTTTGGGCCCATGGGAGGCCTCAGAAGGGAAGGAGCGCTGTGTGTTCTTTGGAGTACAGATTTTGCTGGTTTGGTTTTCGTGTGCCATGTCGCATTTGCAGAGCCCCAGAGGTATCAAAGCAATGGAAACCCACCAGAAGTGACCCCATTTTGGAAACTACACCCCTCAAGGAATTCATTTATGGGTAATGTGACCATTTAGACCCCATAGTTTCTTCACAGAACTTATTTGAATTGGGCTGGGAATTTAAAAAAAATATATTTTTTCCAATAATATGTCATTTTAGCTCAAAAATTCTTATTTTCATAAGAAATAAAATACTCAATTTTGTTGCCCAATTTGTCCTGAGTGCGGCAATACCCCATTTGTGGTGATAAACTGCCGTTTGGGCCCTTGGGAGGCCTCAGAAGGGAAGGAGCGCTGTGTGTTCTTTGGAGTACAGATTTTGTTGGATTGGTTTTCGGGTGCCATGTCACATTTGCAGAGCCCCAGAGGTATCAAAGCAATGGAAACCCACCAGAAGTGACCCCATTTTGGAAACTACACCCCTCAAGGAATTCATTTATGGGTAATGTGACCATTTAGACCCCATAGTTTCTTCACAGAACTTATTTGAATTGGGCTGGGAATTTAAAAAAAATATATTTTTTCCAATAATATGTCATTTTAGCTCAAAAATTCTTATTTTCACAAGAAATAAAATACTCAATTTTGTTGCCCAATTTGTCCTGAGTGCGGCAATACCCCATTTGTGGTGATAAACTGCCGTTTGGGCCCATGGGAGGCCTCAGAAGGGAAGGAGCGCTGTGTGTTCTTTGGAGTACAGATTTTGTTGGATTGGTTTTCGGGTGCCATGTCACATTTGCAGAGCCCCAGAGGTATCAAAGCAATGGAAACCCACCAGAAGTGACCCCATTTTGGAAACTACACCCCTCAAGGAATTCATTTATGGGTAATGTGACTATTTAGACCCCATAGTTTCTTCACAGAACTTATTTGAATTGGGCTGGGAATGAAAACAAAATTATTTTTGACAAATAATATGTAGTTTTGGCTGAAAATTTCTTATTTTCACAAGAAACAAAATACCCCATTCTGTTGCGCAATTTGTTCTGAGGGCCGCAATACCCCATTTGTTGTGATAAACTGCCGTTTGGGCCCATGGGAGGGCTCAGAAGGAAAGGACCACCATTTGGCCTACTCTGGATTTTCTAGTGCGAAGTCATGTATGCAGAAGCCCCTGAGGTACCAGTACAGTTGAAACCCGCAAGAAGTGACCCCGTTTTAAAAACTACACCCTTAAGGCATTCATCTAGAGGTGTAGTGACCATTTTGACCGGAGACCTACACCCCATAAACTGTAATGTGGGTTCTCCCGGGTATGGCAATACCCTACATGTGGCTGTTATCAGCTGCCTGGACACACAGCAGGGCCCAGAGGGGAAAGACGAGGGGGGATAAGCTGTGCGGGGGGCATCAGGGTAAGTAAAATTGGGGTAAATTATAAACCAAGGGATGTATGATAAATTTTAAAACACTTTCATACAGAGCTCTGGTTATTCGGGACACGTGTCACATTGATATATTGTGTCCTCCCTTATCCCCCTCTTATAGCAGACTTTGCACCTCTTTTGACTTTTTCCCTTCTTGCCAGTTTGGGGAACTTCCCCTGGAAAGTGTTGCCCTGGTACGATGCGTGTGGGCTCGCTTCCAGAAGTACTGGGTGCCCCCCCTTCTTGGTCCCTAAAGATTAGGTTCTTGATAATCACCTCTTGAAATTCCAGGAAAGTTCCCGTCTGGCCTGCACATCGACGTAGCACGTACGCATTGTACAAAGCCATCTATATGATGTTCCCGGCCAGCTTCTTATACCACACCGCATGGCGCTGTAGGGCTTCAGGGCTTGATCTTACAAGTCCATCCCTCCCATGTACCTATTGTAGTCCAGGATGCAGTCTGGTTTGGGGGTGGCCTTTCCTTCATATATCCTAAACCTGTAGGTATACCCTGATGCACTCTCACAGCTTATACATCTTCACGCCATACCTTGCCCTCTTACCCGGCAGGTACTCGCGGAATTGAACCCTCCCTTTAACCCCTTCGCGCTCAGGTCAGTAATAGTACGTCCTGCTAAGTAGAACGTTCGCGCTCAAGTCAGTACTATTACTGACCTGAGTAAACACGGCGCCATTTAATCCCGGCGCGTGCTTGAGCTGTGATACCTGCTGTTTCCGACAGCAGGCTATCACAGCTTAGTGTGCAGGGACCGATCGCGGTGGTCCCCGCCGATTAACCCCTTAGAAGCCGCGTTCAATAGCGATCGCGGCTTCTTAGGGGTTAAGCTGCCATCGCCGGCCTGCTACACGATAGCGGGCCGTGATGGCTACTATGGCAACCAGAATCCTAACAATGGACTCTGGCTACGCCATCGACGGAAGCCTAGTGGGTCCCGACAAAGTCAGGACCCACTATGCTTGCTGTCAGCGAACAGCTGACAGCTCTAATACACTGCACTACGTATGTAGTGCAGTGTATTAGAATAGCGATCAGAGCCTCCTGCCCTCATGTCCCCTAGTGGGACAAAGTAAAAAAAGTGTAAAAAAGTAAAAAAAAGTTGTGTAAAAATAAGAAAATAAAAGATTTAAAAGTAATAAAAGTAAAAGTCCCCCTTTTTCCCTTATCAGTTCTTTATTATTAATAAAAATATATAAATAAACAAATAAACTATACATAATTGGTATCACCGCGTCCGTAACGGCCTGAACTACAAAACAATGTCGTTATTTATCCCGCCCGGTGAACGCCGTAAGAGAAAATAATAATAAACTGTACCACAATCACAATTGTTTGGTCACTTCACCTCCCAAAAAATGGAATAAAAAGAGATCAAAAAGTCGCATGTACCTAAAAATGGTACTGATCGAAACTACAGTTCGTTACGCAAAAAATAAGTCCTCGCACGACTTTCCTGATGGAAAAATAAAAACGTTATGGCTCTTAGAATAAGGTAACACAAAAAGAAAATGATATTTTACTAAATGTATTTTATTGTGCAAACGCCATAAGACATAAAAAAAAACTATAAACATCTGGTATCGCCGTAATCGTATCGCCCCGCAGAATAAAGTGAATATGTCATTTATAGCGCACGGTGCACGCTGTAAAAAAAATTGAATAAAAAACAATAGTAAAATTGCTGTTTTTTTAGTCCCCACGCCACCTAAAATTAGAATAAAAACTGATCAAAAAGTCGCATGCACCCCAAGAAAACTACAATGGATTCCTCAAGGTCTCTAGTTTCCAAAAAGGGGTCACTTTTGGGGGGGTTTCCACTGTTTTAGCACCACAAGACCTCTTCAAACCGGACATGGTGCCTAATAAATTAAATTAAATTAATTAAATGTCACCTCTACTTTGCTCTAAATTCCTGTGAAACACCTAAAGGGTTCATAAACTTTTTAAATGCTGTTGTGAATACTTTGAGGGGTCTAGTTTCTGAAATGGGGTGTTTGATAAAGGTGTCTAATATATGGGCCCCTCAAAGCAACTTCAGAACTGAGCTGGAAACTAAAAAATAAAATAAAAATGAGGCAATACTTCGCTTCTTACATTATACTGATAATGAGCCGTGCCCACCCCGAGATGACCCCAGTTTTGACCGTTTGTATAAACGGAGACCCCTATTAGACCATTTCAGTGCCCGGTTTTCCCAGCATTCACCCCCGAGAAGTATATTTCTATTGATGAGTCCTTGGTACATTTGAAAGGGAGGCTTCAATTCCGCGAGTACCTGCCGGGTAAGAGGGCAAGGTATGGCGTGAAGATGTATGAGCTGTGCGAGAGTGCATCAGGGTATACCTACAAATTTAGGATATATAAAGGGAAGGACACCAGTACTCAGCCCACAGAATGCCCCCCCTTACTGGGAGTTAATACAAAAATTGTGTGGGATTTGGTGCACCCACTGCTGGACCAGGGTTACCACCTCTACCTGGATAATTTTTATATCAGCGTCCCACTCTTCAACTGCCTCGCTTCCAGAAGTCCTGCGGCATGCGGCACTGCTAGAAGAAACCTGAGAGGCCTCCCTAAGACTCTGCTTGGGCAAACACTCAGAAGGGGTGAGAGCAGGGCACAATCTAGCAGCAACATATTGTGTGTCAAGTACAAGACCAGGGAGATGCCACACCAGTACCCATGTACCTGTACGAGGTACCAGTACAGAGACCCCCAAACCAGACTGCATCCTGGACTACAATAGGTACATGGGAGGGGTGGACTTGTCAGATCAAGTCCTGAAGCCTTACAGTACTTCTGGAAGCGGGGCCACAGGCATCGTACCAGGGTAACACTTTTTAGGAGAAGTTCCCCAAACTGGCAAGAAGGGAAAAAGTCAAAAGAGGTGCAGAGTCTGCTATAAGAGGGGGATAACGAACGACACAATATATCAATGTGACACGTGTCCCGAAAAACCAGAGCTCTGTATGAAAGAGTGTTTTAAAATTTATCATCCATTCCTTTATTTTTAATTTACCCCAGTTTTACTCGCTCTGATCCACTTCGCACAGCTTACCCCTCCTCATCTTTCCCCTCTGAGCCCTGCTGTGTGCCCAGGCAGCTGATAACAGCCACATGTAGGGTATTGCCGTACCCGGGAGAGCCAACATTACAGTTTATGAGGTGTATATCTCCGGTGGCGCATGCTGGGCACAATATATCGGACACTGAATTGGCATATATGTATAGAAAATTGCAAATTTCACTCTGCACCAACTGCTGCACATTATCTTTTACACAATACCTGTGGGGTCAAAATGCTCACTACACCTCTAGATGAATGCCTTAAGGGGTGTAGATTTTAAAACAGTGTCACTTCTTGGGGGTTTCAACTGTACTGGTACCTTAGGGGCTTCTGCGTACAAGACTTAGCACCAGAAAAGCTCCAGTAGGCCAAATGGTGGTCCTTTCCTTCTGAGCCCTGCCGTGTGCCCAGGCAGCTAATAACAGCCACATGTAGGGTATTGCCGTACCCGGGAGAGCCCACATTACAGTTTATGGGGTGTATGTCTCCGGTGGCACATGCTGGGCACAATATATCGGACACTGACATGGCATATATATAGAAAATTGCAAATCTCACTCTGCACCATCTGCTGCGCATTATCTTTTACACAATACCTGTGGGGTCAAAATGCTCACTACACCTCTAGATGAATTCCTTAAGGGGTGTCGTTTTTAAAATGGGGTCACTTCTCGGGGGTTTCAACTGTACTGATACCTCAGGGGCTTCTGCACACACGACTTAGCACCAGAAAATTTCCAGTAGGCCACATGGTGGTCCTTTCCTTCTGAGCCCTCCCATGGGCCCAAACGGCAGTTTATCACCACAAATAGGGTATTGCCACACTCAGGACAAATTGGGCAACAAAATGCGGTATTTTATTCCTTGTGAAAATAAGAAATTTTGAGCCAAAACTACCTCTTATTGGAAAAAATATTTTTTTTTTAAATTCACAGCCCAATTCAAATAAATTCTGTGAAAAAACTGTGGGGTCTAAATGGTCACAACACCCATAAATAAATTCTTTGAGGGGTGTAGTTTCCAAAATAGGGTGACTTCTGGTGGGTTTCCATTGCTTTGATACCTTTGGGGCTCTGCAAATGCGACATGGCACCCGAAAACCAATCCAGCAAAATCTGGGCTCCAAAGAACACACAGCGCTCCTTTCCTTCTGAGGCCTGCCATGGGCCCAAACGGCAGTTTATCACCACAAATGGGCTATTGCCGCACTCAGGACAAATTGGGCAACAAATTGGGGTATTTTATTCCTTGTGAAAATAAGAAATTTTGAGCCAAAACTACCTCTTATTGGAAAAAATTACATTTTTTTGAATTCACAGCCCAATTCAAATAAATTCTGTGAAAAAACTGTGGAGTCTAAATGGTCACAACACCCATAAATGAATTCCTTGAGGGGTGTAGTTTCCAAAATGGGGTCACTTCTGGTGGGTTTCCATTGCTTTGATACCTTTGGGGCTCTGCAAATGCGACATGGCACCCGAAAACCAATCCAGCAAAATCTGGGCTCCAAAGAACATATAGCGCTCCTTTCCTTCTAATACCTCCCATGGGCCCAAACTGCAGTTTATGGCCACAAATAGGGTATTGCCGCACTCAGGACAAATTTGGCAACAAAATGGGGTATTTTATTCGTTGTGAAAATAAGACATTTTGAGCCAAAACTACATCTTATTGGAAAAAAGTTTTTTTTTTTTAAATTCACAGCCCAATTCAAATAAGTTCTGTAAAAAAACTGTGGGGTCTAAATGGTCACACCACCCATAAATAAATTCCTTGAGGGGTTTTGTTTCCAAAATGGGGTCACTTTTGGTGGGTTTCCATTGCTTTGATACCTCTGAGGCTCTGCAAATGCGACATGGCACCCGAAAACCAATCCAGCAAAATCTGGACTCCTAAGAACACATAGCGCTCCTTTCCTTCTGAGGCCTCCCATGGGCCCAAACAGCAGTTTATCACCACAAATGGGGTATTGCCGCACTCAGGACAAATTGGGCAACAAAATGGGGCATTTTGTTCCCTGTGAAAATAAGAAATTCTGATCAAAAATGACATCTTATTGGAAAAATTGTCATTCTTTTAATTTCACAGCCCAATTCAAATACGCGCTGTGAAAAAACTACGGGGTCAAAATTGTAACAATAACCATAAATTAATTCCTTGAGGGGTGCAGTTTCCAAAATGGGGTCAGTTTTGGGGGATTCCTACTGTTTTGGCACCTCAACACCTCTTAAAACCTGGCATGCTGCCTAAAATATATGCTAATAAAAAAGCACCACCAAAATGCACTAGGTGCTTCTTTGCTTCTAGGGCTTGTGTTTTAGTCCACGAGCGCACTAGAGCCACATGTGGGACATTTCTAAAAACTGAAGAATCTGGACAATACATATTTAGTTGTGTTTCTCTGGTAAAACCTTCTTTGTTACAGAAAAAAAATAGAATAAAATTGAAATTCAGAAAGAAAAACGAAATTTGCAAATTTCACCTCCACTGTGCTTTAATTCCTGTGAAATGCCTGAAGGGTTAAAAAACGTTCTAAATGCTGTTTTGAATACTTTGAGGGGTCTAGTTTTTAAAATGGGGTGCTTTATGGGGGTTTCTAATACATAGGCCCCTCAAAGCCACTTCAGAACTGAACAGGTACCTTAAAAAAAAGGCTTTTGAAATTTTCTTAAAAATATGAGAAATTGCTGTTTATGTTCTAAGCCTTGTAACGTCCAAGAAAAATAAAATAATGTTCAAAAAATGATGCCAATCTAAAGTAGACATATGGGAAATGTGAACTAGTAACTATTTTGGGTGGTATAACCGTCTGTTTTTCAAGCAGATGCATTTAAATTCTGAAAAATGCTATTTTTTATACATTTTCTCTAAATTTTGCAATTTTTCTCAAATAAAGACTGAATATATCGACCAAATTTTACCACGAACATGAAGCCCAAAGTGTCACGAGAAAACAATCTCAGAATCGCTTGGATAGGTTTAAGCATTCCGACGTTATTACCACATAAAGTGAAATATGTCAGATTTGAAAAATGGGCTCTGAGCCTTAAGGCCCAAACTAGGCTGCGTCCTTAAGGGGTTAAAATGTACCAGGGACTCATCAATAGAAATACACTTCTCGGGGGTGTATGCTTGGGAAAACCGGGCACTGGAACGGTCTAATAGGGGTCTCCGTTTATACAAACGGTCAAAACTGGGGTCATCTCGGGGTGGGCACGGCTCATTATCAGTATAATGTAAGAAGCGAAGTATTGCCTCATTTATTTATTTTTTTAGGTTCCAGTTCAGTTCTGAAGTTGCTTTGAGGGGCCCATATATTAGAAACCCCTATCAAATACCCCATTTTAGAAACTAGACCCCTCAAAGTATTCACAACAGCATGTAGAAAGTTTATGAACTCTTTAGGTGTTTCACAGAAATTTAGAGCAAAGTAGAGGTGAAATTTACATTTTTTTTTGTCAGAAAATCCTCTTTATACCATTTTTTTTATAACACAAAAGGATTTATCACAGAAACGCAACTTAATACTTATTGCCCAGATTCTGCAGTTTAGAGAAATATCCCACATGTGGCCCTCGGGCGGTAATGGACTGAAGCGCCGGCCTCCGAAGCAAAGGAGCACCCAGTGGATTTTGAGGCCTCTTTTTTATTAGGCACCATGTCCGGTTTGAAGAGGTCTTGTGGTGCCAAAACATTGGGAACCCCCCAAAAGTGACCCCAATTTGGAAACTAGACCCCTTGAGGAATCCATTGTAGTTTTCTTGGGGTGCATGCAGCTTTTTGATCAGTTTTTATTCTATTTTTAGGTGGCGTGGTGATTAAAAAACAGCAATTCTACTATTGTTTTTTTTTCTTTTTTTTTTACAGCGTTCACCGTGCGCTATAAATGACATATTCACTTTATTCTGCGGGGCGATACGATTACGGCGATACCAGATGTTTATAGTTTTTTTTTATGTCTTATGGCGTTTGCACAATAAAATACGTTTTGTAAACAATCATTCACTTTTGGTGTTACCTTATTCTAAGAGCCATAACGTTTTTATTTTTCAATCAATAAAGCCGTGCGAGGACTTATTTTTTGCGTAACGAACTGTAGTTTTGATCATTACCATTTTTAGGTACATGCGACTTTTTGATCTCTTTTTATTCCATTTTTTGGGAGGTGAAGTGACCAAAGAATTGTGATTGTGGTTCGGTTTATTATTATTTTATTTTACGGCGTTCACCGGGATAAATAATGAAATAATGAAATAATGAAATAATGAAATAATTTTGTAGTTCAGGCCGTTACGGACGCGGCGATACCAATTATGTATAGTTTATTTGTTTGTTTATATATTTTTATTAATAATAAAGGACTGATAAGGGAAAAGGGGGGATTTTTACTTTTATTACTTTTAAATCTTTTATTTTCTTATTTTTACACGTCTTTTTTTAACTTTTTTTTCACTTTATTACTTTGTCCCACTAGGGGACATGAGGGCAGGAGGCTCTGATCGCTATTCTAATACACTGCACTACATGCGTAGTGCAGTGTATTAGAACTGTCAGCTACTCACTGACAGCAAGCATAGTGGGTCCTGACGTTGTCAGGACCCACTAGGCTTCCGTCTATGGCATAGCCGGACGCCATTGTTTGGTGTCCGGTTGCCATAGTCACCATCGCCGGCCGCTATCGCGTAGCAGGCCGGCGATGGCAGCTTAACCCCTAAAAAGCCGCGATCTCTATAGAACGCGGCTTTTAAGGGGTTAATCAGCGGGGACACAGCGATCGGTCCCCGCTGTAGGAGCTGTGACAGCTGCTGAACAAGACAGCAGCGTCACAGCTCCTGTATGTGTCGGGAGGACGGCCGAAACGGCCGTTACTCCCGAGACGTACTATTACGGCATGGAGCGCGAACGATACAGCTGCCATGACGTAATAGTACGTCAAGGAGCGGGAAGGGGTTAACTTTGGACATTTCTGCATTTGTCTATGAGTTCCAAATTAATTAATGCACTCTCACTGGTGGATCTGAGAGAGACCATAACACACAGCGTCGGTGCTCAAAAACAGTCTCTGCCCCTGGGAGGGGCAAATGCATCTTTATTTGTAAGGAAATGAGAGTAGGCGTTACCCTCATAATGTCAAACATATGCATTCTACATATGGTAACATACAGAATACCAAGCTCATCTTAGTATGTATCTTTAGCCAAAAGAAATACAATGTCATCAAGTCTTGTCACGTCAGCCTTTGTAACAGCTGAATGCAAAGTCATACACCAGAAGGCTTAGAATAGAATACCCCATCCTCCTCTGTAGGCTGTTTAACAGTTTTACCTGTCTGTCATGTTGAGCAATTTAGGTTCACACATATGAAGATATAAAAATATTTTTGACAATCCACAACACATTTTTGGTTAGATGCCCACACGGTGTACGCCACAAATCTGTAGCAAAATCTGCATGTGTAGCCTCTACATTGAAAAATGGTGACATCTGCTGTGAAAATCCACAACAGAAATTGACATGCTGAAGATTTTTTAATCCGCACCGCAGGTCAATTTCCATGCGAAAAAACTTCTGCAACATGTACAGGAGATTTTTCAAATCTCATCTATATGGCTGGTACTGTATTTCGCTGAATATTTTCCATCTGTAAATGTGGACAAAAAAATTTGTAGCATTTCCATCCCGTGTGCTCCTGCTCTAAGGATCTCCATTGTATCTTGACTTCATAGGGAGGTGGAGAGACGATGCTGAAGCGACAATTGGAGCAGGTACTGGAAATGAATGAACTGGTTGCAGAGGCGTAGCTAGGGATTTAGCACTGGGGGAATGAAACACATCTGAGTGGACCCCAATCCATTGGGCATCCCACAAAGTATAATGACCCCTTAGGCGGGATTCACACGACCGGGTCGTTCCCGAGCCCGAGTGTCGGCCGGTAAAATCGGCCATTTTGCCCGGCCGGTTTGCATAAAGTTATGCATCCGTGCCGGGCCGGGCAGATCCGGACAGTGACATCAGCGGCAGCTCCTGAAGGGGAATCCCCATGTGTTCGGGGATTCCGCTTCAGGAGTTTCCCCTGATGTCACTGCCCAGATATGGACAGAGACATCAAGCGCTCTGTCCAGGAGCGGAATCCCCGAAAACACGGGGATTCCGCTCCTTCAAGGAGCTAAAGTGCGGCTAGCACATAGCAGAGCGGGGAGATACCTCCCCGCTCTGCTATAGTGGCGTCGCTACAGTAGTAGCAGCCGCAGCAGCTGCTGCTACTACTACTAGCGGCGCCATCGAAGGTGTCGCCGAGCCAGGGTGCTTTTAACAAGCAGGGGAAGGGAGCCAGCGCAGCGCTCCCTCCACCTGCTGTACACCCCGGCCCTGCAACACAGTGTACAGCGATGCCATTCGTCAGAATGGCATCAACTCCTCCTCCTGACATGCACTCTGCACTGTGAGGAGGAGGAGATAGAGCGCAAGCGCCGGGAAACCCGGCCATCACTCGGAACACATTCCGGTGATGGCCGTGTAATACCCGGCCCCATAGACTTCTATGGGAGCCGGGCGGCCGGGTGTCCGGGCAAAGATAGAGCATGTCCTATTTTTTGACGGCCGGATTTTCCGGCCGTCAAAAAATCGGTCGTGTGAATAGCCCCATTAGGGGTCTATTATTCCTAATGCAGCCGGGTGCCGGCCGATTTATGAACGGCCGGCACCCGGCCGGGAAACCCTGCCGTGTGAATGAGGCCTTAGTGTGCCCCACACTAGTTTAATGCCCCTATAGCTGCCCCCACACAGAATAATGCTCCCATAGCTTCCCCCACATAGTATAATGACCCCTTAGTGCCTCCCACATAGTATAATGACCTCTTAGTAGCCCCCACACTGTATAATAACCCCTTAGTGGCCCCCACACAGTATAATGCCCTTATATCTGGCCCACACTGTATAATGCCCTTATAGCTGCCCCACAGAGTATAATACCCCTATAGTGCCTCCACACACACAGAATAATGCCCTCCACACAGTGTAATGCCCCTATAGCTGTCCCCACACAGTATAATGCCCCTATAGCTGTCCCCACACAGTATAATTCCCCTATAGCTGTCCCTACAGTATAATGCCCTATACCTGTCCCCACACAGTATAATGCCGCTATAGTGCCTCCCACACAGAATGATGCCCAATAGCTGCCCACATACAGTATAATGCCCCATAGCTGCCCTTACACAGTATAATGCCCTCATAGTGCCTCCCAGACAGTATAATGCCCCCACACAGTATAATCCCCCATAGTTGCCCACATACAGTATAACATCCCATAGCTGCCCACACAGTATAATGCCCCCATAGCTGCCCCATACAGTATAATGCCCCCAGAACTGCCCCATACATTATAATGGCACCATAGCTGCCCCGTACAGTATAATGCCCCCATAGATGCCCCATACATTATAATGCCCCCATAGCTGCCCTCATACAGTATAATGCCCCCATAGCTGCCCTCATACAGAATAATGCCCCCAAAGCTTCCCCATACAGTATAATGCCTCCAAAGCTGCCCCCCATACAGTATACTTCCCTATTGTGGTCCACTCATACCCAATATAATGCCCCTGTAGCTGCCACTACACAGTATAATGCCCCATAGTGCCTAATAAAAAAATAATAATTTACCTTTTCCCGTTCCCACGACGAGTGGCAGAGATCCCTCTGCTACTCCACTCTGTGCAGTGTATGGCTCTGCGTAGACAGGCACAATGACGTCACTAGATCACACCTGTCTGCATCGTGCCACTCACAGCTGGAGCTGGCATTGCACATTGAATGCTGGAGCAAGAAGCCGTCAGCTCCCTGCTTCAGCACTGAATTCAACTGTATCTGTGTCCTGAGGACACAGATACAGTTGAAACCTGGACACACCACCGCTGGGCGACCGGCCCTGGACCCCACCCTGCTTAGTTAGCCTGGGGCTACCGCCCCTCATGCCCCCCTGCTAGCTACGCTACTGATCGTTTGTGATGCAGAACCTGGCAGCATGGCACCAATACAGAAATGGCATGCAGGTCTTGGAGATCTCTAAGGGTATGTTCACACACAAACTCAAAAACAACTGAAAATACAGAGCTGTTTTCAAGGGAAAACAGCTCCTGATTTTCAGCCGTATTTTAATTATACCCGCGTTTTTCGCAGCGTTTTTCACGGCCGTTTTTCTATAGGGTCAATGAAAAATGGCTCCAAAAACATCTCAAGAAGTGACATGCACTTCTTTTTCGCGGCCGTTTTAAGAAACAGTCACGTAAAAAAAACGGCCCGTCGGAATAGAGTGCGGTTTTTCCCATTCCAATCAATGGGCAGATGTTTGGAGGCGTTCTGATTGCGATTTTTCGGCAGTTTTTCGCCCATTTACGGCCTGAAAAACGTCCGAAAATAGCCCGTGTGAGCATACCCTAATTGTTGATTTCCCAGTGGACTGACCTCTTGTGCAAGTTGGTAGACATATGGAAGTAGAGTGTCAGTAGGGCCCATGACCTGAGCAAAGACCTGTTACGGTCAGGCCTCTGAACAGTAGCATGGACCCACTGTGTCACTATTAGATTTAGCTTAGAGCTGATCCATCTAGTGTAGTCTAAGGGTTTTTGTCGATTTTCACTTTGAAACATCTGTCGCTGGGGTATGGACTTTTCTCAGGGAACCCTTAGGTGGCCTCCCCAGAGTAGTCTCTAAAAGCAACCATTGATAGCATGCAAATGTTATTTGCGAAGCAAGGTACCAGTATTGATAAAAAGAAGTGTGCTTGTATAAATCCATGGTCAGGGCTGGCAGAGTTCATGCAACAGATACAGGTAAGGTTAGGGCCTGATCCAATATCAGTTATGAAGTAGTCCAGGTCAAATCCAAAATAGCAAACAAAAACACCTTTACAAATGAACAGGAATCTAAGAACCTAGCTGCTCAAGACAAGGTGTGGCAGTTCTGAGCAGGTTTAAATAATTTGATGTGCATGTGCAAATATGAAGGTAGTGAGATAAGAAGAGGGACGCACAGGTATGGGAAGCGTCCAGCATCCCTTTATAGTGGTGGTAGTGTTGGGTGCTTTGCTGTTTCAGGGCCTGGGCATCATGCAATAATTGACAGAACCATGAATTTTTATCTCAACCATAAAATTCTAAAAAATAATGTTTAGTCATTAATCCGAGATTTGAAGCTCAAGCGCAATTGGGTTATGCAGTAAAAAAAACTTTCTAAAGCACAATAGCAAGTTTGGTTTTGAATGATTCAAAAGAAAATTAAAAGTTGTAAAGTGGCCTGATCAAAGTTTTGACGTGAAACCCAATGAGATGCTGCGGCAGGACCTTAAACAAAAAGCTCATGCTTGAAAGCCCTGGAAGCTAGCTGAAATAAAGCAGGGAAGAATAGGCAAAAATCCTTCATAGTAATGAACTGAATTTTAGTATTGAGAAGCATTTAGTTGCAGTTGTTGCTGCTAAATGTGTCACAAAAAGGTATAGGTTAAGGGCGGACACTTACTATTTTTAAATTTGAAGATCTAAAACAATTAACGGCTAAGGACACCTCTGACATGGAAAAAAATATTTCATATAGGTTAATGATTACCTGGAGTTAAAATAAACAACAACAAGTTGCAACATGTTTCAGGTGGCAATCTCCATTCCATTATTTATTTTCAGACCCCCTGAAATTCAGTTTGTAACCTGCTCCTGGTTTCAGACTTTTCTCATGTGGCCGTGTCACTCCCATTATTACATGCTGGATGTGGGTTTGTGAGTCCAGGATGCTGCTGTCTTCACTAGCTCTCACATATATCAGCACAGCTTTCTCTCTACACTAGCCGGTATGTTTCCCCCTCTGCTCTCCTCCCTATCTGCACTCTGATTCTAACAACCTGTGTGATTTGCCCTCCCTAAAGACCAGGATGCTTTTTCCACTGTCCACACTATGATCTGCCATTTACAAACTCCTTGCCATCTCTAATACTGAGAGAAAAGAGGGAGGAGAGAAGATGGCGTCAGCCCATCAGAAAAGGCGAGCTGACAGATTTGAGTTAGAAGCAGCAGTACAGTTATTTATCTACAGGAGCTTTTTAATGAAGACTATTTGGAAAAATGCTTAATTTAGCATTCTTGCAGCAAATGAACAATAAAAAAAAATTCAGTACAAAGGTGTTCACAACTAAAGTATGACAAATATGCAAAAACATTAATATTTTCAACAGTTTGTCTCTTCGTGACCTATAATAATCTTTTCATGAAAATATAGTTTTATATATTAGAAAACAGTTACCTGCTGAGTGTTGATGTTTGTAGCCTTAATGATAAAATGCTGAATTTTTGGTTGATAATTGGCTAATTCACAAAAGCTTCACTACCCCACAGCTTGCAGAGAGAAATGCACATTACATCCAATTTCTAACCGCTGCCTAATTCTCTTAACATCTCATTAATTTAACACAGATTAGCACAGGCTGTTAGCCTCACTGTGTGTGGTTCAGTATCTACAATAGGTTTTAATGGGCGCTGGCACATAACTATTTAATCCTCTCGATCTGAGTGTTGGTATTTTGACATCAATGAACATTATATTTTCTTATCACTTGTTTTCATTGCTTCTAGTGTATAATTGCTACTGTGAATTAACTGGAGAATCTAGAAGGGCCAGTGCCTGGGATAATCTGACAGAAGAACGTAATAGCTACTTATATAAAAATATGGCCTTCATCCCAAGAGATGTTAATTATCATGTATAAAGTACTATCTCTAATATTACATTAATACGTGTGTTTTTTTGTTTTGTTTCAAATGATATTGTTATTCCTTTTTAAGGTAGAACAATTACAGTCAGGATAAGTATCAAACATACAGATTGGAGATGTGTAAACACCCCCGTATTTTGGTACTAATTTATCGGACAGGTTTTGATGTTGCAAGGGGAATAGAGCAACTAAGTAATAGTAAGGCCTTATTCACATGACAGTGAAAAATGTCTGTGTGACGGCCGTTTTTTTAATGGCCCGTGAATAATGGCCATCAAAATATAGGACATGTCCTATTTTTGGCCGTTTTCACGTACTGACGGCCCCCATAGAAGTCACTGGATCCATTTTTAACAGGTTTTTAATACATAAACACCGAAAAAGGCCATACTTACAAATGGACACAGCCAGGCCAGAAATGCTGATGAAAGGGCGAGCAGGTGCTTTAAATAATAATAGCCACTCCCACTAGTCTTGAGGGGAGTGGTGTGTGGTGCATGGGATGTGTAGTAAGAAATACTAAATGAATAGTGTGTGTGCAAGTGTAATACTATAAGTGAAATATAGGGGGCAGTAATAAATGAAGTGCCTCAATAGAAATAAATGGATAATGGGGTGCAAGTGAGTGAAACATGGAGGGATAGTGTGTACGTCATGAGGCACAACGTGTATAGCCAGGTAGAAGCCTATTTGTGACGCCTTGATAATTCATAGAGCGGGCTACCCTGCTTGCTAGGCCAAACAACAACACACCAAGCTCTCTCAGCATCAAAGACCTGGCTGTGTCCAAAAGAAGCGAATATAAGTAATAATGAAAAATACCTGGGGTATTAGTGATCATTTTGGCCAAAAGGACGCAAGCTCGCAATCCACGACAAGGATCCCCAGACTTGCGAGTCCCTAACTGGAGCGAAAAGCTCCTGATGTACAGACAAAACAGATAAAAACAAGTACATTTATGCAAAAACACCGAAAAAGGCCATACTTACAAATGGACACAGCCAGGTCAGAAACGTACACACTATCCCTCCATGTTTCACTCACTTGCACCCCATTATCCATTTATTTCTATTGAGGCACTTCATTTATTACTGCCCCCTATATTTCACTTATAGTATTACACTTGCACACACACTATTCATTTAGTATTTCTTACTACACATCCCATGCACCACACACCACTCCCCTCAAGACTAGTGGGAGTGGCTATTATTATTTAAAGCACCTGCTCGCCCTTTCATCAGCATTTCTGGCCTGGCTGTGTCCATTTGTAAGTATGGCCTTTTTCGGTGTTTTTGTATATGTCCCTGTGTTTTTATCAGTTCTGTTTGTGCATCAGGAACGTTCTGTTCCAGTTTAGGATTTAGGGACTCGCAAGTCTGGGGATCCTTGTCGTGGATTGCGAGCTTGCGTCCTTTTGGCCAAAATGATTACCAATACCCCAGGTATTTTTCATTATTATGTATATTCGCTTCTCTTGGACACAGCCGGGTCTTTGATGCTGGGAGAGCATGGTGTGTTGTTGTTTGGCATAGCAAGCAGGGTAGCCCGCTCTATGAATTATCAAGGCGTCACAAATAGGCTTCTACCTGGCTATACACGTTGTGCCTCATGACGTACACACTATCCCTCCATGTTTCACTCACTTGCACCCCATTATCCATTTATTTCTATTGAGGCACTTCATTTATTACTGCCCCCTATATTTCACTTATAGTATTACACTTGCACACACACTATTCATTTAGTATTTCTTACTACACATCCCATGCACCACACACCACTCCCCTCAAGACTAGTGGGAGTGGCTATTATTATTTAAAGCACCTGCTCGCCCTTTCATCAGCATTTCTGGCCTGGCTGTGTCCATTTGTAAGTATGGCCTTTTTCGGTGTTTTTGTATATGTCCCTGTGTTTTTATCGGTTCAGGTTTTTAATACATGTAGCAACTGTTAAAAACAGATCTGTGACATGGGAATCTTCACTGGCTATGCAAAGGTGACGCAATGATGTCATCGCGCCACCTTCGCAGATCCCGTGCAGACGAGAGACGACACGTGAAAACGAGCTGCAACGGTGAGTGTCATCGCGTCGCCGGAAGGTGTCGTGAAGACAAGAGACCTTACCTGAAGAAGACAGCGCATGCACTTCCCTTTTCCCATCCCTTGGTTAAACTTGATGGACATGTGTCTTTTTTCAACCGTACGAACTATGTAACTATGCATCGATGAGTATGTAGGGCATTAATGTCGGGCTGTGTGGCATCATATACAGGGAGGTGTGTGGCATCATATACAGGGAGGTGTGTGACATCATATACAGGGAGGTGTGTGGCATCATATACAGGAGGTGTGTGGCATCATATACAGGGAGGTGTGTGGTAACTTATACACGGAGGTGTGTGGCATCATATACAGGGAGGTGTGTGGCATCATATACAGGGAGGCTGTAAATAGTGTCTAGGTGAACATGTGACCTTCCTTTGGGTGTTTTCAGGGGGCTGGGACAAAAAAAGCCTGACCAATGAAATTCATCAGTTTTTTTAATGGTCACGAAAAACTGATGCAAAACGGATGTCAAACAGCCTCCTGACGAAGCCGGTCGCAGGCGAAACGAGCATCGAGGCGTCTCTGTGTCATCTCTCCACGTCCCGTGCTTCCATCATGTCCACAGGTATATCTGCTCTCACATTCATCTGTTTTGCGTATATCTGTGAATTGGTCTGCATATGCGCTGCTTATTTATAGCGGTTAATATTTTTTTGCTATGCATAAATTTGCATTGGGCAGCATTCCTGTCACAGATTTAGCTTAATATACATACATTTTTTTCATATTCTATTGGTATTTATATTATACTTGTGTGCATGGCATGTTAGTATTGGAACGTGTTTTGAGTTTGGTTGTTTCCTGTTTTCCCTTATGGTATATTGTCATCTGTACCTGACTGCTATTCCTCCTGATATATGATCTAGTATTGTTGTTGTATGTATTATTACTATACCATGAATTGTTATTTAATAATAAAGATGTATAGTTTTTACTATCCATGGTAGTTATTTTCATATTATATCGGGATGTTATGTCCCTTGCGCTTTTGCGCTTTGTAGGTTGCTTCTGGGCCATTAAAAATGGACAGACGAACTGGAAATTGATGAAAATTTAGAGACACTGATGCAAAATGGCCATTTATAACTGACAGTTGATCAGTTTTTAATGGACATTTTTTTTCACTGTCGTGTGAATATAGCCTAAGTGTATTGTTATGTTCCCTGCTCCCTGCCGAATACTTACTTTGGTCATGCATTCTCCTGTCCCACGCCACTTCTCACCTCACTGCTCGGCGTGTAGTGGTTGCTCCAGCTGCCAACGCACTCCACCAGGCAAGCACTACCTCATACTCTTCTCGGGCACTTTGACCCTGGAGAAGCTCCCAAACGTACACATTTAACGTATACCAATGACAGATGTCACACATAGGTTCCCATGTAAAAAAAACTAAATGTATAGTCTGCTAAGCTATTCCATTCTTCAAAAAAAAAGGTATACTAACGGGAGCCAAAAGAAAACTTTTTTGGCCTTTGTTGGCATAATGGAGCCCTATGGACCCTATGAGCTTTCCCGACGTACACGATAAACGTAGGGTATAAAAGTGGTGTGCAGAGGGCCCTAGATACAGCGCTTCAGCAGTACACTGTCCCAGGATATACACTGTGTGCACAATTATTAGGTAAGTGAGTATTTTGACCATATCATCATTTTTATGCATATTTTCCAAGCTGTATAAACTTGACTGCTTATTGGATTGAAGAATATCAGGTGATGTGTATTTGTGTAATGAGGGAGGGTGCGGCCTAAGGAGATCAAGACCCTATTTCAAGTTGTGCAGAATTATTAGGCAGCTTGTTTTCCTCTTGCAAAATGGGCCAAAAAAGATATTTAACCGACTCTGAAAAAGAAAAAATTGTTAAATGTTTTTTTAGAGGGATGCAGCACTCTTGAAATTGCTAAGATATTGGGGCGTGATCACAGAACCATCAATTGTTTTGTTGCAAATAGTCAATAGAACCACGAAAATTACAGCACCAGGATGAATGAAAGAGATATGGGTGCAAGCCCACCAGGACTGGATCCAACCGTCCCATGCAATGACAAAATGTAGGGCGTCATACTGTATAAGGAAGATGTCCTTGACTGGAGATGTCAGGCTTTACATGGTTAAGGGGTTAAATTCCCTGCAGCTCTGGTTGATTTAGATCCACCCTGTGTTATTCTTCCAAAGGGATGAAACCAAGCGATAGGGGGGTATATGTATACACCCTGCTTTTGTTAATTAAGGGTATTCACCCTCCCCACCCTCTTGGTATGCTGATAATGGTTTCTCCCACTGTCTCATAGTCAGAGGAAACGAGCTGTTTTTCCTCTTTCTGTCTGCCTTTATACAGGAGTTGCCTGCCCGCCCACCACTATTTTGTATTTTCTCTATTGTTAACTTATATCTTATATTTAAAAAAAAATTATATATATATATATATATATATATATATATATATATATATATATATATATCCAAGAAGAAAATTCAGCAGCACTCCAACGATCAAGGTGAAAAAAGTGAAATTTATTGTGCCAACATGGCAATGCAACGTTTCCGTCCCACCTTGGGACCTTTCTCAAGCATAGTGATACATACAAATTCAGTGGTTTATATAGTGTGTATCCAATCAGTGTCGTCAATCTCATTAAGAAAATGAGGTTGGTATATACATCTTAAAACAACGTGATATAAACAAAGAAAGAGTATCGAAGTGACATAAGTCGATACATATGGTGAAAACAATAAGTTGATGTTAAAAACAACATAAAACATACATTACTTATGCAAGAAAATACAAAATTCCATAGATCGCAATATTCACCAGCTGGGTGAAATACGGAGACTGCACGACCACTTAACCAATCAGAATGCAGGTATTGTTGTAAGACGTATAACACTTGTCATTCACAGCCCGTGTCTGTCCGGCTCCACTGCGCATGCGTCGGATCAGTCCGGACCGGATATGACGTCTCGCTATAGTAACTAGGATACCGATCGTTAGTAAACAAAGTCCTCTCAGCATTCAGTTTGGTCGATCAGTATAACCCGGAAATGACATATCGCTTCAAGAGTTAAACATATCGATCCTCCAAAAAGACCATTGCGTATAAAATAGGTAGGAAATATAAATCAAATAAGAATATTGCTCATCTTGTCTTTACACAGCACCTACAGGGTAAATATACCCAAATGTTATACCTGCATGAAAATAGGCAATTTACCGCACATCATAATTAGAGTATCAAAAGCTCATTCATGGTAATATATATAAAAAAAATAACCAATAGAATCCACACGAGGAAGACGGGATCCCGATCACATTCCGTGTACGGCGATCTCCGTCATTCAGGTTCGTGGAAAGAAACGCACACAACATCGTGTACGCGGTCCCAACCATATCGCCTATAACACGTGTAACGGACTCACAATATTTAAAATCATAAAAATAAAAAAAGAAAAAGGAAAAAAGATGTGCCGTAAATACAACCCAATCATGGGAAAGGAAGAAACCAATAAAATATCAAATATGCTGAGAAACAGACACCTTGAGCAAGAGAATACTTCAACCACCTCTCCATCGCAGACATAGCTAATATTGGTTTATCATAATATCAATGAAGTCGATCTGAAGTGGTCCTGCAGTCCCATGTTTATCTACAATAGAAGAATTTTTTATTAAAAACATGTCGAATTCATGTATCACACATTTTCTTTTTAAAGAGGAGAACATCACCAGAAGTTAAGACAAAACAGAAGGTAACAGATTCAGGGAGCAATTCTAGATACATTAAATTCAACGTTAAGGCCATTAGGTCGCAAAGAATTCAATTGGAAAATCCATTTAAGTTCACATTTATGTAGTGCCCTATGTCGATCACCACCCTTATAGGATAAAGGGATATGGTCAAGGATCATAAATTTCAAATCCTTTTCAGTATGGCCATGATCAGTGAAATGTTTTGCAACAGGTAAGTCACATTTCTTTTTTCTTATTGAGTACCGATGGTTATTCAACCTCGTTTTAAAATCACATGTAGTTTCCCCTACATACAATAAATGGCAGGGGCACCAAAGTACATAAATAACCCAGTCTGTATCACAGGTTACATGATGTTTAATCTTAAATGATTTATGTGTCACAGGATGTTCAAAAATATTACCCCTCTGCATAAGATTGCAGTTGATGCATCTATGGCATGGGAAATTTCCTGGTCTTAAAGACTTTAATAACGCTTGTGTCCCTTTTAGCTGTTGTTCACCAACTCTGGTTCTGACAAGATTGTCCCGCAGATTCTTAGCTCTACGGTAAGACATTAAAGGCGGATTATTAAGTTCACAAATATGGTTATAGCTATTTTTAATGATAGGCCAGTGTCTATTCAAAATGTTGGATACACTACCACTCAACACATTATATGTAGATATGAATGGTAATCTATTATTTTTAATACGCTTACATGGTTTAGTCAATGTTTCCCTCGGGATACTCTTAATCTTCATTTTGTGAGTATATAATAAATGTTTAGGGTATCCCCTTTGAGCAAAATTGGAAATCATGAGGTCTAGGGACGTATCTAAATCATTCGGATCATCCACAATCCGTTTTGCTCTCATCATCTGACTTAATGGCAGAGACCGTATCATGTTCTTAGGATGACAGCTCTCAAATTGTAAAAGGGTGTTACGATCTGTATCCTTCGTATATAACCTAGTGGTTAGGACATTGTCCCTCAGTATTACATTGACATCCAAAAACTGTACCATTTCATTGGAATAGGTCATAGTAAATCGGATACTATGATCAATCTGTTTAAGGAACTGATGAAAAGACTCCAAATTTGCTACAGTATCTGTCCAGATGAGGAAGACATCGTCTATGTATCTCCACCACCCCAGTACATGGGTGAAGTGGTGGGACACATAGACGTATGTCTCCTCCATCATGTCCATGAAAATATTGGCGTAGGTGGGGGCCATTTCACTTTTTTCACCTTGATCGTTGGAGTGCTGCTGAATTTTCTTCTTGGATATACGTATAGTCTTTGGATCGGGACTATCAGCTGGCACCCTCCATTACTGGAACCTGCAAATTGAATTAGAGTGCTGCCGTTTTTCTACTGGTGTATATATATATATATATATATATATATATATATATATATAAATTAAAAATAAATATATATAAAAAAAATAAAAATAGCTTTTTTCCTGGTGATATTGGAGTGTAAAAATAATGGCCACACATGCTGCCAAGTGGCAGAGAATTCCAACTGGGAAATATCATTATTTACAGATGCCACTATTTTATATTTTCTCTATTGTTAACTTATATGTTATATTTAAAAAAAAAATAAAAAAAAAAATATATATACATATAAAATAAAGATATATGAAAAAAAAAATAGCTTTTTTCCTTGTGATATTGTAGTGTAAAAATAATGGCCATATATGCTGCCAAGCGGCGGAGAATTCCAACTGGGAAATATCATTATTTACAGATGCCTCGGGTTCCGTGGGATTTGGGGTGATACTGGATACACTATGGTGTGCGAAACTTTGGCCAGATTCGTGGCGCGAGCTAGGGCTATGCAGTAACCTAACTTTGCTTGAGCTTTTTCCCATCATAGTGGCAGTTGAGTTATGGCGACATGTTTTGAAGAATCGTTGGGTCTGTTTCTTGACAGATAACCTTAGCGTTGTTTATTGTATTAACAGATTTTCTTCTTCTTCTTTACCAGTTTTGGCACTCTTACGACACTTGATGTTTTGCTGCCTGCAGTACAACATATGGTTTCGTTCCCGTCATGTGCCTGGTGTGGATAAAGTCATTGCTGATGCCCTCTTACGTTTTCATTGGCAGGAGTTCCACAACATATTGCCCAGAGCGGCTTGCCCCCTGTTCCTGTGGGACTTGGTGATGATAGAATGATGTCCCTAATCCATACTTCAGTGGCCCCTGCCACTTGGAACAGTCACGGTAAGGCATGGATGGAATGGCAGCTATTGGACGACAGTCTAGGTTCCGCTACTACTGACAATGAAAGGTTAACCGTTACTGTTTCTTATTTACTGCAGTTAAAAGATAAGGGTGTTTCAGTAGCGCTTGCACAACGGCGTCATGCCGGTGTTGGCTTCCATTTTAAAATATGTGGTTGGTTGGATATTACTAAGCATTTCCTGCTGATGCGTTAGAACTGAATGTAGAAAACCTATTTCATATGCATTACTCGTCCAGCTACTGCTGGCAATTTCATCGGTATGTTCATCCCCCTTTGAAGCCTCTTTATTTCAGGTTTCTTTTTAGGGGGGGGGGGGGGTTATGTATACACCCTGCTTTTGTTAATTAAGGGTATTCACCCTCCCCACCCTCTTGGTATGCTGATAATGGTATCTCCCACTGTCTCATAGTCAGAGAAAACAAGCTGTTCTTCCTCTTTCCGTCTGCCTTTTTACAGGAGTTGCCTGCCCGCCAACCCCTATTTTGTATTTTCTCTATTGTTAAAAAAAATAACAAAATAAAAATAATATATATATATATATATATATATATATATATATACACTACCGTTCAAAAGTTTAGGGTCACTTAGAAATTTCCTTATTTTTGAAAGAAAAGCACAGTTTTTTTCAATGAAGATAACATTAAATTAATCAGAAATACACTCTATACATTGTTAATGTGTTAAATGACTATTCTAGCTGCAAACGTCTGGTTTTTAATGCAATGTCTACATAGGTATATAGAGGCCCATTTCCAGCAACCATCACTCCAGTGTTCTAATGGTACATTGTGTTTGCTAACTGTGTTAGAAGGCTAATGGATGATTAGAAAACATTTGAAAACCCTTGTGCAATTATGTTAGCACCGCTGTAAACAGTTTTGCTGTTTAGAGGAGCTATAAAACTCACCTTCCTTTGAGCTAGTTGAGAATCTGGAGCATTACATTTGTGAGTTCGATTGATCTCTCAAAATGGCTAGAAAAAGAGAGCTTTCATGTGGAACTCGACAGTCTATTCTTGTTCTTAGAAATGAAGGCTATTCCATGCGAGAAATTTCCAAGAAACTGAACACAACAACGGTGTGTACTACTCCCTTCAGAGGACAGCACACACAGGCTCTAACCAGAGTAGAAAGAGAAGTGGGAGGCCCCGCTGCACAACTGAGCAACAAGACAAGTACATTAGAGTCTCTAGTTTGAGAAATAGATGCCTCACAGGTCCGCAACTGGCAGCTTCATTAAATAGTACCCGCAAAACACCAGTGTCAACGTCTACAGTGAAGAGGCGACTCTGGGATGCTGGCCTTCAGGGCAGAGTGGCAAAGAAAAAGCCATATCTGAGACTGGCTAATAAAAGGAAAAGATTAATATGGGCAAAAGCACACAGACATTGGACAGAGGAAGATTGGAAAAAAGTGTTATGGACAGACGAATCGAAGTTTGAGGTGTTTGGATCACACAGAAGAACATTTGTGAGACGCAGAACAAGTAAAAAGATGCTTCAAGAGTGCCTGATGCCATCTTTCAAGCATAGTGGAGGTAATGTGATGGTCTGGGGTTGCTGGTAAATTGGGAGATTTGTACAAGGTAAAAGGGATTTTGAATAAGGAAGGCTATTACTCCATTTTGCAACGCCATGACATACCCTTGATTAGAGCCAATTTCATCCTACAACAGGACAATGACCCAAAGCACACCTCCAAATTATGCAAGAACTATTTAGGGAAGAAGCAGGCAGCTGGTATTCTATCTGTAATGGAGTGGCCAGCGCAGTCACCAGATCTCAACCCCATAGAGCTGTTGTGGGAGCAGCTTGACCGTATGGTACGCAAGAACTGCCCATCAAGCCAATCCAACTTGTGGGAGGGGCTTCTGGAAGCATGGGGTGAAATTTCTCCCGATTACCTCAGCAAATTAACAGCTAGAATGCCAAAGGTCTGCAATGCTGTAATTGCTGCAAATGGAGCATTCTTTGACGAAAGCAAAGTTTGAAGGAGAAAATTATTATTTCAAATAAAAATCATTATTTCTAACCTTGTCAATGTCTTGACTATATTTTCTAGTCATTTTGCAACTCATTTGATAAATATAAGTGTGAGTTTATGTATGCCTCCGGCGCGTCCTAATAGGCATATGTCCAGAGCAGACTTGGGGGCTTTTATCAATGACACCCCATCGGAGACGCGCGATTGCATTTGCCGGCCGCCGATGGGTGACAGCGGGAGCTCCCTCCCTCTGTAAACAAGTTAAATGCCGCGGTCGCTATTGACGGCGGCATTTAACAGGTTTAACGGCCGCGATCGAAGTAATCTTCGATCGCGGGTGTTGGAGCAGGGGCCCAGCTGTCATCAAACAGCAGAGCCCCGGCTCCAGCCTGCACGGGAGACCCGTGCGGGACTTAGACTAGGCTAACATGAAAAGGCATCAGCCTAGCCTAAGGCCCCTTAGTGACTAACGTGAGAAGGCGTATTGGTGGTCACTAAGGGGTTAATAAAAGCTGTGACCGACCCCCGTCCATCAAAAAAGTTAAATATGTGTTGTGATTTTATTGGGGAGTGAAAGGGCAACTCACGTTATGGGCTTATGGTCTCTACAGTCATGGAGATTCAGGCAGCACATCCAAAAGAATAGGAACTCAGAGCCTTTCTCAAGCAATGCTTGAGAAAGGCTCTGAGTAGCTGAAACGTTGCAGGGGTAAATAAAAAGTTCCTATTCTTTTAGATGTGCTGTCTGAATCTCAGTTTTTTGTTGTTGCTAATAGTCAACAGGGTCGCAAGAAACATTTTGAGAGAAAAAAACGCAAATGAAAGGACGGGTGTCGCAAAAATTTTTTTTTTATATAATATTGCTTTTAGTATGTTATTAAAATACATTTTATTTATTTGTGTGTTTGTGTTTTACTTTTTTCTTTTTTCTAACTTTTACTTCACTATGGGGGCTGCCATTTTGTTTTTCATCTCTGTATGTGTCGATTAACGACACATACAGAGATGGAATACGGCAGCTACAGTGCATAGGAGTCAATGAACGGGAGCCGTTCCATTGACTTTGCTCTCTAGCTCTGTACTGCGCTGATGCAGGTCAGAGTCACACAGAGCAGAGCAGCTGTTTGCAGGGAAAGAGCAGGCGCCATCTTGAAGACCAGCTGCACTGCAGGTAAGGTCTGTGTCTCTGCATGTCCCACTCTCTATCTCACAGACCGCCGCTCTCGTGACCCCCGACGGCCCCCCCGACGGCCCCCCCTAATGCCCCCCCTTGTATGAAGGACACATGATGCAACTGTACCGGGAAAGCCCTGAACGATAAATCTCTAGTTGTGCTGAGACTGTTTGGGGATGTGACTAATGAACCTCTCAGTCTCAGCACAATTAGAGAGATTTATCGTTCAGGGGTCTGGGAAAGCTGGGTGACCACCATTGCCCCTCCTACTGGAGTGTGAGAGGTTCATTAGTAACATCCCCAAACACACTCCAGTAGGAGTAATGGTGGTCACCCAGCTTTCCCAGACGCCTGAACGATAAATCTCTCTAATTGTGCTGAGACTGAGAGGTTCATTAGTCAGATTCCCAAACAGTCTCAGCACAACTAGAGAGATTTACCGTTCAGGGGTCTGGGAAAGCTGGGTGACCACCATTACCCCTCCTACTGGAGTGTGAGAGGTTCATTAGTCACATCCCCAAACACACTCCAGTAGGAGTAATGGTGGTCACCCAGCTTTCCCAGACCCCTGAACGATAAATCTCTCTAATTGTGCTGAGACTGAGAGGTTCATTAGTCACATTCCCAAACAGTCTCAGCACAACTAGAGAGATTTACCGTTCAGGGGTCTGGGAAAGCTGGGTGACCACCATTACCCCTCCTACTGGAGTGTGAGAGGTTCATTAGTCACATCCCCAAACACACTCCAGTAGGAGGGGTAATGGTGGTCACCCAGCTTTCCCCAGACCTCTGAACGATAAATCTCTAATTGTGCTGAGATTGAGACGTTCATTAGTCACATCCTCAAACAGTCTCAGCACAACTAGAGAGATTTACCGTTCAGGGGTCTGGGAAAGCTGGGTGACCACCATTACCCCTCCCACTGGAGTGTGAGAGGTTCATTAGTCACATCCCTAAACACTCCAGTAGGAGGGGTAATGGTGTTCACCCAGCTTTCCCAGATGCAGATATAACCAGGAAAGGGCTGGATGGACGGGCTGAGGGTGCACAGGGTTTTTGGTGATCCCCCTCTGTCATGTGATCGGACCTAGGTTACCGGTTCATCAGACTGGGTTCATGTGACTATAAATCTGTCCATAACAAGAGACAGTGCACTCAGGACAAGCCCTGCCCTCATGCCGTAGTTGTGTGGTTCTGTCTGCAGTGATGGCGGTGGGTGGCTCTGACACCCGCCTCCCCGTCGGGTCATCTCAGGACAGAAGGAGTGTCCGGATTGGAGACACAGCGCCGCACCTGTCCTCAGGTTGTGTGTGGTATTGCAGTTCACCTCCATTGAAGTGAATAGGACAGAGCTGTAATACCACACACGACCTGAGGACAGGTGCGGCGCCATGTTTTCCTGGACGACCCCTTTAAGACTTTTCCCATGTGTGTGTGGCAGAGCGGAGTGTGCACGGGCGCCGCTGATACTTCATAGCCGCTTATCAGCTGATTTGAAGAATCAGCGGCGAGCACCCCCCCAACACACACAAATCCCCCAAACACGCAAAATCAAGTGTAATCAAGCGGTTTTTTATGTGTTTTTTTGCACGTAAAATGTGCAAAAAAAAAACCGTCAAATACACGGCGTGTGAACCGGTCAACTGAAAAGTCATTCACTTCCCTTTCATCATTCTAAGGGTATGTTCACACGACAGCATCCGTAACGGCTGAAATTACGGGGATGTTTTCAGGAGAAAACATCCCCGTAATTTCAGCCGTAACGGCATGTGCAGGCGCTTGAACGCCGCGTCCCTTACGGACGTAATTGGCGCTGCTTTTCATTGGAGTCAATAAATAACAGCTCCAATTACGCCCCAAGAAGTGACAGGTCACTTCTTTGACGCGGGCGTCCATTTACGCGCCGTCTTTGACAGTGGCGCGTAAATATACGCCTCGTGTGAACAGACAAACGTCAGCCCATTGCTTTCAATGGGCAGATGTTTGTCAACGCTATTGAGGCGCATTTTTCGGACGTAATTCGGGGCAAAAACGCCCGAATTACGTCCGTAATTAGTGTGTGTGAACATACCCTAAGGCTGGGTTCACACGACCTATTTTCAGGTGTAAACGAGGCGTTTTACGCCTCGATTTACGCCTGAAAAGACCCATTTGAATGGGTTTGCCGACCTACTGTGCCGACGACCTGTAATTTTACGCGTCGCTGTCAAAAGACGGCACGTAAAATAACAGCCTCGGCAAAGAAGTGCAGGACACTTCTTGGGACGTAATTTGAGCCGCTTTTCATTGAATTCAATGAAGAACAGCTCCAAATTACGGCTGTAATTGACGCTTCGCAAAACGCGAGTTCGAGCAATTACGTCTGAAATGACGGAGCTGTTTTCTCCTGAAAACAGCTCCGTCATTTCAGACGTAAATATAGTTAGTGTGTGCACATACCCTAAGGGTATGTTCACACACAATGTTTTCAGCTGAATAATCGGAAGCAGAACGCCTACAAGCATCTGCCCATTGGTTTCAATGGGAAATACGGCGTTCTGTTCCGACAGGGCGTTTTTTACGTGGTCGTTTTCCAAAAACAGCACGTAAAAAGACGCCCGACCAAAATGAAGCGCACATCACTTCTTGGGACGTTTTTGGAGCCGTTTTTCATTGAATTTATAGAAAAACAGCTCCAAAAACGGCCGTTAAAAAACGCGAGTTTGATTAAAAAATGGCTGAAAATCAGGAGCTGTTTTCCCTTTGTTTAGTAAGCGTGTGAACATACACTTAGCCTTTTGGTGTGTCCTATAACTTCTTCCAGCTGCAGAATCACACCCATCTGGCTGCCGGACACTGCTTAGCAATTTAAAGACAGCTTTTCCTGGCTTGTGAGAGGGGGGGTGAGGTTCCCTCCCACATTTACAGCAGCTGTGAGTCAGGTTGCTTTGCCTTATTCACCTTGCTGTAATTCTGGGAAGTGCTCCCCCTGGTGGCCAATATTGGAAAACATGTCAAATTATTATTTAATTTGTAATACTTTCCACCATACGGAAAAAAAAAAAAATACAGCAAAAAACTTAAAAAATATAATAGAAATAAGTAACGACACTTAAAAAAAAAGTTTTCATTTGCGACACATTCACTTTAACTGCCAAAGATTTGAGAAGAATGCTGTCATATTCCAGAACTGCAACCTTCCTGGAGTGCCCAGAAGTACAAGGTGTTCAGTGCTCAGGGACATGGTAAGGAAGCCCGAAACCCAACCACCACTGAACAGGACACATAAGTTGAAGCCAATGTAGATCAAATCTGTGGCACTCTGCAAATGGTTTTGGGTGCTATAGGTAAGGCTCCCACCCCATCAATATTAAAAAGATAAATATGTAACATATTTTCTCTATTTCATTGCCTGATCGGAAAATTAAATATTTTCTTTGCATATTGACCAGAGGAGTGCTTGAGTTTATCTTGTTAATAAGTTGAAGTCAAGACTGGACATCGACGCGAGCATCCTTCCGTGATGCACAGCAGAATACCTGCTGCTGAATATTTATCGCTGGTAATTAGGCCAGAGTGACCAAGATACAGACCCCTGAGGATGAGTATTTGAAACGCGTAGGGTCGTTTTGTATGTGGGATTGTTGCATAGGGGACAGTAGCATTGTAGTGGACCCAGCACTAGGAGACTCCGGTGTTTTATCACGGACCCTGGTGTGTTCTTGGGGCTCGTACTATTGTTATGCCCAGGTTAAATGCTGATTCCGGTGAATATCTATACAAACACTGAGATATATCTATCTAAATTACTCAGTGTTTTTGTTTAATACATTTTTTAATATACACAGTGTGGTGTTACCCCTGTTTTTAGCGAGTTACTATAATAAAAGGTATATTTTACTCAATTGTCACTTCAGTGAAGTCAAGACTGGGCCAAGAAATATCAAAGGTTTTATGGACTGATGAGATGAAAGTGACTCTTGACGGGCCAGATGGAAGAGCCTGTGGCATAGTCAGTAACAGGCACAGAGCTCCACTTCGAATCCACCTCCAAGGTGCAGGCGGGGTACTGGTATGGGCTGGTATTATTAAAGATGAGCTAGTTGGACCTTTTCGTGTTGAAGATCGACTAAAAATCAACCTCCAAACCTATTGCCAGTTTTTAGAAGACGCTTTCATCAAGCAGTGGTACAGTCATAAGCCTTCAGGAAACAGGAAAAAGTCTGCATCTTTCAAGAAAACCATGATTTTTATGCAGGACAAAGCTCCATCGCATGCATCTAAGTACTCCACTGTATGGCTAGCCAGTAAAGGCCTTAAAGTTGAAAGACCCCTTCCTCAACCTGACCTAAACCCTATTGAGAACTTGTGGGCCCTTTTTAAACGGCAGATTTTCAGTGAAGGAAAAGAGAACACCTCTCTGAACAGTGTCTGGGAGGCTGTGGTTGCTGCTGCACAAAAAGTTGATTGTCAACAGAGTAAGAAACTGACAGACTCCATAGATGGAAGGCTTATGACTGTTATTGAAAAGAAGGGTGGCTATATTGGTCAAGGATTTTTATTTTTTTGGAAATGTCAGAAATGTTTATTTGTAAATTTTGATTTGTTTATTATTCTAACATTAACCCCTAGGCGCACCACGACGCAACTGTACGTCCTGGTGGCCAGTGCCTTAGCGCAGCAGGACGAACAGTTCATGGGAGGCAGAGAAAGCTTATTTCGCTGCACTTTTGACCGCGGTGCCCAATGGTCGCTGGCGAAAAACGCAGCGAAAATCGGCGTGCAGGCAGAACAAAATCTGCCTCAAAATTCCAAACTGAATTTTGAAGCAGATTTTCTGCCTGCAAAAAAACTCAGTGTGAACCCAGCCTTTTCCTGATCGTCCTTGGCAGCACAACACATATGGGTTTTAGTCCCCTAGGTACAATCAAGCAGAGACAGGTTAATTAGCAATAAGAATTAAGCAATTAAACAATTAAGGACTTCCCCTATAAGTATGTACCGGGCCCCAGCGTATTCTTTCTTTCTCTTTTAGGTCAGTACGGAGACAGTACCCTATCCTTCTAACAGAGGAAAAGATTATTCCGGGCTGCGCCTCTGTCCCTCAGGCGCAAAGCTGTACCAAGATGGCGGTCAACGTCTTGGTACACGGCGACGGGGCACATTACCTGATCCTGGTAATGGTAGCAGGGGAGGAGGACCCCCTGTTGGAGCATCCCCCTGTTGGAGCATCCCCCGTTCGTCTAGGTCCGAAGTGGATTCTGGACCGACCGCTTGCGCTCTCCCGGTTACCCAGAAGTGCTGCTCGGCGTTACAGAGGCATGGATGGGGGTGGAAGTGATGTCATAATTTGCCCCGCCCCCGAGTTGGCCCCTCCCACGGATGTTTTTGCTCATTTGCTCATAATGCCGACGTCCTGTTTGAACCTGGCGCGCTCTGCCTCTGGAAAGCCCTCTGCTTGCTAAGGTTAGTAAGGCTGTTTACATTGATGGGTCCTGATGTGTCTTGATGCTGATGGCTATGCACATTTTCCTACCATGCATTTCTTTCTGCCTCTTCTCTAGATGTCTGCCAGAAGAGAAGGTAAGAAAAGGACCCACAAATCCAGGCACAGGCTTTGCAGGGAATGCCTCCAGCCTTTGCCTGATGACATTGTGTCAGATCTGTGTATCTCATGTTCCACCCCAGTCGCCCCCCCCTCCCAGGGAAGATTCTAGGGGATTTATGCAATGGTTTAAACAACAGCTGTCTGTAGTTTATGAGGATTTAAAATCATCACACCATGCTAAGAGGGCCAGGTGCTCTCCCTCTGCACCTCCTCAATACCAGGAGGATTCCTCCTCTGCAGGAGGTTCAGATAAAGAGGTGGTCTCTGACTCCCCAGACTCTGACAACCCCGAGGAATGTTACAGCCTAAGTAAGGATAGGCTCCATGATCTCCTCAGAGGGGTGAAGGATGCATTGGAGATTGGGAAGGAGGTTGAGCATAAGCCTAAAAAGGACAGACTGTTTTATTTTCCCATTACCAAGGGGAAACATTTTCCCAGCCATCCTGTCCTAACGGGATGGATGAAACGGGATTGGGATAAGCCTGAGAGGAAATCAGAACTGGGCTCTCGGTTCAAAAACCTCTTCAGACTGGATAAAACTGGCTCCAAAAATTGGGAGAATATTCCAAAACTGGACTTGCCAGTAGTTAAATTGGCAAAGAAAGACGTTTTTCCACCTCATGAATCAGCCCTGCTGAAAGACCCCATGGATCGCAAGGCGGATTCCCTTCTGAAGAAGGTGTATACTTCAGCAGTGGGCTCGTGCAAAGCCTCCTTGTCTTCAGTACCGGTGGCTAGAGCACTCCGGGTCTGGCTAAGCCACCTGTCAAGGGATCTAGAAGATGGCGTCCCAAGGGCAGAAATTCTCCAGTCCCTCCCAATAATGAAGTCAGCTTCGGAGTTCCTCTGTGACTCCCAGCTGGATAACATCAAGTATGCATCCAGGGTCTTGTCCCTATCGAATATGGCCAGAAGGGCTCATTGGCTTAAGTTATTGTCTGGGGATAATCTCTCCAAAAATAATTTTTATAGCCTCACTTTTCAGCCAGAATCTCTGTTTGGTCCCCAATTAAAGGATATTTTGAATTCCTTAGGGGAAGGCAAATGGGCTACGTTTCCTGAACCTAAAAGGAAGGATACCAGGCATTACTTTCTGGATCAGAGAAGAAAATCCCAGAAGTTCAAAAGAAGGTTTACAGACCGTCTGCGCACGTTTAAAATGAAGCGGGAAAACCCTTCCTCCTTTCGGAAGAAAAACCCTGCTAAAAATCCAAACAGTTTATGACGTCCAGCCAATGCTACAAGTAGGAGCAAGGCTTCAAAGATTCTCCTCTCGGTGGTCGGTGACATCATCCGACGACTGGGTGACGGCAATACTCTTTGGAGTTCAGAACTCTCCCCCAGACCACTTTTTCCTCAACAGGCATCACAACCCGATAGTCCATCAGCTTCTGTAGGTCTTTCTCCAGAAAGCAGCCCTGGAAGATGTCCCAGTATCAGAAAAAGGGCAAGGAGTGTACTCCAGACCGTTCCCTGTGCCCAAATCAGACGGCAGTTGGAGGAAGGTAATAGACCTGACTTTCCTCAGTCAATATCTGGTGAGGAAAACCTTCAAGATGGAGACTATCCGGTCAGTGATGAACCTTCTGGAAAGGAACGACGTGCTGGCAACAATCGACCTCACGGACGCATACTTGCATGTCTCGATTCTGGCTGCGCACAAAAGGTTCCTCCGATTGGCGGTCCAGACGCAAGGCAGAGTACAGCGCTTCCAATCTACCTGCCTACCCTTTGGGATTTCGTCGGAACCCTGTGTGTTCACGAAAATCGTGGTGGTCCTAACAGCAGCACTGAGGCTGAAAGGGATATGTGTGGTCCCTTACTTGGACGACTGGCTAATAAAAGCATCATCAGAGTCTCTTCTACAAGAACATCTCCAAACCACATTGGAGTTTTTTCACTTTCACGGTTTCCTGGTGAACTTCAGAAAGTCACAGCTCTCACCATCACAGAATCTGAAATTTTTAAGGCTCATGGTGAATTCCCAGTCGATGAAAGTCAAATTGTCTCCAGAGAGGATTGCTGCAATCCGGGGTTCAATAGAATGCCTTATTTGCCATCTGAATATATCGGTTCGAGGAGCTATGAAACTCCTAGGTCTAATGACCTCATCCATAGATGCGGTCCCCTGGGCCAAAGCCCACATAAGATCATTACAGCTCGACATCCTCAGAGCCTGGGACAAAAATTTCAGAAATCTGGACGCCCTCTTCAACGTCTCCAACTTCACCCTTCAAGACCTCAGCTGGTGGTTAGTCCCGGTCACTCTCCGGTCCGGCAAGTCTCTGGTTACCCAACCACAGAAAGTCCTCACAACGGATGCCTCCTCCTGGGGCTGGGGTGCCCATGGAGATCACCTATGGGTTCAGAACAGATAGAGTCAGAGGGAAGTGTCCCTATCCTCCAACATAAAGGAACTCAGAGCAGTGAGATTGTCGCTAATGTCCTTTCAATCCCATCTGAGAAATACCCAAATCCTGATCCAGTCAGACAACCTTGCAACTGTGTTCTATGTAAACAAACAGGGAGGAACGAGGAGTGCCTCAATGTCAACCGAGTGCAGATGACTTATGAGTTGGGCAGAACAACATTCATTGGGAATTTCATCAGTTCACATTAAGGGCTCCTTGAACCACACTGCAGACTTCCTAAGCCGCAATATCCTCCATCCAGAGGAGTGGAGTCTCAACCCTCAGGTTTTCAGCAGCTTAGCTGCCACGTGGGTAATGCCAGACGTGGATGTAATGGCATCAGAATGGAACAACAAAGTCCTCAGCTTCTGTTCTCTGTACCACACCCGCCATGCAGTAGCATTAGATGGCCTGTCTGTCAGTTGGGGAGGAAAATTAATCTACATTTTTCCTCCCCTCCCCTTAATACCCAGAGTATTGAAAAAAGTTTGGGACGAGAAAGCAGAAGCTATTGCAATCCTGCCATTTTGGCCCCGCAGGGCCTGGTTCTCCCTAGCATTGTCTCTCTCGAAAGGCAGGTTCCTGAAACTACCAGTATCACCGGACCTCCTGTCCCAGAAAGGGGTGTATCACCCGAACCCTCGCAGTCTACATCTCACGGCCTGGAGACTGACCGGGAGAACATGACAGAAATGGGACTTTCATCAGAAATTATTAATACCTTGCTGTCAGCTAGACGACCTTCAAGGATCAAAGTATACAACAGAGTTTGGACCCTGTTTACCTCCTGGTGCTCTAAAAATTCAGCAAATGTAGTCTCTCTGAATACTATCCTACAATTTCTTCAGGAGGGCTTCAATAAAGGTTTGAAGCTAAATACCCTTAAGGTGCAGTTCAAGACAATTAATGCCCAATTGCAAAATCGTTTCTCCAACTAGCAGTTGGCAAAGACCTTCTTCAAGGCTTTAAGAATCTTTAGCCCAGTCTCTCAGGTACCCTCTCCTTCCTGAGACCTTTCAATTGTGCTGTCGGCTCTAACAAAGCCACCGTTTTAACCCATGCAAGAGTCATCCATCAGATTTCTCTCCTTCAAGGCCTTCTTCCTGGTGGCAATCACGTCAACAGACGCATAAGCGAGCTGCAGGCCCTTTCCTTCAAAGAACCATATTTGAGGGACCTGGGAGATTGTCTTCTACTACATACCATGCCTGGGTTCTTGCCTAAAGTTCCTTCCTTTAGGAATATAAATCAAGAGATATTATTGCCAGTTCTCTTCCCTCATCCCCAAGGTGAAGATCAGGAAGATTGGCATACACTGGATGTGAGAAGAGCAGTTCTCACCTATATTCAAAGGACAAAGACTTTTAGGAAATCAGAAAATCTGTTCCTTCAACATGCAGGTCCTAATAAGGGACGAAAAGCAAGTAAAGCCACCCTAGCAAGGTGGATTAGATCAACTATTGAAAAATGTTATCATCTCAGTGACCTTCAATCTCCTCTACAGATCAGGGCACATTCCACATGCTTTACAGCTACCTCATGGGCAGAAGTCGGGCATATCCCCCTGGATCAAATCTGCAGAGTGGCTACGTGGGCAACCGCATCAACCTTTGTCAAGCACTACAGGCTTGACTCACTGGCATCAGAGGGTTCTCTATTTGGCAAAAGAGTGCTTGAAGTGGCGTCTGCTATCCCGCCCATATAGCTATTGCTTAGCAAGTCCCATATGTGTTATGCTGCCAAGGACGATCAGGAAAACAAAAATGTACTCACCGAAATTTTTACTTCCTGGAGTCCGTAGGCAGCACAAGCTTCCCCCCCTGGCAGGACTTATGACTATTGCTTCGTAAAAATATGCTGGGGCCCGGTTTTCGGTACATACTTATAGGGGAAATCCTTAATTATTTAATTGCTTAATGCTTATTGCTAATTAACCTGTCTCTGTTTGATTGTACCTAGGGGACTAAAACCCATATGTGTTATGCTGCCTACGGACTCCAGGAAATAAAATTTCTGTGAGTAAATTTTCGTTATTCTCCTTTATCCCTTGTGAAAATGAAAAAATTCAACATTTTAGTGGACAAAAATGTTGATATTAATTTTCACGGCCTAATTACAATAAATTCTGCAGAAAACCTGTGGGGTCAAAATTCTAACTATACCCCTAGAAAAATTCCCTGCGGAGTGTAGTTTCCAAACTGGGGTCACTTTTAGGGAGTTTCCATTGTTTTGGTCCCTCCAGTGCATTGCAAACGAAACATGCATGAAAACCAATCCAGCAAAATCTGTGCTCCAAAATCCAAATGGCGCTCCTTCCCTTCCGAGCCCTGCTGTGGGTCCAAATAGCAGTTTATTACCACATATGGGATATTTCCGTAATCGGGAGAAGATGCTTTACAAATGTTGGGGTGCATTTTCTTCTTTATTCCTTGTAAGTATTAAAAATTTCTATATTTTTTTAGAAAAAAAGTAGATTTTCATTTTCACAGATTAACTCCAACAAATATAGCAAAATACCTGTGGGTTTAAAATGCTAACTGAGGGGTGTAGTGTCCAAAATGGGATCACTTTACGGGGGTTTCTACTGTTTTTGCACTGCAAGACCTCTTCAAACCTGACATGGTGCCTAAAATATAATCTAAAAAAAGGAGGCCCCAAAATCCACTAGGTGGTCCTTTGCTTCTAAGGCCTGTGTTTCAGTCCAGTAGCTCACTGGGGACACATGTGGGATATTTCTCTGTTACAGAAACAAATGTATTACAAATGAATTTCAGAAAAAATAACTAATTTGTAAATAATCTCAGAATTGCTCGGATAGGTAAAAGCATTCCCAAGTTATTACCATATAAAGTAACGCAAGTCAGATTTGAAAAAAGCGTCCTGAAGGGGTTAACAGATGAAAATAAACAAGTGAGATGGGAAAATGTTCCTTTTTCATTGGTTACATAAAAAGTCTGCACACTAATAGTTGCCCAATAATTATGCACATATAGATATTCTCCTAAGAAAGCCAAAACCTCACTTTTACTTTCTTAACCCGCTCAAGGACGCAGCCTAGTTTGGGCCTTAAGGCCCCGAGCCCATTTTTCAAATCTGACATATTTCACTTTATGTGGTAATAACGTCAGAATGCTTAAACCTATCCAAGCGATTTTGAGATTGTTTTCTCGTGACACATTGGGCTTTATGTTAGTGGTAAAATTTGGACGATATATTCAGTGTTTATTGGTGAAAAATTGCAAAATGTAGAGAAAATGTATAAAAAATAGCATTTTTCAGAATTTAAATGCATCTGCTTGTAAAACAGATGGTTATACCACCCAAAATAGTCACTATTTCACATTTCCCATATGTCTACTTTAGATTGGCATCGTGTTTTGAACACTTTTTTATTTTTCTTGGACGTTACAAGGCTTAGAACATAAACAGCAATTTCTCATATTTTTAAGAAAATGTCAAAAGCCTTTTTTTTTTTAAGGTACCTGTTCGGTTCCAAAGTGGCTTTAAAGGGCCTATGTATTAGAAACCCCCATAAAACACCCCATTTTGAAAACTAGACCCAACAAAGTATTCAAAACAGCATTTAGAAAGTTTATTTAACCCTTCAGGCATATCACAGAAATTAAAGCAACGTAGAGGTGAAATTTGCAAATTTAATTTTTCTTGCTGAATTTCAATTGTATTCACTTTTTTTTCTGTAACACAGAAGGTTTTACCAGAGAAACACTACTAAATATGTATTGTCCAGATTCTGCAGTTTTTATAAATGTCCCACATGTGGCTCTAGTATGCTTGTGGACTGAAACACAAGCCCCAGAAGCAAAGAAGCACCTAGTGCATTTTGAGGCCTCTTTTTTTATTAGAATATATTTTAGGCAGCATGCCAGGTTTGAAGAGGTGTTGAGGTGCCAAAACAGTAGGAATCCCCCAAAAGTGACCCAATTTCAGAAACTACACCCCTCAAGGAATTCATTTATGGTTATTGTTACCATTTTGACCACACAGTTTTTACACAGCATGCACTTGTTGAATTGGGCTGTGAAATTTAAAAAATGTAATTTTTTCCAATAAGATGTCATTTTTCATCAAAATGTCTTATTTTCACAGGGAACAAAATACCCCATTTTGTTGCCCAATTTCTTCTGAGTGCAGCAATGCTCCATTTGTGGCGATAAACTGCCGTTTGGGCCCATGGGAGGGCTCAGAAGGAAAGGAGCGCTATTTGTTCTTTGGAGTCCAGATTTTGCTGGATTGGTTTTCGGGTGCCATGTCGCATTTGCAGAGCCCCAGAGGTATCAAAGCAATGGAAACCCACTAGAAGTGACCCCATTTTGGAAACTACACTCCTCAAGGAATTAATTTATTGGTGTTGTGACCATTTTGACCCCATAGTTTTTTCACATAACTTATTTGAATTGGGCTGGGAATTCAAACAAAATTAATTTTTTACAATAATATGTAGTTTTGGCTGAAAATTGTTTATTTTCACAAGAAATAAAATACCCCATTTTGTTGCCCAATTTGTCCTGAGTGCGGCAATACCCCATTTGTGGTGATAAACTGCCGTTTGGGCCCATGGGAGGGCTCAGAAGGAAAGGACCACCATTTGGCCTACTTGGGATTTTCTGGTGCGAATTCATGTATGCAGAAGCCCCTGAGGTACCAGTACAGTTGAAACCCCCAAGAAGTGACCCCGTTTTAAAAACTACACCCTTAAGGCATTCATCTAGAGGTATAGTGAGCATTTTGACCGGAGACATACACCCCATAAACTGTAATGTGGGTTCTCCTGGGTATGGCAATACCCTCAATGTGGCTGTTATCAGCTGCCTGGGCATGCAGCAGGGCTCAGAAGGAAAAGATGAGGGGGGATAAGCTGTGCGGAGTGCATCGGGGTAAGTAAAACTGGGGTAGATTAAAAATCAAGGGATGTATGATACATTTTAAAACACTCTTTCATACAGAGCCTTAGTTTTTCGGGACACATGTCACATTGATATATTGTGTCCTCCCTTATCCCCCTCTTATAGCAGACTTTGTACCTCTTTTGACTTTTTCCTTTCTTGACAGTTTGGGGAACTTCTCCTGGAACGTTTTGCCCTGGTACGATGCGTGTGGCCTCGCTTCCAGAAGTACTGGTTGCCCCCCCCCCTTCTTGGTCCCTAAAAATTAGTTTCTTGATAGCCACCTCTTGAAATTCCAGGAAAGTTCCCCTCTGGCCTTCACATCGACGTAGCATGTACACATTGTACAATGCCATCTGTATGATGTACACGGCAAGCTTCTTATACCATACCACACCACATGGCGCTGTAGGGCTTCAGGACTTGATCTGACAAGTCCACCCCTCCCATGTACCTATTGTAGTCCAGGATGCAGTCTGGTTTGGGGTTCTCTGTACTGGTACCTCGTACAGGTACATGGGTACTGGTGTTTTGTCAATACAAGGACATCTCTCTTGTCCTTGTACTTGACACACAATATGTTGCTGCTAGAATGTGCCCTGCTCTCACCCCTTCTTGTTTGCCGAAGCAGAGTCTTAGGGAGGCCTCTCAGATTTCTTCTAGCAGTGCCGCATGCTGCAGTACTTCTGGAGGCGAGGCACTTGAAGAGTGGGACGCTGGTATAAAAATTATCCAGGTAGAGGTGGTAGCCCTGGTCCAGCAGTGGGTGCACCAAATCCCAAACAATTTTTGCATTAACTCCCAGTAAGGGGGGCATTCTGGGGGCTGAATACTGGTGTCCTTCCCTTCATATATCCTAAATTTGTACGTATACCCTGATGCACTCTCGCACAGCTTATACATATTCACACCATACCTTGCCCTCTTACCCAGAAGGTACTGGCGGAATTGAAACCTCCCTTTAAAATGTACCAAGGACTCATCAATAGAAATACAATTGTCGGGCGTGTATGCTTGGGAAAACCGGGCACTGAAACAGTCTAATAGGGGTCTCCGTTTATACAAACGGTCAAAACTGGGGTCATCTCGGAGTGGGCGCTGCTCATTAGGAGAAGCGAAGTATTGCCTCATTTTTATTTATTTTCCAGTTCAGTTCTGAAGTTGCTTTGAGGGGCCCATATATTAGAAACCCCTATGAAACACCCCATTTTAGAAACTAGACCCCTCAAAGTATACCCTTTAGGTGTTTCACGGGAATTTAGAGCAAAGTAGAGGTGAAATTTACATATTTATTTATTTTTGTCAGAAAATCCTTTTTATACAATTTTTTTCTATAACACAAAAGTTTTTACCCAAGAAACTCAACTTAATATTTATTGCCCAGATTCGTCAGTTTTGAGAAATATCCCACATGTGGCCCTAGTGCGGTAATGGACTGAAGCACCGGCCTCCGAAGCAAAGCAGCACCTAGTGGATTTTGAGGCCTCTTTTTTATTAGGCACCATGTCCGGTTTGAAGAGGTCTTGGGGTGCCAAAACAGTGGAAACCCCCCAAAAGTGACCCCATTTTGGAAACTAGACCCCTTGAGGAATTCATTGTAGTTTTCTTGGGGTGCATGCGGCTTTTTGATCAGTTTTTATTCTATTTTTAAGTGGCATGGTGACTAAAAACCAGCAATTCTACTATTGTTTTTTTATTCTATTTTTTTTACTGCGTCCACCGTGCGCTATAAATGACATATTCACTTTATTCTGCGGGGCGATACGATTACGGCGATACCATATGTTTATAGTTTTTTTTATGTCTTATGGCGTTTGCACAATAAAATAAATTTTGTAAAAAAACATTCACTTTTTGTGTTACCTTATTCTAAGAGCCATAACTTTTTTATTTTTCCATCAATAAAGCCGTGCGAGGACTTATTTTTTAACGAACTGTAGTTTCAATCATTACCATTTTTAGGTATATGCGACTTTTTAATCTCTTTTTATTCCATTTTTTGGGAGGTGAAGTGACCAAACAATTGTGATTGTGGTACGGTTTATTATTATTTTCTTTTACGGCGTTCACCGCGCGGGATAAATAACAAAATAATTTTGTAGTTCAGGCCATTACGGACGCGGCGATACCAATTATGTATAGTTTATTTGTTTGTTTATATATTTTTTATTAATAATAAAGACTGATAAAGGAAAATGGGGGATTTTTACTTTTATCACTTTTAAAACTACGCTTTTTCTGCCTCCCATTGATGTCAATGGGAGGTCAGAGACATAAACGCCCAAAGATAGGGCATGTCGCTTCTTTTTTCCGCTCGCAGGAAAAAAACGCCTCCGCCTCCCATTGAAATCAATGCGAGGCATTATTGGTAGTTTTTTGGCGGGTTTTCTGACGCGGTTTCCACGTTAAAACGTGTAAAAAAAACTCAGTGTGAACTTACTCTAAGGTAGTAAAATGATATTAATTCCAATTAAAACATATAGAGCACATATGTTATCTAAGCATTTATCCTGCGTTCAGTTTCTGGAACTGTAATAGAAATATGGGGGAAAAATTATTTTGGAAAACAAAAATTTGTAAACTATCAACTTTCTATTGTTAAGATTAAGATCACTGTGTTAAAGGTAGATTAATTAGTTTATAACTGCCATAATATTTTAGATTTCAGTTTCAGAAGTGTTAACGTGACACTTCATTACCCTGCCAGCATCCTCCTTCAGATCTGTCCCATAATTACGGATGCTACTTCGCCCCATAAGCTTCATTTACACGAATTTGTGTCTAATGATTTCCCCCGGCAGTGTTCCATCTAAGAAAAGGACTGAAGTGAAAAAAGGCATCATTAAAATCCCCTCTTTTAATGAGTCAAAGTATATTAGCATTTAACCTCTCACAGTGCAGGAAAAAAGATCCACCCTGCCTTTTCATGTCTGTATATCTCAGCAAGTTAGGGGTTAATAACCACCATGACTGTACGTTTGCTGCCAGTGCATCATATGCAGATATCTTCTCTTGCCCCCCTTCCTCTCGCACCATTCTAGTCTCTCACATCACTCTGCCATCTCATTTTCAGCTATTGATCCATCTCCTCCCATTGCCTTCCAGCTACGGGACTCTCTGTTCCGCTGACACTGATGAAATATATGTATTTTCTGTATACCTTGCAGGGGTGAAAGGAAACGATGATACATAAGAATATGACAGTGTTCTCTATTGTAAGCATAAAAGAAAGAAAAGTACTAAACAAACACGTAAGTTCTTTGTTATCTCAGGATTTATGCGCATTCTGACTTAGGCTTCATTTACACTTGCGTATTAAAATACAGAGTTAAATACTGACATAAAATACAGACCGTATTGTCTGCATTCAGATCAGTATTTACGTCAAGATTTTTTCAATATTATGTCAATATTCTTGTTTTTTTAGACTCTATTCTCATCTGCTTTGGAAGCTCCATTCGTAGCCTCCGTCACAGATTCCGTCAGATTTGACGGGAAGAGTACCGCTGCATGCATCACTATTCTACCTATCAGGACAATGGGCACCATGAGAAGTGCATCATGTAAAGGATCCGGCACGACACAGATGTGAACAAAGCCTAAGCTCTGTGGTGTTTTGATATTTTTTTATCCATAATGTCTCTGTATTGTTATCAGTATTTTCGCTCATGTTGTAGAATCAAATACAGTTGAATACACAGTAATATACAGTAATACAATATTTTTCAGGATTCAATTGCTTCTAAGGGAAAAAAAAACTGTAACCCTAAGGCCTCATGCACACGACCGTAGTGGTGTGGACGGCCGTGGAGTGTCACCCACGAGCCGCCCGCAAATCCCGGACCGTGCACATGGCCGCGTGCATTCATTTCTATGAGCCTGGAACCTGGGCTCCTGTGCCATGCACGGATCGTGGAAACCACAGTCGTGTGCATGGGCCCATTGAAATGAATGGGGCCGCAATTCACCCGCAGATTTGCGGGTGAATTGCGGTCGCAAAATTACGTTCATGTGCATGGGGCCTTAGGGTATATTTAGACGGTGCGGTTTTCAAGGGATGAAAAATACGGAACAAACACAGACCAAGATACTGCAAGTGTCAATAAGGCTTTTGGCCAATTTAGTTAGTATGCCACCTATACATTACACATATTTGCAGGAATATCAGTGCATGCCATGAGTATATACAGTACATGGACAAAAGTATTGAGACACCTGCACATTACACCTACAGGTGCTTTTATGACATTCCATTCTAACTTCATTTGCATTAATATGGAGTTGGTCCCCCCTTTGTACCTTAAGCAGCTTCCAATCTTCTGGGAAGGCTTTCTACAAGATTTTGGAAAGGGTCTGGGAATTTTTGCCCATTCATCCAGAATCACATTTGTAAGGTCAGACACTGATGTTGGACGAGAGGGTCTGGCTTGCAATCTCCATTCTAATTCATCCCAAAGGTGTTCGATGGGGTTGAGGTCAGGGCTCTGTGTGGGCCAGTTAAGATCTTCTACACAAAACTCACCCCACCATGCCTTTATGGACCTCAATTTGTGCACTGGGGCACAGTCATGCTGGAACAGAAAAGGGCCTTTTCCAAACTGTTTCCACAAAGTTGAAAGCATACAATTGTCCAAAATATCTTGGTTTTTTTGAAGCATTAAGATTTCCCTTCACTGGAACTAAGGGGTTTAGGAAAACCCCTGAAAAATAACCCATAGCATTATCCCTCCTCCACCAATCTTTACAGTTGGCACAATGCAGTTAGACAAGTAAGGTTCTGCTGGTATTCACCAAACCCAGACTCGTCCATCAGACTGCCATATAGAGAAGGGTGATTCATCACTCCACATAAATGTTTCCACTGCTCCAGAGTCCAGTGGGGGCATGCTTTACACCAGTCCATCTGTCGCTTTGCATTGTGCTTGGTGATGTAAGGCTTGTATGCACCTGCTTGGCCATGGAAACCCATGCCATGAAGCTTCCAGAGCACAGTCCTTGTGCTGCTGTTAATGCCATAGGAGCTTTGGAACTTTGCAGGTATTGTGTCATCAGAACATAGGTGACTTTTCTGCACTATGTGCCTCAACACTCTGTGATCCCACTCTGTAACTTTACGTTGTCTGCCACTTCGTGGTTGAGTTGCTGTGGTTCCTAAATGATTTCACTTTGCAATAATATCACTAACAGTTGTTCGTGGAATATCTAAGAGGGAAAAAATGTCACGAACTGACTTACAACAGTGGCATCATAATACTGTACCACACTAGAATTCAGTGAGCTCTTTAGAACAACCCATTCTTTCACAAATGTCTGTATAGGGAGACTGCAATGTTTAGGTGCTTGATTTTATACACCTGTGGCAATGGGACTGAATGAAACACCAGAATTTAATAATTAAAGGGGTTTTCCAAATATCATAAATTATCATCTATCCACAGCATCGGTGATATTTTTCCGAACACTGGGACCCCTACCTATGGTGAAACGGACCCTCCTTACTGCACCCAACGGGAGAAGGAACTTAAATAAAGCGGTGGTCAAGCACGCGCCTGCCGCTCCACTCACTGTTTATGAGAAGGACAGAAACAGCCGAGCGCTGTGCACTACTGTTTCCGTCTTTCCCATAGACATTAACCCCTTAATGACCGCCGATATGCCTTTTCACGGCGGTCATTAGTGGGCTTTATTCTGATGCAATAGCCTTTTCACGGCACTGCATCAGAATAAATAAACAGAGCCGGGAGCCGTTAAATCTCCCTGCTCTCAGCTGCCAGAGGTAGCTGAGGGCTGGGGGCATCCCTGCTCTAACGAGTGAGATCGATATTATTATCGATCTCACCCATTTAACCCCTCAGAGCGCCGCATCTGAGTTGTTTTGGGGAGAGGGAGGGAGCTTCCTCTCATCCCACCGGCACCCGGCGATAAGATTGCCGGGTGCCGGTGTCTTCTATGGCAGCCGGGGGCCTAATAAAGGCCCCCAGGTCTGACTGTAGTGAATGCCTGCTAGGTCATGCCAGAGGCATGGCCTAGCAGATGCCTGTCCGTTTTAAATGGACAGGCACTAATACACTGCAATACAGAAGTATTGCAGTGTAATATAAGATAATTCGATCTCTTTTATAATAAAGTCCCCTAGTGTGACTAGTAAAAAAGTTAAAAATAAGTTTAATAAAGTTAATAAAAAAATGTGAAAAAAATGAAAAACTCACATTTTCCCCTTACAAAATGCTTTACTATTAAAAAAAACAAAATAAAGCAAAAGTTACGACCCCGACTATAAAGCTATTACATTATTTAGCCCGCACGGTGAACGCCGTAAAAGATAGAAAAACAAACAATGAAAAAATTGCTATTTTCTGTGAATCCTGATAAAAATGTGATAAAAAGTGATCAAAAAGTCGCATCTGCTCCAAAATGGTACTAATAAAAACTACAAGTCGTCCCGCAAAAAAAAAAAAGCCCTCATACAACTGCATCGGCAAAAAAATAAAAAAGTTATTGCCCTTCAAATATGGAGACACAAAAACAAATAATTTTGAAAAAAAAGTGTTTTTACTGTGTAAGTAATAAAACATATAAAAAATCTATACAAATTTGGTATCGATGCAATCTTAACAACCCGTTGAATAAAGTTATTGTGTTATTTATACCACATGGTAAACGGCGTAGATTTAGGACGCAAAAAAGAGTGGCAAAATTTCAGGTTCTTTTCATCCCCCCAAAAAAAAAGTTAATAAAAGTTAATCAATAAATATTATATACCTCAAAATCATGCTATTAAAAAATACAACTTGTCCCGCAATAAACAAGACCTTAAACAGCTATGTCGACGCAAAAATAAAAAAGTTATAGCTCTTCGAATGTGACGATGGAAAAACTTAAAAAATGGCTTGGTCATTAGGGCCCAGAATGCAAGCAGGGGTAAGGGCAGTGGCGTAACTACTGCGGTAGCAGCCGTATCGGCTGCTACGGGGCCCATGGCTTGAGGGGGCCCGTGCCGCCAGCTGACACGCCCCCCATAGGCCTGGTGGTGCCGCTAGCAGACCTGCCACAGTGTGGGAACGAGATCATGTGAGTATGTCAAGTTTTTTGTTTTTTTTCTCATAAAACTGTGAGTGGCATTATCTATAGTGGCGGCTCTATCTACAGGGGGGTCATCTATATGTGGGCCACTATATACAGGGGGGTATATATGTGGGGATGGGGGGCACTAGCTACAGGGGCGGTCTGTATGTGGGGATGTGGGGCACAATCTACAGGGGGTCTATATGTGGGGATGTGGGCCACTGTATACAGGGGGGTCTTTATGTGGGCCGCTATCTACAGGGGGGTCTATATGTGGGGATGTGGGGCACTATCTACAGGGGGGTTTATATGTGGGGCACTATATGTAAGACACTATACAGGGGTGGGATATATGTAGAGCACTATCTATAGGGGAGCTATTTTTTAGGGTACTTTCTATAGGGGTGGGCTATATGTGGGACACTATATACAGGGGTGAGTTACCTGTGGGGCACTAGCAACAGAGTGGCTATATGTAGGGCATAGTCTACAGGGGTGGGCTATATGTGGGACACTATATACAGGGGGAGCTATATCTGAGACACTATCTACAGTGGTGGGCTATACGTGGAGCACTATCTATAGGGGAAGCTTTATGTAGGGCAGCACGGTGGCTCAGTGGTTAGCACTATTGCCTTGCAGCTCTGGAGTCCATATGTGGGCACTATCTACAGAGGGCTGTATGTGGGATACTATCTACAGGGGCTTCTATGTAGGTCACTATCTACAGAGGCTCTTTGGGGGTCACCATCTACAGGGGGCTATGGGAGCACTATCTACAGGGGACACGGTGTGTGTGACAGTGTATGGTACTATTATAATCAGGGACACAGTGTATGGTGCTATCATAGTTAGAGGTGCAGAGTATGGTGCGTTATTATATTTAGAGGTGTTGAGCATTTTAGCTCTGTTTATAGGTGCAGAAATGTTTTAAAAGTGAGAAGCTGAAGGCATCTGAGCGGAAAACTGCAGAAATGGGTCATGGCCGGTAGAAATCCATCATAGATGTTTGGACCGGAGCGAGAAGAAAAGAACTAGAATCTGATACGTCACCGGTGAGTCACTTAATGTAAATGTTTATTCGGCCTCTAATCAGTATTGTAGTCTGCAGCGAGATGATGGTGGAATGATTTCTTTTTTTGTGAGACAGCATCTCCCAGCATATCCTTACCATTGTTCGGGCCATCATGGGAGCTGTAGTTTTACGCCGTACAAACCTATACAGCAGGGGTTGCACTAAATTGAGCTGTATTTATTCTGGTGTTGTATATATGTACTGATCTTGGTTCTGATGCTGTATGTAAGTACTTAGCTTTGTTCTGGTGCTGTATATACGTAATAGATTCGTTTTGGTGCTGTGTATATATGTAATGAGTTTGGTTCTGGTGCTGTATATATGTGCTGAGCTTGGTTGTAGTGCTGTATTTATGTACTGAGGTTTGTTCTGGTGCTGTATTTATGTACTCAGGCTTGTTCTGGTGCTGTATATATGTATGGGCTTTGTTCTAGTGCTGTATATATGTACTGAGTTTTGTTCTGGTGCTGTTTATATGTCAGAGCTTGGTTCTAGTGTTGTATTTATGTACTGAGCTTTGTTCTGGTGCTGTGTATATGTACTTAGCTTGGTTATAGCGCTGTATTTATGTACTGAGCTTGGTTCTGGTACTGTATATATGTATAGGCTTGGTTCTGGTGCTGTATTTATGTCAGATCTTGGTTCTAGTGCTGTATTTATGTACTGAGCTTGGTTGTGGTACTGTATATATGTCAGAGCTTGGTTCTGGATCTGTAGTTATATAGGATATATTTATAATAACAAAATTGCAGGGCAGATGGAATTGTTCTCAATTCATTGTATATTTTATGGGAACCTGTCTGGTAGTTTTAACCCCTTGAACCGCCACCATGCGGTAATACATGACCTGACAATATTTCCAAATGTATGGTTTTTTCAGAAGCAGCAAAATCTTTCAAATCAACTTTTAAAACGGTGCACACTATATGCTAATTACTCATTAAAGGGTCATGGGGCTATCCTGAGGAGTCACATAGTCCTGCCTCCAAACCCACCTTTCCATGTTTGAGTGACATCTCCCTGGCTGATACAACTTTCTCGGATGCGCTATTGCCTTGTGGCACTATACACAATGGGGGGGGGGCTGTGTGGCACTATACACAAGGGGGAGCTGTGTGGCACTATACACAAGGGGGAGCTGTGTGGCACTATACACATGGGGGAACTGTATGGCACTATTTACAAGGGGGAGGGCTGTGGCTCTATCTAAAGTGGTCTGTGTGTGGGGGGCTGTGTGGCACTGTATACAAGGGAGGGGGGCTGTGTGGCACTATATACAGTGGGAGCTGTATAGCGCTATATACAGTGGGGGCTTTATGGCGATATCTACAGGGGGCTCTATGCCAGTATCTACAAGGGGGAGGTGGGGGTGCTATCTACAAATGGGGTGTGACACTGTCTATAGGGGGGCTGTATGGCACATTCTACAGGAGGCACTATTTATAAGGGGGCTGCTTGTGGCACCCGGGGGGGGGGCCCGGTCAAGAGTTTGCTATGGGGCCCAGTCTTTCCTAGTTACGCCCTGGAGAAGGGGTTAAATAGACCGGCAGTGCGCATGCTCGACCGCGACTCCATTCAATGTCCTCCACACTGCGGTCGAGCAGTGAGGAGGAACAGGGGATTTGGGACCCCCTTTATCACAATCGATGAAGGTCCCAGTGGGGCCTACAGCGATCACAAAATGATCGAAATTAGCACCGATAGGTGATAATTTATGATTTTGGAAATACCAGTTTAAGAAGTGTGTCCCAATAGTTTTATCCATATAGTGTATGTTATTTTTCCTGTGAAGTATTTATCTAGAAAGAAACTTTGAAAAGCTAGATAATTTTTACTCTGTACAAGGTCAGCATTGCTTTGTTGTAAAAAAAACAACCCAAAAAACAGGGAATTACTAATTATATAGAAATAAGTATATTCTCCAGCATGCTTATAGAATGTATTTCAAATTTGTATTCTTTTTCCAAAAAAGCTCTGAACTGCTTCATACATGGGGAGCCTTTTATAGTTCCACAAGACAAATAGGCACAGAAATTGTTTATACATTGCATTGACAAATGACTGTAATACATTGTGATAATGACTAACTCATGCTGTAGGCACTGTGGTCCAGAAACTCTGTGCTCCACTCTTTAGATTTTGCTGCAGTTGTTCTAATAGAGAACATTTGGTATTTTAAGGGGGATGCACTTTGTGAGGTTTAGGCTACACTATGGTTTTAGAGGTAGCCGTACTTCTCTTTTTAATGGATCATAAAACATTTTGATGATCTCAGGTGTTCCCCTTTACTCTGACCTGTAAGGCTATGTTCACACGGAGTATTTTGGGGGAGGAATATCTGCCTCCAAATTCCGTTTGGAACTTTGAGGCAGATATTCCTCTCCCTGCACGCCGATTTTCGCGGCAATTATCGCGCCGTTTTTCGCCCGCGGCCATTGAGCGCCGCGGGCATAAAACAGCGAGATATACGCTTTCTCCTGCCTCCCATTGAAGTCAATGGGAGGTCGGAGGCGGAAGCGCCCGAAGATAGGGCATGTCGCTTCTTTTTCCCGCGAGGCAGTTTTACTGCTCGCGGGAAAAAGACGCCGACGCCTCCCATTGAAATCAATGGGAGGCGTTCTCGGGCCGTTTCTGCCGAGTTTTGCGACGCGGTTTCCGCGTCAAAAAACTCGGCAAAATACCCCGTGTGAACATAGCCTAAAATAGAAGAAGCAGCTATGTTCAGTTTGACAAAGGCTTTGGCGGCAGTAAATTATTTCCCTTTATTTTTTACACTAATATGCATAAAAATATTTGGCACAAATCTGTGGCTGAAACACCCAAAAATAATAACACCCAACACCCAAAAATAACAACATCCCCTAAGTGGTCCCCTGCATGGTCTATTTCCATTCTGTTCATTACTAAAAACGTAAAATAAAATTTTATATTTAGCATTGGATCACCTAGCAGTACAGCATAGCAGAACTATATATTGTATATTAGACTAAGAGTTATGAAATCTATGTGCAATTTGCTTTATGAGCCACTTAGAGAAATTACAAAATGGGAATAATTAAGACGTAATGGGTTGAGTCGTTATTAAGACTGGTGTTTTGATACACTAGTCTTGAAAAGAAACAAGCTGGAATGAGATGCAATAAATTAATTACGAGGCAAACGCCTCCTACTGAATTTGTCGCATCTTCGGCTGTCTGTGTGCCACTGAGTGAAATCTGTGCCATCCAGGACTTGGCGCAGATTTCCGCTTAATTTGCGCCAGTTACAGCACCTTACAAGGAGATTTCTGCTAGAAAGTCTTTGAAATGTAGGGACCTAATAAGTAGAATATACAGTTTTGATAATTATGAATTAGACAAACAGCTTTCATATCTCATTACATGTTGTATTTAGGGTTTCGCGTTCCTACTTGAGTATTTCCACATAAAGGGATGCTGTGGGATTTAGTAAATATTGCCAGAACAGAACAGAAATCATAAAGTTCTAGGACGTCAATGTTAAAATCTGGTCCCTGAGTGCCAATTTTGTGAATCTCTGCTTCTCGGGGCATTATGGGTAGGATAGCTCTATAGGAAACAGGGAAAAAAAAACAAAAAAAAAACCACAGAATTAACTTGTCAAGGTGACCTAGTCGTTATTCAATTAACGTCATCACTACCTACTAGGCAAATTGTTTCAATGACTGCCTTATGTCTGTGTATTTTTTTTACGTCAGTGTAGGAATCTGCGTTGATATTGTATAAGGAGGAGAATTACAAAAGCTATTGCTCTGCTGTTTAGTTTCTACTATTTGTCAAAGAGACATGTTATTTAGAAAGTCAGATGCTGCCAGGGTGTTGTAAATGGGAAACATTCTGTATTAAGTATTTGCAGAAAGGTGTGATGCTTCTGGATTCTTGATCAGGCTAAATATATTAATACATACTGGAGTTAATTTGTATTAAAAATTGTATTGTGCAGTAATTGACATTTCCCTAGGTATTGTTCACAATCAGGCCAGCAGAGGCTACATTGGTATGGTTGAGAAAGATTATAGAAAAAACCCCCATTTGTTTTGTTTCTCTTGACATTTATTCTGGGGTCACACCTACAGAATTGAAAACAATAAAGCACCTTGCTCTATAGTTATTGAAAAAAACACCTTCCTATTCAATCTGTATAAATCTGTGAGAAAAAGCCATATAAAATCAGATGCACATAGAGGTACAGTATGGACCTACTGCAGGCTATGGGCTCCATTATTACAGATCAAAACAACAAAGATCCATAACAAAGCTTATATTCATATAGTGACATGGGGAGGTAATGAGAAAATTAATTTGCAGCATTAGGATCCACTCCTGGTTTTGTTTAAAAAAAAAACAAAAAAACAAAAACAAACTGTACTATGCGAACATGGCAATTTCCTAGAACTAGTCCGATAAAATATTGTGATAGATGATTGTGGGGTGTAGTAGTAGTGCAGTAGTAGTGCAGAACTGTTTGGCTACCTGTACACATGCGGGTTTTGATCAGGCTTTGTGATGCAGTTTTTAAAGTCAAAACCAGGTTTAGATCATAAAAGGAAGTAAAAGTATTAGACTCGGTTAACACATTGCGGTCAAATTGCAAAATCATGACAAAATAGTGGGTTGTTTTTTTTAAAAAAAAAACAAGTTTTGATTAAAATGTGTGAACCCAGCCTAAAAAAACTGATTTAACTTTTTTTTCCTAAGGCAGATTTTGACCTGCCTGCGCTTTTTTCAAAAAGCACGGCGAAAAACGCTTGGTAACTAGCGCCACAGGTTTTTTTCTGCCTCCCATTGATTTCCCTCATACTGCTCCCCCTCCCCTCTACATAGACTTCTATGGGCAGCAATTGATTTTAATGGGAGGTCAGAGATGTAAGAAAGGACATACTGCTTCTTTTCCCCGCGAGCGGCTAAAAGCCACCCAGGAAAAAAGACGCCTCTACCTCCCATTGAAATCAATGGTGGGTGATTTATACAGTTTTTGGTGCCATTTCCGCGTCACAATCAGTGCCAAAAAGCTACGTGAGCAGAGCCTAATTCTGCAGGTAAAATCGCTGTGGAAAAAACACAGCGTTTCCACAGTAATATGAGCAGGAAGAATGCACTATTAAAGAGGCTCTGTCACCAGATTTTGCAACCCCTATCTGCTATTGCAGCAGATCGGCGCTGCAATGTAGATTACAGTAACATTTTTATTTTTAAAAAACGAGCATTTTTGGCCAAGTTATGACCATTTTTGTATTTATGCAAATGAGGCTTGCAAAAGTACAACTGGGCGTGTTTACAGTAAAAGTACAACTGGGCGTGTATTATGTGTGTACATCGGGGCGTTTTTACTACTTTTACCAGATGGGCGTTAGGAATGGGAGTGTATGATGCTGACGAATCAGCATCATCCACTTCTGTTCCTTAACACCCAGCTTCTGGCAGTGCAGACACACAGCGTGTTCTCGAGAGATCACGCTGTGACGTCACTCACTTCCTGCCCCAGGTCCTGCATCGTGTCGGCCACATCGGCACCAGAGGCTACAGTTGATTCTGCAGCAGCATCAGCGTTTGTAGGTAAGTAGCTACATCGACTTACCTGCAAACGCCGATGCTGCTGCAGAATCAACTGTAGCCTCTGGTGCCGATGTGTCCTCGCTCGTCCGACACGATGCAGGACCTGGGGCAGGAAGTGAGTGACGACACAGCGTGATCTCTCGAGAACACGCTGTGTCTGCACTGCCAGAAGCTGGGCGTTCTGAAGAGAAGTGGATGATACTTCTCGTCAGAACGCCCAGCTAGTAAAAGAAGTAAACACGCCCAGATGTAACACACATAATACACGCCCAGTTGGACTTTTACTTTAAACACGCCCAGTTGGACTTTAGCAAGCCTCATTTGCATAAATACAAAAATGGTCATAACTTGGCCAAAAATGCTCGTTTTTTAAAAATAAAAACGTTACTCTTATATACATTGCAGCGCCGATCTGCTGCATTTGTAGATAGGGGTTGCAAAATCTGGTGACAGAGCCTCTTTAAGGCTGTGTTCACACAGAGTTTTTTGCAGGAGGAAAATTCCTCCTGCAAAAACTGCTCCAGACGGTTTTTGCACAGTGGTTTGACAAAAACTCGTCAAAACACTCGTCGAGGCGTTTTTTCCTCTTTCTGACTGATTGAAATGGGGTTTTGGAGGCGGAAACCGGCATTTTCGGGCGGTTTTTGAGGAGTTTTGCGGCGCGGTTTCCGCGTCAAAAAACGAGTCAAAAAACTCTGTGTGAACAGGGCGGATTTTTGTGACAGATTTACCATTGTTTTTCTTGAGATTCTGCTGCAGATTTTCTGTTGCAGAAAATCTGCAGCATATCCCGTGTGTGGGAACATACGCTTAGGGTAAGTTCACACAGGGCGGATACACTGCATAAAAGGACACAGTGTATCTGCCCTGTGCACCGCAGGCAATTCCGGCCGAAAAATTGCACCCTTTTTTTTCAAAATTATCTGTTTTTGTGTCTCTATATTTGAAGAGCCATAACTTTTTTTATTTTTCTATTGATGCAGCTGTATAAGGGATTTTTTTTTGCGGGACGACTGTTAGTTTTTTTTGGTACCATTTTGGGGTACATAACTCCCATGCTGAGCTAGGCTCTCCTGCCATTAACAGCTCTGATGATTTCTTTGACTGCGTGCACGGCACACCTACTCGCGGTGCTCAGGTCCCCACATCTGACCGGTGAGCTGTCCTGCGTTCCTGCTTGGAATAAGGCCGCCACCAGTGGGTGATATATTGGATGTTTTAAAATGTATGTTAGCGAAATTGGAAGGTCCTAGCCCATCAGTGCATCCTCCAGGGACACCCATTGCACAGCCTGAAACGAGCCCGGTAATTCTGGTTTTGCTATTTCGTGATTCTTATTTTTAAGGTGTGGCCCCTGTGGGGATGCATTTATCTTCCGAAACGAGAGAAAAAATGTTCTAATTTGTTGATGCATGGTTATTATTGTCCCCTGAACAGTTAACGGTTGATAAAGAAAGGAGGTTTGAAAACACAGAGGATAAGAAGCCGAAGGTGGCAAAATCTTTTGGGAACTGGGTTCAAGCTTTCGTTATTATGGCTAGCGTTATTAGTAAATAAACACCCAGAAAAGGCTTTTGAACTGTTTACGTATTTAGATACAATTTATTCGGCTTATAAATTACATGGAGGCACGGCATGGTGGAGATATGATCGAAGAATTTAGACGACGACTGGCACTGCAGCCGGAAGTCGGTTGGTCTTCTAAAGCTACCGATGTTTGGATTCAACTTATGTTGTCCCAAAAGCTTTCTAATCCCTTTCAGTCCTCCGCCGCTGTGGGACATTCACAGTCTGCGGCGGCGGGGAAATGTTCCGGAGCTTGCTGGCTCTTTAACGAGGGCCATTGCAGGTTCTTTGCCTTTTGTAAGTTTAAGCACAAATGTTCGTTCTGTGGCAGTTCCCACACAGCCTTGCGATGTTTTAAGAAATGTAAGATGCTCGCCAGACTCGTGGCTTCGGGTAAACAGGAGGACACCAGTGAGCGTACAAAAGATACGTGGTTGGACAGGTATTACAGGAAAGAGGAGGCCGCAATGCTAATTGAAGGTTTCATGGACAGTTTTTATTGTCTTTGTAGTGTAGTGGTTGGAGCATATGCCTTACACATTAAAGGTTCTCGGTTCAAATCAGGGCAGTTGTTGTTTTTTACCACACGTTAGCCATTCGGCCGTTGTTTTTTCGGCTAATTTAAAATCAGTTTGGGATTTCCCCAAAGTTGTACAGGAGAAACTGGATAAAGAAATTAGTTTGGGCCGCGTAGCTGGGCCGTTTACCACTCCCCCTTTATTAAATCTTCGGATATCTCCTTTGGGCGTGGTTCCCAAAAAAGAGCCTGGCAAATATAGACTCATCCACCGTTTGTCCTTACCGTGCCAAAAAACGGCCGAAAATGCCTCCCATTGATTTCAATGGGAGGCAAAGGCGTTTTTTCCCGCGAGAGGCAAAACCGTCTCGCGGGAAAAAGAAGGGACATGCCCTATCTTCGGGCGTTTACACCTCTGACCTCCAATTGACATCAATGGGAGGCAGAGAAAGCATATTTTGCGGCGTCTTTTGCCCGCGGCGCTCAATGGCCGCGGGTGAAAAACGCTGTGAGACACCGAGCGAAAATTGGCGTGCAGGCAGAGCAAAATCTGCCTCAAAATTCCAAACGGAATTTTGAGGCAGATTTTCCGCCTGCAAAAAATGCAGTGGGAGCGCTGTTGGCAAAGTCCGATATAGAATCCGCCTTCCAACTTCTTCCTGTCCATCCTGACTGCTTTCATCTGCTGGGTTGTCAATTGGATGGTCTTTATTATGTTGATCTTTGTTTGCCTATGTGTTGCTCAATATCTTGTCTTTACTTCGAGATGTTTAGCACCTTTCTCGAATGGGTGGTGAGATGTGAGTCGGGAAATATGGCCCTCTTACATTACATCGACGATTCTTTGTACGTCGGTCCCGGTGATTCATTGTTATGTCATTATACGTTAGAATCTTTTAGTTATTTTATGTCTTTCTTTGGCCTTCCTTTAGCTGAAGGGAAAACGGAGGGCCCCATCACTCGTTTGTCTTTCCTTGGTATCATGATTGATACGGAGAGAAAGATCCTTAGCTTACCGGAGGATAAATTAGCCCGTCTCCTGGATTGCATAGGCCTATGCCTTAGGGTTAAAAAAGTTACGTTGGAGGATTTACAATCCCTCCTGGGCCAACTGGCCTTTGCGTGTCGCATATTCCCAATGGGCAGAGGTTTTTTTGCGTCGTCTATTCCTAGCGATGGCAGGGATTAAACAACCTCACCATTTTATACGACTATCAGTAGCCTTAAAGGATGATTTGAGGATGTGGCATACTTTTCTGTCAGCATACGATGGCCTCTCATGTTTCCCCGAACGGGAGAGGTGCAACTCTGATTTGGAATTGTACACGGATGCTGCTGGGTCTTTGGGTTACGGGGTCATTTTTGGTTCTAAATGGTCTGCACACCTTTGGCCCCCGGATTGGGTGACGAAAGGTTTTACAAAGAATCTGACTTTAGTCGAGCTATTCCCGATTGTTGTTTCTTTAGAAATATGGAGTAAGGATATGCGTAATAAAAGGATATTGTTCTGGTCAGACAATGAGAGTACTGTTATAGCGATAAATAAGCTTACATCGAGTTCTCTTCCGGTTCTTGCTTTGTTAAGACATCTTGTATTCATGTGTTTATCCTTTAATTTGGTTGTCAATGCGCGTCAGGTGCCTGGTGTATGTAACGATGTTGCTGATGCTTTGTCTCGTTATCAGTGGCATAGTTTCAGGGACCTGCACCCTCTAGCGGACCTGGAGGGTTACCCATGCACCTCTTTCCTTTGGGATCTGCCGGTGAACATCTGATTCCGTTAGTACAGTCCTCGGTTTCTCCTGCTACATGGAGCGGTCACGGTAAGGCATGGTGCGAATGGATGTCTTGTGCAGATGGAGATTTACCTCTTTCCCCTAAAATTGGCATGGCATTACGGTTGCTTATCTATTGTGGCTGCGCGACAAAGGTTTGTCCGTGTGCATTGCGCAAAAGCGTTTGTCAGGTGTGGCCTTTGCTTTCAAGCTCTTGGGTTTGTCAGACGTCACCAAGAGCCCGGTTTCTCCTTGATCTTACGGGATTGGAAAAAGGAAAAGCCATCCGTAGATATGCGTAGGCCGGTTTCCTTTTTGCTATTGCAGCGTCTGGTCGTTATCATAGCGGAAGTCACGATACGAGAGTTTTATTGTTCCAATGTACATTCATCTTGGCATTCTTTTGCACTTTTTGTGTAAGCGAGTTGGTTTCCCCTTCACGGCTGTGAGTTTCGGGCCTTCTTAGTGAGGATGTAGTCATTCTGCAAGACTCAGGGTTCGCGTTAGTCGTTCCAAAACAGATATATATGGCAGGGGTACTTGGTTATCTATGTTTAGGCTCCCTGCGTCCCTATGCGTTCTTCCAAAGAAGAGCAATCTCATCCAGAGATAGCTACGGACAAGGTTTTCCTCCATGCTATAATAAAAGCTGTGGCCTACCCCCACTTTATATCCATGCTGAGTCTCTGAGTCAGTTATTTCAAGAATACAGGCCATTTATATTATATCTCGGTAGTCTCACAGCTCCCATGCTGTCTAAGTCGGGTGCTGGTGACTAGCTTCTATGTACACTTAAGGGACTTACCCAGGAGCCTGGGTACCCGGCTTAGGGGTTGGTTTTAGGCTTTATATAATATGCTACCGAGGGGAGTCTCTTCCTCTTTGACTCCCCTCCAGCCCTGGCTAGGAACCCTCCCGCCCGTCCTACTTTTATATTGCACTGTTTTGTATTGCATAATTTTATATATTGCATTGTGGTCGTTCAATGTTCGATATTTTGGCAAGTGTGCCTTTTTCTTGTGGTTACATTTATCTCTGTGTGTTATTCATACTCCCCTTTTCTTCATTTACCTAGTCACAGCTGGCAGTGTGGAAGGACCTTGTCCATTCAGGTTAGGGATTATGAGAGAACAGTCAACTGCCGTATCAACAAAGACGTGCCCACCGCGGAAGCGGTGGCGGGGCACGCGAGGTGACGTTATTTCAAAGAAGAACAATCTCATCCAGAGATAACTACGGACAAGGTTTTCTTCCATGTTATAATAAAAGCTGTGGCCTACCCCTACTTTATACCAACGCTGAGTCTCTGAGTCAGTTATTTCAAGAATACAGGCCATTTATATTATATCTCGGTAGTCTAAGGGCTCTAATTGGGACAGGAAACAACACAAGAGGTTAAATAGCCCCTTCCGCCTCCCTCCCCAGTGTATTTCAAATTACCATATGGCATAGTGATTCCACATGCTTATTCTTTCATAATCACATTGATCACTTATAAATACTAATATGGGGGGGGGGGACGGGACTCCAGGTGCTGTCATGGAGGGTTTCTTAGAAACCAATTACCGGCAAGTCTGATTCTATCTTCTCACTTACCCTCCATGACAGCACCACAGGAGAGTTAACAAACGAAAACTTATTAGGGGGGGGGGGGGATGACTATAGCGTGAATAAGGAAATATCTTCAATGGAAGCCAAATTAAGTCTGTAGTGGTTAGTGAATGTATGGGCGAAAGACCAAGTAGCTGCTTTGCAAATCTGGTCCAATGTAGCATCACCTCTTTCCGCCCAAGATACAGACAGTGCTCTGGTGGGGTTAGCACTTAGATTTTCTGGGGGATTAAGATTTTGGATATGATACGTTTCTATGATTGCTTTCTTAATCCAGTTTGTGATGGTAGTTCTGGAAGCTTTTATGCCTTTATTTGACCCCCAGAACTGGACAAAGATTTTGATCTGTCCTCCAAGAATTTGTCAATTCTAAATATTTTAGTATGGTTTTGCGTACATCTAATGAGTGGAACTTCTCTTCCTTTATATTCTTAGGATTTTGACAGAAAGATGGAAGTACAATGTCCTGGAACATGTGGAATTCTGATACCTCTTTTGGTAAAAAGGTGGGGTCTGGACAAAAAATTATTCTGTCTTCCATAATTTTCAGATGGAGAGGGCTTGAAATTCTCCCACTCTGCATGCCATATTGATGGCCACTAGAAGAGCTGTTTTCCAAGATCGTTTCCTAATTTCAGTGGAAGGTTCAAATGGAGGTAAAGTTAGTCCATTTAACATAATATGTAGGTCCCAGGTGGTGACTAGAATCTTCTCCTTTAATGATAGCCTGTAGGCTCCTATGAAAAATCTTTTGATCCATCTCTGGGAAGCAAGATCCTGATCGAAATATGAACTTAGTGCAGTTATCTGTACTTTTAGCGTACTTGGTTTTAAACCCTTCTCAAAACCTGCTTGAAGGAAGTCCAGAACTTTTGCTATGTTGGGATGAAGAATATTTGGTTTCTCATCCCCACACCAGGAAAGAAATTTCTTCCAAACTTTATAATAGATCGCATTGGTCACTTCTTTTCTACTCTTCTGTAGCGTATTTATTACTGATTCAGACAATCCTTTTGATTTTGGGATGGCGGCTTCAGAAGCCATGTTGCTAGTTGAAGCTTCTGTATATAGGATTGGTCCCTGATGTAAGAGATCCTGACATATTGGTAGTATCAATGGTTCTACTAGTTTTAGATTGTTTAACAGTCCAAACCAGGCCCTTTTTGGCCAGCGGGGGGCAATTAAGATCACCTTTGTTCTCCCTAACCTGATCTTTTCTAAGGTATTTGGTATTAGGGAGATTGGAGGAAAATCTGTAATTTTCAATTGTGAACCAATGCGTCTACCGCTAAACTCTATGCCCTTGGATTTAGGGAAAAAACATAGGAGTTTTTGAGTTCTTATGACTTGCGAATAAGTCCACTTTGGGAAATCCCCATTTTTGGGTTATGTGGAGATAGACTTCCTGTTTTAGGCACCACTCTGTTGGATCTATGTCCTTGCGACTTAAGAAATCTGCCTGGATGTTGGAGAAACCTTTAAGGTGGAGAGCTGAGAGGGATAATAGCCGAGGCTCTGTCCATGAAAATATTTGACCCGCTAGGATCTGCAGGTTTTTCTGTCTGGTGCCTCCCTGATGTCCCAGGGATGAAATTGTCATCACATTGTCCACATAAATCCTCACGTGAGACTTTTGGATAAGATGTTCCGTTACCTTCAGGGATTCCAGGACTGCTTTTAATTCTCTGAAGTTTGACGAGTGATGACTTACTTGGTTTGGCCAAATTCCCTGAAAAGAACCCCTCTCTAGTGTTGCTCCCCATCCCCTTTTGCTTGCATCCATAGTTATCGTTTTCACAGGATAATGGTGCCAATGGGTTCCTCTCCTTAGAATGTTGGTTTTCAATCACCACAGGAGAGATATTTTTACTAACCTTGTAAGTAAGGTCTTTCTGTATAGGAAAAGATGAGATCTGTTCCCCTTTGATAATATTAGGTCTTGCAATTCTCTGGAGTGAGCTTGAGACCATGCTACTGCTTGGATACAGGATGTCATGGACCCTAGGACTGACATCGCCATCCTTATGGATACCTGTCTCTGTTGTAGTAGGTAACTTATATTTTGCTTCAACAAAATTATCTTCTCCTGTGGGAGAAAAGACATTTGTCTGTGGGAATCTAGGAGAATCCCTAGAAAAACTTTTTTTTTTTTTAAGGGAATATGTCTGATTTTTTTAGATTTATAATCCAACCCAGACTCTGTAGGATCTGCTGTGTGTGGATGATGTGATTTTTTAGGCAAGTAGCATCGGGTGCGACTAAGAGAAGGTGGTCTAAATAAGGAATGATTAGAATACCTGGAAGCCTGAGGAAGGCCACTATCTCCACCATCACTTTTGAGAATATTCTGGGAGCTGATGATATCCCAAATGGGAGGGCGCTGAACTGGTAATGCACTACTTTTTGATTTTCCAGTATGGCAGACCTTAGGAATTTTTGATAGTTCCGATGAAAAGGAATCTGATAGTATGCATCCTGTAGGTCTATTGTAGCCATCATAAAATCTTGACCTATCAGAGGTATTGCAGATTTTATAGATTCCATCTTGAACTTGTGGTAAGCTATAAATCTGTTTAAGGGTATGTGCGCACGCTAGCTGCCTTTTACGTCTGAAATGACAGACTGTTTTCAGGAGAAAACAGCTGCGTCGTTTCAGAAGTAAAAGCTCTTCCACGCAGTATGCGAGGCGTCTTTGACGGCCGAACATTTGAGCTGTTCTTCATTGAATTCAATGAAAAACGGCTCAAATTATGTTTCAAAGAAGTGTCCTGCACTTCTTTGACGAGGCAGTCATTTTACGCGTCGTCGTTTGACAGGCTGGGTTCACACCTATTTTCAGACGTAATGGAGGCGTTTTACGCCTTGAATTACGTCTGAAAAAACGTCTCCAATACGTCGGCAAACATCTGCCCATTACTTTCAATGGGCTTTACGATGTACTGTGCCGACGACCTGTCATTTTACGCGTTGCTGTCAAAAGACAGCGTGTAAAAATACAGCCTCGTCAAAAGAAGTGCAGGACACTTAGGGTATGTTCACACGGCCAAATTTCAGACGTATACGAGGCGTATTATGCCTCGTTTTACGTCTGAAAATAGGGCTACAATACGTCGGCAAACATCTGCCCATTCATTTGAATGGGTTTGCCGACGTACTGTGCAGACGACCTGTTATTTACGCGTCGTCGTTTGACAGCTGTCAAACGACGACTCGTAAAAATACAGCCTCGTCAAAAGAAGTGCAGGACACTTCTTTCAGACGTTTTTGGAGCTGTTTTCTCATAGACTCCAATGAAAACAGCTCAAAAAACGGACATAAAAAACGCCGCGAAAACGGCGCGAAAAACGCAGCGAAAATTGCGAGTTGGTAAAAAAAACGTCTGAAAAGCAGGGTCTGTTTTCCCTTGAAAACAGCTCTGGATTTTCAGACGTTTTGGTTGACTACGTGTGAACATACCCTTATTGGGACGTAATTGGAGCCGTTTTTCATTGACTCTATTGAAAACAGCTTCAAAAACGCCTCAAAAAACGACTGAAAAGAAGCCTCAAAAGAAGCTCCAAATTTCATTTTCAGCCTCAAAAACGCCTGAAAATTAGAGTCTGTTTTCTCTGAAATCAGCTCTGTATTTTCAGACGTTTTTTGTTAAGCGTGTGAACATACCCACAGCTGTCAAACGACGACGCGTAAATTACTGGTCGTCGGCACAGTACGTCGGCAAACCCATTCAAATGAATGGGCAGATGTTTGCCGATGTATTGTAGCCGTATTTTCAGGCGTAAATCGAGGCATAATACGCCTCGTTTACGCCTGAAAACAGGTCAGCCTAAGGCTGGGTTCACACGACCTATTTTCAGACGTATACGAGGCGTATTATGCCTCGTTTTACGTCTGAAAATACGGCTCCAATACGTCGGCAAACATCTGCCCATTCATTTGAATGGGTTTGCCGACGTACTGTGCAGACGACCTGTTATTTACGCGTCGTCGTTTGACAGCTGTCAAACGACGACGCGTAAAAATACAGCCTCGTCAAAAGAAGTGCAGGACACTTCTTTGGACGTTTTTGGAGCTGTTTTCTCATAGACTCCAATGAAAACAGCTCCAAAAACGGACGTAAAAAACGCCGCGAAAACGGCGCGAAAAACGCCGCGAAAAATGCGAGTTGGTCAAAAAACGTCTGAAAAGCAGGGTCTGTTTTCCCTTGAAAACAGCTCTGGATTTTCAGACGTTTTTGTTGACTACGTGTGAACATACCCTTAGGGTTTGAGATTTATGATTATCCTGTAGGGTGAGTTGGGTTTCTTGACTAGAAAGAAGCGGGAGTAGTGACTTAACCCTCTTTCCATTGGAGGGACAAGGGAAATAACCTCCTGTGTTAATACATTTTTGAAGACCTACTCTTAGTGCTATTTTTTGTGAAGAATCTTGAAGGGATGTGACAGACATATTTCTGGGGGGATAGGAGATAAATTCTATTTTGAACCCTTCCTCTATAGAAGAAAGAAACCACAGTTTTCTTGTTATCACCTTCCACTGTACTAGGGATTTCGAGATTCTTCCCCACACAATCTTGGTATCATTGTTGATCCTGGTATGATTTGTCACGATCTGTGGGTATGTGGGCCGAACAGACGTAGCGGGATAGCAGCTGGCCACACAGTGTACCAAGTAAAGCCTATAGTCCCAGTAAGGGTACCTGTGGTAGTTCAGACAGTAGTGATGGTTAGGCTCGGATGGGAACTTGGCAGCATACACAAGGCGTGGTGTAACACAGCAGACGTGATAGATGGCACATCACGATTCGAACTCTCTAAGGTACAGGAACAAGGTAGCAAGGGATACAGGATACAGGTGGCAGGAACAGAAACACTGGCAACTGGAAAACACTAAGGGACCATTTGCAAGACTAACACTGGTAAACACAACAATGCTCAGGTAATGAGTGAAGGGGCAGGGCCCTTCTTATAGTCCAGGGTGATTAGACAATTCTAAACGTGTGCACGCTGGCCCTTTAAGGCAGGGACTGTGCTTGCGCGTGCACCCTAGTGGTCACTGCAGGCCAGGACGGACTCATGTGCTGGCATCTCCGGGAAGGAAGGCGTCGGCAGGATGAGAGGAGTCTGCGGTCTGTGCCCGCGAACGTTACAGGTTTATTTTGGTTAAGTAAGATATTTCTTCCTTTTCCACCTTTTTGATGACTGATCACGAAAGGGACGAAAGAACTGCTTTTTCTTTTGAATTTTAGGTTCTGGAAGTGTCTTTCTTTTATCTGAAGCCTTTTTGAAGATGTAAATCTGTCCGGCCCAAACACATATTCCCCTTGGAAGGGGATAGCACATAGTTTTGTCTTTGACAGAGGGTCCCCTGTCCACATTTTTAGCCAGAGGGCACTTCTAGTTGTTTTAAAATACACTCCTGCTCTAGAAGCGATCCTGATGGATTCAGCTGAAGCATCAGCTAGGAACCCTGTTGCCTTAGCTAGTAACGGAATAGCATCAATTATGTCCCCTCTAGGGGTCCCTTCCCTTAGGTGACCGTCTAACTGATCTAACCATCTATAGATAAATCATGCAACACAGGTCACACCTATATTTACGTGTGGTAAGGAAGAAGAAGCTTCCCATGACTTCTTCAATAGGCTATCGAAGAAAGGAACTGCAGCACTCAAGATAATCCAAAGAAGTGTATTTTAATGCTTGATAAAGACCCATTCATGGGTTGAAACGTTGCAAGTGTTTTTATGCTTGGTGAATAAATCAAATACACTTCTTTGGATTATCTTGAGGGATGCAGTTCCTTTCTTCGATTGCATATTGATGGTCTCCCTTGGACCTGGGATTCTTTTCTGCGTGCACCACCCATGTTTGAGGAGTTGTTCTTTCACACTTTTTTGCGGCTGTGCTGCTGTTTTCCTGAATTTCTTCAATAGGCTGTCAGCCGTTCTATCTAGTAAGTCCTATAATTGTGAAGGCTCTTCAAAGGGTAGGATAGTCTTTTTTCCCACTTTAGCAACCTGGATGTCCATTTTTGGCACGTCCATCTATTTTGATGTGTCTTCGTCTAGTGGAAATCTATCTTTAATTTCCGCTGGCCAAGAGACTTGTTTTTCAGGAAATTTCCATTCATCTTCAATGAGTCCTTGAAGATTTTCATGGATGGGAAAATATAGTTTAATTTTTGCCCGTAGTCCAGCAAACATTTTGTCTTTTCTATCTCTTCTACCTCCATAGTGCTTGTTACTGCATTAGGAAGTTCTTGCATATTTTCACTTTTTGGGGAGCAGAAGGTCCTGACAATTGTCCTTCCTCCGGGATATCACCTGATAGAGAGGGAAGGTAACTACCCCCTTCAGACCCCGAATCCTCCTCTACCACAATTTCCCTTTTCTTAGGTGTGGGAGGGGGCTGAGAGGGAAAATATGACTGAGAGAAGAAGGCCAAAGAAGATTAGATCTCCTGCTTGACCATTCCCTTAATTTCTTTCATAAATAATGTTTGCCTCCCTGATTATATTCTCTGTGCAGGAATGGCATAGGGGCTTTTTGTTATTAGATGATAGTTTTTTGTGACATATGGCACATTTATGATATAGGTGTTCTCTCTTAGGCTTCCTAGATGTCTCAAACTGAAACAATAAGGAGGGAAATAGTTAAGTAACTAATCCCCATACAAATATTCCCATAACCAGAATACTTACTGGGTTGGGAAACATGCTAGGCTCTACCACACCGGGTTTGGAGGTAGGTTTCTCAGACTCAGACATGGTGCAGGCAAGATAGGAGTGATACAAACAGTCCTACCTGAGAGAATGAGCCCTCATGTCCGGGTAACTTTTAACCTGGATCACCAGGACTAGCGTGATGATGACTACCAATCGGTAGCAAGCTCCTCCTCTGCTTTTGTTGTAATCTCTGCAACTGCAGCCCATTCCATGCGGATGCCGGTAACAGGACGCCGCCATGACACTTCCGGCGTCCACAACTGGAAGTACGTCACTCCGGAAGTGATGTATGCATGCATTCCACCATGGAACGCACGCTATGAGCAGCAGAGGGGTTCCTGTTTCACAGGTGGAGCGGCCGGCTGGGGAGCTCAGGGAGGACCGGAGCAGGCATAATGTTTTCACCTCAGCTTTACCCAAAGGCGCAGGAGAGGCGAACGGGGTCCCAAGTTCAAGGAAGATGGGAACAGTGTTTTAAAGTGGAGGTGAGACACGACCACTCACTGCCTGACACCAGCACAGCCGACAGCAACCTCTTGATGCCCAATAGGGACAGGAAAAAAAACACTGAGGAGGGAGGCGGGAAGGGGCTATTTAACCTCTTGTGTTGTTTCCTATTCCTATTCACTATTCCAATTAGAGGTGGAGCCCTTACCCCCTGTGGTGCTGTCATGGAGGGTAAGTGAGAAAAAACGATTGTAACTTAATAAAAAAGCGATATTCAAAAATGAATATTATCACCGTATTGAGACTAAATAATATCACCATACAGTCATGTTCACATTCTGCAGAGTATTATCCAACTGTAAGCTATACAAGTGAATGCTGGACTGATCCAACACAGTTAGAGAGAGATTATATAATAATTACATTCAGTAACTCATAGGTGATCTCCTCTGAGTTTGTCGCCTTCTTTTTTATTCTCGATTCTACCAAGGCTAATATTACCAATGATACCACCATACAATGGACAAATATTGCCGCCACATTGTGCTGAATAATTGCAGCATAATATTACTGAATAATAGGTCCACACCATGACCACATATTACCACTACATAGTGACTGAATAATACCAGCATACTTGTTTCTGAATAAAAACCACTATACTAAGACCAATATTTCCACGATACAGTGACTATATAGTGGGAGATACCAGTTCTACACAGGCGCTCTGCAGATAGTATAAGTGTATACCGTATAATTACATCCAGTGACTCACAGGAGACGTGTTCTCTGCTTGTAGTCGTTCACTTTCCCTTTTCTTATTTATTCGGCCCATTCCGCTATGAACACTTCTTCCAGCTACTGGTCTCTGCAGAAATTCACCGTCTACACAAACTCCCTATCCATTGTTCCCCATACAGTAATAATGCCCCCTGTTGGAGTGCCACACATTAATAGTACCCCCTTTTGTGCTCCACACTGTAATAATTCCTCCTAAACAGTAATAGCGCACCATTCAGTCTCCTCTTATTGCCTCACATAGTAATACGACGCCCCAAACTGTAAAAACGCCCCCTTTAGGCCGCTCACAGTAAAGGTGTGTCTCTTAGTGCCTTACAGTTAAAGTACTCTCACAAAGTAATAGGTCCTCCCATAGAGTAGTTAGGTGCCCCCATAGAGTAGTTAGGTTCCCCCCATACAGCAGTTAGGCCCCATATAGTAGTTGCGCTCCCCATTAATAGTGCTCTTTTCACGCCAAAAGAAATAAAATTAATAACCAAAACAAACTCACCTAACCCCATTCCCATGAAAAGCAGCTGGGTCTTCTACCTACTGCTCTGTGCCGCAGCTCCAATGCAGTAATGTCAGGCTGGCTTCCTCAGTGTCCTCCCAAACTCTAGTAGGCCACAAGCCTAAAACAGCCTGTGGCTTACAAAAGTAAGTGGTAGGGAAGGGAGCCAATGCCTCTCTGCTCCTGCTGAGGCGAAAATTGAAATGGCGCCCCCCGAATGACATGCCCAAGGCTGTTCTACATCACTACCAGCCTCCTGCGGATGCACTGTGGCAGAGTACACCTTGCTATACGGTGCCTGCCCATGGAGTACAAGGCAATGGCACATCCGAGAGAGCTGGGGGAGACTGGTAGTGATGTAGAACAGCCAGGAAGATGTCAATCAAGTCCTGGGTTTGGCGTCAGGACTGTGTGACTCTTCAGGATAGTGGCACTGCCCCAAGTCCCTTTAAAGAATAATTAGCATACAGCGTGCATTGTTTTTATATATATCACTTTATAGATTTTGCTGCATCTGAAAAAAACATACAGGGGAATGTTTGGAAATATTGTATTACTGCATGGTGGCGGTTGAAGGGGTTAAAACTACTTGACAGGTTCCCATTAAATAGACAATGAATTGCAACAATTCCATCTGCACTGCAATTTTTGTTATTATAAATATATCCTACTTAATTACAGCCCCAGAACCAAGCTATGTACATAAATACAGTACCAGAACCAAGCTCAGTTCATATATACAGCACCAGAACAAAGATCATTACATATATACAGTATCAGAACCAAGCTCAATGTAACAGCCAGGGACCGCCGTCATCCTCCACTTACCAGCGGCCGCAGGACTAGGTCTCTTCGCTGGCTCTTCCCTCCCCAGGGACGCGGGTGCGCTGTGCTCTCTGCTTCCTCTCCCAGACTGTCTCATAGGGTGCGAGCGCGTGCTCATGCCAAGATTTAAATGGTGAGCGCACGCATCAATAAAGTTATCCCCAACCTATCCCTGAGCACCCTGGCCCTTTAAAGGAATCCTGCCCCTTTCCCCAGTGCCTGAGCAATGTTGTGTCTTCCCAGTGTTTGTCCCGCAAATGGTTCCCTAGCTGTATCCTGAATCCTGTATCTGTGTCCGTGCCAAATCAAGTGTCCAATACGACTTCACCATCTGTGTCCGGTATCCTTGACAAGTCCAGTGTCCGAGATGACTTCTGTGTTCAATTCAAGTGTCCAAGACGACTTCATCATCTGTGTCCAGTGTCCTCGCCAAGTCCAGTGTCCGAGACGACTTCTGAGTTCAAGTATCTGTGCCAATTCCAGTGTCCGTGATGACAACAGTTCCTGTGTCCTGTATCCGAGACAAGTCCAGTTATCTGGCACAAGCCAGCTTCCGATTGTCCGGCACCAGCTTGCTTCTGATTATCCAGCACAAGCCAGCAATCCAGGTACTCTCGCCCTAGTGACTGTCATTGACATTTTGTTTGACCAGCTGCTACTCTGCTACGGCGGAGCAGCCCAGTGGGTCCACATACTCCACAGCCATGACACTCAATTCATATATACAGCTCCAGAACCAAGTTCAGTACATATATACAGCACCAGAACAGCGCTAAGTACATATATACAGCACTAGAACAAAGCTCCGTGTATAAATATAGCACCAGTACCAAGCTCAGTACATTAGTACAGCACAAGAACAAAGCTCAGTACATAAATACAGAATCAGAAGAAAGCTCTGTGCATATATACAGCACCAGGATCAAGCTCAGTACATAAATACAGCACCAGAACAAAGCTCAGCACATAAATACAGCACCAGAACAAAGCTCAGTACATAAATACAGCACCAGCACAAATACAGCTCAGTACAGAGATCACGTGCAAATTCAGTGCAACCCCTGCCATATAGGTTTGTACAGCATAAAACTACAACTCCCAGCATGGCCCGAACAATGGTAAGGATATGATGGGAGTTGCTGTTTCTCAAAAAATAAAATCATACCACCCAATATCTCGCTGCAGATCATACAGTGACTACAGTACTGATTAGAGACAAGCAAACATTCGCATTGAGTGACTCACAGGTGACCCAAGGGGTCTATGCAGCGGAGCGGACACTACCTTTTTGCACTTATTGACTCTATCTATGGGTAAGCTTGTGACTTAACAGTCATTCTTGTTCAAATCACTATTATATGTACTATTACATGTACTGCACCTTCTCTTACTTCCAACCTCCTACCTATGGAGATATTGTCCTTTTTCTCTGTTTCTGAGAGATGGTGTATTAGTGCTATGATGATTTGGAAACAAATGTCTACCTAAATATTTATATGGCTACCCTGAGACTATAGGTAGTATTAGTATTTGGTGCGGTCTCCGCTTATTATACTAGAGTCGTTCCTTTATGTTATTTTAACTATTTATGGTGTTTGTGTAATAAAAATTAAAAACTTTTATATATATATACATTGGCGTTAAAGGCTCTTAATTGTTTCTTTGTGGTTTATGGATTTAGTTTATGGAGCCGCCTAGATGACATGGGGGGACAGTTGTGGTTTAAACAGCTCCCAGCCCTTATTAGGGCATGACCACACATGGCGGAATTCCTCCGCAACTGTCCGCATCAATGCCGCACAGAATCTGCGTTGCAGATTCTGCAGCGGATCTGCACAAAATGTGCAGAAAATTGATGCGGACTGGCCGCTGCGGACTGCAGGAAAAGTGCTTCTCTTCTCCCTATTCAGTGCAGGATAGAGAGAAGGAACAGCACTTTCCCTAGTGAAAGTCAAAGAAATTCATACTTACCGCCCGTTGTCTTGGTGACGCGTCCCTCTTTCGGCATCCGGCCCGACCTCCCTGGATGACGCACCAGTCCATGTGACCGCTGCAGCCTGTGCTTGGCCTGTGATTGGCTGCAGCCGTCACTTACACTGAAACGTCATCCTGGGAGGCCGGACTGGAGACAGACGCAGGGAGTTCTCGGTAAGTATGAACTTATATTTTTTTTTACAGATACATGTATATTGAGATCGGTAGTCACTGTCCCGGGTGCAGAAACAGTTACTGCCGATCGCGTAACTCTTTCAGCACCCTGGACAGTGACTATTTACAGACGTCTCCTAGCAACGCTCCCGTCATTACGGGAGCCCCATTGACTTCCTCAGTCTGGCTGTAGACCTAGAAATACATAGGTCCAGCCAGAATGAAGAAATGTCATGGTAGTAAAAACAATACGCTCCGCAGCACACATAAGATCTGCGGACTTCATTGCGGAATTTTGACTCTCCATTGAAGTCAATGGAGAAATTCCGCCATGAGTCCGCAACCAGTCCGCCACTGCTCCGCAACAGACAGAGCATGCTGCGGACACCAAATTCCGCTCCGCAGCCTATGCTCCGCAGCGGAATTGTACGCATCGTGTAAACGAACACTGCTAAATTAAAGTGAAAGTCAATGGAGAAACGGCTCCGCTGCGGATTAACGCTGCGGAGTGTCCGCAGCGGAATTTAAGTGAAATTCCGCTATGTGTGAACCCGCCCTTACAACTCTGTTTGGAGTCTATATATCGACTCCACATAAAGCTGTATGTTTAGAACCAGGGATGGAATCAGATCCTATCCTGTGAGCTAAGAAAAGGTTGTCCAAAAGAAAGTTTCTATACAATCCCATCGTAAATATATGGCTCCTGCACGAAACCATAAGGCCCTGTTCACACAGTTTTTTTATGCTTATTTTGACAGGGAAATCACGTCTAAATCAAAGCCAAAAACAGCCAAAGCCTCCTCCCATTGATTTTAATGGGAGGTGGAGGCATTTTTTCACGCAGCAGCTTTCACCCACTCGCAGGAAAAAAAAATGCTGCATTTTTTTTGCAGTGCTTTTTGCCTGTGGCGCTCAACGGCCGCAAGTGAAAAAACGCAGTGAAAACCGCTCCAAAAAAGTGCAGGAAGGTCAAAATCTGCCTCAAAATTCCTGAAGCAGATTTTTTGCAGAATTTTTTTGTGACTGTCACATTCACCCAAATGTCGTTTTCAGAAATCCAGGCACATGATGTAGAAACAACCCCATTTAGATTATGGAACAGATTTTCAGTCGCAGAAACTTCTAAACTACCTTGAGGCTGGATTCCCACACTGAATTTTTTTGTAGCTTTTGATGGCGTTTGTTACTTTTAGGCCTTATTCACACGAACGTATAATACGTCCGTGCTGCGCGCGTGATTTTCACGCACATCGCACGGGCCTATGTTAATAAATGGGGCTGTTCAGACTGTCAGTGACTTTCACGAAGCGTATGTGCGCTGCGTGAAACTTATGACATGTCCTATATTTGCCCGTGTTTCGCGCTGCACGCACTCATTGAAGTAAATGGGTGCATGCAAATCGCGCTTGGCACACGGAAGCACTTATGCTGATGTCACACGGACCTTTTGCGCGTGCAAAACGCAGCGTTTTTTTGCACGCTCAAAACGGACATGTTTGTGTGAATAAGGCCGAAGTGTTTTAAGTAAAATATTGAAAAGTCTATATACACAGCGTTACCGTTTGTGGTGTTTTTTGGTTAAGTGTCATTATTTTCAAAACGCAGCATTTTTCCCATAGGCTTCTCTATAGGACTTAAAAAATTACAGGAATAACGCATGTACAAAATGTCACAAAATAAAAAAACAGCACCAAACACCAAAAACACGTAAAAAAAACTTAAAAATGCTTGAACTTCATGCCAATTTTTACGTTGTTGAATTTTAAAAAAAGCCTTGTAAAAATACACTTTATAAAAAAGAAGTAACGTCATTTCTTGAAATGTTTTACAAGATGATTTTTTTTCAATTGATCAAATAACGTTTTTTTAAAAAAAAACTCAAGATGTGGAACGAGTCAGCACACACATTAGACCCAATAAATGTGTGTGTGGCTCCCCGATGTTTTGAGCAGAGTACGCCGCGAAAAACACATCAAGGAGTGACATTGTTTTTTTTTCAGCGAGGCAGTTTGCAATTCTGCCTGCTGAAGCTTCCTCCCTGTCTCAACAACAGGATGGTTTCTCATTAAATGCGATGGGAGTTTTTTTTACAAGTGGAATTGACACAGATTCCTACACATTTTCAGTTTTGGAAAAATTCTGCGTGAATTTTACACCATGTGTACAAAGCCTTAGGCCCCATGCACAAGACCGTTTTCGGTCCGTGATATACGGTCCGCATGTCGGCCGCATGTCCTGGACCGAACACAGTGCAGGGAGCCGGGCTCCTAGCATCATACTTATCTATGACGCTAGGTGTCACTGCCCCCCCCCCCCCGCGGGAATACTGTCCTGTGCTGAAAACATGATTACAGTGCGAGACAGTAGTTCCGCGGAGAGGCAGTGAAACCTAGCGTCATAGATAAGTATGATGCTAGGAGCCCGGCTCCCTGCACTGTGTTTGGTCCGGGACATGCGGACCGTATATCACGGACCGGACACGGTCGTGTGAATGGTGCCTTAGGCTGGATTCATACATTTAGTGCTGATGCAGTTTTTGAAGCCAACCCCATTATTAGGGACAAAATAGAGAAGTATCAGTAATTTTCTTCCTTTTGTATCCACTTCTGGTTTTGGCTTAAAAACAAACAAAAAAAAAAAAAACTACACCCAAATCTGCATGTGTGATTCCAGCCTAATATGCTTGGTTCATTCCTAAACAGAGGGCCACTGCAAAAAAACATATATTGTGAAGTATAAATTTTTCACAATAGGACCCTATGAGTGACGTATGGCACTGTATGCCTTACGTCGGTGGTATATGTCATAAGCGTATAAGTCCGACCGAAGGCTTGAACGCTGTGTATGAAAGGTCTAAATGAGGAGCACAATAAAGCACAATAAAGGAGCAATGACGATGTAAGTTTCAAAGTATACGCACTGAAGAGGTCACTAGTACACAGGGACTGGTCTAGCACTATAAGGGTATATTCACATGCTTAATAAAAAACGTCTGAAAATACAGAGCTGTTTTCAAGGGTAAACAGCTCCTGATTTTCAGCCATTTTTTTAGCAACTCTATACTATGCTTCTATAGAGTCAATGAAAAATGGCTCCAAAAACGTCCCAAGAAGTGACATGCACTTCTTTTTCACTTGGCGTTTTTTCAAACTGGCGGCGTAAAAAAACGCCCCGTCGGAACAGAACGCCGTTTTTCCCATTGAAATCAATAGCCAGATGTTTGGAGGCATTCTGCTTCCGATTTTTCAGCCGTTTTTCGGCTGTCTACTGCCTGAAAAACGGCCGAAATAAGCCGTGTGTACATACCCTTACACACATACACACACACACATACACACACACACACACACACACACACACACACACACACACACACACACACACTCACACACCATAACTGTCACTTTTGTATGGCCAATATGGATGGTTCTATTGTATCTCTTCATCTGCCTCCTAGTTTCCATCTTTAACCACCACTCTAGGCCTGTCACAACTTACTAATTCCCCTATAAGTGAAGACGGCATTCACTTGACCTGGTCTTCTTCTGAGGGTACGGCCACACGAAGTGGCCCTGACACGGTCACAACGCGGCCAACAACCGCGCTGGCACTATGTAGGAGCGGCTGTCAAATACCTCGTTAAGGGTTATTCCGGTTACACTGCTCCATCATTCATTCTCTATGGGAGTGCCGGAGACAGCCGAGTGCAGTGTTCGGCTTTTTCCGGCGCTGCCATAGAGAATGAATAGGGGGTAAATCTTTGTAGTTTGCAAAATCGTTGCGGCCATAAAGGATGTATTAATTCATGGCCGCATGATTTTGCAGTTAAAGGGACGGTTTACCCGCGTTAACATGCGGCCACTAACTGGCTGTTTGACAGCCGCACCGAACATGGTGCCGGCGCGGTTGTTAGCCACGTTGCGACAGTGTCAGTGTTGCTCTGTGTGGCCCTACCCTGACTCTGCTTAGTATCTGATTTTATTAACTCTCCTCTCCCACTCTCTGTCCACAACCTTCTCTTTTTTACAATCAAAAATTCTCTGCCTCCTCAGGACATGCCCACCTATCAGACATACAGAAATATACATTCCATCAATACTCAGCAACTCATAGACAGTCTACAGCCCTCATTGTCCCCTATCTCTTCCCTCTCCTGTCCCAATCTGGCTGCCAAACATTACAATAAAAGTCTCAAAAATGCATTGAATGAAGCAGCCCCCCCCCCTACTCTCCGAATCTCTCAACACAGACAGCGACAACCTTGGCACACGCCTCAATCCCGCTTTTTTCAGTGGTGCGGTTTTCCCATGAGAGACATTTATGACATATCCACAGAATATTTTCAACAAAGCAGTAGGACAACAGCACACGTCACCAAATCTTCAAAAAGGTTTTATTGTCAAAACATCTTACGACAAACAGGCAGCGTTTCAACCCACAGTGAGTGAATGGTCTTTCTCAAGCCTAACAACAAATCTAAAAACATCATCTTAACTCCTTAACGCCGAAGGACGGATATATCCGTCCTCAGCAGCTGCTAGTTCGCGCAGGAGGACGGATATATCCGTCCTGTGATGGCGCGGGTACTGAGACTGTACCCACGCGATCAGCGGCAGGAGCACGGCTGTTATACACAGCCTGGCTCCTGCTGCAACTGCCGGAATCGAAGTGCGCGCCGATTCCGGCAGTTTAACCCATTAAATGCCGCTGTCAATAGTGACAGCGACATCTAATGTGTTTGACAGAGGGAGGGAGCTCCCTCTGTCACCCGATCGGCGCCCCCGCAAACAAATCGCGGGTCGCCGTCGGGTTTCCATGACAGCCGGGGGTCTAACAAAGACCCCCAGGTCTGCCTTCAGCATCTGCCTGTTAGGCGATGCCAGAGGCATGACCTAACAGGTTGCCTGTCAGTTTTACACGGACAGGCAATAATGCTTTGGTATACTAAGTATACCAAAGCATTATATATGCGATCGCATAGTGAAGTCCCCTGATGGGACTTTAAAAAAAAATGACAATCAGTTAAATAAAGTTGGTGAAAAAAAAAAAAAACAATTACAGTCAAAGTCAAATAAAACTACTTTTTTGGCCCAAAAAGTGGTTTTATTTAGTAAAACTGTCAAAACAAATCACACATACACATATATGGTATCCCCGCGATCGTAACAACTTGACCAATAAAATGAACACATTAGTTAAACCGCCGGATGAACGGCGTCCAAAGAAAACGCAAAAAACAACGGCAAAATTCTCTCTTTTCTCCCATTCCCCCCATAAAAAATAAAATAAAAGTTAATCTATAAGTCCTGTGTACCCCAAAATAGTACTAATGAAAACTACACATTGGCCCGCAAAAATCAAGCCCACGTACGGCCACATCGACGGAAAAATAAAAAAATGGCGGCTCTTGGAATGCGGCGATGCAAAAACAAGTAATTTTTTTCTAAAAGGGTTTTTATTGTGCAAACGTAGGAAAAACATATAAAACCTCTACATATTTGGTATCCCCGTAATCGTGCCGACCCATAGAATAAAGTTAACATGTTATTTACGCTGCATAGTAAACGGCGTAAATTTATAACGTGAAAATCAATGCTGGAATAGCTGCTTATTTTCAATTCTCTCCTAAAATAAAGTTAATAAAAGTTAATCAATATGTTATATGCATCTAAAAATGGTACAATTACAAAATACAACTCGTCCCGCAAAAAACAAGCCCTTATACGGCTATATAGACGGAATACAAAAACAGTTACGACTCTTGGAATGCGACCGTGAAAAAACAAAAAATAATCCTTGGTCATTAACGTGCAAAATGGCCCGGTCATTAAGGGGTTAAATAGATAGGTGCATTTGATCACATGGTGCATTCCAACCTATCAAAATTGTGATGAAAGTCTCCCAGGTGAATTATACATTAGTTTAATTAGCATCAATAAGCTGGTTATATAACAGTACAAATGTGTATAAAAAGCGACATACAATGTACATTCAATGCAACAGTTGAGATATATATATATATATATATATATATATATATATATATGACAATCATTATCTTGCCCAATGAAAACGAGGAAGAGAAGTTCACCACACTACAGCTCCCAGCACCGATCTCAGGTTCTCATTGCTCATGCTCCATAGTCCATGGATCAGAGAGGCACAGTATGCAGCACATCAAGCCTCATCCATTTCAAACTAGACAGATCGGCGTGATCATCTAATCAGGTCAGTATCGAAATCATATTTCATTAAATTCCACATCTTATCACTCAAGTGTGTTATGCACCAATGTTATGAGCCCGGACACCGTACCCATGCAACCAAAAGGTCACATGTTCATAAGTGTCCAATGAATAAGCGGAAGAAGAAGCATCACCCTATATCTCCATATATGACCTCATATGTAATCCTGTATGTATATGTCCTAACCATAATCAAGTCATAATCTATGTTATATGTCCCACTTAAGCTAAATCATAACAATGATCAAAAAATAACAGTACACAGACAGGTGTACAGCGTGATAACACAAATGACAGAAGACCTGTTCGTAGGTTCATATAATAACTACCTTTCAGCCCATAATATTTAATTACTGTAGTTATATATCATAGATAAGGGTACTCTTATATAGCACGCCAAAGAAGAGAGTGAAAGAGGAAAATTACTGTACATAAGTCTCCATCCTGGTTGTGTGTTTGCTGATGTGTGGTGAACGAACATCCATGATAAACACATTTCAACTGCAAAAATAGAAATAACAATGAATAAAAGTATATCGATAATCACCAAATAAAGTGCAAAATGTTAAAAATGTGTTAAAAATAGCAATGAAAACTCAGAGTCCAGGTATCATTTTATACTATAAATTCAGGCCCCTAGGATATAGAGTGTCATAAATCCAGCGTAATTCTTTCTTTTTTACAACTTCTGTCTATCCCCACCCCTTCTGAGTATTGGAACACAGTCTAATATCCTAAACCTCAATTGATTCAACTGATGGTTCTTCTCAATTAAGTGTTTTGGTAATGGTAGCTCTATCATTTTCTTCCTAATTGTACTTTTGTTTTTATTGATCCACAATTTAATAGGCATGGTCGTCTCTCCTACATAAATTAATGAACATGGGCACATTATCATATACACGACAAAATCATAATTGCATGTGAATCTATATCTGATGTTGAAAACGTTTCCAGTATAGGGGTGCTGAAACTTATTGCCTTTTAGAATATTATTACAATTACAGCAATTTAAAGAAGGAAAGTTTCCATTTTTAAGGGGACAAAGTAGCACTTGTGTATGTGTTTTTTTGCTACCCACATCTGACTTGACCAATGAATCTCTAATATTCCTAGAGCTTCAATAGGACATAATGGGTGGTGTATTAAATGGGGCAATCTCACTATGTCCCTTGGATACTATTGACCAATTTTTACGTAAAACATTATTTATGCGACCACTCAAGTTGCCAAACGTTGATATGAATGGTATTCGATCAACCTGTTTTTGCTTCTTTGTGGGTTCCAATGGATCAGTTTCCAATCTATTTCTATGTTTCTGTACAAGGTTCCTAGGGTAACCCCTCTTCTTGAATTTGTTGTACATTTGTGTCAACCTAACCTGTTTCTTTGTTGAATCTGATAATATTCTATCAACCCGTAGTAGTTGACTCCATGGTAAAGACTCTATCATGTGTCTGGGATGATTACTACTGTACAAGAAAAGATTGTTTCTATCCGTTTTTCTTATCAGCAACGAAAAACTTGCTCGATTCTACCAACATAACAGTCAACTTCAAACTTTTCTGTTTGGAATTGTTAGAATTAGTACTCAATGAGAATTACTTTTTATTCGGGGACAATTTCTATAGACAGATTATGGGACCGCAATGGGCTCCAACGTGGCCCCCCTTACGCTAATGCTTACATGGTAGCATTTTAAGACACCTATATAAATTCCAATTTGAAATTTAGGGAAAATGCAGTATGCTGGGATCGCTATATAGATGACGTTTTTTGCATATGGAGAGGAACAGAGAGTTCTCTGTTAGAATTTTTCAATGAAATCAATAAGATACGAGAGGGCTTACAATTTACACTTAATATGAATTCTCATAAAATTTGCTTTCTTGACACCTTGGTCAAAAAGAACAGCACGGGTCAATTATCTATTGACCTATACACCAAGCCTACCGACAGAAACGGCCTTTTACACTTTCAGAGCAATCATCCATTGAAAACCAAAACTTCCCTACCCAAATCTCAATATAAACACATCTCTAGAATAGTAACAGACAGTACTACATGCAATACTAGATACAATGAGATGACACTTAAATTTCAAGATAGAGGCTACCCACCATGAATACTGCAACAGGAACTCTACAAAACATTACAAGAAGATACGTTACCACATACTACTCCTATCAACATCAAACCCAATAGGATTCCATTTGTTCATACCTATCATCCGCTTGCACCCAAATTCCAACAGGTAATAAAAAAAACACTGGCATCTTTTGAATACGGCTTATCCAATGATTAATGAGTTTACTCTCCCTGCCATGATGTGTCTCAAACGTCCTCCCAATTTTAGAGACAAATTGATTAAAGAAGACATAGGCAGCAACATAAAATTACCGACTCAATCATTTTTTAGATCTAGACGTAATGGGACGTTTCCATGCCTTCATTGCTCGTGTTGCTCCAATGTAATCAAGGGAGATAGATTTCAGCATCCTCACACCAACAAAACCTTTCCTATTAAAGGATTTTACACTTGTGACACCAACTTCGTTGTGTATCTTATTAAATGTCCATGTGGACTAGTTTACATTGGTGAAACTACACCACACGTCAGGGACCACATAGCGAGTCATAAGTCTACCATCCGTTGTAATAAAATCTGATTACCACTACCAGAACACTATCACAAGGCTAATCACAAGCTATCTCAATTCCATTTTCAGGTGATTGCACACGTACCTAGACCATGTAGAGGTAGCAATCACATCCACCGATTAAAGGAACGAGAATCCTATTGGATACATACACTTCAAACCTTGACCCCAAAAGGATTAAATAGGGAATTTGATTTAATGACCTAATATTCTGCATTTATTGTGATACAATCATTGAATTATTAATTTACCTGGATATGACTTCATCACAGTTATTATTTTTGTACTGATTCTTGTCCTTTGATATGTAATTATAGTCGAATCTAATACGTTTCTTTCCTGTTTAAGACATGCAAGAATCAGCAAAGTGGACCAGGTAACAAGTACCATAAAACCGGTTGTTATGTCTCACCCTTTCCCTTTTTCTTTCTGTTCATCTCCATCATCCACTTTCACATTAGAAATATTACCATGACAACCAGTGATACAAGTCTATCCTTACACTTCCGGTTTCGGAAGCTATCGTCATCTGACCTTATCAGATCTTTTTACAATTATATCTCTTCTTTATTCCAATACTAATCTCTTTACATTGCATTTATCTTCAGACTATTTATCTACTCTTTATGACTTACCTCACCACGTTACACGATTCTCCCTCAGTCACAGCTGTGTTCGGAGCGCCAGTGACGTAACGTCACTTCCGGTCCTCGGCACTGACGCACTTCCGGTTGGTCAGACATATACAACGAGGATAACGCTCATACTTCACACACAAGGGCAAGTCCGGCGGACATCCCAGACATAGTTCACTTCATCACCAGTTAAATATTGCTCCTATATAAACATTCATGGTTTCACCACGTCTTCATTTTCTCGGGTATTTTATGGTATGGTCTATTTCCATGAGGGGTCACTTACTCCTCTTTCATCATAGTGCATTTTCTTTACCATTACAGAGCTTTGCCTGGCATACTCTGCTAATCATGTTGCCATTATAAGATTGATTGTTTCTAGCCTATCACCTACCTGTTTGATTACGTAATAAATAATTCATTAACAAAACTGACATGCTATCGTTTAGTATAGAGAATTCATATGAAAGTACCTAAGGTGACACAGATCGATACCTTTCAACTTATTTCGTCATCTATATGTTTGTAAAGATTTTTACTTTATTATTTTTTAATTTATTGTTTGTTTCTTGTTAATATATACTGTTGTTGCACTGCATTTATGTTCTACAACACTTTTTCTCCTTATCACAGCGACAGTGACAAAGGCCGTGGATTGACCGAAACGTTGATTACCAAGTCGCTCATTACTATTATTATATACTGTTATGCAGCCATTTGTGCTACAATAAAAATATTTTACATCCAGATCCTTTTGTTCTTAAAGTGTGTGCTGGGGTACCACTTGTTATATATTGAGGGATTTCGTCCCAACCCTACTAGCACCACAGCAAACAATTGAGGAGTGCATCCCAATATTTACACTTGATAAATGTCAGATAGATGCGGGTCCCACCTCTGGGACCCGCACCTATCTCTAGAACAGGGCCCCCTAAACCCCATTCTTGCTTTGTCTGATCACGCTGACTTCCGGCCACTTCCTGGTTATATGGTCGGGTGTTACGTAAACAGCGTTACTCACTATGATACGCTGTTTCCGTAACTCCTATAGTAGTGAATGGCAGTTACGGAAGCAGTGTTCATGCAAGCTACGCTGTTTCCATAACTACCATTCAATTCTATGGGACTTACGGAAACAGCCTAGCTGAGCGAGCTACGCTGATTACATCGAATTCACCTCATTCAGCCGCAACACAGAGAGGCTGAACAGGGTTTAGGGGGCCCCGTTCTGGAGATAGGTGCGGGTCCCAGAGGTGGGACATTTGTGGATAAGTTACAAATGTCTCTCATGGGAAAACCGTTTTAAGATGTGCTAAACGTCTGGGGAGAAAATTGCATTTGTCAGTAGATTTCCTCCATTACACATTTATGCTTAAGGGTTTGTTCACATGGCTTTTTTCCAGACGTTTTTGCTGAACGCCTCCAAACATCTGCCCATTTTTTAATTGGAAAAACGGTGGTTCGTTCCGACGGGGCATTTTTTTACGTGGCCGTTTGAAAAAACAACCTGTAAAAAAAGCCTTGTAAAAAGAAGTGCATGTCACTTCTTGAGCCGTTTTTGGAGCAGTTTTTCATTGGGTCAACAGAAAAACAGCTCCAAAAACGCAGCAAAAAATGCCTCAATTACAGCCGTTTTTTGTTTGTCGTGTGAACATACCCTTAAACTTACAACTCTGCCCTTCCCCATGCCAAACAAGCCAACCTCACCTCTCTCATCTCCACCCGAATAATCCAAAATGACTCTTTGATACTTTTCATTCCCTTAGTCCTAAAGTGCAGACACCGATCACAGATCTGAGTGCTGAAGACCTGGCCACTTATTTTAACACCTTCCCGACATTTATCGTATGGATACGTCATGGAAAGCTAGTGCTTCTCGCATTTTGCTGTACCCATACGACAAATGGTGGACATCGGCTCAGAAGCTGAGTCGGTGCCACCATCACCGGATGTCAGCGGTATCTTACAGCTGACATCCGGCTGTAATGGCGGGGAATGAAATTAGCTTTGATCCCCGCCATTAACCCCTTAAATGCTTTGCTCAAATGCGATCGCTGCATTTAAGCTGTTTGCAGCTCATCGGAACCCCAGAAAATAAATTGCTGGGGTTCCGGTGGTTGCAATGGCAACCGGAGGCCTAACACTAGCCTCCCGGTCTGCATAGCATGGAAGCTTTCCAGGACCCGCCTGAAAGGCATCCGTAGCCGACGGCAAGATGACGCCGGCTCAGGAGCTGACATCCTATTGAGGGACATCCTGTCCAGCTGACATCCACCTGTAATGGCAGGAACCAGAGCTAGCTCCGATCCCTCTCATTAACCCCTTAGATGCAGCAATCGCAAACGATCGCTGCATCTTAGAGGTTGCTAACAGATCGCCAGCCCTGCCATGCAATCAGGGCTGGCGACTGCTGCTATAGCAACAGGAGACCTAACAATGGCCTCCTGCTCTGCCATTACGGAAGCCGATTAGGCAAATGACTGACAGACAGATCTAATACATTGCACTACATAGGTAGTGCAATGTGTTAGAAAAAAAAATCTGACAGTTGGACCTTCAAGTCCCCTAGTGAGATTTGAAAAAAAGTGTAAAAAAAAGTTTTAAAACCTATAATAAAAGTTTTAAGTAATAAAATAAAACACAATAAATCGCCCTGTTCCCTTATCAAGTCCTTTATTATTGAAAAAAAACAAAACATACAACCGCCTGAGCTATAAAAATATTATGTTATTTTATGTTATGTTATTTATTCCACGCGGCGAACGGCGTAAAAAAACCTTAGAAAACTAGACCAGAATTTCAGTTTTTCTTTGCCCTACAAATATTGGAATAAAAAGTAATCAAAAAGTCGCATTTATCCAAAATACAGCTCCATCAACTAAAAAATTAACCCCTTCCCGTCGTAAACAACTTTCAGATTTTCATTTTCGTTTTTTCCTCCCCACATTCCAGAAGCCATAACGTCTTTATTTTTCCGTCGATATAGTACTATGAGGGCTTGATTTTTGCGGGACGAGTTGTAATTTTTCGTAGCACCATTTATTTTGCCGTATAATGTACTAGGAAACAGGGGGAAAATTATTTATGTGCTAGAAAAGGAAAAAAACAGCGATTCTTCCATGGTTTTTTTGCGCGCCGTTTTTACAGAATTCCCTGTGCAATTAAAACATGTTAACTTTATTCTGCGGGTCAATATGACTACGGCGATACCAAATATATATAGTTTTTTCTATATTTTACTACTTTTACAAGTAAAAACCTAAGTGTAAAAAAGAAAATTTATTTTGCGTCGCCAAATTCCGAGAGCCATAACTTTTTTATTTTTTCGTCGATTAAGTGGTATGAGGGCTTATGTTTTGCGGAATAAGCTTTAGTTTTTAATAATACCATTTTGGTGTACATGCGACGGTTTGATCACTTTTTATTACATTTTTTGTGGGAGATTAGGTGACCAAAAAATAGAGATTCTGGCGTTTACAATTTCTTTTTTTTTACGGCGTTCACCGTGCGGGTTAAATAATGATATATTATAATAGTTCAAACTTTTACGGACGCGACGATACCAATTATGTTTATTTATTTACTATGCTCTAGGGGGAAAATGGGAAAAGGTTGTTTTTTTTTACTTTTAATATATATTTTTTTTTTACACAAAAAAAACAACTTTATTTAACTCATTTTTACTTTTTTTATTAGTCACCCTAGAGGACTTCAACCAGCGATCGTTAGATCGCTTGCACGATATACTGCAATACTAATCTATTGCAGTATATCGTGATTCTGACAGGCATCTATTAAGCCCTGCCAGAGGGCTTAATAGGTGTACAAAGATGGCGGACCTGGAGGTCTTTATTAGGCTCCCAGGCAGCCGTAGCAACCATCGCCCCCCGCATTTGCGTTACGGGGGGCGCAATGAGCTGTTAGAGGGGGTCGCCCCCCTCTTTCTCATGATTTAAATGCTGCGGTCGGTATTGACAGCGGCGTTTAACTAGTTAAACTAGCGGGATCGCGCTCGAGCGCGATGCCGCTAGTAACTCTGAAGTGTCGGCTGTAACATACAGCCGACACCGGCATCGTATGGAGCGAGCTCACTGCGTGAGCCCGCTCCATAGTTCCCCTTCCCGGCTATGATGTAACTGTATGTCACATGTCGGGAAGGGGTTAAAAGGTTATGGTTCTCAGAACTTGGCGACAGAAAAAATACATTCTTTTTACAAAAGTAATTTTTTTGTGCAAAAAGTTGTAAAATATTAAAAAGTGCTATAAATTTGGTATTGCCAGAATCGGACTGACCCACAGAATAAAGTTAACATGCAGTTTATAATGCACGGTGAACACTGTATAAAAAAACCCCTAAAAAAACTATGCCAGAATTGCAGTTTTTTGCTCCCTTGCCTCCCAAAAAATGGGATAAAAAGTGATCAAAAAGTCGCATTTGCCCCAAAATGGTGCCAATAATAACTACAGCGCGACCCGCAAAAAAAATATCATACCACTACGTCTATGAAAAAATAAAATTAGTTAAGAACATTTCTTCTGTTTCAAGAGGTGAATTATCAAGGCCCTAAAATTAGGAACCCAGGAAGGGTAGGGCCCAAAACATATCTGCTGTAAACGAGGGTTCCCGTATTATACCAGTACAACACTTCCCAGCAAAATTCCCCACACTGCAAAGGTGCGGAGTATGGTACAAAAGGGGGATAAGGAACCGGCCTGTGCATAAAGGATTGCTTCACAGCGTGACACACATATATGGATTATTATACCGTTTTTTTAACCCAATTTTTATCAAACCTGACTATGCCCCTGATGTACTCTGCCCGGCTTACATGTGCCCCCACATTATAAACGGAAACACCAGGAATACTCAAACTAATCTACTACCAAGCAAATCCACGCTCCAAAAGCCAAATGGCGCTCCTTCCCTTCTGAGCCCTACGGTGTGCCCAAACAGCTGTTTACTTCCACATATACAGTGAAGGAAATAAGTATTTGATCCCTTGCTGATTTTGTAAGTTTGCCCACTGTCAAAGTCATGAACAGTCTAGAATTTTTAGGCTAGGTTAATTTTACCAGTGAGAGATAGATTATATAGAAAAAAAAAAAGAAAATCACATAGTCAAAATTATATATATTTATTTGCATTGTGCACAGAGAAATAAGTATTTGATCCCCTACCAACCATTAAGAGTTCAGCCTCCTCCAGACCAGTTACACGCTCCAAATCAACTTGGTGCCTGCATTAAAGACAGCTGTCTTAAATGGTCACCTGTATAAAAGACTCCTGTCCACAGAGTCAATTAATCAGTCTGACTCTAACCTCTACAACATGGGCAAGACCAAAGAGCTTTCTAAGGATGTCAGGGACAAGATCATAGACCTGCACAAGGCTGGAATGGGCTACAAAACCATAAGTAAGACGCTGGGTGAGAAGGAGACAACTGTTGGTGCAATAGTAAGAAAATGGAAGACATACAAAATTACTATCAATCGACATCGATCTGGGGCTCCATGCAAAATCTCACCTCGTGGGGTATCCTTGATCCTGAGGAAGGTGAGAGCTCAGCCGAAAACTACACGGGGGGAACTTGTTAATGATTTCAAGGCAGCTGGCACCACAGTCACCAAGAAAACCATTGGTAACACATTACGCCGTAATGGATTAAAATCCTGCAGTGCCCGCAAGGTCCCCCTGCTCAAGAAGGCACATGTACAGGCCCGTCTGAAGTTTGCAAATGAACATCTGGATGATTCTGAGAGTGATTGGGAGAAGGTGCTGTGGTCAGATGAGACTAAAATTCAGCTGTATCTTTTGCCATGATTAAGAACACCGTATGTGTTCGAAACGCGTAGGCTCCGGTATTTACCCGTACTACTCTCTGCCTTGAGACTGCGTCTCTGTTTCATTTTTAAATATTTTTTCAATAAAAGTGGGAACAATCTTTCCCTTTTAAACTCCATTCAGCGCTGGATCATCTCTCCTTCTTTCGTGTCCAAACAGCCGTTTATGACCACATGTGGGGTACTGTTTTAGGCCCCATGCACACGACCGTATTTTGTCCTCCCGTAAATACTGGCGTAAATACGGGTCCTTGGTCACATGTATTCTACCCGTATTGCACCAGTATTTACGGACCCGTGCCCGTAAATACGGATTTACGGGCACATTTTCACTGCAAAATTACACTGCAGTAATCGGCAGCCCTTCTCTCTATCAGTGCAGGATAGAGAGAAGGGACAGCCCTTTCCTCAGAAAAAGTAAAAGAAATTCATACTTACCCGGCCGTTGTCTTGGTGACGCGTCCCTCTCTTGACATCCAGTCCGACCTCCCTGGATGACGCGGTAGTCCATGTGACCGCTGCAGCCTGTGATTGGCCTGTGATTGGCTGCAGTGATCACATGGACTGAAACGTCATCCCAGGAGGCAGGACTGGAGGAAGAAGCAGGGAGTTCTGGGTAAGTATGAACGGCTTTTTTTTTTTTACAGGTTGCTCTATATTGTGATCGGAAATCACTGTCCAGGGTGCTGAAAACAGTTACTGACGATCGTTTAACTCTTTCAGCACCAGTGACTATGTACTGATGTCGTCTAGCAACGCTCCCGTAATTACGGGTGCACCCGTAATTACGGGAGCCCCATAGACTTCTGTGGGCCTGCCCGTGCCATAATTACGGCCTGAAATAGGACATGTTCTATATTTTTCAACGGCACGGGCACCGTCCTGTAAGCATAAGGGGAGGTACCCGTGGCCAATAGAAGTCCATGGGCCCGTAAAAACGTGCCGTAAGTGCCGTGTGTTTTTACGTTCGTGTGCATGGGGCCTTACTCAGGAGAAATTGCTTTACAAAGTTTGTGGTGTTTTTTTTTCCTTTAGTCCTTGTGGAAATGAAAAAAAAAATAGCTAAACCTACATTTTCTTTGAAAAAATGTAGATTTTAATTTTTACGCCCTAATTCCAATAATTTCTGAAAAAACCTGTGCGGTCAAAATGCTCACCATACCTCTAGATAATTTCCTCAATGGGTGTAGTTTCCAAAATGGGTTCACTTGTGGGGGGTTTCCACTGTTTTGTCCCCTCAGGGGCTTTGGAATTGCGTCATGGCCTCCGCAAACCATTCCTGCTAAATTTGAGCACCAATAGCCAAATAGCTCTCTTTCCCTACTGTGCCCTGCCATGTGTTCAAACTGCCGTGTATGACCACATGTGAGGAATTGTTTTACTTGGGAGAAATTGCTTTACAAGTTTTGCGGTGCTTTTTTTCCTTTAGTCCTTGTGGAAAAGGTAAAAAATTTGCTAAACCAACATTTTTTTTTAAAAAAATTAGATTTTAATTTTTACGGCCTAATTACAATAATTTCTGCAATGAACCTGTGGGCTCAAAATGCTTACTATACCCCTAAATAATTTCCTTGATGTGTGTAGTTTCCAAAATGGGATCACTTTTGGGGGATTTCCACTGTTTTGGCACCGCAAGAGTCCTTCAAACCTTACATGGTGCCTAAAATATATTCTAATAAAAAGAAGGACCCAAAATTCTCTAGGTGCACCTTTGCTTCTGAGGCCGGTGCTTCAGTTTATTACCACACTACGGCCACATGTGGGATATTTCCTAAATCTGCAGAACCTGGGCAATAGATATTGAGTTGCATTTCTCCGGTGAAACTTTCTGTGTTACAAAAAAAATGTTTTAAAAATGAATTTCTACAAAAAAAAAATGAAACTTGTACATTTCACCTCTATGTTATGGCCGGAAGAAGGGGAAGGGGGTAAGTGAGCCCTAATCTACCCACCGCCCTGTCCCTGCCTACTTGCAACGACCCGCCTTAGGCGACGGGGTACAACTGGGCGGCGGTCCCTACGCTGACTAAGTGCAAGGGAATACAAACAGGGAACAAGCAAGGGAACGGGCAGTAGCCCACGGAACACCGTGAGGAAACAAGAGTGGTAAACGAGCCAGTAAGAATCAGGATGTCAAGAAATATACGAACGCAGAGCAAGGAGCAGGAAGCAAGCCGGGGTCAGAGCGAAGCAGGATAAGCGGAAGCTGTAGCAAGGTTGAAGCAAGGCAGTAGCAGGCTGGAGCAAGGCTGTAGCAGGGCCAGGAAACCAGGAAGAATCACAAGCAATGAGGAAGAGAAAACGGCAGGTATAAATGGACAGGGGGCGGAGCTAACTCCGACTGACCAGGCCGCGATAGGCTCTCCCACTCCTGAGCCTGCCACCCTGATTGGTGGGAGCCGGAGTCAGTCTAAGAGGTCCGGCCTCAGGTGTCGATTGATTAATCCTGGGAGTATCCACAGAAGTAGTGCCTGGCAGATCCTTTACAGTACCCCCCCTTTTATGAGGGGCCACCGGACCCTTACTAAGAGGACCTGGTTTAGTGGGGAAGAGAAGGTGGAACCTCCTGACCAATACCCCAGCGTGAACATCTCGAGCAGGTACCCAAGTCCTCTCCTCCGGCCCGTATCCTCTCCAATGGACCAGGTACTGGAGGGAGCCCTGGATCATCCTACTGTCCACAATCTTGGCCACCTCGAATTCCACCCCCTCAGGGGTGAGAATGGGAACAGGAGGTTTCCTCGAGGGGAACCAGGACGGGGAGCAGCGTTTAAGGAGGGAGGCATGAAAGACGTCGTGTATGCGAAAGGATGGGGGCAGCTCCAGACGGAAGGATACAGGGTTGAGGACTTCAATGACCTTATAAGGCCCAATAAATCGGGGAGCAAACTTCTTGGACGGGACCTTAGGACGGTTCCTAAACGACAACCACACCAGATCCCCGACGACAAACCGGGGGTTAGCAGAACGTCTTCTATCAGCCTGAATTTTTTGTACGCTCTGGGACGCCTCTAGGTTCTTCTGAACCTGGGCCCAGACTGTGCACAGTTCCCGATGAACGACCTCTACCTCGGGATTATTGGAACTACCAGGAGAAACGGAGGAGAACCGTGGATTAAACCCGAAATTACAGAAAAACAGGGAGACCCCTGACGAGTTACTGACCCGGTTATTCAGGGAAAATTCGGCGAGGGGAATGAATGAGACCCAATCAAATTGACAATCAGAGATGAAACACCTTAAATATTTTTCCAGGGATTGATTAGTCCTCTCCGTTTGGCCATTAGTTTCGGGATGGAAGGCGGAGGAGAAGGACAGATCAATCTCCAACTTTTTACAAAAGGCTCTCCAAAATAATGAAACAAATTGTACCCCTCTGTCAGAAACGATATTGACTGGGACCCCATGGAGACGCAGAATGTGTTTAACAAACAAAGAAGCTAACGTCTTGGCGTTAGGTAGTTTCTTAAGGGGCACAAAGTGCCACATCTTGCTGAAGCGGTCTACTACCACCCACACCACCGACTTGCCTTGAGATGGAGGCAAATCGGTGATAAAATCCATGGAGATATGGGTCCAAGGTCTCTGGGGAATGGGCAAAGAACGTAGTAAGCCCACAGGTCGGGACCTGGGGGTCTTAGACCTAGCACAAACCTCACAAGCGGCGACGTAGGCCCTAACGTCTTTAGGCAACCCAGGCCACCAATAGTTTCTGGTAATGAGGTGTTTGGTACCCAAGATGCCAGGATGACCAGATAGTGCGGAGTCATGGTTTTCCCTAAGTACCCTTAGCCGGTATTGCAGGGGGACAAACAGCTTGTCCACAGGGAGGTTCCCGGGAGCTGAACCTTGATCAGCCGCAATATCAGAGACTAAATCAGAATCAGTGTCAGAAACGATTATACCAGGGGGTAAAATACAAGCAGGATCCTTCTCCGAAGGAGGATTGGCCATGAAACTACGCGACATTGCATCAGCCTTAATATTTTTGGACCTATAGGTAACCAAAGAGTTAAATCTGGTAAAAAATAGCGCCCATCGAGCTTGTCTCGGATTAAGCCTCCGGGCAGATTCTAGGAAAACCAGATTCTTGTGGTCAGTAAGGACCATTACCTGGTGTCTGGCCCCCTCCAGGAAGTGACGCCACTCTTCAAAAGCCCATTTAATGGCTAAAAGTTCGCGGTTGCCAATATCATAGTTACTCTCCGTGGGCGAAAACTTCCTGGAGAAGTAAGCACAGGGGCGGAGATGGGTGAGGGACCTGGTCCCCTGGGACAAGACAGCCCCCACTCCCACCTCGGATGCGTCAACCTCCACGATAAATGGCTCCCTTTGGTTGGGCTGAACCAGCACTGGGGCCGAGATAAAGCACTTCTTGAGGGTCTCAAAAGCCTGGACGGCCTCAGGAGGCCAGTGGAGGACATCAGCACCCTTGCGAGTGAGGTCCGTAAGAGGCTTAGCGATGACCGAGAAGTTGGCAATAAATCTCCTGTAATAGTTAGCGATCCCCAAAAAACACTGTAGCGCCTTCAGGGAGGCAGGTTGGACCCATTCCGCCACAGCCTGAACCTTGGCAGGGTCCATGCGGAATTCATGAGGAGTGAGGATTTGACCCAAAAATGGTATCTCCTGTACCCCAAACACACATTTTTCGGTTTTCGCAAACAGATTATTTTCCCGGAGGACCTGGAGCACCTTCCTGACATGCTCCACGTGGGAGGACCAGTCCTTGGAAAACACCAGTATGTCATCAAGGTACACTACCAGAAAAATTCCCAGGTAATCTCTCAGAATTTCATTAATAAAATTCTGGAAGACAGCAGGGGCATTACACAACCCAAAGGGCATGACCAGGTATTCGAAATGACCTTCGGGCGTGTTGAACGCAGTCTTCCACTCATCCCCCTCTTTGATGCGGATAAGGTTATACGCCCCCCGTAGATCAAACTTAGAGAACCATTGGGCCCCCTGAACCTGATTAAAAAGATCCGGAATCAAAGGAAGGGGATACTGGTTCCTTACAGTGACCTTATTCAGGTTACGATAGTCAATGCACGGCCTAAGACCACCATCCTTCTTCCCCACGAAGAAGAAGCCAGCAACTACAGGAGAAGTAGAGGGGCGAATGTAACCCTTGGCCAGGCATTCTTGGATATATTCCCTCATGGCTTCACGTTCAGGACATGAAAGATTAAATATCCTACCCTTAGGAAGCTTAGCACCTGGTACCAAATCGATAGCGCAATCGTAATCTCTATGAGGGGGCAACACCTCGGAGGCCTCCTTAGAGAAAACATCAGCGAAGTCCTGAATAAACTCAGGTAGCGTGTTTACCTCCTCACGGGGAGAGATAGAGTTAACCGAAAGACATGACGTCAGGCATTCACTACCCCATTTGGTGAGATCCCCAGTATTCCAATCAAACGTGGGATTATGCAACTGCAACCAGGGAAGACCTAATACCAGATCGGACGATAATCCCTGCATCAACAGTACAGAGCACTGCTCCAAATGCATGGAGCCAACAAGGAGTTCAAAAACAGGAGTATGCTGAGTAAAATAACCATTAGCAAGAGGAGTAGAGTCGATACCCACTACCGGGACAGGATTAGGCAAATCAATAAAAGGCATTTTTAGAGACATAGCAAATTCCACAGACATGATATTAGCAGATGACCCTGAATCCACAAAGGCACTGCCGGTGGCAGACCGACCACCAAACGAGACCAAACGAAAAATTTTATTGCGTTTCATATTAACGGGAAATACCTGTGCGCCCAAGTGACCTCCCCGATGATCACTTAGGCACGGAAGTTTTCCGGCTGCTTATTCTTGCGCCTGGGACAGGTGTTCAGTTGATGCTTGTCATCCCCACAATAGAAGCAGAGACCATTCTTCCTGCGGAACTCTCTACGTTGTCGGGGGGACACGGAGGCCCCGAGTTGCATAGGTACCTCCGAGTCTTCCGTGGAAGAGCGAGGAGACGGGACCTCGCGGGGAATCGCAGGGAAGTCAGAGGGGAAAACACTGAAACGTTCAAGCTGTCGTTCCCTGAGACGTCGGTCAAGTCGTACTGCTAAGGCCATAACCTGGTCTAGGGAGTCAGAAGAGGGGTAGCTAACAAGCAGATCCTTCAGGGCGTTAGATAAGCCTAACCTAAACTGGCACCTTAGGGCAGGGTCATTCCACCGAGAAGCTACGCACCACTTTCTAAAGTCAGAACAGTATTCCTCAACGGGTCTCCTACCCTGACGTAAGGTCACCAGCTGACTCACGGCCAAGGCAGTCCTGTCAGTCTCGTCGTAAATGAGTCCGAGGGCAGAGAAAAAACGATCAACGGAGGAAAGTTCAGGGGCGTCAGGAGCCAAGGAGAAGGCCCACTCTTGGGGCCCTTCCTGGAGTTGGGATATAATGATTCCCACCCGCTGGTTCTCGGAACCTGAGGAGTGAGGTTTTAGACGGAAGTAAAGTCTGCAACTCTCCCGAAAGGAGAGAAAAGTCTTATGGTCCCCTGAGAACCGGTCAGGTAACTTGAGGTCAGGTTCTAGAGGTGAGGCGAGGGGTACTACTATGGCAGCGTCAGGCTGGTTGACCCTCTAAGCCAGGGCCTGGACCTGTAGGGAGAGGCCCTGCATCTGCTGGGTCAGGGTCTCAAGGGGGTCCATGATAGAGTAGGAGAAAGGGTAGACTAGGTATAGGCTTGTGATTATGTTATGGCCGGAAGAAGTGGAAGGGGGTAAGTGAGCCCTAATCTACCCACCGCCCTGTCCCTGCCTACTTGCAACGACCCGCCCTAGGCGACAGGGTACAACTGGGCGGCGGTCCCTACGCTGACTAAGTGCAAGGGAATACAAACAGGGAACAAGCAAGGGAATGGGCAGTAGCCCACGGAACACCGTGAGGAAACCAGAGTGGTAAACGAGCCAGTAAGAATCAGGATGTCACAAAGTATACGAACGCAGAGCAAGGAGCAGGAAGCAAGCCGGGGTCAGAGCGAAGCAGGATAAGCAGAAGCTGTAGCAAGGCTGAAGCAAGGCAGTAGCAGGCTGGAGCAAGGCTGTAGCAGGGCCAGGAAACCAGGAAGAATCACAAGCAATGAGGAAGAGAAAACGGCAGGTATAAATGGACAGGGAGCGGAGCTAACTCCGACTGACCAGGCCGCGATAGGCTCTCCCACTCCTGAGCCTGCCACCCTGATTGGTGGGAGCCGGAGTCAGTCTAAGAGGTCCGGCCTCAGGTGTCGATTGATTAATCCTGGGAGTATCCACAGAAGTAGTGCCTGGCAGATCCTTTACACTCTACTTTGCTTTAATTCCTTTGAAACATCTAAAGGTTTAATACACTTTCTAAATGCTGTTTTGAATACTTTGAGGGGTGAAGTTTTTAAAATGTGGTGACTTATTGGGGATTTCTAATATATAAGGCCCTCAAAGCAACTTCAGAACTGAACTGGTCCCTGTAAAAATAGCCTTTTGTAATTTTATTGAAAATGTGAGAAATTGCTGCTAAAGTCTTGTAACGTCCTAGAAAAATAAAATGATGTTCAAAAAACGATGCCAATCGAAAGTAGACATATGGGGATGTTAATTAGCAATAATTTTGCGTGGTATAACTGCCTGTCTTACAAGCAGATATATTAAAATTTCGAAAAATGCTAACTTTTGAAATTTTTCACTATATTTTGGTGTTTTTCACAATTAAATACTGAATGTATCAAGCAAAGTTTGCCAGTAACATAAAGTCCAATGTGTCACGAGAAAACAATCTCAGAATCACTTGTATAGGTAAAAGCATTCCGAAGTTATTACCACATAAATTGAAACATATCAGATTTAAAAAATGAGGCTCTGTCAGGAAGGTCAAAGTGGCCAAAGAGGGAAGGGGTTAAAGTTAAAATTGACCACATCCGGCATGATATTATCTCGAAGTCCCCTAGTAGTATTGATCCCCTTCCCTCCCACACTCTCTTTTCTTCACTTTCAGCATTTTACCCAATAACAGAAGAAGTAGTCTCTAAGCTCTTCTCTTCTTCTCGTTCCACTACCTGCTCTAGTGATCCAATTCTCTCACACCTTGTCCAGTCTCTCTCCCCAGCGGTCACTAGTCACCTGAGTAAAATATTTAACCTCTCTCTTTCTTCTGGAATTTCCCTTTCTTTTATAAACATTCTGTTATAGCCCCATTACTTAAAAAAACATCTCTTGACCTGTCATGCGCAGCAAGCTACCGGCCTGTTTCTAATCTCCCCTTGATCTCTAAACTCCTGGAACGCTTGGTCTACTCTAGCATGATCCACTATCTCTCTGCTAACTCTATTCTTGACCCCTTACAATCTGGATTCCACGCCCTGCACTCCACAGAAACTGCCCTTACTAAAGTCTCAAATGATCTCCTGATGGCTAAATCTAACTGCAAATACTCTACTGATTCTCCTGGATCTCTCTGCAGCCTTTGACACTGCAGACCACTAACTACTACTCAATATGCTCCACTCTATTGGTCTTAAGGACACTCTTGGTTTTCTTCCTATCTCTCTGACCGATCGTTCAGTGTGTTGTTTGCTGATTCTACTTCTTCTCCTTTTCCCCTTGCTATCGGGGTTCCTCAGGGATTAGTCCTAGGTCCGCTCCTCTTTTCTCTCTACACAGCCCCTATTGGACAAACCGTAAGCAGATTTGTATTCCAGTATCATCTCTACGCTGATGACACCCAATTATATGCCTCTTCCCATGACGTCACCTCTGCTCTAATGCAAAACACCAGTGATTGTCTATCAGCTGTCTCTAACATCATGTCCGCTATCTATCTGAAACTGAATCTAAAACTGAGCTCCTTGTGTTTCCACCATCGACTAACCTACATAAACCTAATGTCTCTATCTCAGTGTGTGGTATTACCATAACTCCCAGGTAGCACGCCTGCTGTCTTGGGGCTATCATTGACTCAGATCTTTGCTTTACTTAGCACATTTAATGACTTATATGATCTTGTCACCTCCACTTCAAAAACATCTCCAGAATCCGCTCTTCTCTTACAGTGGAAACAGCCCAAACTCTCATTGTCACTCTGATTCACTCTCATCTTGACTACTGTAACTTATTACTAATCGGTCTTCCCCACACTAAACTCTGCCCTCTCTAATCTATCCTTAATACACCAACCAGCCTCATCTTTCTGACCAACGGCCACTCCAACGCCTCTACCCTGTGCCAGTCACTGCACTGGTTGCCCGTTCCCATCAGAATTAAATCCAAACGTATTTCTCTGACCCACAAAGCTCTCCACGGTGCTGCATCTCCTCACTCATCTCTGTCTACCACCCTACACGGGCTCTACATTCTGCCAACGACCTTAGATTAAAATCCTTCATAATCCACACCTCCCACTCCCGTCTCCAAGATTTTTCTTGTGCTACACCAGTTCTCTGGTATTTGCTATACCAGACAATCAGATTAATGCCCAACATCCACAGTTTTGAGTGCCCTGAAAACACATCTTTTTAGACAGGCCTATAACATTCCCCGAGTTGCATAGGTACCTCCGAGTCTTCCGTGGAAGAGCGAGGAGACGGGACCTCGCGGGGAATCGCAGGGAAGTCAGAGGGGAAAACACTGAAACGTTCAAGCTGTCGTTCCCTGAGACGTCGGTCAAGTCGTACTGCTAAGGCCATAACCTGGTCTAGGGAGTCAGAAGAGGGGTAGCTAACAAGCAGATCCTTCAGGGCGTTAGATAAGCCTAACCTAAACTGGCACCTTAGGGCAGGGTCATTCCACCGAGAAGCTACGCACCACTTTCTAAAGTCAGAACAGTATTCCTCAACGGGTCTCCTACCCTGACGTAAGGTCACCAGCTGACTCACGGCCAAGGCAGTCCTGTCAGTCTCGTCGTAAATGAGTCCGAGGGCAGAGAAAAAACGATCAACGGAGGAAAGTTCAGGGGCGTCAGGAGCCAAGGAGAAGGCCCACTCTTGGGGCCCTTCCTGGAGTTGGGATATAATGATTCCCACCCGCTGGTTCTCGGAACCTGAGGAGTGAGGTTTTAGACGGAAGTAAAGTCTGCAACTCTCCCGAAAGGAGAGAAAAGTCTTATGGTCCCCTGAGAACCGGTCAGGTAACTTGAGGTCAGGTTCTAGAGGTGAGGCGAGGGGTACTACTATGGCAGCGTCAGGCTGGTTGACCCTCTAAGCCAGGGCCTGGACCTGTAGGGAGAGGCCCTGCATCTGCTGGGTCAGGGTCTCAAGGGGGTCCATGATAGAGTAGGAGAAAGGGTAGACTAGGTATAGGCTTGTGATTATGTTATGGCCGGAAGAAGTGGAAGGGGGTAAGTGAGCCCTAATCTACCCACCGCCCTGTCCCTGCCTACTTGCAACGACCCGCCCTAGGCGACAGGGTACAACTGGGCGGCGGTCCCTACGCTGACTAAGTGCAAGGGAATACAAACAGGGAACAAGCAAGGGAATGGGCAGTAGCCCACGGAACACCGTGAGGAAACCAGAGTGGTAAACGAGCCAGTAAGAATCAGGATGTCACAAAGTATACGAACGCAGAGCAAGGAGCAGGAAGCAAGCCGGGGTCAGAGCGAAGCAGGATAAGCAGAAGCTGTAGCAAGGCTGAAGCAAGGCAGTAGCAGGCTGGAGCAAGGCTGTAGCAGGGCCAGGAAACCAGGAAGAATCACAAGCAATGAGGAAGAGAAAACGGCAGGTATAAATGGACAGGGGGCGGAGCTAACTCCGACTGACCAGGCCGCGATAGGCTCTCCCACTCCTGAGCCTGCCACCCTGATTGGTGGGAGCCGGAGTCAGTCTAAGAGGTCCGGCCTCAGGTGTCGATTGATTAATCCTGGGAGTATCCACAGAAGTAGTGCCTGGCAGATCCTTTACACTCTACTTTGCTTTAATTCCTTTGAAACATCTAAAGGTTTAATACACTTTCTAAATGCTGTTTTGAATACTTTGAGGGGTGAAGTTTTTAAAATGTGGTGACTTATTGGGGATTTCTAATATATAAGGCCCTCAAAGCAACTTCAGAACTGAACTGGTCCCTGTAAAAATAGCCTTTTGTAATTTTATTGAAAATGTGAGAAATTGCTGCTAAAGTCTTGTAACGTCCTAGAAAAATAAAATGATGTTCAAAAAACGATGCCAATCGAAAGTAGACATATGGGGATGTTAATTAGCAATAATTTTGCGTGGTATAACTGCCTGTCTTACAAGCAGATATATTAAAATTTCGAAAAATGCTAACTTTTGAAATTTTTCACTATATTTTGGTGTTTTTCACAATTAAATACTGAATGTATCAAGCAAAGTTTGCCAGTAACATAAAGTCCAATGTGTCACGAGAAAACAATCTCAGAATCACTTGTATAGGTAAAAGCATTCCGAAGTTATTACCACATAAATTGAAACATATCAGATTTAAAAAATGAGGCTCTGTCAGGAAGGTCAAAGTGGCCAAAGAGGGAAGGGGTTAAAGTTAAAATTGACCACATCCGGCATGATATTATCTCGAAGTCCCCTAGTAGTATTGATCCCCTTCCCTCCCACACTCTCTTTTCTTCACTTTCAGCATTTTACCCAATAACAGAAGAAGTAGTCTCTAAGCTCTTCTCTTCTTCTCGTTCCACTACCTGCTCTAGTGATCCAATTCTCTCACACCTTGTCCAGTCTCTCTCCCCAGCGGTCACTAGTCACCTGAGTAAAATATTTAACCTCTCTCTTTCTTCTGGAATTTCCCTTTCTTTTATAAACATTCTGTTATAGCCCCATTACTTAAAAAAACATCTCTTGACCTGTCATGCGCAGCAAGCTACCGGCCTGTTTCTAATCTCCCCTTGATCTCTAAACTCCTGGAACGCTTGGTCTACTCTAGCATGATCCACTATCTCTCTGCTAACTCTATTCTTGACCCCTTACAATCTGGATTCCACGCCCTGCACTCCACAGAAACTGCCCTTACTAAAGTCTCAAATGATCTCCTGATGGCTAAATCTAACTGCAAATACTCTACTGATTCTCCTGGATCTCTCTGCAGCCTTTGACACTGCAGACCACTAACTACTACTCAATATGCTCCACTCTATTGGTCTTAAGGACACTCTTGGTTTTCTTCCTATCTCTCTGACCGATCGTTCAGTGTGTTGTTTGCTGATTCTACTTCTTCTCCTTTTCCCCTTGCTATCGGGGTTACTCAGGGATTAGTCCTAGGTCCGCTCCTCTTTTCTCTCTACACAGCCCCTATTGGACAAACCGTAAGCAGATTTGTATTCCAGTATCATCTCTACGCTGATGACACCCAATTATATGCCTCTTCCCATGACGTCACCTCTGCTCTAATGCAAAACACCAGTGATTGTCTATCAGCTGTCTCTAACATCATGTCCGCTATCTATCTGAAACTGAATCTAAAACTGAGCTCCTTGTGTTTCCACCATCGACTAACCTACATAAACCTAATGTCTCTATCTCAGTGTGTGGTATTACCATAACTCCCAGGTAGCACGCCTGCTGTCTTGGGGCTATCATTGACTCAGATCTTTGCTTTACTTAGCACATTTAATGACTTATATGATCTTGTCACCTCCACTTCAAAAACATCTCCAGAATCCGCTCTTCTCTTACAGTGGAAACAGCCCAAACTCTCATTGTCACTCTGATTCACTCTCATCTTGACTACTGTAACTTATTACTAATCGGTCTTCCCCACACTAAACTCTGCCCTCTCTAATCTATCCTTAATACACCAACCAGCCTCATCTTTCTGACCAACGGCCACTCCAACGCCTCTACCCTGTGCCAGTCACTGCACTGGTTGCCCGTTCCCATCAGAATTAAATCCAAACGTATTTCTCTGACCCACAAAGCTCTCCACGGTGCTGCATCTCCTCACTCATCTCTGTCTACCACCCTACACGGGCTCTACATTCTGCCAACGACCTTAGATTAAAATCCTTCATAATCCACACCTCCCACTCCCGTCTCCAAGATTTTTCTTGTGCTACACCAGTTCTCTGGTATTTGCTATACCAGACAATCAGATTAATGCCCAACATCCACAGTTTTGAGTGCCCTGAAAACACATCTTTTTAGACAGGCCTATAACATTCCCTAAACTGACTCCTTTCCTTGTCCCCTATTACATTTGTCATCCAAACCTTATCCCCTCATTCAGCAGTATCTCCCACACTCCTTGCACCCTAATATAATGCACTTCATGTCTGTCACATACAGATACTGGCTGGTGACCGGCTCATGCAGCTTTATGTGTACTACCTCATATGTATAAAAGATGGCTGGACCTTTCTACTTAACAAGCACTTTTTACATTTTGTGTCTTCCTTATTTCCTCATAGATTGTAAGCTCTTGCATACAGGATCCTCACTCCTCTTGTTTGAATTGTTTATTGAAAACTGGCTTAGAACTCGTAATAAATTCCTCCTTTTATATGTACAAATTGCATCAATTTCACTATATACTTCAAAGTAACATCCGTCTGCAGCGTTTTGGGGGAAAATAACTGTGCAAAGAAAAAGCCCCCGAAAAAATGATTAAACGATGTGTGTGAAACCAACCTTAGTGGTCCGTGCCGCCTTCTGAAAGCTCCCTCTTTCTGGTGCTGACATTAGCCCACATTTACTAAGTAAGCAAGAGAGGCAGTTGGAGTAATTGTTAAAAGGCACATTTTTTAACCCCTTCCCGGCATCTGCCGTATATATACGGCGCTGTCGGCAGGGCTTCCCGCAAAGTGCAGTACTAGTACGTCGCGATGATAGTGCGGGCTCAGGAGCTGAGCCCGCACCATTACCGCCGGGTGCCAGCTGTATGTTACAGCTGGCACCCTTATGTAACAGCCAGGACGGGAGCTAGCATCCGATCCGACCGATTAACCCCTCAGATACTGCGTTCAATAGAGATCGCAGCCTATGAGGGATTTTTAGCCACTGGCACCCTAGCAACGTGATCGCTGGGTTGCTGGTGGCTGCAATGGCAACTGGAGGCCTAATACTGGCCTCCCGGTCAGCCAGCAACAGAAGCCCCTTATGCCTCTGCTCGGCGGCGGGGCCTAAAAGGCTTCCTGTACCATCGGCAAGATGGCGCCAGCTCAGCTTCCGGCTCAGAAGCTGAGCCGGCGTCATCAGCAGTGGGTGCCCACTGTATGTTACAGCGGACACCCCGCTGTAATGGAAAGAACCGGAGCTAGCTCCGATTCTTGCCATTAACCCCTTAGATGCAGTGATCGAAAGCGATCGCTGCATCTCAGTGGCTTTTAGCAAATCGGCAGCCTGCCATGCGATGGCATAGATGCTGACTGCTACTATGGCAACAGGAGGCCTAACAATAGCTTCCTGTCTGCCATTACGGAAGCCGATTAGGCCCCGACTGGAGACGGAGCCTGATCGGCTTGCTGTCAGTGAACAACTGACAGTTCTAATACATTACACTACATAGGTAGTGCAATGTATAAGAACATCAATAAAACAGTTGGACCTTCAAGTCTCCTAGTGTGACTAAACAAAAGTATTTAAAAATATTGTAAAAAATTTAAAAATAAAAGTTGTAAAAAATAAAATAACAGTTTCAAGTAATAAAATAAAACACTATCACCCTTTTTCCCTTATCAAGTCAATTGTTATTGAAAAAAATAATAAAACCATACATATTTGGTATGGCCGCGTCCGTAACGACCTGAACTATAAAAAAAAATATGTTATTTGTCCTGTGCAGTGAACGCCATAAAAAAAACTAAAAAATACTGCCAGAATTGCTGTTTTTTTGGTTACTTTGTCTTCCAAAAATTGAAATAAAAAGTGATCAGAAAGTCGCATGTGTCCAAAAATGGTACCTATAAAAACTATAACTCATCTCGCAAAAAACAAGCCCTCATACAGCTCCGTCTACGAGAAAATTAAAAAGTTATGCCTCTTACAACATGGCGACAGAATATATACATTCTTTTTACAAAAGTAATTTTATTGTGCAGAGTTGTGAAACATAAAAAAGTCCTATAAATTTGGTATCGCCGGAATCGTGCTTACCCGCAGAATAAAGCAAACATGTAATTTATGATGCATGGTGAACGCTATATATAAAAAAAAAACTAAAAAAACTATGCCAGAATTGCTGTTTATTGATCACCTTGCCTCCAAAAAAAGAATAAAAAGTGACCGAAAAGTCGCATGTACCCCAAAATGGTACCAATAATAACTACAGCTCGTCCCGCAAAGAAACAGCCCTCATACTACTACCTCTAGGAAAAAATAAAATAAGTTAAGTCTCCAATAAGTCAGGAAAGAAAAATATGCAGTTGTGCAGGCCCCGAGGGGAACATTACTTCTGTTTCAGGTGGCGATTTATCAAGGCCCTAAAATTAGGGAACTAAGAAGGGGAGGGTCCAAACATATCTGCTGGAAATGAGGGTGCCCATTTTATACCAGGACAACACTTTCCCAGCAATATTCCCCAAACTGCAAAGGTGCAGAGTATGGGCCAAAAGAGGAAAAGAAAAGACCATTTATCAGTGCGACACTGGCTTGCGCATAAAGGATTGCTTCACAGTGTAACAAATATTTATGGATTATTTTATGGTTTACCCCATTATTTTACCACCTGACTATGCCCCTGATGTACTCTGCCCAGCTTACATGTACCCCCACATTATAAACTGAAATACCAATAAAACTCTGAACAAAACTACTACCAAGCAAAATCGACGCTCCAAAAGCTAAATAGCGCTCCTTCTCTTCTGAGCCCTACAGTGTGCCCAAACAGCAGTTTACTTCCACATATATGGTATCGCCATACCCGGGAGAACCCTTTTAAAAAATGTTGCCATGTGTCTCCAGTGACACAAGCTGGGCACGACATATTTCCCACTGACATGTCACATGTAGGGAAAAATTTTAATTGTTAGTTTGCACCATCCGCAGCACAATCATTTATAGAAAAGACCTGTGGGGGGAAAATGCTCACTACAGTCTTTAATAAATGCCTTGAGGGGTGTAGTTTCCAAAATGGGGTCACTTCTCAGGGGCTTCTTTTATTATTTCACATCAGAGCCTCTGAAATTGTGAACCAATACTGTGTAAATTGCCAAATTAGGCCTCAACTTCGCATGGTACTCTTTCACTCCTGAGCCCTGTCGATAGTCCAGGCAAAATATTAGGGCCACATGTAGGGTGTTTCTAAAACACAGCATAATAATCAGAGAGCTGTCTTGTTATGGTGACACGAGCTGGGCACCACATATTGGCATATCTATGGAAAAAAATCCCATTTTCACTCTGCAACATCAAGTGCACACTAGTTTCGGCAAAACACCTGCGGAGTTAACATGCTCGCTACACCCCTAGGTGAATACCTTGAGGGGTGTAGTTTCCAAAATAGGGTTACTTCTGGGGGGTTTCCACTGTTTTGGTCCCACAGGGGCTTTGCAAATGCGACATAGCGACCAGAAACCAATCCAGCAAAATCTGTACTCTAAAAGCCAAATGGCGCTCCTTCCCTTCTGAGCCCTACTGTGTGCCCAAACAGCAGTTTATGACCACATATGGTGTGTTGCCGTACTTAGGATAAATTTATTTACAAATGTTGTGGTTCTTTTTTTCCTTTATTTGTTGAGAAAATGAAAAATATTGAGCTAAAGCTACGTCTTATTGAAGAAAAAGGATTTTTTTTATTTTCACCGCCCAATCCTAATAAAATCTATGAAACATCTGTGGAGTCAAAATGCTCACTACACCCGTAGATTAATTCTTCAAGGGGTATAGTTTCGTGAATGGAGTCACTTTTAGGGAGTTTCCACTGTACTGGTACCTTAGGGGCTTTGCAAAAGCGACATGGTGTCAAGAAACCAGTCCAGCAAATTCTGTGCTCCAAAAGCCAAATGGCACTCCTTCTCTTCTGATCCTTGCCATGTGTCCAAACAGTAGTTTATGACCACATATGGGGTATTTCTGTACTCCAGAGAAGTTGCTTTACAAATGTTGGGGTTCTTTTTTTCCTTTATTTGTTGAGAAAATGAAAAATTTTGAGCTAAAGCTACGACTTATTGAAGAAAAGGAATTGTTTTTATTTTCACTGCCCAATTCTAATAAAATCTATAAAACCCCTGTGGGGTCAAAATGCTCACTACAACAGTAGATGAATTCCTCAAGGGGTGTTGTTTCCTAAATGGAGTCACTTTTTTGGCGTTTTCTCTGTTTTGGTCCTTCAGGGGCTTTGCAAGTGCGTCATGGCCTCCGCTCCAAAAGTCAAATGGTGCTCTTGCCCTTCTAAGCCCTGCTGTGTGTCCAAACAGCTGTTTATGACCACATGTGGGGTTTTGTTTTACTCGGGAGAAATTGCTTTACAAATGTTGTGGTGATGTTTCTCCTTTAGTCCTTGTGGAAATGAGAAAAAATTAGCCAAAGCTACATTTTCTTTGTAAGAATGTAGATTTTCATTTTCACGGCCTACATCCAATAATTTCTGTAAAAAACCTGTGAGGTCAAAATGCTCACAGTACCCCTAGATAATTGCAAATGCGACATGGCCTCCGCAAACCATTCCTCCTAAATTTGATCTCCAAAAGCCAAATGGCGCACTTTCCCTTCTAAGCCTTGCCGTGTGTCCAAACAGCCATTTAGGACCACATGTGGGGTATAGTTTAAATCGGGAGAAATTGGTTTACAAATGTGGTGGTGCTTTTTCTTCTTTAGTCCTTGTGGAAATGAGAAAATATTAGCTAAACCTACATGTTCTTTGAAAGACTGTAGATTTAAATTTTCACGGCCTACTTCCAATAATTTCTACAATAAACATGTGGGGTCAAACTGCTCACTATACCCTTAGATCATTTCCTTCAGGGCTCTAGTTTCCCAAATTGGGTCACTTTTGGGGGATTTCCACTGTTTTGGCACCGAGAGAGCCCTTCAAACTTGACGTAGTGCCTAAAATATTTCCTAATAAAAAGGAGGCCCAAAATCCACTAGGTGCTCCTTTACTTCTGAGGCCGGTGCTTTCAGTCCATTAGCATACTAGGACCACATGTGGGATATTTCTAAAAACTGCAGAATCTGGGATATAAATAGTAAGTTGCATTTCTCTGGTAAAACTTTGTGTTACAATTTTTTTTTATTAAATATGAACTTCTGCAAAAAAAATAATTACATTTATAAATGTCACCTCTAATTCTTGTAAAACGTGTAACTTTCTAAACTCTGTTTTAAATACTTTGAGGTGAAGTGAAGTTTTTAAAATGGTGTGACTTTTTGGGGGTTTCTAATATATAAGGCCCTCAAAGCCACTTCACAACTGAACTGGTCCCTGAAAAAATAGCCTTTTGAAATGTAACATCCTAGAAAAGTAAAACGATATTCAAAAAACGATGCCAATCTAAAGTAGACATATGGGGGATGTTAATTAGTAAAAAATTTGTGTGGTATAACTGCCTGTCTTACAAGCAGATACATTTAAATTTAGAAAAATGCTATTTCGCAATTAAATACTGAATGTATCGAGCAAATTTTGCCAGTAACATAAAGTCCAATGTGTCACGAGAAAACAATCTCAGAATCACTTGTATAGGTGAAATCATTCCAAAGTTATTACCACATAAAGTTAAACATGGCAGATTTGAAAAATGAGGCTCTGTCAGGAAGGTCAAAGTGGCCAAAGCGGGAAGGGGTTAAAGGCACAATGAAAACTAAGGGAACTTTACCCCAGAATTTTGGTGTTTAAAAGTCGCAAATTATGGAACACCTTATAGTTGCGCAATAATTGTTTCCTCTTTATGTCGCACTCCCCACTTTTAAAAAGTGGTCAGGCTTAGTAGAAGGGGGCGTAATTACCCAATACCCAAGATGTGACCAAATTTTGTAAAAGTTGTGCACCTTTTAATAAATTTGTTGCATCTTACTCCTGTGGACTTCAGTCTAAGATTGGCGTATGAATCTGCAGTCAATAAATCTGCCCTTAAGTTTGCTTTGAGCAGACATAAATTTGCACCAAAATGAGCACCATTTCCTCCTTTTCCCCATAATAAATCTGGCATTAACTATGGTTCCTTTGAAGAATACACCCTCTTTCCTAGTCGCTTGCCAAATTTAAAAAAGTCTAAAATAGTACCGCTAAAATGTCGCATGTCATCACTTGATGTACACTGTAAAATAAATGTGGGCTTTGTTTTCTTTCTCCCCCGCCCCTAATCCCCCAGGCCGCTCTACTAGATTTTGGCATAGGGATGTAGTTCCCAGGTTAGCGCTTTATCACTGGCAAGCGCACACCTGGGAAAGCCAAAGGAACATGCTAACCCTGAGGCCAGACTCACTTTCTTGGCCTCCAATCTTTCAGCAACATTTTGACAACTGTATGTGAAAGAACTGGGCCCAGAGGCGACATTTTCTTACATTTCTTTTTAATAATCGACTTGTTTATCTGGAAAGTATTTCATCTTTGCTCTGAATGACCCTTTCTCTACCCTGTCATACAATCACATTAGGAAAGACTTAACCCTATAGGTACTCAACAAATTTGATATACAGTATATGAATATGGTTTACCACACTTTTATGCCCTTGTAGCACTGATAATAATCTGTTGCTGTTGTTCAGTAGCTGCGCTGTATCCGAACAGGTGTGTACCATTTCTGTGAATACAGCACACGCTACAATAGAATTTCACTCTGCTATACCTTGGACAAGTACATTTGTGCTTCTAACCCCCCCCCCCCCTCCATTTGTCCACTTAGTGTTATACCAAGTAACGGGGACGTGTAGCGAAGAGGTTAATTTCCAAACTTTCCGATGGAGATTACGTAACTTTAGCTACAGCTTTGCATATACTGGAGCACCATGCACATGGCCATATTACAACTCCGGGCACTTCTTCAGTTTTTTGAGTAAAAGCCAGAAGTGGATCCAAAAGGAAGGAAAGGTATAAAAGAAAAAAAACAGCATCTATTTTCTTTTATGTCCACTCCTGTGTTTGGTGACAAAAAACAGTGCATTTCTCTGGCCTTAGGCTAGATTCACACGAGCATTTCCGTTTTGCGTCCGCAAAAAAATGACACGTTTTTCATGTATTGCAGTTCCGTGTAGCATCAGTTGTTGTGGTCAGTGTTGGTGCACATTTCTTTCTTTTTTTTTTCTTTTCTCTGCATTTCAAGGAACTGGTACGTAAATCACGGACAGCACACGGATGTGCGTCCGTGTGCTGTCCGTGATTTTCACGCAACCATTGACTTCAATGGGTGAGTGATCTGCAAAAAAGGCACAAGAATAGAACATGCAGTGAGTTTCACGCAATGGAAACACGCCGCGCGAAAAAAACTGCATGTCTGAATGATCCCATTGAATTGCAGAGGGACCGTGTGACGGCCGTTGTTTTAAGATATTCCACAACTTTCTAACCACTGGCACTCCCCACAAGCCCTAAAACAAAAGGGTTTTGAGGCTTTACTTCTGGGTCAGTCAATTACATGTATGTGAAATAAGGGTTATAAAGTAGACCAGAGTACAGTATACTTCAGTCTCATTCACTTCTGTGTAGGCCTCTGAGCCTGTGAAGAAAGATTTTGTCCCTCATAGCATTGATTTGCTGGTGACATAGGAACTGACTATTCATCTCCCTCAGATGCCCAATGCTGCCGATGGAGTTAACACTATGTCACACTCTGGGGCCCCAAGTCGCTCTGTTATAAATGAGTTCAAATCAAAAGGGAAAATTGAAATCTTACTCAGATGTTCCTCCCTTAAGGCCCAAGCCAGGACCAGGGGGCAGTATCACTCAACAGCAAGGCTGCATGACACCTTTCCAATCACAAATGTGATTGGAAATGTTAACCCTTACCTACAACTTATATCAGAGAAATGATACTGCACCCCAAAATCCAGATCACAGAGAAGCAGTAATATCATAAATATTACAGTACATTTCTGCTTTGGTCCAGCCATGACTTCCATGATACATATTAAGAGCTGCAGAAAATGAGTAAATCCATCCTAGGCTTACATCTCTAGATTTCCCCCAGTCAGATGGATGTCCAAATAATTAATTGTCTGGCTGAGTAAAAGCACGCAGCGTATCCGCCATCTGTGCCGCAGGGAATTGCGTTGAAAAACCGCACCAAACTGTGGTGAAGTTTGTCGCCCAGAATGTCCGCTGCGGATAACTGCAGCATGGCCTCTGGAGACCGCTGTGATTGGCTGCAGTCAATGGGTGCGTGATTCGTGCAACAGCAGTAAAAAGTATGAATGAAAACAGAAAAGCACCACGTGCTTTTCTGTTTACAAACATACAAACAGAGTATCATAATGATGGTGGCTGTGCGAAAATCACGCAGTCACGCATCATACGCGGCTGACACACGGAACTGTTAAGTACATTTTGCGCACACAAAACGCCGCGTTTTTTGCGCGTGCAAAACGCACACGCTCGTGTAAATCCGGCCTACGTATGAGATTTATTTTGTTCTGAGCTGCGTTTTTTTGCGGCGGAATCGCTGCGAACCTGCCTCAAAAAAATGCAAGAACTGCTATTTGTTGTGGGATTTACCTCCTCATTGAATTCAATGGCGAAAACAGGTTTGCAGTAGATTTTGCATGCAGTTTTTTTTAGCTAAAAATATATTTCTTAAGTTCCTTTCCTGGTTTTGGCTAAAAAAAACGCATGAAAAATCTGCAGCAAATCTGCACTGTGGGAACCCAGCCTAAGGCCTTATTTACACGAGCGTGTTAAACGTCCGTGGGACGGCCGTTGAAACAGCGGCCGTCCCACGGACCTATGTAATTCAATGTGGCCGTTCACATAGCCATTGTTTCAACGGGCCGTGTGAAGGCTCCGTGGGAAAATAGGACATGTCCTATCTTTTCATGCATTACGCATCCCTCTATAGACTCAACTATGGGGGATGCGTGACATCGCGTCCCGCAGCGCCGAGCATGGATGCACCTCGGCCGTGAAAAACTATCGATTTTTCACGTTCGAGTTGCGCAACGCTAGTGTAAATAAGGCCTTATGCTGCGGATTTTCCACAACGCAATCCTTTGCGGAAAATCCGCAGTATTTACACTAAGGGTATGTTCACACGCACTAATTACGGACGTAATTCGGGCATTTTTGCCCCGAATTACGTCCGAAAATAGCGCCTCAATAGCGCTGACAAACATCTGCCCATTGAAAGCAATGGGCAGACGTTTGTCTGTTCACACGAGGCGTAATTTACGCGCCGCTGTCAAATGACGGCGCGTAAATAGACGCCCGCATCAAAGAAGTGACCTGTCACTTCTTTGGCTGTAATTGGAGCCGTTACTCATTGACTCCAATGAATAGCAGCGCCAATTACGTCCGTAATGGACGTGGCGTTCAAGCGCCTGCACATGCCGTTACGGCTGAAATTACGGGGATGTTTTCAGGCTGAAACATTCCCGTAATTTCAGCCGTTACGGACGCCCTCGTGTGAACATACCCTAAGTTTGAACTGACCCTTACACTGGTTAACAAGGCCAGTTTTTCTTGTAAAGGGTGCCAGACGCATTGTCACGGTTTTGCAATGCAGTTTTTGGCTGCGTGGCTTGTACAGGTGAGGCATATGATTTCAATGTGCTTCATCTGTACAAGCTGTGCGGCGAAAAACCTCATTGTAAAACTGTGGCAAATAGGTTCTTGGCCATGCGTACTACATCGGCACAGGGCCCCTACATGTACAGGCACCCTAGTGGTAAGGCCACATGGAGCGTTTTTTATTGAATTTTTTTCTGGTGCCGTTTGTGACCGGCGGCAAAAAAAACGAGGCAAAACTGCACCCTAAATGTGCCACAATATGTAACATTTTGCACGTAGATTTTTAGGTTAAAATACAAGCTAATACTAAAGAAAAATTATTTTGTTTTATTGACAATGGAAACTATTATTTATTCATTATTTGTTTTCATATTTTGTAATTATTTTATATTGAAGGTTTCCCCTGTTTTTAAATCACTGCAGAATGTATTGTTTCTCTAGAAATAAAGGTTACCATTAGTAAATAGTAGTAAAAGTTACTACTTTCCTATACTGCCACTAGGTGGCAATGTAATACCAATGCACCAACGCAAGGTCTTTTGAACAGCCTGCCATTTACGAAAAGGCCAAGTTCTAAATCGAAATATATATTTTCAAAAAAACTCTACAAACTTTAAAATAAACATATTATCTGTGTATATTATTTGCTGTTCCAAAATAATAAAAAAAAGAATATTGGCAGAAAACGCTCTGCAGCCGGGATGTATGACTGCGACATTTCGCGAATGTTTGGGAGATAGATCCCTAATCAGTATTAGGCAGGTTTATGAGAAATGCACATGCAAAGTAAGCTACGAGCTTGAAGATATATTTCTTTAATTTATTAGGAATATTATCATTTACACACAAAAAAAATAATAATTAACTTTGTTTACTGTGTTTGTTAAATGAAATAATAAATAAAACAGGTATCTCTCAGAGCTGTGACTTCTGAAAGACCATGCAGCCAGAATAAAGAAGAATGAACCCAATTGCCACATCTCAATATGAACCCAGATTTTCCAGAGCCACATCAAGAATGGGACTTGCCCAGCAGAAGTGAAGGAGACCTCACTGAGCTGAGACCTCGGCCATCAAAAACAAACAAAACATTCTCTATGTTGGAGAACATTTATTGTTAATTCATACACTAAATTCCGTAAATATAAATGATCTATCTATCTATCTATCTATCTATCTATCTATCTATCTATCTATCTATCTATCTATCTATCTATCTATCTATCTATCTATCTATCTATCTATCTCATATCTATCTATCTATCTATCTATCTATCTATCTATCTATCTATCTATCTATCTATCTATCTATCTATCTATCTATCTATCTATCTATCTATCTATCTATCTATCTCTCTCATATCTATCTATCTATCTCTCTCATATCTATCTATCTATCTATCTATCTATCTATCTATCTATCTATCTATCTATCTATCTATCTATCTATCTATCTATCTATCTATCTATCTATCTATCTATCTATCTATCTATCTATCATCTATCTATCTATCTATCTATCTGTCTGTCTGTCTGTCTGTCTGTCTGTCTGTCTGTCTGTCTGTCTGTCTGTCTGTCTGTCTATCTATCTATCTATCTATCTATCATCTATTTATCTTTCTATTACTGACTTTTTCCTTTCCTCTTTCTTTTTTATACTTTTATTGCTATATTCTCAGTGATAAAACTGAAAACGTACATTTTTACGTGTACTGCGTTAGTACCAAAATACATAATAAGGCCTTATTCACACGAACGTGTCCATTTTGCGCGCATAAAAAACGCAGCGTTTTTCCTGTGTTGCAGTTCCGTGTGACATCAGTGTATGGTGCGTGTCTGCGTTTTTTACGCGCGTATGTCGCGCGATTCACGTCAGCAAAATAAACTGAAGGAGGTGTTTTTCTTTTTCAAAATCATTTCTTTAGCAGCTGTCATGTGAATCACGCACAGCACATGCAGACAGTCCGTGATTTTCACGCAGCGTATGTCTGCTGCGTGAAACGCACGACATGTCCTATATTTGTGCTTTTCTCACACATAACGCACCCATTGAAGTCAACTTCCGTGTGACGCGCGTGATTCGCGCAAGAGCAGTAAAAAGTATGAATGAAAACAGAAAAGCAAACATACAAACAGTGTCATAATGATGGCGGCTGCGCGAAAATCACGCAGCCACGCATCATATGGTGATGACACACGGAGCTGTTAAATGCCTTTTGCGCGCGCAAAAACGCACACGTTCGTGTGACTCCGGCCTAACACGGACGTAAAATAAACTCGTGTGAATATGGCCTAAGCGTGCAAAAAAAAAAATAAGTATCTGATTATGAGAGTAAAACCATACCCCCAGGGACAGGAGAAAAACAAAGAAAATTGTTCTATTCTTCAATAAAAATTCTAGTGTAAATTCCTCTACAATCCTACTAGAATATTAGGCTGGGGCTACAATCAGACTTTGGTCGTGGAGAAGTTGTTGTGCCATAAAAGTCTGTGTGTAGCCCCATCTTAATATGTTAGCAGGATTGTAGAAACATTTGCACTGATCTGTGACAGCTTCAACTGCAATTTGCAAGCAACTTTTTTTACCACCCCATTCCATTCCTGTTGATATTTGTCTGACAGTTGTCACGCTACAAAAAAACTGTGTGTTCAGCCCCAGCCTTAAGCAGAACAGGGGTAGAAATAGCGTTTAGCCCCCAAAGGCAAATGTGCCTATCGACCTAAGATTATAAATATGGAGTAATCACAAGTTTGTAGCGTATAATTGTGGCTGATCCGGTGATCATAAAGTGATTTTCAACCATTTGAAGTTGTGGCATATTGCTAGGCTATACCATAACGTCATGATCGGTGGGGGTCTGACTGATGAAATCTCCGGCGATTGATGGAACAAAGTCGCTGTAGTGGTAGTAAAGTGTGGTGGATCGCCACTCCTGATCTGGCGCTATGCATTGGTCAGACCCCTACCTTCAAAAGCTGTGCTGAAACGTACATCGGGTTTGGCGCCATCCCGATTGTGTCCTACAGATATGTATATATTAAAGCATGTCATTTTATATGCTGCTCTTTTTTATGAACATGTTTCACATATCTAATTACCCTTACTGCTTGCATTTAGCCTCTTGTCCATGTCCTTATCCACCTTGCAATATTGCAAAGACAATGTATATACATTGTATATATTTTTATGATCTCATATATTGCCCAACACTATGCACGTTAATACATAAGGCTATGTTCACATCACATCTTCGCCTTACACTTTTGCGTGTATGTTGGGAAAGCTCCCAAAGTACACGCTAAACGTGTCCATAGGCCTCTGTTGGGCCGGTATACTTTTTTTTGGAGGCTGGAATAACGTAGTATACTATGCTCTTCCATCCTGAGGGATCCTGCAAAAAAAGCGTATTTTGTGCGCTTGGCCCGGAGATTCCGGCCCTCGGGAAGCCCCTGACGTCAATGTCCATGTATGGACAGTGATGTCAGGGGCTTTCAACTAGGGAGTCCTCGGCCAGAGCATCGGTAGTGCTCTGACCAGGGCCGCCAGGATTGGAGAAGCCCCTAACATCACTGTCCAAATATGGTATAACTTTTTTTTTTCTTACTTGCGATTTTTTTTCTTTTACTTGCAAAATGTCTCAACACACAGCACTTTCTTGTGGGTTTAACACCCCATTGAATTCAATGGGGAAAACCCGCACCACAGGAGCAGCGATTCCGCAGCATAATTGACATGCTGCGGCTGAAGAAACCACACCGCATGTCAATTTATATGCGTTTTTTCGGCAGCTTTTTTCCGCTGTGTGGGGATGAGATTTGTTTAAATCTCACCCACACTGCTGCTACTGTAATACGCTGTGAATTTTCCACAATTAATCCATTGCAGAAAATCTGCAGTGTTTACGCCTAGTGTGTTCCTACCCTTAACCCCTTGAGTACCCAGCTCATTTTGGCCTTGAGGACCAGACCCATTTTTTCAAATCTGACATGTATCACTTTATGTGGTAATAACTCCGGAATGCTTTTACCTATCCAATTGATTCTGAGATTGTTTTCTCGTGACATATTGTACTTTAGTTTAGTGCAAAAATTTGGTCGATAAATTCATTGCTTATTTGTGAAAAACACCAACATTTAGCGAAAATATGAAGAAATTATGATTTTTCCAATTTTAAATGCATCTGCTTGTAAAACAGATGGTAATACCACACAAAATAGTTACCAATTAACATCTCCCATAGGTCTACTTTATGTTTGCATCGTTTTTTGAACATCCTTTTATTTTTCTATGACCTCACAAGGCTTAGAACTTTAGCAGCAATTTCTCATATTTTTAAGAAAATTTCAAAAAGCGATTTTATCAGGGACCAGTTCAGTTCTGAAGTGGTTTTGAGTGCCCTATATATTAGAAACCCCCATAAAACACCCCATTTTGAAAACTGCACCCCTCAAAGTATCCAAAACAGCATTCAGAAAGTGTTTCAACCCTTTAGGCGTTTTACAGGAATTGAAGGAAAGTAGAGCTGAAATTTTAAAAATTCATTTTTTTTTACAAAATTCATATGTAATACATTTTTTTCTGTACCACAGAAGGTTTTACCTGAGAAACGCAACTCAATATTTATTGCCCAGATTCTGCAGTTTTTAGAAATATCCCACATGTGGCCCTAGTGCGCTAATGGACTGAAACACAGGCCTCAGAAGCAAAGGAGCACCTCTTGGATTTTGGGGCCTCCTTTTTTCAGAATATATTTTAGGCACCTTGTCAGGTTTGAAGTGGTCTTGTGGTGCCAAAACAGTGGAAACCCCCAAAAGTGACCCCCATTTTTTAAACTACACCCCTCAGGGAATTTATCTAGGGGTATAGTTAGCATTTTGACCCCACAGGTATTTTGCTATATTTTCTGGAGTTAGTCTGTGAAAATGAAAATCTACTTTTTTTCTAGAAAAACGTAAAAATTTCTAATTTTTGCAAGAAATAGAGGAGAGAAAGCACCCCAACATTTGTAAAGCAATTTCTCGCGATTACGGAAATACCCCATATGTGGTAATAAACTGCTGTTTGGACCCACAGCAGGGCTCAGAAGGGAATAACCCCCATTTGGATTTTGGAGCTCTGATTTTACTGGAATGGTTTTCAGTGCCGTGTCACGTTTGCAACGCCCTGGAGGGACCTAAACAGTGGAATCCCCCCAAAAGTGACCCCATTTTGGAAACTATACCCCTCAAGGAATTTTTCTAGTGGTATAGTTATCATTTTGACCCCACAGGTTTTTTGCTGAATTTATTGGAATTAGTCTGTGAAGATGAAAAGAGACTTTTTTTTGGAGAAAACACAGAATTTTCTAATTTTTATAAGGAATAAAGGAGAAAAAGCACCTCAACATTTGTAAAGCAATTTCTCCTGATTACGGAAATACCCCATTATGTGGTAATAAACTGCTGTTTGGACCCATGGCAGGGCTCAGAAGGGACGGAGCACCATTTGGATTTTGCAGCTCAGATTTTGCTGAATTGGTTTCTGGGGGCCATGTCGCATTTGCAGAGTCCCTGAAGTACCAGTATAGTAGAAATTCCCCAGATGTGATCCCAATTTGGAGACTATACCCCTGAAAGAATTAAATTAGAGGTGTAGTGAGCATTTTGAGCCCTCAGGTGTTTTATAGATTTTATTAGAATTGGTCCGTGAAAATGAAAACATTTTTTTTTCCAATAACCTGTAGCTTTAGCTCAGAATTTTTCATTTCCACAAGGAATACAGGAGAAAAGACACCCCAAAATGTGTTACACAATTTCTCCTGATTACGGAAATACCCCATATGTGGTTGTAAACGGCTATTTGGACATACGGCAAGGGTCTAAACGGAAAAAGTGCAATTTCGTTTTTGGAGTGGAGATTTTACAAAATTGGTTTTTGGTGCCATGTTGCATTGCGCTGAGGTACCAGTACAGTGAAAACTCCCGAGAAGTGACCCCATTTAGGAAACTACACCCCTCAAGGAATTCATCTAGAAGTGTAGTGACCATTTTGACCCCCAAAGGTTTTGCAGAAATTAGTGCACAGTGGATGTTGCAGATTAAAAATTGACATTTTCCACATATATGCTATTTCAGTGCCCAATGCGTTGGGCCCAGCTTGTACCACTGGAGACATACGCCCCATAAATTGTTAAGCGGTTCTACAGAGTACGGTAATACCCCATATGTGGTCATAAACCGCTGTTTGGGCACACTGCCAGGCCCAGAAGGAGCGCCATTTGGCTTTTGGAGCGCAGATTTTGCTTGGTAGTAGTTTTGTTTAGTGTTTTACTGGTGTTTCAGTTTATAATGTGGGGGCATATGTAATCTGTGCGGAGTATATACATTTTTTGCGTGACACACTGTCGTTTTTATTGGTACCATGTTTGGCTACGCGCGACTTTTTGATCACTTTTTATTCAATTTTTTTGGAAACAACGTGACCAAAAAAGGAAATTCTGCCATTGTTTTTTATGGTATTTTTTTTACGGTGTTCACCGTGCGGGATAAATAATATGATATTTTTTTAGGTCAGGCCGATACGAACGCGGCGATACCTATTATGTCTAGTTTTTGTCTTTTTTTTCATTTTTTTTCTAATTATAAAGGGCTTGATCAGGGAAACAAGGCGATTATTGTTTTTATTATGTAAAACTTGTATTTATTTATTTATCTAAAACTTTTTTTTTAACTTTTTTTTTCACTTTTTATTTTACACATACTAGGGGACTGGAAGATCTGATCTTCTGATCCCCTGCACAATACACTGCACTACTTCTGTATGTACTGATGTAGTGCAGTGTATTGTAACTGTCACTTTACAACTGACAGTTGAGCCTATTACGTCCTGCCTTGGGCAGGACCTAATAGGCTCCCGTACCTGGCAACCAGGAAGCCGTTGCTAGGCTTCCTGGTTGCCATCGCAACCATCAGAACCCCGCGATTTTTCGCGGGGGCGGCAATGGGGTTCAGAGGGAGCCCCCTCCCTCTGTATCAATCACTTAAATGCCGCTGTCGCTATTGACAGCGGCATTTAAGGGGTTAAACTACAGCGATCGGAGAGGACAGTGATCGCTGTAGTTGCAGTGGGATGTCGGCTGTATATTACAGCCGACATCCGATGAAGATGGAGCGAGCACAGCTCCTGTGCCCGCTTCATCCTCAGGGCGTTACTATACGCCCATTTTCGGGAAGGGGTTAATAAAAATAGTGTTTGTTTTTTTTACACCGCTTTCTCTGATCTCCTCACGTATCTCACAGAAGTGAGGAGATCAGAGAAAGTGACAGGAGCTTTCTCCTGCAGACGACGTCACAGACGGCTGTGATTGGTCAGTCTTCAGAGACTGACCAATCACAGCAATCGCCGGCATTGGGGACTGCTAATTGGTCCCCAGGCCGGTAGCAGAGACGGTTAGCTGTCAATGACAGCTGCCGCCGCTGTTCTGTCACTATGTGATTTCACATAGTGACAGTTTATTCCTGCGCCGTAATAGTACGTCGAAGGTATGCTGGAATAAGCGGCCAGCGACGTACTATTACGTCGAAGGTACGCAAGGGGTTAAAGCAGTACTGTTCCCGGGAAGTTCAGATGATGTATCCCAGTGTACGGCTATACAGTAGGATATGTTGGTGCCTTCTATGTATCTCACTCCGGTGATGTCGCCATATGCATTGTGTGACTAATTTTACTCATTTGTCCTGTATGCTTAATAAAGTTTTTAATACTTTTTCCAGAAAATTAGTGCATTGTACCATTATTGCAGGGGTGGGTAACCTTTTTTCTGCCAAGGGCCATTTGGATATTTATAACATCATTCCCCTGCTATATTTGATCAAACATTTAATTAACTCACCCCTAATGTGATGGCTGGAACAGCTTCTCTTTGGTGAGGCATGTGATGTTAGCTGGTATTGATGATGTTGCTACTCCGTCGATCAGTCTGGAGCACAGTCGACTCTTTGCAATGGTAAGTTTTGAAAAAAACAGTGTTTCCGACTTACATAAAGGGGTTTTCCCATCAGGGACATTTATGACATATCCACAGGATATCCAAAGAAGTAGTAGGACAACAGCACACGTCTTCAAATCATCAAAGCTTGTCGTTTGTGGATGTCTTGACAATAAAACCACTTTGATGATTTGAAGACGTGTGCTGTTGTCCTACTACTTCTTTGGATATACATCGTGCTGGAGTTGGTTTGCCTGGCTTGACAGCGTGCACCGCACCATACTCGGGACTAGTGCTGCTTCAAAAATCTCCTTTTTTCTGATATCCACAGGATATGTCTTAAATGTCAGACAGATGCGGGTCCCACCTCAGGGACCCTCACCAATCTCTAGAACGAGGCCCCCTAAACTCCCAAACTCCGATGCAGAGTGAGTAGGGCGGACGGAGCCAAGAAGCGAGCGGCATGGTCAGAGTAAGGTCGGGCCAGACCAAAAGATCTTGCGGGCCGGAGGTTCCCCACCCCCATACCTCCCAACTTTTGAATTCGGAAAAGAGGCCCACCAGAGCCCCCCTGTAGATTGCTCCACACACAGCCCGCCCGTACATAGCGCCAGACACAGCCCCGCTGTAGATAGCTCCAGACACAGCCCCCCTGTAGATAGATCCACACACAGCCCCCCAGTAGATAGCTCCACACACAGCCCCCCTGTAGATAGCTCCACACACAGCCCCCAGTAGATAGCTCCACACACAGCCCCCCTGTAGGTAGCGCCACACACATCCACCTGTAGATAGCGCCACACACAGCCCCCTGTAGATAGCTCCACACAAAGCCCCCTGTAGATAGCTCCACACACAGCCCCCCTGTAGATAACTCCACACACAGCCTCCCTGTAGATAGCTCCTCACACAACCCCCTGTAGATCGCTCCACACACAGCCACCCTGTAGATAGCACCACACACAGCCCCCCAGTAGATAGCTCCATACACAGCCCCCCAGTAGATAGCTTCACACACAGCCCCCCTGTAGGTCGCGCCACACACATCCACCTGTAGATAGCGCCACACACAGCCCCCTGTAGATAGCTCCACACACAGCCCCCTGTAGATAGCTCCACACACAGCCCCCCTGTAGATAACTCCACACACAGCCTCCCTGTAGATAGCTCCTCACACAACCCCCTGTAGATCGCTCCACACACAGCCGCCCTGTAGATAGCACCACACAAAGCCCCCCAGTAGATAGCTCCACACACAGCCCCCCAGTAGATAGCTTCACACACAGCCCCCCTGTAGGTCGCGCCACACACATCCACCTGTAGATAGCGCCACACACAGCCCCCTGTAGATAGCTCCACACACAGCCCCCTGTAGATAGCTCCACACACAGCCCCCCTGTAGATAGCTCCACACACAGCCTCCCTGTAGATAGCTCCTCACACAACCCCCTGTAGATTGCTCCACACACAGCCACCCTGTAGATAGCACCACACACAGCCCCCCAGTAGATAGCTCCACACACAGCCCCCAGTAGATAGCTCCACACACAGCCTCCTGTAGGTCGCGCCACACACATCCACTTGTAGATAGCGCCACACACAGCCCCCTGTAGATAGCTCCACACACAGCCCCCTGTAGATAGCTCCACACACAGCCCCCCTGTAGATAGCTCCACACACAGCCCCCCTGTAGATAGCTCCACACACATCCTCCCTGTAAATAGCTCCACACACAGCCCCCTGTAGATAGCTCTTTGATGTCACTCACCGTCAGAAGAAGGCAGGAGTCTTGCAGTAGTGTTCTCACTGGTGTCGATGCCGGCCCGGGAGTGAACCAGTCCAGTCACCTGACCGATGAGGTCAGATGACAGGTCAGGTGACTGGACTTGTCAACTCCCAAGCCAGCATCGATCCCAGTGAGAGCACCGCCGCAAGACTCCTGCCTTCTTCTGATCGCTGCTGCAGTCGTCTGGCATGCAGGGCGCCTGTCAGCAGCGATCAACTGTTTTGATACAGCTGCAGCGCCCAACGGGACATTCTGCAGACCGCCCGGGTCGGCGGGACAGCAGTGAGAAACTGGGACTGTCCCGCCTGATCCGGGATGGTTGGGAGGTATGCCCCACCCCTGCATTATTGTTTAGGTTTAAATATTTGTGGGATGAATCACTTTACTGGTCCTCATGCTGATTTGCCCAATAATTGTTGCTATATAACATTGTTGATTCTCCTTGCTATCTATATGAGAGTAAATATCTACTTAGTGATTAGTTTGGACTTTGAAAGGAGGCACATGGAGCCGTATGCTTCTAGGAGAGGATACCACTGGAATACAGAATGCGTTGGAGCAAAGCACCATCCAAAGGCAAACAGTACAGAGTTTTTATATTGTAAGATCTGTAATGGTACCATATGAATGAGGCCTTAAAGAGTGTAAGACATGCTGAAAAAGAGCTCTTTAGGACTCGTTCACACAGAAAATGTCTGGCAATTTAAACTGCTTAAAAAAATGCTAGTAAAAATGCTAGCTAAAAAATGCTATTCAATTTTAACATGCGTTTTTATTGGCGTTATTGATGGCATTTTTCATTTAGTGTCATTTTATACATGCTTTTTTTCTGGCATTTTTTGGGAAAAATGCCTGTAAAAAAACGCAATACCCAGAGCATGCTGATTTTGAAAAAAATGCCACTGCCACGAAATTGCCTCAAAAATACCACAAACTAAAACGTAGTTGTGTGTATTGCATTTGATATTTTACTATAGACTTTAACCGGTTCAGGACCGTGCTATTTTGATCATTCAGGACCAGACACCATTTAGGCATTTTTAGCACGTTAGTTAAATGGCTATAACGTTTTTATTTGTTGGGCTAGCCACATGATTTTTGCGATGTTTTTTTTCCGTAGACAATGCAGGTTTCTTTTATCATTTTTATACACACCCTTTTGCTATTTTAAACTTTTTAGGCTTAAAGTTTGAAAATAATAGTAAAAAAATAAGCTTTTTTAGATTTTAGCTATTTTTTTCTCGTAATAACATAGTTTTACCCTAAAATAGAGCTTTTATTTGTGATGGTCATTTTCTACCGTAAATTTCAATATAGTATATGTCTATTTTAGGGTAATTGGCTCAGGGCTAGCGTTACGACAATGATTGGCGGGGGGGGAAAGTATTTTTTGGGGTGGGTATTTTATGTCTATTATTATAAAAAAAATGTGCACTTTACTTTTATTTTTTTATTACTATGGTCTGTGGACTTTATTTTTTTTTCTTTCTTCTTTAACACCATGTTTTTCCACTGTAACTGGGGCTGCACAGCATTCCCAGTTAGGGTATGTTCACACGCTTAACCAAAAACGTCTGAAAATACGGAGCTGTTTTCACGGGAAAACAGCTCCTGATTTTCAGACTTTTTTAAGCCACTCGCGATTTTCGCCGTGTTTTTTATGTCCGTTTTTGGAGCTGTTTTCTATAGAGTCTATGAAAAACAGCTCCAAAAACGTCCCAAGAAGTGTCCTGCACTTGTTTTAATGAGCCGTCATTTTACGCGCCGTATATTGACAGCGACGCGTAAAATAAAGGCTCGTGGGAACAGAACATCGTAATTCCCATTGAAAGCAATGGGCAGATGTTTGTAGGCGTATTAGCAGCGTTTTTTCAGGCGTAATTCGAGGAGTAAAACGCCCAAATTACGCCTGAAAACACTGAGTGTGAACATACCCTAACACAGGGGTCTCAAGCACGCGGCCCGCGGGCCGCATGTGGCCCCTGGGGCTGTCATCTGCGGCCCGCGGGACACAGAGCCGCTAGTATCGGCTCTGCTCCGAGACTCTGGAATTCCCTGACATCGCTGTCCACATATGAACAGCGATGTCTGGGGCTACCCCAGAGCCGGAGTCCCGAGCAGAGCGCTGGTGTCGGCTCTGCTCCGGGACTCTGTGGAATTCCCTGACATCGCTGTCCACATATGAACAGCGATGTCTGGGGCTTCCCCAGAGCCGGAGTCCCGAGCAGAGCGCTGGTGTCGGCTCTGCTCCAGGACTCTGTGGAATTCCCTGACATCGCTGCCCATATATGGACAGTGTGTCAGGGTCTTGCCCAGAGCGGAGCAGAGCGCTGGTGTCGGCTCTGCTCCTGGACTCTGTGGAATTCCCTGACATCGCTGTCCACATATAAACAGCGATGTCTGGGGCTTCCCCAGAGCCGGAATCCCGAGCAGAGCGCTGGTGTCGGCTCTGCTCCGGGACTCTGTGGAATTCCCTGACATCGCTGCCCATATATGGACAGTGTGTCAGGGTCTTGCCCAGAGCGGAGAAGAGCGCTGGTGTCGGCTCTGCTCCTGGACTCTGTGGAATTCCCTGACATCGCTGTCCACATATGAACAGCGATGTCTGGGGCTTCCCCAGAGCCGGAGTCCCGAGCAGAGCGCTGGTGTCGGCTCTGCTCCGGGACTCTGTGGAATTCCCTGACATCGCTGTCCACATATAAACAGCGATGTCTGGGACTACCCCAGAGCCGGAGTCCCGGGCAGAGCGCTAGTACAGGCTCTGCTCCGGGACTCTGTGGAATTCCCTGACATCGCTGCCCATATGTGGACAGTGTGTCAGGGTCTTCCCCATAGCGGAGTCCCGGGCAGAGCGCTAGTATAGGCTCTGCTCCGGGACGCTGCGGAATTCCCTGACATATCTGCCCATATATGGACAGTGTGTCAGGGCCTTCCCCAGAGCGGAGTCCCGGGCAGAGCGCTAGTATCGGCCCTGCTCCGGGACTCTGTGGAATTCCCTGACATCGCTGCCCATATGTGGACAGTGTGTCAGGGTCTTCCCCATAGCGGAGTCCCGGGCAGAGCGCTAGTATAGGCTCTGCTCCGGGACGCTGCGGAATTCCCTGACATATCTGCCCATATATGGACAGTGTGTCAGGGCCTTCCCCAGAGCGGAGTCCCGGGCAGAGCGCTAGTATCGGCTCTGCTCCGGGACTCTGTGGAATTCCCTGACATCGCTGCCCATATATGGACAGTGTGTCAGGGTCTTCCCCAGAGCGGAGTCCCGGGCAGAGCTCTATTATCGGCTCTGCTCCGGGACTCTGGGGAAGCCTCTGACATCGCTGTCCATACATCGACAATGATGTCAGGGGCTTCCCCAGAGCAGGAGTCCCAGTGATGTCAGCAGCACAGCTGGAGTCCCAGGAAGAGCCTACTAGCGCTCTGCCTGGGACTCCAGCTCTGGGCAAGCCCCTGACATCACTAGGGCAGCCTCTACAGAGGGCACTGGGGCAGCCTCTACAGAGGGCACTGGGGCAGCCTCTACAGAGGGCACTGGGGCAGCCTCTACAGAGGGCACTGGGGCAGCCTCTACAGAGGGCACTGTGGCAGCCTCTACAGAGGGCACTGTGGCGTTATCTACAAGTGGGTGTGTGACAGTATCTGAAGAGGACACTGGCATTATCTACAGAGGGCACTGTGGCCTTATCTACAGAGGGCACTGTGGCCTTATCTACAGAGGGCACTGTGGCCTTATCTACAGAGGGCACTGTGGCCTTATCTACAGAGGGCACTGTGGCCTTATCTACAGAGGGCACTGTGGCCTTATCTACAGAAGGCACTGTGGCCTTATCTACAGAGGGCACTGTGGCCTTATCTAGGGGTGTGTTGCATTATCCACAGAGGGCACTGCGGCAGCATCCACAGAGGGCACTGCGGCAGCATCCACAGAGGGCACTGCGGCACTATCTAAAAAGGGGCTGCCCAATCTTGACATGTGTGCTAACTGAGCCGCCGGACTGCATTTAGCGACACTTAAACTGGAAAGCTGGATTGTTGAAATAAGCACTTGGAGAAATATTTCAAATTTTAAACCTAGCGGTATTATTATAGTAATGTAGTATTATTATTCTAGTAATATAGTGTTATAGTCGTTCAAATAACTAATTGATTAACAGTAATTTTGGATTGTATCAAATTTGGAAGTAATGCGGCCCGTCAACTTCCCATTTTTTCTATATGCGGCCCACTTACCCGGCCGAGTTTGAGACCCCTGCCCTAACACCTGCTATATTACATTGAATTACACTGGGCAAAAGAATATTTTTAAACTGTCAATATATATTGCAGGTAACTAAACCATTACGATATGGGTGTTTTTGGAACAACATTTTAATGTGGAACCTGAAAGCGCATTCATGCCTTCTTTAGGCCTCCTTCACACAGAACTTTTCTGGCTATTTAAACTGCATCAAATAAGCTTCTAAAAATGCTAGCGTTATTAAAATTTAACAGACGTTTATAGTAGCATTTTTTCATTTGGTGTCATTTCGTACATTCTTTATTTCTGCCGTTTTTAAAGTCCTATATGAGAAGCCTATGAGAAAAACACCTGAAAAAAACACAATACTTAAAGAGAACCTTTCACCTCCCCATACATGTGCAGCTGAGTGCAGCATGTAATGGGGAGGGCTGAACAAACCCTGGGGCATTTTACATTTTTTTCTACCCCCCTCTGTTATTTAGATATCGGTGCCGTTATATTTGGCGCCCGATATTTAAAAAAAAACCTGAACAGTCAAAGGGGCGTCTACTGGCCAGGGGGCGTGTTACTATGGCTGTGACACTGTCCAATCAGATATGGACAGTGTTACAGCAAGAGCGAGGAGAGAGAGTGTGTGCGCGCACACACACGCTCTCACTCTTCAGCTTTCAAGATTAGTCTTGTGCTGAACTGGAAAGGGGGCGTGTCACTGCTACGGACAGTGTAAGAGCTGGGGAGAGGAGAGTGCGCATGCGTGCTCTCATCTCTTCAGCTCTTGGAAGAGATCAGTCTTGTATTGTCTGCCGAACTGGCATCTCTCTTCGCTCTTGCTGTAACACTGTCCATATCTGATTGGACAGTGTCACAGCCATAGTAACACGCCCCCTGGCCAGTACACGCCCCTTTGACTGTTCAGGGGGTTATTTAAATATCGGGCGCCAAATATAACTGCACCGATATCTAAATAACAGAGGGAGGTAGAAAAAAAATGTAAAGTGCCGCAGGGTTTGTTCAGCCCTCCCCATTACATGCTGCACTCCGCTGAAAGGTTCTCTTTAAGAGTATGCTGCATTTGGGGGGAAAAAAACGCCACAAACCAATGTGCAGTTGTCTGTACTGCATTTTATATTTTAAGATAGACTTTAATGTAACATCTGGCCGCACTAAAAAAATGCATGAGAATACGCTGCAAAAAAATGCCACGAAAAATGCAGCAAAATGCTGTGTGTAAAAAAAAAGGCATACAATAAAGGCAATCACAGGGCATAGCCTAACAAAAAAAATGACTAAAGGGTTAATCCTTTCAATGACCGCTTTGCAATCTATTATTATTTGTGTTTATGATTTTTGTATCAGAAAGGAGAGCATAGGGTCAAGGTCTGCTGCCTCCCTGACACTGCTACGGGCGAGCTCCCCCTGAAAGCAGTTCACCTCTACAGTCAGGAGAGGGCCTGAGGGTCTGGCAGAGCAGAGCTGTCAGTCACATCTGCCCACCTCGTTACAGGCGGCTTCTGTCACATTAACTCGGCTTTAGGGCAAATAGTTTTATTGGTAATGCAAAGATCAAGGAAGAATTGCATATTTACTGGTGCTTATGATACTTTATTTACTAGGAAGGTTCCTTACAAGCCATCAAGTGACCCGTGAGAAGCCGGCATTCCTTGTTTGTAGTCCACTTTTATACAAACAATGGGGCAGATTTACTATAGAGTCTGGGTCTAGACTGTGTAAAAATATGAGCCACACTTTGGTGGACATTGCCACATTTTTAATGTTGGCACCTCACTTTGAAAAAGATTAAAAAGAGGATGTGGCTTAGCAGAGAAAGAGGTACAGTTTGCTGGAAGGGGGGCTAGCTTAAAATGCGCAACAGTGCGCCAAAAATGCGCCAAGAAACTAGCACAAATTTCTGATGCAAAATAAGCCAAATCACAAGAGGTATAAGGAAAAGTGTCTAAGAGGTCATGCAAAATGTGCCAAAATTCAGCAAGCACCACTGTGATAAATGTATTTCTTTTTGTTACTATGAACATTGCTGATATATTGATGGTACATTGTAAAGGCATCTTTTTTTTGTGTGCTGTGTATTTGCAGTCACAGTCGTTCTTGCACCTGCATACACGTTTTGTTTCATTTTGTTGGAATGCGCTGTTCAAACTTTTGTGTTGTTTATGTGATTCATATATGTGGGGTTAGTGACTGCCTCCATTTTTTGTTCTTGCACTCCTCCCATTCTGCCCTGGGTGATTTTAATTAGTTTAGTGCCGGCTCCTACCATCCCCAGATATATATGTAGGCTTAGTCACAGTTCTGGGTGTATATGCAGAGTAGGTCCCCACCTATGGAGGACGCCTTGTCGTGGCAGGTCGGCTCACACAATTTGATCAAAATGTGCGCTAAGAACCGCCCTATTGTAAATAGATTTAACAGTAATGCATATTTATTTATATTTAGCAGCTTAGGTGACATTAGTGTTCGCAGTGTACAGTCACCATTTTTGTGTGTGCTATATATATATATATATATATATATATATATATATATATGTGTGTGTGTGTGTGTGTGTGTGTGTGTGTGTGTCTGTATATTCAAATTAATCTTAACAATATTGTTTGAAATGGGAGATTACATTGAGAATATGTACACTTCTACTTCACATTAATGATATTGATCACCGCATTGAGCTATATATTCTGTCCATTATTGGCTTTTTGCTTGACAACCAGTTGTTGGGACATGTATATTCAATACAAACTTCACTTGTAGTAGCCCAATAGTGCAATCCAATGGTTAAAAAAAGGAATAAAGAGTAGACATTTGTATGCTCAGTGAGCTTAATCCATCAGCAATAGCTGCAGAAATCTCAGGCAGTTTGCTACCGGTACAATGGGGTTGATTTACTACTTGAAAATGATGTAATCCTTTCAGCACTTTTTATTTTTTATTTTTTTATAAAACAACGTATTAGAGGACTTAAGACAACTTTTTAATTGTTTTTTATTAGTATTATATATATTTTTTACATTTTGACATACAGCTTCTAAGTATCCTGATTCATAGAAGCTGTATCTTGCGCTCAAACCCGAATCCGTCAGGTCAGGGTAACCAGGGGTAGGGGGTGTTTAGTGTGGAGATACTTTGTACTTGACTCCCCATGCAATCTATGGGTTTGTACAGCTCTCTGAGCCTTTGGTTTGGGCTATTCCTTTTGTAATTTACATAATCTCATTTCTGTATATATCAGTGCACATTCTTATGTGGTACTGCTCAGGTGTGCATTTTTTCTATGGCCCTTTTGCCCTATGATACGGCTTTTGGTGTGTATATATCCGTTTTGAATTGAGTTTTCTGTACTTTACCGCATCACATGCTGTTCATATGGTACTGGCATGTTACTTGTGTAGTCCTCTTCGTATCTTCACACTACATTTTTAATCTGTTTGCATAATTAATATTAACTCTTGATGGCCAATATGTTGTTATGTTTATTGTAATAAAGCTCTTTTTATATTTTCATGGTACAAACCTTGTGCTGTGTGTTATATTCAGTCTTGGATACATTATATGTCCTCACACATCATTATAGGTACTCATCTAACCAGGGGTGGGATCTGTCCGGTTCGCCCCGGTTCTCCCGGACCGGTTGTTAAAATTACTGCCGGTTTGCAGAATCGGGTGAAACGGGAGACTGGAGCCGGTCCCCTGCACTCAATTATATCCACGTCCTTAGGACACGGATACAATTGAGTAGCCTAGCGCTGCTCTGGCAAGGCACAGGATGCCTCGCCATTCGGCGCTTTAGTGACGATGCAGTCGGCGCGATGACGTCATCACGCCGCTGCATCGTTCCGCTGGAGGACTGGCGTCGCTGGAGGACAGAGCGGGAACGGGACAGGTAAGCATATATTTTTTTTCCTTTTCTTTCTACTGTGGACAGCATTGGGGGCCTTATCTATAGGGGACTATATAGGAAACAGTAACTACAGAACTACAGAGGACTATATAGGGAACAGTAACTACAGGGGACTATATATAAGGAACTAACTACAGAGGACTATAGGGAACACTAACTACAGATGACTATATAGGGAACAGTAACTACAGGGGACTATAAAAGTAACAGTAACTACAGGGCCCTATCTACAGGGAACGCCAAATGGGGCCCTATCTACAGGGAACGCCACAGGGGGCCCTATCTACAGGGAATGCCACAGGGGCCCCTATCTACAGGGAACACCACAGGGGGCCCTATCTACAGGGAACCCCACAGGGGGCTGTATCTACAGGGAATGCTACAGGGGGCTCTATCTACAGGGAACGCCACAGGGGGGTTCTATCTGCAGGGAATGCCACATGGGCCCCTATCTACAGGGGCCACTATCTACAGGGGGCACTACAGTGAATTCCACAGGGGGCACTATCTACAGGTAACGCTACAGGGGCTCCTGTCTGCAGGGAATGCCACAGGGGCACAGGGGTCTCTATCTAAAGGGAACGCCACAGGGGGTCCTATCTACCGGGAACGCCACAGGGGGCTCTATCTACCGGGAACGCCACAGGGGGCTCTATCTACAGGGAATGCCACAGGGGGCTCTTTCTACAGGGAACACCACAGGGGGCTCTATCTACAGGGAACGCCACAGGGGGCTCTATCTATAGGGAACACCACAGGGGGCTCTATCTACAGGGAACGCCACAGGGGGCTCTCTCTACAGGGAACGCCACAGGGGGCTCTATCTACAGGGAACGCCACAGGGGGCTGTATCTACAGGGAATGCTACAGGGGGCTCTATCTACAGGGAACGCCACAGGGGGTTCTATCTGCAGGGAATGCCACAGGGGCCCCTATCTACAGGGGCCACTATCTACAGGGGGCACTACAGTGAATTCCACAGGGGGCACTATCTACAGGTAACGCTACAGGGGCTCCTGTCTGCAGGGAATGCTACAGGGGGCACTATCTACAGGGAACGCTACTAACAGAAGGCTCTATGAGGAGCACTATCTACAGTGGGCTCTATGGGGAGAACTATCTACAGAGGGCTTGTCACGTTGGGTTCGTGGACCAACTGGGCCGTACCGCCTTGGCGGTATGGCAGCTGGCCAACAAGGCGCAGGTAACAGCCTATAGTTCGTATAGGGTACCTGTGGCAGCTCGGACAGTAGCAAGGCAGGCTCGGCTGGGACTAGGCAGCAGGCAGACATCAGGCGTGGTGTAGCAGGACAGACGTGGTGTGCAGCACAGCACTACTACAGCTCAGCACAGCACTTGACCAGGCTAGCACGGGATACAGGATACAGGTACTGGAAACACTGGGAACTGGAAGACACTAGGAGACCATTTGCATACACAAACTTTGGGTATGACAACAATGCTTAGGCATGGCAGGAAGGGCCTGGACCCTTCTTATAGCCCAGGGTGCTCTGGGAGCAATCAGCTCAATCTGCCACCTGCGTACGCTTTGGCTTCTTATGTATGGACTGAGCTGATGGCCGCACCCTGGTGGTCACTGTGGAACAGGACGGCCGTATGTGCAGACATCTCTGAAGAGAAGGGCGTCGACTGGATGGAAGGAGTTCGTGGTCAGCGACCACGGATGTTACAGGGCTCTACTGGGAGCACTATCTACAGAGGGCTCTATGAGGGGCACTATCTACAGGGGGCTCTATGAGGGGCACTATCTACAGGGGGCACTATGTGTGGTGCATTACTTTACAGTGTTTGACACAATTTTATTCATGGGCACAGTGTATGGTACTATTTTAATCAGGGACACATTTTATGGTACAATTATATTCAGGGGCACAGTATATGGTACTATTATATTCATGGGCACAGTGTGTAGCACTATTATATTCGGGGTCTCCGTGTATGATACTATTCTATTTAGGGGCATAGAGTTTGGCACCATAACAATTTGCTCTTCGTTTATAGGTGCAGAAATGTTGAAAAAGTGAGCTTCCGAAGACATCCGAGCAGCAAATTGACCCATTTCCGCAGAAATGGGTCATGGCCAGGAGGCATCATAGAGGTCTGGACCAAATGGAAAAGTAAAGAGAAAAAGATGGACTAGAATCTGAGAAGTCGTCACCAGTGAGTCACTAAATGTAAATGTTTATTCTCCCTGCGACTGCTCAGTACTGTAGTGACTGTATGATCTGCAGCGAGATGATGTGTGTATTGTTCTTTTTTTGTGAAACAGCAACTCCCAGCTTATCCTTACCATCGTTCTGGCTATACTGGGAGCTGTAGTTTTATGCCGTACAAACTTATACATTTGCAAATTATCTCTGTACTGAGCTGTATTTGTACTGGTGCTGTATATATGTACTGAGCTTGGTTCTGGTGCTGTGTATATATATATGTAGTGAGCTTGGTTCTGGAGTTATATTCATCATAACATCCAAGCTCAATACATATATAAAGCACCAAAGAGAAGCTCAGAACATACATACAACTCTAGAACCAAGCACCGCATACAAATGCAGCATCAGAACCAAGCTCAGTACATATATACAGCACTACAACACCAGAACAAAGCTCCTTACATAAATACAGCACCAGAACCAAGCTCCGTACATAAATACAGCACCAGAACAAAGCTCAGTACATATATACAGGACCAGAACCAAGCTCAGTACATATATACAGCACTACAACACCAGAACAAAGCTCCTTACATAAATACAGCACCAGAACAAAGCTCCGTATATAAATACAGCACCAGAACAAAGCTCAGTACATATATACAGGACCAGAACCAAGCTCAGTACATAAATACAGCACCAGAACAAAGCTCAGTACATATATACAGCACCAGAACAAAGCTCAGTACATATATACAGCACTACAACACCAGAACTAACCTCCTTACATAAATACAGCACCAGAACAAAGCTCCGTATATAAGTACAGCACCAGAACAAAGCTCAGTACATATATACAGGACCAGAACCAAGCTCAGTACATAAATACAGCACCAGAACCAAGCTCCGTACATATATACAGCACCAGAACAAAGCTCAGTACATATATACAGCAACAGAACCAAGCTCAGTAAATATATACAGCACCAGAACAAAGCTCAGTAAATATATACTGCACAAGAACCAAGCTCAGTACATATACACAGCACCAGAACAAAGCTCAGTACATATATATCAGAACAACCAAGCTCAAAACATATATATATGTACTTAGCTTGGTTCTGGTGCTGTATATATTTACTGAGCTTTGTTCTGGTGCTGTCTATATGTACTGAGCTTTGTTCTGGTGCAGTATATATGTATTGAGCTTGGCCCTGGCACCATATCTGTGCATTAGCTGCCAGATCCATTGTGGCTTACTGTGTACGCCGCACTGTCCTCCACTCTTCTCATGTGCACAGCCTAACTAAATGGACTGAACATGCTTAGGATATTGAATGTGCGCATATAGGTCTGTTTGTAATGGGTGAGTTTAATATAATGTTTGGGTAGGTATGTACGCTCATGTAATTATATACATAGTGTGGAAATCCACACTAAAACATTCTGGACAGAGAATTTCTTTATTTAGAGTCCACTTTAATGTAGGGGGTATTTGGAATATCGGAATTGTTTTAATTTATTCGTTTCTTTTTAGGAAACTATGTACAATTTGAGTGCCAGATAACATTATTTTCTTTGCAGACATTGAACATCTTTGAAGCCTGCAGATTTGTAAATGTAACTCTAGGACTATAAGGGAATGTTTCTATATGATGTTCTCACTGCAATTTGGTAGCAGATTTTTTTCTGCATATTTTGTAAAAAAAAAAAAGACAGGACAATATTTTCCTGTACTTTCTACATAAAAACACCTTAAAAAAATGACAAAAATAAGCAGCGAAAACTGCACATTTGAATATACTCCTAATGCAGGGTGCAACTCAAGTTTAGTACAAGACAGGGTTGAAAAAGAGAAAGAGGTCCCTGTGTAAGAACAGTATTTGCTGAGAACCCAACAGTTAAGAGCCTTTACACAGTCACTTGTATTCATTCTAATACACAGTAGAAAGTGTCAATAAGGTGGCATTGAGACCCCTTACCTACTGGACACACCCCTGACTACGCAATGTAATGTACTTACTAAAATACTAAACTTTTTACGTAAATTAATTCACTTTTTCACAGTTGTGTTTGTGAAAGTAACATCTGGCCATTGCATTTTTACACATAACAGAATAATGCTGTACTACTGCCTATTTTGTACATAGTTTTGTGGTTCTCTATACTCGTGGTCATGTGTGCACACATGCCCATAGTGACCCCCTCTCCTTGTATTTACCAAGTATATGGGGTCAGTATCTACAAAGAACGACGCAGTAAACATTTTGCTTTCATGATTGCAATGAATTATTCATTAGCATTTTATATTAGGAATCAGTTTAGTTACGAGTTGTTATTTATTATGTTATTACAGTTGCTCCATGCTACTACCTAGATATAACATGAAAATACACCTTATTTTACAACTATTAAATTTGTCACTGTCAAGATGGAACGGGGTCTTTAAAGTTTCATAGGACTTCTTCCTCCAAACATCTACTTTGTGTGTGTATTGTTTTAGCCCAGGAATCACATGTCCACAAGCTGTGAATGTGTCTTCCACACGCACGCTCCCTAAAGAGAGACACAGAGGGGTCTGTGTTATTGTCCTGCTTCTTCCTGACTAAAAACAAAGATGTCACTTTGCCCTGGGCCATCCCATCATCATGTGCCCATGTGTTAGACATTAAAGAAGTGTGCTGTCTTCAGAATACATCCTGAATCTCTTCTTCTCCACAGCTGTCTTTGTCACGCTGTCCTTTTTTTTTTCTAAACTTTCCATATTTTTTGCTATCATTGTTCTTATGTTTTTCAAGTGCGCTCCATATGAGAATATTCACCATAATACAGGTATTAAACATAATAGTGTTATGATATGTGTATGAAAATACAACAAATGTTCATGTACATAGAACAGCCTAAAAGAGAGGGGCCAAAAGAGGCCAGCCACCTGCACAGCAATTGGTCGGACAGGGAGCCATCAGCTCCCTTGCATCCATCAGTTATATTAAAAATGTATAAAATAAAAAAAAGTCAAACATATATCATGCCTGATATTTGAGCTTAACATCGGGTTTAAAGTCTTGTGAAACTCGGGACAGTTAGAAAGTATGAAGTGAAACTTGGAGGGTTGCCTAGGGTTCATATTCCCCATCATGGCTTCAATAGGATAATGATCATTTATTATAATTATTATAATTATTGATAATGCTAAATTTAAAAGATGTGAGTTATACCGTTAGGTCCGGAATTATTTGGACAGTGACACAAGTTTTGGCATTTTAGCTGTTTACCAAAACATATTGAATATATAGTTATATAATCAATATGGGCTTAAAGTGCAGACTCTCAGCTTTAATTTGACGGCATTCACCTCCTAATTTGAGGAAGGGTTTAGGAATTACAGCTCTTTAATATGTAGCTGTCCCTTTTTTCAAGGGACCAAAGATAATTGGACAATAATCCCAAAAGCTATTTTATGGGCTGCATGGGCTATTCCCTCGTTAATCCATCATCAATTAAGCAGGTAGAAAGTCTGGAGTTGATTCCAGGTGTGGCATTTGCATTTGGAAGCTGTTGCTGTGAACCCACAACATGAGGTCAATGGAGCTCTCAATGCAAGTGAAACAGAACATAATTAGGCTGAAAAAAATGAAGAAATCCATCAGAGAGATAGCACAAATATCAGAAGTGGCCCAATCAACAATTTGGTACATTCCTGAAAAAAAAAAAAGAGCGCACTGGTGATCTTGTGAACTCCAAAAGGCCTGGACATCCACGGAAGAAAGCAGTGGCGGATGATCTTAGAATCCTTTCCATGGTGAAGAAAAACCCCTTCACAACAACTACCCAAGTGAAGAACACTCTCCTGGAAGTAGGTGTATCAGTATCTAAGTCTACCATAAAGGGAAGACTTGATGAGAGCAAATACAGAATGCTGTTCTGGAACAGCATTCATTGGGCAGATGAAACTAAGATCAACCTGTACCAGAATGATGGGAGGAAGAAAGTATGGAGAAGGCTTGGAACGGCTCATGATCCAAAGCACACCACATCCTCTGTAAAACATGGTGGAGGCAGTGTGATGGCATGGGCATGCATGGCTGCCAAAGGCACTGGGTCACTAGTGTTTATTGTTGATGTTACTGAAGGCAGAAGCAGCCGTATGAATTCTGAAGTGCTCAGTGTTCAGGGATTTACTTTTTGCTCAGATTCAGTACAGGTGGACAATGACCCAAAACTTACTGCGAAAGCAACCCAGAAGTTTTTTAAGGCAAAGAAGTGGAATATTCTGCAATGGCCAAGTCAATCACCAGATCTCAACCCGATCGAGCTGCATTTCACTTGCTTAAGACAAAACTTAAAGGACCAGTGTCACGAAAAAAATTTGATTTTAGTGTTTTATTAAACATTTTTTTATTTATTTGTGTGTTTGTGTTTTACTTTTTTTTATTTTTTCACTTTTTCTTCCCTATGGGGGCTGCCATTTTTTTTCCATCTCAGTATGTGTCGATTAACGACACATACAGACATGGAATACGGCACATACAGTCCCATAGTGAATGCGAACGGGGCCCGTTCCATCCACTATGCTGTACGCCGTCTGTGTGGGAACGGCGCATGCGCCGCTCCCACACAGTCCAAGTTGAACTGTGAGACGTCCGGCGCCATTTTCCTGTGGACCGGAAGTCGCGGCCGGACAGTAAGATTACTACTTCCGGTCGCGGCTTCCGGACTTGTGCACTTGGAGCGGCGGTAGCAGACGGAGCGGACGGACCGGAGGGAGTGGCGGCGGCAGGAGCAGGTAAGTTATTTCTATGTATGTTCGTGGTTTAGTGTGTGTTTACTACTGTATGTTAACCTACTACACTGTGTGTTAGCTCAAAAAATGGCGACACACAGTGTAGGAGGTTTGACCGTTCAATCCCCTCGTTTCTCCCGGCACTAGCCAGGATAAAGGAGGGGGGATTCTGAGAGCTCACTAGAGCGAGTGAGTTTTCTCAAATTTTGCAGCATAAAGCAATGTGGTTGCTTTACCACATGCAATGCTGCAATTTTGAGAATTGCTCCATCTAGTGACCAGCGCTGGGAAATATTATAAATTAGAATCTAATTTATAATATTTCCTGACTCGTGAAAAAAATTAAAAAATTAGAACAATGTTTAATCACCTATACACTAACTGTTTAACTAAAAAAAAAAAAAATGTTTTTCTAGCGACAAGACCCACAAACAAGCAGCAACTGAAGACAGCTTCAGTAAAGGCCTGGCAAAGCATCACAAAGGAGGAAACCCAGTGTTTGGTGATGTCCATGGGTTCCAGACTTCAGGCAGTCTTTGCCTGCAAAGGATTCTCTGCAAAGTATTAAAAAAACAAACATTTTATTTATGCTAATGTTAATTTGTCCAATTACTTTTGAGCCTGAAATGAGGAGGTTGTGTAGAAAAATGATTGCAATTCCTAAACGTTTCACAGGATATTTTTGTTCAACCCCTTGAATTAAACCTGAAAGTCTACACTTCAATTGTATCTGAGTTGTTTCATTTCAAATCCAATGTGGTGGCATGCAGAGCCCAAATCATGAGGATTGTCTCACTGTCCAAATAATTCTGGACCTAACTGTATATAGTCATCCTGCTTGTATAGGGAGTCATTCTAATAGTAACATTATATAACCGTTACCGTGCGCTTCACTTGTAAGTAGCCATTATGGTGCTAATATAAAAATATCACTCATTCAAGTCAACTTTATAAAGGTTACAATAGGATTCTGAATATAACATAATTATATTATCTTAGGGCTTGTACTAAAAAGAGGTGCTGTTTTGTCCAACAAAATAACATAATGCTTCCCCAATATGACAATGATTCTCTGGAAGGGAAAAAGAAATGCTAAATCTCTTTCCTTAATCTTTATATATAATCTGATTCTATTGACTCTCCGTGTCTATAAAACATGTCAGGCCTGATTAAAATCTCCTGTTTCACAGTGAGACCTAAGTGATAGTCCTTCATTGCAAGGCACAATAGTATCATATATGACAATGGAACTTTGACAAGCACATAATATATCCAGAAAAGATGCACTTAACCAAAGCACAGGGAGTGCGAGAGGCAGCTGCTGAGAGGGTCGGAGGTCATTGCTTCTAACACAGTCTGATTCCTTTGCTTATAGTCACAATGTCCTTTCACTCAAGCCCTGATAATGTCACACCCTACCCCATTATTACTGAGTAAAGGTATAGAAAGCAGATATTGGGCCTTCTTTATAATCTAGTGCAGAAAAAGTAACCAATCAGAAAATTTGGGTCGTTGGCTGTAGCATGGCACAACGAGTGCTATGTGGATCCTTACACAAGTTTTCATCATTTGAAAACAAATACAAGTGTGTATTCTGATTATTGGTCAACTGAATTATGAATCTATACAAACAGTTTTTGATAGTGACAAACATAGGATAGGTATAAAAGAGAAATGAAAAGTTCCATAAATAACAATACCAATTCTAGGTAGGAAGTGTCTGTTTTATATTTGTATTTGCATAGAAGTAAAATATATTGAAAATCCCTTTATATGGATGGGAAGAGAAACAAACTTATAACAAAATAACTAAAGTGACGTTCAGCTTACTTTAATTAAGAGTTTTTATAATTCAGCCATATGTCTATAGGAAAACATATTATCTAGGTTTTCCTGTAATACCCATGTAAGTACCATAAATTCCTTTTAGATGACAGATACGATAAATCCCATTTGTTTTATTCATCGGGATATAAAGGAGTATGTGAAAACATTTTTGTTTGGAAAACTCATTTAAAAAACTTTTAAGGAACAGACTAATTTGCACATAAATTAAAGGGGTTTTCTGGGCATGGACTACTGATGACCTATCTAAAGTACACTCGGACCCTGCGCCGATCAGCTGTTCGGGCTGCCTCCGGGCGCCGTATGTTTTGCACTGTATACGGTAGTTGGAGCCAGAAGCAGATGGCTCCGTACACTGTATAGTGGCCGTGCTGCAGAATTGCAGCTCCTCTCCTATTCACTTGCAGAGGAGCAAAGCTGTAGTACTACAGCTCGGCCGCTATTCTGTGACCGGATCCATCTGCTTCCGGCATGGTTCTCAGGTGCCATGGGGCATCATCAGTAGTCCGTGCCTGGACAACCACTATTGGTGCACTCATACGTGGTGTACTTGCATTATAATTTCACCGCGTATTTTTTAAAATATTCTACAACGCAGACAGATTTGTCTAGTTCTTGCATTGCAGAATATTTTTCCCATAGGCATACATTGTAGTTTTTCCGCAGCATATTATTACGCTGTGGAAACACAATGCAAGTACACCACATGTGAGCGAACCCTCAGGGTCCAGTCACATGCGCCAGATTTTGTTGTAGATATTTTCTGTGGCTGAAAATCAGTTCCATTCATCTCAGGGTATGTTCACACGGCTTATTTACGGACGTAATTCGGGCGTTTTACGCCTCGAATTCCGTCCGAAAATGCGCCTCGATAGCGTTGACAAACATCTGCCCATTGAAAGCAATGGGCTGACGTTTGTCTGTTCACACGAGGCGTATATTTACGCGTCACTGTCAAAAGACAGCGCGTAAATAGACGCCCGCGCCAAAGAAGTGTCATGTCACTTCTTCAGACGTAAATGGAGCCGTTTTCCATGGACTCCATGGAAAACCAGCTCCGGTTATGTCCGTAAGGGACGCGGCGTTCAAGCGCCTGCACATACCGTTATGGCTGAATTGTTTTCTCCTGGAAACAGCCCCGTAATTTCAGCCGTAACGGACGCTGCCGTGTGAACATACGCTCAATGTGGTTGTTAATGGCGCAGGTGCATGGATTTCTGCAAGTTCCATTCAGATGAATGCAACTGATTTTCAGTCGCAGAAATTTCTGCAATAAAATCTGCAGCATGTGACTGCACCCTAAAATAAAAGATGCTTTTTCAACACGCTCATTACTGGTTGCTACTGGAACATTCTCTGTGTGATGTATGCACATAGTGGAGCAGATTTACAACTTTGTCTGGGTCTAGAATGTATAGAAAAATAGATATTTTGCTAAATATATTGAAATTAGGCAGTGAAAGTTTTGATTTTTTTTCTCATAAAATGTAGTTTCAGATTTTTTTTCATTTAAATAAGGAATAAAGGAGAAAATGCACCCCAACATTTGTACAGAAATTTCTCCTGACTACGGCAATACCCCATATGTTAACATTAACTGCTCCTTGGACACATGGCAAAGCTCAGAAAGGAAGGAGCACCATTTGGCTTTTGGAGCTAAAATTTTGCTGTAATGGTTTTTGGGTGCCATGTCGCAAAACCCCTGAGGGGCCAAAACAGTGGAAACACCCAAAAAGTGAATTCCATTTGGAAAACTACACCACTTAAGGAATTCATATATGGATATTGTGAGCCTGTTCACCCCACAAGTTTTTTGCTGAATTCATTTGAATTAGGGCAGATTTACACGAACGTGATATACGTTCGTGCAACGAGCGTGATTTTCACGCGCCTCTCACGGCTTTATATTAGTCTATGGGGCCGTGCAGACAGTCCGTGATTTTAACGCAGCGGGTGTCCTCACGACATGTCCTATATTTCTGTGTTTCTCGCGCATCACGCACCCATTGAAGTCAATGTGTGCGTGAAAATCACGCACAGCACATGGAAGCACTTCTATGGGACGCGCGTGATTCGCGCAACAGCAGTAAAAAGTATGATACCACGTGCTTTTCTGTTTACAAACATACAAACAGAGTGCTGTTAAGTGCCTTTTGCGCGCGCAAAACGCCGCGTTTTTTGCACGCGCAAAAAGCAGACGCTCATGTAAATCCGCCCTTAGGCAGTGAAAATATACTTTTTTCCAATAGAATGTAGCATTATTTAATTTCCACAAGGAAAAAAGGAGAAAAAGCTTCATAAAATTTGTAAAGCAATTTTTCCAGAGTATGGCATTACCCCATATGTGGTCGGAAACTGCTGTTTGGGCACATGGCAGGACGAAGAAAGAAAGGGGCACCATTTGACTTTTGGAGCTCAAATTTTGTTGGTATGCTTTTCGGGTGCAATGTCGCATTTGCAAAGCCCCTGAGGGACCAAAACAGTGAAAACCTCCCAAAAGTGGGAAAACTACACCCCTCAAGGAATCTATCTAGGTGTATACTGAGCATTTAAACCCACACAGGTATTTTGCAGAATTTATTGGACTTAAATAAATTCTGTCCAATAAATAGGGATAAATGATCGCTTCTTACAAGAGATAAAGGAGAAAAAGATCCCCAGCATTTGTAAAGCACTCTCTCACGAGTACGGCAATACCCCAAATGTGGTTTTAAATTGCTATTTGGACACACGGCAGAGCTCAGAAAGGCTGGCTAGTTTGCATGCAGATTTGCAGGATTGTTTTTAGGTGCCATGTTGCATTTGGGGAGCCCCTGAGGTACCAGTACAGTAGAAACCCCTGAGAAGTGACTGAATTTTGGAAACTACACTTCATCTAGGGGTGTAGTAAAAATTTTGACCCCACAGGTGTATCCTATATTTTATTAGATTTAGGCAATGAAAATGAAACATTTTATTTTTTACAAAAATATCCAGATTTAGCTCCCAATTTTTCTTTACACAAGTGGTAATAAGAGAAAAAACACCCCAAAATGTGTTACTCAATATCTCCCGAGTATGGCAATACACTTTATGTGGTCGTAAACTGCTGTTTGGCCGCATGGCAGGGTTCAGAAACGAAGGAGCGCCATTTGGCATTTGGAGCTCAGATTTTACAAGATTGCTGTTCGAGCGCCATGACACATTTGCAAAGCCCCTGAGTTACTAGAATACAGTGGAAACCCCAGAGACGTGACTCTATTTTTGAAACTCCACCCCTCAAGGCACTTATCATTTGCGTGGACATATGACAGGGCTTAGAAGTGAAACAGCACCATGTACATTTGAGTCCTATTTTGGTGATTTTTACAGCATTGGCCCACAATTGCAGGGCTCCGAGGTCAAATCGTGAAACAAACCCCCCAGAAGTGATGCCATTTTGGAAACTACACCCCTCAAGGCATTTGTTAAGGTTTTTTTTTTTTTTATTATTAGAAATGAATACACAGCAGTTAGTGCAAAGCGAAAAATTTTATTTGGTAGTTCTGTTTGGAGTTTTGTGGTATTTCAGTTATGGGGGCATATGTAAGCTGTGGGCAGAGCATTAGGCATAGTAAGAGGGCATAATAATGCAGTAAATAATTCATAGATGTGTGGCCAGTGTCGCGCTGATAAGTGGTGCCCAATCTTATCAGCTTTTGGAACACACTCTGCACATTTTTTGTCTTCATCTTCTGAGAGCCATAACTTTTTTTTTTTTCTCCAACGGAGCTGTGTGAAGGCTTATTTCTTGCAGCACAATCTGTAGTTTTCATTGGTACCATCTTTGGGTACATGAGACTTTTTGATCACTTTTTCCTTTTTTTACGGCGTTCCCCATGCCATATAAAAGACGTATTGACTTTATTCTGCCGGTCGATACCATTATGGCGATACCAAATGTATATAGTTTTTTTTGTTTTACAGAGTTACCACAATAAAATCACTTTTTTTTTTTTTTTAAATCGTTTATTTTTTGTGTCATCATATTCTAAGAGCCGTAACTTTTTTACTTTTGCGTCGACAAGGCTAGTTAAGGGCGTATGTTTTGCGGGACGAGTTGTAGATTTTATTGGTACCATTTGGGCTACATGCGGCTTTTTTATCACTTTTTATTCCATTTTTTTTGGAGGGAAGGTGACCAAAAAAAAGTGATCCTGGGATTGCTCTTTATTTATTTTTTTACGGCGTTCACCGTGCGGGAAAAATAATGTTATAGTTTTATAGTTGGGGTTAATATGAACAGGGTGATACCAAATATGTGTACTTTTTTTTAATGTTTTCAGTTTTTTCCTATAATAAAATTTTTATTATGAGGGGAAAAAGGCTTTTTTGTTTATGTAACTTAAAACGTATTTTTATTAACTTTTAACTTTTTTTTTTTTTGTCCGACTTGAAGGCCGGAAGCCCTGATTGCTATTCTAATACACTGCACTACATACGTAGTGCAGTGTATTAGAGCTGTCAGTCATACACTGATAACAAGCTCCATCACTGTCACGTACAGTTACGTCACAATGTGCTAACCCCTTGGCGGCAGCCACCTAATAGTACGTGCCAAGGGGTTAAAACTATAAGGCCAGGATCACACATGCAGTTTTTGGCTCCGTTTTTTTGAGCCAAACACAGGAATGGACACAGAAGAAAGGAGGTGCATCAGTCTTTTTTGGGTCCATTTCTGGATTGGCTCAAAAAAAATAAGCTAAAAAGGCATCAAAACTGCATGTCTGATCCTGGCGTGGTAGGTGAAATCTACTTTTATCAATTATTGTTGAACAGACAGCTCTCAGGATGAAAATACATAGAGGTCCATGTACACAGTTTGTACTGAGAACTATAAACATTGCATAGTTATGTAAGCCAACATCCTCAACTGTGGACTATCAAATTTCTAATAAATATAGCTTGCTTACTTATATACAATGAGAAAAATTTGCTACACGAAAACATTAGCTGCGTGTACATGCTCATATTAATGTGCACTGACTACCAGTGGTCCTGCTATAGAGCTGTCTAGACAAGAACCGTTCACTATACAGAGCTGAGGGCTATAAAGCAGTTTATGTAAGTTGCTAGTTAAATGTAAAACAATACAACAGTCATTAAATATAGTTGTACCATTTACCATGTAACAACCAAAGAACCAGCTTTTTGAGGTAACGATAATTGAACTTGTGTAATATTTTGCCAAAGTTGTAGTTTATATCTGCAGGTGCTGCCTATTCATTTATTTGTGTACTATAAATATTAATATTTTCCCTATATATACATATATATAAAATTATATCTTTCTCAAGCCCCATGGAGTAGGGCTGAAACATCGCATGTGGTGATCCTATTTTTCACTAAATCGAATTTTGGGACACTGGCCACATGTCCGGACGAGGATATTGCACCCTGTTTTCATCTGAAACAGTGCTGCTTTTTATATATATATATATATATATATATATATATATATATATATATATATATATATATATATATAAAAAATATTTTTATGTTACTGCTGAGATTTGATAGCTGCAAATTCCAACTATTAGCAGAGTGGCCACTTTAATCATTCAAGGTCCAGGCATGTTGCTTTATTTCTATCTTAAATATGTTTGTTAAAGGGGTTGTCTCATCACAGACATTGGTAGCATTTAACTAGAACAGGGGACTGTCATCTGCGACCCGCAGGGCACCGTAGCTCCCCCGGAAGAGGAGAGAGCAGTCTGAAGGAGAAGCGTGGTCCTTCATGCCGTCACACAGCCCCCTGTAGTAGATCGCTCTATTGGGGCTCGCTCTAGGATTGGAATCCTCAGCCAGAGCATTTCCGACGCTTTGGCCGGGGATTCCTCTGCTGGAGGAGCCCCTGAAGTCACTGTCCATATATGAACAGAGAAGTCAGGGGCATTCCCAGAGAAGGAGTCCCAAAGCAGAGACTATACTACCGCTCTTCCCTGAGACTCCTGCTCTGGGGAAGCCCTGACATCACTGTCCATATATAGACTGTAATGTCAGGAGCAGAGCTGGAGTCCCAGACAGAGTGCTAGTAGCGCTCTGCTCTGGGAATCCGGCTCTGGGGAACCCCTGACATCACTGTCCATATATGAACAGTGATGTCAGGATCAGTGCTGGAGTCCCAGGAAGAGTGCTACTAGCACTCTGCCCAGGATTCCAGCTCTGGGCAAGCCCCTGATATCACTGTCCATAAATGGACAGTGATGTCAGGGGCTTCCCCTGAGTTCAGGAGCAGAGCCTATACTCACGCTCTGCTAGTATAGGAACCATATATGGACAGTGATGTCAGGAGCAGAGCTGGAGTCCCAGGAGGAGCCCTAGTACCATTTTGCCCAGGACTCCTGCTCTGGGGTTGCCCCTGACATCACATTCTGGTCCAAGAGTATCCCCTGACGTCACTGTCTATGGACAGTGACGTCAGGGGCTCCTCCAGCAGAGGAATCCCCGGCCAAAGCGTCGGCAACGCTCTGGGGTGTGTGTGATACTACCTATAGGGGGTGTGTATGTGGCGCTATCTAAAGAGGGCATTGTGGCACTATCTAAGAAAGGGCTGCCCAATCTTGACATTCTTGTGCCTGTCAAACGCTGCCAACTGAGCCGCCGGACTGCATTTAGCGACACTTAAACTGGAAAACTGGATAGTTAAAATACACGTGGAGTAAACTCGCAAATTTCCAGTAAGTTTAAACCGAACAGTATTATTATAGTCATGTAGTATTATTATAGTATTGTAGTATTACTGCTATAGTAGTGTAACATCTTAGGCAGCGGACCGTTGTCCTGACTTACCCTCTGACGGCCGCGGCCATGGACGAGCGGCTGGTCGCCATTGTGATGTCACAATGATATCCATTGTGATGTCACAATGGTCGCCCTTGTGATGTCACAGTGGTCGTCCTTGTGATGTCACAATGGTTACCATTGTGATTTCACAATGGTTTCCATTGTGATGTCAAAATGGTCCCCAATGTGATGTCAAAATGGTCTCCATTGTGATGTCACAGTGGTCTCCATTGTGATGTCACAGTGGTCACCTTTGTGATGTCACAATGGTTTCCATTGTGATGTCACAATGATAGCTATTGTGATGTCACAATGGTCATTATTGTGATGTCACAATGGTCGCCATTGTGATGTCAAAATGGTCGCCATTGTGATGTCAAAATGGTCGCCATAGTAGTGTCACAATGGTCGCCATAGTAGTGTCACAATGGTCGCCATTGTGGTGTCACAATGGTCGCCATTGTGATGTCACAATGGTCGCCATTGTGATGTCACAATGGTCCCAATTGTGATGTCAAAATGGTCGCCATTGTGATGTCAAAATGGTCGCCATAGTAGTGTCACAATGGTCCCAAAAGTGATGTCACCATGGTCTCCATTGTGATGTCACCATGGTCTCCATTGTGATGTCACCATGGTCTCCATTGTGATGTCACAATGGTCGCCATTGTGATGTCACAATGGTCGCCATTGTGACGTGACAATGGTCCCAATTGTGATGTTACAATGGTCCCAAAAGTGATGTCACATTGGTCTCCATTGTGATTGCACAATGGTCGCCATTGTGATGGCACAATGGTTGCCATTGTGATGTCACAATGAGAGACGCCAGCACTCACTTCCTGGTCCGGACACTGTCTCCCGCAGGGTACGCTCACAGTTGCAGAATACTGCTATCAGCCCAGAATGCTACAGGACTATAAAAGGGGCTCTGCCCTCTCGATCCTTGCCTGAGTATTGTTGTGTTACCTAAAGTTTGCTATTGCAAATGGTCTCCTAGTGATTTCCAGTTCCCAGTGAGTGTTACCCGTTCCTCCTGCCTGTACCCTGTATCCCGTGCTACCGTGCCTCTGTCCCGTTTAGAGTTGGAGTCGTGTTGTGCCCTCCGCTGCATTTACTGTACCACACCCTGCCGGGTGTCTGTCTACTGTCGGAGCCTCATCTTAGCCTGAATCTACCGCTACTGTCTACATTGCCTCAGGTACCCTTTCTGAACTATAGACATTGCATTGTACCAGTTTGGCTAGCTGCTATCCCACTACGCGGTACGGCCCAGTGGGTTCACACCCCACGCCGTGGAAAGTAGTTCGAATAGCTAATTGATTAACAAGAATTTTGTATTTTATCAAATTTGAAAGTAAGGCTGCCCGTCAACTTCTATTTTTTTTTATGTGCGGCCCATTTACCCGGCCGAGTTTGAGACCCCTGCACTAGAACAATGTAGCAGTGGCTCTAGGAAAGCACTATGCCACATTGTCTCCTGTTGGCTCCACTCTGTTAATAAACAGCCATTAAAGTCAAAATGTATCCCTGAATCAACAACCCATCTCAAGTGATCTAGTACATTTAATTTATAATATGTCTTTCAAGAAAGAAATGCAGACTCCTTATAAATGGATAAATAACAGCAATTTTAACTGCAACCACATCATAAAATGCATAAAATTGAAGTAAGAACACAGCGCCTGAACATTTTTGTCCTGATTTCTTCCATTCCGCATGATTGGATATACACTTAGGAACCCTTTACACATGTTTTGTTTTTGGTTTGTTTGGGGCATGTTCAGACGTTGCGGATAACACAGCAGATTGCATTACAAAGACTGTAATCTGCAGTGAAAATCCGCTGCTTCTCCGCTGGCGGTCATGCATGCTGCGGAATGAAAATTTAGCACCGCAGCCTAAATTGTGCACTGCAATTATCCACAACGTCTGTACTACTGTAATTTACCTAAAAAGTTATAGTAAACAATGGAAAAAATGGCTGCTGCAGATTTCCACTGCGGACTGTTCGCAGCAGAATTCAACAGCAATTCTGCCCCGTTTGAACATGCCCTTATAGTGAAGGATGGATTCCCACAAAGAGATTTTGTGCATTTTTAGGGCTTCCATCACACGCAGTATTTTTCTGGCAGTTTAAACGTTAAAATTTTGGACATGTTTTTTTCTGGCATTTCTGAAGTCCTATAGAGAAGCCTATGGGAAAAACGCCTAAATAAATACCATACCCAGAGCATTCTGCGTTTGGAAAAAAACGCCACTGACCACAAAATTAGCTAAAAAATGCCACAAACCAAAACGCATTTCTGTGTATTGTATTTGACATTTTACTATAGACTATAACGTGACATCTGGCCACACTAAAAAAAGTATTAAAAACTGCCTAAAATACGCAGAAAAATGCTGTGTGTGAATCCAGCTTAATGGCATTTTTAATTGCTTTTTTTTTTTTAGGCCAGATGTTACATTAGAGTCTATAGTAAAATGTAAAATACGCTACATACAAATGCGTTTTGGTTTGAAGGTTTTGAGGCAATTTTTGTGGTCAGTGCCATTTTTTCCAAACGCAGCATGCTCTGGATATGGCGTTTTTTCAGGCATTTTTCCCATAAGTTTCTCTTTTAAACACACTTGGAAAAAGCATGTATAAAATGACACCAAATAAAATTTTTTTTTTCCCAAAAATGCTACTAAAAAGGCCATAGGAACCACAAGTTACACTTTAAGGGCTTATTTACATGAACGTGATATACGTCCGTGCAACGTGCGTGATTTTCACACGTGTCGTACGGACCTATGTTAGTCTATGGGGCCGTGCAGTGTATCCGTGATTTTTGCGCAACGTGAGTCCGTTGCGTAAAGCTCACGACATGTCCTATATTTCTGCGTTGTTCGCGCATCACGCACCCATTGAAGTCAATGGGTGCGTGAAAATCACACATGCCACGCGGAAGCACTTCCGTGGGATGAGCGTGATTCGCGCAACAGCTGTCAAACTATGAATGTAAACAGAAAAGCACCACGTGCTTTTCTGTTTACAAACATCCAAACGGAGTGTCATAATGATGGCGGCTGCGTGAAAATCACGCAGCCGCGCATCATACGGGGCTGGCACACGGAGCTGTTAAGTGCCTTTTGCCCACGCAAAATGCCACGTTTTTTGCATGCGCAAAACGCACACGCTCGTGTAAATCTGGCCTAACAATGGAGGTATTTTTAGAAGCATTTTTTTGATGCAGTAATAATGCAAAAAATAATCTGTGTGTGAAGGAGACTTAAATTCACAAAGGAACTCCATAAATACTGCAGCCAAAAAATGCTGCATAAGTTCATACAGTCAGTGACAGTTTCTGCTAAAAACATCTTAAAAAATGCCACCAAGATCAAAAACACCATAGAAACGCCACAAAACCTAAATGCAAAGTGTATAGAGATATTCATATTTTCCTGCTAACTTACAGCAAGCATCCGACTGCAGCGTTTTTAGCTAAGAAAAAATGCCTAAAATCTGCCACCAAAAGTGCACATAATCACTGTGTGTAAATCCAACCCTAACAGAAACGAACCTTTCCTCTGGCAGTTCTTGCTATCCGGTCTTTCCTTGCACAATAAGCTTAATACAGAAATTTGCACTTTACAACCATAATACATCAATTTTATAATATAGCATGCTATAACATATCATGGGAAGTGCCACAAACATAACGTGCTTGCCTTTTTACATCCAACGTTGAAGTCTATGCGTATACCTTGTCCAAGTCGCTTTTGCTTTTTCTGGACAAGTGGTACTGATATGGATGTAAACAATCACTATAAGGGTCAGTTCAAGCTGAGCTTTTTGGCTCTGATTTTGACGAGGAAACTGCGCCGGAATCTTTTTTTCTAGCGTTGCTTTCCGCAGCAGGGTCAATGGGTTCATCTGGTACAAGTGAACTCAGCCTTAGCATTTAGCCAAAAAATGGGTTATTCCCATGAGAAAAATTTTCTAATATCAATACATTTTCATGAGAATCTATCATCGCTCATATCGTAGTATAAAAGATATCTATTTATGTACAGTATGTTGTAGATAAACCTTCTGATAATGAATACATATAATAAAATTTGTACGATTTGTCTTCCGTACATAATAATTAAGCCAGTAAACTGATGTGGCAATGACTGATACTACTATTGTATACATTGTAGTCTGGAAAATCAACCACGACTTATAAACAATACATTTTTTCTTTTCTATATTTGCTGTCCTCGACACCTGTTTGATAGATATATTTGCCATAGACTTTCCCTTAACCCTACCTCCCATCCACGCCTTGAATTATGTGTCTGTGTGGCTACAGACACACAAACCCCCTGTGAAAGAAAAGAAATGTTTTAGACATAAGTTTTCCCCTTGCCCTCCCCAAATCACTATGAATAAATCATTGTTCTATTAAAGCTAAGCAGCTGTTTTCCATCAATGGTTGGCCTATTGCTGGAAAGAAGCTGTGGCACACGGACAGGCTTTAAAGTCTTTTCACCTCCTCCGAAGCGTAGCTGTTTATATACCCACAGCCTTTTGGAGAAGGGATTTTTCGCACGAGCAGCGTGTAAATGGCTAATTCAGTGTTTTTTTTTGTCAGCAGGGTTAAGTGGGCTAAATGTTTTCAACCCCCCCCTTCATAAAAAGGCCTTAGTCCATGAAAAGCTATATTTACATTGTAATGACCAAAGAACAGTTTAAGTGTTGAATAGGCAGCTTACAGGGGGTGTGCATGAGGGGTGACACCAGAACCTCTTCAGCGGCAGTAAGGATTAGATGTAGTGCCAGCTGCCCCCAGATCCCAAGCAGTGTGAGATATACGGAACTCCCTCTAGGATTTGATACAGGCCTCATTGTCCAAATAATTCCTGGTAGGCATGAATTCTAGATATTTATTTGCACCTATCATCTGTTCAGCAATGATCGTAGGACAGTGCAATAGACAACACCATATCAGAACACCGTGAAGCTCTACATCAAGATACATGATAGATGTGTTAACCACTATGCCATCTGGGTTCTTATGTTTAAGCCAAGTCATTGAAACGGATTGCAAACATGTTTTGGGTAACATTGTAGAGTCTTGTGGTATGTTACTGCCAGGAGTCACAAGGTGGGATTAGAAATGTTTGTCCTATGAGTAAAATAGTGATATACAAAATCACATGTAGAATATATTAAATTAAGTCAATAGGTTAACAAGGAACCATGAAAAACCCATTTAATCATGTTATAGACAAAACCTAATGTAGGGCTGTCCAATGATAGGATTGTGGCACAACATCCTCTGCAAAAACTACGTTACTCACCCAATTTAGTCAAGCACACTCGAAATGATTTGGCAAACAATGACCACGATTACTGCCATTTATCATTTCAACATTTCCCAAACCTTTTTCTTGACCTTTATTCCATCCTTTTTCAAGCTTTCGTTTTTACTATTAATGGAATTTTGATCATTTTCTCCATGACAAAAAATCACCTGCTAAAAGCAGCTGCAACACATAAACTATTGGTGAAGTCAATGGAGATGTTAATCTGTGTGGTAAAACTAATATCACTGAAATCAAAGGAATCATCACTTTCCAAGTGAAGCTATTGTGACTGAGGAAAGAAGTGTCAAGTAAGCAGTCAGTAATATAACATTGAAACTAGGAAAATAATAATTCACATAACTCAATACAACCTGCTCGGATGTCCATGATTTTAAACAGCCCCTTCAGTTGTAAAGCACTGAAATTAAACTTGTAATTTATATATTTTATAGTAATATATAGTTTTTACATCCTAACATATTTCATAGTGATTACCAATAGAGAAAAATATTGGTAGACTATATAGAAAACAAAAATGACAATACTATAGTCACATAACTATGCGACAATTGTGGCGCAGCAACCTCGGCTGTTCACCATCCAGAAAACTGGCTTAGAACAGTTGATAAATCCCCCCCCCCCCAAAGTTTGTGTCTGTTCAAAGCTGATGTGAAACATAAGTTTTGTTTTTGTACGATGCGTGAAAAGATGCCTTTAATCCCTTCCCATCATCCACCGTATATATACGGCGCAGGTCGGGTAGGGGAGTATGGATAGCGCTCATGGGCTGAGCCCGCTCTATAGAATGAGTTTGTCGGCTGTATCTTATTGCCGATGCTTCAGTGTAACGACCGGGATCCCGCTCGTTTAACTCCGCGCACCAAGATGTGCTATTACATCCGAGTGCGAGGGTGATGTTTGGAGCGTGCTCCCGCGCTGAGTGCGCTCCATATTCAGCAGGTGTCGGCTGTACTTTAAAGCGGACACTCGGGACTAACAGCCGGGAGCAGCGATCACACTGTTCCTGGCTGTTTAACCCTCAAATGCTGCAGGCAATCGCGACCACAGCATCTGAAGCGTTGAAAAGAGGGGGGCGGCCCCCTCCAACAGCTCAACGCCCCCCGCCCGCAGTGAGATTGGGGGGTGATGACGGTTGTTATGGCAGTCCAGGGGCCTAATGAAGGCCCCCAGGGCTTTCTTTATTGTGCCTCTGTTAAGCCCTACCTGTGGCAGGGCTTAAAGAGGCTCTGTCACCAGATTTTGCAACCCCTATCTCCTATTGCAGCAGATCGGCGCTGCAATGTAGATAAGAGTAACGTTTTTATTTTTTTAAAACGAGCATTTTTGGCCAAGTTATGACCATTTCCGTATTTATGCAAATGAGGCTTGCAAAAGTCCAACTGGGCGTGTTTAAAGTAAAAGTCCAACTGGGCGTGTATTATGTGCAGGGCCGCCATCAGGGGGGTATTAGGGGTAGTGGTGTGAGGGGCCCGGCCAAACCTAATTGAAAGGGGGGCCCGGCAACTGCCTCGACATTCTTTTGGTAGGAAAAAACGGGCCCCTGCAATGGGGCCCGTTTTTTTCACCAAAAGAATGTCGTGAGCTGCTGCTGCTGCGGGCCCCCTCCCCTCGTCATGGGGGGCCGTCAAACCGTCCGCCCGCGCGCGCGCACCCGATCGCGCGCACAAGGAAACTCCCGCGCGTGCGCACTCGCGAGCGCGCATCCACGAACGCCCGCACTGGAGACCGCCCCCGCGCGCACCCGCGAACGAAGCGAGCGGCCGCGCGCGCACCCGCGAACGAAGCGCGCGCAGCCGCGGACACACATGGACAAAACTTACCTGGAGCCTGGCTGGAGGTGAAGGACTGGACGTCTGGACGTCTGGACCGAAGACCTCCCCTGGAAGACATTGCCGGAAGAGGACTGGAGTGGGAGCAGCTCTTCTGACACAGTGAGTAAATTATCTCAAAGTGTTGTTTATGTATGGCCCTGTTCACACAGTATTTTGCAGGCAAAAAAAAATCTGCCTCAAAATTCCTTAAAGAATTTTGAGGCAGATTTTGACCTGCCCACACTATCTTGCCGCATTTTTTTGCTGCGTTTTTTGCTCGCGGCGATTGAGGACAGCAGACAAAAAACGCAGCGAAAAATGCATTTTCTGTCTCCCATTGATTTCGATGGGAGGTCAGAGGCAGAACCGCGGCAAGAAAGGACGTGCTGCTTTTTCTTTTTTCCGCGACTGGCTCCCATTGATTTCAGATTAAATCAATGGGAGGCGGTTTTGGAAGTTTTTTGGTGCTGATTCTGACGCAGCGTCCGAGTCAATATCAAAGCCCAAAAACTCTGTGAACTGGGCCTTATTGTTAGGGCTTATTCAGACGAACGTGTAATACGTCCGTGCAACGTGCGTGATTTTCACGCACCTCGCACGGACCTATGTTACTCTATGGGGCCGTGCAGACTGTCAGTGATTTTCACGCAGCGTGTGTCCGTGTGTCCGCTGCGTAAAACTCACGACATGTCCTATATTTGTGCATTGTTCGCGCATCACGCACCCATTGAAGTCAATGGGTGGGTGAAAGTCACGCCCAGCGCTTCCGCAGCAGTATAGACTATGAATGAAAACAGAAAAGCACCACGTGCTACAAACATACAAACAGAGTGTCATAATGATGGCGGCTGCGCGAAAATCACGCAGCCGCGCATCATACGCTGCTGACACACGGAGCTGTTATGGACCTTTTGCATGCGCAAAACGCCACGTTTTTTGCGCGTGCAAAAAGCACACGCTCGTGTAAATCCGGCCTTAGGGTAGGAACACACTAGGCATGAACGCTGCGGATTTTATGCAACACATTTTATTGTGGAAAATCCGCAGCGTATCACAGTCGCAGCAGAGAGGATGAGATTTGAACAAATCTCATCCACACGCTGCAAAAAAAATGGACCTGCCGTGTGGCTTTTTAAGCCGCAGCGTGTCAATGTATTCTGTGGAATCGCCGCTCCTCTGTTGCGGAAATGCTGCGGTTCTGCCGCAAAAATCACACAAGAGAAGAAAAAAAAGGTACTTTTTTAAATTGATAAAGTTTAGACTTGCCCCGGCCGTAGTCCTGGTGACGCGATCCTCTATTCTTAGCGTAGCCCCGCCTCCTGTCATGACGTTTCATCCCATGTGACTGCTGCCGCAGTCACATGGTCTACAGCGTCATCCCAGGAGGCGGGGCTACGTTCAGAAGAGAGAGATGCGTCACCAGGACTACGGCCGGGGCAAGTCTAAACTTTTTTTTCCCTGCAGGATTCCCGCAGCGGACACGCCTCACGAAACCTGCGCCACTATTTGGTGCGGTTTTGCGGGCAGAATTCCCTGCGGCTACCGGGGCGGATAAGCTGTGGAGTTTTACTCAGCATATCCGCCTAGTGTGTCCCTTATGATGTCGCTCCTGGAGCTGCTGCCGCTCTCTAAATAGGCAGTTGGTTCAGTAGAATTTGGAATTATTTTTTTTTGTGAACCAGCTTAAAAAAATACAAAACTTTTGTGTTAGGGCCTGTTCACATCACTGTTCGCTTCCGTTCCGGGGTTCCGTCTGAGGTTTCCGTCGGGTGAACCCCGCAACGGAAAGTGAAAGTGATAGCACAGCTTCCGTTTCCATCACCATTAGCGCAGTCGACTGCGCTATTGATTCCGTCCGAAAACCAGCCGGAATGGTGACGAACCACCGCTCCGGGGTTCCGTCTGAGGTTTCTGTTGGGTGAACCCCGCAACGGAAAGTGAAAGTGACAGCACAGCTTCCGTTTCAGTCACCATTGATCTCAATGGTGACGGAAACATCGCTAATGGTTTCCGTTCGTCACCATTCCGGCTGGTTTTCGGACGGAATCAATAGCGCAGTCGACTGCGCTAATGGTGATGGAAACGGAAGCTGTGCTGTCACTTTCACTTTCCGTTGCGGGGTTCACCCGACAGAAACCTCAGACGGAACCCCGGAGCGGAAGCGAACGGTGATGTAAACAGGCCCTAACACAAAAGTTTTGTATTTTTTTAAGCTGGTTCACAAAAAAAAATAATTCCAAATTCTACTGAACCAACTGCCTATTTAGAGAGCGGCAGCAGCTCCAGGAGCGACATCATAAGGGACACACTAGGCGGATATGCTGAGTAAAACGACACAGCTTATCCCGGGAGCCGCAGGGAATTCCGCCAGCAAAACCGCACCAAATAGTGGCGCAGGTTTCGTGAGGCGTGTCCGCTGCAGGAATCCTGCAGGGAAAAAAAAGTTTAGACTTGCCCCGGCCGTAGTCCTGGTGACGCATCTCTCTCTTCTGAACGTAGCCCCGCCTCCTGGGATGACGCTGTAGACCATGTGACTGCGGCAGCAGTCACATGGGATGAAACATCATGACAGGAGGCGGGGCTACGCTAAGAATAGAGGATCGCGTCACCAGGACTACGGCCGGGGCAAGTCTAAACTTTTTTTATAAATTTAAAAAAGTGCCTTTTTTTTTTTTCTCATTTGTGATTTTTGCGGCAGAACCGCAGCATTTCCGCAACAGAGGAGCAGCGATTCCACAGAATATACATTGACACGCTGCGACTTAAAAAGCCACACGGCAGGTCCATTTTTTTTGCAGCGTGTGGATGAGATTTGTTCAAATCTCATCCACTCTGCTGCGACTGTAATACGCTGCGGATTTTCCACAATAAAATGTGTTGCATAAAATCCGCAGTGTTCATGCCTAGTGTGTTCCTACCCTAAGGCCGGATTCACACGAGCGTGTGCTTTTTGTGTGCACAAAAACGTGGCGTTTTGCGCTTGGAAAAGGTCCATAACAGCTCCGTGTGTCAGCAGCGTATGATGCGCGGCTGCGTGATTTTCGCGCAGCCGCCATCATTATGACACTCTGTTTGTATGTTTGTAGCACGTGGTGCTTTTCTGTTTTCATTCATAGTTTATACGGCTGCGGAAGTGCTGGGCGTGATTTTCACGCACCCATTGACTTCAATGGGTGCGTGATGCTCGAACAATGCACAAATATCGGACATGTCGTGAGTTTTACGCAGCGGACTCGCGCTGCATGAAAATCACTGACAGTCTGCACGACCCCATAGAGTAACATAGGTCCGTGCGAGGCGCGTGAAAAACACTGACAGTCTGCACGGCCCCATAGAGTAACACAGGTCCGTGCGAGGCGCGTGAAAATCACGCACGTTGCACGGATGTATTACACGTTCGTCTGAATAAGCCCTAACAATAAGGCCCAGTTCACAGAGTTTTTGGGCCTTGATATTGACTCGGACACTGTGTCAGAATCAGCACCAAAAAACTTCCAAAACCGCCTCCCATTGATTTAATCTGAAATCAATGGGAGCCAGTCGCGGAAAAAAGAAAAAGCAGCACGTCCTTTCTTGCCGCGGTTCTGCCTCTGACCTGCCATCGAAATCAATGGGAGGCAGAAAATGCATTTTTCGCTGCGTTTTCTGTCTGCTGTCCTCAATCGCCGCGGGCAACAAATGCGGCAAGATAGTGTGGGCAGGTCAAAATCTGCCTCAAAATTTGGTGCGCGGTTCCAGGCGGTCGCCGGTGCGCATGCGCGGGAGTTTGCGGGTGCGCGTGATCGGTCGCACGGGCGGCGGTGTTTGACGGCCCCCATGCTACCCAGGGCCGCCATCAGGGGGGGTATTAGGGGTACTGATGTGAGAGGCCCGGCCAAACCTAATTGAAAGGGGGGCCCGCAGCTCATGACATTCTTTTGGTGAAAAAAACGGGCCCCATTGCAGGGGCCTGTTTTTTTTCTACCAAAGGCAAGTCGCGGCAGTTTGCCGGGCCCCCCTTTCAATTAGGTTTGGCTGGGCCTCTCACATCAGTACCCCTAATACCCCCCCTGATGGCGGCCCTGGGTACCATGATATAGTACTGGACGGAGTACCGTTAACAGGCGGTGCCACGGTAGGGGGGCCCAGAAAATGTAGCTGTAGGGGGCCCTGAAATTCCTGATGGCGGCCCTGATTATGTGTGTTACATCTGGGCGTGTTTACTACTTTTACTAGCTGGGCGTTCTGACGAGAAGTATCATCCACTTCTCTTCAG